>NC_133665.1:189553513-190753513 GCF_037893015.1 Macrotis lagotis
TGTCTGAGGTCGGATTTGAACTCAGGTCCTCCTGACTCCAGGGCCAGTGCTCTTATCTACTGTGCTACCTGACTGCTCCTAAAAGACCATTTCTGACATTGGCTTACCTACCTTTGTTTGGACAGTATTAGTTATGCAATTAGAAGAAGCTCTGATGGTTGAAATATCCTACCCCTAGCTGCTAACTCTTTGTTCACTTCCTCATGAGTGACCATGAACCAGTTATTTGGATCTTCTCCATGATGGGAGCTTACTACTTCATGAGATCATCTCAGGGTACTCTGATTGTTAGTAAATCCTTATGAGGGGCCACTCTGTCATCTTGGTGTCATACAAATGGTTAATTCAAGGTTGAACCACCCCAAAACTGAAGATCTCCCCTAGGAACATTCCTTGTTGCATTCTTATTTAACCAAACAAAATGGGGTAGGATTTTGATGGCACCACAGTCATAGGTTTGTAACTGAGTGACACTGGTTAAGATTTTTCTGGGATTTGAGCCATAGCAGGGCATGGTGTACAGTTCCTGGCCTGTCAGAGACATATCCTAACCTCTTTCTTCCTCTTGGCAAGCCCATCTTCACCTTGTGGATCCTGCTTTGGGCCTCACAGGCTCTTGTGGCTCTTCAAGTGAGGTCATCTTCCCAGCACCAGCCAACTCACTATCCTAAGCTGCCCAGACCAGGCTCCCCTGTCCCAGAGACCAATGGGCAGCAATGCTAGGGCATTAGTCAGATAAGGGAGTTAGGTTAGAAGGCGACATCCTGAAGGTGAAGCCTCATAGTCATTAACCCCACCAGTATCTTGAACCAGCAGGGTCAGTCTACAGCCCTGCATGGTAGCTGGAGAAGTCAAAGCCTGCTGGTGATGGCCACACCTGCTAGGAAAACAGGAGGAAGGAAAGGATGGGGTCTGGAAAGTTCTGCCTTGGCCCCTCTTCCTCTCCCCCTACCCCTACCCCAAGCTTTGGAAAGGGAAGAAACAAAACATCTCAGGGCAATTCTCTGAGGGAGGGGGCCTAGGCTCCAGATATCAGCAGAGCTTCCCCCCCTCACTTAGCTATAATTAAACCAGAAATGTCCCCCCACTAGACTGAGCTCCTTAGGGGGCAGGGATCATTGTTCTTTGTATCCCCAGCAGAGTGCCTGGCTCACAATGGGGGCTCAATAAATGCCTTTTGACTACAGTTGACTACAAATTACCTTTTTTACATTTGAGTTCAATAAATTCTCTCCACAAAGCCACATAAGTTTCTATACAACTTATTACTTTTGGGAATATTTGCACTGTATTTTAAGGTTTTTGCAAGGCAATGGGGTTAAGTGGCTTGCCCAAGGCCACACAGCTAAGTGTCTCAGACCAGCTTTAAACTCAGGTACTCCTGACTCCAGGGCCAGTGCTCCATCTGCTTCGCCACCCAGCCGCCCCTGCACTTTATTCTTGATGATGTCCTAGAGGGGAAAGCCTCCTCCACATTGGGGAGCCGCCTTGGAGGGCTCACCAGAGGATATGGAGAAACATCCCCATACCACTGGAAGAGGTTCTCCTTTGTAGTCAGAGCCGTGGAAGTCTCCAGGGAAAGTGAAAACACACCTGGAGAAAAGCAGCTGGGCCGAGTTTTCATGAGTAGTGATACCAGCAGTTTTCCAACCTGTGCAAGGCTTGAGGTCCACTCCCCAGTATGTGGTCACTGTTACAAATTCATCAGCATTTGAGCCAGGCCTCAGAGTACTCCTAGTCTCAAACAGGGAGAAGAAAGTCCTTCCCATCAACTCAGCAGGGCCTCAGCCCACCTTTACTTAAGGCCCTCTCTTGAGAAGACCACCACCACCACCAGATGGCTCCAGAGGAGAGAGAGACTGACTTTGTATGGCCCTTCCTCACTTGCTTCACCCCGTCATCTTTGAAAATGATGGATAAGCTGCCACCACCACGTGGTGGGAGTTCTCTTGTTTGGAAAGGTTGCTTTAGAAACTTCCATCTGTGGTCCCTTGGGGCCAAACAGAATGATTCCATGTGGCAGCTTTTCCAATGCTGGAAGACGAGCCCCTTATATCCTCCAAGTAGTCTCTAGGCTTAACCTCCCTCTTGCTTCCACAGGTCTCCTCCAACAAAGAAAGATTCAAGGCTCATCACCCTCTTGACTGATCTCCTCTGGACCCTCTAGCTTATTGGTGGTCTCCCTCAAATGTGAAGCTCAGAAAGTCTATGAGATCCCAGAAGAGGGCTGCCAGGGCAAAGAGACTTCCATCATTTCCAGGCAACAAGGTGGCACCTCAGTGGATTCAGCACTGGACCTGAGAATCAGGTCAAATCGAACTTCCTCAAACTTCTATGACTTAGCCAGGCTCACCCAGCTCTTAAGGGTCTGAATTAGGATTTGTCCTCAGGCCTTTCTGACACCAGGTCTACAGCTTTGTTTATTGAGCCAACTCCCTAACCACTATGGCATGCACAAGCCATCACTGCTAGCTATTATTAGTAAAACCTCCAAAGCTTTTTTCAAACTGCCTTGTATTTGTCAAGTTAATTTTTTAAACCCCAAAATGACTTCTCATTTGCCATTATTCAGTTTCATTTTGTTCCATTTTCTGTTCAATTTTCTAGTCTGTTCAGGTTCTTTGGGATCCTGACTGTCAAATAGTGCATTAGCTATTCCTCTTAATTTTGTGTCATCTGAAAATTACAGAAGGCATCCCCACCTGCAGCTTTTTCTAAATCATATACATTCTTTACAAATGATTAACAGATGTTCATTAGCACAAGCCTAAGGAAAGATCTCATAGGCACTCTACTAGGGACCTTCAGAGCTCTTCAAAGACGGAAGGACAACTCTGGGTCCAGCTGTCCATTAGGCACTCCATCTCCTTACTGTTCTGTGGTCAAACCACATCCTGCCTCTTTTCTTTGGTCTTCTATCATACATTTCTCCAAATTTACACCAATGTCAAGCTGTTAAAACCAGGTAAGGTAAGGGGCGGCTAGGGGGCGTAGTGGATAAAGCACCGGCCCTGGAGTCAGGAGTACTTGAGTTCAAATCTGGTCTCAGACACTTAATAATTACCTAGCTGTGTGAGCCACTTAACCCCGTGTGCCTTGCAAAAAAACCTAAAAAAAAAAAAAAAACCAGGGAAGGTAATGTCTGTGGCGTTTCTCTGAATCCCATTAGGAAGAAAACACCATTAGATGAAGAAACAAGCATAGACATAGAAAGTGACCTGCCCAAGGTCTCAAGTTCTAAGTGACAGAACCAGAATTAGAATCCAGATCTCCCACCATCAAAACCAGTCCCCTTTCCATTATCACCACCACTTGAGTAATGCTGTTTTTTTTTAAAAAAGGAAATAAGGTTAGTCTGACTGACTTTATCTTAGTGATCTCTTTAAAACCATTGATTCTTTTTCCTAGACATTTCTAGAATTTTCCCAAGACTTGAAGAAAACTCATAGGCTTATGGTTGTCAACATCTGTTCTCTTTCCTTTATTGAAAAGTAAGTTGTCCTCCCCTCAGCTTTAGTCACTCTTCAGAGGACATGGACAGTGGCCTAGGAATCACACCAGCAAGTTTTCTAGAATCCAAAAATGTTGCTCTCCCAGTTCTACCCTGAACTCATCAAGGACAGCTGGGACCTCTCTCTTAGAAGCCCTGCCACATTGTTGAGCCCAAAGATGGTTCATCAGAATGTTGAAAGCAAAGAAAGAGCTGAGCCATTCTGCCACTGTCTGGTGTCACCATCAGCCTCCCACCCACCCCTAGGGCCCAAGCTTCCTTAATCCTCTTGAGGATCCCCATGACTCTCAGTAGCTTCCCTTCCCTCACAGGTCTCAGCTCCCTTCATCCCTGGCATTCTTTCCTCTAAAGCTGGTTAAGTTTCTGATTCCCCTTCCTCACTCTTGTGACCATCTTCCTTATGGGCCTTCCTAAAACCCAAATTGGACCATCAGCTCCTTCACTATCCTCTTGGTTTCTTCAGACCTCTCCCCTTCTCAAGCCCATAAACAGTCAGAGTAAATGTTTGTGGGTGGACTGATTGACTTGCAGTCTGAATTGTTTCTCTGCATTTTTGGAATTTCATCCTTGAGATTTTCCTGTCCCTCCAGTGTAGATTGACACCTATCCTTTCCCTGAACTGTTTAAAAATCTTTCTTTAAGCGGGGGTGTATGGTATCATGAGACTGGCTCAATAAAAACTCTGTTTCAATGGGAAGTTATGTTGGGTTTTCTTAGCTGCTGTACCAATCTCAAAGAGAAATGTGACCTCTTTTTTATATTAATCAATAATAATCTAAGGGACAGCTAGGTAGTACAGTGGATAGAGTGCCAGACCTGGATTCAGGAGTACCTGAGTTCAAATCTGGCCTCTGACACTTACTATGTGAGCCTGAGCAAGTCAATTCCTCATCTGTAAATGAGCTAAAGAAGGAAATGTCAAACCACTCCAGTACCTTCATGAAGAAAATTCCAAATGGGGTCACAAAGAATCAGACATGACTGAAAAATGATTCAGCAACAAAACAATAATTTGAAATGATGACTGGTTTGTCACAGTAGCCACAACCTTCTAATAGATTCTAAAAATTCTTGCAGAGTTTGAACTTATTAATGATATTTCCACCCATGAGACCAGTGTTTAGATATTATGTCTAGAAGCAATAGACTCACAGTCAGAAAGACCTGAATTCAAATTCTGCCACAGGCACATTCTATCTTCATGACTGTGAGCAAGTCATTCAACCTCTTTCAGACTCAGTTTCCTAAAAATAGCACTCATCTACCAGGATTGTGAGATGGATCAGATGAGACATGTAAAGTTAGTTAGAGATCATAGCCAGTACTAGCCATTAGTATTGCATTTGTAATAGCATGTTAGGAATTAGCAGTCCTCTTTAAAGGATTGGGGTCCTTTTCCGGTTTCTGTTACAGTGCAAGAGATAGGAATACAAAGTGCTTTGGCTGCTGCTCACAAGCCAAAGTTAAGGGTGCCCTGGGATTGGCAAGGAATTTCCCTTTATCTTTTTTCCTCAAGAATCAAGAAAATTCACTGGTCCTTGACAACGAAAGCTTTAGTTGCTATTTCCCCAATAAACATGCCTGTCCTGTTTATTGATTTGTTGTGGTTTCGCTGTAGTGTGAATGTGGTTGCTAAGCTGCCTCTTGGGGGAGTGACAGCCTTTTTGTCCTACTGACTTGTAAGAACAGCAGGGAAACCCTTTACTATAGGGCAATCTCCAGAAAAGCTATAAATCAACTTTATGCCCCAGAACTATCCCTAATGGAAACAATTGGAAGATCTAGGAGCCAACATTCTTAAGGATGTTTTTAATGAAATCAAGCTCCATCAAAACATGAACTCATTTCTTAGCAAGATAGTCTTTAGGGTTCAAAGGAGAGATTAATAAAATTGAAGGTGTAAAAAATGAACTAATAAATAAAACTAGGAACTGGTTTTATGAAATAATTAAAAAAGAGGGGCGGCTAGGTGGTGTAGTGGATAAAGCACCAGCCTTGGAGTCAGGAGTACCTGGGTTCAAATCTGATCTCAGACACTTAATAATGACCTAGCTGTGTGGCCTTGGGCAAATCACTTAACCCCATTTGCCTTGCAAAAACATAAAAAAATAAAAATAAAAAAAGAGAAGAACCCATTGGTTAATATGATTAAAAGAAGATAACCAAATGACTGCTATAGAAAATGAAAAGGGTGACTGCACCATCAATGAAGCTGAAATTAAAGCATATTAGGAGTTATTTTGCCCAATTATATGCCAGTAAATCTAACAATCTAAGTTACATGAATGAATGTTCACAAAAAACATAAATTGTCCAGATTAAAGGAAGAATACTTAACCATATCTTAGAAAAATAAATGGAACAAACCATTATTGAGCTCCCTAAGATAGTCTTTGGGGAAGAGTTCTAAATCTCCGTCCTTTGCTCTTTGAGTATCTCACAAGAAGAGGATTTAGGCACCATGCCCTACTAGAGATTCTCCATTCTTTGTTTGGAGTCTTCCAGAAAGTAGAGAACTCGCCACCTCCACTTTTTGACCCCTCTGATGGCTTAGAAGTTTTGCCACATATGAATCCTAAATCTTCCCCACAGCTTAAATCTTCCCTTTGGGACAAAGCAGAGCAAGACCAATCTCTTTCCCCATAAGATCATTCTAATACTTCAAACATACCATCTTGCCCCTTCTTAAGACTTTTTTTCATCTTTCAATCTTCTTTCTCTTCTGGCATGGTCACCAGTCCCCTCATCATCTTGGTTGACCTCCTCTGCCTCCCCAAATTATCTTGAATGCTTAACAACAAAATAGTAAGGAGATTTTTTCCCCCCTTAAAAAAAAGCATCACTTTGGGGCGGCTAGGTGGTGCAGTGGATAAGAGCATGGGCCCTGGAGTCAGGAGGACCTGAGTTCAAATCCAGCCTCAGACACTTAATAATTACCTAGCTGTGTGGTCTTGAGGAAGCCACTTAACCCTGTTTGCCTTGCAAAAACCTAAAAAATAAAAAAAAAAAATTTTTAAAGCATCACTTTGCTAAAATAGGACCTTTATTTTCCAGGAATTTTTTCTCAAAATATTGCATTACTTGAGAATGAAAGATGTGGTCTTGGTATCTGCAGTGTTATATGAGATAATATTTGTCTAAGCTACCCACCCTTCATTTTTCCACCCTTTTAAGGTACCCATTAGACTCTTGCATTTCAAAGTCTGCCTAACCTCTCCTCCCCTTCACTAAACTTTCTGAGTCATTCCATTGAAATTTTCCTGTGACTGCAAGGTGGTGCAGTGGACAGAGGGCTCAGCCAGGAGTCAGGAAGACCTAAGTCCAAATCTACCCTCAGACATTTATTAACTGTATGACTCGGGGCAAGTCACTTAACCTCTGTCTGCCACAGTTTCTTCAGCTGTAAAATGGGGATCATAACAGCACTTTCCTTCCAGAGTTATGATGAGAATCAAATCAGACAATATTTGTAAAACAGTGCAAAGCACACTGTGGGTCCTTAATAGATCCTTACTTCCTTCCTTCCATCAAAACTTACCTTTTCTTTGTCCTTTTTTTCCAGGCATTATTATGTGCTACAAAACCAATAGCTCACTCATGCTAACATGTTGGGCAAAGCCAATTGCATAATGTACTCTACCTCTTAGGTAAAATACAGCATATCCCAGAAGTCTTAGGGCTGTTCTGTTTTTCTTTTGAGTTTTAATGGCACAAATGTCTCTTGAGACACTCTGTATATTCATTTTAATCAATATTTTCTAGAGATCCAAGCTTAAGCCCAAAGAAATAGTCTTAATATTGGCAATTGCAGATTCAATGGCATACACCCCTAACTGTTAGTACCTCCCCTCCAAAAGAAAAAATTATCTTGTATTTATTTTGGCTAGATTAACTCTTTGGAGTCAAGAACTATTGCGGGGTGCCTTTATATGTCCCCCTGTCTGGCACAGAAGGGTGCTTAATAAATGATTGTTGACTGACTGGTAGATAAATCTGTATAGTAATTCCTAAAATCACACTCTGTAATCATCTGTATAGTCCATCTCCCCACAGTGTTAGTCCCAAGTGTCCATAGGTCTTTCTCAACTAGCAGTAATAACAAACAAAAAAAAAAACCTATTTCTCTCCCTCTCCTACCTCTTTCTAGAAAAGGCAGAAGAAAGGTGTGGCACCGACAGATTTCTATTACTTTTTTTATCAGTATTCCTCACATTTTTCTTGAACCCAAAAGAAGGAAGAAATAGAATTACTTGTACTCCCTTGTCCATGAGAGAAAGAGATGAAGAGACCATCAAGCTTTGTGGCTTTTCCCCCCAGTGATGCTATTGAATAGATGCCCATCCCTGTGCCATTCACAAGAAGTTGGCTGTTGTCTGGGTTTTAGGGCCTGGGGTGGGCGACAAGTAGATTTCTTCCTAGTGTTGATCATTTAACCCATCCCCAAAAGACCAAATAATTTCCAAGATTAAAAAAGGGTAAAGGGAAGGTGGCAAGGCCTCTGGGGAATACGACCAACTTCAGGAAATTGGGAATACAATTACCTAGATTCCAAAGGGAAATAAAACCATGTCCCAAGAAATTAAGCAAAGACTCTTCTACCTCTAATGGCATGTACCCAGGGAAGAGACTTCCATCTCTGGGTAGATAATGGCTGCAGTAGAGTGTACAGAGAACAGGGTTCGAAACCTGGAATGGCTGACCACCAGGTCCTGACACCTTCTGAATGACTCAGCCTCCCAAAGGTGGTCAACCTATGTGGGCAGATATCCCCTCCCAGCTCCTGGATCACCATTGGTTGAATGAAAACAGGAGTCTCTCCCCGGCTGCCCCAGCATGCTCTCCTCCCACTCAGCCAATAATCAATAAGCCTTTGTGGAACCCCTATGCCAAGTCTAGCTGATCCAAAGGAAGGCAAAGGTCCTGCTTCCAACTCTGACCACAAGCCCCTCCCAGGCCAATGGGGTCAACAAGCAGCCAATGCCACACAGGCAGGATCTAGGATGACTTTGATATTATCAGTAGAAGGAAGGGACAGACAATAGGCTCTAGAATGATGAGCCCATGATCTCCCAGCAAAACACAAAAAAATGCTTGTGCTATCTGCATTTGTCTCTAGGAATGGGGCTTGCACATATTAAGAGTTAATCATTGCTTGTTGAATGTCCAATCTGGAAATATGTTTAACAAGATTGAACTAGTATAACCTATATCAGTTTACTCACTGTCATGAGCACAGGGGAGGGAATAAAGGAAGGGAGGGAAGGTGGAAAAATGCAGGACTCAAAATCTTATCAAAAAATGAATGTGGAAAACTATATGTAATTGGAAAAAATAAAATATTTTTTAAAAAAATCATTGCTTGTTGAATTTGATGGAACCAAAATAACTTCTTCAATTATTTTTCAAAGGCCCAAGGCCCCAGAGATTTTCCAGGGAGGTGTGTGACCCAAAGGGGATAGTCCTGTCCTGAGAGTAAGGAGAGCCTGCATGTTCCAACAACAGGTCTTCAATAAGAATCTACTGGATGTTGCCACCCTCATATGCCAGGAATACAGAGGCAAAAATGGAACAACTTTGCCCTCTGGGAGCTTACATTCTGCTGAAAAGGATATATATAGATAAGCACATACAAATTCCCGATGGGGTGGACACAAAATACAGAAGAGGGGGGATATTGGGGAGGGAATAGGGAGTCAAGAAAAGCAGAGAAAAACTGAGGCAGGGAGGCAGGGAGCGAGGGATTCTGAGAGGTCCAGAGGAGGAAGAAATGTGTTCCAGACTTGAGAACTGGGCAGTGCCAAGAAGGAAAGTAGACTAGAAGCAGATTTTATAGATCCAAATGCCAAATAGAGTTGGTGATTTGTCCTAAGGTCAATAGGGACCAGTGAAAGTTTTTGAGCAAGGGATTGGGACTCCCCAGGCCAGGTACCCCATTAGTGTCCTCGCAATGTAAAGAGATCTAGAGAAAAGACATTGGAAGGACACCTGGGAAGGATTTGTGAGGGGACCTGGACCAAAGCCTCCAGACAGGGTAAGAGGCCCAAGTTCTGAAGCCAGCTCCAAGTGGCTCTCAGAGCTGATGGTTATATTTTCAGAGTGAGCATTTCCACTTCAGATTTTGATAAACTCTGCAAATCAGGGCTTGATTTATTTTGCTAATAATGATTGTCCTTTGTTCTCAAAGAAGTCCATGACATCAGGTAGGTGCTGCCATGACATGCATATGAATTGGATTTAAGTAGGGGGCTGCTGTGCTGCTACATCACTTTCTCCTCCAGAACCATCTGGGTCCAGTGACCAGAGGTGGATCAGGAAGACTGGAGATGGCCCTGGATGCGAAGCAGTCAGGGTGAAGTGACTTGCCCAAAGTCACACAGCTAGTCAGTGTCTGAGGCCTGATTTGAACTCCCACCCCTCTGACTCCAAGACCTGTGCTCTATCCACTGCACCATCTAGTTGCCCTTATTTTGCTAATTGTCTAAGAAAGCAATGGAGAAAATGTTAATAATGCAGACTCACCTTAAAAGTGTGTATGTCTTGCATAATTTTTGTGTCATTCTCTCCCATTCCCCCCTCCCACACACATACACAGTGAGCCTGTTGTTAAACATTTACTAGAGCACCCCTGATAAGAAGGCAGGGATGGCTGGTGACCTTTGTTATCTGCTCCTTTGAAGGGAGTGGCCCTCATCAGAAGTATTAGAGATTTTCTAAGTTATCCATTTCTCTCATAAAAATGGATAACTATTTGTACTTCTTTGTCTGGGAAAGTTTAATTACTGTCCTATTTAAAAATTTATAGGAAAGACAATCTCACCCACATCCACTCCCTTCACCCACCCTTGTTAACATGTAACAAGTTCACCTTCCACAACCAAGAGCCAACACAGCTCCCTTCCAGGGGCAATGGGAACTAGTTTTCTCTGCTAAGAACAGGTTTTATAACTTTTCCTTAGAGACCAGGATCTTGTTGAGAAACCAAAGTCTTCAAGCCTGGTCACAGCTACCATCAGCCTTCTCTGCTCCAATTTTTGTAGAACTGAGCTACCAGGGCCACAAACTATGGCTCTCTGACCTCTGACTTCTGGCCATGGGGCAGAAAAGCTCATATCCAGCCCAATCTCTCCCAGCATCTGATTCTGATTTTTTGCTTTCCTCCTCTTCCTCCTCTCCCTTCTCCTTTACTCTCCTTCCTCATCTCTCCCTCTCTTTTCTATCTCTACCTGTGTCTCTGTCTTTGTCTATCTCTCTAGCTCTTACACACATACACACACACACACACACACACACACACACACACACACACATCTTGTCACTTCATCACGCCATTACACTATCTTACTATCAGACCAGGACTACATATTAGACACCCATTACCTGCTTCATTAAAACCCTAAGTCTCTATTCATAAGGTCTCATTGCACTCTGACATGATGACCTTGTGGTCCACTCAGATCTCCAGATCTCTTCCACTTGAAATGTTAGATATCTGGGTTCCCCCCTCCTCTACTTGCACAGTTTATTTATTTTTTTACTCACATATAGATGTTTTTATATGTATCTGGCACCTAGCCCCCTGCTTTGGACATAGGAGGCATTTCAGTATAGTTTGTAGAATTGAAATGAATTCTTTCTAGAATTTCACCTTATTGGACATGCCCCATCTTTCTATCTCAATCTTTTTGGATCCTGATGCTCTTCAGCAGGCTAACTAGTCCTCTTGGGCTCATGGCAGCATCTATAAATATCCTAAGCATGACAAGCTGCAACTTTGCCTTCATCCAGGTCACCAATAGTTCATTATCCTTTTCTTCCCACCCCCCAAGGCCCCACCCTCCACCTTCTGCCCTCATTCTCTCCTATGATGGTCTGCTCTGAATCTCTGAATCATCAGCTGAGTGACTTATGGTCCTGCCTGTCCAACTGCCTACTGCACATCACCTGAGGACATCTCTCTGTCCTCTGGAACCCAACCTGGCCAAAACCTGAACCTGCTCCTCCACTCAACCACCTGATTTCTGCATGAACAGCACCCCCTCCCCAGCCCCTCAACTTTAAAAAAAATAGAAGTCTTTCACTCTTGTCCTTCCCCTGGTTTCCAAGACCTAACAATCTCCACTCACAATGCCTGCACTATCCTAGTTCCAGAGCCATTCTCTGTCATCTGAGAATCTCATTCTGGAATGTCCTCCAAATGATGCTCTATCCTGGCTTTTCTCCCTTCTTTGGTTTTTATACAAGAACAAAAGTCATGAGTGAGGAGTCAAAACCACTCAAATGAACAGCCAAAGTGGATGGGGAGAAGAGCTGTAATCTTGAACTTATAGATTGTGAGCTTGAAATCTAAAACCGACCCTTCATTTTACAGATGAAGAACTGGAGGCCTATAGAATTTAGGTAACTTGCCCAAGGTCACACAGAGAGTAAATAACAGAGGCAGAATTCAAAACCAGGCCCTGAGAAGTTATCTGTTGAATTAAATTGAATCCTGACATCCAGGAAATAAAATAAAAAGTAGATCTTTTAAATCTCAATATGAGGTAGATCATAAAATTATAGCTCTAGAAGGGACTTCCAAGATCATCTAGAGTTCTTAACTTCTTTTACAGGTAAGGACTCTGAAGCTTAAAGTGGTTTAGTGATTTGTCCAAAATTATATAGTAGCAAGTGCCAGAGGAGAGATTTGAACCCAAGGGACAGCTAGGTGGTGCAGTGGTTAGAGTACCAGCCCTGGAGTCAGGAGGACTTGAGTTCAAATGTGGCCTCAGACATTTGATACTAACAGTGTGATCTTGGGCTAGTCACTGTACCCATTTCACCATCAGAAAAGAAAAGAGATTTGAACCCAAGTCCTTTGACAACATAGTCACTTCCCATTACACCAAAATGAGTCCAACTCCCTTATTCTACCAATGAGAAAAATGAGTCCCAGATAATGGAAACAATTTGTCTAAAAAACGAATGCCCATTTTCTTCATGTCATGGCTGGATTACACCAGTATTTATTAGACTCCTACTATATTCCAGTTTACTATGTTAAATGCCAGGGATACAAAGAGCAATCCCTACACTTGAGGGGCTTACTGATCTAATAGCAGAGGTGTGGCCTATTCTGCCCACCCACTCCTACTTGAATGCAGAGTAATATGAAATAAACTGAATGGCATGAACCAATTTAAAATAATTCTGACATCTAAAAATGACAACTGAGATTAGGACCAGGGTACCCAACCCATTCCTACCTTTAAAATTCTGGAACTGACACAAGTGAATTCTTACTTGGTCTGACTTCAACTTAAGAAACATTCATTAAATACCTACTGTAAATGATGCATGATGTTAGACACTGGAGAGCTAGAAGAATCCTTTACTCCCTCCTCAGCTACCTACTGGCTGCCTGGCACATAATCTTGCTGGGACACCTTCCCTGACAGATATCAGCACCAGATTAAGCCCATTTCAATTCAGTTCAGCTCACAAAATATTCATTAAGATTCTACCATCGGATTCCAGCCAAGATGGCAGAGAGAAGACAGGCACAGTGCTAGTCTCCTAATCTTCTCTCACATATAATATGAAACAAACCTCTTAACAGAAATCTGATCTACAAAACCCAGAAAGAGAAACTAGAAGGAAGATCTACCTCAAGGTTTGTCCTCCAGGATTGTGGGAGAGTCTGGGTGCAGAGGGTGGACTCTGCTGGGAGCACAGGACAGGGTCAGGGCCTGAGAGCTCCACTAACCTGATTGGCAGGGGGGCATTGGTGAGCTCAACTAGCCTGATCAGTGGGACAGACTAGAGCCTGGAAGCCTAAAAGTGGGGCAAGCCTGATCATCCACAGGGGCAACTAATGAGCAGAGGCATTGGTTGTGGTTCCAGTGTGGGAGAGCTGCAGCCATACCTTCATTTCAGCAGAAGCCTCTTCCCAGAACAAACACAATTACTACCCACCTCTGCCCCAGGCTAAGAGCAGCAGACTTCCCTCAGCTGTGAATAGAGAGAGCACTTACCTTACCCTAGGGCAAAACCCACCATTGGACAAAGATAAAAGTACTCAACAGCTTCAACCACCCCCACCAGACTAAGGGAGAGGACCTCAAATTAAGGTTACAGACACTCCAGAGAAAGCAACCATCACAGCCTACTGGCCAGCACATTTGGAGTTACTAAACCCAGTGAGTGAACCTCTAGGGAATCTCAACACCAAACCTCTGTAAATCAGCCCCTTGGCAACATAAAATGTTAGAAAAAAGAAGAAAGGCCATACCTACAATTATTACTATTACTTTTTTTAATTTTAATTTTTTTCTCTCCCCTTTACTTTTTTTCACCCAAGCAAGTCTATCTATATTCATGGGGGAGGAGGGGTATTTTGTTTACTTGTAAACAAGAATATTTTATTAATGTAAAAAAAAATTTGTACAAAATGAGAATAAAAAAATAAATTAAAAAAAAAAGAAGAAAGGTCAGAGAAAAGGAGGATCCATAGAGAAATTCCTAAAAGGAAAAGACCCTAACTCAGAGAGACCTAGGACCTCTGAGGAGAATATGATCTGGTCTCCAGCACAGAAAGACTTCCTTGAAGAAATCAGGAAGGAGTTTAAAAATCAATTGGAAAATTTGGGAGAGGCAATTAATCTTGCAACAAGAAAACAAATCATTGGAAAATACAATTGGACAAATGCAAAAAGAAAATAATTCTCTCAAAACCTAAATTGGTCAAATGGAAAAATTTTTTCAAAAATAGAATTGACCAATTGGAAAAGGAGCTGCAGGTAAACGAAGAAAATTCTCTAAAAAAAAGAATGGAGTCTGTGGAAACTAATGAGACAGAAAGAGTCTGTTAAACAAAACCAAAAAAATTTTAAAAAATAGAAGAAAATGTAAAAACCACTGACCTTGAGAACAGAATGAGGAGAGACAATTTGAGAATTGTTGGACTTCCTGAAAACATTGAAGAGAAAAAATCCTGGACTTAATATTACAGGATTTAGTGATGGAAAACTGCCCTGATATCATGGAACCAGAGGGCAAAATTGTTATTGAAAGAATACATCAATCCCCTCCAGAAAGAGATCCCAAAGTGAAAACACCAAGGAATGTTGTAGCCAAATTCCAAAACTATCAGATAGAGAGAAAATCCTGCAAGCAGTCAGAAAGAAACAATTTAGATACCAAGGAGCCACAGTAAGGATTACACAGGACCTGGCTGTATCAACATTAAGGGATCGAAGGGCCTGGAATGAGATATTCTGAAGAGCAAGGGAGCTGGGAATGCAGCCAAGAATCCAATACCCAGCAAAGCTGAGCCTTCTCTTCCAGAGGAAAAGATGGACATTTAACAAAATGGAAGACTTCCAACATTTCCTGATAAAAAAGACCAGAGCTTAATAGAAAATTTGGACATCAAACAGGAGGCTCAAGAGACACATGAAAAGGTTAAAAAAAACCTGCTATCCAATAAGATGAGACTGGCTATATATACCCACTTGGGAGAAAGATTCTCATAACTCTTGAGAATTGTAACTGTATTAGAGAGAATATACTTAGAAGTGATGGGCACTCATGACTTTTCTTTAAAAACAATACCTCCTTGTACCACCTCACACCTCTCAGATTGGCCAATATGACCAGAAAGGATAATGATCATTGTTGGAAGGGTTGTGGGAAATCTGGGACACTATTACACTGTTGGTGGAGCTATGCACTCATCCAACCCTTCTGGAGAGCTATTTGGAACTATGCCCAAAGGGCAACAAAAATGTGCATACCCTCTGACCCAGCAATACCACTACTGGGTCTATATCCTGAAGAGATGATGAAAAAGGATAAAAACATTACTTGTACAAAAATATTTATAGCAGCCCTGTTTGTGATGGCAAAGAATTAGAAATCAAGTAAATGTCCTTCATTTGGGGAATGGCTTAGCAAACTGTGGCATATGTATGTCATGGAACACTATTGTTCTATTAGAAACCAAGAGGGACGGGATTTCAGGGAAACCTGGAGGGATTTGCATGAACTGATGCTGAGTGAGATGAGCAGAACCAGAAAAACACTGTACACCCTAACAGCAACATGGGAGTGATGATCAACCTTGAAGGACTTGCTCATTCCATCAGTGCAACAATTGGGAACAATTTTGGGCTGTCTGCAAAGGAGAGTGCCATCTGTATCCAGATAAGGAGCTGTGGAATTTGAACAAAGTTCAAGGACTATTCCCTTTAATTTAGAAAAAAAACAGATATCTTATTGTCTGATCTTGTTACCTCTTAGACTTCTTGTCTCTTCTCTAAGGATATGATTTCTCTCTCATCACACCCAATTTGGATCAAGGTACAACATGGAAACAAAGTAAAGACTGACAGATTGCTTTCCATGGGGGTGGGGGTGGGGGGAGGGAAGTAAGATTGGGGGGAAAATTGTAAAACTCAAATAATATCTTTAATAAAAATAAGTTTAAAAACAATACCTCCTTAAAAAGGGGGACAGTAAGGAAGTGGGATGATGGAGGAGATTGAATGGGGTAAATCTCATTACATTAAGAGGTACAAAAGACCTATTGTAATAGAGGGGAAGAAGGGAGGAGCTGAGAATCACCTGAATCTTCCTCTCATCAGACTTGGATTAAAGTTAATTTACACATACACTGAGTTAAGTTAAGAAACTTATCTTACCTTTCAAGTATTAAAAAGAGGGGAAAGGGGAGGGAGGGGACGGGGAGGGGGAGAAAAAGGAGAACTAACAGAAGGAAGAGAGGGAAGAGGGGAAAAGGGAAAGGGGAAAGACAGGGGAGTGGGGTTGATACAGGAGGGCAAACATGCTGAAGGTGGCGGTATTCAGAAACAAAATACTGGGGAATATGGATAAAGGGGAGAAAGGAGGAAATACAAACAGAGGAAAGAAAGCATGGAGGGCAATAAAGAGTTAATAATTATAACTCTGAATATGAATGGGATGAATGCTCCCTTAAAATCTAAGCAAATAGCAGAGTGGATAAAAACCAGAATCCTATAATGTGCTGCTTACAAGAAGCTCATTTGAAGTAGAGAGATACATATAGAGTAAAAGTAAAAGGTTGAAACAAAATATATTTTGCTTCAGCTGAAGTGAAAAAATAAGCAATCCTTATCTCAGACAAAGCAGCTGCAAAAATAGATAGCATTAAAAGAGATAAGGAAGGAAGCTATATCCTCCTAAAAGGTACCATAGAATTAAAGTAATTTCAATACTGAATAAGTATGTACCCAATGGTATCGCATCCAAATTCTTAGAGAAGTTGAAAGAGCTACAGGAAGACATAGACAGCAAAACTCTACTAGTGGGAGACCTCAACCTCCCCACTCTCAGATCTACACAAATCTAATCATAAAATAAACAAGAAGGAATTTAAAGAGGTAAATAGATTGTTAGAAAACCTAGATATGATAGACTTATGGAGGAAACTGAATAGGGATAGAAAGGAATATACTTTTTTTTCTGCAGTACATGGCACTGCAGAAAGGCAGAAATAGTGAATCCATCTTTCTCAGATCATAATTAAATAAAAATCATATGCAATACTGGACCAGGGAGATACAGACCCAAAAATAATTGGAAACTAAATAACCTCATTTTAAAAAATGAGTAGATCAAACAACAAATTATAGAAATCATTAATTATTTCATCCCAGATAATGACAATAATGAAACAACATACCAAAACCTATGGCATTCAGTCAAGGCAATTGTCAGGGATATATTATATTTTTAAATGCTTACATGAATAAATTAAAGAAGAAATCAATGAATTAAATATGCAACTAAAAAAATTAGAGAAAGAACAAATTTAAAAACTTCAATTAAATACCAAATTAGAAATTCTAAAAAATTAAAGGAGAAATTAATAAAATCAAAAGCAAGGAAACTATTGAATTAATAAATAAAACCAAGAGTTGGTTTTATGGAAAAAACAATAAAATTGATAAACCTTTGGTCAATTTGATTTAAAAAAAAGAAAGAAGAAAACCCAAATTGCTAGTATCATAAATGAAAAAGGTGAACTCACCACCAATGAGGAAGAAATTAAATTAATAATTCGGAATTATTTTGCCCAACTCTATGCCAATAAATTTGACAATCTAAGTGAAATAGATGAATATCTACAAAAATATAAGTTGCCCAGGTTAAGTGAAGAGGAAATTGAAAACCTAAACAATCCTATCTCAGAAAAAGAAATTCAACAAGCCATTATTGAACTCCCTAAGAAAAAATCTCCAGGTGAATTCTAACAAACATTTAAGGAACAATTGGTTCTAATTCTATATAAAATCTTTGGAAAAATATGTGAAGATGGAACTTTGCCTAACTCTTTCTATGACACCAATATGGTGCTGACACCTAAACCAGAAAGAGTCAAAACAGAGAAAGAATATTATAGACCTATCTCCCTAATTGAATACAGATGCCAAAATCACATATAAAATCTTAGCAAATTGATTACAACAAGTTATCACTAGGATAATATACTATGACCACGTAGGATTTATTCCAAGGATGCAGGGTTGGTTCAATATTAGGAAAACTGTTAATATAATTAATTATATCAATAACAAATGTATCAGAAATTATATGGTTATATCAATAGATGCTGAAAAAGCTTTTGACAAAGTACAGCATCCATTCCTACTAAAAACACTAGAGTGTAAGAATAATGTTCCTTAGACTAATAAGCAGTATCTATCTGAAACCATCAACAAGCATTATATGCAAATCCCAATAAGGTCAGGGGTGAAACAAGGATGCCCATTATCACCACTACTATTCAATATTGTATTAGAAATGGTACCCTCAGCAATAAGAGAAGAAAAAGAAATTGAAGGAATTAGAATTGGGAAGGAAGAGATAAAACTCTCAACTCTTTGCAGATGACATGATGGTCTACCTAGAGAATCCCAAGAAATCATCCAAAAAACTACTAGAAATAATTAGCAACTTTAGCAAAATTACAGGATATAAAATAAACCCTCATAAATCTATGACATTTCTATATATGACTAACAAGATAGAGCAGGAAGAGCTAGAAAGAGAAATCCCATTCAAAGTAATTTCAGACAATATAAAATACCTAGGAGTCTATCTGCCAAAGGAGACTCAAAAACTTTTTGAAAACAATTACAAAATACTTCCCACACAAATAAAATCGGACTTAAATAACTGGGCAAACACCATCTGCTCATGGATAGGATGAGCTAACATAATAAAAATGACAATTCTACCAAAACCAAATTACCTGTTTAGTGCCCTACCAATCAAAATTCCAAAAAATTACTTTGAGTTAGAAAAAGTTGTAAGTAAATCCATATGGAAAAATAAAAAGTGAAGAATTTCCAGGGGTTCAATGGAACAAAGTGCAAAAGAAGGTGGCTTAGCCTCACCAGATCTAAAATTATATTATAAAGTATCAGTCATCAAAACTGTCTGGTAATGGCTAAGAAATAGAATGATAGATCAGTGGAATAGATTAGATGCAAAAGCAGGAAATAATTATAGTAATCTGCTGTTTGATAAACCCAAAGAGTCCAGTTATTGGAATAAAAACTCTCTCTTCGATGTACCAAGATAAGATCAAAATGGATACAGGATTTAGACATAAAATACATGATTATAAGCAAACTTGAAGAACAAGGAGTAGTTTACCTGTCAGATCTATGGAAAGGGAAGCAGTTTATGACCAAGGAAAACATGGAGAGCATCACTAAAAACAAACTAGATAATTTTTATTACATTAAATTAATAAGCTTTTGCACAGATAAAATCACTGTAACCAAGATCAAAAGAAATGTATTAAATTGGAAAACAATTTTTACAACTAGTATTTCTTACAAAGGATTCATTTCTAAAATATACAAAGAACTGAGTCAAATTTTCAAAAAAAAAAGCCATTCCCCAATTGACAAATGGTCCAAGGATATGCAATTTACAGATGAGAAAATCAAAGCCAGTCATATGAAAAATGGTTCTAAATCATTACTTATTGGAGAAATGCAAATTAAAGTATCTCTAAGATACCATCTCACACCTTTCAGACTGGTCAATATGACCCAAAAGGACAATGATCAGTGTTGGAAGGGATGTGGAAAATCTGGGACACTAATACATTGTTGGTGGAACTGTGCACTCATCCAACCCTTCTGGAGAGCTATTTGGAACTACGCCCAAAGGGCAACAAAAATGTGCATACCCTTTGACCCAGCAATACCACTACTGGGTCTATATCCTGAAGAGATGATGAAAAAGGGTAAAAACATTACTTGTACAAAAATATTCATAGCAGCCCTGTTTGTGGTGGCAAAGAATTGGAAATTAAGTAAATGTCCTTCAATTGGGGAATGGCTTAACAAACTGTGGTAAATGTATGTCATGGAACACTATTTTTGTATTAGAAACCAGGAGGGATGGAAATTCAGGGAAGCCTGGAAGGATTTGCATGAACTGATGCTGAGTGAGATGAGCAGAACCAGAAAAACATTGTACACCCTAACAGCAACATGGGAGTAATGTTCAACTTTGATGAACTTGCTCATTCCTTCAGTACAACAACCAGGGACAATTTGGGGCAACCTGCAATACAGAATACCATCTATATCCAGAGAAAGAATTGTGGAGTCTGAACAAAGACCAAAGACTATTACCTTCAATTTAGAAAAATAATCGTATTATGTAATTTTGTGATGTCTTATACTTATGTTTCTTCCTTAAGGATATGATTTCTCTCTCATCACATTCAACTTAGATCAATGTACACCATGGAAACAATGTAAAGACTAACAGACTGCCTTCTGTGGGGGGTGGGGTGAGGGAAGCAAGAATGGGGAAAAATTCTAAAACTCAAAATTAATCAAATCTTACAAAAGAAAGAGAAAGATTAAGTGACTTATACAGGATCACATAGCTAATAAAAATCTGAGATGGATCCAAAAAAAAAAGAGTCTATCATCAGGGCAGCTAGGTGGCATGGGGGATAGAGCACCAGACCTAGAGTCAGAAGGACCTGAGTTCAAATACTGCCTCAGAC
Source organism: Macrotis lagotis (assembly GCF_037893015.1). Lineage (NCBI taxonomy): Eukaryota > Metazoa > Chordata > Mammalia > Peramelemorphia > Peramelidae > Macrotis > Macrotis lagotis. The sequence goes on from NC_133665.1 coordinate 189,574,081, forward strand.
ACTTAATTACCTAGCTGTGTGGCCTTGGGCAAGCTACTTAACCCTATTGCCTTGCAAAAACCTAAAAAAAAAAAGACTATTAAGCACTTTACCTTGGGTCTGATATTGTGCTAAGTAAGAAAAGTCAAACTCAGTCCCTGCCCTCAAGGAGATTATATTCTACCTCATGTATATATAATATGATAACAAATAAGTAGGAAAAAGGGTATACAAAGTGATATCAATAACAAGGAGGACCTCAACATAAGAAAAGAGAGATCAGGGAAGGCTTCTGGAAGAGCCTTGAAGGAGGGCAAAAACTGAGAGCCAGAAGGGGAGGAGGGAGAGCTTCTAGGCACAGGCTAGAGACAGGAGACCCAAGGGTTCTAGTGATGAACACCTCAGAGCCCAGTGAGACAGAGCATAATATTCATGAAAGGCTGGGAGAGGTAGGGAAGCTGTAGAGGTCAACTGGAGCCCACATGTGAAGGGCTTCTCTTTTCTCCAGCAGCAACAAGGAGTCGCTGTGGTTCTCTTGCAGGAGAAGTGTCAGGTTCTTCTCCAGGGACATCGGTCTTAACAGTCATGTGGAGGATGGACCTATAAGAGCCTACTGCAATAGCCTAAGCAAGAGATGATGAGGGTCTGAAGTAGGATGGTGGCCTTCTGGGTGAAGAGGGGGCAGAGGAGAGGGATGTTGTGAATAAATGAATAAGACTTGGCAACTGATTGGCCAAGCAGGGGAGTGGGATAAAGGAAAATGACTGGAGTTTGAGATCTGAGTAGGAAAGTGGTGCCTTTTTTTTTTTTGAGGCAATCAAGAGTTCAGTCACTTGCCAACAGTCACATAACTAATACTTATTTGAGCCTGGATTTGAACTCATGTCCTCCTAACTCCAGAGTCAGTCCTCTCTACTGTACAATCTAGCTGCCCCCAAAGAGGGTGGTGCCTCTGTACAGAGAGGGAAGTTAGTAAAAGGGGTGAGTTGGGGGTGCAGTGCAAATAGTAAACTCTGCTTTGAATATATTGACTTTGAGTTTCTGTTTTGATCTACTAGATTGTCAGGCAGAGATAATTTCTTATTTAAATGTTTTGCCCTTCCCAGTATTCTGCACAAATTGGGTATTAGATAAATGTTTGTTGGAGTGTCCTGGCAAATTAACTCTGCCATTCAAACCCACATCCCCTGATCCAAATCTTAACAATTCAACATTAGATCATAGAATCCAGCCATATTAAAATTAAAGAAAAAAGTTTGAATAGCACAAGAATAAAACTGACTCCATTCTCATACTGGGAAAAGTTCTATTATGAAGGATGTGACCTTTATCTTATTAAGTCATTTAAAAAAAAAGGTAATAGAAACTATGAGGGGAACTGCAATCCCAGAACTGATTCTGTCTGGCAAAAGAGGAACTAACTGCTAGGAGAGAAATTGAGGAAGCCCAGAGGAGAAGTGAACACCACATCTTAGAATCTGTTTGAGAAAAGAGTTGGACATATACCCTAGACTACTGGAGAGGAAATGTCAATAGACTCAGGGAAAAGATGAGTAGAATTCTTTGATCTAACATGACAAAGGGGTGAATTCTGCTATCCACCAACAATGGGAAGCTCCTAAGATTGAAATTTTGAGAGTGTAAACAGAAACATTGCTAGTAATGAAGAGAAAGGAGGTTGGGGGTGGGGGGTGGATCAAGGTTTAGATACGATGTATGTTAACAGGTTTATAAAAGCCTAAACTGGACCAGTTCTCTACCCAACCTATATGTAAGAGGTTGAGTTCTCTGATCAGTTCATCTCCCTATGAAGGATGTGAGGTTTGATCCACTCTATGTCTCAGTGATTAAGCATGAATTGGGGGAGGGCAGCTAGGTGGCGCAGTGGATAGAGCACTGGTCCTGGAGTCAGGAGTACCTGAGTTCAAATCCAGCCTCAGACACTTAATAATTACCTAGCTGTGCCACTTAACCCTATTGCCTTGCAAAAACTTAAAAAAAAAAAGAATGAATTGGGGGGCAACTAGATGGATAGAGCACTGGCTCTGTAGTCAGGAGGACCTGAGTTCAAAACCAGCCTCAGACAATCTATACTTACTAGCTGTGTGACCTTGAGCAGATCACTAAAATCCATTGCCTTGCAGAGAGGAGGAGAAGGAAGAGGAAGGGAGGGGGAGGGGGGAAGAGGAGGGGAGGAAGAAGAAAGAAGGAATTGGTTGCCATAGTAGTGGGAGGAGCCATTCTATAAAGCTGATCTATAAGGAATTCAGAGAAATCTTTGATTTGTATGAACTGATGAAAGACTGAATAAGGAAGACCAGAACAACTTAAAGCATGACTTTAACCATATAAATGCAAAGATCAGGAAAAGGAAGCCCAACTATGAATGACTAAAAACAATGAAGATCCTGGGAAGTAGCTGATGAAACCTATAGAAGGTTGCACATCTTGTCAATCAACAAGCATTTATTAAACTCCTACCATTCACCATTCGCTGTGTATGAGGCACTAGAGATACAGACAAATGTGAGGCAATCCCTTACCTCAAGGAGTTTTCATTCTAATGGAGAAATATACATAAATATGGCATTCAAGACATGTACAAAATCATCCCAAAGTCAGACTCAGTCACTGTGCTGAGTAGCTTTGTTTAAAGGTACTATGTGTTGATTATGTGATAGTGGGGATTTCTTTCAAACAGAGGTTGGACTGGTTCACTGCCAAGGTCCCTTTTCATTCTCTAATTCTGTGGTTTTTGTAATTTAGAGGAAGATCCTCAGAAATAATTGTGATATAAAAGGGCATCAGTAGAACTCTTTAAAAGGGGACTCAGCTTCCTGCCCTTTTCAATCACATTTCTATACCTGAAGGATCTGGGGGTGAACTGAGCAAAGACAGGAGGGCAGCCTCGGTCAGAGAATATCTGGGTTCTCTGGGCTCTCCCCAGATCTGACCTTCTCTGGTTCTCTGGATCAGAACTGCCTGGAAAGTTTTTCCTCTGGGTTTAGCAAACAGACTGAGTTTCTTGAACATGGCCCAGTTATGCTTTGGGGAGCCACACCAATGCAGTATTTTTCTTTGGTATGACCCACCTCTACCTCAGGCAGTCCCTTCTAAGTTCCAGGTTTACAGTTCAAGCCCCTAATTTTTCAGAAGAAGAATTTGAGATGCAGAGTCTAAGTCACTTGCCAAGATCACACAGCTAGTGAATCTTTGTTTACAGGAGGATTTGAACTCATTTCTCCCTGATGCCATGTTCAACTTTCTGTCACTGCATTGTGGTGACTGGATTATTGAAGACTGTATCATCTGATCTTGCCAAGTCAGAAAGGCTTCAAGGTCATTCCTGGTATTACCTGTGAACTTGTGCTAACACAGGAAAGCAACTGGATCACAAAGTAAGCACCAACAAGTTCTAAAGACTCTCTATAAAGGAGTGGAGGGAATGCATTTTGTATCTGTAGAGGGAATACCCAAACAGATCCCACCAATATGCATAACAAGTTCCTTCACCCTTCTGAACCTTGGGTATGTCATCTAGAAAATGGGCTAATTACAGCATCTCCCAGGGAGTTCTGTTGTGAGAATCAAATGATATTGCATGTAAAAAATTTTAAAATGTAGCCTGTTGATATTATGTTGATACAACCTATTTATTAAAATCAAATCACAAAGTCAGATGTATTGGTTATTTATTTCCTTTGCCCAGAGGAGGGGAATCCTGGATGTTAAAGTTAAAGATGTACATTTTTAATTTTATAACGCTTGAATAAAATATTTTGATTTGATGCCAAGAAGTCCAGGTACATATTTTCTAGATTAGTTTTAAGTTTTTTAGTGAGAAAAGAGATGATCATTTTATTTGGGGTCTAAGACTCAATTGGCATGAGGTTTATCTAGTGCCATCTAGTCAATTGTTTCAATTGATGACCCCCCCCCACTCTTTTCACCTCTGAACCCATGATTTGAATTCACTGTCCATGATCAGAAGGTCAGATGGTCATGTTCTCTCAGATCTCTGGTATTTTCCAATCTCTTCCTCTCTTAAGATTCTGCAAATGGGGCGGCTAGGTGGCACAGTGAATAGAGCACCAGCCCTGGAGCCAGGAGTACCTGAGTTCAGATATGACCTCAGACACTTAATAATTACCTAGCTGTGTGGCCTTGGGCAAGCCACTTAACCCAATTTGCCCAGCAAAAACCTAAAAAAAAAAAATTCTGCAAATAATTCTGTTAAGAGGAAAGTATGGGACAAGGTAGAAAAGGCTAGAGATGTAAGTCTCTAGCAACAGTACTGCTGATAGAAAGATCTGGTGGAGGGCTTAGTCAGATACCCTCCCTGCCATGGAAATTATCTGTGTGATTTAAGATTCAGAAAATAGAAAACATGCCCACCTTTTATAAATCAGGAGAGCATATGTGTCTACAGATTCTAGACAAGTGAGAATTGAGGGGAGCCTCCAAAGAGGAAGCTGTGGGGAAATTTATCTAAGTCTGGTGGTATAAATGACCAAAGGCAGATCATTTCTAAAGTAGAGGCCTTGTCAAAGATGCATGCTGGACCCTGGAGACTCAAACCCTTCTGTAATATTAGAGAAAGAAGCACTTACAGAATCTAAAAGAATATAATACATTTCTCAATTAATAAATGATTAAAGGATATTAATAGGTAGCTTTTGGATGAAGAAATTAAAACTATCTATGATAATATGAAAAATGCTCTAATTGCTAATGATTAGAGAAATGTAGAAGCAACTCTGAGGTACTACCTCACATCTATCAGATTAACTAATATGACAGAAAAAGAAAATGGCAAACATTGGAGAAGACGTGGGAAAATTGAAACCCTAATGTGTTGTTGAAGGAGTTATGAACTGATCCAACCTTTTTACAGAGCAATTTGAAACTGTGCCCAAAGGACTATACTACTAGGTCTGCATCCCAAAGAGAGCATTAAAAAAGGGAAAAGATCCACATGTAAATAAATATCTATACTACTGCTTTTTTGTGGTGGCAAAGAATTGGAAATTGAGCGTATGCCAATATTATTGTCCCAGAAGAAATAATGAACAGACAGATTTCAGAAAAATTTGGAAAGACTTGCATGAACTGATGCTGTGTGAAGTGAGAAGGACCAGGAGAACATTGTACACAGTAACAGCAACATTGTGTGAGATGATCAACTATGATAGATTTTGGGTGACTAGGTGGCATAGCAGATAAAGCACCAGCCTTGGAGTCAGGAGTACCTGGGTTCAACTCTGGTCTCAGACACTTAATAATTACCTAGCTGTGTGGCCTTGGGCAAGCCACTTAACCCCATTTGCCTTGTAAAAAAAACTGAAAAAAAAAACTATGATAGACTTTGTTCTTCTCAGAGACAATTCTGTACAACTTGTAATGGAAAATGCCATCCACATCCAGGGAAAGAACTATGGGGTCTGAATGCAGACAAAGCAGGCTATTTTCACTTTTAAAATTTTTTTTCCTAAAAGGCTTTTCCCTTCTGTTCTGATTCTTCTTTCACAACATGACCAATATGGAAATATGTTTCATAGAATTGTCCAAGTATAATCTATATAAGACTGCTTTCTGTCTTGGGGAAAGAGGATGGAAGGGAGAGAGGAAGAAAAAATTAGAACTCAAAATTTTATAAAAATGAATGTTGAAAACTATCTTTACATATGATTGGAAAAGGGCAACTAGGTGGCACAGTGGATAGTCAGGAGTACCTGAGTTCAAATCCAGATTCAGAAACTTAATAGTTGTGTGACCTTGGACAAATCACTTAACCCCATTGCCTTGCCAAAAAAAAAAAAAACCCATATAATTGGAAAAAATAAAATACTATTAAATGAAAAAAAGAGAGAAAAAAGCACTTACCTCTACTTCAGAGGCTAGGCAAAGGTCTTCAGAGTGAAGAGTGGGGGCTATATTGAGAAGATAACAGAGGGTAAGTTGGAAATTTTGCCCAAATACACAAAAACAGGGTTCATTTAAAACAAAATCATCATATACATATGGTGAACTCTCAATTCTCTGAAGCCCAGGCAGGGCATAGACCACACTCATTTTTGCCCTTTGGCTCCCCTTTTGAATATTGGTGTGATTTCATAGTGTTTTACTTTTTCTTTTGTGGAAATTGATTTTCATTTTCTGGGTACATATTGGCTCAAGGCCTGGGATGGAACTCAGAGGGCTGGAGCAGGGGGATCACATTCCTTTAAAATGTTCAGTGTTCCTAGCTTTTAATAGAATTAGATTGAGAAACTGAAGCATGTGATACCCTATTGCCCCAAATTTAAGAAGAAAAGGATATAGAAACTTTTCAACATCCCCCCCACTATCAACAACTTCTCTATGATTCTTCCTTACCTAACAGCACTTCCCCAGAGGTGAGAAATGCAAGGTATTAAACAATAGAAATCAGAAAATGGCTATAATAGTAAATACATAACTTAATTTTCTGTCCCTGAAGGGTTCAGGAGAAGATTTTCTAAGTAATTTCCTCAGTTTCCCTGTTAGGTAATGGTGTCACTTAATATATATGGTAATGTTTGCTGGCATTTTTACAGGGCTAAGCCACTAGCAGCTGGGAAACAATAACTTGGTCTAAAAGTCTAGGTGTGGCTAATTAAAGACATATATAGGAAAGGTCGTGTGGAATTGCAGGTACAGTACAGGACTCAGCATCAGGAAACTACAGGTTAGAATCTCCCTTCCAACACTTCCTGGCCATGGGGTCATGGGCAGTTTACTTAGCCTCTCCCAGCTGCAGTTTCCTCCTCTGTAAAATGGGAATAAAACCTCTTACAATACTTATCTCTCAAGGTTATTTAGGCTCAGAAGAGATAATGGATGGAAAGGTACTAAAAAAGAATAATAGTGAATTTTTAAAACATAAATGATAATCCCCTCAATAATCTTTTTTAAATAAAATAAGATACTTTGTTACAACAAAGAATCATGCTGATAAATTTTAGCATATTTAATGATAGAATTTACATTTAGATGTAAGGAAATATAAACAAGTACAAACAGAAACTCTGTAAGGTACCAGTATTCTGGCTCACTCTTTTCCCCCACCCCCTCCAGGTTTGGCTACAAAATGAGGAAAACATGGCTGAGCCAAAGTAGGCCCCATATAAATGCCAACTATTGTCATTATTGTTGTTACCTTCAAACCACTTTTTAAAGTTGTACTGACTTTCTTTTTTACCTTCGTATCCCCTTGCACTCTGTACCCCTTGTAACACATCAGTGGCTGAGAGACAGGAGATGTCCAGATGACCAGGCTCCCAGGTCTGAGCCATCTACCCTCCCGTCTCTTAAGAGCAGAGAGAGATTCCTGATTGTCAGTCCTCAGAAGCCAAAATCTCCAGCTCAGAATGAGTCTTTGGGGATCTGGGACCCCCCCCCCCCCAGGAAAACACTAACAGCAACTTTTCATTTGTTCTCAGCTTTAATGGGATTGTCATAAGTTTTTACTTGGAGGCAAATGCTATGAGTCATGAATCTGTACTAAGAGGTGTTAGGTGATACTGACCCCCACCAAGGGAGAAGATCATTGTTGGAATTCACTTGCAGGGTTAGAGATAGGGGGACCAGACTTCTTTGGTTAACAATTAGATATCCTTGAAGGCTAGTCTGGTGGAGTAAAGATACCAGACCAGACTCACTGGTGTCTACCCTCATCCCTCAGGGACAGCAGGATTTCCTTGAAGCAAGAATAGAACAATGATTAGCAGGAAAACTGGATTTCTAAACATCACTCATTGTAGGTCAGTTGAATTTCTGAACTAAGCTCAAAGAACCATAATTTAAGTAGCTACAGGACAAAAATCAATCAACTTGAAATAAGATCAGTAAAAAAACATACAGAATCAATCTGATTATTCCACTCCTCTATTAAGGTTTCTTCTCCCTGTCCAACCCCTCTTTCTTACTCTCCTTTGCTGGATCTTTTTTTTTCCTTTTTTCTTTTTAAATTGAAGATAATAAGCTTTATTGGGCATCTAAAGTCCATTGTTCCTTTTCTGGATATGGATGGAAACACCAATTATGTCTTAACAGAAACTTTTTGAGTTGTTGTTGCCGGAAAGTCCATTATTGGATCTTTCTTAAGGTCAGTAAGGTTTCCTTCAGGATTCTGTCCTGCACCCTCTTCTCTTCTGTTCTCCCTAGACTACTGTACTTGGTGATCTCATCAGCAACAATGGTTTCAATTATCTCTATGTTGATGATTCCTAGATCAAATCATCCAGCTCCAACCTCCAGATTCATATCTCCAACTGCCTAGTAGATATAGCAAACAAGGTGTCCTATAGATATTTTACACTCAACATGTCCAAAAGGGAATTCATTCTTTCCCCAAAAAATTCTTTCTTCTTTTCTGAAATTCCCTCTTAATATTGAAAGCATCACCATTGTTGCAGTCTCCCAGGATAGAAAACTGTGTGCTGTCCTGGACCCCTCATAGCTGGACCCCTCATATCTTATAGCAATATGTTGCCAAAAAAATAAAAAATTTAAAAATTAAAAAAATATGTTGCTGAAGCCTGTCAACTTTATCTTCATAACTTTTCACACGTGGGACACCTCTTCTCTGACACTGCCCACATTCCAGTGCAGACCCTTATCATCTTATAACTGGACTACTCAGTATCCTACTGGTTAGACTCCCTGCTTCAATTCTCTTTTATTCCTTTGTTAATTTAATCTTCCTAATGTGTAGCTCTATGTTCCCTGACTATTCAATAAATACCAGTATTTCACTCTCAGTTCCCATGATCAAATGCAAAATCTTCTGTTTGATATTCAAAGCCCTTTAAACCTGGTCCCTCCTATCTTCCCAGGCTTCTTAGACTTAATTCCCCTCACAGATACTGATATACTGATACAGAGACTCTGCTCTCCTAGCTATTCCTCAAACAAGATATTCCATTTCCTGGGGTCATCTGCTGGCAAAATTAACTGAAACTACCCTATATCTGTTTTACAGCTCTGATTAGTGACTTGGGGATGAGGAAGTTAACAGAAGCTGCTCCAGGTTCTGTTGGTATCCTGCCCACAACTATAACAGAATAAATATATAAAAAATTTGTCATGAGGCTGAATTAAACCATGTAATTCTAAGAATAACTATAGATGAAACTGGCGACCATTGAGATAGAAAATGGAGGCTATCTATCAGAATTTCTTTAGGGACATATTTTTTCTCTTTAAAAAGTTTTGGATATCTTTTATTTTTATATTACCTTCGTTTCTAGATAAATTTCTCCCTCTCCTCATGCCTTATAATGAAACAAAGACAGAAAAGAAAAACCAAACTTCTGTAAATCTAACCAACAAATTAACCGACTCTGATAGTATATGAAATATTCCAAACCCACAAAGTAAGGGAGGGTGCATTTTCTCGACTCTTTACCAGGACCAAGTGGTCATTATTGCACAGTGATTGAGTTTTTTGTTGGGTTTTTTTTTTGCACACAATGTTTAGTTTTTAATTGTCATTATTCTTTCTACACACATGGTTAAAATCATTGTAGTATTGTTTTTTTTCTAGGTTAATCTATGGCATCATTTTTATGGTTCTTATACTTTTCTTTTTTAAATTTATTTATTTAGTTTTGAGTTTTACAATTTTTCTCCTAATCTTGTTTCCCTTCCCCCACCCCTACAGAAGGCAATCTGTCAGGCTTTACATTGTTTCCATGCTATACACTGATCTAAATTGAAGTGTTGAGAGAGAAAAATCATATCCTTAAGGAAGAAAAATAAAATATGAGAGATAGCAAAATTCCATAATAAGATTTTTTAAATTTTAAAGGTAATAGTCTTTTGTCTTTGTTCAAACTCTACAATTCTTTCTCTGGGATACAGATGGTATTCTCCATTGCAGATACCCCAGAAATGTCCCTGCTTGTTGCACTAATGGAATGAGTAAGTCCATCAAGATTGATCATCACCACAAAACTACTGTAACCAAGATCAAAAGGAACGTAGTAAACTGAGAAACAATCTTTACAACTAGTATTACTGACAAAGGACTCATTTCTAAAATATACAGAGAACTGAGTCAAATTAAAAAAAAAGTCATTCCCCAATTGACAAATGGTCAAAGGATATTTCAAAGGCAATTTACAGAAGAAGAGGTAAAAGTGATCCATAGTCATATGAAAAATTGCTCTAAATCATTACTTATTAGAGGAATGCAAAATAAAGCTTCTCTGAGGTACCACCTCACACCTCTTAGATTCGCCAATATGACCAGAAAGGAAAATGATCATTGTTGGAAGGGTTCTGGGAAATCTGGGACACTAATACATTGTTGGTGGAGCTGTAAAGTCATCCAACCTTTCTAGAGAGCAGTCTGGAACTATGCCCAAAGGGCAACAAAAATGTGCATACCCTTTGACCCAGCAATACCAGTACTGGGTCTATATCCTGAAGAGATGATGAAAAAGGGTAAAAACATTACTTGTACAAAAATATTTATAGCAGCCCTGTTTGTGGTGGCAAAGAATTGGAAATCAAGTAAATGTCCTTCAATTGGGGAATGGCTTAGCAAACTGTGGTAAATGTATGTCATGGAACACTATTGTTCTATTAGAAACCAGGAAGGATGGGAATTCAGGGAAGCCTGGAGGAATTTGATGAACTGATGCTGAGTGAGATGAGCAGAACTGGAAAAACACCGTACACCCTAACAGCAACATGGGGGTGATGATCAACCTTGATGGACTCATTCATTCCACCAGTGTAACAATTAGGGACAATTTGGGGCTCTCTGTGATGGAGAATACCATCTGTATCCAGAGAAAGAACTGTGGAGTTTGAACAAAGACCGAAGACTATTACCTTTAATTTAGAAAAAAAAAGAACGGATATCTTATTGTCTGATCTTGCTATCTCTTAAACTTTGTTTCTTCCTTAAGGATATGATTTCTCTCTCATCACATTCAATTTGGATCAATGTACACCATGGAAACAATGTAAAGACTAGCAAATTGCCTTCTGTGGAGGGTGGGGGGAGGGAAGCAAGATTGGGGGAAAATGATAAAACTCAAAATAAATAAAATCTTTAAAAAAAATTGATCATCACCCCATGTTGCTGTTATGGTGTACAATGCTCTTCTGGTTCTTCTCATCTCACTCAGATACCTCCAGACTCCTCTGAATTCCCATCATTCCTGGTTTCTGATAAAACAATAGTGTTCCATACTATCTATCTATCTATCTATCTATCTATCTATTTACCACAATTTGTTCAGCATTCCCCAATTGTTGGAATTCACTCAATTTCCAATTCTTTGCCACCACAAACAGGGCTGCTATGAATATTTTTGTACAAGTGATATTTTTACCCTTTTTCATGATCTCTTCAGGGTATACACCTAGTAGTGGTGTTGCTGGATCAAAGGGTATGCACATTTTTATTGTCCTTTAGGCATAATTCCAGATTGTTCTCCAGAAAGGTTGGATGAGTTCACAGCTCCACCAACAATGTAATAGTGTCCCTGATTTCCCACAACCCTTCCAATATTGATCACTGTCCTTTCTGGTCATATTGGCCAGTCTGAGAAGCGTGAGGTGGTACCTCAGAGAAGCTTTATTTTGCATTTCTCTAATATGTAATGATTTAGAGTCATTTTTCATATGAATATGGAACATTTTATTTCATCATCTGTAAATTGCCTTTGCATATCCTTGGACCATTTGTCAATTGGGGAATAGCTTTTTTTTTTTTTATAAATTTGACTCAGTTCTCTGTATATTTTAGAAATGAGTCCTTTGTCAGAAATACTATTTGTAAAGATTGTTTTCCAATTTAGTACATTTCTTTTGATCTTGTTACAGTGGTTTTGGCTGTGCAAAAGCTTTTTAATTTAATGTAAACAAAATTATCTAGTTTGTTTTTAATGATATTCTCCATCTCTTCTTTGGTCATAAACTGCTTCCCTTCCATAGATCTGACAGGTAAACTACTCCTTGATCTTCTATTTTACTCATAATATTGCCTTTTATGTCTAAATCCTGTATCCATTTGGATCTTATCTTGGTAAAGGGTGTTAGGTCTTGGTCTAATCCAAGTTTCTGCCATACTAACTTCCAATTTTCCCAACAGTTTTTATTGAAGAAACAGTTTTTATCCCAAAAGCTGGACTCTTTGGGTTTGTCAAACAGCAGATTACTATAATCATTTCCTGCTATTGAGCCTAATCTGTTCCACTGATCCACCACTCCATTTCTTAGCCAATACCAAACAGTTTTGATGACTGATGCTTTATAATATAATTTTAGATTGGGGTAGGGCTAAGCCACCTTCTTTTACACTTTTTTTCATTATCTTTACTTTTCTTATTCATAGTTTCTTATAGCTCAGTAATAATAATTATAAACCACTCTCATTAACCAGTCCCCAATGAACAACTACTTTGTTTCTAATTATTTGCTTCAACAAACAGTACTGGAAAACAGTTCCCAAACTATTTGATAGTAGATAAAACATAAGAGAAACAGATTGGTGAAAAAGTTTGGGCAATAATGAACTAGAACAGTTGCACAACAGACTAGGGCTTGATAAATCTAAGCTGGTACTTGGGAAAGCCTTTGTCAATCAAAAAAAAACTTTTGGGGAAAATGGCAGTAATTTTAGTAAAAAGTATGTACAACCCAGCATCTCACCATATACTGCAATACATTCCAAATTGTTCAATAATCTAATGATTTAAAAATCATTAGTAAAGCTAAAGAACATTATGTCTTTCAAAATATAAAGAGGGATCAAATTCTTAACAAGTCATAATTTGTAGGGAAGTTAGTTTATGTAAAAATCAAACAATCTTACAAATGGTGTTTATAATCTCCCTGGCAGTTCCCATTGTCTTTCCTCTTTCTCCTTGTTGTCTGGAAATGGTAACTGCCTCTTGACCACTGCTCTTCAGGATGTTACCATTAGATTAACCTTCTGCTAACTCTAAACAATTGATCCTCAAAAAGAAAAAAGAAATTACTCCCCACTTCCCTCCAGTCTTCCCAAGACAAGTTTATTTCTGTCCCCCTCTTCTTATACCAATTCCACATGGATCTGAAAAATATATTTCCCAGGAGGTGGTATATTTGCTTTCTGAAGAACAGCCACCATGGTATGTGCCAGGTATTTCCCATGAAATATTACTTCCCTATAAGAAATCATGAATAGGAAGAATTTAAGGAAATATAGAATGAGTTTTAGGAAGTGAAAAACCAAATAAGCAAACCTAGAACTCAACATTTCCATTGCCTTTAAATCTTTCCCTTCCCCTAACTTCTAAGTTTCTATTCCTATCACTGCCACCCTCCTTCCTGTCAGCTCAAGTCTATTATCTCAAACTTTGAGCACCTTTCTGGATCTCCTGGACATTCTCACTTATCTCATCCTCATGATTTTTGTAAGCCTCTTTTCCACCATTAATACCAGAATGTAAGTTTTCTGAGAGGAGCATTTTGATCATCCCTATCTTCTCATCCTTTGCATTTCCATTGCTCTTGACTCCCACAAGCACTAGCAGTAACACCAACGATGTCCTGAGTTACAAATATTAGAACAAGGAATAGTGGATGATCCAAAAGAACTCTTGGACATAAAGACTTTTTTCACTCCTTAAAAGGAACATTAAGAGAGTGGGTTTATTGGTTTTAGCTCTTTTTTTGGGGGGGGGTCTTTAGTCTAACACCAAAGGTCAAGTAAAATTAACTCCCAGGAGCCCCAGTTAAAAGACAACAAAGAATGTTCCTACACGATCCCCTTAGGCTCATCTACATAGTCCAAGGAAGAGAAGAAGGGTCCAGGGTTTGAGGGCAAAGAGCTACTCCCCTGGCTGTAGGGAAAGAAATGGCAAGGAAGGTGAGACAAGTCATTTCACCTGCTAGGGGGTGAGAATGGCAACAGTGATGAGGCTACAAAACTATGGAGCTGAAAAGGAAGGCAGTGAAATAAAGACATTCAACCAGAAAGCTATTTTGGTATTCTAGCTATTATACTGGAATCTCCTGGGTTTCTCTATAGAAAGGTGAATGGAAATACCCTTGAAAACAAAATCCCATCATGTTGCCTTTAATAGCCTTCAACATGGTTGAGGATCAAGGGCTAGACTCAGAGTAGGAAGATCTAGGTTCAAATAATGCCGTAGATACTTAAGTTGCTATGTATCTTCTCTGATCCTCAATCTCTTCCTTTGTAAAGGGGGGGGGTTTAACTATGGTGCCTGCTTCCCAGCATTGTTGTCAGAATCACACTGGATGTGTACAAAGTCCAACCTTAAACACTGCAGAAATATCAGTACCTGCTGTTTTTCCTTTTTTTAGAAGCAAGATTGAAACTATTTTCTGGGCATGATAATGGAATCATAGATATAGAGCTGGAAGGACATTTCAAAGCTATTTTAAGGTAGAAAAACAGAGACCCAGAGGTCCAGTGATTTGACCAGGGACACAAAGGTGACAGGGCAGAGACCTGTAAGTCTAGGTCTCCTTCCACTGTGCCATGTGTGTGGATGGATGAACACAAACCCATTCCTGTTATGGAAAAAAGAATCCTCAGTGCATATTACAAACATCAACTTCCTGTCTCAAAGGACAGAGCCTTGGGAGGTTTCTGCAGTCAACTTTGCTTTTGTCTAAAACAAGTTGAGCTTTTTTTAGTGATTAAGTCTCTGTGGAAGAAGGAGCCATCATTCAAACCAAACTAAGTTCAAAGTGAGAGATTGTTTGGAAAATTCCTTTTCTGGACAATGGGAGTATTGAAAGTATTCTACCAGGCTTTTGCACAGATAAAACCACTGTAACCAAGCTCAAAAGAAATGTAGTAAATTGGGAAACAATCTTTGCAACTAATGATTCTGACAAAGGACTCATTCCTAAAATATACAGAGAACTGAGTCATATTTTTAAAACAAAAAGCCATTCCCCAATTGACAAATGGTCAAAGGATATGCAAAGGCAATTTACAGATGAGGAGATCAAAGCAATTCATAGCCATATGAAAAAATGCTCTAAATCATTATTAGAGAAATGCAAATTAAAGCTTCTCTGAGGTACCACCTCACACCTCTCAGATTGGCCAATATGACCAGGAAGGATGATGATCATTGTTGGAAGGGTTGTGGGAAATCTGGGACACTATTACACTGTTGGTGGAGCTGTGAACTCATCCAACCCTTCTGGAGAGCTATTTGGAACTACGCCCAAAGGGCAACAAAAATGTGCATACCCTTTGACCCAACAATACCAGTACTGGGTCTATATCCTGAAGAGATGAAGAAAAAGGGTAAAAACATTACTTGTACAAAAATATTCATAGCAGCCCTGTTTGTGGTGGCAAAGAATTGGAAATCAAGTAAATGTCCTTCAATTGGGGAATGGCTTAGCAAACTGTGGTATATGTATGTCATGGAATACTATTGTTCTATTAGAAACCAGGAGGGATGGGATTTCAGGAAAGCCTGGAGGGATTTGCATGAAGTGATGCTGAGTGAGATGAGCAGAACCAGAAAAACACTGTACACCCTAACAGCAACATGGGAGTGATGATCAATCTTGAAGGACTTGCTCATTCCATCAGTGCAACGATTAGAGACAATTTGGGGCTCTCTGTGATGGAGAATACCATCTGTATCCGGAGAAAGAACTGTGGAGTTTGAGCAAAGACCAAAGACTATTACCTTTAATTTAGGAAAAAAAGAACAGATAATTTATTGTCTGATCTTTCTATCTCTTATCCTTTATGTTTCTTCCTTAAGGATATGATTTCTCTCTCATCACACCCAATTTGGATCAAGGTACAATATGGAAACAAAGTAAAGACTGACAGATTGCTTTCCGTGGGGGGGGAGGGAAGGAAGATTGGGGGGGAAATTGTAAAACTCAAATAATATCTTCAATATAAATTAATAAAAAAAAGAAAGTATTCTACCAGAAGTGCATCAGGGAAGACTTTTAAAAGTTAAATAAGAAAAAGAAAATGCAGTTTCACATTAGATGTGCTTTGGTGACTGACATCACAGACCACAGACCTAATAAATGGAGAAAAACAGCTAAAAAGTAAATGATTCTCATCATCTAATTTTACCAACCCACAATTCAGAAACTTAGAGGATTTGGAGATGAAAGAAAATTTAAGTGATGATTAAAAAAAGAACAGAACAATGTGTCCAATTCAATGAACACATATAAAATGCCTACTATGTGTTAAGCAATGTTATTAAGGCATAGAGATACAAATAAGAAAGAGAAAGACAGTCTCTGCCCTCAAGGAGCTTCTACTCTAATAGGGAAAGAACACACAAACCAAAGCTAGTGGCAGAATTGGAGGGTTACACTAGGGAATACCATCTTGTAGGAGTGTGCAATGAGCTTAAAGTTCAGTTCCTGGCTTCCTTGAAGGAAGACTTTGGGGAAAGTTGGATGCTCTGCCTTCCAGCCCTCCCAATCAGAGGAAAAGAGAGGTTGAGGGAAGTGAGAAGGAGCGCTGTATCTAAGGACTAAGCTGCAAAAATGAGAGGTAATAAGCTTATTTTTGGAGGGTCATGTTGTCCTATCAAGTTGGAACCAACCAGAGTTGAAAGGGGAAAGAGTGATGAACTTGTAGTTTCAGGAGCTAAATGTAAATATGGATTCTGCCATTGTAGCCTCTGGAAAGTCAGTTCTTCTCATCTGTAAAATGAGAGTGCTGGAACAGTTGGCCTTGAAGAGTGACCTAAGATCCCATCATGGGGTCTTTGCAGATGAGGAAGATGAGGACCAGTGATGAGGATCATATGAATGGCCTAAGATCATACACACCCAAAGGTGATAAGTTGCAATTAGTTTCTGATCACAAATTCAAACATTCTTTCCTCCCCACCTTTAGTTCTCCAAGATCCTAATAATAATATCCTAATCATTTGAAAACTTGGGAAACTAGGCAATAGCACTTGTACCCCAAACTATACCTTATGGGAGGGAGGCAGATATTCATTGCTTACAGAGGAATCTTCAAGGATGCTACCAATGATCAAAAAATAAAGGACCAGACAGGTTGCTTTGAATGATCTACTTCAGCCCACATCTCCCCAGTCTCCAAATTGAATGGGAAGTGAAAATTGACTGCTGCCCCAGTTGTAGGCTGGAGAATTGTTGCAAGAGTCCAGAAAGTCATTTGTTCACTGAGCATTGCCATGCAGTTTTTTTTAACTCTGATCAAATATCCTGCATAAAGAGCTGATTTCATATGGATAATTTTGTATTATAAATGCTTCATTTGGAAATGAGAGAAAATTTGTGTTTGTGTGTGCGTGTGCGTGTATTTGTATGTGCCTCTTAGAATGAGATGCAGCCTTTTATTTAGCCAAGATACAACTCCTGGAGTAGATTGTTTAAATTGTCCACTCTTATATTTCATGTCATCTTTCATAAGATGTACATTTAATTAGATTAAGTAATATCACCAGGGAGGTGCAGTGAATAGGGTGTCAGACCTGGAGTTGGGAAAAGTCATCTTCCTGAGTTCAAATATGATCCCAGGCATTTGCTAACTGTGTTTGTCTCAGTTTCCTCAACTGTAAAATGAACTTTTGAAGGAAATGGTGAACCATTCCAGGATCTTTGCCAAGAAAACTCCAAATAAATGGGGTCATGGAGAACAATAACTAACAACCAAAAATACCACCATTATCACCACCTTATAACTGATATTTATATAGGACTATAGGGTTTGCAAAGCATTTTTTCATTGTTGCTGTTTTGCAAGGCAGTGGGGTTAATTAACTTGCCCAAGGTCACACAGCTAAGTATTAAGTGTCTGAGGTCACATTTGAACTCAGGTCCTCCTGACTCCAGGACCCATACTCTTTCCACTGTACCACCTTGCTTCCCCTTGCAAAACATTTCCTATATTTATGATCTCTTCTGAGCCTCTAGTTTACCCAGTAATCCCATTATTATCAACAAGGCCTAAGGCATAAACAATGCTCCACCACCCAAAGTAGTTCTACATAGATTCCCATTGAAGAGAGATGTCCTGTAGCTGGTGGTGTCCTAGCTATAGAGGACATTCATGTTGATGACATTAAATCCCAGAGGACTAATGCCCAACCATTCAGAGGTGGACCCAACAATCCATGGCAAAACCAAGTGACTGCCGATGCCCACTGTCTGTACTGTTGTATGCAGGGGGTAGAAGAGCTGACTACTCCATTTGTCCATCAGCACATCTACCTTGTTCAACAAATAAAAACCACCATTGAATGAGAAGATGAGAGTGTGCTGGTTTGCATTGGAGATACGTGATGTGCCAACCTTGACCATTTCTCAGTCTCACTGACCCCATCTCCTGTGTCTCATCACATCTCTGCTCTCTGCTCAGAAATCACTTCTCACCTAGACGATCACAATAGCCCTTGCCCTCTTTAGCCTGTCCTGTCCTCCACTCTAGTGCTAAAATGACTCTCCTAAAGTATGGGTCTGATCAGGGGCTCTAGGATATAGGACAGAATTGCTGCTTGTTGTCTGAAGACTTCACCACCTGATTCTAGACTTAGTATAGATTAGATCATACACTTTCCTATCTTCATATTCCAGGCCAATTGAGCTGGATGTTTGCTGTAGGTAACATTCCATCTCCCAAAATGTGAGCCCCCCTCACTTCTGCCACCCTCTCCAAGAAGTCTTTCTTTGTTTTTTTTTGTGCCATTTTATTTTATTTTTCCAATTACATATTATGAAAGTTTTTCAACATTCATCCACTTATATATGTATATGTCTGTATATATATATATATGTATATATATACATATATATATATATATAATTTTTCTATACCCCCCCCATCCCACCCCACTCCCATCAATAGTAATCAGTCTGGTAAAAGTTATATGTCTATATTTGTGTTTAACATGTTTACATATTGATCACTTTATATAAGAGGAATTAGGATTAGGAAAAAAAGAAAACCATGGAATAAGAACATTTAAAGATTTTATTTGAGTTTTGAGTTTTACATTTTTTCTCCCAATCTTACTTCCCTCCCCCCACAGAAAGCAATCTGTTAGTCTTTGTTTCCATGTCGTACATTGATCCAAATTGAGTGTGATGAGAGAGAAATCACATCCTTAAGGAAGAAACAAAAAGTATGAGATAAAAAGATCAGACAATAAGATATCTGGTTTTTTCCCCTAAAGGGAATAGTCCTTGAAATTTGTTCAAACTCCATGGCTCTTTATCTGGATACAGATGGTGTGCTCCATTGCAGACAGCCCAAAATTGTCCCTGGTTGTTGCACTGATGGAATGAGCAAGTCCATCAAGGTTGAACATCACCCCCATGTTGCTGATAGGGTGTACAGTGTTTTTCTGGTTCTGCTCATCTCACTCAGCATCAGTTAGAAGAGCAATTTTTTAAAAAATGACACAGTATCCCTTCAGATTCTGTGATTTTTGTTTTTTCCCCTCTCGATGTGGATGGTGTTGTCAATAACAGGTCTCCCAAGGTTGTCCCAGATTTCTGGATTGCTGAGAGTAGCTGCATCCATCAATGTTGATCAACTCATAGTGGTGGTGTTAATGTATCCAGTGTTCTCTTGGTTCTGCTCCCTTCACTTAGCATCAGATACTGTAATTCTTTCCATGCTTCTCTAAAGTCCAACCATTCATGGCTTCTCAGAGAACAATAGTATTCTTTTTTTACTTTGATAGATTTTCTTTTTTTTTTTTTTCTCTCAAAGATTTTATTTATTTTGAGTTTCACAATTTTTCCCTTAATCTTGCTTCCCTCCCCTCACCTCCCACAGAAGGCAATTTACCAGTCTTTACATTGTTATACATTGATCCAAATTGAATCTAATGAGAGAGAAATCATATCCTTCAGGAAGAAAAATAAAGTATAAGAGATAGTAAGATTACATAATAGATATCAGGTTTTTTTTTTTTCTAAATTAAAGGTAATAATCTTTGATCTTTGTTCAAACTCCACAGTTCTTTCTCTGGATACAAATGGTATTCTCCATCACAAAATTATGCCTGATTGTTGCACTAATGGAATGATCAAGTCCATCAAGGTTGATCATCACTCTCATGTTGCTGTTAGGGTGTACAATGCTTTTCTGGTTCTGCTCATCTTGGTTCATGCAAATCCCTCCAGGCTTCCCTGAATTCCCATCCCTCCTGTTTCTAATAGAACAATAGTGTTCCATGACATATATATACCAGTTTGCTAAGCCTTTCCCCAGTTGAAGGACATTTACTTGATTTCCAATTCTTTGTCATCACAAACAGGGCTGCTATGAATATTTTTGTACAAGTGATGTTTTTACTCTTTTTCCTCATCTCTTCAGGGTATGGACCCAGTAGTGGTATTGCTGGATAGAACAATAGAATTCTATAACATTCATAAACCAGAACTTGTTCATCCATTTCCTTACTGATGGGCATTCCCTCAATTTCCAATTCTTTGCAACAAAAAAAAAGAGCTGCTACAAATATTTTTTAAAGATTTTATTTATTTTGAATTTTGCAATTTTCCCCCTAAATCTTGTCCACCCCCCCCCAGAAGGCAGTCTGCTAGTCTTTACTTTGTTTCCATGGTATACATTAATCTAAGTTGAATGTGATGAGAGAGAAATTATATCCTTAAGGAAGAAACATAAGTATAAGAGTAAAATTACATTTTTTTAAAATTAAAGGTAATAGTCCTTTGGTTTTTGTTCAAACTCCACAATTCTTTCTCTGGATACAAATGGTATTCTCCATCACAAAATTATGCCTGATTGTTGCACTGATGGAATGAGCAAGTCCATCAAGGTTGATCATCACCCCCCATGTTGCTGTTAGGGTGTACAATGTTGTTTTGGTTCTGCTCATCTCATTCAGCATCACTTCATGCAAATCCTTCCAGGCTTCCCTGCATTCCCATGCTACAAATATTTTTGAACATAGGGGAATTTTTCCAATTTTTTTTTGTGATTTCTTTTAGATTTAGGCCTGGTATTGGTATTGTTAAATCAAAGGGTATGATCAGTTTTATTGCTTTTGGGGCAGAGTCAGGAAGTCTTTCTTGATGATTCCATTCCCATCTACTCCCCCCCAAAACAAACAAACTTGGTATTTGGTTTTTTTTCTATTTCATACATCCCTGTTTCTCCCAGTTTCCATGGCTGCAGTAAATGTAGACACACCTTACTTACCTTGGGTTCAAGTGCTTTCTACAACTACAACTACAACTGGGGAAAGGGAAATATATTTGATTTCATTTCTGGCCTTGTTTTTAATATTCAATTATCAAAATAGTTGTCATTGGTTTTGGTCTTTGGGTTCCCAATGCCCAGGAGAACACCTGATACATATTAGGGACTTAGTAAGGGCCTGTTGATTGATTAGTCTCCAGCTGAATTTGGAAACATCGAATTCATCAAAAACATACAAATTATTTCTTTTTTGGCATCTCACAATTTGTCTGATTTTACTTTATAAAGAAGGGAAGGAATAACCACTTACCTTACCTTTATTCTGTGTTAATAAATAACTGGACCAACAAGTGCTTTAGAAATATTGATCTTCACAACAACCCTGCAAGGCAGGTTCTATTATTACTTACATTTTGCAGTTAGGGAAACTGAGGTAGGCAGAGGTTGAATGACTTGTCAGAGTCACCTAGTAAGTGTCTGAAGTTGGATTTGAACTCAGGTCTTCTTAACTCCAGGTCTAGGTGCTCAGGGGACTGAGTTACTTCACTGCAACTTGCAATCTGTTTTGAGAATCAGGGGCAGTTAGGTGGTGCAGTGGATAAAGCACCAACCCTAGAGTCAGGCAGACCTGAGTTCAAATCCAGCCTCAGACACTTAACCCCATTGCCTTGTAAAAAAATCAAATAAATAAATAAAAATGAGAATCAAATCCAGTATAACCTTGAAAGGAAAAAAGAAGAGGAAATGTCTAAAAAGGCACCAAACAAATGTAGGAGATTGGTAGACAAGTTGGAAGCTGGAATGACTCAAGAGTGGCAATCTCAAACTGTTAGTAATCACCTCCATTCTTTGTAAGCATAGGTAGAAACAACTCTCACCAAGCCTCAGGCTCCAACCCACAACTCCTCATTGAATTATTTTAGTAAGATAGAGATTTCTAATCTTTTTTTGTATCATGGACCCCTTTGGGAATTTGGGGAAACTCCTCTGAATGTTTTTTAAAATGAATAAAATTTATTGGATTACAAAGGAAATCAATTACATTGAAATTCAATTTTCAAAAAAAATGTTTTTTCAAAAGTCTAGATAGAGAATCTCTGCAATTTAAGGGTTTTGAAAAGACAACCTTGATCCTAAGGGAATTGTCTATTTCTGTGGTCTTTTAAGGATGTTTCTGTTATTTATAATCTGACTTTCAAAATTTGGTTATGAAACTCATAGGCACAAATAAGCTGTGCTAGCTTTGGCTTTGTTTTCTCAGATCCATTTCTTCTCTTCAACATTTATTCCAATTTTAGAGAGTTGCCTGGGGCAGAGGTTAACTCACTCAATCCTCCAGTCAACACTGCTTATTTATTGCCATCCCTCTCAACCAAGGCTCCACCCCACCCCAGCATCTACAGCTTCTCCCTCAATTCCCATCCTGCTCTATAGGGTACAAATTAAATTTCTTTCCCAATTCTTCCATCTTTTTGTGCTCTTGGGGTCCAGGCACTCTCTTGATCTCTTCTACTTCTTTGGCTGCCCTTTCCAGGACTGATTAAATTTTCGTTCACAATCTCCTTTCCCTTCCCCATCCTACTGATTTCTCCCTCTACCACTGTCACTCAATTCATAATTATAACCAAATCTAGGTTAGTAGCTGTTGTCTATGCAGTCTTTGCTCTTATTTATGTATTACTGAAGAAAGCTAAAAAAACCAAACTCACAAATGGTAATGACTGGATTTAGTACAAATGTATAATATGCCATATGAGTCCTAACAGTAGCAAAGCAGTTATTCTAATCAGTTTTCTCTACCAGTCACCACAGTGGCTTTTCCAAATTTTTACATTCCTCTACAAACAATGATTTTCCTTTCTCCCCATCTTGTCCACTAAGGACCTTGCTTTATATTTCAATGAAAAAATTGAGATTGTTACCAAGAGCTTAATCATCTCCCTCCTAATCCCATATCACTCAGATATCTTTCCCTTTTCCCTTCTTCCCATCTTCCATGAAGATGTAACCCTTTTCTCAAGGCAAAGCTCTCTATATACTCAAATGATCCCATTTTATCCTATCCTGACCAGCGGGTCATCCCCCCCCCCCAATCATCCTAACTTTAATCTGTCTCTTCCCTACTGTCTATAAACACATCCATATATCCCTCCATCCTCAGAAACAACCTTGTTTGAGCCAATATCCCCACCAGGTATCATCATCTCCCCTTTCATGATTAAACTCCCCAAGAAGGTCATTTACAATTGAGATCTTTTCTTGCTTTCTTCTTACCTCTCTGCAATTAACTAAAGCCTGGCCTCTACCCCCATCTTTCTACTTTCTCCAAAATTACCATGGATCTCTTAATTGCCAAATCTAATGGCCTCCCCTCAATCCTCGTCTTTCTTGAAGTTTCTATAGCTTTTGGCATTCTCATTCACCCTCCTTAATATTATTTTCTCACTAGGTTTTCATGACACTGCTACCTCTTGGTTCTTCTCCATATGCCTGCTCAGTTTCTTTTGTCCCATCTTCATCCATTTCATTGGCTTTATCCTGGTCCTCTTTTCTTCTCCCTCCACGTTCTTTCACTTAGTGAATATCTGTAAACATCTATGGTTTCATATATATATATATATATTTAACCATATCATTTTCCTGACTTTAGCATTATATTTCCAACTGCCTGTTGGACATCTCAAACTGGATGTTCTATAGACATCTTAAACTCAACATGTCCAAGACTGAACTCATCTTTTCCCCAAACCACCCCTCTTCCTAATTTCTCTTTTATTGTTAAAGTTACTACCATCCTTCCAGTCTCCCAGGCTCATAGTTTAGATTTCATCCTTGATTCCAAATTCTTTCTCAGCTCCTACATCCAGTTTCCCAGGTCTAACATTTTGACCTTTTTTACCATCCCTCCTTTATGACCCATTCTTTCTATTCACACTGTCAATACTATGGTATAGGATCCCATCACCTCATGCCTAGATTATTCCAATAGCCTTCTGATTGAACTCTTTCCACACCAGTCCCTCTTTCAGTCAGCTGTCAAATTATTTTTTTCTAAAGTGTAAATCTGCTGTCATTCCTTTCTATTCAATAAACATCAATGACTCTCTACTACCTTGGGGACCAAATATACAATCTTCCGTTTGGTTTTTCAAGTCCTTTATAATGAGGCCCCCCTTATCTATCTTTTTGCCTCTCACTCCTCTCATGTCCCATACGATCCAATGACATTGGTTTTTCTGTTTCTTGGAGTCTTTTCCCTCCTCACCTCTGGCTTCCCTGAGGCTTCAGCTCTAGTCCCACTTTCCACAAGAAGCTTTTCCGACTCCTTACTCAGTGTGTGAGATCCTGTCTATATTATGTCCATACATAGTTGAATGCACATTATTTGAATTCCTCTAGACTAGGGATTGCTTTTCTTCTAGATCCAGCCCTTAGCACTTTGTCTGCTATGTAGTAAGTGCTTAATAGATGCTCACTGATGATAAGTCTTAACTTGATTAGGTTTATCTGTGACCACCCAGCTAGTGCCAAGTAGAGGGACAACCCATCCAACCAGTGCAGAGTACAGGAACAACTCACTCAACCAGTGCAGAGTAGAGGGATAACTCAGCCAACTTGTGCAGAGTAGAGAGGGTCAACTCCCATCTTCCTGGCACTGAGGTCAGCTCTCTCCTCTATACAACAAAGCCTTTCACAAACTATTTGGAGGAAGGGGAGCAAATAGAACTGGGAAATTTTAATAGATTAACATTGGTCTGTCCCTAGTGTCAGAATGAGGTCATCTGTGGATTGGAATTGACAGTTGATAACTCCGGCAAAAGGATAAAGCAAATATGTTAGGTCATCAAGAACTGGAAATCATTTTATCAATATTTTTTTCCCAGAGGACTTTAAGGCTAGCACGAGGCTAAATATCTCAAATCATCTGTTTTGGAAATATCTAGGGAAAAAGAATACTTGCTGAGAAGCCAAGATTTCTGGAGCTGATGAGTTCTGATCTCAAAGCTGAACTCCCCAAAGGCTCCATACACTCACCCTACCAGAATCCCTGCCCATTAATATATTTCCCTGGCCTAGCACCTCCTAGCATCTCTGTGTAGATCCCCTTTTTTAGAATATAAACTCCACAAGGGCAAAGACTATCTTCTCTTTAATACAATACTTGGCCTCTTATCAGCCCTTTATAAAATTTATATGTTCTTTCATTCAACCTAGGGTGATATGTCCAATGCTGTGCCCACACAGGACTCTCCCCTTCTCTGCTCCCTCTTCAAGCCCTTTTGCGGGTGTTCTGGATTCTATACCAAACTGGGTATGCTCCTTTACTGCAGACCTTCACTCTCACAGACCACAGACTACCAAGATCTGCCCTTCTCAGTCCCATGCTCCTTTCTGCCTTTTGAATCTTGCCTGGCTGAACAGTGGCATGAATTAAGTTAAATATTTACTAAGCTCCTCCTAGTGCTACAAGTTTCATTTTGGGCAGCAATGGAGGGGAAACTAGGAGTTGAATAGTTATGGGGAAGTAGAAATGTTCACTTCGAAACTGCCTAGCCATGGAGAAAGCCTCCTACCTGGGGGAGAGTGGACTTGATGGTGCCTGACCCAGGTCCCTTCCACCTCTAAGAACTGAAATCCTGTTTCTCTTTTAGGTTTTCTGATTTGGTCTAGGAGAACAGATAGAATGCTGGAGCACATACCAACAGAACAAGGCCAGGGGGAAGAGAACTGCAGGGCAGCCTTTTCTACCTCTTTTTTTTTAAGGTTTTTGCAAGGCAAACGGGGTTAAGTGGCTTACCCAAGGCCACATAGCTAGGTAATTATTAAGTGTCTGAGACTGGATTTGAACCCAGGTACTACTCCTGACTCCAGGGCTGGTGCTTTATCCACTACGCCACCTAGCGGCCCCCTTTTCTATCTTTTGTGTGACCAAAACCTTTGGTGCTAGTTGGATGAAGGCTACGGATCCCTTCTCAGAATAATATTTTTAAATGTATGAAATAAAATAAATAGGATTATAAATAGAACCAATTACAGCAAAGTACAGTTATCAAAACAATTAAAAAAGATGCCACGTTAAAAACTCTTGCATTAGCAGAACCATCTCAATGCTAAGATTTTTAGGACTTAGACTGCAAATGTTCATATGTAGTTTTCTCATTTTTTAGCTATTTAAAGTCCATTGAAAAATGAAATATTTAGTCCTTTAACCTGTATTTAATTTACTATAAAGAATTGGAAAGGTGGCAAAGATTTTTTTTTTCTCCCCTTCTCTATAGCATAGGTGAGGTTGCAGCTAAAAAGCAGGAGCAAAAGGGACCAAAGAATGTAGTGGTGCTACAGAGACTATCTCTTCCCGGGTGACTGGTTATTTAAGGAGGCGATAGGGAGGGGCAGGAATGGTTGGATACTGATAAGTCCCATTGTTGTACACTCAAAGTCATGCCTACAACTTCCTATCTCTCCACTGCAAAGGCAGATTTGAATATCCCAGACCTCAAACCAAAACTGTTTTACAGAATTTAAATCCAAGATATGTTTAGTAAAATACAAATCTGCCCAGCACTTGATTCTCCATATTTATCAAATTATGAGACTGATGGAGTACAGTGGAAATAAACGCCATTACTGTAGACACAAGTGCCTACAGTTGCCTACTCTAGCTATTTCTCAGTGTCTTCTGTGTTCCCCAGATAGACAAGGGTTTGTTTCTATTCTCATCTGAAATATTGGTTTATATTTTTTTTAGCACAGATGTCCTTGAATGGGTTTTAGTTCCTTGCCACACAAAAACAATGAGCTTCTAACAATGGGACCTTCTAGGCTGGGATTCTTTCAGACACTGAAGTGTTCCTAAGCACTGTACAGCTTTCCCTTTACTTCTCCTTCATTATTACATCTACTCTTTAAAAGTGATGTATGCTCTGGTTACTCAGATTTTCTCTGGGATTTCCTATCCATTTTTTTTTTACCTTTCCTCTTCAGTCAGTGAAATTATAATTCTTAGGCAAGTGTAGGATCTGTTTATATTTACCTCACCTGTTACTGTTAACAAAGAAGAAGGAAGGAAAAAATTTCCCAAGAACAATAAGTAACAGATGAGATACCAAAAATTCAAAAGAGACAAAAAGAGCCAGCAATAAACTCCCTATCTGCATGTCTCACCAAATCCCAACTATTTATGGGGTAATCAATCTTTTTTTTTTTTAGGTTTTTGCAAGGCAAATGGGGTTAAGTGGCTTGCCCAAGGCCACACAGCTAGGTCATTATTAAGTGTCCGAGACCGGATTTGAACCCAGGTACTCCTGACTCCAAGGTGGGTGCTTTATCCACTATGCCACCTAGCCGCCCATCATCAATCTTCCAGTTTAAGCAATGTTAGGAGAATATCTAGAGGGGATGCTACAATGAATAAAAAAGTCAGAGCAAACTGAAAAGGACCAGTTGTATAGACATAAGGAGAAACAGAAGATGCAAAAGTAGGAGAGAATAATAAGAGGTGGTCAGCTGTAAGAAGAAAACCAGAGAGATTGAGAACAACGGGGACTAAAAATCTGTCTCTAGATTAAGCAATTCATTCATCAGTGGTAAATCTTGGAAAGTGAAATTTTAGTCAGTGAGAAGTCTGAAACCAGAATGTTGAGGCTAAAGATTGGGTAATGAGGAAGTAGAAACATTGAGGGTAGATTATTTTTTTTTCCCTGACTGTGGGATAGAGATAATTAAAGAACAGAGATAATTAAAGAACAGAGATAAAGGACAATTGCTTGAGAGAATAGCAAGGTCAAGTGAAGTTTTTTTTAAAAATACTAATCAGAGTTGCCCAAGTTCATAGCGGGTGAAAGTGGAGATAGGGAGATTGAAAGGGAGAGAGCAATCAATAAGTATTAAATACCAGGTATGTGCCAGGTGTGTTAGGTGTTGCAGACTTTACATTCTATTGCAGAAAAACAGAAGGATACTGAGATACAGACACAGAGGCAGAGACAGAGAGAATAATCTTAAGTACACAATTTTAAGGTCTGGTCCTATCAAGAAGGTCATCACTTCCTAGGATGCTGACATGAGAGTGAAAAAATATAAGTATAGTTGTAGAAGATGGGGAGCAGAGATATTGGAGTTCTCAATGAATGATCTTGATTTTATCAGTAAAGCAGAGGAGGTTAGGATGATGGGTGAGGGTGATGCTCTGGGGACTTTTAGAAAAAGGAGGAAAACTTGGAGTATTGCCACTTAGTTGACTTTTTTTTTCCAATTTTTTCCCCAATCATATAGTTTTCAAAATTCATTTCTGTAAAGTCTTCTCTCCCATTCTTCCTTCCCCTTTCCCTAAGAAAGCAAATAATCTGATACAGATTATACATGCATAATGATGTTATACATACTTCCATGTCATTTTGTGCAAAAAGAATCAGTATAAACCATGAGAAAGAAAAAAGTTTCAAAGATGAAACAGTAAGCTTTGAGCTGCACCCATATTCCCTCATTTTCTCTGGATGTGGATGGCATTTTCCATGCAAGCCTTTTAGAATTGTCTCTGATCACCACGTTACTGAGGAAAGTTAGGTCTATCCTAGTGGATCATCACCTAATGTAGCTATTACTGTGAACAACGTTCTCCTGGTTCTGCTCACTTGATTCAGCAACAGTTCATGTAAATCTTTCCAGGTCTGTCTGAAATCCACCTGTTCATCAATCTTTATACAGAAAAATAGTTTTCCATCACATTCATATACCACAACTTGTTCAGACATTCCCCAATTGATGGGTATCCCCTCAATTTTCCACCATAAAAACTGCCACTATGAATATTTTTGTACATATAGGTCTTTCCCCCTTTTTATGATCTTTCTGGGTTACTGACCTGGTAGTGGTATTGCTGGATCAAAAAGTATGCATATTTTAATAGCCTTTTGGGCAGAGCTCCAAACTGCTCTTCAGAACGGTTGGGTCAGCTCACAACTCACCAACAGGTACTGTTAACTGATGACCTCAGTTTGTGATGGTTGTTCAGTTGTCGTTCAGCCTTGTCGGATTCTTCCTGACCACATATGGGGCTGGCTGGAGTAGTTTGCCCTTTCCTTCTCTGGCTCATTTTAGATGAAGAAACCGAGGCATACAAGGTTTAGTAACTTGACTGGGATCATATAGCTAGTAAGCATCCGAGGATGGATTTGAACTCCTAGACACATGAGTCTGGGCCTGAGGCTCTATGCTCTGTGGTGCCAACCAGCTGCCCAGAATCAATATTATTAGTGATAATTCTTGCGGAAGACTGTGTTCAAAAGAGAAGGCAGATGGTGAAAATAAGGATTATCAGCGAAATAATGACCAAGATACAGGAAGGTACATATTTAATTTGTCAAGAAAGTGGTAGGAGGCAAGTGAGATCAGAGCAGGGCTACTGCACGGGGAAAGCAAGGTGGGGTAGGGAGTAGGGTTGTAGTGAGAATAAGGGGGGGAGGGAATGGAGAAATGAAAAGAGGAATTCTAGAAGTAAAATAGAATCTTAAAGTAATCATGCTAGAAATAAAGTCTAACTCTAATTAAACTCCTACTTCTCAAAGATGGAGATATAATTTCAATGTTGGAAGGAATTAGCAGGAAGAACATTCCATCTATGCATCTTGATGGCAACAGACACTTTTTCTGCTACTTAAGAGATGTGTCCCAACGGATGAAAGGTTCAAGGCCCGGCCCAGAGTCCTCTACTAAAATGAGTGAGAGGTGGATTTTGAAGTCAGGTCTGCCTCTGATCAAGGCTGCCTCTGACAAATTATTTTCTTTGGAGGAGAAAAATAATTTAAACATTCATTAGTCAATTTAATTCTTTATCTTTAGACCTTGACCTGATCGTATACGTGTTTTTATGTCGTCCTATAAGCAAACAGCGTATTTTTATTAATTTTCTTTGATCATTTTATAAATATGACTTCATTTTTAAAAGGGATGTTCCTTCAACCCTCGAACTGCCTTTTAAAAAGCTGCTGCGGGGAAAGCACGAGCATCTGCGCGGCGCCCCCAAGCCTGGCACGGGCCGGGGTCCTGGGCATCTCCTCACCATGTCTCACCCGCGGTGACGGCTGCCCCGCGGCCGGTGCCCGCTGCGTTCCTGCGGGGGGGGGTGCCCGCGTCCAAACGCGCCCCCGACGCGGGCTGCCCCGGGGCTCATCCCAATGGGCGCCCCAAGCCCCAGCCTGGCGCCTTGGGGCCCCAGACGCGCGCGGGGCTGGCACGAGCGGCCCGGGCGGGCCTAAAGCGGAGGCGCCGAGTGCGAGTGCTGCCGGGCTCCGGCTCGGGCGGCTCCTCCGCGGCCCTGGAGGCCCCGGGGCCCGGCCCGGCCCCCATCCCAAGGTCCCTCTCCAAGGGGGCGCCGGCGCCCGCGGATGCACACGCAGCGGGGAGGCTCCTCGGCCGGGAGGCCCCCCCCCTCGACGCCCAAGATGGCGGGGGGGGGGGCCCGGAGGGAGCACGAGCCCGCGCCGGCCGAGGCCTCGGGACGCCGGTGACGTCAGCATCCGGGACTCCGGGCCGGGATCCCGGCGCCGCCGGGGGAGGGGAGGCCCGGGCGCCCGCACCTGCGCACTGCGGCCCGGCGCTCCGCCCCCGCGGCCCCCCGCCCCCGCCGGCGGGCGGGGCCCGGCGCCGGGGCTCCCAGTATTGTTCTGCAGCCGGCCCCGGCCCGGCCGGCCCCGAGGCTGCGCGCTCCGCCGGAAGTGGCTCCCGAGCGGGGGGGCCTCCTCGGGTGCTGCGACCCCGGCCCCCGCGCTCCGGAAGTGATCGGCGACGGCGACGGCGGCGGCGGCGGCGGCTGCCAGGAGAAGCCCCGAGCTGCCCGGCCCCGGCCCCGCGGCGGCCCCGGCCCCGGCCCCGGCCCCGGCTCGGCCCGGCCGCGCGTGCGTGCCCCGCCTCCGCTCCGGCCGGCTGCAGGTGAGCGCGGGGCGCCGGTGGGTGTGTCCGGGAGCGCGGGCGAAGGGCGCCCGGGGGCGCCCGCCCTGCGCCGGGCCCGAGGGGCGGCCCCCGGCCTCCCGCTGCCCGGGGCGGCGCGGGCACGCCTGCTGCGGGGGGCGGGGCGGCTCCCGGGCGCCTCGGGTTCCGCAGCCCCGGGGGGCCCCGCGCCCCGGCTTCCCCGGGCCCCGCCCTGCCACGCCCTGGGCCCGCCCCGGCCCCGGCCCCGGCCCCGGCCCCGGCCCCGGCCCCGGCCCCGGCCCCGGCCCCCGGCCCCGGCCCCGGCCCCGGCCCCGGCCCCGGCCTCGGCTCGCGGCCCTTTTTGGAGAGTTGAGGCGGGAGGAGGGGGCGGGGGGCCGGGGGCCGGGGGGGCTCGTCCCTGCGGGCGGGGGGCGGGGCCGGGGGGCTCGTCCCTGCGGGCGGGGGGCCGGGGGGGGCTCGTCCCTGCGGG
Organism: Macrotis lagotis; assembly: GCF_037893015.1. Lineage (NCBI taxonomy): Eukaryota > Metazoa > Chordata > Mammalia > Peramelemorphia > Peramelidae > Macrotis > Macrotis lagotis. The sequence continues at coordinate 189,605,658 of NC_133665.1, forward strand.
CGGGGGGCTGGGGGCCGGGGGGGGGGCTCGTCCCTGCGGGCGGGGGGCGGGGCCGGGGGGCTTGTCCCTGCGGGCGGGGGGCGGGGCCGGGGGCTGTCCCTGCGGGCGGGGGGCGGGGGGCCGGGGGGCTCCTGCCTGCGGGCGGGGGGGCCGGGGCCGGGGGGCTCGTCCCTGCGGGCGGGGGGCCGGGGGCCGGGGGGCTCGTCCCTGCGGGCGGGGGGCCGGGGGCTCGTCCCTGCGGGCGGGGGGCTGGGGGCCGGGGGGGCTGTCCCTGCGGGGGGCGGGGCCGGGGGGCTCGTCCCTGCGGGCGGGGGGCTGGGGGCCGGGGGGGCTCGTCCCTGCGGGCGGGCTGGGCACGGGGCGGGGACGCCCGAGGAAGGGCCCTGCGGACGGGCAGCTCCGGGGGGCCTGGGCCCGGGGCGCGGGCAGGCCCCCGCTGCTGCCCCGTGGTAACTCGATGGTGACCACGGAGCTGTGCCCAAGGGCGGCCGGGCCCGCGCCCCCTCCGGGCCTCTGTCCGTGTGAGCCGGGGGCACGACGGACTTCCCTTTGGGGCTTGGACTTGAGCTCGCCAAAGGGGGGACCTGAGGCACGGAGCCTGCCCGGAGGATCCCGAGGAGATCCCTGACTGGGCTGGGGCTGGCACTGCCCGCTGGGCACACGGGCTGCTTCTCCCAGAGTTGAGGCGCAGCCTCTGACCAGTCCCTGCCAGGACTTGGCGTGGAGAGGTCTCTGGATGGGCATCTCACATGCTTGTGTTGTGAGCCGGGCAGCTCTGCCCGTGCCCCCGCCGTGTGAGTGCTTTGCCTTGTTCAAGCACAAGCCGCATTTCTGGGTCGTGGTTTAAAACATGGGAATGACTAGGGACAGGATGTAGCCGGAAAATGCTACAGAAAAAAATCTCATCATAAATAAAATGGAAAGTGAAGGCGAGAGCTGCCAACCTGTATGTCAGCGGCTAGACCCCTAGGAAGGAGGCACAGTAGGAAGAGCAGCTCCAGCCCGCCAATGGGTGGCAACCAGAGCTCGGAATAGGAGGCCGCCTGGCTCCCTAGGAACCTGCAGCGGGCCAGTCCCGACCCCAGAAGTTCCTCCGGTGAAAGCCGAATGGTGGATGTGGAGCTGGGAAGCCTGGGAGAGGTTTGGGTGAAGAGGAAGGGGACTGAGTTCGAGGGAGGTGCAACTGGAGGCCCCTTGGGGAGAATGCACTCCTGACCCGACCGCTTTAGGTAGTGATCACGGGGCGCCAGCTCTTAGCATTGAAACTCTTTGTAACAGGCTGGGGATTCGAAGACAAAATGAGCCTGCCCTCCAGGAGCTTGCATTCTGGTGCAGAATACCTGATGGTTTTAAAGGTGAAACTTGGTGTGTGTGTGTGGGGGGGGGGTGGAGTTTAAACTGAACTTTGAGGGCCGTTAAGAGGCAGAAGAATGGAGTAAAGAGAAAGAGTTATTGAGGGGAGAGTGTCCTGGGTCTTAAGTCTCCTGCACAGAGGCCCCCAGAAGGGAGATGAGGGCAATAATAAGATACATTGACTGAAGAGTGGCACCCAGTGGGCCATGCCCATGGCTAGCAGGTAGATAGGAGCCTGGGAGGGAAGGACAAGGAGGAGGTGTGTTTCATCAGATGGATAATTGGGAATTGTTACAGTAGTACAATCAGAGCTCTCCCAAAAACCTGGGCTGACACCAGAAATATGATATGATCTCATCACTTCAAATGACATTTAAGGAAAACACAGTCCCATCTGCTTTGCTCTAACCATCCTTTCCAGCTCACTGAAATCTATGTTGGGACTGGGAGCAAACATTTCATAAATACCCATTCTTTGTGGAGGACTTTACCTGAAAATCCACAATTGTTCCTCTGCCAGAATAAGCAGAGGGGATAAAATGTGCCTTGCCTTAACTAACCAATCCACCTGGTGGTTTAGGGAGTGATCAGGATGCACTTGACTGCTTTCCTGGACAGTATGAATTCTGGCAGAAGAGACTTGATTGTAGAGAAGGAGAAACTGGGTCCTTTGCGGAGAATTGGCAAAGGAAAGGAAAACTGAATGTGGCTTACTTGTCCTAGATTTGAGTGTGGGAGATTTCAGGGGAGTTCAGAAAAAAGGTGAGTAGGATCCCATGGTCTAAGATTCTTGAGGGGACACACCCCACTGAGGAATGGCATGATACTGTGAGAAATGAGATTTTGAAAAGTGAGAAATTTCTAGTAGGACCTCACCAGAATCGGCCATTTCAACTCAGACTTGATTTTAATTTTTTCTTAACCTTCTTGATCCTTTTGGTTTTTGTGGGTAGCAGTTAGAGCTGTGATTTCACGGCTGTAAATCAAGTGTCAAATGCTCCTGAGGGCAGCTGAACCAGATGAAATTGTAATTGGGAAATAGTGGAATTAAAATACAATAAAACACACTTAATGTTAATATTTGATTTTCTATTTCATTTATATGGTTGTTTTTCTATTTGAATTTGATACTCCTGATAGAGGTGAGGAAACTCCCACTTCTAGTGCTTCCTGGCACCTTCTTTGCAGCTTAGACTCTTTCAGAGTCCTAGGGAATTTTCCAGGGCCATATCCCAGGTGTGACCCTTCTGCCTGAATTATTTCCCATATATCTTTCACCCCATCCATTTGAGACACCCCTATAACACAGTCTCTTTATAATTACCAGTGTTCTGTACCTGTAGCCCTCCTTTTCCTTGGTTCTTCTCAACCTTTGGTTTCATTTTAACGAACTTTTCATTTATGATATTGTCATTTGTTTATTTTGTATTTGGTGTTCTGTTCTACCCAAAATTCCTCATTCATCCTGATTTATGGTGTAATGATGGTCTGTTCCATTCACGTACCATAATTTGTTCAACTTTCCTGGGAATAGATAGTCAGCAAGCTGCCCCCATGACCAGAACACAGGCAGAAGCAAATCCACTTCTGTGTTCTCTGCCAAGGAGACTGACTGTGGATTGGAAATCTAGTGCCTTTCCTTTTCATGCCAAGTAGACTTGTTTGTCTGTTTGTGTCATGTGTTCCTCATTAGACCTGGAGCTCCTTGTGTGGGGTCTGCCTTTTGCCTTTCTTTGTAGCCCTAGTACTTAGCATGGTGCCTGACCCTTCCAATGCAGGCTGACTTGACCAGTCTCTGGTGCCTTCAAGTCATCAGGCCTTGGTCATTGTAGAGAAGGGCAGGGGTGCTCACAGGACCGACGAAAGGCAGATAGCATGGGTTTTCGTGGTAGTTGTTATTAGTGTTTTAAAAATGGGAAAGGAGCACTATCTCTACAACTCTCACCTTGTGAACTCGACCTAGATTCCCAGGAAAACTCTAGAATGTATTATTAAGGGAATGATAAAGAGAATATGTAGCAAAGAAACTCTAGAACTTATTATTAAGGAACAATAAAGGAACATGTAGCAGAGGAAGCCTTGCTCACAATGAGCCAGCCAGCTTCATCCAAAACAGGTTAGGTCACCCCTTCCTCTCCTATTTCCTTTTTTGAAGTTAATATCATTAGGTGGATTCAGCTGTGGTTGAATAACCAGGCCTCAAGACTAATGTGTTAGGAAGGAGATTTCCCATGAGTGCCCTTGGTACCCATACCCAGTGCTGTTGAATGGTCTTTTATCCGTGACTTCCATCTCAGCCTTGATTCCCATTTCCCATCAGCTGTTCTGCTTGGAACATCCTGCTGGCCCCTCACCCCCAGGATAAGCACATTACCCACAATCTCATCCTCTTGGAGATTAATTCAGTTTTGGTACTCATCACCTCCTCAGCCCCCTTAGGTGCCTGTCTTCTGATAGGAGGAGGAAGCATTTGGCTCTTCCTAAAGTCTTCCTCTTAATGGGCACAGCGTTTTCCAGCTAACTCCCTTTCCCATTAGCTCTGCTTGGTTAGCAGCTCTGAACAGCCCAGCGTACCTTGTGGAGGGCTCCTGACTCCTTTCAGCATCCCCAATACTTTGCACAGTGTCATAGTAAACACTTAATAAATGTAGTCAATAGACTGGCAGTAGCTTCCAGATTTTTTGGTTTCCAGTTTTTTATTCCAGTTGCTTTTTTCTGGGGGGGGGGGGGAGTGATAACCCAGAGGAACCCATTATGTTTTCCCAAAAGGACTGCACAGTATTTAGAGAGACCACAAGTTTTATTGGGAAAATGAGATGGGGTCACAAACATTTTCTTAGTGACACATCAAAATAAAGGTTTTACATTTGTCAAATGGGTAAGAAATCTATAAAGACTGCAAGAAGTCATCCCCTAATCCCTGTGAACTGACCAGTGCTCAGAGGATGGTGGAGATAAGGAGAGGACTGCTAGGCAGGCTCCCCCTGCCCCAGAAAATGGAGAATAAATAAATAAATGGAGAAACCTTGACCTTGATCAAGACCCAAAGAGTGCTTGTGGGAGGGGGGGTGCTGCAGCTTGTTGATTATAGTGTGGTGGTGCCATTTGATGTTGTGAAAGCAAAATTCCTGCTAAGCCCAAAATGTCCCCTAAGATACCTACTGTAATAGATACCTTATTCCCTAATAATCACATCAGAACAAATTTGCATTTTTGCAAGTTCTAACTGCCTGATGACTGTGTAATAGATTGGAGCAAATTCTGCCTTTATAGTCAGTGGGTCGGTCTGAGTTTGGATCCTCATCTGACTTAGCTGTGACTGGGCTCAGTCTGCAATAGGAAGGGGACTGAAGGAGGTGACTTTACTGGGTCCTTTATAACTGTGATTCCAGAGAAGTGAGGCTGGAGCCCTTTGGAGAGAACATGAAGCTGCTCTCCAGCAAGTGGTCCAGGAGATCCCTGGGGATCTTCCACCTCCAAGGCTCTGTGGCATTGAGAGAGGCCGTGGGGGGTTCTCAGCAGACCACCAGGAAAAAAAAAGGGCAGGAAATGAGAAGTACTTAGGCACCCACCTAATGAGTCTCATTCCTCATTCATCCTTACAGGAACCCTGGGAGGTAGATGGCATTATTATGCTCATTTTGTAGTTGAAGTGAACTGAGGCATGCAAGTGAAGTCACAGTGCTAGAAAGTGTCTGAGTCTGCACTTGAACTCATATCTTCCTAACTCAAGTCTAGTACCTGAGGTTATAAGTACATACCATAATGATCTATGTGGGACATGTCTTAAATACTGAATTTCTGTGTTAATCCTACGCATCCAGAGGCTTATATGTCCAGATCCAGTTGGAGGGAAGTTGACTTTGAGTTGCTCAGAATTGAGTGGATCACTCTCTAGCTTTTCTTGGACTCTGCTGCAAAGACCTCAATCTTAGCTTGAACCTCAGAGAGGAACTGAAGGATGGAAAGAGCTCCTGTTTGGAAAAGTGATCTGTTATGGAACTGTACCGTGTGTCCATAGTAACTAAGGAAGACGCACCTGAAATCTGATGACCCCACGGGCTGGGAGTTAGATGCTGGTTGCTGTAATGCCTGGTAGACCATCTGCGCTGCTTTTCTGTGGAGATGAGGTTACTGCAGGGCTGCTTCCTCCCCTGTTTTGGTTTTAAGGAAGTAATTGGACTTAACTGATCAAGACTTTGTGAACACCCAGCTGGAGATACTTTAGTCTGTAGTATTTTCATTTCAGTGGCAAATGTGCCAATGAAACCAAGTCCAGAAACACAGATCAAGGGGGGAAGGTGCAAGGGTGCTGCTGTTTTCCTTCCCTTTTCTCCCCACCTAATGGTGTTTTTTTTCCAATTACATGTAAAGATCGTTTTCAACATTCATTTTTTTTTGTTTTAGTTTTTTTTTAGTTTTTGCAAGGCAATGGGGTTAAGTGGTTTGCTCAAGGCCACACAGCTAGGTAATTATTAAGTGCCTGAGGCCGGATTTGAACTCAGGTCCTCCTGACTCCAGGGCTGGTGCTCTATATCCCTTGTGCCACCTAGCCGCCCCCTAACATTCATTTTTTAAAATAAGATTTTGACTTTCACATTTTTTCCCTCCCTTCCCTCCCCTCTTTCCAAGATAGCAAAGCCTTCTGATATCCGTTATACATGTACTATCATACCAAACATGGTGCTGTTGTTTTCTTTGTTGTGTAGATAGGCATAGAACTGTCCAAACTTTCCAAGTAGCTTTCTTACACAGAATATACCAGTAGCATCCCTTTTAAGACCCAAAGAAGCTTTGAGAGGTAGAGTGTGGGAGTATGGGGTGTGTGTGTGTGTGGGTGTGTGTGTGTGTGTGTGTGTGTTGTGTGCTGACATGGAAAAAAACAACAGTGAATCATCTAGAAAAAAGACTGTGATGACAGTCAATCCCCTCACCCATACCCACACTTGCACATATTTGGTTATTCTTTGGTGTCCTCAAGAGTTTTATAAAGCTACATTTTTTTCTTAATATTTTATTTTTTCCCAATTATATGTGAAAACAATTTTTATCATTTAACATTCATGTTTCATCCTTTATTATTGAGAAAGCAAGCATTTGATAGAGATTATATATGTAGAATCATGCAAAACTTGTTAGTTATGTTGTGAAAGAAGACACAGACTAACCTCCTCTTACCCCCCCCCCCCAATTTTTAAAAATGGGCTTTAATCTGTAGGCACCATCAGTTTTTTCTTGGGAGGTGCATAACACTTTTCCTCCAAGTCTTTCAGCATTGTCTTCATTGTATTGCTGAAAATAGCTAAGTCATTCACAACTGATCATTGTATAATATTGCTGCTGGTGTGTATTGTGTTTTCCTGGTTCTGCCTACTTCACTTTGTTATCAGTTCAGAGAAATATTTTCAGGTTTTTCTGAATACATCTGCCCATCATTTCTTAATATTACAATGGTGTTCCATCACAGTCATGAACCACAACTTATTTTTTTGCAAGACAAATGGAGTTAAGTGGCTTGTCCAAGGCCACACAGTTAAGTAATTATTAAATGTCTGAGGCCAGATTTGAACTCCAGGGCTGGTGTTTTATCCACTGCGCCACCTAGCCGCCCCATGAACCACAGCTTTTTCAGCTATTCCCAGTGATGGGGGTCCCCTCAATTTCCAATTCTTTGCCATCACAAAAAGAGCTGGTATGAATATTTTTGTCCATATAGGTCTTTTTCCTTTTTAGTTTGATCTTTTTTGGGATAAAGCCTTTCTAATGGTATTGCTAAGTCACAGGGTATGCACAGTTTTATAGCCATTTTGTCATTCCAAATTGTTCACTAGAATGGTTGGGTGAGATCACAGCTTCACTATTCCAGTTTTCTTATATCTCCTCCTACAGCTGTCATTTTTCCTTTTTGGTTGTATTAGCCAATCTGATAAGAGTGAGGTGGTACCTCAAAGTTGTTTTAATTTGCATTGGAGAATGACTTGTTTTCTTATAAATTTGACTCAGTTTTTTTCTATATATTTGAGAAATGAGGCCTTTATCAGAAATACTTGTAAAGAAAATTATCACAGGTATTATTACTGTGTATTTTTCTCATTCCTTTCCCCCCCTATTATCCTTGTCTTTCCTTTTACCCTTTCCCACCTCAAAAGTGTTTTGCATCTGATCTCTATCTCCTGCAATCTGCACCCTCCCCCCTTATCTCTTCCCCTTTAGGGTAGGATAGATTTCTATAACTAAGCATGTGTAATTCCCTCTTTGATCCAATTCTTATGAGATCACATTTTAAGTGTTTGACACCAACCTCCATCTTTTCCTCTACTATAAAATTTCTTTTGTACCTCTTTTTTGTGAAATATAGTTGTCACTCTACTTTTCATTTCCTCCCTGTGAATTTCTCTTTCTTACCCCTTAATTTTTTAGATATCACCCTATCATAGTCATACCTCATTTTCATCCCTTAAATTCTTTTCTTTTTACATATCAACCTATCATCTTAAACTTAAAAACCTGTGCCTTCTGTCTGTATATATACTAACTGGCCTTATAATGAGAAAGTTCTTAGGAGTTACAAGTATCCTTTTCCCTTGTAGGAATAGAAACAGTTTAACTTTGTGGAATTCCTAATGATTTCCCTTTCCTGTTTACCTTTTTAGGCTTCTCTTGAGCCTTGCATTTGAAAATCAGATTTTTCTATTCCACTTTGGTCTTTTCTTCAGGAATGCTTGAAAGTCCCCTATTTCATTGAATATCCATATTTCTCCCCTGAAGGATTATACTTAGCTTTGTTGGGTATATGCTTTTTGGTTGTAATCTTAGCCCCCTTCCCTCTAGAATATCATATTCCAAATACTATGCTTCTTTAACATGGAAGCTGGCAAATCTTATATTATCCTGACTGTGGTTCTAGGATATCAAGGCAGTTTTCCTTAATAATTACTGAAAAATGATATTGATCATGGTTCCCAAGTGATCCAGTACTTCTTAAGTTATCCCTTCTTGATCTATTTTTTGCATTCATTTAGTTTGCTTTTTTCCTTGATGTTTCATGGAGTATTTAGTTTACACTTGCCGCATTCTAACTTTTAAGGAATGATTTTTTTTTCATTAAGCTTTTGTGTCTCTTTTTCCAGTTGATCAGTTCTACTTTGTTAAGGAGTTCATCTCTTCAATGAATTTTTCCACACCCCTATTCCATTTGGCCAATTTTGTTTTTTAAGGAGTTTTTCTCTTCAGTGGATTTTTTTGTCTCCTTTTTCATTTGCCTATTCTTTTTTTTAATGGATTGTTTCATTATTTTTTGCTTTCTTTACCAAACGGTTGACTCTTTTTTCATAATTTTTTTTACCTCACTGCCATTTCTTTTTTCAGTTTTTCCACTCTCTCTCTTACTTGGTTTTGAAAATTCTTTTTGAACTTATCCATGAATTATTTTGGGGCCTGAGACCAATTTCCATTTTTCTTTGAGACTTCGGATATAACTGTTTTGTTTTGTTGTCTTCTGAGATTGTGTTTTGATCTCTCCTCACCCATAGTAACTTTATGTGGTCTGGTTCTTTTTTTGTTGTTTGCTCATTTTCTCAGCCTATTTCTTGACTTCTAATTTTAGTTTAAAGTTGTACTGTGTTTCCAGCATAGAGAGGCATTGTTCTAAGCTTCAGGGGTTTTATGTAGCTGTTTTAAGAGGTGGTTGCCCTGGAATTTGACTATAATATTCCTGGGAGTTTTCTTTTGGGGGATTTCTTTCAGGTGGTGATTGATGGATTCCTTCAATTTCTGTTTTACCCTCTTAAGAATATTGAACAAAAATAAAATGGATAGAATAAAGAAAAAAATATTGAACAAATACAATGAGCATTTCCATATACAAAGCAGGATAGAACAAAAGGGATTGTCTGAAATTGTAAATCTCATGGGTCCAGCTTTTCCTTTTAGGCATACTCTAATACACCAGCTCACTTTTGGGCTTTTCTGTATTTTGCTTCTTTCCTTTATCCCATCCCAGTGTTTCTGTCAGTAAATGAAAGGCACCACAGGCAGGTTATGTTGGTAATAAAATGATTCAGCACCTGCTAAGTGCTAGGGATGCAAAAAAGGCAAAGCCAGTCCGTGCCATCAAGGAGCTCCCAGTTTAGTGGAGAAAATAACTAGCAAGCAAGCCTGGTACAGGATACATAGGAAATAAAGAGAGGGAAGGAGAAGGGAAGAAGCAATAATATAGTTCTACTGTATGTTGGGTGAATTGCCCGAGGCCACATAGGTCTTTGGAAGCAGAGTGGGGCTGCCAGTGTAGGCGACTCCTCTGCCCTGCACGCCTTAGGCCTTGGCCGGATGAGAAGTCACCCAGTATGGCAGAATGGTCTGCCAAGAGCACAGCTGGGGAAGCTCTTTGACTTTTGGAAATAGAGTGTACATGTCTATGTGTGTGTGTGTCCCTGAAGTCAGATTTAAAAAGAAAGTTTAAGGCCATAAGCATTCATCTTTCTGTTCTGTACACAGGATGTCTCTGCCTTCTCTCCACACACTCTGGGTAAAGCAGGCTTTCTCACAGATTGGGCTCCTCATTCTTTCTTGGCTGAGATTTCAGCCCTTGAGCCTAATCATGCCCAAGCCTGGATGTCTGTCTGTCTGGTCTCTTTGTAACACCTGGGTCTAAGAAAACTTAATTGTCAGAATCTGGGGTGATCACATTAATTGTTTCAAATTGTATCCAACCCACAGGGAAGGGGATGACATTAGCTTACTGGAGGCTCCATGAGACCCCATTACCTAAGATCAGCTGTCCTAGAGAGAAGATGACTTGGAAGGCAAAGGGGTGGGCACCTAATTGCTATTCTTTGGTGTGGTTCTTTTCAAAGACACTTATTGGGTGGCCCCTGAGTACCTAACCCTAATTCTTACCTTCACTATGGACTCATTCCTATTTACTGTGATATGTTGTTATTCCTCTATTTTGCTTAAGGGTTCCTTGTTATGCAGCAACCTTCCATTTGGCTATGGTGGTAAAATATTACTAAGTGATAGGGCCATTCAGCAGGCATCATTATTACAGTCTAAATGGAAATGAATTTCAGTAACTACATTGCTGCCATGAAGTAGCACTTAAGGTCTGATCTGAATCCTGGCTTTGTCATATGTGGACTAGCATTGGGACCATGGTCAAATCCCTCAACTCATGGGCTTCTCATTCTGTTTATAGTTCCATTTGTTAATTGGTGATGCTTTGTTGGAGATAGACTTTGATAACAGGATTGTTAGGGCTATGTGTGGAAGCATCCTGTTAGCTGCCAAGTGTGTAATAAATATGTGTTATATTTATTATTGGTAACTTCTCTGTGCAACTCAAAACTTGTAGCCAAGGGGGAACAAAAATGGTATTTCTCTCTCCTTGTCACCCTTTTTTTTTTTTGTTTAACCTATTTTGGTATTTCACTGGTATTGGAAATTTCCAGGGAGCAGCTCCTTCTGCTGATGCATGCCCACACATTCTCCTCACTTGATAGCCCTTGAGACTTGCCTGGGGCACTTAAGCTCCTATGACTTCCTGTCTCCTGGAGGTGTTACTGGAGGGATTGGAACCCAGCTTTGCCTGATTCTGAGATCAGTCCTTTATCTACTCCTCTAACCCGCCTTAAGCCTACATTTTTCTAACAAATTTTACTAAGAAGACAGAGAATAGTGATTGACTACAGTTTGAACAATTTTATAATAAGTGGTTAGGTGCCCTAGACATGTATGGGAAGTTCATCATCAGGCCCCTCCCTACCCCCACCCCTTTTTGTTTTCTGGACCTCCATGGAGGCCTTTCTATTGGATGGCTTTCCATCTTGTTTGGACCTTGCTACAACTTTGGAGGCAAGGTCTTTGATTGTCCCCACTTGCAGCCAGGGCACTTAGTATTGGCTGTCTTCCACAAGAGGGTTTCCTCTCTTTTAGAAATCTTCTCAAGTGTTCACCTCTAATTCAAAGATATTATCACTTATTGTCATAGAATATTAACTTTGCTTCACAATAAGCTATCCAATAGAATGTGGCAAACATTGGGCATTTGACCAAGACAGAGCCTCTTTACTCTAAGAACAGTTATTTTATATATTCTCTCCCTATGCTTAGTTTGAATGTGTGTATATGTGTGTACCTTGAAATATTGAAACAAGGAAATAAATAATTGCCAACTCTTAATCATCTTGTTGTCTTTCTTCTCTCTACCTAATTAATTTTTTCCATATTTGAATTTTATTTACAATACATTGTATTTATGATACAATATTTACAATTGGTGCAAGTAATTGCCATGACAGAATTATTCTGTATATTACCACCTTAAAAAGGCTGAGATCTCGGCTAATTCCCATATTTTTAAACTCTAACCTTAAATGCTTTGGCATGGTGAGGGTTTAGGCAGTTTGAAACCCCCATTCCCTTCTCCTTTGTTTGTCTGTATCTCTTTTTAAACAATAGAGATATTTTTCCCCCTTTCTGAGATGGTAAGCAGTCTGCTAAAGGTTATGTATGTAAAAAGTATTTACATATTTATACTATATTAACTTTAAAATGAAAATGCTTGCTGCTTTTCTTTTTTTGTATATAAAAGAAAGATTTTATTTATTTTGAATTTTATAATTTTCCTCCTAATCTCGCTCCCCCCCCCACAGAAGGCAGTCTGTTAGTCTTTACATTGTTTCCATTGAATGTGATAAGAAATCATATCCTTAAGGAGGAAAAATAAAGTATAAGAGATATGCTTGCTGCTTTTCTCTTACATTTTTATTCTTAGCCACAAATTTTGGGTCTAAGATTTTCCATGGTAAAATAAAGCCTAAAATTCTCTGGGTAACATCACTTCTGCCAAACATCCTTGGCGCAGCAGGGTGGTTCTACCCATAATCAACGTTCAGTTAAAAACCATTTGTTGATAATGACTTCTTTCATTATGTAACAAGAATCTGTTCACTTTGGAATCCCCAGGAGGTACCATAAGACAATCTGATCTTCATACTATATGGGATATCTTAGAAATAGAATGTTTCATACTATTTCATACATCTATTTCAGACTATTCTACATAATCCCCAAAATAAGTCCCTCAAATTATTTTTCCCTAATTAATATTAATTTAGTTCTGATGAGCATATGAACTGCATACTTTTGATTAAAAAAATCTATTTGAGCCCTCTTCAATAAAAAAGTTGAAATATACCATATAATTTAACAGAGATGCCAAAAGAAATGTTAATCTGGAGGGGCTATGGATACACAGGCACAACAACTTGAGTAGAACTGAGAAATCGTCCAACCATTCCAGACATATTTGAAACAGTGAAGTAAGAGTTACTACATTGCCCATGGCCTTTGACATCTCAAACTCATTCTTAACAAAAAGTGGATAACAATAAATTCAACATACTTTAAAATATTCAAAGCGGGCTTTTTGTTTGTTGCAGAGAACTAGTTGCCTTTCAATTGAGGGTTAGCCAAAAAAAAGCAATGAAGCACAAATATAATGGCATTTTACAATATTGTCTCATCATAGACATGTCCAACTTAAGTTAATACAGGTTTCTGCTTGACTGGAAGGGGGTGGAGGGAGGCTGATGGAAGAAGCCAGCATTTCTCTATCGCCTTCTGGGTGTCAGTCATTGTTGTGATTTTCAGACATCTTATTTATAATGTACATTGGTTGATGAGGATAACATGATAGAGAAATGATGCAGAATTTAGGTCCATTGAAATCAACATATTCTACTAATACTTGGTGACTTTAATGCAAGGATGGGAAAAGGTAAGGATAGAGAGAAGGAAAGGAAAGAATGAGAGGAGCCTAAAACATTTAGACATTCTGAAACCTCATACCCCTATATTAAGATTTGCTCTAAAAAAGAATTGCTCATCTCTGGGTATGGGCAGCACCAAATAACCATATTTTTACAGCCAGAAAAAGACTGATCATTAATACTGAATTTATCCTTGAGTCAGTTGTCTGTGTGTTATCAGATTCTCAGCTCATGAAAGCTAAGAACAGAATTAAAAAAAATAATATTAGGGGAAATATGTTAAACATGATTCTACACGTACAGCATATCAGATTACTCACTGTCATGGGGTAGGGGAAGGTATGAAAGAGGAATAGAAAAATAGTAAAAAGATGAGTGTTTATGGGTAACCAGGTGTTGCGGTGGTTAGAGCACCAGCCCTGGAGTCAGGAGGAACTGAGTTCAAAGTTCAGACACTTTAAATGATTACCTAACAGTGTGACCTTGGGCCAGTCACTTAACCCCATTGCTTTGCAAAAACTAAATTTAACAAAATGAATGTTGAATATAATCTTTGTAGTAATTGGGAAAAAAATCACATTCAAAAATTGAATAATATTGAGAAATAGATATAGCATATCATTTAATCAGCTATATAAACAATTAAAAATAAAAAATGAAAAATGGACAACAGAGATGACATCCACACCAAAATTAGTGTCCGGAAGTTTAACAATGCAAATTGGTTGTCTCAACAAGGAGACCAAGAAATCCTAGAAAGCATCTTACTCATCTGGCTGGCCAAATGAAGAGGGTTGCCACAGTCATCACTAGGTTAGAATATAAAGTCATTTGAAAAATCTTACAAAGATGGATGATTATGAAAGATACCTGCTGCTAAAGAAGAAAGAAACAGTGGAAGGTAAAGCCTAAGCTGGGGCATTTAAAGATGGAAATTGGAGTACCTTAAATAAGAAAAATGAAAAAGATTTGTAAAGAATATTTTATCAAATTCTTCTTCAAGAACAGTGGAACCACCAAACTTGAACCCTATCAGTATATCCCCAGATAGATATCTTCCTTCTAGAAAAGGAGGAAATATTATTAAAGAGAACCAAGATAGAGAATGTTTTAGACTCTTACCCTAGAGAATTTTACTCCAGAGGAGAAATACTAGAGGCTGCATTGTGATGACTTTGAGAGATTGATGGGCTTAAGGTCTGAAAGAGAATAAAACACCAAAGGGTTGATTAAAAATCTCAACTCTTGTTATACTTCCTAAAAGGCGAGATCATTTCAGTAACTCCTCACCATTGTGCCTCCTTTTCTAACTGTATGAAATTTTTTATGAATCATCTGTATACAAATTTAGGGTTTCATTGATGAAAACATCAGTAACAAGCAGCCTTTCATAAATGAAGTTTAGCAGTCAAGCCGTATGTATCATTTTACAACTGACAGATGTAGGGAACCTAACCAGTGAAGATCCCAGAGAAGAGATGAAAAGTGCTCCCCCCCCTCCTGAACCCCGCAACACACCTAATGCACTCCTATAAAGCGACTGAGGGAGAAAATACTGTATATGTTGTTGGGGCAGCCCAGTATTTTTTCTTAATTGTTTTTCTCCCTTAGGAGAGATCAATTGAGGGTCAGGGTTGGGGAGAAGGGTTTTGAAATGATTGCTATAATGGGAAGAGACATCCATAAAACATTTTGAAAACTGATTACATTTATGTATGCAGTACACACACTTAGACTCTTTTCCATTTCCCCTCCCATCCCTAAATAACTTTGGTAATTTAAAAAAATATTGCCTTTATTTTCAATTGGTTTCTTATGATGTAAAATATACATTTTTGTTTGTTTAAATGTCATGGATTTCCTGGCTATTTAAAGTCAGATTTCTTATATAGTTCATTTTCCTTTATTATATTTTGTTTTGTAAAGTGGGCAGAAACTAGATCCAAAGAGAACCTTGGTGTGATGGATCCAACCTAGATCTTGTCCTTGGCAAATGCTATCAGTTAAATGGATGGGTTAGGCTTGAGGGAAATGAGTAAGTTCTTGAATAAAGGGTAGTTGTGGAAATGTTGAGACTGTAGGCTTTGGGGCTTACTGGAGGAAGATGGATTGACTCTTCAGTGCTGTTAGGGGTGGACTGTGGGTGAAGGATCATCTTTAAGGTAGTTTTTCTGAATGGAAGGAAGAAAACTTGTTCTGGCTAACCAGAAGCCCTTGTCCCCCATTTTAGCAGGTAGCACCCCACACCCCCTTCCATAAGTTGAGCAGACAAGGAGAGTATTTGTTGGATGTTTCAGACTGAATGAAAAAACCACCCGATAATGTAGGAGCCAAATGTGCTGTGAACCAAACTGGGAGCAAGGGCTGATGGGTCATCTATTGAGGGGCTCTTTTGGGGAAGGATGCTTCCTCGGGGCCAGAGGAACCAGATGGTCTGAAGGACCTTTCCAGTTTAGGATTCTGGGGGTCGTTTGAGTTTCCTGTCAGGTGGTAAGGACGTCTCTGTGCAAACAGCTGTGAGCCACATTCTTTTTTTTTTTTTCATGGAAAATCCTGGCTAGGGAGAGCGAACATCTCTAGTCATAACATAGTCCTAATTGTGCTCCCTTGGATTTAGGGAAATAAGAATGAAACAGAAGCCATAAATCACTACGTTTGCCCTTGGGCCTCTCATTTTAGTTTATCTCTTTTATCCTCACGCAGCCCTTTCAGCTCTGATAGCAAGTTTTAGCCCTGTTTTATGGAAAGTAAAGCTCTAATACAGAGAGATGAGATGGGATTTCCTGGTCTTCCAGGATTGTATCCAGTAAAGCATCCCAAGACTCCAGGGGCTAAAATTAGTGCTTTCCTCCCAGGAAAAACTTTGGGTCTGCCCTCTTCCTCTTGTTCTTGGCATGCCTCTGACAAGTCTCATATCCGACCTCCAAGGACTTCTGAAAAGTGGGGAGAGAGGCAGGAACATTTCAGAAGTCCTTGTCTCAAATCCCTGGCCCCTGGCGCACATTGTCCCCTGCTAGACCTCAGCCTTGGATTGCTCCTACACTTGTTCTGCCTGGTCCACTACAAAGCTCGGTGGTCCCTGCTTCTCCCCTGTCAGCTCCCCAGGCCACTGTCTGCAACAGCTCTTCCTTCCTTGGACCACCCATGCTCCTCTCACCCCACTCTCAGTTTACATAAGACTGGAGGCCGCTCCCCAGAACCACCTCCTTCACCCCTGCCTCACCCCTTAGTCAGGCCCACTTCTCCAGCTGCACATGCAGTCCCTTCCCATTCCTTCACTCCATCCCTTCAATGGAGCTCAGATACAGGCAGGAGGAGTAGAGAACTGCTGTACTCAGGGCCTCTCTACCACTCTTCCTATGACTTTGGTGAGACCCTCTAGTGTTGGCCCCCTGGACCTTCTAGAAACAAAGACAGCCTCAAGCAACAGCCCTCAGCCTAGGTTGTCCAGGTGAGAAGGTCCTGGCTGGTCCTCCTAGGCAGCTGACCCTTACTGGACCTCAGAGAGGGGCCTGCGGTCAGCCCAGAGTCACTCCAAAAATTTACAGAACCTCCTTCATTTCTCTTCTAGGGTTGGAGACAACACTGTGCTTTTGATGTCTTGTCAAGCTTGTTAAAATAACACATTGAAGGTAGGAAGCCCTTTCTTAACAGGCTCAATCATGGAAGCTTCTTTGCAGTCTGGCTGGAAGCGGTGGCCATGCCGCTACTAAGCTGAACTCCTCTCCCTTACTTGTTCTCTGCTGTCTCAGGCAGGAGCAGGTTCGAGTCTGGCTTCACAGCACCCCGAGGCAGGCCTGTGAGGCTGCTGTCCCCAGCTTCAGAGAACTTCATTAGGGGGCACCTGGTCTCACACCTTGAAAGGGCCATAGGTGGGCTTTATATCCAGGCTCCTTATCCTAAGGCCATGTCTTCTCTACTTTTCTTGATGCCCAGGAGAGCCGAGAGGACCTTGAGCCAGTTTCCAATTTATACCTTTGATTCAGCATCACGCTTGCACATACTCACATGAGATTTGGAGGGGGGAGATCCAGTCTTAGAATATTGATGCTGAATAGTGTGGGCTTAGTGGTTTTCTCCAAGTGTTCATTTCTACAGGAATTATTAACTCCTCTACTCTCAGTTTTGTCTAACATGAGCCAAGTGGCATCCTTTTTTGTACTGCGCCACCTTGGCGACCATCCTTCCTCTATTGTCTGATACTCAGCTGCATCCCAGATTACCATTAACTTTTTTTTTTGCCTTTTTTTTTTAGGATTTTGCAAGGCAAATGGGGTTAAGTGGCTTGCCCAAAGCTAGGTAATTATTAAGTGTCTGAGACCGGATTTGAACCCAGATACTCCTGACTCCAAGGCCGGTGCTTTATCCACTACGCCACCTAGTCGCCCCTCCCACCATTAACTTTTAATGTAGTGGAAGCTCTGTCATGTTGCCTCCCATTCAGTTCAGTGAAGACCCAACAAAGAGTTTTCTAAAGGAACTGAACCCTAATCCTAAATGTTTTGGACCTTCTCAGTACTGACAGTGCTTGTGTCCTTCGTAATCTGTCATGAGTGTGACAGGGTCAACTGGAGTGTTGAATGGTACTGAGGAGGCTTCTGGGACTGTCACAGGGAGGCTTTCCCTCCGCAGGCTGGGGATGGAGCCGCTTGCTTTCTCAAAACTAGAGAACAGGGAAGGGTCTGCAATCATCTCTTGCCCTGAATTCTGTCAGAGAGAGAATTCCATGAAGGCTAAAATGGCATTTTGATAAATTGAACTGGAGAAAGAATTGGCAAACCACTCCAGATGGGGTCACAAAGAGTTGAATTTGACTGAAAAAAGAAACTGAACAACAAAATTACCATTAGGCCTAGAATTATCTTTTTGCTTCCCTTAGTGAGTATCATCCGGCCCATGTTTGGGCCTATCTGGCATTTTTTAAAAAAATTTATTTTCATTCATTTGTACATGTATATTTCCAAATTACAAAGTTTACCTCCACCCTCCCTTCCGACCCCCCTTTTGTTTTTTTTTGCAAGGCAATGGGGTTAAGTGACTTGTCCAAAGTCACAACAGCTAGGTAATTCTTAAGTGTCTGAGGCTGAATTTGAACTCAGGTCCTTCTGACTCCAGAGCCAGTGCTCTATCCACTGAGTCACTTAGCTGCCCCTGCCCCCTCCCCAGCCCCCACTACCACCCACCTCTAAGCTGGAGCCCCTAAATTATCTTTGATATATGCCATATTATTAGACGAGCCAGTCACCAGTCTGTTTCTTCTTTATTATGTCCTCTCTCTCTTAGATCTCTCTTCCTCTTACAATTCACAGCCACCACTCTATTCCAAGCCTCTGCCTTCTCAGACTTGGTTACTGTGATAGTCCTCTAACTGCTTTGTCTGTTCCTCCAGCTCTTCTCCATCTAGCTCATCACTGCCAGATTAATCTTTCTAAAGTGTACTTTGATCACATCTCCCTTGCATTGATAAGATATGGGGATGAAGTCCCAGAGATAGTAAGTTAGGCCTTAGTGGATCATCACTCTCTTTCTAGAAATCATGGTAATATTGATTTGATTAGAGTTCCTGGCCCAGCTGCAGTCTGGATGTCAAGAAAGCGGCCAGAACAGATACTGATTGGATTGGGAAGCATGGCAGTGAGCCAGGTGTGACCTCTGAGAGTTTGCCAGTCTGGACTACTGAGCTCTGAATTTTTAAAACTGGATGGTCTAAGTTCCCCAGGGCATGGTCTTTAGGGGATCTGGTCCAGAGTTTGTAGAGAGAGTTAGTAGTCAATAAACATGTGCAGATAATGGAGCTTACAATTTAATGTGTGGCGGGGGACAAAACACAAAAGGAGGATGTACAGGAGGGGGAAAGGAATATGGAATACCTGGTGGATCAGTCAGGTGAAAAATGAGGGAGTTGGGAGCTCCAGTTAGAGACTGAGAGGTCAAGAGGACACAGAGAGCTTATAAATAGATGAGATCATCTCAGTGATGATCTTGCTGGGGCCAGCGCAGCCAGGTGAGGCATAAGGAGGCAGGCAAGTTGGCAAGAAGGTGCCTGCATGGGGAGACTAGATGGGGTCAGAAAAGGGATGAGGTTATAAAGGAGCTTAGTAAGCAAATTAAATGTTTAGATGTCCTACAAACCAGTCTGCCTTGGTCTCCTGTTTCATTGTAATTCATTCTGAGCCAATTCTGCAATTGAATTTTTTCCTTGTGTTATTACATGAACTTAATGGGTATGAATGATATCCTTATTAAATGCTTTATTATTATTATTTTTTGTATTTTTTTGGCAAGGCAATGGGGTTAAGTGGCTTGCTCAAGGCCACACAGCTAGGTCATGATTAAGTGTCTGAGGTCAGATTTGAACCCAGGTACTCCTGACTACAAGGCTGGAGCTATTCACTACGCCACCTAGCTACCCCCAAATGCTTTATTATTTATTTTACAATATTTATTAAATATTAATGAGTTCGATATTTATTAAATGCTTGCTATGTGTCTCAAGCACTGGAAATAACCTAAGAAATCGGGACAGTTCTTGCTCTTGAGGCTTACATTCTAAATGAGGATGACAAGACACCGAGGCAGGTTCAACTGTAGTAAGAATGATAGAAAGCCCTTTGGTACCAGAGACACAGTGAGAGAGCAGATAGCAGATAGCCAGGTCTGGAGTGTGCTGTTGCCCAGAGGATAATAGACCAAAAGAGCAGAAGAGCAAGACCCCCATGGGTCTCTGCAGCTGAGGACTCCTTGCTCATCAAAATGCATTTATTTTATAATCTTCTCTAATTCAGACTCTTCTCAGAACGACCTTGGCTGCCTCAGTCAGTCCATCTTAATGTTGCTATAATACTGGTCAAGCAAAACACCATGCAGAATGGGGCAGTAAGTGTGAGCAGAAGGGTAGAAGTTCATGGAGTGTCCTGAAGATCAGGAGGGCTGGGGAGGGCGCCACTTCCCAGAGGCCAGAGCCTCATCATCAGTCATCCAGGCCATTCCAATTCAGGGCTTGAGGCTGCTGGCTTTCCCCCAGATTAGCCCTGGTGAAACTCAACTTGCTTTTGCTAGTAAATTGTTTGGCATTTAATAAAAATTTAATAAGAATGAAAATAATGAACTAATAACACACTTTTGATTTTATATGTGTTTCCAAAGTACATTTGTAGCTTCCACAGGACTCCTCTGTTGTCTCAGGTGACCACAGGCTCTTAGGGGCTGTCCATGGGAGGCCTGACCTGGCCTGGCATGTCCAGTCTTGCTGGCCCAGGGAGACCTTTGTCTTTTGTCTGAGAATCAACTCAGGGCACTTGGAAGAGGTTCATCATCCAAAGATCAGATACAAGATGACAAACTCTTTGGCCTACAATAATGCAGAGAGATTAATAAGGAAGGGCTGTAATCTGTGTTAACAAAGGAAATACATTCCAACCAAATCACAGGTCTGGGAATTCTCCTGCAGCAGAAACCATACTCTAATCAACCTTTTGCGTGACTTAATTCAGGCAAAACTGTCTTTATTAATCATTCCTTGACCAATCAGAAAAGCCTGAGACCACGTTTTCCTATTGAAGGACTGATTATGCCATAGGATTTTCTTAAGGAATAATACAGTTAGTGATCTTCCTCATTGTGGGTTTTTAAGTGCTAATAAATTCTTTGTTGTTGCTAGGAAGATGCTTCCATTTTCAACACTCTTCTTGAAAACAAGATCCTTAGAATTTTGCCTTTCATTGAGACAGTCTGCTTCTATTTTTTGCACAGACTCTTCCTGGAGGAAATGTTGCTTCTTTATGTAATCTTTGACACAGTCTACCAGCAAGATGGAACCTGATTTCCTCATGTTGAATTAATTTTAAAAATGAGATTTGAGTATCATAATGCACTGAAGGAATAATTTACTAAATGGACTCAAGGCGGAATCACGCTAGTTAAATGTGGAGACTGCATGTAAATGCTTCCCCCCCCTTTATTATTGCTTCCTTGTGTGAAAACTTATTTTAGAGACCTGTTCCCTTTGGGCTTATAAAAGACCAGCTAGCTTAGTTAGGACTGAAAAGCTCCCCCCCACCCTCCCCCAATTAGCAACTCATACATTGTATTGAGTCATTGTATTGAGTCCCTGCTCTCTACCAGGGCCCTGTGCTGAGAGCTGGGAGGGGGTGTCTTTTTCATGGGAGAAGAATTAATGGGTTGAGAAAAGGGTCTGGAGCAGCCCAGGAAGCTCTGTTTGAAGTCCCAGGGGGCTGGGGATTCCAGCATGGTGGAGGGGCTTCTGAGGGATCAGCTAGCTCCGCTAGAGAATGCCAGCCTTAATTGACCCTATAATTACTGAGAACTCCGGAGGTAAAAGCAGAGTTGGAGCAACTCATAAATAATTAAATGGGCTTTAAGTAGCTACTAATAAGTTGACTTAGATGTTCATAATTGAAGGGGGAAATGAAACCCTCCCTTCCCTCAAAAGCTTATATGCTGTTTGGGTCAACAAATGTAGGAAGCCCGTGCCCCCCAGAAGTGACCTTTATGACTCAGTGTTCTTGAAGCTGGGCTCCCTCTTCTGTTCCTGCTCCTTTTTAATGTGACATTTGTCTGCCACAGAGTCAAGTTCCCTGACCTTGAGTTTCCACATTCACGCCTCTCACCTTTTTTTAAGCTATGTATTCCTGCTCCCATTTCCCACCATCTCATTTCTTTTTTTTTTCTTTTTTTCTTTTTGGTTTTTGCAAAGCAGTGGGGTCAAGTGACTTGACCAAGGTCCCACAGTCAGGTAATTACTATGTGTCTGAGGCTGCATTTGAACTCAGATCCTCCTGACTCCAGGGCTCTATCCACTGCGCCACCTAGCCGCCCCTGACCATCTTATTTCTATCTGCCAGTTCTTTGCTGCATCCAATCTCTAGAATTCATCCCCTGGAACAGGGTCTTATCTTCTTGCTTATATTGGATTTCAGTTCTCCCTGTTCTTGGAAAATTTGAGGAGAGAGAATATAGACAGAGCCAGAAAGGCTTAGCTGAAGGTATAACCCCTTGGGGAGCTGTGTGTTGAAGCAAATGCTGTCCGAAAATTCCCATCATGTGGAATGGCCAGTGAGATGAGAGGAGGAGACCTGGGAACTCAGTGCTGGGCAATAGTCAAGTTTGACCAGAAGATTGAGGTGGAAGGGAGGCTGGACAAGGGGGTGGAGACCACAGGGTGGGGCCCTGAGGGACACCAGAAGGAGTGATGGACAGACACTCTCTGAAGGAGCAGTATGAATTTGTTTGAATTTGCTACAAGGGAGAAGGACTTTTAGGGGGTGGGGATAATAAGGATAGTAATAGTAACAATGACTGCAGCCCAGCATTGTGCTTACAAAGCCTGTGAGCATCAAAGGGGATCCTCATTTTGTAGATAAGGAAACTGAGTCAAGCAAAGGCTGATTTGTACATGGTAACACTGCTAGTGTCTGGTCATATCAAAACTGGGTCTTCCTGACTCCAGGCCTGGCACATCATCTTTTGGACAACTGAGCTGCCTCATAGTGGTAGAGAATAAAGAAAGAAAAGTGTCAATGAGACAGTAAAATCCCCAGAAGAGAGGAGCAGGGAGTTCCAAAGGGGACCCAGCAGCCGGGCAGTGTTGCTGCTCTCTGTTGCCTTATAGTTAGTACGTGGGTTTAAAACAAGCTGTACACACTAGAGACTCACAGTTTATATAGAATTCTTTTTCTCTTGTATCTAAATAATTATGTTATTTCTGTAAGATGATAATTAAATTGTACTTTAAAAATAGATTTAGCTACTATACAGAAGAGATGAGATTACATGAAGTTGACTATATATATAATTTAGCCCATGCTGTGGACATTTGAGGCTTGACTTGGCCTCCCCAGGTTTTCTTCCCATGACTTCATTTAAACAGAATTAAACAGAAAACCCATCTGATAAGGAACATTAGAAGATGTAAAGCAGAGGAAGCCAATAAGCCATTTGCCATCAGCTGATTTCCACCTGAAACCCAAGCAAGGCCCCATGGCCAGAGCTATTTCCCTTTTACTGTTACCTCAGTAAGTACTTGAGAGCTGTCTGCAGCTCCAGAGGATCTTGGCCCAGCCAGGAGGGTCCCAGAACCTTCTGCCGAAGCCGGGCTCTCACACCATGGAGGCTTCATCCTGCTAATTAGTGTTGGTGAGGCCTGGAGGCAGGAGGGCCTTGGCCAAACTCCTCAAGATTCAGGGGCTGGAGGAGCTTTGACAGAAGGATGGTCTTTATCTCCGGGTAGGAGAGGACTTTGGAAGCTTAGAAGGGGGAAGCTTCCAGCTTGGATCTTAGATGTTGTGCTGGGAGGAGTCTTCAGGACCATCAAGTCCAGCCCCTTCAATTTCCAGGTCATATGGTGAGAGTGACAAGGGTCTGCCTGAGCTGAGACACCCTGTGCTCCCAGAAGACCCCTGAGGCCTGGGTTCATGGTTTCCTCTGCCATCCCTCAGTTTGGAGGCCTCTACCATTGCTGATTGAAGAATATCACTCACTTCTCACCCCCAATTTTTTGAAAAATAGATTTTTATTCTTCCCTATTTCTTCTTGCATATATTTGTTTTTAATATCTTCTACAGACTTTTGTCAAATCAGGAAGGATAACTGAGAGGAAAATTGTTGAGTATTTAGTTATTTGCTCAGTAGTTCCAAAGCACTAGTGAATGTGCGGCATTCTGAGAGTGTATCATGAGGGAGTAAGTCAGGAGCCTTAACCCCTCCTCCAAATCCTGAGGTGGGCAGGTCCTGGGAGCGCATGGTGCCCGCTCAGCCAGTCTCCCACTGTGGAAGAGTAGAAGGAGATGTTAAACTCAAATTGGATGAAAAATGGCTCTATTCTTCAAGGAGTGGGGTTGTTGTGCTGTCCTGGGAATATTGAAACTTGACTCAGCATCTGGATTTCTCCCTTGAGAATTTTTTTGACATGGTTGAGATTTCACAGGACCTCTTCTTAACAACCAAGTGGCAGTCACGTAGATGGTGGTCTCCTATACCCAAATTACCTTGATTAAGTAGAATTGTGATTATGAAGTGCATCTGGGCTCCCTCAGTTAACAGAGGAGGGTCCCCACCAAGGCTGTAATGATAGGACGTACACCAACAATTTAGGACCTGAATACAAAGGAGGCTGAAGAGGATGGAATCTCTAGTGAGCAGCTGGGAGGGCTGTGGTTGGTTGGTTGTCCATTCACATGGGGTCAGGATTGTGCCCCCACAGCATTCCTCTAATTTGGCATAATTCAGCGAAAGCCTCGCCAGGCATGCACCAGAGACACGACTTGGCAGCTTCCCTTTCCTGATGGCACATTGCAGGGCATCTCTTCTAGGAAGTCAGGAGCACTGTCCTCTGCACCCAGAACACTGGTAGTGGACATTTCTCTCTGTCTTCCCCAGCCCCACCCCTATAGCATTGTGGCAATGAGACCACCATCTGTTATCCAGGGCAGTGGAGCATCCTTGGGCCCAGACTCAGGCGTGCAGCTCTCCTGTCTGTTCATCTCCAGATCAGTTCTACCCATGTCATCTTTATCTTCCCCTTGAAGATCCAGGAGCCCCCTAGTTTATCACCAAACTCCAAACTGACAGCCCCTGTTTCTGGATTCACTGCTCTGGACATGTGTCCCATCATGAGGGTATTCCTCACTCCTTTGTATACCCCCCCCCAACCAGGTCTCCCAGCCTCTCTGTCTCTCCTCCTCTCATTCCTCCTTCTGGCCCATCATATGGACACATTTCCCTCACTTAGCCTTTCTCAGCCTCAGCTTCTGATGTCTTGTAAAGTCCCTTCTGCCTTCAGATCTGCCGTCTTTGCAGTCATCTGCTTTTCTTTGATGATGCTGTCTCTTCTTGACCACCATCTAGGTTGTGGTCCTTAATTTCAAAGAGGACCAAGATGACCTCACTACATTAGAACCAAAGTACGGCGTGTCTGACTATGGCTGATCAGTGCCAGCCCCAGAAGATTCCACCTCCAGTTGGGTACAAATAGGCTAGGTGAACATTTGGGGTGGACCCTCTAAACTAGTACATCTCATGTTTTCTTTGAGCTACACTTCAATTCTGCTTTGCCCATTGAGCAGCCCCCTCTTTGATGAGTGCACACCACACTGGGAGGTCCTATGCCAGTGCCAGTTCCTTGCTCTGCCCCAGTCTCTTCACATTCTCCGACACGTAGACCCCAGTTCTCCGGATCATGGGTTAGTGACCCACACTGGTCTCCATGACCATGATGTCACCATTTGGATTGTTGCACTTCCTTTTCTTCCCATCTTGAGGTTCTAAAGCACTCTCCTCTGCTTGCTTGAAGCCCTTGCCCTTTGACTGCCCCCCATCTCCAGCCTCAAGCTCTCTCTCTTCCACCCACATTGAATACTCTTCTCACTTGCAGCCATTTTCCTCCTTCCTCCCCCCTCTGGGGAGAATTTGCGGATGCACTGAGCAGTCCAGGGGCAGAAGGGCAGCAGAGGCCTTGCCAGGCAGCTTCCTCAGGCTGAGAGTCATGGGCCAGGTGGGCATTGTGGCTGCTCCATTTGCAGAAGTGACTCAGAGGACGTGTCACCAGTTTCAGCTTCTAAATGATTCATCCTCCATGCTCAGAAGGAGATGGGATGCAAGAACTGAGATTCCTGTTATTTTTTTTAAATGCTCATGCTAGGTGCAGGACAGACTTCTGTGTCATTCTGAACAGGAAGAATTGCCTTCTTACTCTCATGGTCACCAGATGAGCAAGAACCTGATTTACATTTCAGCAAGTTGAGCCGGCAGATGACAAGGAGAGAACCCTGAGTTAGTGTAAATCCCTTTCATTGAAGACTGGCTCATAAAAATTAATCCATTTTGATATTTAGAAAATGAAAATCTAGTTTCCAGTTTAACTTCCATTTGACCATGTTTTATTTACATATCTAAGTGTAGTCCTTTCTAAGTCTTTAAACAGCCGGCATGGGGCAGCTAGATGGAGCAGTGGATAGAGCACCTGCCCTGGAGTCAGGAGGTCTTCAGTTCAAATCCGGCCTCAGACACTTAATAATTGCCTAGCTATGTGACCTTGGGCAAGTCACTTAACCCCCACTGCCTTGCAAAAAAAAAAGAAACAGTCGGTTTAAAACTTGACAGAATGCTGTTCTGTTGTAAGAAATAATGGACAAGATGCTCTGAGCAAAAAACTCACACGAGCAGATGCAGTGGGAAATGTCCCTTATACAAAGTAAATAGCGATGTTGTAGGATGATGAGCTATAGATGACCCACCTTTTCTCAGCAATGCTGTGGCCCAAAAGAACTCTGAAAGACTTAAGATAAAGAATATTATTCATCCCAGAGCTGATGGAGTCTGAATACAGATTGAAGCTTATTTTTTCACTTTATTTTTCTTGAGGTTTCTTCTGGGACTGGGGGCAGGGATTATGTTTACTTTGACTATACATGACTATACATGACTATTATGATAATGTGTTTTGTGACTGCTCATTTTTAACCTACATCAAATAACTTGCTTTCTCAATGAAGGTGAGTGGGTTAGTAGGAAAGGAAGAGAGTTTGGAAGTCAAGGTTTTAAAAATGAATATTAAACTCCTTTTTGCATGTAATCAGGGAAAATTGAAAGAAAATAAAATCAAGAAACAAAATGTCTATGACAGATTGTTTTGTGTTCTGATAACTTATAGACTTCTCTAGGATGTAAATTGCCTGTTTATAGTTGTTTTAAAGGCTTATGTTAAATTACTTTATTTTACCTTTGAGGTCCAAGTAATTTCTTCTTTGACGAAAGAGATGGGTGATTTCTTTGTGCTAGGGGATCAGGCTAAAGAGAGTATCATGTTTCCCAGCTGAAATATGAAGTTCGTCTATGAAATAGAGATGAGGGAAGCTTTCCCAGAGCACTAGGAGAACAAGAGAACAGAAATCCTAGTCAGCCATGACTTAGTTGTAGGAAAAGTTCGAGGTGAATCCTAGACTTAAGTAACAGTGGAAGAATGAGGTCTTGAAATAACTTGCCTTGGTGAAGAGCCTTAAGCTATATTGTTGGGAGCTATATTCCTTTGGAGTCTTAAGTGTGTCCTTAGAGGATGGGTTGTGTAGGGCTGGCTTCATTTCATCTAACTCACCCAAGGATAAAAGTTAGACTTGCCCTCCTGTAAACCAAACTGAGAGTCTGCTTGAATTCACCTTGTTTGTAATAGCTGTCACACCTGGATTTCGAAAAAGCAAGTCAGTTTTATGCTATTTTGAGTCCCTGGGCATGGAGGTCTTTCACCATGAAGGGAGCCGATGAGATTTTGAAATCGTTACCATAGCAGACATTATTGTCACATTTGACTGAAGGGAATTTCGTGAATTCAAGAGTCCACTCTGCTTACTTATTGTTTGACAGATTTTAAAAGCATTTAATCTGACTTTCTTCTGATCAGTACCTCTTATTCATTTATCAAAACTAAGAATCCTTAAAAGATGTAACAAGAGGGGCGGCTAGGTGGCGTAGTGCATAAAGCACTGGCCCTGAAGTCAGGAGTACCTGGGTTCAAATCCGGTCTCAGACACTTAATAATTACCTAGCTGTGTGGCCTTGGGCAAAGCCACTTAACCCCATTTGCCTTGGAAAAACCTAAAAAAAAAAGTAACAAGAGTGTAGTTGCATGATAGGGAAACCTATGCTGCCAGTGTCATGGATGATGCTAGGCTCAATGGGGAAAAAGAGCTTTTATTTATGGGTGATATGGGGATTGCATGAAGCCCCATGATTTAACTATCCATACTAGAAAATCTAAGTGGATGAAGCATGTATACAGGGCACGATAAAGATAGGCAGTCTGGTATAATGGAGAGAGTTGTGCTTGGAAGTAGGAGGATCTGAATTTGAATTCCACTACAAACAATTTTTGGTATGTAATTGAGCCTTTTTTCTTCCTTTATAAAATGTGGGTAATAGCACCTACTTCTCAGGTTTATTGTGAGGATTAAACAAAATAATGTTTGTAAAGATCATGATAAACCTGAAAGTACTCCATAAATGTGATCCACACCAAGTAAGAGGAGGAAAATGTGCTGAATTGCTTTCATGAATATTCTTGTTTATAATGACTCCAGACTTCACCCTGCAACCAAAACCCATCCTTTTTATATCTTTTTTTAGTGATGTTATATGATTTCAAATCATTAAAATCCCATAATTCTCAAAGAATTGAAGTTAAAGGTCACTCAAAGGGCAATGGAGAGGCATGTGGTAGGCATAGGCAGGTTACAACATATCTCAAACAAAGAATTGTGTAAAGACTGTCATCTGAGAGAGTTGACTGTAAGAGGAGGTAGGCAGTGACTTAGCAGAAGCAAGGGCATACTCCTCAGGACGCTTTGTTGGCTTCTGCATCTGGTGGTGATCATTGATCAAGGCAGGGAGGCTCCCAGCACTGTGGGCAGATCTCTCTGGAAGATTTCTTGGAGAACGATAGCAGTCGTTCAGGATGAGAAAGTGTGAGTCTATTCCAGTCTGTGTGGCTGGTGGGAATGGAGGGAATGATCACAAATCATTCATTCAATCGGCTTGTACTACTAGTGTCAGACACTGCCCAGGTTGAGGGTACCGCATCAAAAAGGAAGTGCCTTGTCCTCTAAGAGTTTACCTATAGGGACACATACAAAGTTAATAGAAAGTGATTGTGAGAGAGGCCTCTGGAGCTGGAAAGATGGAGGAGGGTTTATGTATGAAACTACTTTGAGCTGAATTGGAAACTAGAGATTCTAAGAGATGGGGGGGGGCAACCTGTGAGAAGGCGCCCTGCAAGACAGGAAGAAGACCCCATCCCTAAACCTATAATGCTTTGAACATTTGTTGAAATAATATTGAATTCATTACTGGATGACATAAACTAAATTAATTCAATTTTCTTGTTGTGTTTTTCTTTTAGGAAAAAAAAAATTTTTTAAAGGTTTATTTATTTTGAGTTTTACAGTTTTTCCCCCTGATCTTACTTCCCTCCCCCCACCCCCCACAGAAGGCAATTTGTCAGTTGGAAAAAAGTTTTTAAAAACTTTTACACTGTGCTTGTGGGAGAAGTGGTTCATTCTATTTTGTTTTGTCCTGACTTTCTGTACTGATCTCCACCTCTTGGAGTTAGATCTCTGGATTTTTGGTGTTTTGAGCTCTTGTGCCTGGAGTATATTTGTCCTAAGTAGTGGGGTGCCTGGTCACTGTGAGATGCTGTACCCCAGAACTTTCCAAACACCCTGCTGCTTTATCAGGGGAACAGAAGTCACTTACTATTATTTCTCATTGAATTTATTATTTATTTTTTATTTTTTAAATAGTATTTTGGTTTTTTCTAATTATATGTAAAGATAATTTTAAAAATTCATTTAAATTTTTTTTGAGTTCCAAATAATCTCCCACTCACTTTTCCCTCC
The DNA here is from genome assembly GCF_037893015.1 of Macrotis lagotis. NCBI lineage: Eukaryota > Metazoa > Chordata > Mammalia > Peramelemorphia > Peramelidae > Macrotis > Macrotis lagotis. The sequence goes on from NC_133665.1 coordinate 189,635,185, forward strand.
TCCTTCCCTAACATGGTAAACAATTTGATATAGTTTATATATGTGCAGTCATGTAAAATAAATTTTTATTTTAGTCATGTGAAAGAAGAAACATCAAAAGAAACAAATCACACAAAAAAGTGAAAATAGTATGCTTCAATCTGCATTTAGATTCCATTAGTTCTTTGGATATGGATAGCATTTTCCATCATGAGGGAATTGTCTTGCATCATTGAATTTCTGAGAAGAGTTAAGTCATTCACAGTTGATCATTGTACAATGTTGCTATTACTGAATAAAAAGTTCTCTTGGTTCTGCTCACTTCACTCAGCATCGTTTATCTCTTATCTTCCAGGTTTTTCTGAAATCCACCTGCTCATGATCTCTCTCTCTCTCTTTTTTTTTGAGGTTTTTGCAAGGCAAATGGGGTTAAAGTGACTTACCCAAGGCCACAGCTAGGTAATTATTAAATGTCTGAGACTGGATTTGAACCCAGGTACTCCTGACTCCAAGGCCGGTGCTTTATCCACTACACCACCTAGCCACCCCGTGCTCATGATCTCTTAAAGCACAATAGCATTCCATTACATTCATAGACTACAACTTGTCCAGCCATTCCCCAGTTGATGAGCAGCCCCTCAATTTCCAATTTTTTACCACCACAAAAAGAGCTGCTATGAACATATGGAACATATGGGTCCATCACTCCCTAGTAGTGGTATTGCTGGGTCAAAGGGTATGCACCGTTTTATAACTCTGCATAGTTCCAAATTTCTCTCCAGAGTGGTTGGATCAACTCCACCAAGAGTGTATTTGTGTTCCAATTTTCGCACATCTTTTCTAACATTTATCATTTTTCTTTTCTGTAATAGTAGCCAATCTGATAAGTATGAGGTAGTGCCTCAGAGTTGTTTTAGTTTGTATTTATCTAATAAATAATTATGTAGAGCACTTTTTTCATATGACTATAGGTAGCTTTGATTCCATTTCTGAAAACTACCTATTCATATCTTTGGACCATTTATCAGTTGGGGTATGACTTGTATTCTTATAAATTTGATTCAGTTCTCTATATTTTTTAAAAAGAGGCCATTATCAGAGCCACTTGCTATAAAAATTGTTACCCAACTTTCTACTCTCCTAAATTTTTGTGCAAATTCTTTTAAATTTAATATAGTCATTAATAATCTCTTTTACATCTTGTAATGCTCTCTCTCATATGATTAAAAATTCCTCTCCATCTATTCTCTTCTCCATCTATTCCTCTTTTTCTACTTTGCTTTACATTGTCACCCTTTATCTCTAAAACTCTTACCCATTTTGACCTTATATTGGTATATAGAGTGTAAGATGTTGATTTATATATTGTGCCATACTGCCTTCTAGTTTTTCCTAGCAGTCTTTCTCAAATAGTGAATTCTTATCCCAGAAACTGATGCCTTTGATGTCTTGTGTATCTAATCTATTCCACTGTTCCTCTACTCTATTAGCCAGTCACGGAGAGTTTTGATGATGCTTCTGTACAATATCATTTGAGATCTAGGTTGGCTAGGCCACTTGTCTTTGCAGTTTTTTTCATTAATTTCTTTGTCTTGACCTTTTGTTCTTCCAGATGAATTTTGTTATTATTTTTTCTAGTTCTATGAAATAGGTTTTTGGTAGTTTGATTGGCATGGCACTGAATAAGTAAACTGGGTAGAATTGTCATTTTTTTATTATATTGACTTGGGCAATTGTCATTTTCCCAATTGTTTAGATCTGACTTTGTGTGAAAAATGTTTCATAATTATCTTAATATATGTCCTAGATTTATCTTGGCAGATAGACTCCTAAGTATTTTATGTTGTATACAGTTATTTTAAATGGAATTTTTCTATCTTTTGGGGTCTTTATTGCCAATATAGAAATGCTGATGATTTATGTGGGTTTATGTTATGTCCTGCAACTTTGCTGAAATTTTTATTTATTTCAAATAGTTCTTTAGTTGATTCTCAAAGATTCTCTTAAGTATACTATCATGCCATATGCAAAGAGTGATAGTTTTGTTTCCTCATTGCCTCTTCTAATTCCTTCACTTTCTTCTCTTGCGGTGAAAACAAACCAATATAGTACAGTATTGGAAAGGTTTCTAGTCTATTCCTATTATAGATAATGCTTGCTGATGATTTTAGATAGATACTATTTTATTTTTTTTAATTTTAAAAATTTTTTTCCAATTACATGTAAAAATAGTTTTAACATTCATTTTTTTTAAAGCTATTGACCTCTACATTTTTTCTCCCTTCCCTTCCCCTTCTCTTTCCTTGACAGTGAGTAATCCAATAGGTTATTCACACACAGCTAATGTAAACATATTACTATAGTGGTCATATTGTAAAAGAAGAATCAGAACAAAAGGGAAAAACATAAGAAGGACAAAAACAAAATAAAATTTAAAAAGTGAAAATAGTATGCTTTGATTTGCATTCAGACTCCCTAGTTCTTTCTTTGGATGTGGATGGCATTTTCCAACTCAAGTCTTTTAGAAATATCTTTGATCATTCTGCTGCTGAGAAGAGCTAATTAGGCCCATCACAGTTGATCTTCACACAGTGTTACTTTTATTGTGTATAATGTTTTCTTGGTTCTGTTCACTTCACTCAGTATCAGTTCATGTTAAGTCTTTTCAGGTTTTTCTGAAATATATCTGCTCATGAGTTCTTTTTTTAATTAAATAAATAAATTGATTTAATTTTTCAGCTACATACAAAAATACTTTCCAACATTTTTTTTGTGTAAGGTTTTGAGGTCCACATTTTCCTCTCCCTTTCTTCCCCATCCCCTTGAAAGTGAGTAATCTAAACTTTGTTAAACATATTTCCATATTAATCATGTTATGAAAGAAAAATCAGTACAAAAGGAAAAATATCAAGAGAGGGAAAAAATTAAACAAATTTTAAAAAATTGAAAATTGTCTGCTTCGGTCTACGTTCAGACTCCATAGTTCCTTCTTTGAATGTGAATGGCATTTTTCCAACTCAAGTCCTTTAGAATTGCTTTTGGTCATTGAACTGTTGACAAGAGCTAAGCCCATCATAGTTGATCCCCACCCAGTGTTGTTATTAATGTAGACAATATTCTTCTGGTTCTTCTCTTCACTAAACAACAGTTCATGTGAATCTCTCCAATCTTTCTTGACGTCTATCTGCTCATCATTTTTTTTTTGTTTTTTTTTTTTAGGTTTTTGCAAGGCAAATGGGGTTTAAGTGGCTTGCCCAAGGCCACACAGCTAGGTAATTATTAAGTGTCTGAGACCAGATTTGAACCCAGGTACTCTTGACTCCAGGGCCAGTGCTTTATCCACTGCGCCACCTAGCCGCCCTGCTCATCTTTTCTTACAGAACAATTGTGCCCCATCACATTCATAGACAAGCTTGTTCAGCCATTCCCTAGGTGGAGGGCATTCCCTCAATTTCCAATTCTTTACAAGAGCTGGTATAAATATTTTTGTCCATGTGGGTTCTTTTCCTTTTGTGATGGTCTCTTTGGGATACAGACCCAGGAAGGGTATTGCTTTTGTAAGGTTTTGAGTTTCATTGAGTTCCAAATTATTCTCCAAAATGGTTGAACCAGAAATTACTTATAATTTTAAAGAAAGCTCCATATATTACTGTGGTCTCTAGTGTTTTTAATAGGAATGTGTGATATATTTTGTTAAAAGTTTTTTCAGCATCTATTGAGATAATGAAATGGTTTCTGATCATATGATAAGGGTCAATTATGCTAATATCTTTTTCCTAATATTGAACCAATCTTTCATGCTTGATTTAAATCCCACCTGGTTCTATGGTGTGGTCTTTGTCACACATTGCTGTCATCTCCTTGCTAGTGTTATATTTAAAATTTTTTGCGTCAATATTTCTCCTTAGATTTCTGTATCCTTATTCAGGTTGGGAGCTGGGGGGCTGCTTTTCCTTCAGACATATTCCCTTTCCTCCTGTTTCACATTAGTGAGGCTGAATGCCATGAGAGCTCATGGACAAGACTTCCCCTTGGACCTCTTTCTGGAGCTCAAACCCCTTATTTATGGTAGAATGCATTAGTTGTGAACATAGAGTTAATTTGCCATAGAATCTGAAGCAGATGAGGATTAGAGTTTTCCTGGGAGCCTGATGATTAAATCTTTAAACTGTTTTTGATCAAATTTTTCGTGCTACAAACATTATATGGTTTTATTAAAAGCTATCTTAATTTAGCCAAGGGCTTTAAGGATAAAATTTAAAATGAGATGATAAGTATAATCCATTCGATGCATATATCTATGAATTCTTTCTCTAAGTTCTATCAGCCTTCATGTATTGATCTCTTTATAAGTTACAGAGTATTTCCCTTCTTGCCGCCTTCTCCATGGCATAACTTTATTTTCTCCCCATGTATGTCTGAGGGTTACATGAGATGCCTTCTTCAGCAGTCACCTTTCTTAAATTGTTGTGGGCTCACTGCCCACAAGAGTGGTCCCATGCTCAGCCTGTGTGGGGCCTGGCTCACTGGTCTCTGGGGAGGGCCAAGGCCCTCACTTCTATAACCCCATGATCAACATTCTTGCCCCCCATTTAATAGTGCTTAGCCCTTCCATCCATGTTTCTCAGTCCCCTGTTGGATGCCCACAGTGTGCCATGCACACAAAGACACAAGACTATGTGCCCTTCCAGCTGAGCTCTGCATAGGGCAGAGAGCTGTCACAGCTCTTAACTGGGGAATGGAGGAAGGGAAGACTGCCATGAAGAATGAAGGAGAAGATAGGAGGGTGCTGAGGGGCAGGGAAACCAGCCGTGGATCACTGGCTGGAAGAGTGGGAAACTGTGTTGTTTGAGGAAGAGTTGCTGTCATGGCCTAGAGACCAGAGCAGGTCCAGGAAAGTTTGGAGATGGAATTGAGGAACAACTGAATCTTGAGGCAAAAGCTACAGTTGTTATTTTGCTTTAGTTTCTTTAACAGAACTGATTATCTTGGACTCGAAGGAATAATCTAGGTGACTGATCTAGTGACTACCAGCTCAGAGATCATGAGCTGACTCTTCTGTGTGTACCCATGTCTGAGGGAGAAGGAGGCAGCTGGTGATTGGGGGGGGCACTCAGCCAGGACAGGAGGGCAGCAACTTCTCTGATGGCCTCAGGGACTCCAGGAACCAAGGAGCTGCAGGTGCAGGTCCTGTCCACTGCCAGATGAGCTGCTTCTCACTGCTTGGTTTCCCTCATCCCTGCATTGTTCTTGACGGGTTGTGTTTGGGGGGGGGGGTGTCTGTTGGCCTCCTTTTCCCTTCATCTGTAGAAGGGGCTGCTTGGATTGGGTAATCACAGCATCCATAGGTTTGTTAAGCACTTTGTGAATTTGTGTGTATTGATCCTAACACCAGCCTTGGGAGGGAAGTGTTCTTGGTATGACCATTTTACAGATAAGGAAAGTAAGACAAAGACTTGGGACCTAGCTGTCCAGGGGTCACACAGTTAGGAAGGGGCGGAGGTTAGATTTGAACTCAGGTCTTCCTGCCTTTAGGCCCCAAGCACTGTCCACCCACAGGGTGGTTTTGAATTCTCTTCTTTCCACATCCTGTCTTCATACACTTGCCCTTGTTTCTGCCAGTAGAGCGAAAGGACCCTGAAGTCCAGGACTGTTTTCTTGTTGGAAACTCCAGAAGCCAGTGTCCTGCACATGACAGCTCTGGGACTTGAACCTGGAAACCAACCCAGTGCTTGGTGTTTGGCTTTGTGTTCTTGGGACCAGATAGTGAGCAAACAGTGACCCAGGTGGCTTTAGATCATTTGTCTTGGGGCATCTGGAGCTGGTGGTTCTGGCTGGAGTGGTTTTGCCCTGTCAGCTTGTGCCCACTTTCACCAGCAGGGCCTCCTCCCCTCCCCCCCAAGTCAGCACACTGCTGCCTATTTGAGCTTTTCTAGGTGGTTGAGGCACAGATGACAGTTTTTTTAAAAAGCTCCCTTTCCCTTTTTTTAATTGATATTTTATTTTATTCCTCCCCCCCATTTTTTTCCACATTCTATAAGAAAAGATAAAAATGTGCAGGAGTTTAGGCTTTTAGGAACAGAGCCAAAAAAAAAGACTGACTCTTTAGTGCATTTCAGAAGAGTGCTCAGAGTGGGGGTCCAGATGAAGAAACTTCACTTCAGTCTGAGGACCTGGGTTCAAATCCTGCTTCTGGCATTTATGACTGGTGGAACTTTAGGCAAGTCCTTTTACCACCCCATGTCTCATGGTTAAATGAGAAGGTCTCAAGCTCTGAATCACTGAGTCTTTGATGTTGGCTTAAGTGTTTGGCTAGAAGGCCAGTGCTGGAATGACAAGAATGGAGGAGCCACAGTTAGAGGGGCTTGGGGACATGGTTTGGACTGACCTTCATTATCTTTCTCTCCTTCCATCTGGCCACCCTGACCCGCTCCCACATTAGGACCCCTAGGATAAGGGATGATGATAATGGCTCAATTATAAGGAGGTTGTTTTCCAGTTCATCAGTTTGTAAATTGGGTGTTTGAAGGCAATGGCCACTTGAAAATTGCCCAGAATAGTGGTTCTTACCAGTCACTGGTTTGGAGAGCCCACTACTTCCCAAGGCATCCAGGTCATTCAGACCTCCAGCTTCTGCCCTTGGAAGCTGAGTAGAGCAAGGGTGATCCCCTTCCATACTTGTAGGTGGCTAGCTCCCCAGCACGAACCCCTCCTTCTCCTCACACCCCCTTCCCCACCACCAAGTCTTCTCCAAACTTAGGATTCCTGGTTCTTTTTTTATTGTTATTTTTGAATTTTACAATTTATCCCCAAATCTTGCTTCCTTTCCCCCAACCCCCCACAGAAGGCAAAGTCTGATAGTCTTTACGTTGTTTCTATGGTGTACATTGATCAAAATTGAATGTGTTGAGAGAGAAATCATATCCTTAAAGGAAGAAAAATAAAATATAAGAGACAGTAGAATTATATAGTAAGATACCTTTTTTTTTTTTTTGGTTAAATTGAAGATAATAATCTTTGGTCTTTGTTCAAATTCCACAGTTCTTTCTCTGGATACAGATGGTATTTTCCATTGCAGACAGCCCCAAATTGTCCCTGATTGTTGCACTGATGGAATGAGCGAGTCCATCAAGGTTGATCATCACCCCCATGTTGCTGTTAAGGGTGTACAGTGTTTTTCTGGTTCTGCTTATCTCACTCAACATCAGTTCATGCAGATCCTTCCAGGCTTCCCTGAATTCCCATCCTTCCTGGTTTCTAATAGAACAGTAGTGTTCCATGACATATAGACCACAGTCTGTTCAGCCATTCCCCAATTGAAGGACATTCACTCAATTTCAAATTCTTTGCCACCACAAACAGGGCTGCTATGAAGATTTTTGTACCAGTGATGTTTTTACCCTTTTTCATGATCTCTTCAGGGTATAGACTGGATTAAAAGAATTCCTGGTTCTTTTAACTGATTCCCCTTAGCCTTCTTGGTTTCCCTTTTCTGTGCGTCCACTTGGTCAGTGCACTTCAGAGCAGCCCCTCTCTGGTCCTTGGGCCTTCCCGGGCTGCCCACTCGTGCCAGTGGATGGAGTTGACCTTGGGAGCTATTGATGTTCAGACAGACTTCTCTCTTTGCTTTCCCACGATCATATTCTACTGAGGTTGATTTTTTGAAGCCAACTGTAATATTGACATCTTTCCTTATCAGATTTAAAATTTTAGATTCATTTCAATGTCGTTATTTTGATTTTCAAAAAAGGGGATAAAACAGAGCCTGAAGCTGACTTCAGTGCTGGGGGAGTGGTTTGGAATGGATCAGATGGTTAATGAGTAAGGGGCTATAAGCTGTCTTCCAGTCTGAAAGGCCTGGGGAGCAAACCTTCTATTTGGTTTTGAGAGCCTTCCTTGCTGTTCTGCTCCCCCCATCCAGGCCTAAAACTTCCCCTTTTTTTCTCTCCCTCCTTCCTTTCTGGGCTCAGCTGAAGTCCCATCTCTGAAGGAAGCCCCTCTGGACCCTCCTTGCCTTTCAGTTTCTCCCACTAGCTGATCTTCACTTAACCCCTTGCATCTCCCATTAGAATGGGAGTTCCTTGAGGGACCCCTTGACCCAGAGTAGGCCCTTAAGAGATGTCTGTTAACTTGGCATGTTACCCAAGGCAAGGCAGGTAGTGATTGATCTACATTGGTGGAGGGCTGGGGGTCAGCAGGACTGGGGCTGTCAGTGGAGGCTGTTCCAACATGGGCCTTGTGAAAGGAGCAGCATAGAGATGACTATGCCCCAGGGGTGGGGCAGGAGCAGATATGTCGAGCATCAAAATAACTCTGCTTAGATTGTGCCTGTTTTTTAATCGACCATTAATAAAAAAAAAATTAATTTTTCTAACTTAATAGAGTCAGGGGGCCAAGGGCATGGGCCTCTGCTTGTTATGAGCCCAGGTGGGTCTGGGGCTGTAGGAACAGTGTCTCTGTCCTGGAGGCTGAACTTCCCCCTCCCCTTGGACACATGCACATCCATCCCTGGAAAGACCTGGAATCCTGAGGGCCTCAGCCCTGGTGGGTTTGTTATTCCTGTCCTTTCACTGTAGCTCCTTGAAAGAATGGAGCTCAACCTTTTATCTTCCTTTTCTTTAGATTCTTCTTTCCTCCCGGGTTACTTCCTGAACCAAAGATGGCAGCAAATAAGCCCAAGGGCCAGAACTCTTTGGCTCTACACAAAGTCATCATGGTGGGCAGTGGTGGCGTGGGGAAATCTGCGTTGACCCTCCAGTTCATGTATGATGAGGTGAGTAGAAAGTGTCAATCAGTGTCCTTCTGTGAGTGACTATAGTGACTATAGTCCAATGACTTCACTCCATCCACATTGGATAGTTGAAGCAACAGAAGCTGAATTGATTCTTGGTCTTTCTGACAAAACTCTGAGAAGCTGGAGGAGGTGTGGTGACAAGCCCTTGTCCAGTCCCTGCCTTCTCATGTCCTATTGGGGTTTGTGACCCCCCCCACTCCATGCACTCCTTGGAGGGGAGGGGACTGGGGCCGTCCTCCTTCTGATACAGATTAAAAGACTGAGACTTGGGGAGTAAAGGGATTGTGGCCCAGGCTCCATGGGCCTAGAGCCCATGCTGGTTTTCATTGGTCTGTGTCTCCTGGCAATTCTCCATCTCTCAACCTGTCTGTGGTGTTGACAGATGTCATTCTGGCTTTGGGTCTGAGTGTCCCCATGTGTTCAGAATGATAATGCAAGGACTTTATGTGTCTCAAGGGCTTTGGAAGCCTCCTCAAGGATTATGCAGAAAATAGCATTGGGAGAGGGAGCTTTTGTGCTGGAATTCCCATATCAAAGGGCAGGAATAGAAAAAAGGCTTTAAAAGTTCTGCACCTCAGAAGAGCTTGAGGAGCTGCCCTTTGTTCATGTGGAGGACACACCATGGAGGTTGAGGTGGGGGTGACGGGAAGGTGGGCGCTCCTGCAGAGAAGGCCTGGAGAAGAGCCAGAGCCTCTCCAGGGCTCAGAGTCTAGAGGGCTCCCCACCTCACAGCTCCTGCCTCAGGCCTTCTGAGGGAGGGACCCTTGGTGGGCTTTCCCCAGACTTGCTCCCCAGTCTGAGCCATTCTTTTGTGGGTTTGTTCTTTTCCAGTTTGTGGAAGACTATGAGCCGACTAAAGCTGACAGCTACCGGAAGAAGGTCGTCCTGGACGGGGAAGAGGTCCAGATTGACATCCTTGATACTGCAGGCCAGGAGGACTATGCAGCCATCAGGGACAACTACTTCCGGAGCGGGGAAGGCTTCCTCTGTGTCTTCTCAATTACTGAGCTGGAATCTTTTGCAGCAACTGCTGACTTCAGGTAGGTCCCAGAACCTTCTGGCCCAAACACAGGAGGGACATGTCCCCACTTCTCAGGCTCTCCCTCTGCCCTCTCATGTCATCATCGTTCTCTAGTTCAGATTACATCCTGTGGTTCCACACCAGGCTATGAGGACAAGGGCGTTCTTCTCATACCTTGTATGATAGTCCTCCTATTGAGATGCGCTGCCTCCCCTGCCCAACAGTCTTTTCTGGGCTGGTCAGCCATTTTCTTCCAATCCTTAGTGTTTGGGGAGACTTGGGTCCCAAAAAAGGGAGCTAGATCAGGAGGAATATCTGTTTGTGCAGTAGGTCAGTCCCACTTGGAGACCATGTTCAAAGATGCCCCCCCCCCCGGGGGGGGAGCTTTGTGTAGGTTGCTTGCCAGCTGAGGGCAGGTGTGTCCCCACCACCCAGGACAGCTCCTGGCAAAGGGAGGGGTGGTGGAGGAGGGTCATCCCTTTCCAGCTTTATCATACAGAGAAAAGGGGGTCCAGAAGAATTGTTTTGGGATTCCCAGAACTGTAGGTGATTATTGAATTTGTTGAATTCATCCATGTCTAAACAATTGATACTGTTTGTCCTTACGTCACTGTCATTCCCACGTAGACAGCTCCCAATATTGATCATTCTCTGGTTATGTCTTTTTTTTTTTTTTTTAGATTTTTCAAGGCAGTGGGGTTAAGTGGCTTGCCCAAGGCCACACAGCTAGGGAATTATTAAGTGTCTGAGGTTGGATTTGAACCCAGGTACTCCTGACTCCAAGGCCGGTGCCTTATCCACTGCACCACCTAGCTGCCCCTATTTTCTTTTTTAAAGCTCTTTATTTAATTTTAATTGTCTTGTCCTAGTCCTTCCCTCTTCATATATTTGTGATAGATACAGTAGACATGGGAGGTGTAACTGGAAAAGGCCTCTTGCAAAAGGTGTCATTTGAATTTAATTCTGAAGGAAGCCAAGGAAATACTTCAAGCATGCAGGCAGGCAGTTTTCTATACTATACTTTTTTTTAAGGTTTTTTTGCAAGGCAATGGGGTTAAGTGACTTGCCCAAGGCCACACAGCTAGGTCATTATTAAGTGTCTGAGGCCAGATTTGAAATCGGGTACCCCTGACTCCAGGGCCGGTGCTCTATCCACTGCACCACCTAGCCACCCCTATACTATACTTTTGATAGTTATTTTCATATTTATTAAATTAATTCATATCATTCCATTTTAAAATTTCCAACCTCATTGAACTAGCTCAAAATCTTGCCCTCTCATGGAGGGACAGGGTTAACACCTTTGATGAGACATTTCTGACAGGATTTGTTTCTTTTTTTGTTAATATACTTTTTTCCTAATAAAACATAAAATTAACATTTTGTTTTTTGTTTTCAGTTTTGAGTTCCAAATTCTCTCCCTCCCTTCCCCTCCCCCTATTGACAAGGCAGGCAGTTTGATATAGGTTATATATGTGCAATCATGCAAAACATTTCCATATCAGTCATTTCTGGGGAAAAAAAGAAAAAGCAGCAAAAAAAAGTCAGCTTTGATCTGCATTCATGCTCAGTCAGTTCTTTCTCTGGAGGTGGAGAGCATTTTTCACCCAGAGTTCTTCAACCTTGTCTTGGATCGGTATATTGCTGAGAAGAGCTAAGTCATTCACAGTAGATCATCATGCAGTATTGCCATTCCTGTGGACAATGCTCTGGTTCTGCTCAATTCATTTGTCTTTTCCAGGTTTTCCAGAAAGCATCCTGCCTGTCATTTATTAGAGCACACTAGAACTCCATCACAATTTTCTAACACAGCTTGTTCAGCCATTCCCACTTGATGGGCATCCCCTTGAGTTTCAATTCTATACCACTTTAAAAAGAGCAAATAGTTACAATATTTTTGCAAATCTAAATTCTTTTTCTTTTTTTTAAACCTTTTTGGTTTGCAAACTTAAGAGAGGTATTAATTAATCAAAGGGGATGCACAGTTTGGTTGCTGTTTGGGCATAGTTCCAGATTGCTCTCCAGAATCACTGGATCAGTTCACAACTCCACCATCATTAGGTCTCAGTTTTCCCACATCCCCTCCAATATTAGTCACATTAGCTAATCCTTTAGATGTGAGATGGAATCTGAGTTGTTTTAATATGCATTTCTCTCACCAGTAGTGATTTAGAACATTTTTTCATATGATTAGAGATTGCTTTGACTTCATCTGAAAACTACTTATTCATATCCTTTGACCAATTATAATTGGGGATTAACTTGTATTTTTTTTTTATAAATTTAATTCAGTTCTCTACATATTTGAAAAATGAGGGATAGACTACAACTTTATGGCAGAGTCAAGGGACTGGTTGTGAATAAACCATCTCCTCCTCTGTGTGAGGAAGCCTTCCCAAAGATGGCACAAAAGCATCTCTGGTAAATCCATTCCCCTTGATGGTGCAGATGCAGCTTGGCTGTACTGTAAACCATGAATTTGTCCATGGCCATTCTCAGTTCCTTACACACACCCCTTTACTTCTCCCAATCTGCTGCTAAAGGGTTTTCAGCCTGTATTTTAATATTTCTTGAGTTCCAGTATAAGACTTCAGGGTGCATAGGGTCCTTCCTATGCATAGGCTCTCCTTGGTGTTTTGGGCAGCTTCCATATTCTCAACATGGGTTGTGAGGTTTTGATTCTTGTAATGTTTCATGAGTCACAGCTGAAAATACCATTCCTGACAAGAATTTGATAATATATTAAAGAGCTCATTTGTGGACATTTAGAAAAGGAAGCAGTGACCACAAGCACTACTATGGCTTGAGAAGCAACATGTCAGACTGGCCTTACCTTTTTGCACAGGGTTGGTAATGGGGGTCCAGTTACAAGGCGAAATTGGTGATGAGGTGAAATCCATATTTAGTGACCCAAATCTCAACGAAGTCTTTGATGACTTTCATTTCATTGTCCTTGAGGACAGTTATAATCCAAAGAGAAAACAATCTTAGACTGAATTAAGGAGGGAGCTGTGATAGTTCTGGGCCCGGCTCAGATCATCTCCTCTGTTCTGGTTGAGTTTGGGGACCATGTTTTTGGAAAGACTTGGAGAGCCTCCAAGGGAGATCACATAGCAGCTTGCTTATTCTGGGGAGAGGAAGACACAACTCCCTCTGAGGGCCCGATTCTGTGCTCTCAGTTCTCCTCTAGGCCAAAGCTCTCCTTTAGCTCATGCTTTCTCACCCTTCCTCCTTGCAGGGACTGATTTTGTTCGGCTTTCATAGCCATTTGGGAGAAGCTCCGCAGAGACAGATGATTTCAAAATTAAGGAAAGACTCCCAATAGCTGAGGGCTACTCACAAGCAGACTGGTGTGTGTACAATGTAGTCATCTTGGGTGAAGGTTGACAAGGTTGTTAGTGCTGGTGTGGCCACTTCAACCACTAAGCAGCAAGCCAACTTGGGAGGTCCTCTAACCTCCCCGAGAGCTGTTACATTTGATAATCCTCCCTTTGGGGCATAGAGGAAGGTGGTGTTGTATGAACAGCCAGATCACATACTTCACTTTTACTTTGTGAACTTCCATAGCCAAAGAAATTCTCACCTACTGGCAGCCTCCCAGCAGGGCCCCTCTTTGTTGTCCAGCTGTCTGATCTATACTGGACAAGGTCAATTTTCAAGACTTGTCTGAAAACCTTCCTGGCCAGTTCAAGCTTCCAGAGCTCATGTTCTGCTCTAGCTGTCGAGGGTCACCTTGACAGGAGGCAACCCAAGAAAAGTCAGTGGTCACCACGGGTAGCCCATGACTCCACAGGCTCTGAAATATTTAATATAATATTACTGTATCATAACAGTCCTAGCATTAGATGGCACTCTATGTTTAAATTGTGCAGCATGCCTGATGCATTTTCCATTTTTTCATGCATAGATTTATCTTGTTGGCTTCCTGTAGTCCTCCAAGCTTTCCAGAGGCACTGTCTGACTTAAGGATGAGTCCATCCTGACAACCTTCCCTTTGAATCCCAGCCTAGGGTGGCAGAGAGTGGTGAAGGCTGTGGCCTCTGGAGGGGCTCTCACCAGCCCTTGACCTCTCATTTGTAAAATAATGATAGGAATGTTTGCCTCAGAGCCACATGGGCTCTGGTTATCATATAGCTGTCAATGCTGCCTTTTTTTTTTTTTTTTTTTAGGTTTTTGCAAGGCAGTATGGTTAAGTGTCTTGCCCAAGGCCACACAGCTAGGTAATTATTAAGTGTCTGAGGGCATATTTGAACTCAGGGACTCCTGACTCCAGGGCCGGTGCTCTATCCACTGCACCACCTAGCCGCTCCAATGCTGTTCTTTTAATGAGCTTGGTGACTTGGCTGGCGGCTGGAGTTTTTCTGTGACTCTCCTTCCTTTCTGACCTGTCTTGCTGAGATGGGACATTGAGCAGTTAGCCAGACCTGGTCTGTCCCCTGACTGTAAAGATAAAAACAAGGAGACTTTGAAACCTAGGATTCAATTGTTTAAGGTTGTAGTTCTTGGATTGTTCTCTGGATCACAGGCAAGTTGATTTCCTCTCTGGTTTTAGTATCCTAGTGATACTGGTAATCCTTTTGTGTTTCCTTTAAAATATAAGCTTTGGGGCAGCTAGGTGGAGTAGTGGATAAAGCACCAGCCCTGGAGTCAGGAGTACCTGGGTTCAAATCCAGTCTCAGACACTTAATAATTACCTAGCTGTGTGGCCTTGGGCAAGCCACTTAACCCCGTTTGCCTTGCAAAAAAAAAAAACCATAAAAAAAATAAAATATAAGCTTTTCCCATAAGTGGTAAATATAATTCTTACAGCAAGAAATGTACAAATTTAGGTCCCCTTTATCAACTCTGCTAGAAGCTGATGGGTTCAGTTTGATGAACTAAAAAGGCCCTAACTCCCCCAGGGCTCAGCACACTGGCTCCAACCTTCCTCCCCATCCTGGAACCAAGATCCCTCCTACCCCTGTGCCAGACAGCACTCCCTTCTCTTAGAATGCACTTGTCTTTCCAGCATCACCTTTTGGCCCTTGGAAGCCTTTCCTGGAACCTACCTCTCCTCCTCCTCCTCCTCCTCCTCCTCCTCCCTTGTACTTTCTTTGTGCATGCTTAGGTGTATTCTGATGTAGAACATCAGCTCCTTGAGGGCGGAGCAGGTTTCTTTTTTGCATCTCTGGCTAGCCCTTGGCAGTGGACCTGCTCACCTGGCACTCAGTATAAGAAGTGATTGTCAGAATGATATTCATTACTCTGGGTCCATTTCCACTCAGTTTTTTATTTCCTAATTTTTACTTTTTAATTTCTTCTTTTCCAGGGAGCAAATTTTAAGAGTCAAGGAAGATGAAAATGTTCCCTTTCTTTTAGTTGGTAACAAATCAGATTTAGAAGATAAAAGACAAGTTTCTATAGAAGACGCAAAAAACAGAGCTGATCAGTGGAACGTCAACTATGTAGAGACCTCGGCCAAAACACGTGCAAATGTTGATAAGGTAAACACCTGCCTGGCTAGGCCTCATATCCTGAGCTCTGCAGCGCTTTCCCAGAGTCCCCAAAGCTGCTTCCCTCCTGTATCAGGGAATCTTTCCCCAAGGAAAGCAGGATTTCAGTCATTTTGAGGAACCCTTTAGCCCTGAAGGGGTTCCATCCCCACTCTACATTATGTTTCTGTGGTTTCTTGCCAAGCTTCACCCAGCAAGTACCACCAGGGAAGCCAGGTGACTCCCTGACTTGCAAGGGCAGCCTTGGGATTCAACAGGGGCCTCAAGATGGGACAGGGTTGCTAGTGTCCTGAGGGAGGGAAAAAATGAGTCCTGCATATGGAAAAGCAGCAGAGAGGAGGGAGGCAATGGAGGGATGGCCCTACCAGAGCTCAGTAGAAGTGGGGAGCCAAGAATCCAGGGCCTCTTCTGCTGCTTTCTTCTTGGGCTTAGGAACTTAAGAGTTGGGTGGAATGTGGAAGTTTACTTGGAAGAACCCGTGGTCCTGCCAGTGGAGGGTAGATTGAACCCCGGGTCCTGGGCGTCCTTGTCCAGGACTCTTGGGCAATGGCACTCTGGGGCCCATCATTCCTCCTCTTTTCTCCTGGCCCTCTGTCATGGTCATTGGACTTCATTTGCGGTGGAGGTCACTTTGCATCCAGCAGATTGGAAGGCTCTGGCTTCTCCCTTGGACTGCAATGCTTCAGGTCAATCTGATCCTTATTCTTTGGGAATTCTTCCCCTTCTGAGGCTCAGTTGACTTGAAGAGAGCACCCATCCCTGAAAACTGCCAATGCTCTTTAACCACTTCTTGAATCTGTGTGGCTATCTGGGTTTGTCTGGGAGGGCAGGAGATCCTGTCCCAACACAATTCTGAGATCTTTGCCTCCTTGGCCTTTGCCACTGAACAGATCCTTTGGCATGGGTGGGGGGGGAGTCTTATTTGGGGTGTTTATGAATACATCCTGAAAGAGTTTTTGGTTTAGTTAAATGTGCTGTTCTTATATCCCCTCAATAGCATGATTTTTGAGACTTAATTTCTTCCATTGTTGAAGAATTAACCTACACTATGAAAAAGAACAATTTTTAGTGTGGTTTTGGGTTCAGTAATCTGAAGACCTTTTCTAGCCTGATGGGAGACTTTCCAAGGCCATGCTATTCCCAAGCCCCATGTTTGCTTTCACATGAGAGTTGAATCAGTAATTCCTTTAGTATATTGTCATTCAAAGTTGAGAGTCTAGCCCAGAGACTCACTGCCAGCATGGGTTGATTTGCTGGATTGTTGGACGTGGTCTGATTTGGGATTCTAAAATAGTCTGCCGTGTTGATGGAGGAGCCGGGACTCTGCTACCATCCTTGGCAGCCCCAGAGCAGAGAGGCACAGGCTGCTGGATAACCCTTTAGATCCAGCTTCTGTGGGCAGCCCCTTTTATTAGAACTCTCCCCTCAGGTCCCAGGCTCTGAGGAGGGGGATAGGAAAGTGGAAGAGTAACAGACTGGATTTGAATCCTCAGGATCCCTGAGAGGTGAACTCAACAAGCTCCCCAGTGTCAGCACAGAGACTTGGCCTAACTGTGCTATGAAAGCACGGTTGTAGATGAGAGGCATTTTGCAAACCTCTTTTCATTGTATAAATGTTAGGTGATATTGTAATTACTGTTGTTGTTTCTGTTGTACTACAGTAGCGTAAGCATTTGGACCTGAATTCCAGATGACTTGGGTTCAGATCCTGAGATCCTTGCAAACACTGTGACTTTCCACAAGTTACTCCCTTTCTCTGGGCCTCAGTTTCCCCATCTTATAAAGTTGAGGGAGTTAGATTTGGTGAATTCTAAGGTCTCTTCCAAGTTATAAATCTAGGAGCCAGTTCTCAGTGTCTGGTCTATAGCTCACTAGCTGTGGGAAATTGGGCCATTCATCCCCAAATCCTGTGGATTTCATTACCTGCAAAATGAGGAGGTTGGACCTGTGGCCCTCCAAGGGCACTCCCCCACCCCTACCCCACACATTATTTCCTTCCATTTAGTGGGGCCACCCTTTTCTAGCTATCTATCACAGGTTGTGTCATCTAATGGGCATCTTGTTTGTGTAGGTATTTTTTGATTTAATGAGGGAAATTCGAGCCCGAAAGATGGAAGACAGCAAAGAGAAGAATGGAAAGAAGAAGAGGAAAAGCTTGGCCAAGCGGATCCGAGAGAGATGCTGCATTTTATAATCGAAGTCCAAACTTCTTCCTTATCTTGACCACACTAATAAATATAATTTATAAGCATTGCCATGGAAGGCTCAAATGACTGAAATTACTTTAGCATTTTTGGAAATGGTCATGTATCACTCAAAGCATGAATTGGGACTGCACTGAAAGTCACTCACTGAGAAAAGAAAAAAATTCATGGCTTCACCAGAAGCACCGTTCAGCCCATTTCATAATTGCCTCCATGATCACAGCCCCTGAATGTAGAGAGTGTGAGCGAGCAAGCGTGCATGTGCGTGTGGGTGGGTCTCATGGGCAGGGTTTCTTGAGCTGTTAAAATAAAGATGGGGTGGGGTGGGGGTGGTTGATGGGGAGCAGGGGAGAAAAGATGACTTCTTATGGTTTCTTGTAAAGCATAAATTTTATATCATTTAAAAAGTTGCAATCTACTGCCTTGAAAATGACAATTGTGAATACGATAGCTAAACGAGTAATGGGTGTCCAACTGATTTCTGATGTTATGATAGAAATGGCAAAAGAACAAAAGATGTCCCTGCATCCATTCTGCATGGATCTGTGATGCCAGGGGTCTTCCCTGAGAGAGGAGGGGGTCAACTTGCATGGGGAGATGTTTGAACATGCCTTAATTTAATATCTGGAAGCTAGCAGCTTGCTGCATGATTCTGAGTCAGTTGTGTCTGAAAACATGGAAATCCATGGGACTCCCGTTTCTGGGCCCATGATATACTGGGAGGGGACCAGTTTCTATGTGAGCGACTCTGGCTAAGTAACCGAGCTCATCTACTTTTGTTCATCTGAATTTGAAATGTGCCATCCTCTGATTCTTGGAAACCAGGTTCCAGAGCCAATCCTATTTAATCAAGGAAGTTTGAAAGGGTAGGCCAGTGTGGCATGAGGGAAGATGAACTGGACCTGCAGGCAGGAAAGTTCAGCCCAAGCCCCTTCCGGACTTCTCTTATGTTTGGGCTGAGAGAGTAGTCTTGAGGAAATGGTGAGCTGCCCTTCAATATGCCCTTCAATATCTTCCTTGAGTGCCTGGCTCTGGAGTTGGGCACGGTGAGGGCCCCTCTCCTACGGCTGAGGCCAAGGGGGAAGGGTCCTCCTTGCCACTGGTTAATAACTGAACATACATTCACCAAGGAAATAGCATTGACCATGTTAGAATTTAGATGCTGCAGTAAAACTGCAGAGCTTGTCTCGGAGGTTGGAGTGTGTTTGTTCACGAAGAACATTCTCACCAACTGTTCGTACTTGGAGTTAGGATCGAGTAAACGAATTTTCCAGAAACCTGTTTTTGGCATCTGCCTCCCCAATCTGAGCACAGTGAGATCAGTGCTGCCCCACAGCAGAGGCGTCTTCTGAGGTCTCCCTTTGAGGAGAAATCATGTTACAATTATCTCGATTGTGTAGAGCTCCGAGAGGAAGCAAGGGGAGACTGTGTAATGTAAACCTGTAACAGTTCAAAAACGTGTTGAGGCTAGTGAGTGTGTACGACAGCTATCCAAAGTAGACCCCTAGGGCTTCGGCTTGTCGTGTTACCTATATCATTGAAGGATTTTGTATGTACATCTTTCATTTAGTAGGCTATACCATGTGCAGAATTAAAGTTCCTGTTGTAACCATGGCCAGCAATGCCAGTCTATCTTCATGTGTACTCATTTCAGTCTTATCAAACCAGGGAACCTAACCACTAACATTGTGACTTTGCTTCAATACTTTTATCCTGGGTACTGAGGTGCTATGAAGCCAATGGACACAGAGACTTCCTAATGTCTTAGGCTGATGCCATTACCCAATTCTTTTACTTGCAATTTGAGCCATTTAAAGACCAATAAACTTCCGTTTTTTTTAAATCCTCGTGGTGTTCCTTCATGTTTAGAAAATACTGTTATGTTTCTATCTTTCCCATGTAGTCATCTGTGAGCAAAGCACTTGAGCTCCAGGCCAGCTGGGCATCGACTTGAACGTTGGCATGGGTTTGTGGGCTCACAGTCGGGTCTGGGAGAACTTTGTGTGGAGGGTGAGCTGTAGGCTAGTAAACTCCCCTGGGGAAGGGTCATTGGCACAAATAGGGATGGGTGGATGACTCCCAATGAGCACCTGGTTGGGCCAGAATGATTGGCAGGGATTATAGATTTAGAACTTAAGAGTAGTTTGTTGGTGGCCTGAGACTCCCATATTGATGAGTAGAGCCAAGAATTGATCTCTTGATTCCAAATCCACCACTCTTCCCAGGCCATTGTCGCACCTCTTCAAGTTACCCAGCCTATCCATTCAGTTCTCATCCATACCAGGAACCTTTATTTACCTGCTATGACAAACACATAGTAGGGACTTGATATTTAATAGAAGTTAGAATTGGAAGGGACCTTCAACCTATTCTTGCAGATGTGAGATGGGAGGGGACTCACTTTAATTTCATTTCCTTTTGGGACATCTCTTAATTTTCAGGAACCCTTTAATGAATTCCTAATTTTTCCCTTTTGTAACTTCCACACATTAATTCTAGTTCTGTGGCTAAACAGATTGTTTACTCTTCCATAGAATAGTTATTCAAGTGCCCGAAAACAGTTCTCCTGTTTCCCCTCCTTGTTCTCCAGTCTTAAAATCCCCAGTTTGTTGAAAGACCAAAAAAAAAATGCTCTACAGCTGATGTCCTTGGGGAGATGTCCCAATTAAAGACTCCTCTTTTCCCAATTAATTTCTACTACACTCAAGCCCCATTATCTGGGATGAGAACTGTTGCTGCCAGATCTATAAAGTAAGCAGTGAAATAATTTTGAACTCTGAACCTTTAAAATAGCTGGTCTGAATTTAGGACCTTGGAAAAGACCTCACCATTTTGGGGGACTCAAAAGGACTGTTTCCCTCCACTGGGTCAATGGATCTTCCTGCTTCAGACACCCCACCCCCGGCTCCTAGTGTCGGGTGGTGGGCACTTGGGTACCTTCCTCAGTGGTACAGAAGCATGGCCCATAACATCACATGAGGAGCTGGGCCATGGCCCATTTTAAAGAGGGATGGGTGCTTCCTGAAGTTACTAATCCTTGTCCTTTCTCTGGACAGATAGTCTAGGCACGTTTCTTGACCAACCTAGAAAGGACTGCTGGCATGCCAGCTCTTCCTCACTTGCATGTCAGGGCATCACCTCCCTGAAGTCCAGGTCCTCTGAGAACAAAGGACAGTCAACAACATTTATCAGTCGAGCCTTTATTAAGTGGCTACTATCTCCTAAGGCCTGGGCTACAAAGACAAAAATCAAATATTTACAAAAGCTGGAGGTTGCAATATATTTCTAATGATGTCCTAATTAAACATAAGAAGTGACCAACTGAGGAAACATGATTGGAGAATCAGGTGTGGTGTTGCCAAAGCTAAGAGTGAGGGACACCAGCCGGACCTCCAAATTACAGTCCAAGGATCTTGACTTCAGCTGCCCAACACCAGCTGCCCACAGAGGTCCATCTCAGAACAGGATCCCTGCTCTAGCTTGACTGGGATTAGATTCAGCTGTGAGAAAATCTAAAGAGAAGAACTCAAGCTTTTTTAATACCCTTGCTCATTATGCCCCCAGCCCTGGACTAGAGAAAATCAGGGGAAATCTATTAAATAAAGTTTAGAGAGGACTCATCTTTCTAAGGTTCAAGAGGGTCATTATTCCTCCCTGATATAGTCACAAACAATTATCTTATGACTCCACTCCACATCCTTGGACTTCCCAGATTAAGACTCCCCTCCCTGGCTACCACTCACCTATATGTATTTTGTCTTCCTTTCTTAGAATGCAAGCCCTTTTAAAGTCCAGGGACAAGATGAAGAGGACCAGGTCTACAGCAGAGGCCATGGGCACAGAAAGGAGGGGATGAGATAATTGCCGTCAACAACAATTGGCTCCATGAAGAAGGGTGGAGGGAAGAGCCAAAGCTTTAGGTGTGGAGATTGGTTGTTTGGGAACATTTTTGTTGACAGCAGACATTTAGGGAGGCAGGGAGAGAAGGATGTGTGGCATAAATATGATTGCTTGGTTTTGATCAATATGACAAACAGCATCTGCAGAGCTGCCCTGGGGTCCCCTGAAAAGCCTGGTCTGAAGCGGTAAAGAGTGTCAGGGATATAGGCCTGGGCCGTAGAAATTCTACTTTCAGTGGCAGGTCAGTTCACCAGAGACCACACCTCTCCTGAAGGATTCTAGGAGTTCTTGAGGAGCAGTGGGTTTCTGTCTCTGATGCATTAGCTTGAGACCCCTATTCTATTGTGTTTTGCATTATTAACAATCAGTCTCTTCCCTGGCTCATTGATTGATTCACTGATTAATTCTGAGATGTGAGGCGCTCAAATCTTAAGACAGTTCCACTCCAAATGATCCTACGGACTATTTCTGCCCAACCTGTGTTAGAATCTTCCAAGCTTGTATCGATGTTTGATCAGCCACAGTCAGACATACTATGCCTCTGAACCCCAATATAGTGATGTTGTTTTGGTCCTCAACCACCCAACAGCTCCTCATATCAATACCAGTTAACTAGCTTTTACACAGGAATATTTACTGAGAAACTATAGTAACAATTCCACATGGAGTATTTAGGGAGGAATAGCCCTCAACTAGTGTGAGGACTTACGGAGCCCTCTTCAGAGAAGTTCATCCACCTTCAGTGTCCACCTGTCACCCAACTCTCACCTGTAACTCCAAGAAACTGTAACATGTGAACAGCTACATCCAGGAAAACCATCTCAGCAGATGGGCTAAACCAGGTAATTGAGGGGGTCTCCAACCTGTTGCTGAGTTAGAGGATGTCTTCTTCAAAGTACATGAAGACTCTCCCCCCCCCCCCCCCGAGTCGAATGGGCAGATGAAAATTTGTTCCAAGGACTGTGAAGATGGAAGAAATTGGTGCTGTGGAGCACCTGGAGCTTGGTCATCCTCTGCATCTTAGGTTTGTCTTGCCACTGGACTTTCATGACTTTGGAAGAGTCAGGCCCCCAACTTTGTACAACTCTGCCTCACTTAAATCCAATTCACATGTGAGTCAAAACATTGTCCCAGGATGTCATCGGTTCTCTTCAAAAATGAAGAACAAACTGATCTTACTATCTCTTATACTTTATGTTTCTTCCTTAAGGATATGATTTCTCTCTCATCACATTCAATTTGGATCAATGGAAACAACGTAAAGACTGGCAAATTGCCTTCTGTGGGGGGGGAGGGAAGTAAGAGTAGGGGAAAAATTGTATAAGTCAAAATAAGTAAAATCTTTAAGTACAAAAAAAACGAAGGCCAAACAACAACAGTAACAATTGAACTTACAAAGCATTTCTCCCCAATGCCAGAGGTCAGCTAAGCTGCTATGTCATCTCAACCCCAAGGAAGAAAGGGCTCCAAGTTAAAGCAGATAATAGGCAGCATCCTCCCTTACCAGGTTCGCCTCTGAAAGTGGCATTGCCAATAGACATGTCATTCCCTTTCTTACAGGTCATATCTCAGGATCAATCCACTATAGAACTGGGTCTTATTGGTGGTTCCTCAGAGCTGACTTCCTCCTTAGTCTTGGCTGCCAGAAAACTCTGGTATGGACTAAGTTCCTGGACATTTGGTAGCTTGGCCTTACAATCTTTGGATGCTTACACAGCTACAGCCATCTCCTCTACTCCCTCACCTAAGAACAGGAAATAACAAATGCAAAGAGACAAAAGGCCAGGATGTCACAAATTCATGACCATAGGTAGGCCTCAATATGGGCAGTAGGCAGCTATCTCTAGCATCAACCTCTGGCAATCCAGAAGATTATAGCAACATTTTCTCTAATCATTCCCAGAGAAAAGACTGAGTGAGGTAAAGTCATTGAAAACTTTTGTTGGGTGCTTTCAATTCCAGTTCAACAGTCAACCGAAAGGCCCCGTTTTCACCATGTGGTAAGCAGAAAACAATCAGAGAATACATGCCCCAGGAAGAAGTCCATATGGGAGCTTTAATTATCAGAGCACCCTATTTACAGTCATAAGGACTAGCCAGCCATTGGACAGTCTCTAGTTACACTTGGCTTGAGAGTCATCGACAGAGAGGTGGTGGCTGGAACAGACCAAAGCAGAGAAAAAAGAAAAAGGAAGGAAGGCGAGGAGGGATCCTGGTGCTTAGAGAGGACAGGGAAAGAATGAGGAACTATTTTATTCAAACAGACCACACATCTGTAAACATGCCCTATGCACCTTTGCCTCTGATTCATTGCCCAAGTAGTTCCTACTACCTACTGGCCCCCATCTCTGACTTGTCAAATGGAAAAAGAGGCACAAAAATTCACTGAAGGAAAAAAAACTTAAAAAGTAGAATTGGACAAGTGGAAAAAGAGGTACAAAAGCTCACTGAAGAAAATAATTCCTCAAAAATCAGAATTGGGCAAATGGAAACTCGACTTC
This sequence comes from Macrotis lagotis, assembly GCF_037893015.1. Classification (NCBI taxonomy): domain Eukaryota; kingdom Metazoa; phylum Chordata; class Mammalia; order Peramelemorphia; family Peramelidae; genus Macrotis; species Macrotis lagotis. The sequence continues at coordinate 189,659,076 of NC_133665.1, forward strand.
TTGAGAAAACCAAAAGGATGAAAACTAGAAGGCAATGCAAAAGATCTCATTAGAAAAACAACTGACCTGGAAAATAGAACCAGGAGAGATAATTTTAAAATTAATGGATGACCTTAAAGCCAGGGAAGGCTTTGATGCAGAAAGTATAATCTGAGCTGAGTTTTGAAGAAAAGAGACTCTAAGAGATGAGGAGGAGGAGGAGGCAGAACATTGTAGGGCAAGCGGGTAGCCAGGGCAAAGACAGAAATGAGAGATGGTACATTGTGTGAGGAACGATTTACTGATTTGTATACCAAACATTTTCCCACAGATTGTGTTGCATTTTTCTTGCAAGTTGATAATTTCAGTACAGATTGAAAAGTTTTTTACCTCTAAAAAGTTTAAGTTTTGTATTACTAATAACAATCTTCAAAATAAGTCATATTTTATTCAGTTCAGTTCAACATCCTAATATCTAGGGACATGAAGACCAAAAAGAAATGCCCAGCCCTCAAGGTGGGGAGGGGACAGTGTCAAGTGTTAGGTGGAGACAGAGAAGTCCCTTGTCTGAACTTGTATGAAGCTCAGCTTTAGGTGTGACTTGATAGAAATGATGAGGCTCTAAGTATTTTCTACCCAGACAACCTTGGGTGTGGAAATGAGTAATGGGCCAGATTTGACTGACTTGATGAGAATAGCCAAGATTGGGACATCATTGGAAAAGGCAGAAAAAAGAGAGGGCAGCAGAAATAGGAGAAATAGAAGAAATAGAGAAATTAATTTGACATCACAGGGGACTGGCCAGAAGGAGCAGGAAGGGCATGTTCTACCTGATGTCATTCCCCCTATGGACTCGAGCTTGTGTGGCATTGGATGATTGTTTTTTTGTTTGTTTACTGCACAGTGAAGAATGCTTAGTTAGATCTGGGCAGTGCAAAACTACCAACTGCTCTCTGATAATGTGAAGGAAAGAAGATGCTGCAAGCCTCCAGGTGAGGAGAGAGCCTCCTCCCAGTATGGGGCTAATTCTTGTTTGTGTCTTCTTCCTTGATCCAGGGTCTTGTGAGGCCTCAAATGGTCAGAAGAGCTATTAATGTAGTCCTTTGGAGAAACCATTCCAGTTCCCTCAGGAATCTGGCCAGCAACTGAGAGAGATGCCTGCAAGCCCAGTCATTCATCTGCCAGGCTACATTCAGGGGTGAATGGGGGGTTTGGGGGGACAGGGGAGGAAGGAGTGTTGCATTGCTAAGTTTGAGTCTATTTTCCTCAGGCACCAAGGCGATATGAGAGAGATTGTTACTTAGTTTGGGAGGGGATTTTTTTGTACTTTTTGCTATTTTGTTATTAAAATCTCTTTGTAGGGGCGGCTAGGTGGCACAGTGGAAAAAGCACTGGCCCTGGAGTCGGGAGTACCTGGGTTCAAATCCAGTCTCAAACACTTAATAATAACCTAGCTGTGTGGCCTTGGGCAAGCCACTTAACCCCATTTGCCTAGCAAAAAACCTAAAAAAGAAAATCTCTTTGTAAAAGCAAGTTGATGTTAATGGGTTAAGTTGATAGTGAGGTGCTAATCATTGGAGTAATCCATGATATAGGGGAGATATTGATTAACTGATCATTGTTACGGGGAAGAACATACTGGTATGAAAGTGCAAGCCAATAGAGAAAAACCCCTAATCCCTTAGAACCCTGAGGTAGAGATATACATGGCTAGAACTCTTGAGAACCCACCTGCAAGTGTGTGTGTCTTAGGAGAACAGAGCCTTGTGGCATCTATGAAGGCCTGAAGATTTACAGAATGCTTTACATACATCTCATTTGACTGCACACCATCCCTGAGAGGAAGGTGCTACAGGTATTACTGACTCCATTTCACAGATGACAAAACTAAGAGCTAGTTAGTTGGCATAGTAGCTCAGTGGTTGGACTTGCAGTCAGAAGGACTTAAGTGGAAATCCGGCCTCAAACCCTTACTAGCCTATGTAGATACCAAATCAAAATAAAGGTATTTCTGAGGTATTAGAGCAATATTCTCTTAGGATTGGTGATGCTGATTATGATAATGAGAAATGGCATATAAGATTTACAGAGCACTTCTCTGCAGGATCATTTAAGCCCCCCCCCAACTTTGTGACTTGTTGGGCCCTAGCAGGATTTCCAGATTCTTTCTGGTGGTGTCATTTGTCTCCACTTGGTAGGCTGGTGGGGGGGAGGTTGGAGACCATCAAATTTAACAGATTAGAGGAGCTGCCCTGTCATGGCCAGCCTGAATCCCCTAGGATGACTTCATACAGTAGAGCTCAACTCAATTAAACAACCCTTTATTACGTTCTTGGGCATAGGTGAGGAGAATAAAGACAGAAATAAAATAATGCCTGTTCTCAGGGAGCTGAGAATCTATGGGGTTGGCGAGTGGAGACAGGACAGGTTATAGTAACATGGATACCGACAAATAATGAATACACCTTTCAGCAAGGAGTCCTTAGTCACCCTTCCTGTCATTTTCCAACGATCACTATTGCATAATCTTTCAATGAATGGAACCAATGAATCCACACCATCCTTTAGAGTGCAAGAAGCTGCTTCCTTCCTAAGACATTCCAAATCCCTTCTCCGCCCCCAAGTCTACACAATCCCCCTTCCCCCCAAAAACAGAGAAACAGCTTCTTACCTAGGACTTCACTCCAAGTGCTTTGGGGTTCTTCTTTCTTTCCTTCTTTCTATTCTTCTTTACCTTAAAGTCTATGGATACAGGTCAGGATTCCCCGCTTTACCTCCTATCCTTTTCTTTTTCCTCTCCTTCTCAAACTCTTTTTCAGTTAACAGCTAATAACAGCTAGCATTTAAAGCATTCTAAGATTTACAAAGTCCTTAACAGATGGTCTTCCTTGCATGTCTTCTTCTAATCCTTTTGTTGGTGCTCTTGGATAGAGAACAATTCATGATTTGCACATATTCCAGGAGAAACAGATAGCCATGATCTCATAGACCCTTGCCCTCTGTACTTGGTGGAAATAAGCCCTCTGGCTTTTGCCTTCTTTGTGGTCATTCTTTTGACCAATCCTTGTGACTATCTATGGTGTAGACTATCCATTCGCCAGTCTGTTCACTGTCCTGAATGCAGGCTGGAGGCTTCTAGAGACTTCATTTGTGTGGGTGATTCCCACTTTTCTACAGCCAAAAAGATTCAATAATTTGCCTGTCTGTAATTGTTAGCTTATGTCACTGTTGCAACCTAAAATGGAAGATTCATCTTCAGAAACTGAAAGGAGAAACATTCAATTCCATTAGCATTTATGTCCTGGTACAGAAAGAGCCTCTGCCCTCAAGGGGTCTTAGGGTCATGGGGTCATGTCATCCTCATTTCACAAATGAGCAAACTGAGGACCCAAGAAGTTAAAGTAACTTGCCCCAGGTCACATAGGTAGTAAGTAGCTTAAAGTTCAGAATGGAACTGAGGACCTGGGCTCCACATCCAATAACTTAGGTCTCTTTGTATCATCTTGGGAATTAGAAACACTAAATAAAACGGATCTACAAAGTAACTTCTGGGAGAAGAGCAATGGCACCTGGACGGATCTGCTCAGGCTTCCTCAAAGAGATGGTTTTGTTGCTGAGCTTGGGAATCACCTGCAGATTCTCCCAGGCAGAAGTGGGAGGCAGCAGCCTGGGGAAAAGCCATGAGATGGGATAGAACTGAAGCTAGGAGAGAAACTTCCTGTTGGCCTGGAAAGGTGGGCTAGAAGAACTTTGGAACCCAAAGAGGAGATGGTGTCTATCCTAGACAAAAGAAGGAAACCACTAGAACTGTGTGAGGAGCGGAGTGACATGATGTTTTAAGAATGTTAATTTGAGGGGTGGCTAGGTGATGCAGTGGATAGAGCACCAGCCTTGGAGGCAGGAGTACCTGGGTTCAAATCTGACCTCAGACACTTAATAATTACCTAGCTGTGTGGCCTTGGGCAAGCCACTTAACTCCATTGCCTTGCAAAAAGAAAGAAAGAAAGAAAGAAAGAAAGAAAGAAAGAAAGAAAGAAAAAGAAAAAGAAAGAAAAGAATATTAATTTGGTAGTTGCATGAAGGTGAATGGGAATAGGGAGTGGGGAGAGACTTGAAGTAAGAAAACCAATTTGGAGGAGAGACAATGAGAGCTGACCTGGGGTGGTAACTATCAATAAAGAGAAAGGGAAGGGGGAGGTCAAATAACTGAACTTTGGTAATGAATTGGATGTGAGGGTGAGAGAAGAATGGTTACAAACCTGAGTGACTGGAAGGAAAGATAATGGTGCCCTCAGTCAAAATAGAGAAGGCAGCAAGAAAAGTGGGTTGGAGGGGAGAAAAAGTATATATGAATTCAATTATGGACAAGTTGAGTTTGAAATGTCTACAAATCATCCAATCTGGGAGTTGATGGGGACAAGATTTGGGAAAGAGGTGGGGTCTGAGCACATCTAGATGTGGGAGTTCTCTGCAGAGAGATGATAGTTAAATTCATGGGAGCTTGGCGTAGGAGGAGAATGCAGCAAGAATGAATGGAGCCTCCAAGACAGGGAATTTTAGGTTCCAAATGTCAGACTACCTGCCAGTTTTCTCCAAGGTATTCCAAGGAGAATCTGGGGGCCCACAACACTTCTTCCTTACTCTTCTACTCTTTACTTTCCTGCTGTGGCCTCTGAAGCCCTGTTCTTTAACCTTTCAGATTAGACCTCTACCCTCTCCCTGGAAAGTGTTTTGGGTATGTTTGGTATTTAATTGTTTGAATATGTTGTTTCCACTAATAGAAAGTAAGCCTATGGAGGGCAGGGATTGTTTTGTCTTGACTCAGTTTCCATACTGTCTGACAGAATGGGAGTTAAGTAAGGGCTCATTGAATTGACTGGGTCATTAGGATATAAGGCAGCAAAGTATCCAGCCTCCTTTTGGTTGAGGGACAGCTCTGAAGAGAGCCACAAAGACCACCTATTCTCCTTACCACAGATAGCCTCCTCTTGGGGTCAGAGAAGGTCCCCAGGGCATTCCCATGAGCCTGCATTTTGTATATATGGGTATTTTTAATGAATAGACTCCCAGGCTGAGCTTTGTTTCCTGCTAGGAGGAAGCTCTGTCGCCCTCTGGTGCCCATTGGGAGAGAAGGCCCTCTGGCTCTGACATGGGGGGGGGGGGGGTTCTCACTTCTTTCTTGCCTTTGTTCTGAGTTGGAGGAGCCCCAATCTGGTGGCCTTGGCTGAGGAGGTTTTCTCATCAGTTCGGTCAGTGAGCAATGTTTAATAATAGTGTGCCAGCAATATTCTAGGCTCAGGAAAGACAAAGTCCAAAGCAAACATTCCTGGCCCTTGACTTGCACTTTACTGAGGACTGGGGGGGAGGAAATAACAAAGAGAAAGTTCTGTAAGGACCATTTCTGAAACCAGGGTTCCAACTTCCTTGTGCTCCACCACAAGCATTCTTCTCCACCCTGGACCTGGGCCTTGGGACCCTCCTTACCAGAAGCTACAAAATGCCCTAGAACTGTGACCCAATGCAACTGCACCCAGTTCAAAGATCCGGCATTTCCATCAGTGTCCACCTGGGAATGCCATGTTCCCAGCGCCCCAGCAGCAGAGGGCAGCATCTTCACTGGGACATACTGAGGCTGAAGGAGATACAATTAGTGAAGGCATCCCTGGCTAGTTGGACACTTCCAGGAAAAGAGGACAGACCACAGTTTCTAAAAAGACATTAATCCCTGGTGTCCAGCAGAAAACTTGACAATGAAGGCTTTACAAGGAAAGGAAAGGTCTCCCAGGGACTGGGAGCTAATAGTTACCCCCTTGCTACATATGTTCCTGAACATGTGACTCAGTACTGTTTTTTTTTTTGCAAGGCAAACGGGGTTAAGTGCCTTGCCCAAGGCCACACAGCTAGGTAATTATTAAGTGTCTGAGACTGGATTTGAACCCAGGTACTCCTGACTCCAGGGCCGGTGCTTTATCCACTATGCCACCTAGCTGCCCCGACTCAGTACTTTGTACTTTAAATCAGAACCCACTTTCCCCAGGAAAGTTGTGAGTGCCAAAAGGAGTGCATACTACCAATTTGGGGGATTGTTTTTGCAATAACTGTCCTTTCTATATTAACTTTGCAAAATTTTTCTAAAAACTGATTAACTGAATGATAAGAAGTATAGTAGTGTTGGCCTGTGAGTGACAGAAATCTCAGCTCTCAGAGTTACTGGGAGAACCTTGTGGGGAATGCAGAGGAACCATTTCTTTGGGCACCCAGCCCACTGGTGCAAGTGGAAGTGAGGAGAAGGGAAGCCCTGAAGACAGTGTTACACAAACAACATCTTGCTTCATCCCAGTCACCATCATGGAAGAAGCAGCATCTCAAAAAAGAAATGGGACATTCCCCAAACAAAAAGAATGGTGGTAGTCACCTTTGGACCTATCACATCATTTCTGTCCAGGGAGACACCCTGTCATCATTCCAATCAGAATGCAGATTTGGAGGTATTCAGTATCTTACTTCTATCTCTAGCCAACTGTAAAAACTGCCCTTTACAAATATCCTTTAGACATGTCTGTTTCCTTCTCTGCTAAACCCCAACCCACCACTGCTCAGTAGAAAAGCAGTTACTATAGACTCACTCTTTGGGAGAGGCATTTGCTATCAAATAAAGAAACTAAAAAGTCAAGAAAAATTGACTGAGTTGCTTCTTTATTGTTAAATTTCTTGAACCCAAGGAGCCTCTAGAAGGAGGCCCTAATTGATGAAGGTATCAGAGGAATATTTCTTATCCTTTATTTTGTAGCTGTGTGATGGTGCCCAAGACTTTCATGGATTCCCCTACTACTCTCTGACTTTCCAGTTGTTCAATTTTTCATGAACTTGCTCCTGATCATTTTTACCTCCATCATTATCTGTTTTCTGTAGTCCTCCTCCTGATTCTCCAACATTAAGTGTCTTGGAGGTAGTTCCAGTCAATGGGAAGCAATCAAAGAAACTCTCTCTGTCCTCTTCCCTCAGGTGCTAATAGAAATACCTCCTTCCACTAGAGATGCCCTTACAGTATCTCCAAAGCAAGCTACAAGCCATATAATATCATCAAGTTGTCTGGGGGTATTTACCAAAATATTCAAGGACTCTCCTCATCCATTCCTTTTAACCTTGGAGAAAGCAGTTTCAATGGAAGAATGAGGTCAGAAACCAAGTAATAGGACTTCTTTATCAGTCAATTTTTCTTCCATGGATTATTACACCAATCTCCTTTGGGGTTCCTCAATATGTTCTTGGTTTGAGGCAATTAGCGCAATACAATCCACCCACCAGACATCTGAGGGATCTTCTCCTAAAGAGAGAATCCATTTAGATAATATCTTAAAATTCTAATTGCACAAATTCACCCTGTAGCCAAATGGCAAAAGACATCAATAAAATAAACCAAACAAAAACAAACCACTATGAACAGTCAACAGGGCTTATTGTGAAAATCTGTAACAGATGGAAGGGTTAGGGTAGGCGGCTCCTTGGCTGGATGAGCCCTGTATGTGCACATTTTGCTCATTTTTGTTCTTCTTTGCCTTAGTAGGTTTCTTAATGAGTTGGTGTGGTCAAAATAATTCATCAACAGATGGTCAGCCCACAGGTGATAAGTCTTGTGGTGTTGGGAGATATTGATCCTCAGACAATAGACACATAGCCCACTGGTAGACTCATCTTGGAGCTTTCCCCTTGGGGTACTATTACATTCCAATTCAGCTGGAGATCACTTTGTTTTTGCCTCATGACAGACATCCTCCAAAGACTATAAGTCATTCAGCTAATGGTGGAAAAGCATTTATTAAGTGATTGGATCTTTGTTTCCCTGGAGTAGCCTTGATGATCAATGGGTAAGCATAAGTAAAATGGAATTTAATTAATTATATCATTAAATTCACACAGCCCCCACACATGTGGACTCCAGATCTGATGGGTTACTATCAAAGAACTTGGACAAAATTCTATTTTTACTCTAATTCTGTGGTGTCCATGAATTCTTTATTCTCTTCCACTTAATTATGGCATCACTGGAATGCTTAATGGAGACTAAATATCTCCTGATGCATTTTTTTGGATGTGTCATAGAAGATGTGACTTCAACAGTGTGGCTTATGAAATCAACCTTAAAATCATCAATTGCCCCTCAAAAAAAAAGAACAACTAGTACTGGTGGGTGAGTCTACTAGAAAAGGCCACTGCTGGATCGTTGCAGCGTGAATACATTTGCCCAAGACCAGTAGGCTCATAGAAACCTACATGTCGATACGGTTTGGGGGGAACAAGATCTAAGGCCCCATGCCTGTGGCCCCAAATGAAACCTCTCTCTATCAATACAGGCTGTTGATGCTTGGAATTAGTTGTCCAGAGGACTAAGATGTTAGGTCAACAAGCCAATAAGCATGTAATAAGTAACTACAGAGTGCCAAACCAAGTGACTTATCCAAAGTCACACAGCCAATAGGTCTCACAGGCAGAACTTGCACCCAGTCTTCCTGACTCCAAGGCCAGCTCTTGGTCCCTTACATCAAGCTGATTTTCATACATCTGCCTTTACATATGGTGGAATATTCCATTTCAGGAACATCTGCTCCTTGTGGAATGCAGGCTCTCTGGAGGCAGGGACTGCTCTTCATTTCTATTTCTCCATCCCTAGCAGTTGGTGCTGGACTTTGAGCTCTTGACTCAGTTGTTGAATTGCCCAGAACTGGAGAATGGCTTGTGCGTTTGAAGTCCCCACAATCTGGTCATCCTTCTGAGGGATCCTCCTAAGCTGCAGGACATTTAATGAGGTCTTCAAAGACTGGGCTCAGCCTGACCTATGTCCAGTCTTATGCCCCACACTCCAACTGATACAGTACAGTTCAAATCCAGCCTCAGACGCTTCCTACCTTTGTGCTACATGACAAGTAACTTAACTTCTGTTTGATTCGATCTGTAACATAGGGATAATCATAGTCCCTCCCTCCCAGAAGTGTTCTGAGGATCCCCGGAGATAATATTTGTAAAGCATTTAAGCATGTTAGCTATCATCATTTTTTATCTGTTACTGGCTCATATTTTCCTGTCAGAGTAAACTTGCTGAGCCTCCTTTTCCAGACCCCTTAAATGGAGAGATCAATGCTGCTACATTCCTCCTCTGTTGGGATAGTATGAGACTAAAACTGTAAAAAGACCTTTAAGGGAATAGAGACAAGATGGTGGAGAAAAGGCAGAGAGTCATTTGAGTTTTCCCAAAGTCTCCTCCAAACAACTTCAAATTTTTTTTGAATTCAAGCATTTTATGTATTTGTTTTATAAACAGTTCAATTTTCTTTTTTTCATCATTCAAGATTTTATTTATTTTGAGTTTTACAGTTTTTCCCCTAATCTTGCTTCCCTCCCCCCACCCTCATAGAAGGCAGTCTGTTAGTCTTTACCTTGTTTCCATGCTATACATTGATCTAAGTTGAATGTGATGAGAGAGAAATCATATCCTTAAGGAAGAAAAATAAAGTATAAGAGATAGCAAAATTACATGAAAAGATTTTTTTTTCTAAATTGAGGGTAATACTTTGTTCAAACTCCACAATTCTTTCTCTGGATACAGACAGTATTCTCCATCGAAGACAGCCCCAAATTGTCCCTGATTATTGCACTGATGGAATGAGCAAGTCCATCAAGGTCGATTATCACCCTCATGTTGCTGTTAGGATATACAGTGTTCTTCTGGTTCTGCTCATCTCACTCAGCATCAGTTCATGCAAATCCCTCCAGGTTTCCCTGAATTCCCATCCCCCCTGGTTTCTAATAGAACAATAGTGTTCCATGGCATACATATACCAGTTTGCTAAGCCATCCCTCCCTGAAGGACATTTACTTAATTTCCAATTCCTTGCCACCACAAACAGGGCTGCTATGAATATTTTTGTACAAGTGATGTTTTTGCCCTTTTTCATCATCTCTTGAGGGTATAGACTCAGTAGTGGTATTGCTGGATCAAAGGGTATGCACATTTTTGTTGCCCTTTGGGCATAGTTCCAAATTGCTCTCCAGAAAGGTTGGATGAGTTCACAGCTCCACGAATTATGTATTAGTGTCCCAGATCTCCCACATCCCTTCCAACATTGATCATTGTCCTTTCTGGTCATATTGTCCAGTCTGAGAGGTGTGAGGTGGTAAATAGAGATGTTCTAATTTGCATTTCTCTAATAAGTAATGATTTAGAGCAATTTTTCATATGACTATGGATCACTTTGATTTCATCGTCTGCATATTGCCTTTGCATATCCTTTGGCCATTTGTCAGTTGGGGGAAATGTCTTTTTTTTTGAAAATTTGACTCAGTTCTCTATATATTTTAGAAATAAGTCCTTCTTCAGAAGTACTAGTTGTAAAACTTGTTTTCTAATTTACTACATTTCTTTTTATCTTGGTTATAGTGGTTTTGTCTGTGCAAAAACTTTTTAATTTAATGTAATCAAAATTATCTACAAACAACTTTAAACAGAAAATTCTGAAGTGGCTGAACCCACAAAAGGAGACAGCAAAAGAATTTTTCAGCCCAAGACAACTTGGAAGGTTATCAGGTAAGGTCTGTTTCACCGGGGTGAGAGCAGAACACAGGCCATGCCAATACAGCAACAGAAAAAATAGCAGTAGGCATCGGGGGTATCTGAATCTGTGGCAACAACTACTTCTGAAGCTCTTGGCCTGTTGCATTACCCCTATTCCTATTCAGATCTGGGTCACAGTCCCAAGTGAGGAGGAACACTAGAGCGCATGAGGCTTGTGACCTCACTGCGGGGGAGCCAGACTCTGGCCACAGTTCCAGGGAAGAAAAGAGTACTTGTGGTCATTCACAGACCAGAGAACAGATTGGGAGAGCAGTAAACCTACCTTGCTTTAGATGATATCATTGAAAGAACTGAAACCATACAGATTCCCCAGAATTAGCTCTGAAAACAGCCACACCAAAAAAATCCCTGTAGCTTAGGTCAATGCCCCTTCCTCCCCAGGAGCAGGGTCAAGAAATACCATGGAAAAATGAACATAGAACAAAAAAAATATATCCTGACCACAGAAAGTTACTTCATGACAGAGAAAATCAAAACACAAACTCAGAAGAAGACAACAAAGTCAAAACTGTTATATTCAAAGTCTCAAGGAAGGATATGAATTTCAGGTCCCAAAAGAATTCATGGAAGAGTTCAAAAAGGATTTTCAAAATCAAATAATAGAGATAGAGGAAAAATTTAGAAAGGAAATGATGGTGAAGTAAGAAAGTTTGAAAAAGAGTTAACAGTTTGATAGAGGAGACACAAAAGAGACATCTTAAAAGATAAAATAGGTCCAATGAAAAAAAAGAGGCACAAAAATTCACTGAATAGAAGAATTCCTTAAAAAATAGAATTGGCCAAATGGAAAAGGAATTACAAAAACACAGTGAAGGAAATTCTTTAAAAATTAGAACTGAGCAAGTGGAAGCTAATGACTTCATGAGATGAAGAAAAAACAAAGCAAAATCAAAAAAATTTAAAAAAAGAAAATGTGAAATATTTCATTGGAAAAACAACTGATCTGGAAAATAGATTGAGAAGAAATGAACAACTTGAAAGCTCTGATAAAAAAAGATCATCTTTTAAAAAATTATCAAGAAAAACTGTCCTGATATTCTAGAATGAGAGGGTTAAAAAGAAATTGAACAAATCTACCAATAACTTCCTGAAAGAGATCCCCAAAAGAAAACTCCAAGATATAGTATAGTCAAATCTTAGAGTTCCCATATCAAATAGAACTTCAAGCAGCCAAAAAGAAACAATTCTAGTATCATAAAGCTGTGTTCAGAATCACACAAGATTTAGCAGCTTCTAGGTTAAATGCTAGGAGATTTGGAATAGGATATTCTAGAGGGCAAAAGATTTAGGATTACAACTAAGAATCATTCACATAGCAAAACTGAATATAATGCTTCAGGGAGTAAAACAGATACTCAATGAAACAAAGAGCTTTCAAGACCAGAGCTGAATAGAATTTTGACTTTCAAATACAAGACTCAAGAGAAGCATCAAAAAGTACACATGAAAGAGAAATCGTAAGGACTTCCTTAAGATTAAACAATTTACAATTCTACTTGGGACAATGATACTTTTGACTCCCATTATTAGGACAGTTAGAAGGAGTATACATTGACAGGGCATGGGTATGAGTTAAATATGATGGGATGTTATCTTTAAAAAATAAAATTAAGGAATGAGAAAGAAGAAAATGTTGGAAGAAGGGGGAAGAGAGAGATAAAAATGAAGTAAATCATGTCACATTAAATAGACACAAAAGAGCTTTTACAGTGGAGGAGAAAATGGTGGAGGTAGGCAGAAGCAACTGAACCTTATTTCATCAGAATTGGCTCAAAGAGGGAATAAAATACACACTCAGTATGATGAAAAATGTTCTTTGTCTCTAGAAAAACAGTTGATGGAATCAATGCAAATCAAAGCATAATTTTTAAAAACTTTTTTCCTTCCTTCCTTTCCTTCCCTCCTTCCTTCCCTGCTTCTTTCTTTCCTTCTTTCCTCTTTTTTGTCTTTCTTTCATAACATGACTGTTATGTTTTGCATGACTGCATATATGTTAGAATGTTTGCTTTCTTAAGGACAGGGAAGAAAGAATTTAGAACTCAAAAGTTTCAAGGAATGAATGTTAAAAATTGTTTTTGTATGTAATTTGGGAAAAATAAATAATTTTAAAAAATTCCTTCAAGCTTTGTCTTTATAGAGGCATAAGACAATGTGACCTGAATTATTTATCTCTGACATCTTGGACACACACCATGAAGAGTGACCAACTGGGCCCCAGTAATCCATTCAGTTATCTGAGGTAAGTGGTTTAACTTCCTGTCAATGAGATTTTGCAACTGCAAATTTGATGATCTATGGGTAAGTCTGTGGGTTTGATTGATCAATCATAGGTTCACATGCTGATTTTGTGATAGAGCCTTGATTTGCCAAACCAGGGACATAGATAATAGTGAAGATATGAAAACCAAATACAGTGGTCATGGCCTATGGCCTGTCTGTAAATGATGTTCTAGGCCCTTTGAACTGGTGTGGATACCACTGACAAGCCCCCCCCACACACACACACACACTACACCAAGGGCTGCCTGGATCTTTCCCTTGGTTGAACAGCTCTTCTTTGCATTGAACATCATGCAGGAGCACTGGCAGGATTTGGAGGAGGCTGGAGAGGCAGGTAAGAGGATAGAGACATGGATAGAACACTGGCCCTGCAGTCAGGAGTCCCTGAGTTCAAATCTGGCCTCAGACACTTAATTACCTAGCTGTGTGGCCTTGGGCAAGTCACTTAACCCCACTGCCTTGCAAAAACTAAAAAAAAAAAGAGAGAGAGACAGAGGATGTAGGTGGTCTGTGATAAGATCCTCCTGCAGATCTGGGTTTGTCAATATGAGAGCTGAAGTAAACTATGAAGTTATTCCATCTTTTGTCATCTGTCAGAAAGTATTGAGATCTTTGGGGGATCAGATGCTTTAAATATGGCTGAGCTTCCCTTCTGAGTCTTCTAAGTGCTATTTCATCTCCTTTTTGAAAATTTTTTTCCTAATCTCTATTGTGGAGAATTGCTCTGGTATTACAAAGTCCTCCATGTAACTTGGTTAATGTGGCTATTCTTTACTAACAGACCACATCATCCCGTGTCCAGCCCCTTAACCTCAGTCATTGATCTTTGAGCAATTCTGTGGTCAAAAGAATCTCATTCACATTCAGGAGGGAAGGGGGAAATACACTTCCCATCCACAAAAGTTCCTATGGAGGGGAAAGTCTTCTTTCTATACTTGTTTGAATTCCTAACAGTCATCACTGCTTGCAATAGGGTAGATACTAAGTATTTGTAGACTCAGTTCATATAGTGCTAGAGAGTGTGAAATGTTCATTTATATTTGGTCACAAGTAGTTCCAAAATTCTAAAATGCAAAAGCATATTCTCATACAAATAATAGAAAAAGAGTATAAATTCTAGAGAAAGGAAGGTGCTGTCGTCCTCACCCCCCCCCCACTTTACCCACCTCACAGAAACCACAGAGCTACCCTCTATAATAGGCAGCCAACTTGGGCATGAGTCGCAATGACCTGAACAGAGCTGATCCCTTGAGGACAGACTCACCAGTGTATCCTCACCAGATCCATACCTCATTTTCAGCACCAAGTCTGGCCACCTTGACCTAGAGGGGGGAAGTTGGAGTGAGGATAGCATGAAGTCACAGTCCAGAAGAGGGACTCTAGTCACTCGGGGGAGTCTATCTGGTATTTATGGATTGGAGTCTATGTTGTTCCCTCTCCACCCCACCTACCCCCATCCCCCAGTCCTCAGTGAGAGTGTAAGCTGGAGACTGGCAATGTTTGCTTTGGACTTTGACTTTCCTGAGCCTAGATTATTGCTGGCACACTATTATTAAACATTTCTCGCTGATTGAACTGATGATGAAAACCTCCTCAGCCGAAGTCACCAGACTGGGCCCCCTCCAACTCAGAACAAAGGCAAAAAGGAAGCAGTGAGGGAGTCCCACCATGTTAGAGCCAGAGGTCCTTCTCTCCTAGTGGTCACCAGAGGGCGACAGAGCTTCCTTCCAGCAGGGACCAAAGTCCAATCTGAGAATTTGTTTATTGGAAATACGCTCTCATCTTCACATACACTTAGTTGCCAAAGCTCAATGATTTGACCTTCCCCATGCCCAGGATGATGCCCTGGTGGCCTCCTTATGTCCAAGAGGAGGCCATCTGTAGTGAGGAGGACAGGTGGTCTTTATGGCTCTCTGCAGAGCTGCCCAAAAGGTGGATGCATGGATGCATGGGCAGCAGCCTCATGTCCTAGTCAATTCAAAGAGCACTCATTTAGTTCCTACTTTGCCAGGCACGAGTCAAAACAAAATGATCCCTGCTCCCCAGAGGCTTCCTTTCTATTAGTGGAAACAACATGTTCAAATATAATTAAATACCAAACATACACTAAACACTTTCCAGGGAGAGGACAAAGGAGTAATATGAAGGGTTATAGAACAGGACTCCAGAGGGCACAGGGGGAACAGAAGAGTAAGGCAGAAGTGTGTGGGGACTCCTCTCCCACATTCACTAGAATGTCTTGGAAAAAACTGGCAGATAGTCTGACTTTTAGAATCTAAAGTCTTTGTCTCTTTTGTTGGCTCCATTTGCTCCTCCTGCTGCAAAAAGAAGGGTAATATAATCTTGCTCCGTTCTCTTCCTATACCAGCACCCATAAATTCAAGTAACACCTCTGTGCAGAGGACTCCCACATCTAGATTAGCTCAGATTTACTTCTTTCCCAAATCCAGTCTCCATCAATTCCCAGACTATATGGTCAAACTCAACATGTCCATAACTGAACTCCTATTTATTTCCTCCCCTTCACTTGTTGCCTTCTTTATCTTGAGGGCACCATGATCCATCCTTCCAGTCACTCAGGTTTGTAACCTTGGAGTCATCCTCCATTCCTCTCTCTCTCTCATCTTCACATCCAATTAGTTGCCAAAGTTTATTGAATTGACATTCACTATGCCTCAAGTCTCTCCTTACTCCCTATTCCTATCCATCTTCATACAGCTGCCAAACTGATATTCCTAAAGCATCACATATCTCTCCTTCCCAAACAGTTCCAGTGATTCTTTCTTTTGTCTAGGGAAAAATGCCAACTTCTGCACAGACAAGGAGGAGTTTCCTCTTAAAGCACAGAAAGGCCATAACTTCCCTAAGTTTCCTACAACCATTAAAATGATTAAAATGCTGAGAACACAAATCAAGTCCACAACTCCAGCACCTTTTGGTGCTTTTTCTGACATCATCTCTCATGTCCTTTTTACAATTCATCATTTCTTTGGGCAAGAGGAATAAAGAAAGCAAGTTAGGATCCAAGTCAGGATCTCTGTTAGAGCCAAGGAGGTTGATGAGATTAAATTCTTCATCACTCACAAGCAGTAATAAGCACAAGCAAAGCAGGAGGGAGGCTACAGAGGATATTTTTTTCTTGTATAGACTAGGGAGAAATGATGCGTTTAATGGGTACAGAGTATTTCCAGAAGGTAAGCTCTCTCCCCCTAAGCAGAAACTCATTGGAAACTTCATAGATGTAGATTTGGAAGAAAACTTAGAGGTCATGTTATCCAACTATCTCATGAATGAAGAAACTTAGGCCCAAAGAAAGTGATTTACCAAAGCAAAGTGGAATGTTTCAGAGCTAAGACTTGACCCTAGGTCTTCCTAACTTGATAGAAGGGTGAATAAGCTTCAAAACCCATATAATCTAGTAGCTATAATAAGATGCATACTTAGCAGTAGTCATTTCTAATACTAAATGGAATGGGATGTCCCCCTTAGAAGCAATACATTGAAAAACATCATATAAATCCCAAGAAGAGAAGGGTCCCATGCATCCCCCAGGTTGGGGTAAAGTCTATGAAAGAAGCCACAAGATAGATATGACCTCAGTGCTGGGGTGGGGATGGCAGCAGTGCCTTCTGGGCATCTTAGAAATAATGCATGTTCTTTTCTAACCATACCTTCATCCCTTTTAGCTGGAGCTGTTGTCTCATACTTTTATACATTAAAAAATTCAAGGTTACTGAAAGCTTCTCTTTTCTCCTCCTTATGCCATTACTCCCACCATTTTCCCTTTCCTTGACTCTGATTTATCTGATGAAAAAGTGAATCAAACCTACCAAGAACAGCCCCTCAATATACCCTCTTAATCCCATCTCTTTCTGTCTGGGAGGCAGCTGATTGGCACTGTGGCTATAGCTCTGTCCCCAGAGTCAGGAAGTCATGAACTAAAATCTGGTTTCAGATCCTGGCCAAGTCACTTAATCTGTGGCTGTCTCAATTTCTTCAACTCTGAAATTTCTGGGATTCTGTGCAATGATCTTTGCCTCCTGAAACTGGGCAGGGTCACCATCAGAATGAGGCAACCAAACAGAGCAGCAAGGGCTACTTGCTACAGTGCTGGTTTTGGAATCAGGAAGACCTGAGTTCAAATTTGACCTCAGACACTTACTAGCTGTATGACTGTGAGCAAGTCACTTAGCCTCCATTTGCTTCAGTTTTCTGCAAAATGGGGGGTCATAGCAGAACCTACGTTCAGAGTTATTGTGAGGATAAAATGTTCATATAACAATTAGCACAGTGCCTGTCAAAGAAAAGGCACTTAATAAATCTTTGTTCTTCCTTAAGATTGGCTCTACTACCATCCTCTCTCTCTCCCTTCCTCCTACTCTATCTCTTTCCATCTCTCTGTCTGTCTCTGTATGGGTATCTGTTCTTTCTCTATCTCTGTCTCTGTTTCTCCCTCTTTACTACCCCCACCCCAATCTTTAATATGTCCCTTCCTATTAGCACCTTCCTTAGACCCTATGCCGTGGCCAAGTCTCCTGTATCTTCAAAAGATCTCCCTGAATGTTCCAATCTCCAGAAATTCTCATTTGCTATCTCTCCTCTCTTTCTCAGACAGATAGACTCTAACCAAACTGTCTCTGCTCAATGTCTCCCCCTCCTCTCATTCTCTTTTTGACATCCTGTGGTTTGGCTTCCAAATTCATCATTCAGATGAAATCCCTCTCTCCAAAGATGCCAACAACGTCCTGCCTCCAAATTGGATGGCTGTTGCTCAGAGCTCAAATCTGTGGAATTTGATACTGTGGATACCTCCTGCTTCTTCTTTCTGGGTTTTTCCTCTCTCCTGGGTCTTTTGACCCAGGGCTCCTTTTCAGTCTTCCATGCTGATTCATCATTCCTGTCACACCCTTTTTAACTGCAAATGTTGCTCCAAGGCTCTGTCTTAGCTCCTCTTCTCTCTCTACTACCTTGCTCTTTATGCTCTCATTAGCTCACATGAATTTAGTTATTATCTCCATGTAGATGACTACAATATCTTTTTATCTAGTCTCTCTAAGCTACAGTCCCATATCTCCAAGCACCTATCGGACAAAATACTGTGCTTGGAGGTAAGAAGAGCTGAGTTCAAAACCTGTTGTAGACTATTAGCTATATGATTCTAGACAGGTCATTTAACTTCTCAGCTTCAGTTTTCTCAATTATAAAATGACAGGGTTAGACTGGATAATCTGTAAGATCTTTTCTAGTTCTTAAATCTATGATCCTATGGCTATCCCCAAGTCATAACAATTTTTGGAATATTATTTTATTTGTTCCTATTACATGCAAAGATAGTTTTCAACTTTCATCTTTTTGTCTGCTATTGAGTTCCACATTTCCCCAACTTCCTCCTTTCCCTTGCCCCTCCTCATGATAGTGAATAATCTGATATAGATTATACATGTACAACATGTTTCACATATTTTTAATAGAAGAATCAGAACCAAAAAGGGAAAAAAACCATAAGAAAGGAAAAAACAAAACAATAAAAAGTGAAAACAGTATGCTTTGATCTACATTCAGACTCCATAGCTTTTTTCTATGGATATGAGTGGCATTTTCCACTCAAATCCTTTAGAATTGTCATTGATCACTGAACTGCTGAGAGGAACTAAGTCCATAATAGTTGATCATTACACAATATTGCTATTAATGTGCCCTGGCTATCAAACTGTAGGTCTCCAAAGCCGCTGTACTGACCTCATTGCTATATGCTTCTGAGACTTGGACAGTCGACCAGTTCCATGTCAGAAAACTGAATTCCTTCCATTTAAATTGTCTTGGGAAGATTCTGAAGATCCCCAGCAGGTGAAGATTCCAGACACTGAAGTCCTTACTTGAGCTAAACTGCCTAGTGTTCCAACTTTACTACAGAGAGGGCAACTAGGATGGACTGGGCATGTTGTTAGAATGCCAGATGTACACTTGCCAAAAACACTCTTCTGTGGAGAACTCCCACAGGACAAGTGCTCACAAGAGGATCAGAAGAAGTGACACCGAGATACCCTGAAGGTCTCATGGAAGAACTTTAGAAGTGATTGTACAGTATGGGAGACACTGGCACAGGACTGCCCAGAATGGCGTGCCCTCATCACCGAGGGGGCTGCGCTCTAATGAGGATGGCAGAATTGAAGCAATTCAAAGGAAATGTGACATATGTAAGTTTAGAGTGAGCACCCACCCCAGGGGTTCAACATGGACCATTTATGCCCAACCAGTGGAGGAGCATTCTGAGCTCATATTAGTCTGATCAGTCACAGTCAGACACACTATCATTTGTCTAATGTCATTTTGGTCTTCTTTGATAATGAAGGAGAAGAACCAACCAATTCTTCTGATTCTGTTCATTTCACTTGGCATAAGTTAATACAAGTTTTTACAGGTTTTTCTAAAGTCCACCTACTCATGATTTCTTTTTTTAAATTATAAAGATTTTATTTATTTTGAGTTTTACAATTTCCCCCCCAATCTTCCTTCCCTCCCCCCACAGAAGGCACTTTGCCAGTCTTTACATTGTTTCCATGGTATACAATGATCCAAATTGAATGTGATGAGAGAGAAATCATATCCTTAAGGAAGAAACTTAAAGTATAAGAGATAGCAAGACCAGACAATAAGATATCAGGTTTTTTTTCCTGAATTAAAAGTAATAGCCACTTCCGGCCAAGATGGCAGAGAGAAGACAGGCACAGTTCTAAAGTCTCCTGATCTCTTCCCCATCTATCACATGAAAGAAACCTCTTAAAAGAAATCCGAACCAGGAAACCCAGAAAGAAAAGCCAGGAGTGGAACATCTACCTCAGGATTTGTCTCCCGCAGCAGCCTGGGCTGAGGACCGGCAGGTGAGTCCGAGCTCCCAGGGAAGATCAGCCAGACCAACAGCTGAATCAGACCCGGGAGTCTGAGGGCCCGAGAGCCGGACCTGCTGGAGCAGCGGTGGGGCTGGACGAAGGGGGCTTGGGTCTGCGGGGAAGCAGAGGCACTAGTGTTGGTGCTATCCCCCTGGAGCTTGAGGAAGGGGCTGCGGGGAGAGGTCTGGTGCAGGAGAGCAGAGGACACCATCCCTGGGCTCCTCAGGTCTGAGAAACTCTGAGCCCACGCCTCCATTGCACTGAGGCCTCCTCCCAAACAAATGCAAATTACTTCTGCCTCAGGCCCAGGTGTGTGAGCAAAAGAACCAGCCCAGCTGAGGAATCACCTCAGGCCAGGGTAAAGCCCGCCAGTGAGTGAAGGCAAAAGAATTCAATAGCTCCAATTCCCTCCCTCAAGCAAAGGGAGAAGGCCTCTCAACCAAGGTCACAGACACTCCAGAGAGGGCAACCAGCACCTCCTACTGGCCAGCCAGAGAAACTGCACTCAGTAAAGCCTTTAGAGATCCCAAGCCCAGGTGAACCAGCCCCACCCAACTCAAGGTCTTAGCATAAGGAAGAAGGGTCAGCGGAAAGGTGGATCCATAGAAAACTTCCTGGAAGGGAAAGACCCCAACCCAGAGAGACCTGGAACCTCTGAGGAGAATACCATCTGGTCTCCAGCACAGAAAGACTTCCTTGAAGAAATAAGGAAGGAGTTTAAAAATCAACTGGAAAATTTGGGGGAGACAATACCTTGCAACAAGAAAACAAAACCTTAGAAAGTAGAATTGGACAATTACAAAATGAGAATAATTCTCTCAGATCCTCAAATGAGCAAATGCAAAAAGAAATTAATTTTCTCAAAACCTCAGTTGGTCAAATGGAAAGCTCTTTCAAAAGTAGAATTGACCAATTGGAAAAGGTTAATGAAGAAAACTCCTCCCCCCAAAAAATAATGGAGTCTACAGAAACTAATGACTCCACGAGACAGCAAGAGTCAGTTAAAGAAAATCAAAAAATAGAAAAAATAGAAGCAAATGTGAAATACCTCATCAACAAAACCACTGACCTCGAGAATAGATCGAGGAGGGGAAACCTGAAAATTATAGGACTTCCTGAAAACATTGAAGAGAAAAAAAGCCTGGACTTAATATTACAGGATCTAGTGATGGAAAACTGCCCTGACATCATAGAATCGGAGGGCAAAGTAGTTATTGAAAGAGTACATTGATCCCCACCAGAAAAAAGATCCTAAAATGAAAACACCAAGGAATGTTGTGGCCAAACTCCAGAACTATCAGATAAAAGAGAAAATCCTTCAAGCAGCCAGAAAGAAACAATTTAAATATCAAGGAGCCACAGTAAGGATCACGCAGGACCTGGCTGCATCAACTTTAAGGGATCGAAGGGCCTGGAATGAGATATTTCAAAGAGCTTGGGAGCTTGGAATGCAGCCAAGAATCTACTTTCCTGCAAAGCTGAGTCTTCTCTTCCAGGGAAAAAGATGGACATTTATCGAAATGGAAGAATTCCAAAAATTTCTGATGAAAAGACCAGAGCTAAACAGAAAATTTGGATATCAAACAGGAGGTTCAAGAGACACATGAAAAGGTAAAAAAGGGGGGGGCGCAATAAAAGGAAAAAAATGCAACCCAGCAAGTTGAAACTGGCTATATCCCAGCATGGGGGCATGGGGTAGAGACTCTCATAAATCCTGAGAAATGTAACTCTAACAGAGAGAATATACCTAGCCAGAAATGCTGGACATCAATGACCTATCCATGAGACTGATATCTAATGGGATGTAACTGGCTTTAACTCCACTGGGGAGAAAGACTAATAAGTCTCAGGAATTTTGACTCTATTCAACAAAATATACTGAACTAGAAGGGACAGACACTCAGAATTTTCTATGACTTAGATAGAATGATCTAAAAAAATACACTACCTCCCTAAAACGGGGGACAGGAAAGAGATGGGAGGAGGGAGGGGATTGAATGGGACAAATCTTATTACACTAAGAGGTACAAAAAACCTATGGTAATAGAGGGGAAGAAGGGAGTAGAGGAGAAACACCTGAATCTTCTTCTCATCCGACTTGGCTTAAAGGCAACCTACACATACTCAGTTAACTTATAAAACATCTAACCTTTCAAGAAGTAAAAGGGGAAAAGGGGAGGGGGGATAGAGAAAGGGAAGGGGAGTGGAGGAAATAAGGGGAAATAACAAAAGGAAGGGAAGGGAACAGGGAAAGGGGAAAGAAAGGGGAGGGTGTGATATAGGAGGGCAAACACACTGAAGGGGGTGGTATTCAAAAACAAAATACTGGGAAATATGGATAAAAGGGGGGAAGGGGGAAAAATACAAACAGAGGGAAGATAGCACAGAGGGCAATAAAGAATTGGTAATCATAACCTTGAATGTCAATGGCATGAACTCTCCCTCAAAACGTAAGCAAATAGCAGAGTGGATTAAAAACCAGAATCCTACAATATGTTGCTTACAAAAAACTCATTTGAAGCAGAGAGATACATATAGAGTAAAGGTAAAAGGTTGGAGCAAAATATATTTTGCTTCAGCAGAAGTAAAAAAAGCAGGGGTAGCAATCCTTATCTCAGACAAAGCAGCAGCAAAAATAGATAGCGTTAAAAGAGATAAGGAAGGAAACTTTATCCTCCTAAAAGGTACCATAGACAATAAAGTCATTTCAATATTGAATATATATGCACCCAGTGGGACAGCACCCAAATTCTTAGAGGAGAAGCTGAAAGAATTACAGGAAGACATAGACAGCAAAACTCTACTAGTAGGAGACCTCAACCTCCCGCTATCAGATCTAGATAAATCAAATCATAAAACAAACAAGAAAGAAATTAGGGAGGTAAATAGATTGTTAGAAAAATTAGATATGGTAGACTTATGGAGGAAACAGAATGGGGATAGGAAGGAATATACCTTTTTCTCTGCAGTACATGGAACTTATACAAAAATTGACCATGTACTAGGACATAAAAACCTAATGATCAACTGCAGAAAGGCAGAAATAGTGAATACATCTTTCTCAGATCACAATGAAATAAAAGTCATATGCAATACTGGGCCAAGGAAATATAGACCCAGAGCAAATTGGAAACTGAATAACCTCATCTTAAAAAATGAGTGGACCAAAAAACAAATTATAGAAAGAATTAACCATTTTATCCTAGATAATGATAATAATAAAACAACATACCAAAACCTATGGGATTCATTCAAAGCAAATCTCAGGGGATATATTATAGCTCTAAATGCTTATATGAATAAATTGGAGTAAGAGGAAATCAATGAACTAAACATGCAACTAAAAAAATTAGAGAAAGAACAAATCAAAAATCCCCAATCAAATACCAAATTAGAAATTTTAAAAATCAAAGGAGAAATTAATAAAATTGAAAGCAAAAAACTATTGAATTAATAAATAAAACCAAAAGTTGGTATTATGAAAAAACCAATAAAATTGATAAACCTCTGGTCAATTTGATTAAAAAAAGAAAGAAGAAAACCAAATTGCTAGTATTATAAATGAAAAAGGTGAACTCACTACCAATAAGGAGGAAATTAAAGTAATAATTCAAAATTATTTTGCCCAACTTTATGCCAATAAATTTGATAATCTAAGTGAAATGGATGAATATTAAAAAAAAAATATAAGTTACCCAGGTTAAATGAAGAAGCGATTAAATACCTGAACAACCCTATCTCAGAAAAAGAAATTCAACAAGCCATTATTGAACTCCCTAAAAAAAAATCTCCAGGGCCTGATGGATTCACAAGTGAATTCTACCAAACATTTAAGGAACAATTGGTTCCAATCCTATATAAACTCTTTGGAAAAATAGGGAAAGATGGAACTCTGCCTAACTCTTTCTATGAAACTAATATGGTACTGTTACCTAAACCAGGAAGAGTTAAAACAGAGAAAGAAAATTACAGACCTATTTCCCTGATGAATATAGATGCAAATATCCTAAATAAAATCTTAAAAAAATGACTACAACAAGCCATCACTAGGATAATACATTATGATCAAGTAGGATTTATTCCAGGAATGCAAGGTTGGTTCAATAGTAGGAAAACTGTTAGTATACTCAATTATATCAATAACAAACCTATCAGAAATCATATGATCATATCAATAGATGCTGAAAAAGCTTTTGACAAAATACAGCATCCATTCCTATTAAAAACACTAGAGAGTGTAGGAATAAATGGACTGTTCCTTAAAATAATTAGCAGTATCTATCTGAAACCATCAACAAGCATTATACTCAATGGGGAGAGGCTAGAGGCATTCCCAATAAGATCAGGGGTTAAACAAGGGTGCCCATTATCACCACTACTATTCAATATTGTATTAGAAATGTTAGCATCAGCAATTACAGAAGAAAAAGAAATTAAAGGGATTAGAATTGGGAAGGAAGAGACAAAACTCTCACTATTTGCAGATGACATGATGGTCTACCTAGAGAATCCCAAGAAATCATCTAAAAAACTACTGGAAACAATTAGCAATTTTAGCAAAGTTGCAGGTTATAAAATAAACCCCCATAAATCCTCAACTTTCCTACGTATGACTAGCAAGAAACAGCAAGAAGAGCTAGAAAGAGAAATTCCATTCAAAGTAACCTCAGACAGTGTAAAACACTTGGGAGTCTATTTGCCAAGACAGACTCAGAATCTTTTTGAAAACAATTATAAAACATTTCTCACACAAATTAAATCAGATTTAAATAACTGGGCAAATATCAACTGCTCATGGATAGGGAGAGCTAATGTAATAAAAATGTCAATTCTACCAAAACTAAACTATCTGTTTAGTGCCCTACCAATCAAAATTCCAAAAAATTACTTTAATGAGCTAGAAAAAAATTGTAAGTAAATTCATATGGAGAAATAAAAAGTCAAGAATTGCCAGGAGCTTAATGAAAAAAAATGCAAACAAAGGTAGCTTAGCACTACCCGATCTAAAATTATATTATAAAGCATCAGTCATCAAAACTGTTTGGTATTGGCTAAGAAATAGAGTGGTGGATCAGTGGAATAGACTAGGTGTAAAAGCAGGAGAGGATTATAGTAATCTGCTGTTTGATAAACCCAAAGAGTCAGGCCACAGGGATAAAAACTCCCTCTTTGATAAAAACTGCTGGGATAATTGGAAGTTAGTATGGAAGAAACTTAGATTAGACCAACACCTCACACCCTTTACCAAGATAAGATCCAAATGGTTATAGGACATAGACATAAAAAACAATACTATAAGCAAATCAGAAGATCAAGGACTAGTCTACCTGTCAGATCTATGGAAAGGGGAACAGTTTATGACTAAGGAAGAGTTGGAGAACATCACTACAAACCAATTAGATGATTTCGATTACATTAAATTAAAAAGTTTTTGCACAGATAAAACCAATGTAATCAAGATCAAAAGAAAAGTAGTAAATTGGGAAACAATTTTTACAACTAATGATTCTGACAAAGGACTCATTTCTAAAATATACAGAGAACTGAGTCATATTTTTAAAACAAAAAGCCATTCCCCAATTGACAAATGGTCAAAGGATATGCAAAGGCAATTTACAGATGAGGAGATCAAAGCAATCCATGGCCATATGAAAAAATGCTCTAAATCATTAATTATTAGAGAAATGTAAATTAAAGCTTCGCTGAGGTACCACCTCACACCTCTCAGATTGACCAGTATGACCAGGAAGGATAATGATCATTGTTGGAAGGGATGTGGGAAATCTGGGACACTATTACACTGTTGGTGGAGCTGTGAACTCACCCAACCCTTCTGGAGAGCTATTTGGAACTATGTCCAAAGGGCAACAAAAATGTGCATACCCTTTGACCCAGCAATACCAGTACTGGGTCTATATCCTGAAGAGATGAGGAAAAAGGGTAAAAACATTACTTGTACAAAAATATTTATAGCAGCCCTGTTTGTGGTGGCAAAGAATTGGAAATCCAGTAAATGTCCTTCAATTGGGGAATGGTTTAGCAAACTGTGGTACATGTATGTCATGGAACACTATTATTCTGTTAGAAACCAGGAGGGACAGGATTTCAGGGAAACCTGGAGGGATTTGCATGAAGTGATGCTGAGTGAGATGAGCAGAACCAGAAAAACACTGTACACCCTCAACCTTGAAGGACTTGCTCATTTCAACAGTTGCAACAATTGGGAACAATTTTTGGCTGTCTGCAAAGGAGAGTACCATCTGTATCCAGATAAGGAGCTGTGGAGTTTGAACAAAGTACAAGGACTATTCCCTTTAATTTGGGAAAAAAACCCCAGATGTCTTATGGTTTGATCTGGTTACCTCTGAGAATTCTGTTCTCTTTAAGGATATGATTTCTCTCTCATCACACCCAATTTGGATCGAGATACAACATGGAAACAAAGTAAAGACTGACAGAGTGCTATCTGTGGGGTGAGGGTGGGGGGAGGGAAGCAAGATTGGGGGAAAACTGTAAAACTCAAATAATATCTTTAATAAAAATTTAAAAAAAAGTAATAGCCCTTGGTCTTTGTTCAAACTCAGTTCTTTCTCTGGATACAGATGGCATTCTCCATCACAGACAGGCCCAAATTGTCCCTGATTGTTTCATCAATGGAATGAGTGAGTCCATCAAGGTTGTTCATCTCCCCCATGTTGCTGTTGTGGTGTTCAGTGTTTTTCTGGTTCTACTCATCTCACTCAGCATCAGTTCATGCAAATCCTTCCAGGCTTCCCTGAATTCCCATCCCTTCTGGTTTCTAACAGAACAATAATGTTCCATGACATACATATACCACAGTTTGCTAAGCCATTCCCCAATTGAAGGACATTTACTTAATTTCCAATTCTTTGCCACCACAAACAGGGCTGCTATGAATATTTTTGTACAAGTGATGTTTTTACCCTTTTTCATCATCTCTTCAGGGTATAGATCCAGTAGTAGTATTGCTGGATCAAAGGGGATGTGCATTTCTGTTGCCCTTTGGGTGTAGTTCCAAATTGCTCTCCAGAAAGGCTGGATAAGTTCACCCACTCGTGATTTCTTACAGAATATTAGTATTCATCACAATGTGTTCAACTATTCCCCAATTAATGGACATCCCCTCAATTTCCAATTCTTGGCCATACAAAAAAGAGCTGCTTTAAATATTTTTGTACATGTGACTCCTTTCCCCTTTTTTGTGATCTTTTTGGGATACAGACATAATAGTGGTATTGCTGGATCAAAGGGATGCATAGTTTTCTTGCCCTTCAGGCGCAATTCCAAATTGCTTTCCAGGAAGACCGCATCAGTTCACAACTCTACCATCAATGCATTCAAGTCCTGGTTTTACCAAATCCCCTTCAACACTGATCATTTCCCTTTCCTATCATATTAGCCAATCTGGTAGGTGTGAGGTGGTACCTCAAAATAATTTTAATTTGTATTTCTCTAATCCATAATGATTTAGACTATGTTTTCATATGACTATAGATAGCTTTAATTTCATCTGAAAACTGCCTGTTCATATCCTTTGATCATTTATCAATTGGAGAATGATTTGTATTCTTATAAATTCAAGTCATTACATTTGAAATTCAACATGTCCAAAACAGATGTCCAAATCTTTCCCTCTTTCCCAAAAGATTCCCTTTCTGAACTTCTCTATTATTGTGGAGGACACTACATCCTCCCAGGCACCCAAGTTCACAAGCTCATTGACATCTTGGACTTCTTACTCTCTGTCTCTGCACACAGTGCAGCTTCCAAATCTTGGTATTTCTATCCCTACTCCATCTCTTCAATATGTACCTTTTTTTAACATTGGCATGGCCCACATCCCAGTTCAGGATCTCATCACCTCTTAACTTGTTTCCTTGCTCCCAAATTCTCTCAACTCCTGTTACTCATCCCCCCCTCAAATACTAAAGGAATTTTCCTGAGATGGAATTCTGATCCTTCCTCTTCAATAGCAACAAATTTTGGTGGCTCCCTATTGCTTCATGTATCGACTATAATCTTGTTTATGACATTGAAAACTTCCCAATTTATGTGATAGGGAAACCGATCTCTCTCGTCTTTTAACACGTTTCCCCTTCTTGAATGCTGCATGGCCTCTTGCTGAACATTTATCTCTCCCTTCCCTTTCCTATCTTTCAGAGGACTATCAGACTAGAATGACATCTATCTGCCACCCCTCAAATAGCTTTAGTTGTAGGTGTAGTATCCTTTGGGATTTCCAGGCTTAATGCTATTTTTCCTGATTGCTCTTTTTTTTTAGGTTTTTGCTAGGCAAATGGGGTTAAGTGGCTTGCCCAGGGCCACATAGCTAGGTAATTATTAAGTGTCTGAGACCAGATTTGAACCCAGGTACTCCTGACTGCCAGGCCGGTGCTTTATCTACTATGCTACCTAGCTGCCCCCTGATTGCTCTTAATAGGGAGAGTAACCCTAAGCTTTTCTTCCTCATCATTAATTCCTTCCTCTTGCCCAAAGGACCATTACAGAGAACAGTGAGTTCACTTGTTTAATCCAAACATGCCAAAGGAAGTGGAGAAGTTATTTGGATGAGAATATGCCCAAGAAAATGGTTTTTTTGGTCAAACAACTAGAGAGAGGAACAAATATGACATGAGACAACTCATTCTAGTGACCCTAGAAGGCAAGCTGAAAATCAGCAACAGCTGGAGGATCTAGTTTCTCTTGCCTGTCCTCTCCATGTATCTCTCTCTGAAAAAACTCTGGGGTTCCACTACCTGTGTAAGGAAACTGGTATAGAGTGATGACTGAAGAACAACAACAAAAGGCAAAGAGCGGGGCGGCTAGGTGGTATAGTGGATAAAGCACCAGCCCTGGAGTCAGGAGTACCTGGGTTCAAATCTGGTCTCAGACACTTAATAATTACCTAGCTGTGTGGCCCTGGGCAAGCCACTTAACCCCATTTGCCTTGCAAAAATCCCAAAAAAAAGGCAAAGAGCCAGATACCCCAACCTATTCAGATCTCTGTCATAGACCACTGATGACCCACAGGCTAAGTTTTCAAGTTAGAGCCTCCATAAAACCAGTGATGGCATTCTAGAGCTCCAACTTGAACATATATTATGTCCTGACTAGTCTCATATCCAAGGGTGAGATATAAGGCTTTGAAATGGTATCTGAGCTCGCCTGCTTTTTCTATTCACTTCTTTCTCTTTTTCATAGATTCCACTAATAGTTATTAGTTCAGTAGACCATGAAGCTGGCATTGGGAAGTTCCTGTCTCTGCTGAAAGAAAAAAGGGAAGTTTAGTGGGACCCTAAGCCAGGGATGGAGTAAATGCTTAATAGTACTCAATCACATCACCAAACACTCTTTACTTTATGCTAGATGGGAAGACAAAGAGAAAATGAAGTAGCCACTACCCTTAAGGATCTCACATTTTAATGTAGGAAATCACATTTACATCTAACTAAATAAGCTATATATATGCAGAGGGAGACATGACTCCAATCTGGCAGAGAGAATGCCAAGGAGATACTAGCTGTTCCAGTGTCCTCACATAGGTAATGGTGTATGCCAGAATGTCTTTCAGAGTTAAGCTCCTTTAAAATTTTCTTCTTCCATACCAATTCCCTTGGTGATCATATCAGTTCCTGTAGATGTAATTACCATCCTTTTGGTGATGATTCTCAAATCTGCCCTATCCTGCCCTAAACTTTGTGCTGATGCTGATCTCGATCTATTGAGCTCCAAGTGTTGTCTGACATCCTGAACTGGATGACTAAAACAGAACCCACTATCTTTTCCCTAAAGCTTCATGCCTTTCCATCTTCCCTATTATGCGAAAGGACACCACCATCCTCTCAGTCCCTTAGGCTCTCAACCTAGGAGACACCACGGATTCCTCATTACCTCTCATCCCCCAAATTCAAGTAGTTACCAAGGCCAATGTTACCTCTACAACATATGTCAAATACACTCCCTCCTTTCCTCTGACGTTCTATTATCCTTGGGCAGATCCTCATTACCTCATGCACTATGCAATAGCTGCTGCTGGGTCTGCCTGCTTTCAGTCTATCCCCACTCCAATCCATTCAGCCACCAAAGTGATTTTCCTAAAGCCCTGATCTTGTCACTCCTCTACTAAAAAATCCATGGGCTCACAGTTGCCTCAAGGATCAAATACAAAATGCCATATTTGGCATTCAAAGCTTTTCATAACCTAGCCCCCTCCTACCTTTCTAGTCTTACACCTTATACTCCCAACCCCAGTGACATCTCCCTCCTGGCAATTCCAGGATCAAGACCCTCTCCTTTTCAATTCTGGGCATTTTCTCTCTGTCTTCTCCTATGCCTGGAATGCTCTCTCTCCTCAATTCCACCTAAAGACTTTCCTGATTTCTTTTAAGTCCCAACTAACATCTCAGTTTTTAACAAGAAGACTTTCCCAACTTATCTGATTTCCAGTGCCTTCCCTCTTGTCAATGATTTCCTATTTTCTCTTTCTATTACTCACTTTGTATCTACTTGTATTTTGACTTCTTCATTAGATTGAAAACTTCTTGAAGGCAGAGACTATCTTTTGTCTCCTTGGCATCTCTAGCACTTAACACAGTGAACAGCACAAAGCAAACAGTTATAGTTGTTCCTTATCGAAGAAGACCAAAATGACATCACTAGGTTTGAGACAAATTACAGTGTGTCCTGCTGTGGCTGATCAGATGAATATGAACTCACAATGTTCTAACACAGGTTGGGCACAAATAGTCCATGTGTACCTGTGTACCCCTGGGGTGGGTACTTTAAGCTTATGGCTGCCACATTTTCTTTGAGCTCCTTCAATTCTGCCCCCTCCCTGATGCCATTCTGGGCAGTCCTGGGCCAGTGTCTCCCATGCTATACAATCAATTCTAAAGTTCTTCAATGAGACCTTCAGGTATCCTGGTATTGCTCTTTCTGGCCCCCTTGTGACTGCTTGCCCTGGGTGAGTTCTTCATAAAATTTTTTTGGGCAAACATACACTTGGGCATTCTAATTGCTTTCTCTGTAGTAATGTTGGAATGCTCAGCAGTTTAGCTCCAGAAAGGCCCTCGGAGTCTGGGATCTTTCCCTGCCAGGGGATCTTCAGAATCTTCCTAAGACAATTAAATGGAAGCTATTCAGTTTCCTGACACAGCACTGGTAGACTGTCCAGGTTTCACTGGCATACAGCAATGAAGTCAGCACAGTGGCTCTGTAGACCTTCCATTTGCTAGTCAGTCTAATACCTCTTCTCTCCCATACTTTCTTTTAGAGCCATAAAGTAAAAAAAGAACATACTTAATAAAGATTGATTGATTGCTGAGCTCACATGCTGACTCATCAAAATACATATCTGCATTGTCACTAACATGACCCCATCCTCATCCTTTACTTTTCTCTGTCTCTCCACAACTACTATGGCTCACATATAGCCCCTCACAGAGAGTAAATCTTTTTCTGATCTTTGTATGCATAACAGAGAAAAGGGAAATAGGGGTAGGGGAGATTGAGGTCAGGGGTTGCAAAGGGTAATCGTCTAAGCAAAAATCCTCTGTGATAATTGTGAGTTTGCCTCTTGAGATGAAGTTACTGACTGCTGGCATCCTGTATGCATATGCAAAGAGAAGCAAAGGTCCACTAAGTATGCAAAATAGACCTTCAAAGCATGTAAATGAGACCTGCAGCAGCAGCAGTAGTCTTACAAAATAAGCAGAATCATTGGAGGTCCTTCTCAGGTTCCAGAGGCTCATAGCAGAGACTGCTTCACCAATTATCCCATTGAAATAAAAAAAAAGTTCATGCGAAAAACTATCTGGACTCCATAGTTCACAATTATGACTAAACTGAAAAACCAATGGCCAAATTGTAAGAGTCATCAGAATATGTTCTGCTGAGTTAGATGCCACAATGATGGATTCTTTAGTCACTAAAGCTCGATATATTTGGGTCCATGACCCTGAGGAGAAGGGCAAGAAAAAGAGGAAGGGTCGACAGCTCCTTTTTGTAATATCTCTTCTCTGTTTTCAGTGTGGCTGACTCCAAAGTAGAATTCTTTTAAAGCACTTCTTGCAAACAAGTCATCAACAATAACATTTTTTATTCTTTTTCAGTTCACCATAAAGCCTTCTTTGGGATGGTTATTGGTCTTGGAGAAGAGAAAACAAGTGAACAAGCCTATCTCTTCCTAGGAGTGTCTGAGATTTCTCAGTCATTTTTTTTAATAATAGTATCATCTGTACCTTTCCCCAATCCATTTGACATCTTTCCCTCTTTGATGTGTCTTGAAATTCAGCCCTTCATTGTTCTGAAAACTTTGTTGGATTAGACTAAGTACACAGAGAAGAAACATACAGAGCATGATAAAATTTTGAAGTCACTGAGGGACTAATGTTCAAGATGCTTCTAATATGAAGAAAAAAAATTAGCACAAGGATGTTTGTCCTGATATATTATCATATAATATCTAACAAAATGTTATATATTAAGATAATCTTGTATGGAATTATGGAAGCACACAAAGCTCCCTTTCACTCTTCCTTAGTAAAATTAAGAATTTGAATAAGAAATTTAGAAATGTCCTGAAGTTAATGCTTTACACATCATTTGTTATTGAAAACCTAATTGATTTCTAAGGGAGAGAACTCATCAATCCTGAAAGGACTCAACTATGAAAATGATCAAACTAACCTATCAAATTTTGTGCTTGTCCATCTTGATCATAGAATTTTATGTTTTTGTATCTTATAAATTTTAATTAGAAAAAATCTCGAGTCAGAGATTTTTATAGGTAAAATGAATCTCCATCTCTTTAAATCTTTCTTTTTTTAAAAAGGATATATTTATATAACACTTATGTGGGATATACTTATGTGGAGTGCTTTCCCCAGTCAATCTCTGTGCTGGCTCCTTCAGACTTGTAGGTCAGTATTCCAAGAGAAGCACCTCTACCATAATCTCAGTCTCTCCAGTGACATAAGAACATACTTCCCCTTCTTACCTGAATACCTCTTAAGACCCCATCAGTGTGATTCCCATTCCCACAGAAACAGCCTGTTACAGTGATGGCACCATTAGTTCTTGAACATAACCATTTCCTTAGCAACAAAGCAAAAACATAAATAATTCTGAGTTCTAGGTCTTTAAGACTTGCATTAAGGCCACTAGAGTCTGTATTTCTATCACTATGCATGAAGTACCTTAATTCACCAAAATCAGTCATTAACTGCCTTAACATTGTTTCAATCCCATCACTTAAGTTTCTAGGAATAAGAATTCTGATAGTGAAGACATAAATTCTTAATCTTGCTCTCTGAACATGAAAATTTGCTCACAAACTCTCCATGTTCACTTTCATAATTGACCATATTGTTTGTTGTCTGAGATCTTGACCAATTTCTACTAGCTATGCTATCTTTTTGTCTATATTCCCCTGGACAAATTCTTCTCACTTGAAGATCAAGGACTACAGTTGGAAATTTCTGTTCAGGAACTAGAGATTCATTACTCTCACTGGTTTCTGAGGAACCTGATGTCTAAAGGATATAAGTTGAAAGTGAAATTGCATTTCCATTTGACAGTTCAGTTTTCATCATGTGTTGCCTCAATGTAACATGCTACCTAGTTTTAGAATTCCTTTCAGTCTCATTAACATAGAATAATTAAAAGTTTGAAATGTGATATTGTAATGGCCTCTTCAGGGAAACTCAGTTACTGAAGTCAAAAGTGATTTACTTCAATTGGTCTCAGCTTGGATCCTCTTGCTCTGGATTCCTGCATCTTGCCCTTTTCTGGGAAGTTATCTTCTCAAGGGCATTCATTTCAAATCCATGCTGCCTGATAAATGGGGATTTGACTCTTGAAGTTTGAAGTCACTTGTGCTATTATTTTCAATATCTTCCCCAGCGGGGTCGTTTTTTCTCTGAATCTGAGGTCCCATTATGGTTCACATTTATTTCCAAAATGAATCTGAAATGATTACTATTTGAGTTAGTACTACTCCCTGCTCTTCAAGATTGATTTTCTCTGTCCATTTCTTGTTGTATTTTTAATCTGTTGAACTGAATTTAACCAGTCTATGTTGGAATCACTGTTAGAAATATCACCCGCTATTTCTCTACTCTCATCACTGTTTTATTGTGGGGACCTTTTTTTATTTGATTGTCTTCTCAATAATTTATTTTTCAGTAATCTCACCTGGGATACCTTGAAAATTGTTACTCATCATCTATAATCTTCATTCAGATTCTTTACAAAGTGATAAAAAGTTTTTTCCTCAATCCAATCAATCCAGCTGATGTGTTTGTTGAACTCTAGACTGATCAATATTTCATTTATCATTAGAATCTGATCTTTCCATTGTAGTGAAAGACTGGAAAAATTATCTTTGGAAATAAGAGGTCAAGGTAAGCTAAATTACCATTCAAGTGCCACAACACACTGTGCATTGCTTCTCTTTCTTCCAAGTTCCAAATTAGGTGTTACTGCTGGGATGAGACTCCCTCAAAGGGTCTGTGATGTTTCCCAACCCCTGCCACTACTGTCTGAACCAGGATGGGAAAACTCAATGATGGAGCTGACTGCCACTCTGTACATCTTTCAGGTGGCCATTTCCTTCTCCCAATGGACTTTAAATTTTTTTCATCTTTGCTGTGATATTGGCACTGTTAACTTTTAGTAAATTTGCTGATCTCTACAGATTCCAAGATCATTTTTCAAATGAACTTCTGTCTAAAGCATCTTTAGGTCTTGTCTTTGAGTTTAATTTTGAGCCCAATACATCCATTTATCCTATTTTAAATTTTATCTTCATAAATCTAGGTAGTTTTCTAACTTGTAAAAGTTTTTTGACTAGTTTTCAATATCAGCTACTCTCCCAGATTTTATCATTTGTAAATATAGTACATATCCATTTCTGCCTCAGTTCACACAATCAGCAAAAATAGACCTCTTTCCATGTTGACATATAGTCATTAATGACTACTTAGTCATTCAGTTCTGAATTCACTGAATTGTACTAGACAATATCTATCTTTTCCAGAGGATTAGCATGAGACATCATTACATGTTTTATTTAAATCTAGGTAAATATCTCTTTCTCTCTCTCTCTCTCTCTCTCTCTCTCTATATATATATATATATATATATATATACGTATATATATATATATATACATACATATATATACACACACATATCACTATATCACTCTTTTTAGTCTATAATACAGAGTCTCAAAAAAAAAAGGTAAAAATTCTAAAAAATTAGCATTATCTAATCTTAATGATTAGGGTTTTTTAAGATGTTCACTATCAACACTTAATTTTCTTTCAGAATTTTGTCAAGAATTCAAGTCAAAGTCACTTATCTATATTTTATATACTCCATTCAATTTGTCCTTTTCCAATTAACTTCACTCAGTCTCTATGAGCTTTAGCTACATATTGTATTTCCCCATGTATAAGATGCACCTTTTTCAAAAAATTTGAGGTCTAAAAATTGTGAACATTTTATACAGTGGTTGAAGATTTTTTTTTAACTTTCATTTCCCGCTTTTTTTGTTGTAGATTTTTTACGTGCATTTCCTGCACTTGTTTTTGCATTCATTGTTTTGCATTTGTAACAGGTATACTAGGTTATATTTTATCATGTTCTATCCAGAAATGGCTCAGAAAAGATTTTCATACAGTACTGAATTCAAAGTCAAAGTGATCCAATTTGCAAAAGTGAAAGGAAATCATGCTGCTAACGTAAGTTTGGTCCTCCTCCAACTGAGAAAAGTTCAATAGCTTTATGCAATACAATTTTTTCAAATTTTGGGCCCCCAAAGTGCATATTATACATGGGGAAATATGGTATTACTCCAACCTAGATTCCGTTGTATTGGTTCCCCAGTCACTGTCCTCCAGGATCACTGCTTTAGGTGAAAGTTATAGATTGCCTCTTCTTTAGTCATAATGTCTATTTTGATCAGTTGTCCTAGCTTCCCAGGTCAATCAAAATCTAATTTACCAGTTCCTGCTCTATGCCACTGTGCCCTTTTCAAATGTGCCACTTTCAAAATTGCATATGACCAACAGTGTCCCAAAAGTATTAGTGCATTTTTAAGCTAGTGAAGCTTTTTAAGCTATTAAATATGCACATGGACACCCTGTATATTTGATGTACTTTAAGTCATTCTAAGATGTTTTGGATATTAAACTTTCTTGCAAATGTGATTTGCAGCCAATTAGTATATGCTATTTATTGAATTTGACATATTTCTAATTGAACAGCCCTCTCTCACACCCACCCTGTATACTTGAACATCCTATGATTCTATCACAGAATTAAGAAAGGAGATGTGAAGAAGCTCATTACAAATGATATTCACCTTCTAAACATAAGAATCAAGATTATTTGCATGAGAGAGAATTCTGATTGAGAACACTCACTACTAAGAGGGATAAATTGTCAATCAAAGATGAACAGAATTTTTGCCATGAATCACTGAGGGTCAGGTTGAGGTGAGATAATATAAATTTGTATTTTTGATCTCATGTGTTGAATTTATTATATACTTAAAAAATCCCAACTGTAGATAGTAGAGTTCTTTCCTATGCTTCATATAAAGAAATGTTTGTTAATGTTTGTCAAATACAAACAAAAATAAATTTTAAAAGACTAAAATCAAAACAATGAAAGCCATTGAGAAAGTTAAGAGAGCAACTTACATGGGAATTGGAAAATGACTGCAAAAAAGATGTAAAAGGGGGGTGGAGGCAAGATGGCAGTGTGAAGGCAGGAATTCTCAGAAACTCGTTCCCTCCAAAACTCCAAAAGTTGTCAAATTATGACTCTGGTCAATATTTAGAGGGGCAGAACTCACAGGAAGACTGGGTGATACAATTTCCCAGTCCAAGACATCTTAGAAGTTCCATGGGAAAGGTCTGTTTCACGGGGACTGGGGGTTGCAAAAAGCCACTGGGAGCGCAGCTACAGCCACAAATGTAGCACAGCTTGGCTGGGCACCTGAGTCTGTGGCAGAGGGGGCAGTTTCCAGACCTCTTGGCCCAGGGATCACTGGGAACAGTTTCAAGGGGTAGTGAGAGAACTCTGCCACAGCCGAGTGAGTGTGGAGTGAGCACCAGCCTCAGAGCAGCCCTGCGGTAAGAACCTGCAGTGGGAATTGGGGAAGCTAGCTTGCACCTCCCAGAGCCCACAGACAGTAAGGGGGTCAGGGGAGACTGCAGAGGCCTCTCTGTTCTCCCTGGGGTAGGATTCAGCTGTTTGCTCACACTCAAATCCAGGTTGCATATTGGGTTCCCATACCACCATAGCCGAACAAGGACTCTCCTCATAGTTCCAGGGAAGATGAGAGGGCCTGTAGTCATCCAGATCCCAGAGCACAGGCAAGAGAGCAGTCAGAGCCTCTCATAAGACCTTGGAGGAATTAAGGTCCCTGTGAGTTGTCCCTAAAATCCCCCAAAGTCTTGGAAGTGTGGCAAATCAGTCATAGGCTGAGGAAATGAGCAAACAAAAAGAAAAAGACTCTGACCATAGAAACTTACTTTGGTCCCATGGAAGATTCAGAATGTGACAAAATTGAAGCTTCTGTATCCAAAACCTTTAAAAGAAATAGAAACTGGGCTCAGGCTATGGATGAGCTCAAAATGAAAAGCAATTAAGGGAGGTAGAGGAAAAATTGGAGAAGAAATGAGAGCAATGCAGATAAATCATGAAATCCAAATCAGAAGTTTGGTGAAAGTGGGGGCAGAAGAAAATAATGTGAAAAACCAGTTTAGGCCAAATGGAAAAAGCAACACAAAAGACAATTGAGAAGAATGTCTTAAAAAGCAGAATTAGCCAACTGGAAAAGGAGATAAAAAAAGATCTTTGAAGAAAATAACTCCTTCAAATGCAGAATGGAACTAAAAGAAGTTGATGACTTTGTGAAATATCAGGAAGAAATAAAACTATTCCAAAAAAACCCCAAATTAGAAGAAAATGGGAAATATCTCTTTGGAGGAAAAAATGGACCTCAAAAACAGATCCAGAAGACATAATTTAAAAATTATTGGACTACCTGAGAGTCATGACCAGGAAAAGATCCTAGACTTCATTTTTCAAGAAATAATACAGCAAAATTGCCCTGAGATCCTATAAGCAAAGACTAAAATAGAAATTGAGGGAATTCACCAATTTACCCAGCAAAACTGAACATACTCTTTTAGGGGAGAAGATGGATTTTCTATGAAACAGGGGACTTGCAAACTTTCCTATTGAAACAACCAGAGGTGAACAGAAAGTTTGATCTTGAAGTCCAGGACTCAGGTGAACCATAGAGAGGGTGGATGGGAAGGACTAACTATGAGGAGCTTAATGATATTGAACTGCTTGTATTCCTGCATGGGAAGAAGGTACTGATAACTCATATGAACTTTCTCATTTATAAGAGCATTTAGAAGGACCATATATAGACAGGGCATAGGAAGGAGCTGAGATATAATGGTATATTATAGTAAAAAGATGGAGTCAATGGGTGATAAAGGAAAGTACTAGGAGGAAGAGAAAGGAGAGAAAGAGAAAGATATTTCACATAAGAGTCAAGAAAAAGCTTTTTATATGGAGTGGAACAGGGGAAGGCGAGGGGGAATGAGTGAATCTTCAATCTCATCAGAAATGGCTCAGAGAGGAAATAACATACATATTTAGTAGGTTATAGAAATCTATTTTACCCTAGAGAAAAATGAGAAGGGTTGGGATAAGGGGGGTATGGGGGAGGGAAGGGGGAGAATAGAGGATAGAAAAGAGGGAAGATCATGGGAGAGGGTATTCAGGGGGTGAAAGGAGAGAGAGAATAGAATAAATAAGAGTGGGAAGGAATAGAGTGGAGGGAAATACAGTTAGTAATAGCAACTTTGGGAAAAATACTGAAGCAACTTCTTTGTTGGACTCATGATTAAGAAGGCAATTCATCCCAGAGACAGAGCCATTGGAATCTGACCACAGACTGAAGTACATTTTTTTCTCTCACTATTCTTGAGGTTTCTCATCTTTTTTTGGGGGGGTTATGTTTACTCTCACAACAAGATTATTGTAATAAAATAAAATATACAACAAAAAAGAAATCTCCTCCCAAAAAAGAATGAAAAAGAGACAGTGTAAATAGAATTGATTTAAAAAGACATAAGTGGTACAAGAGAGCAAGGACAAAGTCAGCTCCTTTTCCTGGTGCTGTGACTCAAAGAAGTAGGAGTGGTAAGCAGTGGAGATGGTCTACAAGGGAAAGAATGATCTTAGGGGAATTCCTGTTTCTACTTAAATGGAGATGGTGGAAATATTGTTTCTTAATAGTTCAATGATGTGGGAGAGCTTGTGGAGGTTAGAAAGGGTAGAATTTCAAGGGTTGATAGTATAGGCATGTCAGTTTTCATGTAAGGGAATAAGAGAGGGTGATCAGGACTGATAACAAGAACCATGAGAGTTAAAGATTGGCAATACAGGAGAGAGACTGCCCAGCCAGCAGCATCTAAACAATTGAGGAACTCGGAAGTTCACTAGAAAGTTTTGGATCAGCACAATATTGTAACTCTCTCTAGCAGAGAGAGAGCAACTCCCTGGGAATAGGGAATTTATGTCCTTCTGATACTCCTATATTTGTATTTGTTTCATTCAAGCAAGGAGTTAATTAAGTCTCTCACTTATTTTCAAACTCTCCCTCTGTACTGGCTCCTCACTTCACACCCAGATGATTGCAATAGCTGCTGGTCAGTCTGCCTATCTCAAGTCTCTCCCCATACCAATCCAACCTATATTCCACCATGAAAATGATTTTGCTAAAACACAGGTCTAGGGGCGGCTAGGTGGTATAGTGGATAACGCACCGGCCTTGGAGTCAGGAGTACCTGGGTTCAAATCTGGTCTCAGACACTTAATAATTACCTAGCTGTGTGGCCTTGGGCAAGCCACTTAACCCCATCTGCCTTGCAAAAAAACCCTAAAAATATAAAAAAAAATAAAAATAAAACAGGTCTATGTCATCCTCTATTCAAAACCTCTAGTTGTTCCCTTTTGCTTCCAGTATCAAATACAAAATGCTCTGTTTGGTAGTCAAAGACTTCATAATTTAGCCCCCTTCTAGCTCATCATCTTACTACCCAACATGTATTCTTTAATCCAATGACATCCTGTCTTTTCCCACAAATAAGGCATGATTTTATCTCCTGGCTCTGGCATTTTATCTTGTTGTCCCCCATGCCTGGAATACTTTCCCTTCTCCATTTTGACTACTTTCCTTCCCAACTTCCTATAAAAAGTCTCAACTAAAATCCCACTGGGGGTGTCTTTTCCAACCCTCCTTAATTCCAGTGCCCTCCTTTTGTTAATTATATCTTATTTACTCTGTATGTAGCTAGCTTTATATCTGTTTGCATGTTGTCCTCCTCCCTCATTAGACTGTAATCTCTCAGAAGCAGGGGCTGTCTTTTGCCTCATTTTGTATCCCAAGTACTTAGCACTGTGCCACATGCTTGATAAATTTGTATTGAATTGAATTCCAATAAAGCCTCTCCTATGAATATATCTATTCCAACAAGATTTATTGAAAGATATCCCTGGGATAATCTTAAAGGTCAGGAATATTAACACAAAACAAGCAAATATATGCCCATCAGTGGTCTTTGCCATTGTGATAGATGATATTCATTGCAGAATCCAAATGCATTTGCAGATAGCATTGGTTTGATTGCATCAAGACCTGGAACCTAAATGAGATACATAATCACTCAAAGTTTGGTCTAACTTCATATAGAAAAAAGTCAAGATGAAGAATGCCTATTTCTTGGACTGTGATATACTCAATAGTTGAACATAAACCTGAGAAAACTGTTCAGTGAATACCTTTCTTTGATAGTCATGGGGGAGGGAGTAGAAAATTAGTTGGGCCCAGAATAGAACAGGAGGTGGATGAACTATGTCTTTCAGGAGGAGGGCAGTTGAGGTAGAGTGACTTGTCCAATGTCACACAGATAGCAGATGTCTGAGACTGGATTTGAACTCAGGTCCTCCTGATTCCTGTGCCTCCTAGCTGCCCCAAGAATGATGTATTTTTTAACTATTTTGTGGGTCAATGGGGTTAAGTGACTTGCCCAAGGTTACTCAGCTAGTAAGTTTCAAGTGTCTGAGGCCGGATTCAAACCAGGTTCTCTTGACTCCAGGGTTGGTGCTCTATCCACTGTGGCAAGTAGCTGCCCTATGAACCCTATCTTCAGGAATTTCATAGTATATTTAATGATCCTGTACTTCTAAATCAAAGGCCTACTTTTTGGCATGGAACACTACCATCTCCAAAGCAGTAAGCTTGTGAATCATCCAAAAGGCAATGTAAACTTTGCAACATATTTCCAATAAATAAATGTATAGAAGCAGAGAAATACACGTAAGCATACCATTTCAGTAAAATGGGCAGATACCTTACTAAGCCCTCTGAATCTTGGATTTTTTTGGTTGGGCTTCCTTGACAATATGGGAGATTTACTCAGCTGATGGGAAGGTGCAGTTGGAGAGGAGGAGGAGGAGAGGGAGCTGGGGACCAGGTTGGTGTCAGAAATCTATGATGAATGCATTTGAGGGTATGAAATGAGCAGAGGCAGCCATGTGGATCTTGGGCTCCTACTATGTGACAATGAAGCTCTTTTCTTCATCCTCCCTTACCCCCTTTATCTCCTTTTACTGTGTCAAGCAAATCTTTGAGGTATGTTCTTTGGTTATGTCTGATCAACTTAAAAAAAACCCCTTTATTCACAAAACATTAAGACAAGTATATTTCATTGTGTATATTGTAAAAAGCATGTAGAACAGGGCTGTCTGGCCTTACTTTTTTTTTTAAAGGTTTTTGCAAGGCAGTGGGGTTAAGTGGCTTGCCCAAGGCCACACAGCTAGGTAATTATTAAGTGTCTGAGGCTGGATTTGAACTCAGGTACTCCTGACTCCAGGACTGGTGCTCTATTCACTGTGTCACCTAGTCACCCCCACCCCCCATCTTACTCTTAAAAGTTTTTATTGAAACATACAAAATATATTTTGATTTGCCATTTTACTGAGAGTTCTGCCATAGTTTGGCTTAGTTTACTTATGCATTTAGGAAACCATAGGAGGCCACATAAAATCACCTTGCATTGAACAGCCCTGATCTAGAACATGCAAAAATGCAAACTCGGCATGTAACTCAGTGTGTATCTGTGTATATGTAATTCCTCAGGTCATAGTCTAGAATCCTTCTTTCTTTAGTCTTGTTTTATATTTAAGCAATTACCTGAGTCAATACTGAACCAACTTTGTCTTTTGTTTGTACTGCATTTTATTTTTAACTATCAGTTAGGCAGATCTCATAAAAATGCAGATAATTTTAAAAATGGAGTCCTATCTTTTCATGGTGGGTGCTTGCAGTTGAGCATTTGCCTTCTTATTAGCCTCAGGAAAGAGGAGTGAAATGAAGGGAAAATGATAAAAGGAATGACAGCAGAGGAGGAGTCCTACCTCTAGTTGACTCAAGCTGAGGAGACAGGCAGATTATGAAGCTTTTGACTCATGCCCTTTTCTGACTGAAAGAAGTGGAAGAAATGTTA
The DNA here is from genome assembly GCF_037893015.1 of Macrotis lagotis. Classification (NCBI taxonomy): domain Eukaryota; kingdom Metazoa; phylum Chordata; class Mammalia; order Peramelemorphia; family Peramelidae; genus Macrotis; species Macrotis lagotis. Next base: position 189,701,480 of record NC_133665.1, read on the forward strand.
AGTATCAAGCAGTTTTAGAAACACATAGGGATTTAAGATATAATCAAGAGATATATGGGCAGAAAATGAAGTAGACTTCTATTGGAGATGGCTAGAAGAGATCTGGTATTCATAAGGGTTTCAGTTAAAATAAGGAGGTGTTTCAATTGAAGGACAGTTTATTGAACATGGAGCCAGAACTCCAAGGGGCATAACATCATGAATTAAGAGTTGAACAAACCAGGTTGGAATGGAATCTCGTATCAATTGAGAATTGCCTCTTATACTTGCAAATTTCACTGTTTTCTATATATTTTGTAAATGAGATTTTTTCAGAGAAATTTGCTAAGAAGATTTGCCTTCCTAACCAATTTCCTGCTTTTAGTTTTAGCTACAATGGTTTTATTTGTGCAAAACCTTCAAATTTTTATAATTGATATTATTCATTTTACTTTCTTCAAACCCTTATCCATATATCTGAAAGGTAATTTCTTTCATGTTTCATATTTCAACCCTCCCCCATTTCTCCCTCCACTTTTGTATGCCTTTTATGTGAGAAAATTTCCCCATTCTAATTTCCCTCCACCCTTTTCTCAATGCATCCCTTTCCTCACCCCTCTCCTCCTTATTCCAAGATTGTTGACTTATACTCATGCCTCTGGTCTATGCTAATTCCTTTATCAGCTCTAAAAATATATAGGTCTTAGGAATTAAATAAATCACCTTTCCATATAGGAATATAAACAGTTTAACTTAACTGAATCCATTATGATTACTTTTTCATATTTACCTTTTTCTTGAATCTTATATTTCAAAGTCAAATTTTCAAATCAGCTTTGATCAAACATCGGGAATGTTTGAGTCTTCCATTTCATTAAATACTCATTTCCCCCTAAAGATTATACTTAAATTTTCCTGGGTAGATTAAGTTTAGGTTGTTGTCCTAGTTCATTTGTCCTTCAGAATATCATATTTCAAATCTCTTTCTCCTTTAACATAGGAGCCATTAAATCTTGTGTGATCCTAACTGTGGTTCTACAATATTTATGTCTTTTTGGTTGCTTTAAATAAAAAAGAGTTGCAGCAGAATTCGAGAGACAATCAGAAGAAAGATCTGACATTGAGGTTTGAGGTGAAGTCTAAACACTCCCAGGCTACTCCCTGAAACAGCAAAAGGGAATCACTAGGGTAGCAAGTTTAGGAGAGAGCCTCTGCCTCAGGCACAGGAATTATCTCCCAAATGGTGTGGGGAGTGGAGAATCAGGTATCTGAGCAGAGAAAAGAGGGAACCATTGGAGATAAAGGACTCTAGACAGATCTATGCTGCCTAGACAAAGTTCTCAGCAAGAAGAAACCATGACATGCCTGGTGAGTTCAGAAGCATAGCGTTGGGACACTGCTGGCTGTGGACACTTACAGGAGAACTGAGGTCTCAGCCTTGGTTTCAGGCCAGAGGTTGGGCCCAGAACAAAGCTCCTGAGGCCACAGGCACCATCCTCCACACCACAGGACTAGAAGTATAATAATAAGCTATATTGAACTATAACTGATAATTTTTTTAAATGAACTGACAAAAGAAAAAGAACCCAACCATAAACAGTTACTATAGGAATAGGGAATTTAGAGTTTCATCTTCAGAAGATGCTGAAGCAAAAAAAAAAGCCTCTCCTACACCAAAAAAGAGTTTCTCTTAAGTCAAATGACTACCTGCTCAAAAAGAATGAATAAAGGACAGAGGGCGGAGCCAAGATGGTGACAAGAGGGATCCTGTCTTAGGCGCTCTCTCATAAATCTTTGAAACTAAGGACTTTAACTAAATTTTCAAGAGACAGAACCCACAGAGGGACCCAGTGAGGCAGTTTTCCTACTCAAGATAACCTGGAAAAGAGCAGAAAGGCTCTGCTCCCCCGGGGTTGGAGGGGTGGCAGCCAGAGGGGTGGCCTGCCAGAGCAAAAGAACTTCAGCCTCTCAGAGGCAGCCCCAGGGTGCTGGGAGCAGCAACTCACAGCAGTGGGTGAGTTTCCTGAGCTACACCCCAGGGAGCACCAAGCACAAATTAGGGGAACAGCGGGGGACCTCTGCCAGATCTAGGAAACATAAGCAGGCAGAGCTGGTAAGCAGGAGCCCCCAGGGCATGAGCCCATTGAACCTAGGGAGGGGAGTGAAGAGAGACTGCAGAGCTCTGCACCTGGAACAGGACTCTGGGGCTCTGACCACATTCAGATCCTGATCGCAGTCTAGACCCCCCCATAGAACAGCAGGGCCTCCCCCCACCTCAGCCTGTGGCAGAGGAGGGTGCATATGGTCATTCATAGACCAGGAGGGAGGACTGAGCCTCAAGCACCCTTGTGGGAGTGTCTCAAAAGCTCAGGAAGCACCCCCAAAATAGGCTTAGGCTGGGAAAATGAGCAAATAGAGAAAAAAGAGGAACACCATTGAGAAATACATTATCTATGATCCCAAGAAGGATCAATATACTCAGTCTGAAGATGAGGAAACACAAGCTCCTGCATCTAAAGACTCCAAGAAAAATAGAAATTGGGCTCAGGCTATGACAGAGCTCAAAAAAGACTTTGAAAATCAAATGAGGGAGTTAGAAGGAAAAACTGGGAAAAGAAATGAGAGATGCAGGAAAAACATGAAAATGAAGTCAGCCGCCTAGTCAAGGAAATCCAAAAAATGCTGAAGAAAATAGCATGCTAAAAACCAGCTTAGGTCAAATGGATAAAACAGTTCAAAAAGTTATTGAGGAGAAGAATGCTTTAAAAAGCAAATTTGGACAGACGGAAAAAGAGATAAGAAAACTCTCTGAGGAAAACTAATCCTTCAGACAAAGAACAGAACTTATGGAGATTGATGCATTTATGAGAAATCAGGACTCATTACTTCAAAACCAAAAAAAATGAAAAATTACAAGAAAATGTGAAACATCTCATTGAAAAAACAGCTGATATGGAAAACAGGTTTAGGAAAGATAATTTAAAAATTATTGGAATACCTGAAAGTCATGATGAGGAAAAGAGCCTTGACATCATTTTCAAAGAATTACTACAGGAAAACTGCCTTGATATCCTAGAAGCAGAGGGCAAAACAGAAATGGAGAGAATCCACCGATCCCCCCGAGAAAGAGACCCCCAAAATCCAACCCCTAAGAACATTATAGCCAAGTTCCAGAACTCCCAAGTCAAAGAGAAAATATTACAAGCAGCCAGAAGGACACAGTTCAAATATCATGGAGCTGCAGTCAGGATCACACAGGACTTAGCAGCAACTACATTGGAAGCGCATAGGGCTTGGAATATAATATACCAGAAGGCAAAAGAGCTTGGAATGCAACCGAGAATCAACTACCCAGCAAAAATGAATGTCCTCTTTCAGGGAAAAAGATGGACTTTCAATGAACCGGGGGTAGGTTTTGCAATCAAAACTAATGTAGTAGGAGCAGCTATGTGGCAGGGGCAGCTAGGTGGTGCAGTGGATAGAACACTAGCCCTGGAATCGGGAGGATCTGAGTTCAAATCTGACCTGACACTTAATAATTACCTAGCTGTGTGACCTTGGGCAAGTCACTTAACCCCACTGCCTTGGGGGGGAAAACCCAATTTAGTCAACATTCTTGAAGGCCTATCAAAAAAAGAGTGAATGACAGGCTCATGACAATGAGATTATCACTCCCAGGAAGACGCCATGCCACCATGATGAACACTGATGAAGTTAAAGAAAAATTTTATGAAGACTTGGAGACCCTTATCAATGTACCAAAAGAAAACAAGATTATAATTCTAGTTACTTTAATGCTAGAGTGGACTCAAATTACCAGACATGGCAGAGAGTCCTTGGGAGGAATGGAATTGGTAACAGTAGCAGCAATGGTTACCTTCTACTGAAGATTTGTGCATCTCATAAACACTGTCTTCCATTTACCTAAACACAATAAAACTTCTTGGATGCATCCTTGTAGCAAATATTGGCATCTATTAGATTGTGTGATTCTAAGGAGAAGAGACAGACAAGATGTGAGAGTGACAAAGGCAATGTGTGGTGCAGTATTGGACTGATCACAGACTTATCCTCTCTAAGCTAAATATTCCTATTCAACCAAAGTGGTAGGCTGAAGGCAAAATGAATACTAGAAAAATTAATATCAAGAGATTAATTTCTTGCTGAATGGGAACAGTTTGCTGCTAACTTGGAGGGAAAACTGAAGCAACACACAGGTAGCAACAGTGCAGCAGAAAAAGAATAGGCAGCTTTCAGAGATCTGGTGTACAGCACTGCATTTGCTCATCTGGGCCAGAACACTCATAAACGTCAAGACTGATTTGATGAAAACAACAGGGAAATATAGAAGCTGCTAAATGAAAAACGAGAACTCCACAGGATTTACCAGCAGGATAGTTCATCTATCTCTAAGAAGGCAGCATTTAATTCCATTAAAAGTAAAGTCCAAGTGAAGTTTAGAGAGGTGCAGGACTCTTGGCTCAGTAAGAAGGCAGATGAAATTCAATTTTATGTAGACAGTAATAAGCCAAAATGCTTTCATAATTCCCTGAAAGCTATTTATGGGTCAAAGATAAAGTGCATCTCCACTATTCAGTGCTGATGGATCCACATTGATTAATGATAGAGACTTGATTCTAGAGAGATGGGCTGAACACTTCCATAGTGTTCTTTCTTTTCTTTTCTTTTTATTTATTTTTATTTTGTACAAATTTTTTTATACATTACTAAAATATTCTTGTTTAAGAGTAAACATAATATCCCTCCCCCAAGAAAATAATAGACCAGCATAAGCAATAAAGGGGAGAGAAAAAAATTAAAATTAAAAAATAATAGTAATTGTAGGTATGAAGGAGGTATGGAAGGAGCACTGGCCCTGGAGCCAGGAGCACCCGAGCCTAAATCTGCCCCCAGACACCCAACAATCACCCAGCTATGTGACCCCATGCAAGCCACCCCAACCCCATTGCCCTACAAACCCACCCCAAAAGACCCAAAATAAAATAAAGTACTACTAATAATAGTAGGGGTGGCTGGGTGGCAGACAAATCACTGGCCCTTGAGCCAGGAGCACCCAGGTCCAAATCTGGCCTCAGACACCACCCAACAATCACCCAGCTGTGCAGCCCCAGGCAGGCCAGCCAGTCCCATTTGCCCTGCAACACCCCAGAAAGTAATAATAATAAAAAATGTGCTTCAGTCTGTGTTCCAACACCACCAGCTCTGTAGCGGGTGGATCACATTCTTTAGGATAAGTCCATCTCAAAAGTTACTTCCATATCTTTCCACTGTTACCATTGCTGATTGCAACTCCCTCCATTCATACTTCTCTGCTACCATGAACTATATTTTCTCTCTCCTTTCACTCTGTCTGTGCTGTAGGGTAGTTGAGTGGTGCAGCAGACAGATCCCCAGCCCTGAGGCCAAGAGGCCCCGAACCCACATACCACCCCTTACCCAGCATCCATCCAGCCCTATGGTCCCAGACAGGCTATCCAATCCCACCCCTTGCAAGAAGTAAAAAAGAAAATGTGTTATATCTGACCACTCTCCCCCCATGGTCCATCCTCTCCTCCATCACTCACATACCTCCCCCTCCCTCCTGTCCCTCTTCTCTCCTTCTTACTCCAGATGCCTATACCCCATTGAATATATATGCTGTTTCCTCTCCTAGCCACCTCTGATGAGGGCGAAGATTCCCTCATTCCCCTCACCTTCCCCCCTTCCATATCATTGCAATAGCTCATTATAAAAAAGGAAAAATCTTATTATATGAAATACCTTAGCCTATTCCTCCTCTCCTTTTTCTTTCTCCCATTAAATTTCCCTTTTATCTATTCACTCTGTTTTTATATATCTTCAAATACAGTTTTCTCCTGTGCTTCATCTATAAAAGCCCCTTCTTCCTGCTCTATTAAATGAGAAGGCTCATATGAGTATTATCAGTATCATTTTTCTATACAGGAATACATGTAGTTCATCATCATTAAGTCGCTCATATTTTCCTCTTCTCCTCCACTCTCTATGCTTTGCCTGAGTCCTGCATTTGAAGATCAAACCTTCTGTTCAGCTCTGGACATCCCAACAGGAACATTTGAAATTCCCCTGGTTCATTGAAAGTCCATCTTTTCCCTGGAAGAGAATGTTCAGTTTTGCCTGGTAGTTGATTCTCGGTTGCATTCCAAGCTCCTTTGCCTTCCAGAATATTATATTTCAAGCCCTACGAGCTTCCAGTGTAGTTGCTGCTAAGTCCTGTGTGATCCTGACTGCAGCTCCACAATATTTGAATTGTGTCCTTCTGGCTGCTTGTAATATTTTCTCTTTGACTTGGTTGTTCTGGAACTTGGCTATAATATTCCTGGGGGTTGTTTTTTTAGATCTCTTTCTCAGGGAGATTGGTGGATTTTCTCCATTTCTATTTTGCCCTCTGCTTCTAGGATATCAGGGCAATTTTCCTTTAATAATTCTTTGAAAATGATGTCAAGGCTCTTTTTCTGATCATGACTTTCAGGTATTCCAATAATTTTTAAATTATCTTTCCTAAATTTGTTTTCCATATCAGTTATTTTTTCAATGAGATGTTTTACTTTTTCTTTTAATTTTTCATTCTTTTCGTTTTGAAGTACTGAGTCCCGATTTCTTGTAAAATCAGCAATCTCCCTGAGTTCTATTCTTTGTCTGAAGGATTTCTTTTCCTCATAGAGCTTTCTTATCTCTTTTTTCATCCGGGCAATTCTGCTTTTTAAAGCATTCTTCTCAAGAACTTTTTGAACTCTTTTATCCATTTGACCTATGCTGGTTTTTAACATGCTATTTTCTTCAGCATTTTTTTGGATCTCCTTGACTAAGCTGCTGACTTCATTTTCATGTTTTTCTTGCATCTCTCTCATTTCTTTTCTCAATTTTTCCTCTATCTCCCTCACTTGATTTTCAAAGTCTTTTTTGAGCTTGGTCATGGCCTGAGCCCAATTTCTGGTTGTCGTGGAGTCTTTAGATGCAGGAGCTTGTACCTCCTCATCTTCAGATTGAGTGTTTTGATCCTTTTTGGGATCACAGGCAAAGTGTTTCTCAATGGTGTGCCTCTTTTTTTCTGCTCATTTTCCCAGCCTAACCCTGGTTTTGGGGTGCTTCCTGAGCTTTTGAGACACCCCCACAAGGATCTCAGTATGTGAGGCTCTGTCCTTCCTCCTGGTCTGTGAATGACCATATGTGCCCCTCTCTGCCACGGGGCTGAGGTGGGGGGGCCCTGCTGTTCTATTGGGGGGGGCGCCTAGACTGCAATCAGGATCTGAATGTGGTCAGAACCCCAGAGTCCTGTTCCAGAGGCAGAGGACAGAGCTCTGCAGTCTCTCTTCACTCCCCTCCCTCAGCTCAATAGGCTCATGCCCTGGGGGCTCCTGCTTACGGGCTCTGCCTGCTTCTGGTTCCTGGGTCTAGGTTGCCCTGGCCACCTGCTCACTGTGTGCCCTGAGGGCTGGGCTTCATGTGCTTGCTCTGGCAGAGGTCTCCCGCTGTTCCCCCAAGTTGTGCCCGCTACTCCCTGGGGTGTAGGTCAGGAAACTGCCCCCACTGCTGTGAGCTGTGGCTCCCAGTGCCCTAGGGCTGCCTCCAGGAGGCTAAAGTTCCCTTGCTCTGGTGCGCCACCCCTCTGATTCCATGGAACTAAGCCTTTCTGCTCTTTTCCAATTTACCTTGGGTTGGAGAATTGCCTCACTGGATCCCTCTGTGGGTTCGGTCTCTGGAAAATATAGTCCTTAGTTTATATGTTTTGCTCCAGAGCAACTGAGAGAAGGTCCTCTCCTGTCACTCCATAGTGTTCTTAACAGACCATCATCAGTCAATGAAGAAGTCATTGGCTACTTACCTAAAATTTAAGTCAATTGGGGTGGCTAGGTAGCACAGTGGATAGAGCACTGGCTCTGGAGTCAGTAGTACCTGAGTTCAAATCTGTGCCTCAGACACTTAATAATCACCTAGCTGTGTGGCCTTGGGCAAGCTACTTAATCCCAATGTCTTGCAAAAACCTAAAAAAAATTTAAAGTCAATCAGCCCCTAACTGAAGTTCCACCTGAAGAAGAGGTTTTGAATGCCATTAGGCTCCTTTCAAATGGCAAAGCACCTGGTTCTATTTCAGGTGAGATCTACAAGGTGGGGGTCCATTGTTCATCCAAAAAGTGACTGAAATTTTCCAGGTTATATGGCACGAAGAGGTTATCCTCCAAGAATTCAAGGATGCCTCCATTGTCCATCTCTATAAAGGGGAAGAGAATAGGCTGTCCTGTGACAATCAAAGGGGTATTTCTCTTTTAGTCATTACTGGTAAAATTCTTCCCAGAGTCCTTCTTAGTAGGCTGATCCTTCACCTGAGAGCCAGTGTGGCTTTTAGAAAGGGCAGAGGAAGAGTATGGTGTTTGCTGCTGACAACTCCAGGAACAGAACAGAGGGCTGTATACAACTTTTGTAGATCTGACCAAAGCCTTTGATACCTTCAGTTATGAGAATATATGAAAATTAGGTCAAAATTTGGTTACCAGGAAAAGTTCATCAGTATTGTACAACAATTTCATGACAGCATGCATGCCCGGGTTCTGGATAGTGGACGATGCTCTCAAGATTTACCAGTCATCAATGGAGTATTTCCCAGTTACCAATGTGTCCTTGCTCTCATACTTTTCTAGCATGATATTTTCAGCCATGTTATCAAATGCCTTCACTGAAGATGAACATGACCTCAAGTTCAGCTACCACACTGATGGTAATTCCATGAAGAGGCTGCAAGCCAAGACCAAAGTGGAGGGAGTGTTGGTAAATGATCTTCTGTTTGCAGATGATTGTGTGCTCAATATAGCCCCTGAAGTTGAGATGCAACAAAGTATGGATCGATTCTCTGCTACTTGTGCTAATTTTGGTCTAACAATGAACACCAAGAAAACCCAGGTGTTTCATCAGTCAATACCATACCATCCATCAATTACAACAAATGGTTAAGTTTTAAGTACTATGGACAAGTTCCTTACCTTGGCAATGTCCTTTCCAAGGAGGTACACATTGACAATGAGGTTGACACTCACAATGCCAGAGCTAGCTCAGTATTTGGGAGGCTTGGGAAAAGAGTATGGGAGAGAAGAGATATTATCCTGACTACCAAATTGAAGGTCTACAGAGGTGTTGTGTTGACCTCATTACTATATACCTGTGAAACCTACTAGCACCATGTCAGGAAACTGAATTGCTTCCATTCAAATTGTCTTATGAAGATTCTGAAGATCACCTGGAAGGAGAACATCCCAGACACTGAGGTCCTTTCTTGAGTTAAACTGCCTAACATTCCAACATTACTACAGAGAATGCAAACATGATGGGCTGGACATGTTAGGATGCCAAACATACACTTGCCCATAAAACTATTTTGGGGAGAACTCACACAGGGCAAGCGCTTGCAAGGGGGTCAGAAGAAATGATACCATGACACCCTGAAGTTCTCATTGAAGAACTTTAGAATTTACTATATAGTTTGGGAGACACTGGCATAGGACCACCCAGCAGGGCTTGCCCTCATCACTGAGGGTGCTGCACTCTTTTGAGGAAGGCAGAATTGAAGCAACTCAAAGGAAATGTGAAATGTGTAAGTTTAGAGTGAGCACCCACCCCAGGGGTTCACATGGACTATTTGTGCCCAACCTATGGTACAGCATTCCAAGCTTGTATTGGGCTGATCTTCCACAGTTGGAAACACTGTAATTTTTCTCAAATATAGTGATGTCATTTTGGTCTTCTTTGATAACAAAGGACAAGAACCATTTGTGAGATAATTTCTCCCTTCTCTTCCCTCTATTAGTACATACATCTAATCTGCTCTTCCATTCTTTTGAGATCACTGAAATAGACTCCCTCTACAAATCCTAGTGACAGTCAAATTCTGAGGGTTTACATGTATTGTATCTGCATGTAAGGTTGTATACAGTTTAATCTTGTTCAGTCTTTATGATTTCTCAATGATATTTGGCTTTTTATGCTTTATTCGGTCAATCTTTCTATTTAGCTCTGGTCTTTTGATGCCTCAAAGTCTTCTATTTCAGTAAAAATCCATTTTCCCTCTGTAGGGTAATATTGTTTCACTGGATCAATTATTCTTGGTTATTTTCTTAGTTACTGTGCCTTGCAGAATATCATATTCTAATTCTTTGAAGTAGTGGTTGCTAAATCTTGTGTGATCCTGAACACGATTACTTGATAATTGAATTATTTCTTTCAAGCTGCTTTCAGTTATTTTCTCCATGACCTGAAGGTGCTGGATTTTGGCTGTTCAAATGTTCATTTTGGGGTATGTCTCAGGAACTGACTGGCAGATTCTTATTTTGTCCTCTGGTTCTAAGCTACTTGGATAGTTTTCCTTTATAATTAAAAAAAAAAACAGGGTCTAGGTTCTTGAGATTTCCCAGTCACCAGTGGAGGATTTCCCAGACACCAATGTGTCCTTGTTCCCATACTTTTAGCCTGTTTTTCAGTCATGTTATCAAATGCCTTCACTGAGGATTAATATGACCTCAAAGTCAGCTACCACACTGATGGTAAATTCTTTCAGATAATTTGATGATTCTTAAATTATGTCTATTTGACTTGTTTTCCAGATCACTTTTCTATGAGGTTTGCTATATTTTCTTCCATTTTTTTGGTCTTTTGACTTTGCTTTATATTTCTTGACATCTGAGTCATTAATTTCCTGATGGTCAATTCTAATTTTAAAAGAATTATTTCCTTCAGCAAGATTTTTGTACCTTTTTAATCAAACTATTAATTCTCTTGTCATATCTTTCTTTTATAACTCTCCTTTACTTTTTATTTTTAGGCTTTTGCAAGGCAATGGGGTTAAGTGACTTGCACAAGGCCACACAAGCTAGGTAATTATTATCTGAGGCAGATTTGAACTCAGGTACTCCTGATTTCAGGGCCAGTGTGCTATCCACTGTGCCACTTAGCCGCCCCTTCTCCTTTGCTTTTAAAAACTCCTATTTTAGTTCCTTCTTTAACTCTTCTAGAAATTCTCACTGGGTGTGTGTAGACAACCATATTTTTCTTTTGTTGTTTTCAAGTCATTGTTTTCTTCTGAGTTTGCTTCTGACCCTCTCTGTCACCAGAACATATCCTTCCAGTCTACTTTTTTACTTTGGATTTTAACATTGGGTTCTGTTTACTTGTAGGTGAAGATGTCTGACCTGAGTTTCTGTTCTTTTATAACCTCTTGGTTTCACAGTTCAGTCTGAGGGCTTGCCATTTTTCAGTGCTTCAAAAACAATGACACAAGGAGACATCATATCCCTTTGTAGATGTTAATTGATGATGGTTGGTTAAATAGAACTGTTTATTGGTGGCTAATAGAAGGAACAATATACCTATAATGGCAATTTACATTAGTGGCATCCCAACACCTCAGGAATACTCATTCCTGGAAACCTGAGGGTAAGATGTGGCCAGTCATGCTATGGAAGAGTTTTATTTGGTACATTAAGAATGTATCTCCTGGGGTGGCTAGGTGGTGCACCAGCCCCAGGGTCAGGAGGACCTGAGTTCAAATCCAACCTCAGACACAATAATTACCTAGCTGTGTGACCTTGGGCAAGTCACTTAACCCCATTGCCTTATAACCCCACCCTCCAATTGCATCTCCTACTGGTCTCCATAGCATTGTCTCTCTAAATGTTTTATGCCTGACTATTAAACCTGTAGTCAGGAAGTCCTGAATTCAAATTCACCAGTCAGTCACAATCTATATGATCATCTCGTTCTCAATTTATTCATCTGTAAAATATGGATAAGAACATCCATTTTCCAAGGCTGTTTTAAGGAAGGATGAACAAAGCAAAGTTCCTTTAAACTTTGAAGCCTAAAAAAATGCTATTATTTACTAAAGTCTGTGCTCTAGGCAGAATAAGACTGAACTGATTATAACTAGAATTGAAATTCAATGGCTTCCTTAAATGTTAACAAGAAATTATAACACAGTATTGAGCAGTAACTGATTGAATGGGGGAGGGAAGGGTCAACTATATAGACCATTTTGACCTAGTCATGAGAGGATAACTATGTTAACTAAATCGCACATCATTCTAATAACGTATTTAGAATAACCTCACTAGGGTTTTGAAAGTCTGTCTGAATACATATAATTCCAATCTGATTTCATGCAAATATGTCCTACTAATGAATTAGTATTATTTCTTAGAAACAAGAATTTCTAGATAAGCTAGATGTTAGTCTAATGCTGATATGTTCCCATCAAGCAATTAGTCTAGGCAATAAACAGAAGGAAATGACCTAAGTACTTTGGTATCATCACTGAAAATTATATATATATATATCATATATATATCCCTATTTATTCCATTTCTGAAAAGTACATGGAGCCCCACCCAACAATCCTAAGACGATCAATATGATTTTCTAGAATAGTCTTCATACTAGATGAAAGAAATTAGATGACTAGTTGTTAATTGGCCAGTTTCTGTTATGTTCCCGGTACTAGGTACTAGGTATTGGGAATACAAAGAAAGTTTGAAAAGGGCCTCTAATTTCAAGAAACTCATAGTTTGATGGGGGGAATATGTAAACCAACAAATATTATGTAAATTAACAAAGAAAGACATATACAGAATAAATGGGAATAGTCTTAGAGAAAAGACACTAGCATGACGGAGGTATGAGAAAGTCTTGAAGTTTAAAATGAGGTTTTAGCTAAGATGAAGTCAGGGAAATCAGGAGACAGAGGGGAGAGAGAAGATCATTACAAACATGGGAAATAGCCAGTGAATATATATGGAGCAAGGGATGGAGGTGGTGGTGAGGAATCGTAAATCATCAGTGTCACTGGATCACAGAGTACATGGAGGGAAATAGAATACATAAGGTTGCTGGAAAGGCAGGATGGACTAGGTATAAAGGGTTTTAACAGGAAACTGGAGGATTTCATAATTGACTGCCATTTATTTAAAATTTTAGATTATTCTAAATACAGTATTAGAATGGAAATTGGATTTGGTTGTTTAAAAGGTTTAGGCACTTTTTACTGAATGTAGAGGTGATATGGTCAGGCCTGTGTTCTAGGAAGAGAACTCTGAGAGCTGAGTGGAAAGTAGGTTGGAAATGAGGAAAAGATTTGATACAGCAAGATCACCCAGAAGGTGCTTGCAATGGCATGATGATTAATGGCCTATCCTGGGGTGGTGGTAATATCAGAGGGGAAAGAAGCCATATTTAAGATGTTACAAAGGTGGAAACAACAGGACTTGGTAACAGAATTAGAAATGTGGAGGGAGGGAGGGAGAGGGGAGGAGGAGGAGGAGGAGTCAAGGATGAAACTCAGATTAAGAGTCTGGGTAAATAGGAGGATTGTGGTGCCTTTACAATTAGGTAAAGATAGGCACTTGGAAGGAATAAAAGGAATAAAAAGTACAGTTTTGAAAATGTGTTTAGGGTGTCTTTGGAGCTTCCAATTCAATAAGTCCAAAGGCAATTAGAAATGCAAGAACGGAAATCAGGATAAAGTTAGAGCTGTATAGATTGATCTAGGAATCATCAGTATAGTGATAATCACTGAACCCATGGGAACTGATAAAATTGCCAAATGAAAGAGTACAGATGAAGAAGAGAGCCCAGAACCTAGTACTGGGAGATAGCTGTGCTTAGTGGGTATGACTTGGACAGATATCCAGAGCAGGAAGGACCTGACAGGTAGGAGAAGCCAGGCAGAGTAGTGTCACAGAAACCTAGAGAGAAGAGAGTAGCAAGAGGAAGAGGGCAATCGACATGCTAAATTTTCAGTCTTCTAAAAGACAACAGACTAGTCAAAAAATCATTATGATTGGAACGTTTAGAACTTTATAAATCTTGTACAAAATAACTAGAAACTTAAGGTCTATCTGAATTCTCTGTTGACAGCACCATATGATCTGTATGTGGAAATGCTAGTTACAGCAAATGCAGGAGGTTTAAATACCATGGATAAGTTTACTTACATTGGCAGGGTACTTTCTAGGGAGGTACACATTGATAATGAAGTGGGTACATACATTGCCAGAGTTAAGTGTCTGGGAGGCTGAATTAAAAGTGTAGAAAAGTAGAGGTATTAGACTACCAGACTGAAGGTCTATAGAACTATTGCGCTGACTTCACTGCTATATGCCTATGAAACCTGGATAATCTACCAGTCATTTCCGGAAACTGAATCGCTCCATTTAACTGTCTTAGGAAGATTCTGAAGATCACCTGGCAGGAGAAGATACCAGACACTGAGGTACTTTCTCAAGCTTCTACCAGGTATTCAAACATTACTACAGAGAACATAACTACTATGGGCTGACCGCTTTGCTCAAATGTCAAATGACTGCAAACCTTGGAATTGATTGTGCAGCATGAGAGACACTGGCACAGGACTGCCCAACATAATGCGCTTTCATCACAGAGGGTGCTGGACTCTTACAAACAAGTCAGATTGGAAGCAGCTCAAAGGAAATGTGAGTTATGTAGGTTTAGAGAACCCACTCCTAGTTCAAATGATAGGTTTGTGCCCAGTCTGTAGTAGAGAATTCCAAGCTCATATTGCTCTGATCAGCCACAATCTTCTTCAGTAATGGAGGACAAGAAACAAGCAACCAACCAATCTGGGAAAGTGTGTAAATGAGCTCTTTTTCTCTAAGGAGATTTTCATCTTTTCCTTTCTTCTAACTTTTGTTGAGTTATTAATTGATCCTGGTAGAAAAAAATCTGATTATAATCACTTGTAATAAATTAGGTAAGAAGAAAGGCATAATTAGAAACTGTTAATGAGGCAGTGAATTGATTTGAACTGTTGTGAATGTTAATTTGGAATTTTGCAAGAAAGGTGTTGGTATTATCCATACCATTTGATCCAGCTTCTGGGCTTATAGTTCTGAAAATTCAAAGATAGATGCAGAGGTCCAACAAATATAAAGCATTCATAGCAGAGTATTCTATGGTTGCAAGGGTCACAAGGGTCCATAACTATCTTTCCAGAACCTGATCAACTGTATAAGAACTTTGAGACTGGATTCCTGACATATATTACTTGCAATTAGATGAGGAAGAATACCTTTACTCCTGAGCTGGTGAACCAGCTGAATGAAACTTTTGAAAAAGATCTTCTATCTAAGGCTTCCTGCCTACACCTCTTTAGGAGACAGATATGATTCCAGTGAGGAGTGGAGAGCAGGTCCTTTTCCACTCAGTTATCATGGTGACTATTCTGCCAGCCCTCATGTGGAAAGTGATTCCTATGAATTAAATGATCTCCATTGTAGAGATGAGGACCCAGACCAGGGAGGTCAAATTACTTTTTCAATGTCACAGAGATAGTATTTGAGGCAGAATCTGGATTCAGGTCTTCCTGTCTTCAAATATAGAGCCCTATTTTCCTGTGCTAACTAGCTGCTTAACAGAAGAACAACATAATAGTTACAATATAAAGGCAAAGATCACTTAAAAAAAGCTTTATTCTGAGCAAAAGAAAAACCAATGGAAGTCTCAGAACAGATAGTGAAACAAAATTCTACCCTATTATCAGGGAGAAGATTACTAAGAAAAAAACCTATCAAAATTGTAAGATGCAGTAACTATTTTATATTTTTTCTTGTTACTTTTCCCAAAAGAGGGTTAAATCAGGGGAAGGGATATAAATGTAAGTGGCATCAAAAAAACAGATTTGAAACAAAGGAAACCAAATCAAGTCAGGCCAAAATTCCTGACCAGGACCTTTAGTAGTGCCTTCTGCACAGGAGGTTATGACTTAATCATAATATACCAGGGTTCTTTCAGGGCTGCAGATAGCCACAGATATGATAGAAACCATCATTTTCTCAATAAAAGTGATTCAGCTTCTTCTTAATAAGGTCTTAAAGTCTGACTCCCTTATTTCCAAATGAGGTGAGACTATCATTAAATTATCAAAGAATTGTCATTAAATTACCAAATAGTCCTTTTAGATTATTAGAACATTAGCAATGTATAAGAGATTTCATAACCTCTAACCCCAATTAATATAATTATGAACAATCTCTGATACCTTTAACAACCTCTGAGTTACAGAACCATTCAAAAGTATAAACTAGTGCTTCAAGCTACTGGATGAAATCAGAAGACAAAAATATATTGGTATTAGCTGAAAGGATTAAGATTTAAGTTTAATGAAGGAGCCTGCAGTGGGAGTGTTCCACTAACTGTTTTGAGAGGTCAGACACTTATTATCAAGTTTATAGTAGCATCCTCTTCTTACCTCTCCCTGCCCCTGCATGAGTCTATCACCAAAGACACGAGACTGCTAACAATGCCAACTGCTGAGAGCAGAGATGAGACAACTAGAAAATGCTGAAAACAAGCAGCTTCAAGACTTGATAGTAGTACAGAGCCTTGGGTCTGAGAAGAAAGTCATATCTCAGAGGAAATTTAGTAGGATTGTAAGAAGGGAGAAAAAAATTTTCATCCAAGCAAGAGCCATGAGTCATCTCTTTGCTCTCTAATCTCTAGACTATTTTCCCTGGACTCTATTAATCTGAGAATATGTCCCAGATCTTTAGGGGGAATGTTTATGCCAACACCTTTTATAAGCAATAAAAATCCCTAAAAGGCTAAAAAAAAATCCAAGTAGATAATTGATAAATGATAATCCATTAGGAGCATACAAATTGGGGTTTGAGTTAGATGGCATTAACAAATAATCTAATCCCTCAAGTTTCTATCTAGAATCCTAATGGAAACAGTCACCTACTCTCTGGGGAACCAACATGTCACTAGGAGTGTTAGGTAGAAGAGAAAGCCCAGGTATGGTATGGAAAGCAATTAAGGATTTTGAGGGATGGGAGTGGAGGAGAATGTTTCAATTAACATGAAGAAAAATCTACCTTTTAAAAAGAAAAGGCATATTTGATTTTCCCTTCAAAAGATACTTTTACACTGAAATCCAATCAACATTTATTGAATGCATAGTATAAGCAAGACTTGTGTTTCTGAAATAATTCTATTTTATACATCCTTTTTTTTTTTTAGGTTTTGGCTAGGCAATGGGGTTAAGTGGCTTGCCTAAGGCCACACAGCTAGGTAATTATTAAGTGTCTGAGATCGGATTTGAACCCAGATACTCCTGACTCCAGGGCCGGTGCTTTATCCACTGTGCCACCTAGGCACCCCCCCCCTTTTTTTAAATGGTTAGACTTGGTACTAGAAAGTCTTTCACTTTCAGTACAGTAAACTTTGGCTCTAAAACAAATACTTTTATACTTTATTTTGCCTAAAATTGAGAACTGGGGAGCCTCAGGGATAGGAACACTTGCCCAATTCCTCTCCTTAAAGGAGGGTACCCCGCTCAGGATTTCTTCATGTGACCCACATCTGGTTCAGCTCTGGGAAGCCTGGCTTCTAATGTAAGGCCTGTTTCCCTTTTCTCATGGCTAGTTCATTTTACTTCTCCCACCCCATTTACAGGGAGGATATTTATTTATAGCTTAGGATTTGACACATGGATAAAGACCCCCTAAAAGGGGAGAACAAAAAGGACCTCAATGTATATTAGGACCCAGAAATGGGACAGGTAACCTATTTCTTACAAAGTAAATCCAGAAAACTAATATGAATGTGACCAAACAAGATGGAATTCAGTAACAATTTATAAACTCTGTTACAATCTGCTAGGAAACTTGATACTTAAACTCAGAACATAAAACAGACTGGGATTGCTGATATTTTCATTTTACCTCAGCTCTAAGACATTCAACTGATGTTCTGGTACCACAGGCAAGGCTTGGACTGGCCATTCTCATAGCTGAGAAGTGACTGAGGTCTCCTCCTCTTGCTTCCATTCCATTGTGACATAGAGCATTCAGGATTTCTGTGTCTTTCAGACTCGCAAGGTCACCTCCAAACCTGGACATGCTCATCCCAGCACAAGTACTCTTGCATTTGAGACCCAGAAAAGACATGAAAGCAGAAAAGGAAGCCAAGGACTCAGAGACAAGCTTCCTAGTCCATTCTCCAACTCCAGCTGCCTGGTGCCAGTGGCACCATGGAGCTGGGAGAGAGGAGAGTCAGTCTTTTTCCAACTCCCAATGAAGTCTCCAAGTTACATGATGCCATCTGCTGGGTCCAAGTAAGCAGTAGCCAGTCACAAGCTGGCTCCTTTTTAAGTATCATCCTCTCTCACTGTCACAAGGAGGAGGACAACTAAGGGACTGCTTTAGGTTTGACAAATCACATCAAAACCCAAATCCTTTAGCTTGGGATTATTGTGTGGCAAGAAGCCACCAAGTAATATCTACAGATGCTCTACATATATTTGAGGGAAACTCCTATCCTTATTCTTCTTGGCTTTTTTTTCTTTGACCATAAATGGGTATCATAGTTTTCAGAAAGCTTTCTTATGGTAAAGTGAATAGAGTGCTGGATCAGGAATCAGAAAAATATGGCCCAAATCTTGACTGAAACAACAATGGTTATGTATGGCTAAAAGATTCTTATGGGACCCCTCCCCCTTTCTTTAGTTGAAGCTTGAGCTCTGAGGCAAATTTTACTTCTGAACTCCTTTTTATTTACTCTTAAGATGACTGGGGGCTCATTATTTAATTTTTCTGAATCCGAGCTAACCCCCTAGGACTTCCCTGCTAAGTTACAAATGGCATCTGTGGAGGTTCCGAGAATTCCCACGGGGATGAAGTGGAAGATTGTTGACATTTAATCAGGTTCCATTTATACCTCATCCATTGTCATAAGGTTGTTGCAAGGTCCACTAAAGTTGGACTTTTAACTCTTCCCAATCATTTGGAAGAGACCTTAGGTTCTTGAAGATTGTGCAACAGAAAGGCAAACTGGTTCTTAAATTTGAAAGCCCTTCGCCTACAAGCTTGGAAGGATTACTCTTTTTTGTTCTTCAGTGCCTACCACACAATAGTCACTTGAAAAACAACTGTGAAGTGATTACTGTTTGAGGACCGGCTTTGTTAGGCCTAGACTCATCATCAGACAGCTGGATACTAGGTTTTGTGGCCTTCTGTCCTAAATAGATCATCTAGTGTTTAAAGCAAACATCTTAAGTAAATACCAAAGTGAAGAAAAGATAAAAATGAGAAGACTTTAACTCACTACTCTTTAAATATGGCATCTTTCAGCTTGAGTGCCTTATCCCTGAAATCAACGAGCTTTGGACAAGGATCCAAAGTGTGCCATAGGCTTCTTCCAAGTTGGCCACCAATGGTTCCTGAGTGAGACATTCCCAGAAACTCCCAGTCCTTGACAGCATTGCCTTCTCAGTGAATACTAGCTGTGGCAACTTGAATTCTAACAAAACTCTTAAGTCATTTAAAAATGGCTTACAGAACTCTTTAACATATGATGATTCTTTTTCCCCTTTAAATTCCTATTAATTTATTTTGCTGTTGAGGATATAGCAAGACATTCTATGGGCTCAGTTTAAATGTGAAGGAATGTATATGTTTTGATGATGTAGATCCAGACCCCTAGAAGGGCAATTAGGCAACACCATAGTGGAGAGCGCACTGCATCTGTAGTAAGAGAGACTCAACTTCATGAGTTCAAATCCAGCCTCAGATATTTCCTAGCTGTGGACCCTGGGCAGGTCACTTCACCCTGTTTGCCTCAATTTCTTCATCTGTCAAATGAACTAGAGGAGATGGCACGTCCCTCTAACATCTTTGCCAAGAAACCCCCAAATGGGGCCATGAAGTGTCAGGCTCACCAACAGCATCTGAACAACAAAGCCCTAGAGTGATGTTTTCTTGAGACTGTTATTACTAGAATATTTCTGATAAGATTTATAATGCCAATGTGGCTTTGGTACTGGGCAGGGGATGGAAGTGATGAGACAAAGCAAGAACATAGGTACAAAGGGTTAAGTTGAGGAGACAGTCATAAAAGAGAAAATATATGAAGCCAATGACTATACAGATCAAGAAAACCCTAAATAGGGTCAGCAAGAGTCTGACACACCTGAAATCACAGAACAATAACAATAGTTAAGTAGGGCTACAAGATTCTTGTGGGTCATATGCCCTTTTCTTTAGCTGAAGCTTGGGAGCTCTGAGGCAAATGTTACTTCCTTACTCCTTTTTATTTATTTACTCTCCCTCAGGAATCAGATGACCAAAGGAGCAACCTTGGCTGTCCCTTGAGGGATCTTTTATGACCTTCATCTCAGCCCATTTCTGGTCAATATAAAGGAACAGTGTCTGACAGCTGGGAACACAGCAACCCGACTTGACTCTTCAGCTGTTCTGGAGAGAACACCATGGTGACTTAGACTTCAGGATAAATCCTAGTTAGGTCCATGTAAGTACAAGCTCATTAACTCCCATGGGTTCAACAATCATTTCTATATAAATGGAAATGTATCAGATGGTATAGCGGATCGAGGGTCAGTCCTTAATTCAAGAGCACCTGAGTTCAAATCCAGCTTCAGGGCTGTGTGACCTTGGGCAAGTCACTTAATTTAAGTCAGTTCCCACTATATCTTAGAAAAAATAAAAATAATTTTAAAATTAAAAATAATTAAAATAATTTTATTATTATAGAGAAAAATCTATTCTACTTTAGTTGGAAAATGTAGAACGACTATATATTATGTTTCATTAAGTACTATGATAAATACTTAGGATAAAAAGATAAGCAAAGAAATTACAACATTGCATAAAAGGCTTCACAGAGAATAAGTAAGTATCGATACTTAAAATAGCATCAAAATTCTTAAAGGAAAAGGTTAACAGAACTGAAGGGAGAAAGAGTAACACTATAATCGAAGCGGATTGTAAGGTTTCCCTCTAAATCTAGGCACATCTAAATAAAAGATAAATAAGAAATTGAGTATAACTTTTATCAACATTGGAGAGGATAGATTTCTGGCAATTATTGAAAGGGCTAGAAAGGAATTTATCTAGATAAGCAGCATAATGGATAGAGTATTGGACTTGAAATAAAGACGACTTGAGTTCAAATCCTGGTTTAGACATGAGCTGAGTAACTTTGGATAACTCATTTTTCTCAACCTCTGTTTCCTCATCTGCAAAATGAAGGTAACGACAGTATGTACCTCACGGGATTGTTATGAGGATGAAATGAAATAACTTTATAATACAAACATGAACTTCATACCTATGTCAAATAAACTAGAGAAATAAAATTATCTCTAATGAACACTGATGCAGTCATTTTAAATAAAAGACTAGCAAGTAGGTTTCAACCTAAGGGATGGGGTTGAGTATATAACAGAAGGATGACTTAACAATATAACAAATTAGTTAATAATACATTACAAATAATAAAATAATGTTCATATCAACAGATGCTGCTGAAAAGAGTTCTGACAAAATCTAGCACTTATTTCTATTAAAAAACAGATATAAGAAAATTTGGACCATTTTAATATAGCAAATAATATCTAAATTCAAGAGCAAAAATATGTAATGGAGAAAACTTAAAAGGGCTTTATAATAAGATGGGGGGGTAAAGCATGGATGCCCTTTATCAACTCCAATTTTTAACATGATTCCAAAAATGCTATAGTAATAAGGTAGATAAATAAAAGGAAGAAGTATAAGTAAAGATGAAACAAAATGATTGCTTTTTTTGGAGATTAGACAAAGATTTATTTATAAAACACTAAAGAATCAAAATTTTAACTGAAAATATTTTTAAAAATCATCAAAATTGGGGGGATATGAAATAAATTCAAAGAAATCATTAGTATTCCTCTATGTTAGTAACAGTCCATAAAATTTAGTATCTACACTAGGTTGCTAAATGGTGGAAATATAAAGAGGTCAAAGATAATCTTTGCCTTTCAGGAGCTTACAAAGACAGCATTCCAACAAATAAATTCAAAGCAAACTATACAGGATGAACAGGAAATAATTAAAAGGAAGGCATTGGAATTAAGAGGGTAAGTTCAGGAAGGCTTCCTGTAGAAAGTGAGATTTTCATTGGGACTGAAACCTGGAAATTCAATTGTAGCAAAGACAGGAGGTTGGTATGGAAGATACCACAGAAGATGCCCATAGTCTAAAAGATTAAGGTTTTTGTTCATAAAATAGCTGGGCCATTGGTGTCACTGGATTTGTAAAATAGCTGTCAAGGAGAAAGGTATCAGAAACCTAGAAAGGTAGAAATGGCTGGGTTAGGAAGCATTTTGAAGGCCAAACAGAGGACTCTGCATTTAATCCTGGAGGTAATAGGGAGCCACTGGGATCTGAATGGTGGTGGTGGTGGTGTTTGACATGTTTAGACCTAGGATTTAGGAAACTTATATAGTGGCTGAACAAAGGATTGTAGTAGGGAGAGAGGCTTGTGAGTGTGGCAGGCAAACTTACCAGCAGTTATTGATAATTAAGTCTTGAGATGAAGAGGGCCTGCTCCAGAGTGGGGCAATGTCATAGAAGAGAAGTATGGTAGAGGTGAAATCGGTAGGCTCTGGCATCATACTAGGGTTAAGAGAGGGTGGGAAGTCCAGGCTGACCCCTAGATTGACAGGGAGCCTGCAGGCCTGGAGGGATGATGTTGCTCTCCATAGTAAAAGTGTAAGGAGAAGGGAAAAAGACTTTGGGGGAAAGTTGATGAATTCTTCTTTGGACATCTGGAGCTTTAGATATCCGATTTGAGATGTTGAGATATGAGGCTGGAGGTCAGTAGAGAGGTTGAGACTGGAAAGTTGGATCTGAGAGTCATTAGCATAGAGATGGTCATTAAATCCATGAGAGCAGATGAGATTCCCCAAGTGAAGTAATAAAGAGGGAGAAGAGGGTCCAGCCTAGAATCTTGAGGGACCACCTTTGATTATAGGCCATGACCTGGAGAAGGCTCAAGCAAAGGAGACTGTGAAGGGGCAGTCAAATAAGTAGGAGAACCAGGAAAGGTTTCCTGAAAGTCTAAGATAGATTTCAACCAACATCTAACCCCCCCCCCCCAATTCCACCTCCCTTGAGTTATCTTATTGCTCCAGAACTATGGTCAATGTTAAGTAAAAACTACCCCTCCTCCCCTTTTCACTTTTTTTTTAGGTTTTTGCAAGGCAGTGGGGTTAAGTGGCTTGCTCAAGGTCACACAGCTAGGTAATTATTAAGTGTCTGAGGCTGGATTTGAACTCAGGTGCTCTATCCACCGAGCAACCTAACCACCCCCTCTTTTCACTTTTTTTTTTGAGTGAGAGAAAATTGTACATTTTATTCATGAACCTTTTAAGATACACCTTCAGAGGTATGGGTACTTCACGTAGGCATGAAGCACTCTTTTCACTTTTTAATGGGAAAGTGTGTCACAAAAATATACAGACAGGTTACCATTTATAACCAGTCTCAACCCTACCTATCAGAAGACCACTAATGGCTCCCCAGGCAACAATATACTCTTAGGATCTCAATCTTTCCAGCAGCTAAAGACTCCCGTATGCACCATCTTTCCCAAACAGAAAGTGAGCTCTTTGACAAGGGCTGTCCCAATGTTTTATTTGTATTCCCAGATCTCCATCAAGGAGATCACATTCTAATGGGGAAGACAACTCACAGATATAACTATGAACCACACATACATAGACCATAAATAGGAAATAATCTTACAGGAAGGTACTAATTGTGGGCAAGGAAAGTGGACTGGAAAAGAACTTTTGCTGTCAGTGGAATCTGATTTCAGGCTTGAAGGAATCCAGAAGGTGGAGTGAGGAAGTAGGGCACTGCAGGTATGGGAGACAGCAATTGAAAAGGCACTGAGTGATCTTGCTCTTATACTTTGTTTCTTCCTTAAGGATGATTTCTCTCTCATCACACTCAATTTGGATCAATGTATACCATGGAAACAATGTAAAGACTGGCAGATTGCCTTCTGTGGGGGGAGGGGGAGGGAGGTACGATTGGGGGGGGGAAATTGTAAACTCAAATAAAATCCTCAAAGGAAAAAAAAAGGCACCGAGATGAGGGAAAAGAATGTTGTGGCAAGGACAGCAAGTGTGTAATTAAGAGTTGGTTCTGAAAGACTTCAAAAGGCAAAAGCACATTTTATATTTGATTATGGTGATAAGGAGGCCCTAGTAAAGGAGGCAAGGTAGGGAGCCCCCTGGCAGGCTCCTAGCGTGGTATTCTGGGCTCAAGATGATAAGGGCTGAGACCAGGGGAGACTGACAGGTTGCAACAGGACTTGCTTACAAACTGGACAAAGGGGTAAGGGTGAGGGGGAAAAGCCTGAGTGATGATGGGGTCTCTGACAGTAATAGTTAAGTTCAGAAAAGGGGAAGATTTGGGGAGGAAAGATAATGAATTGTGTTGTGGATATGCTGGTTTTGAGATGTCAACAAGACCTAACACTTCCTAATGTTTATATAGTGCTTTTAGCACTATACAAATATTCTCTCCATAACCACCTCAAGAGGTGGATGCTATTATTTTCTGTTTTTAGAGATGAGGAAACTGAAGCAGAGCTTAAGTAACTATGTCAAAAGTGGGATTGGAATTTAAGACTTCCTGACAGAAAGGTTAGTGTTGTACCCAACAAACTATCTGGCATCTCCCTCTCCAGTTCCAGGATGTCCACGGGGCAGTGAGGAATGCAAGACTCATGGTAAGGAGTTCACCAAGTTGAATAGTTAAGAGGAGAAGCAGCCCTTGGGTTCCTTGGGCTACACTCCTATTTAGCAGCCATGACCTAAAAGATCTAGTAAAAAAGACGGTGAATAGTAGTGAGGTAGAAGGAGGATCAGGGGACAGCAACAGCCTGCAAACTTGGAGAGTATTTAGATGAGGGTGACTGACAGTGGTCAAGAATATGGAAAGGTCAAGGAAGATGAAGATTAAGTCAAGGCCATCAGATTTGGAAATGAAGAGAGCGCTGATAGCTGTGGAGACAACAGTTGTGGCTGAATGAGGTCAAAAGCCAGAAAATACAGAATTCTGAAGACAGTGAAAGGAAGTGGAGACACTACTTGAGACACTGTCTCAAATTTAGTTAATAAGTGAAGAGATAAAGGAATCAGCAGCAAGAAGGGCCACCTCAGAAGGGTAAGAGGGAGGCAGAGGAGATGATGGAGGGAGACATCAGAGTGATAGATTAGGTGGGGAGAAAAGAGAGCTCTTGGTGAATGACCTCGGGGAGAGAGGGTTTGAAGAGAGATGAATCCTCTTAAATAATCCAAACTTTTCAAAGAAAAACTCATCATTTGACAAATGCTGCTGTGAAAACTGGTATGGCAGAAAGTAGATATAGAACAACATCTCACACCCTATATTAAGAAAAGCTCAAAATGGGTATGTGATTTTTATATATAGAGGGTGATGCCAGGAACAAAATAAAAGAACATGGAATAGTTTAACTATCAGCTTTATGCGCAAGGAAGGAATTTGGGACTAAAAAAGAAATAGGGTATTACAGAATGTAAAATAATTTGGATTACATAAAATTAAAAAGTTTTGCAAAACAAAACAAATGCAACCAAATTAGAAAGCAGAAAACTTTGAAAAAATTTTTGCAACAAGTATCTCTCTCTCTCTCTCTCTCTCTCTTTTTTTTGCAAGGCAGTGGGGTTAAGTGGCTTGCCCAAGGCCACACAGCTAGGTAATTATTAAGTATCTGAGGCTGGATTTGAACCCAGGTCCTCCTGACTCCAGGGCCGGTGCTCTATCCACGTAGCCACCCCCAACAAGTATCTCTGATAAAGCCATTATTTCTCAAATATAAAGAACTGAGTTAAATTTGTAAAAATACAAGTCATTTCCCAATTGGTAAAGGATCAAAGAATATGAACAGGAAGTATTCTGATAAAGATATCAAAGCTATCTATGGTCATGAAAAAATGCTCTATCATTATTAGAGAAATGTAAATTAAAACAACTGTGATGTACCACTTCACATGTATGAGAACAGTCAGTATAACAAAAAAGAAAAATGCTGATGTTGAAGGAGAACTGGGAAAGCTGGAACACTAATGCATTGTTGGGGGAGTTGTGAACTGATCCAAGTGTTCTAGAAAGCCATGTGGAACTGTGCCAGATAGCTATTAAAACTGTGCATACCCTTTGATCTAGCAAATACCACTGATAGATCTATATTCCAGAGACATACAAAGAAAGGGAAAGGGACCTATTTGTTAAAAAAACAAAACCAAAAAACCCCAAACTATAGTAGTTTTTATGGTGGCTAAGAATTGGAAATCAAAGGAATATCCATCAATTGGGAAATGGTTAACAAGCTGTGGGACATGATAGTCATGGAATATGATTGTGCTATAAGAAATGCCAAGCAGGATGGTTTCAGAAAGACATGAACTGATCCATACGGAAATGAAAAGAACCAGGATAAGGCTGTTCACAGTAAGAGCAGTGTTGTTTGATGAAGAACTGTGAATGACTTGGCTATTCTCAGCAATACAATGATCCAACAATTTTTTTTTAAATCGATATTTTATTTTTCCAATTACAGGATTTTTTTTAAGGTTTTTGGAAGGCAATGGGGTTTTAAGTGGCTTGCCCAAGGCCACACAGCTAGGAATTATTAAGTGTCTGAGGCCGGATTTGAACTCAGGTACTCCTCACTCCAGGCCTGGTGCTCTATCTACTGGGCCACCTAGCCACCCCTATCCAAGACAATCTTAAAGGAGTACAATGAAGTATGCTTTTCATCTCCAGAGAAAGAAGTGATAAGGAAGGAAAACAGACTGAGCATTCTATTTTTCTCTTTCATTTTTTCCTTTTATTCAAGTCTTCTTGAACAAAATGACTAACATGAAAATGTTTTGCATAATTGTACATATATACAACCTATAATCTGATTGCTTACTGTTTCAGGGAGGAGGAATAGAATTTGGAATTTAAAACTTTAAATAAAAATGATAAAAAAAATAAGAAAAGGTCTGAAATGACTGCTTTGTAAGTAGTGAACAGATTATGACAATAAAAAAGGACAGCCTTTTTGCAGTGAGTTGAGACCGTGTAACGTTTGTGAGTGAGCATCATCCTAATTGTCTCTAACCCTATTCAGTAGCCAGATGGGTAACATTAGTATGGCCGGTGCTTGATAAGTCATGACAAGTGGCAACAAAGTTAAGAGGACAAGAAGACTGGAGCTGTGGCAGGGGGAACTGGGGAGTGGGAGAAGTGGAGGGACTCTTCCCTAAGCCCCGTCTCTCTCCAGTCTTTCAAAAAAAATTTTATTTCTTTAAGGCAATGGGGTTAAGGGACTTGCCCAAGGTCACACAGCCAGGCAATTATTGTATCTGAAGCCAAATTTAAACTCAGGTCCTCCTGACTCCATGATCAGTGCCCTATTCACTCCTTCCAGTCTTAATAAAGTCATCTTCCCATTATCCTGGACTCCTCACTCAATGAAAACTGTTCTCTTCAAGGATCTAAAGGTTAAATCTGAAGGCCTCTTCTCAATCCTCCTTGGTCTCTCTGAAGCATCTAACACCTTTCCTCTTAGAATTACTCTGTCCTTAGTGGGTTGATAAAAATGCTGTGGGTCACCTTTAAAAACTCTGATCTGTACACTTTAAAATCTTAGAAACGGAATTCACAATCTATTTAAATCCTTTTAAACAAAGAATTTCAGTGGGGTTTTGAACTTTTTATTAAAAATATCATGTAGGGGCAGCTAGGTGGTGCAGTGGATAGAGCACTGGAGTTCAAATCTGGCCTCAGACACTTAATAATTACCTATCTGTGTGGCCTTGGGCAAGCCACTTAACCCCACTGCCTTGCAAAAACCTAAAAAACAAACAAAAATATCAGGTAACATCTTCAGATTAACTTGTAGGAACTGACTGACAAATAAGGCAGCTGGAACTCCAACAGCCAAATATCAGTAATAACCTTTGCATACTTTGTGGATAAGACAAAAATAACTATCATGATTTTTAACTAGCACAGTCAATGATATACTTTTCTCATATGAATCCAGATATCTTTGTAGCTATTTCCCATCCCTCTCCATATAATCTTTAAAACTAAGGACCAAAATAAAAGTGAACTTAGGAATATATTTTTAATTGCTGAATCACAAAGTGCTAAACCAAGATTTTAAAAAATAAGTATATTCATTCAATCCCTTTGCTCTTACTAAAAATATTTTCAGTTTATGAGTTTAATATATCCTTTTAGCTTTAATTCATTTTTAAACTTAAACTCTGAAACCAAAAAAGAAATCTTGGAAGACATAATTAAATGATTAATAAACACATGCAAATAATTAGAGGAAATGAAATCAGGGAAAAAATAGGAATTATAGTAGGATCTGAGTCTAGCTCCTAGTCCAGGGAGATGATGACATCAACACAAAAGATATGGAAGAAGTTTTGAATACTGGAAGAGTGAATGGTAGGAAGCATAGTTTAGATGGAAAAATAAATTCAGAAAAAAATCAGAAACTAATTTGTTAAGCTCAGCATTAGTTTCAGAAAATATCAAAAAATGATTCTATCTCAGGAAATCATCCAAAAAAATTTCCTAAAAGAACAAAAAGTAATGTTTGGCAAATATTAAGAATTCATGGAACTTTAATCAGAAATCTTCCCAAATAACGAAAGAGCTGAAATTTTAGAGTCAGGAAAGCACTACCTGTATCTTAGTTTATTAAATCCACAAAACAATCTTCTTAGTATCCTTATTCTATAGAAGAGGAAACTGAAAATAAAGTATGGAATTAGGACTAGGCCTCTAAATTCCCTTCTATTTCTAAAATTATGGTTCAATGATTACATGATGCCCCAAAAGGTAAAATGTCTTGCCCATATCCTCAAATTTCAAATACAAGGAAGAAATTCTTCACGTCAAAAGACTTGAAGACTGCCAGATAGTATTTTTCAAAAACATCAATTTGGGTTTCACAAGAATTTTTTTCAAAAATCAGCATTGATCAGGGGCAGCTAGGTGGCTAGTGGATAAAGCATTGGTCCTGGAGTCTGAAGTACCTGGGTTCAAATCCAGTCTCAGACACTTAATAATTACCTAGCTGTATGGCCTTGGGCAAGCCACTTAACCCCATTTGCCTTGCAAAAAAAAAAAAAACAAACCTAAAAAAAATCAGCACTGATCAAATAAATGGAAAAAAGGAGACATATAGTTAAAAAACTCGATTCCTGACACCAAATTTAGATTTCAGAAAATCTCAAGTTTTGTTTGGGGACAAAAAAAAAGGTGGATGGTTAAAAATTCTGAGGGTCAAGATTGTGAAAAAAAATGGAAGGGGCTCTAGGTAAAAAGCAGTCTAAAGCTAGGAACATTTAAGGTAATGTACTTTTCATTTATAATTATTTGTAATCTTACTGTAAGCCCCAGAGTGACTAAAATTTAGTATTGCATCATCATTTAATCAGTGAATGATGATACTGCCAGCTTAGAAAATACTGACTTGAATTTACAAATTAAGATTTGCCTTTTCCTCAAGCCAACTCTGTAGGGCAGAGAGGCAATATGACGCAACTGAGAGATGAGGTAATTTGCTCAGGGTTAAACAGAATCTGTGCATTGAAATTTTAGTGGGAGACAGACAGCATGAAAAACAGAAGAGGTAAAATAAATCTAAGTCCTTAATAAAAGATCATTCAGAGAGAGAGAGAGAGAGAGAGAGAGAGAGTACTAACTCAGAATGCAATGCCAAAGGGAACAAGTAAGAGGACCAGAAGGAAAAGTGCCAAATTGGGAAATGGGAAGGAGCTTTAGTGAGACAGATCCAGTAGTTTAAAAGAGAAATGTTGGTTTGTTTATTTAAGTTTAGTAAAGGATTAGAAATACTGCTCAAAACTATAGGGTACAGCAATGCATGCTCGGTACAAATAGCTAACAATGAATGCCCATATTAAGGAGAGAAAAGGATTCTTAGCTGATTCTGTAAGCGAAGCAATTAGCCAAAGTCAGGAAGATAAAGTAAAAGTAACGTTGAATAAAGGAGCTTATCAAAATGAGCAGAAATAAGACAGATCACACAAGAGGTGGAATTGAGCAAACTGTAAAAATACAGTAACATTTTTATAGAGCTTTAAGGTTTACAAAGTATTTTCTTTCTCACAGCCTTGGGAGACCAGGAGGGCAAGTCCCATTTAAGGTTTTGAAAAGTTAAGAAACTTGCTATTGCTTATATGCAGAGTTAACTGGAAGGCTTTCCTGTTCTAAACTCCTGATTTTCAAAACACTATTCTAGGAAATTCTCAGTGTCATAAGCTATTTCCATTGAAGGACCAATAATAAAAGAGAAAAAATTCAGACTATATGGATTAGATCAAGAACATTCTTATGGGTACAAACTAATAATAAAATCTTCAAAGACTAATGCTTAGTTTTGTGATAACTTGAAAATTCAAAAAGAAATGACTGAATGTGAAACATAAAATTCCCAAATTGACAAAGCAGAAAACAACTTGAAATGACCTATCTTAGGAGAAAAACTTCTATTAGTAAAAAGCAGCCTTTGGACTGTCTTAAAATTTCATTTTTAAATGCATAAAACACATAGGATTATAAAGGAAACTAATTATTTGAAAATAAAATTAGGTTCATGGAATTTTATATCCAGGCTAAGAAATGCTTGTTTTATAGGGTCTCAGTTACCAAGTTGGAAAGAAAGGATTCAAATAAACTTGACTAGTGCAGGTTCACTATATTGAACAGTAAAACCAAGTAATCACACTCTTTTGCTGTTGGCAGATATAAAGATAGAATACCAATCCATTCTTTACATAAAAGAAAACTATATGCCAATACCTTTAAAGAATACCAATGCAAAAGTATTAAAGTATTGGCCAAAATTCCTAAATACACAAAAACATTTATTCATTTTGACAAAGTGATAAATGAAATTAATGGGAACTGAAGTATACTTCTATGATGGAAAAACAATGTAAGAATTTGATCTGGACCTGTGATTTCGTCATTGGATTTTTTATAAAAATGAAAATGGAAGTTGTAAAGAAATCTTGAGAGCAAAAACTTCTTTCACTCAGGAAGAATAAGTCAACTCATTGCTTAACCCAAGTGAGTTGCCAATCTCTGGTTAAAGGTCTTTTATCCATAGTATTACAATGCCCCCTAATTATATCAATGTGAAAAAACACGAGTACATCAATAACTGCATAAAAGGTTGATGATAAAAATGCAACATCGAATTGTTAAAAAAAAAAAATTGGCTGTCCAGAGAAGAATTATGGAGATTGAACGAAGACCAAAGGCTATTACTTTTAATTTAGAAAAAATTATATTTTTTGTGATTTCGCTATCTCTTATACTTTATTTTTCTTCTTCAAGGATATGATTTCTCTCTCATCACATTCAATTGAGATCAATGTAAAGCATGGAAGCAATGTAAAGACTAACAGACTGCCTTCTGTGGGGGGGGGAAGTGAGATTGGGGGGAAAATTGTGAAACTCAAAAATCTTTCTAAAACAAAACAAAAAATTGGGTGATTCTCTATGTAAAGCATGTGAATAGAATGATTTTTTTCCTTAAAGTAGATGACCTGCTTTTATCCAGTACTTCTCTTAACATGCCACTGTTCCTTCCTGGCCTTACAGAACTTTCAATGGAGCGGTTGCCCACTGTCACAACTCCTGTCTAGCATAATTCCAGGAATGTCAGTTCTAGCAATGAGACATGAAAAAGACCTGAGCCATGAAGTTAAACCTCTTCCCTTACAAATGAGGAAAAGACGGTCTGAGGTGAATTCATCTGCTCAAGGTCAACTGAGTTTAATAAACAGCAAAGCTGGGATGCAAAAAGCCTTGCTGCACTTTTACCTAGAATAAGTCAATAGAGCCTGGATCACAGGGCACAAACTTTGGAGAAGGCTCGACCTCTGTCCTGAGAGGGGGAGTTCCAATTTTAAAATATTCTTGAACTTGATTACAAGTAGTTTGTTCTTATGAACTTCATCCTGTGATAAGCCACGCCAATAGGCTGTTGCTTGCTTATGTTATCACAGATATTTAAAACAGCCCTTGAAAATTAGGTGGCTAAACTTTAACCTCAAAGATATATCTTATTAGGGAGGCTGAACGACTAATTATAGCTATGTGGCAGAGGTACACTTATTAAGTACTTTAGTTGTAGAACAAGGACAAGATTGTAGGTTTGGAAAAAACCAAGAGACAAACACCCTTTGAAAAAGGAGTACAAGATAATCAATCTTATCCAGAGAAACTGAGAAATATCGTTTCTACCTTACCAGTACACATACAGGCAAACTTTAAATTACTTTTGACAACAATAAAACCGAACACGTTATCTCCTACAGGTTTACAGGTCAAGTTCATGTGGCAAAAATGTTAATAGTTCACAAAGATTTGCGGCAAAAGCAATCAAAATATTCATGGTCTGGTATGGGAGGCGGGCTTACTGGAGAGGATTCTCTCAGGAGCTGTTCCCTTCTGGAAGTTAGAGGATTTTAAAGCCAGAAATATCAGATGGCAGACTCTCGATGTCTGTGGCAGCAGACGGGCCCAGTTTATGGGCTCTGACTTTGAGGTCTCCTTAGCTCGTCCCACAGACCCGATGGCTTGTTAACCTGCGGGCTTGTATGGGATCTGAAGGGCCCAATTCTGAGGACCCGAGGGGAAACCCTAGGCGGAGGGATCAGATCAAAAGCCCCCAAACTCTGGCAGAAGTCCCAAGCCCGAGCCTAGTTTCTCTAGGACGCTCATCCCGGGCCAAAAGTGACATCGATAAAGGGGTGTGAAAGAACACGGGAGGAAAGACAGCCAGCATCTCAGAATTGGGGAGGAAACGGGGCGCGCGGCCCGACTTCACAGAGAATCCCACAGGTCGCCGTCTCTCGGGGGAGGCCGCGCGAAGCCCCCAAGCGCCCCCAGGCCGCAGGGCCAGGCCCCGGGCCGCCCCGGCCTCCTGGAGCAGCCGCAGCCGCCGTGCGCTGCCCCGCGTCCTCTGCGGCCGCGGAACTTGCTGCTTTGCGGATTCCCAACCGAAAAGGCCCGGGCCCGGGGGCTGCGGGGGCCCTCGCGCTGGCCCGGGCCCGGGGGCTGCGGGGGCTGCGGGGGCCCTCCCGGAGCACCTACCCGCTCTCCTGGCCCAGGCCCGAGCGGCGGCAACGGGCGGTGCCGCAGGCCCAGGAGCAGGCGGAGGGGGCTCCCGGGGGGACGCGGCCCGGCCCGGCCCGGCCCGGGGGCGCCGCCACGGACTGGGGCGGGGGCAGGGGCAGCGCGCGAGGCCCAGCCTTCCGGAGGCCGAGCCGGGGCGGCCCCTGCTCCCCGCTGCGCGCCCGGCCCCGCCGGCCGTCCTCCCCGGGGGCTCGGGCGGGGCGGGCTCCGAGGGGAGGCCGCGGCCGCGGCGGCCGAGCCCCGGCCCGCTTCTCCTTCCCGTGAGGCTCCCGGCCCCCCTCCCCCCAACGCCTCGGAAGTGCGGCGACGTCGCCCGAGCCCTTCCGGCGCACGCACGAGGCGCGAGCACGCCGAGGGCGGCGACGCGGCGACCCCGGGGGCACCCGCTCGCCGCGCCGCCGCCGCCATTCATCTCCGCGTCGGAGTGGGAGCCGTGCGTGCGCGCTCCCGGCGCGGCGTGCGAGCCGAGCGCGCGCGCGCCGAGGGCAGGCGACGAGCGACAGGGGGGGAGGCCCGGCAGGTTCCAGCTCCCGCCCCCCCCCACCCCCCCCCCCACCCCGCGCTTTCCGCCTTCCTTTCTCCGGGACCAGGGGCCGGGCCGGGCTCCGGGCGGGGCCGGGAGGAGGAAGCGGCCCCCGCCCCCCGCCGCGGCCCCGGGAAGCCCCGCCCCCCGCCGCCGGGCCGTCCGCACGCAGCCGCGCGCCCCGTCGCCGTGCGCGCGCCCGCCAGTCCCGCTGGGGCCGCTCCGTGCGCGAGGCTGCAGGCCGGGAGTTGTTGTCAGGCCCAGGCCTCCGAGGCCGCCGCCGCCGCCGCCGCCGCCGGGACCGGGCCGTGGGAGAGGCCGCCGCCGCCGCCGCCCGGGAGCGCGCGCGCGCGTGGGGCCGCCGCCGCCGCCGCCGCCGCCCGGAGAGCCCGAGGCCGCCCGGCCGGAGCCCAACGTCGGGGCGGGATGGAGTGAGGCGCCGGGGCCGCCGCCGCGCCACTTCCGCCTCGGGCGGCCCGAGCCCAGCCCAGCCGAGCCGCGGCCCGAGCCGGAGCCCGAGCCGCCGTCGTCGCTTCCGCGCGCGGGCATGGCCGCGGCCCGGGCCTGAGCCGGCGCCGGCCCAGCCGCCCAGGGAGCCCGAGGCCGCGCCCGCCCCGTCCGCCCGCCCGCCGCGCCCGGCCCCGCCGCCCCCCCCCCCCCCATGCCGAGCAGCGCGGACGCGGCCCTGGGCGGCGGCGGGGCCGGGGCCGGGCCCGGCCTGAGCTGGGCCGAGAAGAAGCTGGAGGAGCGCCGCAAGCGCCGGCGCTTCCTGTCCCCGCAGCAGCCGCCGCTGCTCCTGCCGCTGCTGCAGCCGCAGCTCCTGCCGCCGCCCCCGCCGCCGCCGCCGCCGCAGCCGCCGCCCTCGCTGCTGTTCCTGGCGGCCCCGGGCCCGGCCGCCGCCGCAGCCGCCGCCGCCGCGGCCTCCTCGTCCTCCTCCTGCTGCTTCGGCCCGGGGCCGGGGCCGGGGCCGCCGGGGCTCGAGCTCAAGCGGCTGCCCAGGGGGAAGAGGCGCGCCGCGGCCCGGCAGAAGCGGCGCCGCGGGGCCCGCGCCGGGCAGGAGGCCGAGCGGCGCCGCCTCTTCGCGCCGCAGCCCCCGCCGCCGCCGCTCCCGCCGCCGCCGCCGCCGCCGCCGCAGCAGCCGCCGCCGCCCTCGCCCTCGCAGCCGCCGCCGCCGCCGCCGCCGCCGCCGCCGCCGCCGCGCCGGCCGCAGGACGGGGGCGCCGGGCCCGGGGCCGCCAGCCCGCCCGCCGCCGACTACGACGACGTGAGCTCCCAGTCGGAGCCGGGCCTGGGGCCGCCGGCCGCGGGGCCCGGGGGCGGCGGCGGCGGCGGCGGGAGCGGCGGAGGAGGCGGCGGCGGCGCGGCCAGCCCGGCCTCGTCGCCCGGGGCCCCGGCGCGGCGCGGGGACGGCTCGTCCGAGCGCCGGCCGCGCCGGGAGCACCGGGGCGGCGGCGGCGGGAGCGGCGGGGGCGGCGGCAGCGGCGGCGGCGGCGGCGGCGGGAGCCGCAGCAAGGAGCGGCACCGCGAGCACCGGCGGCGGGACGCGCAGCGCGCCGGGGCCGGCGAGGCCTCGGCCAAGTCCCGCGGCCGCCACGGCCACGGCGACGACCGCGCGTCCGAGGCCTCGGCCAAGGGCGGCGGCGGCGGCGGCGGGAGCGGCGGCGGGGGGCGCCGCAAGAGCGCGTCGGGCGCGTCGGGCCGCAAGGAGCGGGACTCGAAGGCGCACCGCAGCCGGACCAAGGCGGCCAAGGAGCCGCCCTCGGCCTACAAGGAGCCGCCGCGGGCCTACCGCGACGACAAGAGCGAGCCCAAGGCCTACCGGCGCCGCCGCTCGCCCAGCCCGGCCCGCGAGGACGGCGCCCCGCGCGGCCGCAAGTCCCCGGGCAGCCCGGCGGGCGGCGGCAGCCCCTACTCGCGGCGCGGCCCGCGCTCGCCCAGCCCCTACGGCCGCCGCCGCTCGCCCAGCTACAGCCGCCACAGCTCGTACGAGCGCGGGGCCGACGTGTCGCCCGGGCCCTACGGCGGGAGCTGGCGCCGCTCGCGGAGCCCCTACAGCCCGGCCGTCAGGTGGGTGCCGCGCGGGGGCGCGGGGCGGGGGCGCGGGGTTTGGTGTCCGGTGCCCGGGGGCGCGGGGTTTGGTGTCCGGTGCCCGGGGGGCGCGGGGTTTGGTGTCCGGTGCCCGGGGGCGCGGGGTTTGGTGTCCGGTGCCCGGGGGCGCGGGGTTTGGTGCCCGGGACCCCAGCCGGCAGAGCCCGGGGCCCCTGACTTGTGGGGACTTTGGCAAGGCTGCAGCCCGCCTCGGGGCGCAGAGAGTGCAGGGCAGAGGGAGCGGGGCACAAGCCTGAGCAGCCAGCTCGAGGTTGGCAAGGGGCATCACGGGCACGCGTGCTGCGCCAACAGCCTCGGGCACGTGCCCCATGCCTGAGGAGTCTTCGAAGCCCGGCCTTGCTGGGTTAGCATAGAGGGCCACAGCCCTTAGGAGAGGGGGAGAACACCCCATTGTGAGCTAGGGGGTACAGCCAGAAAGCAGCCTTGGAAATACCCGGGGGCTCCAGAGACCGAGGCTAAGAAGTTACAGAAAGGGAAGGCTGACGCCGCAGGTGGGCGCCTGGGCCCGGTGTCTTGAGCTCAGACGTGAAGGCATGGCTAAAGGAAGGTCTGGATGGCTGGGCTTGGATGAGTGCTTTGCTTGACATTGGAGTTGTTGGCACCTCCTTGACCTCCTAAGGATCTGTGGACTTCTCTCCTTCCCCAGATCCCTAAGCAGGAATCTCCCAGATCTCTGCTTCATCTGCTGACTTGTGAACGTTGTCTAGACAGGATGCTGGAGACAAAACTTGCACTCTTCTCCAGTGCTGCCTCCCACCCCTGGCAGCATGGCAAGGCCTCTTGAATCTTCTCTCCCTGCTCTCTCTTGGAGGGGTGGGAGGTACGTGACCAATAGAGGCATACATACTGTTTGATGGGGAAGACAAAGGCTGCCTGGAGGAGCAGGAACTCCCCGACCCTTCCCCTTCCCTTTCTCTTGGTTCTAGAGCACAGCTGAGCTTACTGTCCAGGGAGAACCTGTTCCTGTCTGAGTGTTGACTCCTCTTCTCTTCCTTGCCTTGCATTACTGCCTGGGGCTCGTCCTCTGGGCGCTTCAAGTTAAAGGCATCCAAAATCCAATTCATTATCTGCCCCTCGAATCTGGTCTTTATTCCTTCTTATTTCAGGAAACTGCTCTTTCTTAAGGAACCAGATCTGAAAGCCCATTATCAGTCTTCATCTTTTCCAGTCACTACTACTATCCTTCCCTCCTAGAACTTTTCTTCTCTGGTTCTTCTCCGTTTTCCCTCCATAGTTCTTGTTTGTCTGGCTTCTCTTTTAGTTTCCTTGGCTGTACTTTCTCAGAGGCCCATCCTCGGTGATATCTTTGTCCCCTTCTTTCTCTACTCTCAATGACCTCATTAGTCTCATGAGTTGAAATTTCATCACTGGAGCTGATTCCCAGATGCACATGCTCAACCTTGGTTCCACTCTGCTCTGAGTTCTAATTTCTTTTAGCCAACTACTGTTGAGTGTTTTCAAATTTCAAATTCACCATATCCAGAGCAAAACTCATTCTATTCCTCACCCAAACCCATCTCTCTTCCAAACTCCCCAGTTTTTCTTGAGGGTGTTGCCATCCTTCCAGTTTCATGACTTCAGCCTCACCGTGTCCTCTTACATACTCGTTCTTCTCCTACATAACTGGTCAGCTGTTAAATCTTGTCATTTCTAGGAATGACACAGCTTTACGAACATCTCTCCTTGAGTTACTAACTTTTGGGGAGGGGTGTCCTTTTGGGGTTTTTTTTTTTTTGACATTTTGATATCTATATCTCACTAGCTAATTGATTTCCTTGACAGGCCTGTGGTTTTATACCTTTAAAAGCATGCTGAGAAGGGGTCCATGACACAACCGTCGTTGGGAACCTCTAAGGATCAGATAGGGACTCTTCTGTTTGACACATCAAGTCCTTATAACTTTTCTCCAGCTTACCATTCCAAGCTTATCTTGCATTTCTTGTCATGTTCCCAAAGCCACACTGGACTTCTGGCTGGCAGTCTTTGAGCCTGGATTTTGTTTTCTCCTTAGCTCAGAAGACTCTTAGTGTTCTCAGGGGCTTTCAGAGTTTTGCCTAAATACTACCTTCTACACGTAAGGCTTCTTTCCCCCCGCCCCACTTCCTTTATTACATTCTATCTATTCTGAATATACTTTGTTTATCCTTGTGGTCTCCCAGTGGAACCTAATCTGCCTTAGGTCCTCGAGCCTAGTCCTGTCACTGACCTGGAGCAGCTGCTTAACAAGTGATTGTTGAGTGAAGGACGCTGCTGTTCCTTATCCCCCGGCCTGGACTCTGGGCCTCTTCCATGTTGAGGGTTTGGAATGCTAGACCACATGATCCTTACAATCTGTCCTCACCAGTCTTATGTTAACCTCCCTAATGAGCAGCCTTTTACTTCTTGCCCCATGGAAAAACCTTCCAACTAGCCTTCCTGCCTCCCATCTGGTTCATTCTAACCTTGCACTATTGCCCAAGTAAATTTAATATGGTATGGCCCATTTAGAGAGTTGCACCAGCCTACTTTGCTATTTGAAGGCCTTCATTAGCGAGATCTAGCCCCTTTTCAACTTTTTTATGCATTGGTCCACAAATTCTTTTCGTTGTCTGGGCTCAAGTTCCCAGAATCTCAGTTCTTGATAGGGGCTTCAGAGGCCAAAATCTGAATGAGAATCTTCTACATAGCATTCCAGACTGCAAGTGGCCATCTACCCTTTGCTTTTCTTAATTCTGGTGGCCCCATTTGACCTGATGTTAGCTTTATTTGGTAGGCATTTCCTTACCTGTCTCACCATTTGGAGAAAGTTTTTCTCTCCCCCCATCATCCTCATCCCCATTGTTCCTGGTTCTCTGGGGAGCCGAGAACAGAATGTCCTTGTTCCCTCCCACCTTGCCCCTTTTGACTTCTTTGTGAAGTCCCTTAAGCCTGGCCTCGGTGTCACCCTTGCCTCCTCACTTTCACTCCATGTATCGAGTTCATCTCCAAATCTAGGTCTCGTTCGCACTGTATACTTTCTTTCCTCACATAGCCACGGCGGTCCACCCCCAGTGGGTGACTGCAGATTGTGGAGTCAGTAAGGTGTTAGTGAAGACTTTTGCGACCTGGCTGTGGCTTTTCTCCATTTATCCCCAGACCACAGGAAATTGTCACCTCAGTATTTTCACAGCTTTTACTGTTTCCTCCTCCAGCTCTATCCAAGAATACATGAGAATTGGAAGTGGGTTTGTATTGATGAAAACTCCTACTTCTGGGTGACTCTGGTCAAGTCACTTTGTAGTTGGCAAAAGGCTGTGTATACAATAGACACTAGATAAATGCTTAAAAAAACTCTTACCTACTTTTTATATAATAATGCTGGTTAATGTTTATGTAACACTTTGTAAGTGTGAGGCTGGTATTCAAGGTTTTACAATGATCTCATCTGATCCTGGCTACAATCTGGAGAAGTAGGGGCTGTTATTCCCATTTTGCTGAGGAAACTAAGGCAAACAGATTAAATGGCTTGCTCAGGGTCATTTAATTCGTGCATGTCTGAGGTCTGGTTTGCACCTGGGTCTTCCTGACCCCAGGCCCATGACTCTTTCCATTGTGTCTCCTCACTGCAACATTCAGAACCGACCCAGATTTTGTTTAGCAGCCTCAGGATTATAGAATCTTCAAGCTGGTCTAATCCTGCTGGGAGGGGGGCACATCCCTGAAACTGCTTGGAAGGTTCCACTGTTGGAGACCCCTGGGGGCAGCATTAATACTCATTAGGCAGATACTGGGTTGTGAGTAGCTGGGCCTACCAGACAGACACCTAGTGGTCTGCCCTTCCTCTCTGCCCAGACTTGGCTGTGATGACTTGTCTGCTTCCTTATGAAAAGACCAAAGGGACTATTACTATGTGAGTTTCTTGAAGGTAGGAAGGCTTTTGCTTTTCTTCAGGATCCCCAGAGATTTGACTGCACAGAGTGAATGCTTGAAGGATTGCCCTGAAAGGGTTGGCACTGACCAAGGACTGTGGCTGGGTTGGGGTGGGACTCTTCTGATGCAGCCGGTCCAGACCTGTGCCCAAGGTTTGAGAGTTGGACAGGAGGAGGAAGGAAGGAAGGATTGGGTTTTACTCTGCAGGCATTCAGGGGCAGAGGCAGTAGTAGAAGGGGTGGAGCTGGACAAGGAATGGCATTGTCATTTGGGGCAGGGCTACTTCTGGTCCCTTTTGTTGCCAAGGCTGAGTGGTCTTAGCTTGCCTGCCTGCCTGCATCCTTCTCAGGTGATTCTTCCACCTGCAGTGAAGGTTGTCCTGGATGGACCAGCTGGAATGCCTCCACCTCTGCACTTGTATCTCCAGGAATTCCTTATCCTCTGACCAGTGCTGAGCCTGACACGGGTCAGTGTGGGTCAGTATTTGTGGGAGTAGTTGATTGGAATTACAGTTGGTTGGCCTTCATTAAGCACCTGCTGTGTGCAAGACCCAGGCCCTCCGCTAGGTTCTGGGTAAAGATTAGACATGAGTGTACTGAAGATCTCAAGCAGGTCTTCTCTTCTCTTTGGTGCCTGTGAAACTATGTTTCGCTAGTTTTAATAAAATATCTTTCTCTTGTGTGTTTTTTTTTTTTTGTTTGTTTGTTTGTTTGCAAGGCAATGGGTTAAGTGATTTGCCCAAGATCACACAGCTGGGCAGTTACTAAGTGTCCTCCTGACTCCAGGACTGGTGCTCTATCCACTGCGCCACGTAACT
Organism: Macrotis lagotis; assembly: GCF_037893015.1. Lineage (NCBI taxonomy): Eukaryota > Metazoa > Chordata > Mammalia > Peramelemorphia > Peramelidae > Macrotis > Macrotis lagotis. Next base: position 189,741,882 of record NC_133665.1, read on the forward strand.
GCCCCTCTTTCTCTACCTCTTTATGACATTAAATATTACTATACCCCCCCCCCCCAAAAAAAAGGATAGACATAGAGTGACTTGACTATATGGTCAAAGTGAACTGAAAGACTCCAGATTTAACTAATTAGGCAGGGAGGAAGGAGACAGCCACTTGGTCTGTGAGTCTCTCCAATTGCCAAGGACCCCCTGAAATCCTCTAGCTATTCGGCACGTTGGTGTCAGCCCCAGGGGGGGCACATTCTTTCCTCTTAGAAATCTTTGCCATCTCTGGCTCTCCCAGGTTATCATTAGAGAGCAGGGGCTGATTGTAGGACTGAATCTATGGTGAAAAAGCTATTGCTGTTGGGGAAGATGAGTTTATTGTGGAGTAGGGGAGCTAGTGATTGTAGCCAAATTCTGAGATGTAGGGAAGCTGACTGGCTGCCCTCATTAGGAGGGGGCAGCTGCCAAGATCCTGCTCCCATATGCTTTTGTTTCTACCTTGTTGAGTAGTGGATTGGGGAATGGTGTTCTGCCAACACAATTCATCTTCATTTGGAGGTGAACCCAAGGGGAGTCTGTTATTCACAATGAAGTGAGAGAAGAGGTGGAAGATTTTCTTGAGGAATCAAGGAACTTGGGGAAATTGGAGGGACAATTACTTCATCGTTCTTACCATTAAGGTGGCATCTGTGAGTGTGGGAAAATGAATCCAGAACCTTTCTCATTGTTCCAGCTGACATTGTTAGGTACAAGGGGAAAGAACTGAAACCTCAAGACTCCAACCTGGTTTGGGTCTGCTCTGTCCATCAACAAGGGAACTGCAGGAACATGAACGAGGGGTCCCATACTGTTTCTTGAGAGTGACATAACTTCCTGCCGTTGCAGGACTATGATACCATTAGGGCCATGGAGGTCACATGGATTCCATGATCATGGGCAGTAATACTGGCCTATATCATGAGATTTCTGAGATGAGACTGCCAGAATTTCAGACCTCAAGAACTACAGGCGAGCCTAAAGGCCAGTGGTCCGGCTATCTGCTTTTCTAGGTGAGGAAACTTAGGCTAAATGCTAGAATGACTCTGCAGAGGTCAAATAAGTAGAAAAAATCAGAGGCGGAATCGGAACCCAGAGCTCTTGTTGCTGAATCAGGATCTTAGGATCTGGCTGTTGGGGCATGCTCTTGGAACCACCCAGGGAGCTTCCTAAGAGACAGAAGTCCTGAATGAAAATATTAGCTCCACTTTACATTGGGCTTTAAAATCTGACCTAACAACCACTCTTTGAAACAGTCCCCATTTTGAGATTGAAAGATTTGACTTGCTCCTCGTGGTCACTGCTACTATGAGTCTATAGCAAGCTTGGGGAAACCTCTTGTTTGCCATCGTCGTCTGGTGTTGCTAGGGCAATCGCAGGTGGGACTTGAAATCCAACAATTTTAGTAGCATTTTAGGGGTGAATTAATTAACTGTTTGATCCAGTATAGTCCATGAATGATGTTATAAATATCCAAATGGTGTTTGGCAGGAAAAAGTTTCTCTATCTGAAGTCTGAACGTTGCATTGGAAGCCAGGTGTCCTGACGATGTCCCTCACTTTTCCTACTAGGCTGTGATTGACTATATAGAGCTCCCCATCAGAGAAAGATCCTAACCTTTCTCTGGGGTTAAAGGAACATGTGATCCTGAGAGAATCTACCTTCTTTTCAGAAAGGATCTTTTGGCACTGTATGGTCTCTGAATTCTCCCTTTCCCTTTTCCATTCTTAAATCCAGTGTTGAAAAAAAAAATTTCCATTTCTGAATTCTCTTCATTCCCCTCCTCCTCCCAACCCACTTGAAAAGGGTTCCAATTCCACTTGAAAAGGCAAGAAAAACAGAATTCATTACAAATAACGTATAGTTATACAGCATAGATGTCCACATTGGCTTTGTCCAAAAAAGAAAAGAAAAAAGTTTGCTAAAGTTTGTATTCTGGGTCCATTAGTTTCCAATCTGGAGGTGGACTTGAGTTCTTTGGAATCGCGGTTGATCATTGTGTTGATTAGAGTATTAAGTCTTTCAGAGTTCATTAGAATCACTTTCCTGGTTCTGATCACTTCTTTTTGCATCAGTTCATATAAGTCTTCCCAGGTTTTTCTGAAATCCTATCCTTCATTTCTTACAGCACAATTACATTCTACCACGTGTGTGTATATACATACATATACATACATACATACATATTATATATATATATATATATATGCATGCCTTAAGTTATTTGGCCATTCCCCAATTGGTGAACTTCCTCTTTCCAGTTCTTTGCCTCCACAAAAAAGAGTTACTATAAATTTTTTTTGTACATGGCTCTTTTTCCTTTCTCCTTGCTCTTTGGAGTATAACTGTAGTAGTAGTAGTAGTAGTGGTGGTGGTGGTGGTGGTGGTGGTGGTGGTGGTGGTGGTGGTGGTGGTGGTGGTGGTGGTGGTGGTGGTGTTGCTGGATAAAAGATGGATATGGTTTATTAGCTTTTTGAGTGTAGAACAGCTCTATGAGCAGGGTTTTAGGGTCCCTGTTTTACCCATATCCCCTCAAGCTTTTGTTCTTTTCTGACATCTTAACCAATTTGATGGGTTTGAGGTGATTTTTGGTTTGCATTTTTGCAATAATCATTTAGAACATTTTTTTTTTCATATGGCTGTTGATAGTTTTGATTTTCTTTCCTTTGAAACCTTTGTATTTACTTCCCTTGATCATTTGGAGAATGGCTTCTATTCTTCTAAATTTGACCCAGTTCCCTAAATATCTTAGAAATGTGATTTCTGATTTTCAAAAGGCAACTTGGAATGGAGCTCCTCACCTGTGTTTCCTGCAGTATTTTTGGCAGTAGGCACAAAGGAACCTAACTTAGTGTTTTGGTGTCCTAAGACACATTGGAATTATATTGAGCTAACCTCCAAACCCTAAGAACTCTGGAAACATTAGAATTAGGTGCTATTTATTCCTGAGTTAGTCCTTCATAGGTCCCATTTTTGTGGATCGCCTGTAGATAGTCTTTGTTACCACAGGCATCTTCACTGGAGATGATGGACACATCATCCCTCCCACCCCAAAAGTCCACAGGTTTGAAGATACTCCCTGGGGGCCGGGTCACGGGTAGAGTTGAGGAGAGTGGGTAGAAACTTGGACAGACTATTTTGTCTGTGGTTGGTCCTGGCTTCCAGTATAACTGAGGTTACTTGAAACGTCTTCACTGTCCCCTTACTCTAATCCTTCCTCCACTCTACTGCCAGGTCTATTTTTTAACAAATGTTGGACTGATCCTGTTACCTTTTCACACAGAGATCCTTAGTGGTTCCCTTCCACTTGTAGGATCTAATACACAAATCTTCTGGCATTTAAATTGTTTTCTTGTGATCTCTACTCCCAGTCTATCGGCATCTTCTCACATTGATGCTCTTTCTGAGGAGGTTGACATCGTGTATCTCCAGGGGCCCAGAATGCTACTCCCCACTTCCCTTCTGACTCCATTCAGATGTAGTTTTGACTTGAGGCCTTGCCCAGATGACCCATCTATCCACTCTGGGTAGAGTTTCTGTTGTTCTTACACACACACACACACACACACACACACACACACACACACACGTTGACTCCCTCCTTAGGATACATACAGCTGGAGGACAGGATCTCTTTTCTCACCTTTCTTCTTCACACTCCCAGCTCTCAGCCCGGATCCTGGCTCATGTTAAGAACTTAATAAATGCTGGGGGCTTTTTGCAACTCCTTTAAATTCCCTGTAAAATGAAGGGTTTGCTCTGGAGACTTTCTGAGGGTTCTTTTCACTCTAGATTCTGTCACCTGTTGGCCTCTTCCCTTGAACCCTTGCCCAGAGCTTGGGCCACTGCATTCCCTGGGGTGTGCCCTCTGCAGTAAGCTCAGCTGATTCCTCCTGTCTGTTCCTCATGGCTTCTTTGGGGTGAAGTGTTGAGAGGGACCAGAAGGGGTTTCTTGTCCTGGCTGGGCTCCAAGGCCGGCCTTGCTTTGGACTCTGTTTCTGAAGATCCATCCTGGTGGTGGCTGGTTCAGTGGGAGATCCCTCATTGGAGATGGAACCTGGCAGGCTTCGATCAGCCCTCCCAGAGCTCCATCAGAAGTCCTGGTCCCAGAAGCTGCTCAGAGGGCTGTTCCCTTGATGGATTTGGATAGCTTGGTTAGCTTGTTGAAAACTTCCTGCCTCCTGTAGGAAGCTCTCTGGAGGCCTTGGCCAGAAGGCTTCCTGCTCTCCAATGTCTCTTTTGGACTCTGCTGCTGCTGCCGCCACCTTTACCTGCCTCCACCTTTACTTGCTTCTCTCTCCTTTAATCCAGATGCATCGGACAGCCGCCAACCTCCAGGCCATTCTCCTTAGAGTTCAGCTTTTCCTCTCCATTCCAACTGCTGACCTCAGAGACTGTGGCACACACCCTCCTCTGACCTCCACTTGTGCAGCGCATTCCCTTGAACAGATGTTCTATTTCCATATTCAGGAACCGTGAAATTTCTTCATCTGATCATAATCTTTTGGGGGAAATCTAGGTGTTTGGTATTTTGGGGCTTTTTTTGCAGATATCTTTTTTAAAATCATAAGATTTTTTTTTCTCCCAGTATATCCCACCCCCAAGAGAACCAACCAGTATAGCATCATTTTTTGAAGGAAAAAAAGAGATACCTGATGATAAGTGTTCCACACTGGGGGCCTCTGCCCTCCATAAAGAAGTGGGCCACATTTGTTTCTTATATTTTATGGTGTTATTTCCATTCAGATTTCTGGAAGTCACTGGGCGCTGTTTTCTTGTCTCTGCTGACGACGTCAGATCACGTTTTTGTGTGCCTCTGTGTTTACCAGTTTGATCATAGCGTACACGCAGCAGTATTGCTGACTTATTTGGGGGTGCTACTCCCCACCCCCCCGTCAATGAGCATCCAGTTTGTCCCAGTTATAGGTGACCAGAAAAGGACTTTTCTCATTGTCTTGGTGTCTGTGGAGTTGTTTGATCTCCCTGCTTCCTCTTGGGGCATAAGCCTGCTGTGGGTCTTCAGGGCCAAAAAAGGCTTCTGCTATAGTCTCTTGATTGGAAGCTCCAGTGACATTGCAGGCATGTGCCTATCCTCGGTGCTCCAGGTGGGGCCTTTTGGATGAGCAAGCTTATCTCTGAGGTGTGGTTTGAAGTGTTCTCTCATATGATTACTGGCTAATTTGGATTCTTCTTGGGCACTGCTTGTTCACATCCACTGGCTATTGCTATTGGTCTGTCTCCCTGCTTCATGAGCCTTAGCCTTGTTCCTCTCCATCTCTTACCTGCTTCTTTCCCATGCTGTTAACTTCTGTTCTGGCTACAGTTTTGACCTTTTTTCTTTCTCTACATTTTTTGTTCAATGCTTAGTCTATTTCTATCTGTCATGTCTTCCTAAGCCCAAACCCTCGATTAGGATGCGACACATGCTACTCTTACTCCTCTGCTGGGTCACCTATACATTTATGATTACTAATTTCAACTGAGTTCTGTCTCTAGCAAGGCAGTCCTTTTACATTTCACTAGTTGACTCATTAGCTCACTTATTACAGTGGCGATTCTAACTCAAACTTTACTTCTCCCTTCACTCTCTCTAATAAAGATGTTTTGGTGGGGGAAAAAATGATTGAGGTCATGTGCTTTCTTCTCCCCTTCTCATCTCTTGTTGGTCTGTCTCCTGGGAAGGGGTCAACCTTCTTGTCAAGGCAAACTCTTATAGATGCACACTTACATCTCTCTTGTCCAGTAGATTTGTCCTCTATCCCTAATCTTGAGGCTTTCCTTCTCTGCAGATTGCCTCTTTCCTGACAATCCATCCTTACCGAATACACTCCATCCAGTGCCATCGTGACCTGTGTCTTTTCTCCTCCTTTTCTTGTCCGGACTCCTTGAGGAAGCTCTCTGCAATCTGCGGCTCAGCTTCCTTTCCTCTCACTCTCTTCTAAACTCTCTGCAGCCTGATTTCTCACTTTGCCTTTAACTAAAACTGCTTACCTCAATGTTACCCTTGTCCTTTTGTTTGCCAAATCTTAGGCCTTTTTCTGCATCCTTGACTTTGTGGCCTTTGATATACTATCTCAGGTTTCATGACACTACTCCTAGTTTTTTTTCTCCTTCTTTCTGATTGCTCCTTTTCAGTCTCTTCTGCTGGAGCTTCCCCTAGGTTATGTCCACTAATGGTGGGTGCCCCCTAGGCTTAGCTCTTGGCCACCATCTTTTCTTCTTCTATGCTATCTTACTTAGGGATCTCATCAACTTACCAATGGAGTTAACATCCCTAGACTGAGGATCTTCAGATAATGTTTCCAGATATAACCTCTCTCCTGAACTCCAGGCTCTGAATACAATAGGATATTTGGATTTGGAGGTCTTAGAGACATCTCAAACCCAACATGTTCAAAACTGAAATTATCTTTTCCTCAAAGCTTTCCCTTTGTCTTCATTTCCTTATTACTGTTAATCTTCATATCATCTCAGACTCCCAGACACATAAGCTTGCAACTTAGGTTTCATCTTCTCTTTCTCTTTTGCATTCAACCCACATCATCCAATCTACTGTCAAGTCTTTTCTAGCTCCACAGCATTTCATATATGTCACCTTTTCTGTGCTCTCAGCCTCTAGTCATCTTTTCATACCAGGACGATTGGAGTTGCCTTCCACTTGGCCTTTTGGCCTCTGGTCTCTCCCCAGTCTAATCTGTTCTCCACCCAGTTCCTAAAGTGATCTTCTCATGTGTCACCTCCCTAACTGAGGGAAGTCTAGAGGACGAAATCCTTCATTTGACCTCCGATGCCCTTAGGCTGTATTTGAACCCTTCTACATCCTTGATGATTTGGCACCACCCACCCACCTCTTCACTGGCTGGCTGCCAGGCCTGGCCCTATGGGACTGCCTCTTTTAAGGGTCTCGACCTGGCGTGTATCTTGAGTGTGAATGGGAAGCCTGGTTTTGCTTCTCTCATCTTTAAGTAGACAGCTCTTCATGTCCTTGAGTGCTGCTGTCATCTTTCCTCTAATTCTTCTCTAGATTGAAAGATTCCAAGTTCTTTCAAGGGATCTGCCTGTGATGGGCTTTCTGTTCTGGAGACTTGACAGATTATCAGAGCCGCGCTGATGCCAGGGACTCTGCTCAGCACTGTACAATCAGGATCATTTAATTCTCGCAACCATTCTTGGAGGGCAGTGCTTCTGTTATTGCCATTTTGCAATTGAGGAAATGGAGCGAAACAGGTTACATGACTGGCCCAAGATCACACACCTCGTAGCTGTCTGAGGTTTTCCTAACTCCAGGACCAGCACTCTTATCACTGTGCCACCTGATTCCCAAATCAAATGAGATAATTAATTGTAAGTAGATGCTATATAAATATTAGCTAATATCATCGTGTGATCATGATGTGCCTAATGTCTAATAACACTGATGTATGGTAGGAACTCTTTATATCTGGATGCTATGGCTCTCATTGTAGCCTAAAATTGCATTTACTAGCTGCTGATTTATTTTGAGTTTGTAATCTAGCAAATCTCCCCCCCCCCCCTTTTAAAAGAAAACTTGTTTACCTGTCACACTTTCCCCATCTTGTGTTTGTGAAGTTGATTTCTTTAACTAAAGTGTAAGATTTCACATTAACTATGTTACAGTTCATTTTAATTGATTCATTTCAGTCCTCTTTCCTCTAAAGCTATGGTTAAACTCTGCAAGATCTCTAGGGGGAGATGTCTTCCACTGTAGGTCATGAGGACAATTAAAGCTAGCTATGTAGATTTGAAATTCTTGGCTATATAGAAAACGAAATGAGCTCTTGGGAGAAAATAAAATTACTGAGAGAAGAATGGGAAAAGGGTGCTCTACTCTGGAGATTCACAAAGAGATCTGAGTGGGATCTCTGAGGCAGAATGCCCTGGGGCAGGTGCTCTAAGAGGTCTAACTCTTAAAGGCATGGGATCTTGACTCATCTTATTTGGACAACTCTTACTTGGACGGTATTGTCATATTCCGACCTTAAGAATTGTCCTGTCCACTGACTCCCCCCCTTTCTTAGAACCATCCAAACCCTGTAGGCTGAGGAACTTGGTCCTTGCTTGTCTTTGTCCTTCAGAAAACCAGGGTACTTAGTGAGGGCTCATTTACAACCTTGTCTGAGGGTCAAAACCTGTGTGCTTCATATGCTTTCTTACCTTTTAGGGAATTTGTAGAGTTACAGATACTCAAACCCTCAAATCTAGTTGAGTAATTGAAAAACATGTCAACTTTGGTTTGGACCTTTGGGGTTCCAAGTTGGGGTAAAAGTTAGGAAGGACTCAGTCTGTATTTCTTTTGGGGATTTTTGGCTGATGCTGCATAATCCAGCCATTGTTTGGGACTCCCTGAAGGTCACCTTCTATTCCTTGTCCCACTGGGCCTGTTGCCTGGAACTGTATGCTGCACCTGCCTATTCCCTATCTGGACTCCAGTTCCCTTGCCTCTTTGGTTCTGGTCAGTCGGTGAAGTGTGCCACCCCATTGTATTAGCAATCTTTCCAGTCCTGGCTGGCCAGATCTCCTGATCGATCAGGACAGAGATGGTGGTCTTGCAGAGTTCTTGGAAAAGAATTAGAAATCTGTCTTGCTCACAGAGCTAGTATTATTTATTAAGATGAAAAGTAATAATGCCCTGTCATGACGACAGTGCCCTTGTTGCCATTGCCATCAACAGCTAGTTCCCCCACCTTTGATAGTTAGAATTGTTGAACCAGGTGGCGGGACATGGATATGGATCAAGATACAACCTAAAAACTTTTTATCTTTTACTTATTTCATTGTTTATAAAATTTATTTTGAAGGCATCTTGAAAGTTCTTCCACAATAAAAGTATTTTGGAGAAAGAAAATGAAGTAGACTCAAATTCCAAATTTTTCAGTCTTGAGTACCAAAAATAACTTTTTAAATGGTCAACAAAAAGTCTCCTGTTTCCTATTAAAAACTAGCAAATAAGATTGTCAAGATACAGTAGTAACTGAAAATGAACAATTATCCATTAAGAACTATTTTGCTAAGACAAAGAAAAAGGAAAACCTCTATCAGTCTTGCCTAACTTTTGGTCACATGATGTCACCAGAAAAACACTGATGTTGCTAGTAGAGTAGAACCTCTACTAACCAAAAGCTGGAAGTCATAGAAGGTTGGGTTTGCCCAACTCTTGAGAAATGGCTGAAACAATGCTGGTGTGTAAGTGCAGTGGAACAATATGGCACCATAAAAAATGGTAACTGTTTCAGTGAAATCTGGCCAACATCTTTATGAAGAACCAGAAGAACTATTTTTACGGTACTGGCTATAAAGAAAATAATTTTGAAAGACAATGAGCATCCCAGGGGACTAATAATGAGGAAAACTTACTTTCCTCTAACCGAACCTTTTATAAAAAAGGAATCAACACTGGAAAATGACCTTCCCAACCAGGGATGGCTTTTATGTGAATGTTATCTAGGCCTAGTACACTTGCAGTTTTAGAGTTTGAGAGATGACTGTATTTCTTTCTCTTTTTTTTTTTTAAGTTTGTTTTATTTTTGTTTTTTAGTTCTACATTCTCTTCCTATCTTCCCTCCCTTCCCAACTCAAAGAGCAGGCAAGAACCTTGAGACCTATTTTACATTTACAGTCATGCAAAACATTTCCACATTAGGCATGGTGTGGTGGAAGGCACTCGGTCTCAATCGGGAAGTGGAGAGCATTGGATAGCACCAGTTCTTTGCAGTTGTGATGTATTGTGCTGATTAGAGCAGCTGAGTCTTTCACAATTGATTGTTGTTACACCATTGTTGGTACTCTGTAGATGGTTCTCCTGGTTCTTCTCCCTTCACTTTGTATCATCAGCTCATCCAGATCTTCTCAGATTTTTGTGAACTTATCTGCTTCTAGCTGACCCAATCCTAAAGAACTCCAGAACTGTGTAGGCTGGAATTTTCATATTCACTTTTATCACTGGGATCCTGCCCAGGATGCCAAATTGAACTGAGCTGTTTTCCAGTTAACATTAAACAGACAATCTAATTCTTCTCTAGATCTCCCTTTAAGTCTCTGGGCAAGTATGATATGAATACTATTATGGTGAACTTTAAGGTGAACTAAATAGAAACCAATGACTTCATGAGACCACCCTGCTTCTCCTGTTCAACTCTTAGAATCCCAACTGGGATGGTTGATTTTGAACTGGAAGGAAATTAGGGTTCACTGAGTCCAGCCAAAAGGATGAAAGGAGTGTCAGAGAGTCTGATTCTCTCATGCATCCTGTTAATCTCTCCTGCCTTTTGGTGAGCTGCAACTTTAATCCTTCGGACACCAGCATTGCCTAATTTTTGGTCACAGAATGTCACCAGAAAAACACTGATGTTGCTATTATAGGTCTTTTGTTTCATGGCAAATCTCCAGGGCATTCAAAACAGTCCTCAGTTTTCCACTGGCAGTCCAACTAGCTCTGCTTTTCATTTGTTCTGGGCCCAGCTCCTCAGCCCTCTGCGGTGTCTGTCCAGGGCCTCTGGGCCTGATGGATGAGTTCTACTGCAAGATGGTCTGGCCAGCTGACTGGCGTGAGCCACCTTGGTTTTTCATGGCTTGAGTTGGGTAATATGCTTGAGTGATTAAGGACTTCATTTAGGATGCTTTGCAGTGTTCAAGGGGTTAATTGAGTCAGCACAGTGGTACCTGCAAACACCAATGCCAGGAGGACCGAATCAGATGAACTTGTTCTTCTGTATTTTCTATGACAATAATAAAATATCATTGAGCGGCATTCATCTGTCTTAAGTTTTAATTGATAGTGATAATCAGAGGATCTTTCAAGGGCTCTAGTAGGATTTTCACATATGAATGGGGCACTCTTTCATGTCTTAGCATAGTCTATGACTCATACCTGCAGAAACTTCTAGAAAATCCAGGTCTTCTGATTATGCCCAAACACACTTTTTGCCTCCCCCCCCCCTCCTTAATTCAAAATACTCATCAGCCCTGGATTCATGTTCTTTCATTGCCCTTGTGACCACTTTAGTGATCCAGAGGGGAGAGACTTGAATCAGAGAGAACAGGTTAGGAAATTGATGCAACAGTGCAGGGGAGAGGTGATGAATGAGTAGTGAGTATGGGTGCAATGAAGAGAGGATGGATGTGAAGGATATTGTGGGGATAGGAACCACCAAGGTTTGGCAACTGACCACTGACTTTGTGGGCTGAAGGAGAGGTAACAGTTGAGGATGACCTCAAAGTTATAAAATTAGGTAACTGGAAGATGATGGTATCCTTGACAACTAGCTATAGGGGAAGGTCGCAGCAGAAGTGGGTTTAGGGAGAAACATTACGAGTTCTGTTTTAGACACAATAAGTTTGACACTCTGATGGGACATCTATTTTGATTGGATTTGGAATTTGAGAGAGAGCAGAAGATACAGATTTGTGAAGAGATAATTGAGCAATTCATGGGAATTGAGTATCAAGAACAGAAAAATAGATCCACTTTTCTGGGTGATTATTCAGCAAAGAATGAGATCATAACCAAGAGAGAGTAGCATCAGTAAAATCCAGAGAAAAGAGACTATTCAGGAGGGAGAGCCTGGTCATCAGTGTAAGAGGTTACAGAAAAATCAAGAAGAACAAGAAAAAGTTAAGAAAAGACCATGAAATTCTGTGATAAAGAGATCAGTCTTTCCTGATTTTGAAGAGAGCTACTTTCTCACCTCTGATAATTCATTCCTGCCAGCCTGATTATATAGTGTGTTTTGTGAGAGCTGTGTGTGTGTGTGTGTGATTGCTATCATCTCTGCCTATTATTTTATTGAGGTTCTTTTTTATCAGTATTCCATAGAGAATAATTTTTTTTTCCTGTTTTGACTGCTTGGTTTAAGTATCAGGACCATATATGTATCATAGAAGGAATTTGGTAGGACTTCTTTACCTATTTTTTCAAATAATTTGTATAATATTTGAATTAACTGTTCTTTAAATGGTAGTATTTGTTTCTAATTTATGGTTTATTTTTCTAAAGTAGGGCTGTTTTAAGTATTCTGTTTCCTTTCCTGTTAATAAATAAAACTAAGGACTGGTTTAAAAATAAAACAAAATAGGGGTGGCTAGGTAGCACCAGCCCTGGAGTCAGGAGTACCTGAGTTCAAATCCAGCCTCAGACACTTAATAATTACCTAGCTGTGTGGCCTTGGGCAAGTCACTTAACCCCATTGCCTTGCAAAAACCTAAAAAAACCTTTTTCTATTTAAAAAATAAAACAAAATAGATAAGCAATTCACTAATAAAAAAACAAATTACCAATACAGTAGTAAAAATGGGGAAAAAAAGAATTACCAACAAATAAGAAACACAGTTAAGAACTATTTTGCCTAACTGTATGTTAATATAGTTGATAATCTAAGTGAAAAAATTTAAAATATGAATTGCTCAGATTAATAGGAAAGTAAATATATTATAATTTTTTTGTTTCCTTTAACTCATTTAACTTTTCCTCTTAAAAATTTAGATACCATATCTTTTGATACATATGTTCAGTATTGGTATGCATTGTATTTAGGATGGTACCTTTTAACAAAATGTAGTTTCCCTGTTTATCTCCTTTAATTAGGAGTGTCTCTGCATTTTTCAGAGATCATGATTTTTAGTCTTACCTTTTCCCACTACCACTAAACTGAAATTTAATAGATTTTTCTCAGTGCCTCTATTTTAACTCTGTATCTTTTATTCCATGTGTATTTGCTGTAGAATTTTTTATTGGATTCTGATTTCTAATTCATTTTACTGCCCTCTTACCTTTTATGGGCAAGCTCATCCCATTCACAAAATTGTGATTATTGTAGATTTCCTTCTGTCTTTTCATATGCTTTTCTTCTCTTTTTTTTCTCTCTCCCCTCTTAAAGAGTCTTAATTTTGTTTCTGACTGATGTCTCCCTTAAGCCTACCTTCCCTCTTAGCTTATTCTTGTTCCCTTAACCTCTTTTGCTCCCATTTCCCTATTAGATAGGAGGTATTACTATACCGGTTGTGAGTGTATTCTTCTGTCCTGAAACAGTCCAGATGAGAGCAAGGTTTAAGTGTCTCCTGATCCCCTCCTGCTGCTCTGTAAATTCCTTACCCCAGTCATCCTTCCCTTTCTTGTCTTTGTATTCTTACTTTGAGCTCATCCAAATAGAGTGGAATCAACCCTTGGCTCTTGAAGTAAAACCTTTCTTCTGATGATAGTCCAGGTCTCATGGCCCATCCCCTAAATGGTACATATAAGACTGTAGCAGTAAGAGCTAATATTGACATGGTGCTTCCTGTGGAAGGAAAGTCGGTGAACTGGGTCCGTGATTGAAAGCTCAGGATCGACTCTAGGGACTGGGGCTCGACTCCTAAGGAAGGTCTGAAGGAAGGCCATTCCCATGATTGGTCCTTCCAGAGGCAGGCCAAGACGAGTCACTTGCTGGGACTTGCTCAGTGCTGATGACCTGCCCTTGATGCTGTCAGTATGGGAGGGGGTGAAGCAAGAACCTCTCAGAGCAGCCAGACCTTCACCAGGAGTACTGTAGGTTAGGAGTCAGGTCCTGGGGTGACTTCGTCTGGGAAAAAGAAGTGGACTGAGGGCTTGCCCAGCATTGCATTCCCCTTGCTCGAATAGCTTTAAGATTGTGACATGCTCCCAATCACTAGACTGGTTGGCATTACTGAAGGGGATGGCTAGTAGTACTAGACACTGTGCTAAAGGGCTTTACAATCATTGTCTCATTTCCTTCTCACAATGACCTGGGGAAGGAGGAGCTGTGAGGATTCTCATGAGACAGATGTGGAAACTGAGAAATGACTTGCCCAGTGTTATACAACTAATTAGTGTCCAAGGCAGGATTTGAACTCGTCTTCCTAAAAATGTTTCATTTTAATTATAAAATTCCTGGGAGTTTTCATTTCAGGAGGTAACTGGTGATTTTTTTTTTCAATTTGTGCTTTGTCTTCTTATTCTCAGATATCTGGGCAATTTTTATTTATGATTTCTTAAAGTATGGTGTCTAGGGTTTTCTTTTTTGTTCTTGTTCATGGTTTTCAGGTAATCTAGTGATTCTTAATTTATGTCTCAGATCTATTTTCAAGTCATATACGTTTCACATTTTCCTCTATATTTTCAGACTTTTGATGTTATTTTTTATCTCATAGTATGACCAATTTTAATTTTCAAGGAGATTGTCCTTCAGTCTTGGAGTGGACCATGACATCAGGAAGTGATGGCAAATGAATTGAATTGAAGTGAGGGAGAGCTGTGCAGAGTTATTAGCCTGTCTCTTCTCTCCTTCAGTCATCAGAGTCTAGGGGCACAACAGGTCCAGAAGACTCAGGAATAATTGGAGGGGTTGGTTTTTATAAGCTAAGACCTTCTCCAGATCTCAGTTTGACTGAGGTCAGTGCCTATTCCTTAATTAAAGTTAGGTAAATAATGAGGAAAAGAGTAGTCTCTTACCTAGGTTAAAAAAAAAACAACTGAGGGGAAGAAATTCACGATTTCTGGCCCAAATGGAAACAATTGTTCTTTATATTCACTCTGAGCAGTCTGGACCCAAACAGTGACCCTATGGGCTTGGGCTGGGGCCTATTGTTGTCCAATCAATGAGAGGCTGAATGTCTTGGGTTTAAGGTTGGGTCTTAAAAAAAAGATAACTAGTCTGTAAACCACAAGATATCTGGAGAGGTTTCAGTGATCAAAATTTATATTCCATTTTCAAGGAGTTACATTTTATTAGAGAATCTAGGTGGAATAATGGAAAGAATGCTGGGCCTGGAATCAGGAAGACTCATCTTTGTGAGTTCATATTTGGCCTCAGACAATTACTAGTTATGAGACCCTGGGCAAATCACTTAACCTTGTTTGCCTCAGTTTCCTCATCTGTCAAATGAACTGGAGAAGCACATGGCATACCTCTCCAGTGTCTTTGTGGTCAGAAAGAGTTGGACAGAACTGGAAAACAACTGAACAAAGGTTTATTTTCTCTTTTTCCAAGCTGCTGAATTCCCATTTCATATCTTTCCTTACTTTCACATCTTTTCTCATTTATTGTCTACTTCTTTCAATTGGTTTTAAAATCATTTTTAACTTTATTTTAAACTTTTGCTATTTTAAGCCCTTTTTTGAAATTCTTGTTGGATTTGTGTCCCACCTATATTTTTCATAGAAGCTTTGCTTGTGAACATTTTCAAGTCCATTATTCTTCCATTTCTTCTGTCTTTGGTCCTTACACTTTCCTGCCACCCTCTTGTTTTTTAGGGAGGGGGTTCTTTTGTTTGTTTGCTCATTCTTCCTACCAGCTTCTTGACTTCAGACTGTATTCTGGGTCCCATGGAGGGGTTGTCTGGCCTGAATTTGGGACCCTTTGTATCCTTCTGGTGCTTTCTCAGCTTTGTCTGGGGGCCTTGCAGACTTTCTGCCCTCAGTGGTTTGCTTTGGAAAGAGGTCTGCTCACTTCTCCAGCCTGGGCCGGCAAGTTCTTGACCCACAACTTGAGTCTTTGACTTGTCCTTTGTCGGAAGAGTCAGTGGCCTGCAGCTGGACTTGTTCCCCTGGGGCTACTGCAGGTTCTGCAGCTTTGTAGAGACTGAGCTACTGCTTCCCTTTTGATGTAGCTCTCCTCCCTGGGTGATTGCTGCAGGTGTCACCACTAGACTAAAGGCCAGAATGGGCTTGAGTGCCACCCCTTGGATCAGATCACCTGGCTTGCTACTACCCCTCTCTGCTCCTGGTCTGGGACCTGGACCTGGGTAGTAGGTGATGGATCTCCCAAATGGCCTGGTTTCTGCAGCTAGCTCCAATTCATGGACCTCTTGAAATGTAATGTGTCTTAGCCATGTTCCTGGCCTCTATGGATGCCCTTGCCCACGTCTGCCAGTCACTCTTTCTCCTGGGCAGCCCAGATGACTCAGATTTTTCCTTGGCTTTCCTGAGCAGGATTCAGCCTGCTGCTTTTCTTAGCCCTTAGAGAGTTGGCCTCCCTTGTCTTAGGGATTCCCTGTCAGTACTGACCCCGATTCTGACTGCTCTACTGTGATTAGTGAAGAAAGAGTTTGGCATTGGCCTTGGTCAGAGACCTCATGGATTTGGGCTTCTCTGTGGCCCAGCCTCATTAGTCTGTAGCCTTCCTCTTCTGTCTGTTGTCAAGTTTTCTGTGGATTTGTTTTTTCCTCCTGAGGCTGCACTGATTTGATCTTCTCTCCTTTTCCTTCTGTATTTAGCTTGAACTTGCTTAGAAGTAGTATTTTTTAAAAAAAAAAATTTTTTTAAGATAGTGTTATTTCTTCCTAACTGTGTGGCCTTGGGCAAGCCTCTTAAGCCCGTTTGCCTTGCAAAAACTTAAAAAAAAAAGGTAGTGTTATTTCAGAGTCAGGTATAAATGAGTTTTTTTCATTTTTTATTAGAAACACCCATGTCTGAAATGCAAACATTACTAGGAAGCAGAGTATGTCTTGTCAGGATACAGTTTGGAACCGGAATGTGTCACCTTGGATTTTTTATTTTGAAGATTCTGATACTTGTGAATTGTCTGGTTTTGGTCAGTTCATTCCTTCTCCAACTTTGACATCACTAACGTAGAGCATCAATGTCTTTTGTTTCAAATGGTGAAAAAAAGGATTTCAAAGATACTTTTTAAATTAATTGAAGCACTGACATGCTTTTAGTTTTGCTGATGAGGATTCTTAATTCTTGTGAAGTTAAGAGGTTTCTTATCAAGAAATTTAAAAATTGAATGTACCAAAAAATACTTAGAGGATAGATTTAATTTTTTTTCTCTCAAAGTTTCCTTTTTGGACACAGTCAATTCTAGAATTTCACAAGTTCTGTGTTCAAACTGTGATCATGGGGATTGCAGAGATCTGGGGGGTCCCAAATAGGGAAAGGTCCCCTCAAAGTCTGTTCAGTGGGGTGGTCCTTGGGTATCAGTCCAGATTTGGGCCAGGACTCATGACTTGGATGTTAAGAGTCATGTCAGGTTCCTGATGTTAGGGCGGTCTGAGAACAATCCAGGGTCAAGCTGCATTGAAGCTCGCATCATGGGGACTCTGGAGGATTGCACAGAGCCCATCGTCCTGTAGGCCCATGCCCACCCCATCAAGCCTGACGTTCCAGGAGAGGGGGCCGGGCCCTGTCTCTGGCCTGAGGTTGAGGTCTCCTCCACTGGCCCTTCTATCAGAGGCTGGGCCTGTTGTCATGAAGGACAACAAAGAACCTTTCACTTTTCTTTTAATCTTCAGAATTTAGCACAGCATCTGGCATGTTATAGGCCTTTAATAAATGTTTATTGACTGATTGACTAGTGTCCTACATCATCTTTTAACATTTTGTCCTTGTCTCAGAAAGGTTAAAAAAAAACCCTTAGTTGACTGCTTTCTTACTGATTTGACTTTGTGGACTTTCATTTCTCTTAGAACATTTTCCGACTTTAGTATCAGTTTTCCTTGATTGTGTTTTATCTAAAAATTATATTTTGTACTTGCTCTAACTTAGGCAAGAACTTTGTGATAGGCTATGACTGAATATGTTTTCCCTTATAACTGTAGGAAATAAAAAAAAATGGGGGGCAGCTAGGTGCCTGCCACAGCGGATATAGCACTGGATAGAGCACCAGCCCTGGAGTAAGGAGGGCCTGAGTTCAAATGCGACCTCAGGCACTTAATAATGACCTAGCTGTGTGGCCTTGGGCAAGCCACTTAACCCCATTTGCCTTGCAAAAACTTTAAAAAAATGGCCATAATTAAGTGAATAATGACTGGGTTAGTTCTTTAGTAAATACTTTATTGTAATCTCCTTGATGATTCTGCCTTATGTTGTAAATCACAGTCCTCTTGTACCATCTCGGCTCTGTAACCTAGTAATTAAGCCTCTAGACCTTCTGGGGGTGGTGGGGTGAGCATGGGTGAGGGTGGGGGTGGATGCGGGTGGCAGAGATGGGGTTGAGCCACCTCACTTGAAAACTTTTTTTCCAGTTCTTAAGATACTAATCAGTGGAGGGGAAATGTCAAGCAAAAATTATATAAATAAAAAACAGCGGTTCCTTTTTAACTTTTATTTTAAGGAGCCATTGTAAAACATTAAATTCATCTATTTTAAAGATTGGCAACAAGAAGCATAATCTCTTTCTCTTTCCTAGTAATTACCCCTCTTCCATATTTCCCTGTTAGTGTCAGTGGTACCACATCTTTTCCAGGCCCCCAGGGTTTTTTTTTTTTTTTTTTTTTTTAGGTTTTTGCAAGGCAATGGGGTTAAGTGGCTTGACCACCCCCAGGCTTTTTAGTTTTCTTTATTCTGTTTTACCTTAAATAATAAACCATTTGCCAAATCTTGTAAGTACTATTATTCCTATTCTAGAAATAATCACATCCTACTGCTTCTCTCTCAGCCATCACCAGTTCAGGTCCTTATGAGCTCCTCACTTGGATCATTGAAATTTTAATTTATCTTCCTTCCTTGGGTTTTTTTCTCACTCTAATCCATCTTTTACTCAGTTGCCAGTGATTTTTCTGAAGCACAGATCTGCCCGTGTCAGTCCCTTAATCTCTAGTGACTGTTGAGTGGAGGCCCAGATTGTCTTATTTGACATTTAAAGTTTTTCATAATTTGAGTCCAGGGGAACCTTTCCAATCTGTAAAAGCCCTTTCCCTTCATGAATTCTAAGGGCCAGTCCAACAGACCTCTTTGTTCCCCCTGGATGTTCACCAGACCCAGCATGCCCTTCTCCTTCCTTTCTGCCTTTTAGAAACTTCTGGTTGCCTTCAAATCTCAGACCAGGTGCCCCCGCTCCCATCTCCAGGAAACCCTTTCAGACTTTCCCAGAGCTGGTGCTTTCCTCAAGCTCTTTGGATCAGAATTTGGCACATTGGTGGATAGCTAGGAAATTCTGGGTCAGATAGTGGTCTGCTGTTATATTAAAATCAGAATATCATTGTAATCCTTTTAAATCAGGCCTTCATTTGCATGACCTTTAGCTCAAATGGGGACATCATCTCTTAGGATTTGTTGGATTTAATGTATGTGATTGTGCTAACAGCTTGAAAGTGGTAGTCTGCCAAATGAAGCATTTCCTTAGTGTCAGGCACCTGACAAGGGATCCGAGTTCCAATTCTGTGGCGTTAATTTTATGACTTTAGGCATATCACTTTTGCCCTTTAGACCTCAGATCCTGTTTCACTGAAATGTGTATGCCCATCCTGCTTTACCATCATCTCCAGGCTTTTGTAAGGATAAGATCATGAATGGTTAGCACCTAAGAAATGCAAGTTTTTTATTTTTAGCTTTTTGCAAGGCAATGGGGTTAAGTGGCTTGCCCAAAACCACACAGCTAGGTAATTATTAAGTGTCTTGAGGTTGGATTTAAACTCAGGTACTCCTGACTCCAGGGACAGTGCTCTATCTACTGTGCCACCTAGTCATCCTGAAATGCAAGTTTTGATTAATTCTTCTGTTATTAAATGCTTCATTATTCTTAATGCTTTTAGGTATTAATAGAATGGCAGTTTGGTAAGAATTGCTTCGTTCTCTTTGTCTGATTGTTGTGCTGTGTGTGCTTTAAGGCTGGGACAGGGGCTGCCCAGATAGGGAACCTTTTCTCTGCCTGCCAGGAGAAGGCCGACTTAACAAAACTTGACCTTGATGTGTGTGGGTGCCTGGCTACAGCTGTTGCTGAATTCTCTCCCCATCATTGCCTAAGTCTTGTCTCCTTGTCTTGTCTCCAAAGGGCTCTTTGATCTATTCTGTTTTTTCCTCTCAGAGAGCACTTCTTCCTCTCATGGGCCAGAGGACCTTCAAAAGACCAGGCAACGCTATTTCTGTGACTTTCTGTACACTCTAGTCAGTAATTATCCTTGGTGCTTTGCATGATTCTTTTTGCTTCTCACATAGTATGGTTTTTGTTGCTGTCGCAACATCATATTTAGTTGAACTAAAAGCTTTTGGGACCTGTTTTCCCTCATCTGTGAAATAAAACAATTGAACTGGAGTTCGGGGCTGTGTAAGAAATTTCAGATCTTAATTGATTTTAACTTGGTGACTGTTTTTTCACTGTATAGTTGGGAAGAAAGTCATAAGAGTGTGAGCATCACCTTCCCCCTGCCCCTCCCTACAAAAATGGACATTTGCTAATGCAATCTTTACTGTTTTTCAAGCAGACGATCTGCCAAGTCAAGAAGCAGAAGCCCTTACTCATCTAGGCATTCGAGGTCCCGCAGCAGACATAGATTATCTAGGTCTCGGAGTCGTCACTCTAGCATTTCTCCTAGCACCCTGACTCTGAAAAGTAGCCTGGCTGCCGAGTTGAACAAGAACAAGAAAGCCAGAGCCGCGGAAGCAGCCAAAGCTCACGCCAAAGCGTCCAACACCTCGACGCCCACCAAAGTGGGGAGCACTGATGCTACAGGTGGCGGCGCACCTCAAGCCAACCATGTGAAGGAGCTGAAGAAGCTCAAGGCTGAACACACACCTTCTCCCACCAGTGGCGGAACTCTGAAAAATGACAAGGCAAAAGCAAAGCCTGCCCTGCCGGGAGCAAAGGTGGAAAATAATTTGATTGTAGACAAAGCCACCAAGAAAGGTGTTGTGGTGGGCAAAGAGAGTCAGCCGACTGTGGCAAAGGAGGAGCCAGTGCTACCGAAAGAGAAAAGCAAACCACGCACCCCGAGCTTGGCCACCAAGGAGAAGGAGCATCATGGACCGCTGCTGACCTCCACTTTACCACCTTTGCCTTTTCCTCCCCTGCTGCCTGAAGACAAAGATCCTGACAGGTGAGTTCTACCTTTTGACAACAAATTAGTTAGTGAAGGATCATAGAATGAAAAGGACCGTCAGCTAGTAAACTGCCACACAAACCTGTTGTGAAGGGTTCCAGTGTCATCTAAGCCCTGTTACCTGCCATCCACAGTGCATGTCCTGTAAGAGAGTCCCAGCAGTGCCAGGGGATAGGGGGCATTTGACTTCAGATTCTGGTTCTGGCAGGAACAGTTGGGGACTGTTTTGTGGGATGCCCCTCACGTGTCCTGCATCCTTAACAATTTGTGACACTCCCATGGCTTAAGCCTCCAGAGGTCGTGCTAATTTCTCCTGTGCTATATGTTGAGTTTATGGAAGATCATCATATCACCTGCCTTGCTGAGTGGTGAGAATCAAAGATATTCATGTATGCAGAGTATTTTATAGCAAGACTTCAAGTACTAGAGAAATGTTAGCTATTAAAATTATGATTAATAATAATTACAAAAATTTCAAAGAGCCTATTGTTTATATAGTAAAGAAATTTTTTCTTAATTTGTTTTGCATTATATGAATACTAAACAAGTCGTAGGAGAATAGTTTGTGCTTAGTTGAAATATGAGAATGAATTGAAAGATCTGTTAGTGTGTTTTTAAGGAATCTTTGAGCGTCAGTGTGGAAACTTAAGAATGTTTCCTGTAAGGTCTTTGCTTTCATGAAGCAGGCAAGCCATTTATTGTCTTTCTTGGGTCCTTTTAAACGATTTCCTTTGGTGATTTTTTTTTTTTTTGGATATGTGAAAAGAAGCCAGATTTTGTGGTTCTGTTCCTTTAGCTTTGTATCCTGCTGTCCCTCCCCCTTCTCTTCTTTCATTCTCCTTCCCTTCTTCTAGCCTTTCCCTTCCCTCTTGCTTCCCCCCCCCCCCCGCCGTTTAAGCTCCATTTTCCAGAACCTAAAAACAGGTTACAAAAAGGAAAAACTGCCTCTTGGATCCCGTGTAGTAAGTCTTCATACTAGTCTCTCTGCGACCAAATTGTTTCTCTCTGCTATCCCCTCTTTTTTGTCTTTATTTCTGGTTTTTTCACAAGTACAGAAGATGCTTTGGGGGGGGCACATCTGGAATAAACAGGAAGATTTGGGGCCATTAGTGAACATGCTTTGGACCAGAGATTGTTCAGCAGTTTGTACATTTGTACATTTTTAGGGCTATCAGTTAAATCAATCTTTGTCCTCTGAAGATTTTATTTTCTTTTTTTAGCTGAATTATCAAATTACTAAATTTTATTTGGTGAAACTAGAACAATAACTATTTTAATCTTTTAATTGGTTACCCTGTTCCCCCCCCCCTTTGTTTTGGGGCAGCTGATGGCAGTTGAATTAACCCCTCCCCATGCTGCATGCACCCATACATTAATAACTAAAGTAATAAATTCATCAGTTTACACAGCTAGAAGAGACTTTAGAGGTGTGCTAGTTCAATTCTTAGTAAAGAGGAGAATACTGAGGTTCAGGTGAATTATGGTACCTCAGATACCACTAATAATGAATAATCTTATCTAAAAAAGAATTACTAAAATTAGGTGAGATACATTATTTTCCATTTAAATAATATTTATGATCATCAATTTTTGGTACATAATGGAATATAATGGAAAACTCATTGAACTGGAATTTATTGTCTATGTCTCTCCTTATTAACTTTATAACCAGAATAAGCCTCTTTACTTCTTAGCTTCAACAGCTTCATCTTTAAAAATGAGACTGTTGACACTACCTGAGGACAGAATCATTTGAGGAACCAGTGAGATAGTGGATGACCTTCTGTATGGAGGAAGAGGGAGAGGACTGCTTCAGCCTAATTGTTCTTTTCTGTTAAAATTGTGTTAGTGATGCCTTTTGTTATTATATGTCTTTCCCCTTAAACCACATCAAACCTTTTTTTGTAGCTAGGGGAAGCATTGAATTTGGCTGACTACAGAGACTGGCATTGCAAGTTTCAGTTTTTAAAAAAGGGTCACTAGATATTATGATGTTGTCCTTTAAATGGACTCCTTGTGTCTCTTGTCCTTCTGGTCTAGGTGTCACTGAAAACCCACTAGGCAGTGACCACCTTGCCTTGTGGCTTTCTGTCAATCTGGATGTGGGTTTCTCTTTAGTCATTGAAGAAAAGGGACCAGTGCTCTTTAACCAGAGATTTTAGCAGCACTTGGAAGTGCTGGACTGGTTTTTCCATGATCTAAACTAGTTATCTTTCTTTCTCTCCCCTTTCCTCTGCTTTGGATTGTGCTCTGGAAGGATGGGGGGGGGGGGGTGTTAGCAGAAACTGTAGAGAAAAAGGCAGGGCTGCGATGAAGCATGGGAGTAAGTCAGTTCAGCATTAATAGAACCCCTGATGTGTGCTGGTCCCGTCTTAGGACTTACCCCAGTGTCCGCACCCCTGATCCCGATGCAGCCCTAGGAGTGCTTTACAGAGGAGAGGGGCAGGTAGAGGCTGTGTCTTGCCCCAAGTCATGTGTTAGATTTGAATTTGGGTCTTCTTGCTTTCAGTTTCGGTGCCTACCTACTGGGCCAAGTACTGTGCTAAGAGGTTCTGGGGATTCAGCTAGAAAAGCCAGACAGTGCCTGCTTTACAGGAGTTTGTCAAGGAAATAATACAGAATTGAAAGTTTAGCTTTAAGCCACACAGAAAGACTTAGAATGAGTAACCCAAGTGGATGATGAGGCTTCTGTATTGGTATCATTTCTGCTGACACAACCATATTTGGTTCTGACGTTGGCCTGCTTGATAGGGCCAAGGACTTAGGTCATAAGAACTTGGTTTTCTTGGTCATAGGGAGCTGGGATTGCTGAGGAGGCTGGGGCTGTGGCTGCAGGGTCAATTTCCTGGGTGATGGCTGTTGGGATGGGTTGGAAAAGGGCCACTGGTTCAGGGTGCTAGGAAATAATACTTGGGCTCAGGATCTGCCCTGACTCCATCTGGGTGTTAGGGGAAGGTGACAGTCAAGGTGTTTGACTTGCCTGGAATGGATCACCTCCCCTTTTGGCTCTCCTTGAGGAAACTTTGCTGTTTCAGCTTGGTGGACTTGCCTTCCCGGGGGGGCGGGGGTAGCAGTAGGTTGATAGACTTTTATTGAAGGGATATGAAGGGTAATGTACAGTTATACAGATTCAGAACTAGTCAGCATAGATGGTACTAACTGAGTTGCAATATTCGGAGAGGAATGTCCCAAGAATCTTTGCTTGGCCTTGTGCTCTTGAGCTGACTTTATTTAGGATTGGATAAAGGAATGGATGACACACTTGTCAAACTGGCAGATGGCACAGAGGTTTGGGGGGATTGGTGATATGTTGGGGGATATAGCTAGGATCCCAAAAAGTCATCTTGAAAAAATAGAATTATCGGAAAGAATTTGAGGAGATGAGATTAATGATGAATGAGAATAAAATTTCCCACTTGGGTCCTAAAAGTGACTTTTACAAATTTAAGATAGGTTAGGTACAAATGACAAGGTTTGAGTTTTAATGGACTCTAAAGCCAATATAAGTTAACACTGTAATGTTATAGTAAAATAAAAATTCACTCCCTCCCAGCCCCAAACTAACATAGTCTGAAAGTGCATTCAGAATGATCTTGTGGTGCTCAGTCAGCCCTGCTTTAATGATATCTGGAATATTGGGTTCAATTCTGGATACCATTGACAAGGTGACTAGTACTGGGAAGGGCCTAGATCCTAGATCATTGCCTATGAGGAACATTTGAAGGAACTGGAGAACACCAGATTTGTCTAATGAGGGCCACTTATAGTTTGGACCTGCTATTGTGCAGAAGCATGATGAGATTCTAGCTGGCCACTTGTTGGGGATTCTTGTTCAGTCTCATTGGGCTCATTTGCCTCTGAAGTTCCTTCCAATGTGGAAATCGACTAATTCTATGTGTATATTGGAGAAAATGTTCACTCTTGAAGAAATGGAATTTTTTGATCACTTAATCGTTTTGGGGAAACTGATTTCTTTATGGTTGAGTCTGGAAACAGTCTATACCCACCCCCTCCCCAATCTCTCTGTTATTATTTACTTTTAACATTGATTTTTTTTTTTAATTTTGAGCTCCAAATTTTCTCCCTGGCCTCAGCCTCCCTCCCACCCTTTGAGAAGACAAGAAATATTGGTATGAGAGCATGCAAAACACATTTCTGAAAGCCTTTTTGACACTTTAATATTTCTCATCCTGACTTCACCTAATATAGACAATTCTAACTGATTTTTAAGAGTGGGAAGATTGATAATTTGTTTCCCTATCTGAAAATTGATTCAAATTTGATTTGATTTTTCAGACAAACTTAAGAACTTTTAGCTTGCTGGAGCTTGGATAACCAAATGAAGTCTTGCATCTGAGAAGGAAGTCACGTGTATTATTTCTAGCACATTGAGACTGAGAAATGAAAACAAATGTCCCATCACATAGAAGAGGTTACCAACATACCGTCCTTTTATGTTACCAACACACTGTCCTTTTATGTTCTTCCTGTTTCAAAAGTTACTTCAAGTAAATTAGTAAGAGTGTCAAATAAAAACATACGAATCTCTGTTTAGTTTTGATCACTTTTATTTTAATATGTTTAGTATGTACAGAGAGAAGGAAAATGTGATAATATTAGAGTGAAGTGCTTAAAATACTAATGCATTTTTTTAATGGAAAAATTACCTTTAGTCTCTTTAACCAGAATAAAATCAAATACTTGGCAGCTTGGTGACAACTCAGATTCATTTTTACTTGGAGTTTGTGAGTTTGATGTGTGTGAAGGGGTGGTCAGTGCCCATGTGGAAAGGTCAGGATGGAGAAGTGATGATGGAGAGTCTCCCCCAGACAGCACCACCCAGGGAAGGCTGATGGGAGCATGCCATTCACCTGATGACCCTTTCTTTTCTAGTTTACAAGGGAACATTTCAGTCAAGGCAGACAGCACCATCCATGGCAGGCCGATAAGTGCATACTATTCACCTGATGACCCTTTCTTTTCTAGTTTACGAGGGAACATTTCAGTCAAGGCTGTGAAAAAAGAAGTTGAGAAGAAACTGCGCTGTCTGCTGGCAGACCTGCCTCTGCCCCCTGAGCTCCCTGGAGGGGATGACTTCTCCACGAGCCCAGAGGAGAAGAAAATCCCTGCCCCAGCACACAGTAAGAGAAGGCCCAAGTACGTGCTGCTTCTTCCCATCCTTGCTTTCTGCCTGCTCTTAAAATTTGTTTCAAATATTTCTGCTTTATCTGGAAAACCTGAAGCATGAAATTAAATTTCAAAATTGAAAAATGAATCCCCCCCCCAAAAAAAAACTACCCTAAACCTTTTATATTAGTAGTACAAGTTTTTAAGTTCAATTTTCAGTGTAGGAAAAATTAGACTATCTACATAATTCTGTACTGTTAGCTGTCAGTGAGTTCCAGTAAAAAAAAGTCTAGCAAATAGATGAAACTGGAAAGAGGCGTTGGACTTCTTGACTTGGAAAGCGAAAGCTAGGATTAATGAGTTGCAAAGAGGCAACTTTGAGTCTAGAAAAACACCTTAACAATTTGAACTCACTAAAAGGAAAAGGGGCTGCCTTGTGACAGGAGGAGCTCCTGAAACCTTAGGACTCTTCCAGTAAAGACTTACTGCCAGTGTTGTTGTGTTGGATTTGATGCTTTCTGACTCTAAAATACTATGGGCTTTTTATCTGATGAACTTCTTGTGCCTCTAGAACATGTAATATTCCTTTTTTAATATAGTGACTATTCCAATAAAGTAGAAACAATAAAGTGTGGAGGCAAGAAAGGGTTCTGTGGTCAACTCTCAGTGAAGCCACACAAAGGGAATTGTGGGAAAGATGTTACACACCTTTGCCTTTAATTACTAATTATTTTCTTGCCTTTGCTTTCTCTCGTGTCTCTTGCTTTTCAGTAAGAATTGGAAATTTAAAATTGGACTGAAGTCTTACCCTATTAGCTTCAGTGAAGTAAACTGAAGGAAGACTCCCTGCAATCTAATACAGCCATCTGCAAATGTAGTTCCCTTTTCTCATGGCTGCCTTCCCACCAAGGGAATTTGTTATTTAGATGTGGACTTAAAGAATAAAACATTCCAGACAGATTAAGTGGAAAAATGTGAGATAGGTTGGAGCATAGGTTGGAGAGCCAAGAAAATTTTTAAATTTCTCTGTATTTGTGTATTAATAGGTGACAATAATATTTTATTTGAATGGTTGTTAACTATTAAGATTAATTAAGCTTTGCCTTTAGAGAATATAAATTTTTTCTGAAGTATTCCTATTTCTCAATGTAAAGTACTAAAAAGTGAGTTTGTTGATATAAGTTAGGGAATCAAGAATCTGGTTTAGATCTAGGGTGCCTGTGGTTGTCATTTGACTTTTCTGGGACTCAGTTTCCTAATCTGTAAAATTAGGGGTGGGAACTGACAATATTTAAGGTCTTTTCCTGCTCTAAATTCATGATCCTGTGATCTGATATTAGTGTGGGTAATTGAGGCGATTGAAACGAAGAATTAGAACTGAGTACCTATGTGAGTATAATTTCCTTTGGATCTAACTGTATTAGTCCCCAACGTCCAATAGTTTACAGCAGGGCTGTTGAACATTCCTTTTAAAAGTTTTTATTGAAACAATAAGACAGTGTATTTTGACTTGCCATTTTAGTGAGAGCTCTGTGGTAAACTCACAGGCAGCCGCATAAAATTGCTCTGCGGGTCGCATTTTGGACAGCCCTGGTTTACAGTCACAGCTTGCTTAGCATAAAGCTTTGCCTTTATGAAAAGAGATGGAGTTGATGAATGGAAAATATGTGCCTTTTTCAATAATAATGAAGGGACCAATAAGCTGATTCCCCCCCCCCCCATGAATGTTGATTTCTTTAGCTTGAGTGATCTGCTAGTTGAAAAGTTTTCATGAGCTTCTTCCATTTTGTTCTTTCATCAGTTTATACACAGGATAAATAAGTGACTGGGCGATGAATGCATTATTATAACAAAAGGTCTAAAACCCCGTTGTCATTATGAAGATGGGGGGGTGGGCTAAAAGGGAGGAATGGATGTTATTTTGGTGGTTTGTACTTAACCGAGACTTGCTTGACTGCATGTAAAACTTCAGAACTATATTTACTAGAATATGTGGGCCTCGCTATGGTGAAATAAAAGAAAAGGATATTGACTGGGGAAAGCGCTGCGTGGATAAATTTGATATCATTGGAATTATTGGAGAAGGCACCTATGGGCAAGTTTACAAAGCCAGGGATAAAGACACAGGTAAGAGCTCATGTGGTCTGGTATGTTGGTGTGTGTTGGGGGCTTGCCTTGGGGTCATTGTCTGAAAAAAGGACAATTTTAGGAATTTTCAAGTAGACAGTTTATGTAGAGGGAAAAATTAGTTCTTCATAATGTTAGTTTCTTTTGCTACAATGTGATTCTCATTCTGATTTCTTTTGTTTTTTGAAGGGAATTTTACCCTAGTTTTAAAATTTCTTTTGTTAGCCATAGTCATAAACTTATTTCAACCTTAATGAGGCAGCTATTTTTGTTTGATTAGGGATCTTTTATTATTAAAAAAAATTGTAAGCAGTTGTTTTATAGAGAAAGATTAGGGGAAAAGTTTATGCAGCAGAATTGCTTTTATGTAGCAACTTTTACTGTAGCAAGTTCAACAAAATACTGTTATTATTATTATTATTGACAATGGTCTTGTTCAAGAAAACACTTTATGATTATGTCGGTCAGTATTTAGAAACATTTTATTTACATGGCAACTTTATACAGTCTAACCCTAGGGAGGTTAGGTGTTTGACAGTCAGCCTTTAGGAATATAGATGGGAACTTGGAAGCAGGTTATGTGAACAGAAGAAAGGAGGAGCAAAAATTTTATGTGCTCTCGGGCTTTGTGTTCATCTTAGGCCTTAACCACTTTGTTATTCAGTTAAATAATTAAGTTTAAATGATTCCTTGGCATCATTAGTTGTCAAAGAAGGATGCTGTGGATGTTAAGATGATAAAAATACATGAAACAACTATACTCTAAATGAATTTTGGTTATAACAGTATTTGTTATAATTTATAAAACAACATTTAAGTTTTTTGGGGGGTTTTTTTTGGTAAGGCAGTTGGGGTTCACTCAGCTAGTAACTGTCAAGTTTCTAAAACTGGATTTGAACTCAGGTTCATCTGACTCCAAGGTCAGTGCTCACTGTGCCACCTAGTGGCCCCATAGAAGAACATGTTTCTAGTTTCTTGCATGTATCTACACACACACACACACACATAGATCCCAAAGGATAGAGGACTGCTATGTGCTTTGTGGACCCATTCTGTTGACAAACTCTAAAAGAGAAAAGAACCTCCATATTGCTTCTTGAATTTTGTCTGTCAGATCACACAATTGCCTGGAATCCTGCTTGTCTCTAATTACTTGTTTAAGGCCAGTGGAGTGATTCCACTTTCAGATTAAGTCAGAAGAAAATGGACTAGTTATTTTAGAAAATCCACCAGTTAGAGTTGGCCATGGTGTTCTCAGGTATATGGAATCTGGGTCCTGTTTATATATAAATACAAATATGAGTGTTCTGGTAACAAAGCTATTTGACATTTATAGTGGGCTGAAGCTAAATAATAGGGATTAAAAATGAAATTAAAGTTTGAAATGGAGAACAATAATATATGACTTGCCCATTTGTGATATATTTCTGATTTAATTTTGTTACAGGAGAAATGGTGGCCTTAAAAAAAGTCCGGCTAGATAACGAGAAGGAAGGCTTCCCCATTACAGCCATCCGAGAGATTAAGATCCTTCGGCAGCTCACCCACCAGAGTATTATCAACATGAAGGAGATTGTGACAGATAAAGAGGATGCTTTAGATTTTAAGAAGGACAAAGGTATGTGATGTCTGTTTAGAACACTGGCTTTCTTTAGTGATAGCGACACCAATTTGCAGATCTAGGTGGTTATTTGCTTAGAAATACATTTTGGGGGAGATGAAAGAAACAGTTAAAATGAAACCTGTTAACCTAAGGAAAGCCCTTCATTTTAGAAATGTAGTGAAATGGAATATGCTTTAGTCCTTTGGGTCACAAGCCATCCATGCCTTCTCATCGTGTGCCATTCTTATCCATGTCTTTCCATGATTCTTTTGTTCCAGCTTCTAGAAAGCCTTCCTCGAGCTATCTCACTCTCATTGAAACCAAGAGAGCCCCCACATTGTCTGCCTCTTCCCCTTTGCTCTAGCTCTGGGACCAGCCCACCCTCTTTATTGGGTTGTACATTGCCTTGAGGATGTCTTCCATCGTTTTCTCCTATATGCCCTCATCTGAAAGTATTCTGCATTCTCTTCATACTATGCATCATTCCCTTGACTGTTAGGGCCTTTTTAGGCTTCAGGATCATTGCATCCTTAGGGCATCCTGCTCAGTTTCCCTAAGGTCCTTCAGGCTCCCTTCCTCCTGGGGAGTCTTGGGTCTAGTTCTCTGTCACCAAGAAGGACACCGAAGGATTGACTCGCTGGGCAAGTCAGCCAACTTTATGCCCTCAGTTGGACTGTACGTCGTCTTCATCCTCTTGGTGTTTTCCGTGTGATTTGCCCTCTTGTTTGAGTAGCTGTGGATCTTACGGAGGAGGCTGGTGCTTTTGGGGTGCTTGGGGTATTCTGCACCCTGTCATCTCTAAGCAGCATCTGGACAGTTTGCTAAGCAGCTTATTTCTTTTCTTTACTTGCGTCAGCTAAGGAAGCAGGCACACACAGTGTAGAGAATCTCTTCAGTCTTAGAGCTTGTCTTTTCACATCTAGTCGCCAATTTGAAAATTGTTTTGAAGATGAAAAAGCTTATTCTTTAGGTATTGCTTTGGGCATGTAAGTTGGTAGGTCTTGCTTAAGGGCAAATGCTCTATGATTATTACCATAGATCTTAGGCTTATTGACCTTTAAAAATTTAAAATAACAGCCCTCAGACTCCTCCAACCTTCTGGAAGTGACTGGTGCCCAGTGAGGAACTTTTCTTGGGGCTAGGTGATGAGGAGCAGAACTGACTGTTGTCAGCTCTTGCTTCCTCTCCAGTTGCAGAACTTGGTTCTCTTTACCTACCTGAATCTCTTCAGTGACTGTGTGCACACTGGGAATAAGAGTGGGAAAAGAAGAGGGGCATGCTGGCTCTCATTGCAGGGTAATCATTTTGAAGGAAGAAATTCTTAGTTGCAACCTTCTCAATTCATCATTCCATTGCCAGATGAACACTTTTCTTACCTTGCTTTGACTTGATTCTTCCATTCAGAAGCCTTCAGTAGCATGTGGGATAGAAGGTTGTAAATTTTTTAAAATGCCTTTTCCTACTTACGAAAGTAATATTTTTGGAGGTTCTCTGGTCCTCTGTAGATGGAAGTCTCCAAAATCCTTAGCTTGATGTTTGAAGGCCATCCTCGGTTTGGTTCTGTTGTACTTTGTAACTAGAATCCTCTAACTTTAGAGACCCCAACTAGTCCTCCTCCTCCATCCATCCCTTCCCCTCCTGGCAGCTCCTTCCCAGTTGTCCTGGCCTGGCTTTTAGCTGGACATGGGACAACTTTGTACCTGGCCTTCTGCCTCTTGGCATCTCTAAGCCCTTCCCATGTCAGCCGTGTAGTCATTCTCCAGACTGGATCATTCCTGCTGTGTTCCCTTTCCCCTCCGTCTTTTGTGGCACCCTCTTCCTGCCCCCCCAAACTGATTTGTGTACATTTTGTATTGACTTTTTCAGCACATACAGGCGTCTCCTCCTCCACCTGAGGGGCAGAGACTTGCCCTCTCTGTGTCCCCAGCCCTCAGCTTAGTTCTTAATGCTTCAGAGACAATTGGGGAAGAGATGGCTGCAGTGACTTGCCCAACGTCGCCCAGCCAAGTGGGGTCATAGCCTTTGCTAAACCAGTGACCAGTTACAGTCTTGTGTTTGGGAGTCTGAACCTGATCAGGAGCCCCAGGCATACATGTACTGAGTAGGATCTGTATTCTGCTGCCATAGGCCCCTTAGCCTGAAAGACCCAATCAGTAGGTACTGCCTGGCCCAGATGCCTCACTCCCTCCTAGGAATATAGGTACTACCCTTTTCACTTCATGATGGTGGATGGTTCCACTGGCCCTCCTTACCTGGTTCTTTTCCTGTTCAGTGACCAGCAGATGTCCCAATTCTCTTTGCTAGATTGCTCTAATTCTCAGTTGTATATTGTTCCTTAGGAGCAGAGCCTTGGCTAAAGCCATTCTTTGTTAACTCTCCTAGTACTTCTTTTCTTGAAGTCCCCTTCTGTTGGATCCTTGGAGATTCTCAGTCTGCTAACAAAGCAAAGCCCTTTCCCTTGGTCTCTTCTTCAGGCCTGTTTTCCATCTCGATGTACTTGTGGGACTAGATGAGGCTTCTCTGCTGACTCCACCACAGAGTCTCTGAGCTCTTTAACTCTATCTCTGCTCTTAAGTTTGTGTTTAATAATTTACATCATTCTGAAAGAGAAATTTAAGGCCTCAGAAACTAGTCTAATTTATAATTGGAATCTAAACAGATTTCAAGATTCAAGCTGCCATCTGAAAATGGGTCTAGGGTCTAGAAGCATGATCTGAGCTGTGGAGCAGAATGAGGAACAAACATGGTAATTTTTTTTTAAGGAAAAAGTGGGGGAAAGTGGAGTGCATGTTTGGAGGAAGATGGCAGCTTGGTAATAAATAGGAGATAAGGTTTGAATACGTGGAGTAGACTGAGGCCTGGAAAGGACAGACTGACAGTCCAGAATTTTGTCTTCTGGGGAGTGGAAGGGTTTTCAGAAGACCTGATGAAAGCAGTCTATTGAGGAAAATTGATAGACTAAGGTGATAACAGTGGGACTGGAAAAGAAAAGTTGAAAGGATAGTGTCATGTATTTGTGGGGGAGGCCTGGTTGGAAATCCTTTCTTTAATACTGATGTGAGTGTGGGCAAGTGATTTCACTTCTCCGAAAATGGGAGAATGAGAGGGTGGGCAGGGCCTGTCTCTGGGTCTCTTTGGGAAGATGAAGTGAGAGAATGTCCAGTAAACATTTGACTACCCCTTGCCTTGCTCTAGAGGCATCGATTCCTAGGTGTAGTGCCACAAGGGCCCTTGGAGGTGATGGAATCCTGATAAGAAAACCCCAAGAGAGCATGGGAGATCTGCCCAGGGTCCCATGTAGCATGAGGACCGGTGAGGTGGAGGGAGTGCTGCATCATCAGTACCTCTGACTCGAGCAGGGCCTGCCTTCTGCTTCAGAAAGTGACCCTAGCATTTGAGTAGGCTTTGAATCAATGTGCATCGATTGGCTGAAGTCAGCTAGGGTAATAAGATGAAGACTAGGTAAAGAGCTTTTTGTTCTTATGTTATGGCAATCTGTTAGTGTTCTTTGAACCATCAAAACTGAGAATTTTAGCAAAGTAGCAGTAAAACATTTAAATCTACTAGTCATCAGCTTTTGTTTTCTATCAGTAATAAAAATCAGAAAGTGATAGCAACTACTTTTTAAAAGAACAATTCATTGTATTCAGTATCAAGAGATTAACATCCCAAGAAGCATGCAGAATTTCTGTAAAGATTGCAATAAAACATGTTTTAGAAATTAAGGAAGTACCTAGCTTCATTATTCACAGCTCTCACAAGCAAATATAGTTAAGTTCATACAAGCCAGATTAATTGGTAGAATACTTTAAAGATCAATATAGTTAATATCATCAAGAACAGGTCATGCCAGATTAACCAGAATTCCTATTTTGACTGGCTGCCGATCTGGTAGATCCAGATATACTTAGATTTAAGTTTTAGAAATCATTCTAAAGGAAATTTTTATAAAATTTTTTTAATGAAGCATCTAAACATTGAAAAATATTCCCTTTCCCCCTCCTTTTGAAAAAGTATCTTGTTTTTATATCACACTTGTTTCCTTTACATAATGAGCTATCCCTTGTAACAAAGTTTAAAAAAGAAAAAAATTCAGTTAATAAAACTGTATTTCTGGTATTTGACAATATAGCCAATTGTCAATAGCCTATCTTCCCTCATGGTGATGAAAAGAGGTATGTTTTCTCTACTTTCCCTTTCTTTTAAAAAAATGTTTTTATTGGGGCAGCTAGGTGGTGCAGTGGATAGAGCACCAGTCCTGGTGTCAGGAGTACCTGAGTTCAAATCTGGCCTCAGACACATAATAATTACCTAGCTGTGTGGCCTTGGGCAAGCCACTTAACCCCATTGCCTTGCAAAAACTAAAAAAAAAAAATGTTTTTGTTGTGGTTTTGATTTTCTGTCTGTCATCTTTCTTTTCACTTATCTTCCTCCCTATTCCCTTCCTGTCTAAGAATGAAGAAAATAGGGAAAAGGCAGTTTAGCAAAACTAGCCAGTATATCATCTGATAGACATAGTATCCCACTTTTCTAAAAGGGAAGGAGATGACTTTTTTAAAATTTTTTTCCATTTCCTCTTTGGTGCTGCAGTTGATCATTAAAATGACACAGCATTCAGTATTCTGTTTCTATGATCATGCCCTCATATAGTTTTTCTGGTTCTGCTTAGTTCTTTCTTCATCAGTCCAGATAAAAACTTTACATACTTCTCTAGTTATCCCTAGTTAGCCATATTTGAACTTTCTCTTCTATCCCAGTTCTGTTTTTTTGGAGTGCTTACCTTGTTCACTATAGTTGCTTTTCCTTGCTCTAAGAAATGTTAATTCATGAGGAAGGCAATGTCACAATGTCAAATAGAAATAGTACTGTATGATGAGAGTCTTTCCTCATTCTTACCATGACTATACTTGACTCAGTTTGTTGGGTCGTCTGATTTCTGATCTGGGTGAGCTCTTGCTTTTGGCTTCATGTCTCTCCTCTGGTGGTTGGTTAAGTCCTGACTGGGTAGCCCTTATGGGCTAAAGATGCAACTGCTATAGAGAGTATTTATTATAAGATAAGACATACACCTTTGCCCTGAGGGAATAGTCTTTGATGGCATCCTTCCCTTATCCCTTCTATTCCCTGTCCTAGGCCTTTCTCTCCATTGCTTTTATCCCACAATCTCTTTAACAGTGCCCCACTATTCAGAGATGAGCATAATTATTCTTTCCTTGGTGGGAATGCATCTTTATCTCCCCTTTCTCTTAGCTCTGTTCTTCCTATTCTTATCTCTCTTACAAGATTTTAATTTACTAATGGCAAGCAATAAAGGCACACAGGGTTGGGGGGGTATGTGTGGTATTTACTTCAATACAAGGAGTAATTATTGATCTCTTCTCTCCCACTTTTTAAAATTCCCTTTACATTTTTAGCTTTTTAGGTCGTTTTGTCCCTTGATTATTCTTTTAGTTGAGTCTTTTTTTTTTAATGTATAGTATAATATATTAAAATAAAAAAATTTTTTTCATTAGGCTTGACCATTATATATTTATTGACCTTTCTTTAATTTGAAAGTCAAAAATTCTGCTTATGTCTTTATTTTTTTGTAGGAATGCCTCTGTCTGTTGCTGTGGGTCCATCTCTTTTCATTGTGTCTTAGTTTTACAATAAATCTTACCTTGGCTTGAGCTTCTGTGATTTTTGCAATATATATTGTTTGGTTCTCTTTTGATTACTTGAGACTATTCTCTTGATCACTTATGGTGTGTTATTTGTTGTGGAAATTGTACAATTTAACCAGTAGATGCCTTGCAGCTTTAAAAGTTGTTTTTTCCCCTCTGGTGTAAATCCAAAGATCCCAAATGATTAGTCATTTGTCTGTATTCAAATGTTCTGGGAAAATCACTTGTAATATTTCCTGCTATATTTTATTCAAGTTTTTTAACATATCTTGTTTATCTGGGGGACCCTGAAGTTATTTATATTGGCATATCCTGTTATCAAAGAAAATTGCTTTGACTTCTGTAGAATTTATGTGTGCTTTTTGAACATTAATGCCTTTTTCTTCTCCTCTCCCAAATTAGATTCAGCATTTTATTTTTCTGTCCAAAATCTGTCATTTGCCATTTGC
Source organism: Macrotis lagotis (assembly GCF_037893015.1). NCBI lineage: Eukaryota > Metazoa > Chordata > Mammalia > Peramelemorphia > Peramelidae > Macrotis > Macrotis lagotis. The sequence goes on from NC_133665.1 coordinate 189,777,641, forward strand.
AACTTTCATAGCTTCTTCCTTGGTGAAAATTGTCCATTCTGCCCAATAAATTCTTTACTCTTTTGTCTAATCCCCCCCCCGCCCTTTCCCCCCATCAGATATTGTGAATGTTTTGTCTTCTATGTTGTGTTGAAAGTTCTTATATTTTATATAACATCATTTCCAGCATTTTTGATTTCTTGTTTGAAACCTTGTGGATTTCTTGCTGTTGGTCCAAGATCTTTGGGACATCCCCATTTCTGAAAGGGACATTTTGGTTCATATTTTTTTCATGTTTTAATACTTGCTGCTTCCCTCTTTATGAACCCCATTGTTGGTTTTCCTGTTTGACAGTGTTCTTGCTTTATGGGTTCTCCCTTGATTTTTTTTGCTTTTCTCAGCCTTTGTCTTGTATTTCTAGTCGCTTGTCTCTAATTTCCTGCCATCCACTTTTCTACAGTTTACAGATTCAGTCTTATCTGGTAGATGTAGAAGCCTAGTTGGGGTCTTTAACTTATGTCAACCCTGGGAAGAGTGCTGGCTTGAGTATGTGTGGGAGGGAGTCATCTAGTCCAGTACTTTCATTTACAAATGAGGGTCTGAGTGATCAAAAGACACATTTGGATGGCCCATATCTCCCTCACAATCACAATGTTCCATGATACTAAGGCATATAATATTGCCGGAAGATTTTTGATGGTAAAAAATGATAGTTCTTTGTTTCATGGAGTATCTTGGGGAGTGGGTGGGTGGATTAGAAACTGGACCCACTTCCTTGTCCATCAGCAGTGTCTAGCTAAGGGTACATGTGCTGAAAGACCAGCCATGGGTTATCCATCCAAGCTACTTGGGTTAAAAAATAATCAATTTTATAGTTGCCAGTTAGGGAAGACATGGCTAGTATACAGTGAGTTCATCTGAGAAAATGGGATGGTTTACTGGTCTAATGTTGTTCACTGTCTATCATCAGTTTGATATCACTGTCCAGGAAATGAAGGTGATCATGGGTGGCAATGCTAGAAGCATAGTTTCCTTGAATAAGGAGGTGATGGCTTGTCAATGATGTTTCATTCTGGTGGCTGTGTTTTAAAAAGGCCAGCAGTAATCTGTCTAGTGTCTAGAGAAGGGGGCAACTAAGATTATAAAGGACTCCAAATTTAGTCTTATATAATAGGAACTCTGAGGATGGTTAATTTAGAGAGGACATTGGAAGAACATGCTATGTGTCTTAGAAGTATCTAAATGACTGGGATGTGGAGGAGTGATTGTTCTTGTTTTCTTTGGCCTTGGGTAGAAATTGTAAAAGTCAGATATCGACATGTTATCAGGGGAAAAACAACCCCCCAAACCCCCAGCTAATCCAGTTGGTTAAAAGTGAAATGGAATCTTTAGGGTAGAAGCAGATCTTCCTTGATGAGCAGTCCAAGCAACCTCTAGAGTCCAGTTTGTTGCCTGTGTTATGGAAGAAATTCTTTTTTTTGGTATGAGTTGATTCCTTCTAGTTCTGCGATGCTGCCATTCTGAGATTTTTCTCTTAGACTCTAAAGCTGGTAAAGATCATTGGACACTAAAAAGCTATGATGGCTTGTCAATCAATGAGCATGCATTTCATTAAACAATAGACCTGTAAAGAAATGCAAAGACCAGTCTTGCCCTGGAGGAGCTCCCAGTTTAACAAATATGACTTCCTGTAAATCTCTAGGTCATCTAACATTTAGACAGAAAATGGAGTGTAAAGGGAGCAGCTGGGGCTCTGGGAATGACTTCCAACAGAAGATCATATTGGAACTGACTCCTGAAGGAAAACAGGGTGACCAAGAGGTGGAGGAGTGAGTACAGAGTGTTTCAGACATGGCAGGTTTCCATTATAAAGCTGTGGAGAGAGAAGATAGAATATCATGTTTGAGGAGTTGGATTAAGTTTGTGTAATGAAGGTGTAAGAAGGCAAAAAAGATGAATAGTTTAGGTTGTGAAGACTTGAAATGCTACACATTGGAGCCATTGGAAGTCCTAAACATAGTTAGACCTGTGTTTAGAAATAGAACCTTAGAACCTTGGCAGCTGTGAATTTTTGTAGGAAAGCCGATTTAATTCACTAGGGGAAGAGAATTACTGAGTTCCAGGTGATGATAGAAAGGTAAGTGGAAAAGTAGTCAACCAGAGAAGAGAATGAGAGCTGAAGGGAGGGGAGGGGTGGAGAAAGAAAAGCCAGTCAGGAAGATTCTAAAAAATAGGAAAGATTTAAGGTAGCATGTGTTGTGTTTGTGAAGCAAAGTTAGGAGACTTCTGGGGATGTCCTGTTTCATGTGCCAGAGATCAAGTCTGCTGGCTTTTTTAAAGCTTCTGTGACCTTTGTTAGGTCTCTGTTCAAACAAGGCAAATTTAAGTAATGGATGAATCAAGTATGAAAGACAGGAAAAATCTATGGAATTTGACTAGGAAGATCGATACTACCTCAGAGTGGGAGATCAATCTTTTTTTAGTAAAAGCGAAAAGAAGCTCCTCCTAGACTGAGAGATGCCATGTGTAGAGCAGGAGGCCAGGAAAGAGAGTGAGCTAGCTACAGGGAATGAATAGGAGAGAGTTTGAAGGGAGGCCTACAAAGAGGTGAGGGAGGAGAGATGAGTATTGGAATATAGGTTTGGAAGCCAGACCTAGCAAGAGACACCAAGAAAGAGCTATCAGGAAAGAACCAGAGAACAGCAGGGCCATGGAAGAAAAAAAATTTTAAAACAATAATTATTTTTAAAAAATTGAATTTATTTTTATTTTCTATACATATATATGTTTGTAATTTTTCCCAATTATGTGTTAAAACAATTTTTGACCTTTTTTTTAGAAGTCTTGAGTTCCAAATTCATTTTTTTGAATTATAAAGATTTTGTTTATTTTGAATTTTACAGTTTTCCTCCTATTCCTGCTCCCCGCCCCCCGAAGGCAATTTACCAGTCTTTACATTGTTTCCATGGTATACATTGATCCCAATTGAATGTGATGAGAGAGAAATCATCTCCTTAAGGAAGAAACATAAAGAGATAGCAAAATCAGACAATAAGATAGCAGTTTTTTCCCCCCCTAAATTTAAGGTAATAGTCCTTGGTCTTTGTTCAAACTTCACAGTTCTTTCTCTGGATACAGATGGCATTCTCCATTGCAGACAGCCCAAAATTGTGCCTGATTGTTGCACTGATGGAATGAGCAAGTCCATTTAAGGTTGAACATCACTCCCATGTTGCTGTTAGGGTGTACAGTGTTTTTCTGCTCATCTCACTCAGCATCAGTTCTTGCAAATAACTCCAGACTTACCTGAATTCCCATCCCTCCTGGTTTCTAATAGAACAATAGTGTTTCATGACATACATAGACCACAGTTTGCTAAGCCATTCTCCAACTGAAGGATATTCACTCAGTTTCCAATTCTTTGCCACCACAAACAGGGCTGCTATGAGTATTTTTGTACAAGTGATGTTTTTACCCTTTTTCATCATCTCTTCAGGGTATAGACCCAGTAGTGGTATTATTGGATCAAAGGGTATACACATTTTTGTTGCCCTTTGGGTACAGTTCCAAATTTCTCTCCAGAAAGGTTGGATGAATTCACAGCTCCACCAACATTGTATTATTGTCCCAGATTTCCCACATCCCCTCCAACATTGATCATTGTCCTTTCTGGCCACATTGGCCAGTCTGAGAGGTGTGAGGTGGTACTTCAGAGAAGCTTTAATTTGCATTTCTCTAATAATTAATGATTTAGAGCAGTTTTTCATATGACTATGCTTTGCTTTGATCTCTTCTGTAAATTGCCTTTGCATATCCTTTGAGCATTTGTTATTGGGAAATGACTTTTTTTCAAAAAAAATTTTCTAGTGCCAAATTCTCTTCCTCCCTCCCCCTTCCCTGAGATGAGCAATCAGATATAGGTTCTACTTGTGCAAACATGTAAAACATTAATATTAGACAAGTTTAGATCTTCATACATTTTATTTACTAAAAAAAACACTTATTTGATTGACCTATATAGTAGTCTCAAGAAGCTAAATATAAAAGGACAATAATTTGAGCAACTTGTCCCAGGTCTATTTTTATCTGAACTTCACACCAAAAAGATGAGAACAATATGATTAACAACAACTACTACTACTACAACGATGATGACTGACATATATAGGGCTTCAGAGTTTGCAAAGCACTGAATCCCACTGAATCCATAGTATCGAGTATTCTCCAGCAAGGTGGAAGTGCATCAGCTATTACTGTCCACATTTTCTAGCCCAGAGTTTCCAGGCTAGTACATATCAGAAATTTAAACCCAGATCATCTGACTCTAAGGTCAGTGATTTGTAAACACCCCTGCCAGCCATGTCCAAAACTGCAGAGGTATGACCATTGGATGTGAGATGGCCTTGTTAATCTTGGAGAGAAGAGGTGGAGTTATTGTGGGCCCAGAAGCTAGGTGATGAGGTGGACACTGATGAGGAAGAAGCAGGGAGTCTGTGCTGGATTCCTACCTTTTCTCTGTTCCATTCAGGCTTCAGCTTTTCATCTGCCTGCATTTCCTCTCCCAAGGGATCTGGTTTACTTTAAGTGACTGCTCATCCCATTGCAAAGTCTAATTGGGAACCGGGCCTGCTCTAGCCACTTGATCCTGCTTAGGAGTGGTGATGGGACATGGTGGAGCTCATGTCACTCCTTATTGTACATCTAGAGAATCTGTAGCTAATCTCTCTTTTATTGGCATTGTCTATGTGATAGCTTCCACGTCCCTGGAAAGAGAGACCCTACTTTGAGAACTGCAGGAGACTGCATTATCAAGGAATTGAGCCTATGTCACCTACTCATTTTGTATGGGAGACACTTTTGGAGCACTAGGCCTTTTAAAGGTTGTCTTTTGCTTTACCAGATCAAATGTTTCGTCTTCCAACAAATCCCAGTAGGAATGTGTATCCCTACCTTTTCCATCTAGTTATTTGCTTGGATATGTGGTAAGGAATTGTGTAAGAGAGGCTTTTATTCAGATTTTCATCAATATAACACAGAAAGGCTATTCACAAGTATTTTACCAAGGGGAAGAGCCAGGCTCTTTGGTATTTTCTCCCTCCCTTCCTGGGGAATCCTTTCCACTCTTTTAGAATTTCTCCCTTGTTGAGATATGAAAAGCCTTCTTTGGGGCTTTTAGCAGCCTGGATCTCCCAGGTTTAGTTTGCCTTTTGATCTCACTGTCTTGAGGACCATTTCTGCTTCCCTCTGAGGTAGGTGCTGTGTACTGAGAGGTGGTAGTGCTACTGTCAGGGATGCTCAGAATAGACAGCTTAGGTAGGAACTGGATCTCTTGTTCATTTCTTTTTCATCCTGAGTTCTTTTTGGTTTTACAAGGCAATGGGGTTAAGTGACTTGGCCAAGGTCACACAACTAGGTAATGAGTAAGTAAGTGTCTGAGACCACATTTTAACTCAGTTCCCTCCAGGGCCAGGGCTCTCTCACTGTACCACCTAATTGCTCTGCTCTGCTCACAAACCCCCTCCCCCCCATTGTTCTTTGTATGGATGCTCACCAAGCTGGACACACACACATAGTTGGGGCTTTTTTTTAGGGTTTTTTTTTTTTTGGCAAGGCAGATGGGGGTTAAGTGGCTTGCCCAAGGCCACGCAGCTAGGTAATTTTTAAGTGTCTGAGACTGGATTTGAACCCAGGTACTCCTGACTCCAAGGCCAGTGCTTTATCCACTACACCACCTAGCTGCCCCCTAGTTGGGGCTTTTTTGATGTGATGTCGACAATAGTCTTTTGTCTTCTTTCTCCTTTACTTGTACTTTGGCTGCTGTTATCTTTCTGAGTGGTTGAGTGGTAAAACAACGGTCAGGGGGTGTTGGCTAGGGGAATGTTTGGACCCTTTGATTTTCTTGTTAGGACAGTTCTATTATAGTGGCTGAACTTCTTTAGGAATGAGTGAGAAGTAATACAAAGAAATGCAAAACTGCTGACCACCAGTTAGGGAGGGATTTGTGTGTAAGTCACTGTAGGAGTGTCTTTTGAAAGAAGATAGGGATTCTTGGAGGTGTAGATGAAGGTGCAATGTATTCTAAGTCTGGAGGCTTGGGCCGGGCAAGAAAGACACAGTGAGCAGAGATGGCATGTTGTGAGTGAGAAGGAGAGACAAGGCCAGAGAAAGTGTGGGACAGAGGCTGCAAGAGAATTTGACACCAGATTATGAGGAGGCTCTAAGGCATCAGAGAAAAAGATTGACTAAAAGGTGGCATGGTCTGGAGGCTGGCAGGTGGAGGGCCTGGCTAGGAGAGATGTGGTTGAGCTGCACTTGGTAAGATTTGGCACTTGGTTGGATGTGTGGGGCAAGACTGGAAGAGTGGCAGTGCAGTCAGCAGAAATAGAAAGATTTGGGAAAATGAAGGCTAAGAATTTGAGGGAAGAGGTGTAATGACACTGAGCTGTGGGAGGACAGGGTTTGAAGTGTTTAGGACTCCTATGGGACTGGATGCACTGACTGCCATTATCTCTCATCTGTGAGTCTTCTTTGAAGGATAGGTATGGATTTACCTGGGTGCCAAAGAGGAAGGAGTCTAGGAGGTTATGTCGTGGGTGAGAAACAGTGAAAACAAGGCCAGATCAGTAGGCAACAAAGCAGAGTAGAAGAGTTAGAAAATCCAAAGATGGAGGATGGGGCTGGTGCTAGCAGGGGCCACTTTCCTCAGGGAGTTGAGAAAGGGGGAGATTTGAGAAAAGAAATGTGGTGCTCAGGAGGCTTTTGGTGAGGGAAGCTCCTGGTAGAGAGAGCCCTGGATCTGACATGAGGAAGGCCTGTATGCTTGCCTCCACTTGTTGTATTTATGAAGTACCTCTCATAATCACCATGAGAAATGTTCATTCTTCCCCAAAAACAAGACTGGAGACTGGCATTTCAGGTGATTGATGAGGTTGGAAGCCAGATGGAAAAGAGTTGAGGCCTTTTTTGCCAATGCTCACCAAGAACCTCTGAAGGAAAGATGATGGCCAATTCTTTGAACTGTTTCTTGTTGTCTTTTGATAGGTGATACCAACAGTCTGGTGTCTTTTGTATTGACCTTCCTGAAAACTTCTATCTTTTGGTTTTATTTATAGAGAGAATGCCCATATGGATGCGAGGTAATTTCCCCAGGAGTCTACTAGCAGATAGGGATCTAAACTTGAAAGAGCCATTCACCTTGTCTGTTCTCTTTACTCTACCCTTCCTCTACAAGTTGTAGGTCTGGGAGGGAGGGAGGGTCATTTCCTATTTGTGTGTTATATTGAGTCCTGTGTGGATCTCCAACTTCCTAGGAATGGAATTCTTTGCCCTCCTCTCTTGTGGTGGAGCCTTGGGCAGAACCAGTCTTTAAAGCTGCCAGAGCTTGGCCTTCAACAGCTTCTGGTTAATAAGATTTTTGTAGGGGAGATTGAAATGTAAGACAGACTGTGCTGCCCAGAGGTGGAGATCCTTGGGTAGGAGCCTGGCCATAACAAGAGCCCGGCCATGGCAAGGGCCCAAGAGGGCCAGACTTGGTCTTTGGAAGAATTCTGAAGCTTTCCCCTTGTTTTTCCATCTGCTGCTTACCTAGTGACTGCTTACCTAGTGACTTAAGTTCCCAGGAGTCTCAGGCTCTTGGATTATTCCAAGCCATCTACTCTTCTGTCCCAAGTACTTATGCAGTTTTCTTCCTAATTCTGTGCCCTCCCCAAGCCCCACCAACTCATTTCTTCTTGGCAGTTGTTTTTCTCCTGACGTTTGATGACTTGACTGACTTAGTTCACTTTCATTTTGAATACTGACCACTGAAGCTTTCCAGAGGTACTTGTAACTTTAAAAAGATACTTATTTCAAATGAATTTTTGTGTGATGAAATCTCAAGTATTAATATTTTTAAAAGCCTAGGGGGAAAAATTCAAATTCAGAGAAATTTTGTGGGTAGGAAAACTTTAGGTACCCCTGCCCTGACTAGAAGTTACCCTGCAGTTTCCTGACTGAGTGATCCTGGACAAGTTACTTAATCTCTGCCTCAGTTTCCTCATTTGTAAAGTGCTTATTAACACAGTGACTAACATAGTAGGTGCTTAATGGATGTGTATTTACTTTCTCCATGCCCTTGGAAGTGGAGGATGGAAGGTAGATTTGATGATAGTCCTTTATAAACTTGGGGACAGCCTGTGTTCTGTCATATCCTTCACATAGCATAAATATTCATCAAGAAATACTTTTGTCAAATTAGTGAGCACATATTGAGAACCTTCTTCAAGAACCATCCGTACTTTGCATTTTGGGTGCGTGGGGGGAAGGTATTTTATTTTATGTCTGAAAGTAAAAATTATGGATTGGGCAGTTTTGGGACTATTGATCAGGTAGCCTTTGACCCTGTCTCCTCTAGTACCACACCTTAACCTTGAGACGCACTGGGATGAGGTCTTTGTGAGTTCAAGGAGTTGGCAGGTTGAGAAGATTGGAATCAGAAATCTGCCCTCCACTAGTAGAATTCTATTGCAAAATTAGTCAGGGTAGTTCAAAGTAGAAATGAAGAAGGATCTGTCTTCCCTTGCTCTGGTGTCCTACTGGGCACTGACTGGTATGCCACAGATCCCTCCCTCTAAGAGGAGCCAAACTGTAAAGGAAAACAGAGGGAAAACCTGGGGAGCCTTCTTCCTAGACCACATTGTCCCATTCAGCTTAGCCCTTCTAGATAGGGGCATTACAGTGAATTCCAGTGACTTGTACCTCAGATGACCCACTTTAATGCTGAAAGGTTTGATTACACCTCTGAAGGAGGTGCTGTCTTTTGTTGCTGTCTTGTCTCCTAGACTGGCTGGAGAGAAGCACCTAAAAGTTGGGCTTCTCTTCTCCCTGAGAAGGGGCTTCCAAACTGAGGGGGACTTTATGGAGCTTGGTCAGATGGTATCTTCTACAGACTCCTAGTTCCAAGATGAGCAAAAGCTGATAGTTTACTAGTAATCTCTTTCAAATAAGAGGAAAATTATTTTCAGAAAACCAACTAACCAGAATAATAAAGCTTCCTTAATTCATAGAAAATGGAATCGAGGATAGGAATGTAGAAATCCAAAAGAAAAGTGGCTTTTTTCCCCAGGTAACAGTGCCACTAGATGTAAGACCCTGTCTTCCATTATTGCTCCCAGCTTCTAAAGGCAGACAGCATTCTGCTAAGTGATGGGAACACAAAAGGAGACAGGAACTGATCCCCCTGCTCTTATGGAGCTTATGGTCTAATAGTGGAGACTACATGCAAACAAAAAAAAAAAATTCCAAGTGAGTTAGATACAAGAAAAATAGGAAATAACCAAGATAGGGAAAGCACCAGAATTAAGAGGGATTGGAGAAGGCTTGAGGAATTTCATTGTTATTCAGTCATTTTCAGTCATGTCTGATTCTTCTTGACCTCATTTGGGGTTTTCTTGGCAAAGACACTGGAGTGGTTTGCCATTTCCTTCTCCATCTCATTTTGCAGATAAGGAAATTGAGGCAAAGAGGGTGAAGTGACTCCCCCAGAGTCAAAACAAATTAGTAAATCATTCTGAGACCTGATATGAATTGAGGAAGGTGAGTCTTCCTGACTCCAGGTTGGACCCTCTATGCACTATGATCCCCTGTAGTTTTTGTAAGCTGGGATGTTAGTTGTGACTTAAAGGAAGCCAGGGAGGTCAGTAGTCTGAACAGAGGAGGGAAAGCAAAGCTTGGTAGGCCTGGGGGGCAGTCACAGTCGGAGGGAATGTTTGGCGCTGAAAGAGAAGGATCTTGTTTGTAGAACAGCCTGGAGGCCAGTGAATAGAAGAGGACATGTTGGGGGGGGGGGTCAGGTGTTAGAAGAGGGCCAGCTTATGAAGGGCTTGGAATGTCAGTTTATTTAAATGATTCTGAAGGCCAAAGAGAGCCACTGACTTATTGAATGGGGCTGGGGTGGGAGTATGACAAAGACCTGAGTTTTAGGAAAATTGATTTGGTGACTGAGGAGTGAAGAGTTTGTCATGGGAAGAGCTGGGAGTTTAGGTATGAAGTGACAAGGACCCTGGACCAGTGTCAGAGGAGAGAAGGGGAAAGGGAGGTTTTGGATATGGGGTGTGGGGGAGGTGAGAGCTAGTGAGGAGGGCCTGGATGATTCTCCTGAGGGAGGATGGGATTGTTGGGGGGGGGGTAGACAAAGAACTTGAATTGGTATTTTAAAAGTTAATTTAAAGAAAAATGCTGAAGCTTTAGTATATCAAACTAAAAGAATTTCAGATACAGACAAAAGTCAAAGGTAAAAGAAAACAGATCCTGCTCAAACCTTATTGGGAAAAGTATTGGTATCTGTTTAGGGTGGGCCTTCTATGTGAGGTAGGGAAGAGCTATATCCTGAAACCTGTCAGACTGAAAGGTTTCTTTAGTTCAGGCTTGTCTGCTAAGGGCAAGACAGCACCTGGCTCACTAGTGTTAGCCCAGACAGCTCCTAGATAACAGTGGAGAAAGGGGCAGATTTCAGGCCCAACAGCCCTTGGTACTTGACCAGTTTTCTAAAATATAAAGGATTTCTCTTTCTGTAAATCACTGTAAATCTCAATCACTCATCCTACTCTCATCTTCTGGCTTTTCTTTCTTTCAGAGCTAAATTTCTGGAAAGTCATCCATACCTCTTTCCCTCTACCTCCTCTTTATCTTTTAACCCCCCCCCCCCCAGGAATTTGAATTCTTTCCCTACCAGTTAGCTGAATCTGTGTTCTACAAAGTTACTCATAATTTCTTTCATTTCAAAATATTTTTATTTTTACTCCACTTAGGTCCCAAATAGAGTTTCCTAAAGTACAAGTCTGACACTGTCATCCCGCCCAGCCCCAGACCCTAGGGGCTCCCCAATCCTCTAGGAGCAGGTACCAAAGTCTCTGCTTCTAGTCAGCCACTCTTCCTAAGCTGGCTCCTTCCTCCATTTCTAGTCTTCTTTCCCTGACTCTTGCCCTGGGCCCCCGCACCCTGGCCAGGAAGCCCTCTGCCTGTGCTCTCTCCCAGTAGCTGGGCGGCACTTTGTCTGCCCAGCACTTAGCACAGGACCAGGTACCCTTCAGAACTGGTACACAGTAGGTGCTTAAGCAGTGTTGACTAGAGTGACTTTTACCTCCCCTGCCTTCTCCCAGACCATGATGCAAGATCTAGAGAAAGAGAAGCTAGTTCAGAAAAACCAAACAATAGCGCAGGGTTTCATGCCCATGGTCTCCTGTTGGGAACAAAGAGAGAGCAGGATCTTTTCTCATCTGCTTTGGGTTGACATCATGTGCTTTTATTTTTAGTGCTGTTATTGGCATAGTTGTGATGATCTTTGAATGACTAAATCCTTTATTCTTGTCAGGGTTTTCTTCACTACCCTCCTTCCTTGGCATTCATGATAATTTCTTATCTCTCTGCCCCCGCTCCCCACCCCCCCCTCCATGTTCGGTCGTGCACTCAGATTCTCTCTAGAGTTTGCTTCTTGGTAGTCTCCTTAGTTCTTCTAAGCTCACCTGCTAACTCTAGCCATATAACTTCCTAAAACACAGATTTAGTTCTTACCTCTTTTCAAATGACAGCTGTGAATTCACTAGCCTACCCCCTGTTTTCCAGTGTTTCTAGTCTCTCCAGTTTGTAAATAATCATGGAATTTGTTGGCCTCCACCTTCAACCCGGAAGATTTTTAAGTTGCTTTTTTTTTTTTAAAGGTTTTTGTAAGGCAAATGGGGTTAAGTGGCTTGCACAAGGCCACACAGTTAGGTAATTAAGTGTCTGAGACTGGATTTGAACCCAGGTATTCCTGACTCCAGGGCCAGTGCTTTATCCACTAGGCCACCTAGCCTTCCCTTAAAAGTGCTTTTAAAGCAGTTCTCATGATGAGGAAGTTCTTCCATCCATCAAGCTTCGCTGGTTCTTGGTTCTGCCTTTTGGGTCCAAAAAGCAGAAATCAAATCCCTCTTTCATGTGATGAATTTTTCAGATACTTGAAGACCTCAGCCTTATTGTCTAGGTTAAATATCCTAAGCTCCTTTGGCCTGGCCTGCTGACATCGGTTCTTATCCCTTCCCTTAACCTGGTGGTCCTTAGCATGAGCCTCCTTAGACCATGGCTCATTCTCTTCCTGGCCTTTTTGCGACTGCCAGCAGAGGAGTTTCCAGTTGTGGCAGTGAAGTGCCCTTTGCCTTGCACCACACACTCAGCCAGTTGACGCCATACTTCATGTTTGTTTGACGTGTTGGCTTTTTGTGTTGACTGATTTCTTGACTAGACTGAGAAGTTTTCCAGAAAGCCAAGCTGTTATCATTGGTCTAGAGTTTGCAGAAAGACTGTGGGATGGTAGTGACTACGTTTTCAAAAGCTGAGGTTGTCATTCATCTGGGTCAGATCTCTGGAGCTCCAGAAGAGCAGATTCACTGCTCTGTTAGACATGTGTGTTCTGATATCTGCAGTGTGAAGGCTGCTTTCCCAGGCCAAATAAAACGGAGCAAAGGAAAGAAGCATTAGCTTGCTCTGCCCCCCCCCCCCCCCCAGCAGCTCCTGCTGTTCATTCCCTTCTCAGTTTCTTTAGACAGCTCTCAATCAGCTCCTTCCAGAACCAGATACCAGAGGACCACCAGTTGTCAATTCACTTTCCTTCCCCAAAGCTTCCTCATGCTTCCCATCTCTCTCACCCCATATCACCCCTACTTCATTGGTTCCCTTTCTTTCCTGCCATCCTCTCTGTGGCTTGCACTTCCTCCATACCATCCCTTCTTTTTATTCCCATTCCAACAGTCACCTCTGGGTTGAGGCCCTCCTTGGTCTCTTGCCTGCACTATCACACCGGCATCTTTGTTGGATCCCTCACTTTCCAGTTTATCCTACACAAACCCCAGCAACCTCACTAAATCCTGAGTGAGGTTGTCGGGGGCTGGCCCTCCCTGTAGGAGGAGCTTCTGGGTTGCCTCATCTTGGCCTTCAGAGTAACCTGGCTTTGGCTTCCATTGCTAGCCTCTTTTCACATTTTTCCCACATGGTTGGGGTTCTGGCCCTCCTGAATGGTGTCCTTCTCTGCTTCCTCCATCTGCAGCTTCTAGGCCTCTTTGACTCTTCTTCATGCCTGGAACCTTTCCTCTTCCTTCTGGGCTTTCAACTCTTTGGTGTCCATGCCCCAGTTGTGTGTGTGTGTGTGTGTGTGTGTGTGTGTGTGTGTGTTGTATCATCCTAGTAGGGCAGAGGTGACTTTATTTTTGTATTTATGATCCCTGTGTCTTATTTGTAGTAAACATCAAGATATATATGTTGGAGGGAATATCCGGCATGGAAGCCTCCTTTGCATCTGGCAGCTTTAGTCGCTCTGATCGCTCCAGACAATTTTCCTGGAAAAAATTTGCTTCTGGTTGCCATAGTGCTTAATGAATACTGTGAGGACACAAAGAGCATCTTAAAATGAAGGGTTTTTTGGATGAGCAGGATATAAAGTATGGGGACAGGGGTGAGAAAGAGCTTGTGTGTTAAGGACTTTAGAAATGGGCTCTCATTTGATTCTTATGGCACCCCGGGGAGGGAGGGGCTGTTCTGATCCCCATTTTACAGTTGAGAAAACTGAAGCAAGCATGAGGTGTCAGGGGCTTGTCCAGGGTCACATAACCAGTTCGTGTCTGAGTTCAAATTTGAACTCAGGACTCCCAGATTCCAAGCCCAGTCCTCTGAAAACATTGTGCTTAAGTCTAGCTTGACCCTCAGGAAGGAAGGTGAGAACTTCCCTATCTCGGAATTGCCGGCTTGCAAGGAATAGACCAGGCGCTTCTTAGAGGGCCATTTCCTCTAGGATGTCATGAACCAGGGGAAGAGCCCACACTCTTGAGGCTGCTCAGATGGCCTCTCATCAGCTTCTCCTTGAAACTTAAATTCTTCTTTGCACCTTGTACCCCATGTTTTTTATCTCATCTGGGGCTCAGGAGAGCAGATCTGACAGCAGGTCTCACCACGTCCCTCCTGATGCCTCTTCCCAAGAAATCTTCTCATTCTATGGCGTAATCTCCAGTACCGTCCAGTCCGTCCGTCCCTCTCGATGGCCCTCTCCTGTGTGCTCTCCTGCTTATCACTGTCCTTCCTAACACAGGGTGTCATTCCTCTGATGAAGTCTGAGCAAGCAGCCCAAAGCTGGGTCACCATGTGTCTAATCTATGAAATTCTTAGTGTAGACTGGGTTCATGTTTAGCTTGTTGCCTGTCATATCATACTGTTGACTCTTGAGTTGGTAGTTCATTAATACCTGCAGATCCTTTTCCAAGTGTTGCTCAGCCATGTTCTCCCCACTTAGTGTAATCACTCAAATTTGTCCCTACCAGATTTCATCATCTTAGATTCAGCTTAACATTTTAGCTTTTTTAGATCTTTTTTTCAATCCAACCTCTCATGTAGCTCTCCCTCCCAGCTTTGTGTCATCTGCAAGTTTGATAAAGATGCCATCCATACCTTTATTTCAGCCATTGATAAAATTGTTAAGCAGCCAAGGCCCACACCTATCCCTGGGGCCCTCCACTCCAGACCTCCTTCCAAATTGCCATGGAGCCATTGAGTAGTCTTGGCTTCCAACCTGCCATTGAATTTTGCCTCCACCCAATTGTATGATTGTCTAGCCCACATCTCTCCATCTTTTCCACCAGAGTAGCATGAGAGACCTTGTCAAATGCATTGGTAAAATCTAGGTAAATTATATCTACATCATTCCCCTGATCCACCAGTCTAGTATCATTGTTTAAGAAGGAAATAAGGTTAGTGTTGCATGCCCTATCCTTGATGAAGCCATGCTGGCTCTTTGTGACCACTGCTTCTTCCTCTTCCTCCTTCTTGCTTTGCAGGGCTCCCTGCTTCAAGGAACCAGCACTCAGGCAAGTACAATTTATATTCTAGTTCAGCTTTGTTAGACACAAAGTAGGCTGGGAAGTTGCTTGAGGTAGAGACCATTAGAAAGTTCTTTGTGTTAATCACCATGCTATTAAAAGCGTTGATGATGTCATTTGTATTCTTATCCTCTACCTTAGTTACCCTACAAAGAACTGTCCAGAGCTAGGGGAAGGAACTGGGAAGACTGGTTTGATCAACTCTGACAGTGAATTGGGGGGGGGAGGGGGACAAGGCTTTGGGGAGGAGGAAGGGTATTCAGTATGTAGAATAATCTGCTCCCAGCAGCCCAGTATGCCCAGCACTGATGAGCTAAAAGTGGGCTGTAAGTTGTCCAAAGAGAGTCCCAGAATCCGGTCTAGTTAAAAGTCTTCGAGCTATAAGGTATGCGTGTTTTTATTTAAACGTAGGTAGCCGTCCACCAACACGTTCACTCCCTAACATTAACCTCATTTCCTTTTTTGACAGGGTCACTATTTCTAGTTGGTTAGAGGAGAGGAAGGCTATAGACATAGTGTGGCTGCACTTCATCTGGATAAAGTCTCTCATGATATCCTTGGATGGTGTCCTAATAGGGAGAAATGTTTGCTGGATGCCAGCGGGATACTAGGTGGATTTGGAACTGGTTGGATGACTCTCTTCCTAGAGTTTCAATTTCCTGGATTGTTTCTAACCCAGAATGGAGGGGGGTGGGGGAGGAGGTCTCAAGTGCTGTGCTCTAATAGCCCCAGGGTTTGGTCTTGTTATGCTGAATATTCTTATTAGGGACATTGATTACTGTTTTGCCAAATTCCTGGCTGACATAATTCATTGGATGAGAGAATCAAGTTGTAATAAAAAATCCTGTCCTGTTGGATTGTTGTGCCAATTTAAATAAGAATTTAAATAAGGTTAAAAGTGAATGCCTAGTCTTTGGCTCAATGGACAGAAAGCAGGTCACATTAAGAGAAGGACATTAATAAATGCAATGTGACTATCTAAAAACTCTGATGTTCATCACTTAGGCTGCCTTCATGGAAGTCTGATGCTCTTGTCACGTAAAGGAGAACAGACCATATATGGATGACAAGGGCTGTGGGGTTTTCAATTTTCAGAGCCATATTTTAAGAGGAGGATTGACAAGGTGTAATCAGACCCAAAGACAGAGATGGTGAACGAGTATCATTAAAGGACTAGTTGAAGTAACTGGGGATGTTCAAACTGGAGACAAGAAGACACAGTGTGAACAATATTGCCTTCAGTCATGGAAGCTCTTTTAGGTGGAAGAAGGCACAAGACTTGGTCGTTGTGGTACGAACTCTAGTGGGCACAAAATTGTCCAAAGCCAGAGTTTTTTAGTCAGTGGGATATGAAGTGTTTGAAAGTGAAATGATCTGATCTTTTGACCCTAGAGACAATTTTTATTTTTGTCTTTCTATGCTCATTACCTAGCAGAGTGCTTCACCCATTGTAGACACCTGATTGTTGACTTGAGTTAAATTGAATCATGAAGGCAGGTAGTTGTGCATTGCTAGAAGTAAGTGTCCAGTCCTCAGATGATTCTGGAAGAACTTTCTCTCTTTGGTAGTAGTTGAGCTGCATGATCTGAGGGGCCCCTGGCTACCCTAAGCTTCTCTATTCTCAATATTATAAACACTAATGGATCAGATATTCAGAAAGATTTGTACCACATGGGGCAGTAGAAAGGATGTTGGTCTCCAAAGCCAAGGAGTTCAAACCTCTCTGACCTCTCAGCCTCTCATCTGTAAAATGGGGTAATTGATCTCCATAACTCCAAGATCCTTTACAGTATAACTTTCTGTCCCTCTGACCCAGGAATAGTAAAAAACAATGGATGGCTTTCCTTTATTTATTTTGGGGACTATGCCTGGTATTTCTTTGTTATGAATAATGGGTTTCTGATAGATATTTTTGTTCATAGTAAAGGAATTCTAGTATTTTAACATGTATCAATGCAATATTTTGTTGAAATTTTTTCCTGGATCTATTAGTATGATCATGTGATTTTAAATTATTGACAATTAGTTATTGTCAGTTATGCTTATTGTTATTATGTTATTGACATTTATGATGTTTATGACATTCCTAATAGTGACCTATCCTTGCATTTATGATATAACTCCAAACTGGTATAGCAAATAATTTGTAAATGAATTGTTGTAGCTTCTTTGCTCAAATGATTCCATATTTTTGCCTCAGTATTAGAGTTGTGGAGGTCTATGGTTTCTGACTGATCTTTTTTTGGGGGGGGGGTTCAAAACCATAGTTTTCTTATGAGAGAATGGTAAAATGTCTGTATCTCTTTCCCTCCTCCAAAAACAACCAGCAAAAAACAAAACCAAGTATAACTAACAGGAATTTCTTGTGCTCAAAATGCTGCTTAGGCAGGGACCCCTCTCCAAGTCTCTGTTTTCTCATCTGTTAAATGAAGATTTTGGACAAGGTGATTTTTAACATCCCTTTCAGATTATGATCCTGGGACAACTTTATTTCAAGGATCTGCTTGAGATAATTCATGGTCACTATGTTGACATTTAATAATGATCTAGTCATTAGGGAAGTGAACTTGAGGAATAAGTTTGTCCTGGGGTGGGGGGTTTCAGAGATTTTTCAACTGTATTTTGAATATCAACTGTAAAGGGTTTTGCAGTGCCCCAGTTTATGTTTCATAAATATATTCTCTTGTTATTAGATATTGACCTTGTAGTTGTAGTTCTCACCCATAGTGGCATATCCAGAACTGGTTGGACCTATGAAGTTTCCTTAGTTCATAAGTGAGGACCATGAGGCCTAGGGAGGGTTCCCACCAGCAAGTAAGGAGGCAGGATTTAAACTGATGCTCTCTGTTTTCAAACCACTCCATTTCTTTCTTGCTTTCTCCATATAAGACATGGTGCCAGGTTCTGAATATTTGAAACCAACTGTTCCTTCTTCAAATAGTTTCTGTTTTTTTGTGGGAAAAGATCTGCTATGTATTCAGATAAGTTATGGCCAGCTTAAGGATAAAGAGAGTATTCATAACTGGGATGTTAAAGATTTCATGGAAAAAAGATAGCTTCTGATTTCAAGATTTAGAGGAAGATGAGGATGCTAAAGTTGTAGAGATGAGGGATTAGTGCAGGGCAGGGATAGGGGACAGCCAGAGAAAGTCACATCTGGGAGAAACAGGTTATGTAGTTTAGTTTGACTGGAAAGTAGTGCAGCTAAATGAAGGCAGTACTGTGAAATAATAGAGAAAGGAAAGTTGGAACTACACTGTGGAAGACCTTAAGTTAGACCTGGCTGAAGAATCTATGTTATGTCATATAGGTAGCCGGAAGTCATTGAGAGCTTTTGAGCAAAGGAGCATGACCTGGTTAGACCTATGCCTGAGGTTAATTTGGGAATTATGTGGAGAGAGGAGAGACTGGAAGCAGGGAGGCTAGAACAGTATTGTGGGGAGAAGGGATGAAGGCCTGGACTAGGATGGTTATATTTGTGCAGGTAAGAGGATAGAGATGTGGCATTCAAATCTGCAAGCAAAAAGTTTAGATTTAGGAGAGATAGATAAAGGAGTATTCCAAAGTTAACCAGCTTGGGTGATTGGGGAGATGTTAGTGCCCCCAACAGAAATAGAGATGTTTGGGGCAAGGGTAGGACAGAAAAAAAGGCAGTTCCATTTTAGACCTGCTGACTTTGAGCTAACCAATAGGACATCTGAGTGGAAATGTCCATTGGGAGTTTGACTGTGTGGAACTATAGATAAGGATCCAGATTAGGGCTAATATTTAGACTGGAAATCTTCTGCAAAGAGGTAATTGAATTTATCTAAGTTGATGTGATTACAACTGGCAAAAGAAATAGAAGGATGAGGAACAAGCAAAGGCCATTCAATTTAACAGTCAGGAAATCACTGGTGAGCTTTGAATATCTGGGGAGAGAAATGTGGGTGGGCGCCAAAGCTGAGGTCCTCAGAGTCTAGGCCACTCTTTTAGGATTTGACTGGGAACAGGAAGAGATCAGTCAATAAGCATTGAAGTTCCTGCTATGTACCAGGTTCTTGGGGTTCAGAGATGCAACTTGGGGGGGGTGGCAAGAGTCAAATGTTTGAAGGATGACTTGTTTCTAGACCTCCTCAATGCAGTACAAATGGGGGAAGGATGTGAAGAAGAGAGAGGAGAGGATTCTTGGGAGAATTTCCTTGAAGAAACAGGAGGAGAGCAAAGGATAGAAGGAACAGTGAGAAGAAGATTTACATCTTCCAAGAAAACTGGACCAAAGAAGATGGGATATGGAGGGAGGGACCTCTGTGAAAGAGCCCCTCTGCCCCTGCCTGATGTGTGGTGGCATGAGATCAAAACAGTCCTGAGAAACTGAAAAAGATTATCTGAGAAACTGAGAAAGATTATCTGCTGAAGGATACCAGGGCCGGGGAAGGGAGAGGGAGAGGGGAGGGAGAGATATTTGGGCCTACAGGGAGAAATGGAGTCTTGGGATAAAGATTTTGGGGAGCATCAGGTAAATTGGAGAATTGCTGGGCACCTGAGAAAGCCTAGGTGAGATCAGATGACATAAATGCCCTGCTGAGCTGTCTTTAGCATGGAGAAAACAACCTGGGGATAGAGCATTCTATGTGGTTGATCTCATGGGTCAGCTGTGGGTGAAATTACATTAGGTCCCAACTACATGGTCTTAAGCCAGGATAGGGGCACAGCTCCTGGCTTCTGATCTTCCAGAGACTCCAGGGGCTCCTAGGGCATCTCTTCCACACCTTCTCCCAGAGGAATTGGGGTCCAGTCCTTATTTTCTTCCATACTTGTCAGCTTATTCCTTTCAAACTTTCCCTTTGCCCTTACTGTGATCTCCTTTCCACTGATCCCTTCCAGGTCTCACAGTTCATCATTTCCATTGTAGCTTGGTTGCCCTATTTCACAATCTTGACCCTCTCACGGGTCATTTCCAAGAGACACTGACCTCCCTCCCATACTTTGCTTCCCAGTCCTTCCTTTGCTAATCCTCACTGCTGAGATTTCCCTGTCTAAATTGGTTAGCTCTTCAGTGATGAACAGACTTGTTTTAGTAGAGACTTCTCCCTTGCCAGGGGCAGTTATCTCTGCAAGGATCAACTGTGTTAGGAGAATGCAGGGGGTCAGGAGGACTACCCCTTATTCAATGTCTAGACTTTGCTCACATAGAGCATGCTTCAGTAGAACCCCTCCACTGGATGCTTGAGTGTTGGGTCTGAGACAGACCTGAAGTTGAATCTGCCTTCCGCATGTTGGCTGTGTGGCTCTGGACAAGTCACTTCAGTTCTAAGCGTCAAATGGGACTAATATCTCTTGACTTGAAAGTATTTATAATTCTGTAGGTAGAAACATCAGCCTGTGAGCGTATTTAATGCAACTCCTTCCAGCCTTCTGGTCCAGAATCACACCTAGAAACTGAAATGAAGGAAAATCTTAAATGTAAATTGGCTTTGAGTCATCTGTGGCCCTTGTTTCTACCTTGTGCCACCCCTCTTCCCTACTCCTCATACACATATGATTTGGCAGGGGATTGTGTTAGGAGAACTAGATGGTGTTTAGCATTTCTGTAGATATGACCATGCCACTCCCTTACTCAACAACTCCTTTGGCTTGCTCTTGTCTCTTAAGGTCAACTAGAAACCCCCTCAGTTTGACTTTTAAAGCCCTCCATGCCCTTGTATCCTACCTGTCTTTGCAGACTCCCTGAACAGCAACCTTCCCCCTTGGCTCTCTCTACACCATACAGTCAAATTGCTCTTCTCTTTACTACAAGCAGACTCTCCTCTGATTCTCTAGCTTGGAATGTCTTCTTGCCAAAAAGAACCTTCCTTTCATAGAATCACCCACTCTATTCAAGACTCACCTTGTATGGGAAATCTGATCACCGAGCAATATTCTTATAGTTAACTGCTTTGTATTTATTTTCTTTTGCTTTGTAATTCTTTTCTTTATATTTATTCTTTATATAATATAGTTATATGATAAATAAAAATTTGAAGATATATACACATAATCTCCTTGTGGTGCCTCTGACCTACTCTTCTCCCTCCCTTCACCACTTCTCTTGTTTGCTCCTTATCAGTAGAGATTCCTTGGTTACTTGTGGCTATGCCCCCCAGCATTTGGTCCACAGGAGGCTGTTCAGGGGGCTGTCAGCTGAGGGCTAAACTTGGAGACAGGAAGATCTGAATGGAACTTTGCCTCATACTTTTACTGACTGGGGGGTGCCTGGAAAGTCATGGGGGGTCCCAGGGGGACTCATTATACACCAAGGAGGTTCACCAACTTGAAAGTGATATGTTGATGTGCGTTGTTTTTATTATTTATTGATTGGTGGAATTGTGACAGGATCATTATACTTATGTAGTTTGTTTTAACTTAGCTAGTGGAACTCAGGCCATCTGCTTGTCTTTCAGGATATTGGTGATCTCATCCACTCCCTTGGTTTTGATCCTAACTTCTTGCTTCTAATTCCAAAGCACACAGGCTTGTCGATGTCTTTATTTATAATCTATTTCAACCTCTCATTCATGTCTTGCTAGAGATTCATTCTTGCATCAACTGTCTACTGAATATAAGAATTTTGTATTTCCTGGGTACTAGTAGAGAATTTATGGTGGGGGTCAGGGGTTGGGGGTGGGGCTAGTATCCCTCTCTGATGCTTTTTTTCTCTTGACTCATCTGTTAACTTATGCTTTTCTTTGATGTTCCTTTCTTTGCCACTTCTTACATTTTTAGATCGTCATTAGAAACATACAGGGGGCAACTCAGTGGTACAGTGGATAGAGCCCCCAGCCCCTGGAGTCAGGTGGACCTGAGTTTAAATCTGATCTCAGACACTTAATAATTACTTGACTGTGTGGCCTTGGGCAAGTCACTTAACCCCATTGCCTTGCAAAAACCAAAAAAAAATCATTAGCAACATATTGTCTTAGTATCCTTTCATTTCCCTTAGATTCAGCAATATGGATTCCTCATATTGTGATGCTCCAAGATTCCCAATCATACAGCTTTTACTAGAAGGAATGCTCATGTTGCAAGGATGGATCTTCCACTGGGCAGCAGCTTGAGACTTTTTATAAGTTGAACTCTTCATTCTTTTGAATTCTGAGGCCAACTTTTTGTCCATTTTGCAGTGCCTTTCCCAGATCCATTACTGTTGGCCACTAGCTCAGGGAACCGGACCTTTGACTGCATGGTGTGATCTCTAACGGGGGCATTTCTTGTCTACTCCATTTTTTTTTTTTTACATGGCCCGTGGCTTGGTCTCTTGAGAGATTTCTGGGGCTTGATGCATCTGGAATGCTCTTGAACTTGAGGGCATCCCTGTTTCATTTGGTCCCTGCCCTAGCCTCTGTCTTTCACAAATGTACCTCTCCTTTTTTTTATGTCTGACTTCTCAGTCAGATCTGGAATACTGAGCAAAGATCTCCTTGTTCGCATGGATCAAAGAATCTGTTAGGATCTTAACATACCTATGAGACATTTTTTGTTCTTATTGGGGCAGAGCCTTTAGCACTCTGTTCTGATAAAGAAACCCCATGGGTGGATATTCTGTGGTCCTTTTAGCCAGTCATGGGGCTACAGAACAAAATGTTCTGCTCTGAAGAATCATTTGTTAAAGCTTCGCTCTTAATTTTTTATATTTCTTGAAGGACACCTTTGATTGGCACATTGATTATTCTTATAGATTTTAGAAAGCTAAAAAAAGCAGGTATTTTTGATTGAGTAGTAATGATTTTCTTTCATTCTTTTAGTGTCTTTACATCCCTGAAATTTCTTAGAAAAGTGTCTTTTCAGTGCTTTTGAGACAGATGGAAATAGGCATTTGTCTGCAGCAACATATCTTCAGTTTTGTCCACTTAGTCCGCTTCAGCATGAACTCCAGGCTGGGTGGGCCATTTGCCTTGCCAATTTGCACTGGTATAGAATGGCAAGAATTGAGTGTGAAGGCCTAATTGTGGTGACTCCTTTGTGGCTTGTGATGGCAAATAGATCACTAGAGAAATGCTGACAATATCTATCTGCTTTCCTTCTATTTGTTGGGGCTCAACTGGGGTTTCAGGGCAAGTTCATTTGACACGTAGGTTCACTTTTACAGCTTTACCATGTGTGAGGCAATATTGCTTATAAATTTCTTCTTCTTCCCTTTGTACTTTTCAGATTTGTTTGTGTTTGGAAAATAGTCTTGCCCTTGGCTTCTCTCTCATTCCCACTTGGGAGGCATATCAGATACTTGTGACCCAAGGTAGTTTCTTGGTTTCTCTTATCTTCTCACTGTGGCTACTGTTTTTCCTGGTCTACTGAAACAAAAAAAAAGTCTCGGTGATCATAGGATATTTAGACTTTTTAACATCTGTAGCACATTTACATAGGTAGCGTTCAAGCCCTTGTAATTCTCATCAAGTTTTCTGCCTGCCCTTATCCCTTCCTGTAATTTGATAATGATTTTGATACTGGTTCTAAATAGTTGATGGTTAAGATATGACTACTATATCCAAAAGGAACTCATACTATTCCATGCCTTCCTGCTTTCTTTTTTGAAGTAAGTATGGATGTTAGTAGATTCTTGATTATTCTCATAGCCTTTGGCCTCTTCTGGTTTCTCAGACTGAGTCCTGGTTTCTGACATTCTATTCTCTATTCTTTTATATTCATTGAAGTCATCAAGTATCAAAATTTTTTTAAACCTGGGTTTGAGGATATTGTCATGTTCATTGTAGATTCTCAGCTTCCTCATTCTCTCTGCAACAGATTTCTGATATCTTAATGATGACTTTTTTATTTACACTCACGATTATCAAGTATTCTATCAAAGATGTTCCTTATTGTTTTTAGATATCTAAGAAAACAATTATGCCCAAATTATTTTTGTTCTATTTAGGATGAACCAGTGAATCATCCTTCCATTGAGTTGCAATAGCTTTCTTTTTATACCGAGAATACCAATAATAATGTGATTTAATTCTACTAATTTGGTATTCTGTTTGTTTGGACCCTTAGATCCACACATGATTTTTAGGGTGGCTGAAGTTTAACTATTGGTTTATGAATGGTCCAACTGGAATCTTAAAAATCCTCAGTGCCATTTTCTATCCACTTAGCTACTATCTCCAGGCCAGTGTGGGGACTTAAGACTTTTTTGTATGTTTCCCACTTTTGTGGCTTGCTGTAGCCCAAGCCTGTACTAGTTGGTGACCAGCCTCTTGGTGCAGAGCATCTCCAGTCCTGTTGGGTTAGCACATGCCTCAGGGTCACTGTTGGGCTTCCAGGAGACATTAGCAGAAGACCAGAGAAACAAGTGAAAAGGGAAAGAAAGGTAGGCTAGTGAGACTTTTAACAAGCATTTTGTGGTGTTACATCCTGTCATTTTATGATAGACGGTTTTGATTCCCCTTTTCCTCTGTGTCCGGTGAGTGCTTTTCTTGTAACCACAGTAAAGCCCAACATCAGTTGTTCACCCCTAGAGCAGCAGCACAGGCCATTACTCCAAACTTTCTGTCCCCTTCCTTGCTATTGAAAGCTTGGAGAGATTTTTTTCCTCTGCTCTGTGAGGCAAGATGGGTCCAGAAAGTCTTCCTAACTTGGCTTTTTGTTGTATTGCTATTATTGTGTACATTATTATAGTTATGTTGATGAATGTGGTTTTCTTCTGCATCACCTCCTGCAAGATCCACAGTTTGACATCTCTTCCAGCTCAGTGAGATTCTGTTCCATTTATATTCAGCCATTCCTTGGTCAACAGCTATTTATTTTTGTTTCCACTTTAAAAGTGCATAAATATTTTAGGACTTAGTGAATTTCTTTATCTTTTACCTCCTTTGACTGTATATCCCCATAGAGGGATTTCTGGTTCAGAGGAAGAAATCCTTCAGGAACATTTTCCCCATAATTCCAGTTATATTTTCAATTCATGACTCTTTGAACAGTGCATTAGTGTTGCTGTACATCTTTTGTAACATTTGCCAGTTTACAGGTTGTGAGATGAAAGATCCGAGTTGTGTTAATTTGCATTTTTTTATTAGAATTGTGGAGCAATCTTTGATATTGCTATCAGTTGTTTGGAATTATTGTTTTCAAAACTGTTGGTGTCCTTTGGGAATATAACTGTTGGTGAATATCACACACACACACACACACACACACACACACACACTCTCACTCACTCACTCATACATACAGACACGTCCACACTAGCACCACCATCATCGTTGTCATCTTTTTTAGATATCTTAGCTGAATTCTGTTACTGATATTTGATGCTAAGAATTTTTTCTTGGGTTTGGCCATTTTCTTATTTCTTTTTTTCTGACTGTAATGATTTTGTTGTGCAAAACTTCTTCATTTTATGTTGAAATTGTTGATTTTTACTTTTTATGAACGCCTTTGTCCCTTGATGGGTTGGCAGATATTGAGACTTAGGGGTCAGTTGACCGTATAACCACTTCTTCTTGCTCAATTGACAAATTAATCTTTTTTGAATATCTATGAATATTAATATATTTTGGGTTTTCTTACACCACACCCATGGCCTTTTTTCTGCTGCAGAAAACAGACCATATATGTTCCTGTTTCAGTGGGGTTCAGTTTGATTTGGGACTGGGATTGAGAGCTATTCAGATTTGATCTAATCTTGGAAGGCCTCATTACTCAGACTCTATTCTGGTGATGCATTTCAGGTTACTCCTCTGTGCCTATACACTTGGTATTGGTAGTGATGCAACTGACTTCTTTAGGCCAATTCATTGTGTATCCCATACAGATTATTTATTTATTTATTGATGGATTGATTGCAAAGCAGTGGGGTTAAGTGACTTGCTCAAGACCACACAACTAGGTAATTATTAAGCGTCTGAGGCTGGATTTGAACTCAGGTACTCCTGACTCCACGGCCACTGCGCCACCTAGCCGCTGCCCCCCCCCATTTAAAAAAAGTGCTTTCATTTCATTTTCTTGTATTATCTGGAAGGATTCAAAGAGGAAACTTATAAGTTTTCCATTTTAGAAGTGAGCATATTAATTTTCCCCCAAAAAAGTCTTATAAGAGTATTTTTTTTTAATGGCATGGAGTTTCCTATGATTTCTCAAAGGCCTTGCCAGTGGAGAATAAGCTCAGGACAGTTCTATTCTGCTCAAAGGACATTGAAGCTATGCCCACTACAGACGTATGTTTACTTTTCCAGGACCAGCTTCATTAAACACAGAGAAGTAAATAATCTCCAGTAGGCAATGAATTCTTAGGTATCAATAATCTATAAAACATAAAAGAATTCAGAATGGATCATATTTTTGTTTCCTGTTCCATTTCTGTCTTGGCAGTGACATGGGTGGAATTGGTGTCAAGTATTCCAAGAATCAGATAGATTTTTACTATCTTCAGTAAAAGAATTAGCTTACTTGTTGATGTTCTCAATGTGAAATCCTTTCCCAGTCACTAGTGAATGGACATCCTCCTGGAGTAAATAAATCATATAAATTTTTACATTGTCCATCTAAATCAACTGAGAAGACAAAAGATAATTTTAGCTTCATTGAAGAGTAGATGGATTCTGTGGGTTCTGTGAGAATAAACAGGAGTGGACTGAATAGGTTTTATCATATGTCTAAAGTGGAGCCCAGGTCCTAGGTCTCATGGCCACCTTGATTCTAGTGCTTTGAAACAGTATTTGTACAAAGGTGGCCATGAGGACATTGTTTATTCCAGTTTCTGATGGAGAAGATCAGGAAAGAATCTATCTACAAGGAAGTTGTGCTGTAGATGAAATCATTGAAACTCTCAGCACATCTTAGGACTTAATGAAGTGTACTGTCTTGATTTGCTACTTGTTGACTTCCTGAAGAGAGGAGCATGAGGAATGACAGAGAAAAGATTTTGAAAAATAAGACCAAAGGCCTTTGGACTCTAGAAGTTTTGTGCCTCTTCTGTTAATCTTTTTTTTTTTTTTTTTTTTTTGCAAGGCAAATGGGGTTAAGTAGCTTGCCCAGAGCCACACAGCTAGGTAATAATATTAAGTGTCTGAGACCGGATTTGAACCCAGGTACTCCTGACTCCAGGGCCAGTGCTTTATCCACTGCTCCACCTAGCCGACCCTGTTATCTTTTTTGTGTGTGTTTTTTTTGTTTTTTTTTTTTACTATGTTCTACAGTAGTTTACCTGCCCTTTGCCTGCAGCTCTCCAATAAGGAGGAACTCACTGCCTCCTGAAAGAGACCCATTCTGCTTTTGGGGTAGCAGACATCTGACCTAAATTGATCTTGTTTCCCAGTGTTCCTGTTTCTGCCTCCTGGGCCCAGGAATGTGCTAATTGCTTGTTAATTTTAAGAAAGCATTTAATTTGGTAAAGTGAAATGTTCCTGTAAACTCTCCTTTTCTCTCTCAAGGTGTGGGACATTTCACATGTTAAAATCATATAAGAAAGATTCTGTATCGGAGATTATAAATTTGATTATAAATAGCAAATGAAGCACAAAATAGGAATGTACGGGCTTGTCCAAGGTGTTGGCCTGTTGGCCATGATTGTGAAGGCTTTCCAATACCGGGTCCAGATTCAGATGCTTCTTTTTTGGAAATAAAATTGTACTGATTAACTCAAATCATAGAGCTCTACTGAGCCTCCTAAATGAGATTCGGAACACTTAAGAACTCAGTTCACAAATTCTTAGACTACTCTTAAATTAAATGTCCTGGAAATAGTTTTTGAATTGCTAACAAGAAAAAACATATCTATTTTATTTTAATTGGATAGAATAATATTGACATTGAACTTTGTATTTGTTTCGATTTTTGTAGTTTCTCTTTATTCACATTTGAAGCCATCGGGTGTGGGTTCTTTTTTTTTTTTTTTTTTGGTTTTCGCAAAACAATGGGGTTAAGTGACTTGGCCAAGATCACACAGCTAGGTAAGTATTATATGTCTGACTCTAGGGCTGGTGCTTTATCCACTTCACCACCTAGCTGCCCCCCAACCATTGTGTGTTTTTAAAATTATTTTTTCCAATTATATGTAAAGATAATTTCAATATTCATTTTTGTAAAGTTTTCTCTCACAATTCACCCCCCCACTGTAGGATAGCAGGTAATCTGATATAGATTATAAATGTACAATTGTATTAATACATACTTCCATATTAGTCACCCTGTGAAAGAAAAGTCAGAACAAAAAAGGAAATCCCATGATTAAGGAAAAAGCAAGAAGCAAATTTAAAAAGGTGAAAATAGTATGCTTTGATCTGTATTCAGATTTGATAATGCTTTCTCTGGATGTGGTTGTCGTCTTCCATCATAAGACTTTTAGAATTGTCTTTGATAGTTCTATTGCTGAGAATACTGTTTGATCATCTCACAATGTTGTGTTTGTGCTAGTTTGTGCTAGTCTTTCCAAGTTTTTCTGAAATCTGCCTGCTCATCATTTCTGATATTCATATACAAGTTGTTGAACTATTCCCCAAATTAATGGGCACCCCCTCCCTTTCTAATTCTTTGCCACAAAAAGTGCTGCTTTGAATATTCTTGTACCTGTGGGTCTTTTTCCCTTTTTTGTGATCTCTGGAATACAGATGTGGTAATGGTATTGCTGGATGAAAGGGTATGAAGCCT
The DNA here is from genome assembly GCF_037893015.1 of Macrotis lagotis. NCBI lineage: Eukaryota > Metazoa > Chordata > Mammalia > Peramelemorphia > Peramelidae > Macrotis > Macrotis lagotis. The sequence goes on from NC_133665.1 coordinate 189,806,098, forward strand.
TTGTTTCTATTATTCTTTGTTTGGCCATCACTTGGTGTGCATTGACTTCTCAGTTCTGTCTAAATATCTTAGAGTTTTTAATGGTTAGGCAGGCTGTGCCAAGAAAAGAGCCCTGATGCTAGTCTGAGGTTTGTGGTTCAGATCTTCCCTTTGATGGTTCAGATCTTCCCTTTGATGGTTCAGATCCTTGGGACCCCTCTCCTTATCTCATTTCAGTTCCCTGAGTCAGAGAGTTAGATGTTCACTTGGACCTTGGAAGTCTTTTTGCAGTGGAGACACACTGGACACTTTTTGTTATGACTGGTATTATTTGACGTAAAGCCAGAAATGTGGACTATAGCTATAAAATGAAAAACTCAAAAGAAATGATGAAAGTGAGCATAAGCAAGATTGGCTCATAATTGCAGATGTGACAGTTTACCTAGAGAATACCAAAAAGTTGAGGAACAATTTAATCTATACAAAGTCTTCAGTAAACTATCAGGCTGCTAAACAAATATATTGGTATATTACTTTCAAAGCTTGGGTTGAAGAAATTGGAGAGAAATTCTAGTTGAAGGAACTGCTTTAAGTGTTTGGTACCAAATCTTTGGCTAGTTCATAAGTATGACAGAATATAACGCAGAAATTGGTAGTGGAATTGTTTGTCTGAAGATGGAAACAAAGGGTGTTGAGAGTTGTTGCAGTTTAGTCCAGTTCTTCATTTTATAGATAAGGAAGTTGAGACCAAGAGAGGTAACCTGATTTTGCCCAAGGTCATGCAAAAAAAATTAATGATAGGATATGAACTCAGGTCCTTGAATATAAAATTTCACACTCTTTTCATTATACCATTCTGGAGGAAGGTTGACATTACTAGATGCAAAATTCTTGGGGGGGGGGGGTAGTGCAGAAAATTGTTGCTGGAATAAGTTAGATAAGAAAGATGTAGAAATAAATGTATATAAAAAAAATAAATGTTTTAGATCTCCCTAAGAATATGTGTGACAGGAAGGGGAACCACAGAGAGACCAGTGGACAGCCCATACCATGTGGCGTCAGAGAGCCAAGGAAGGTCATTGGTTATTTTGGGCCGATCCCCTGGGGAGCACTGATAAAAAAATAGAGGGAGGAGAGACATGGTTGGGTTCCAATCTGCAGCAGCAGCATTGCTGACATTTTTACAGTGCTCACTGTGGGCAGGCGCTATTCTGAGGCAGGCAGGTGAAGTGATTGGCTCAGGATTTTACAGTTCTGTTCACCCTCTTGGGCTGTTGGTCAGGAGATGGCTGGAGACAGCCCTGTTTCTTGGGACCTCCTCAGTAATACTGATAGCTAATGGCTGAGATAGATGTCAGGAAAGCTCTCTGTAAAGTGGAAACTGGCTGAGGGCCCTGTCGCCTGTGGGGGAAGGGAGTCCTGACTATCTCTTGTGGAGAGCTTGTCTGCACTGTATTCATTTGTGAACGTGGATGACTACAAGGCTGCCTTCCCAGGTCCAGTGTTGTATCCCCATCACTCAGCGGGGTGTCTGGCCTCTCAGAAGCAGCTGAGACTGACTGGTTGATGGCCACAGACCCAGCTTGATCTTAGCACTGTCTAGTTGCAGCTTCTAGTTAATGTACTGCTGCGTTTCCCTGCATCGAGTCACACCCTCAAGTCCTCCCTGCTGCTTGATTTGACTTTTTGAGAAGCCAAGGCTTGAGTGACACCACATACTGTTTCGTGATCAGTCATGGAACCTGCAAACATAATATTTGAACCTAAACCATAGTCTTTAATTTAAAACAAAGGTGCTTGGATTTCAGTATGTCTTATGAAGACTCTGTCTCCCTGTGGACAAGGTAGAGGCTGGAAAAGAACCCAGGAGACTTAGTTCTGAACTATTGTACTAACTGGATTCTGAGTGGTGATTATTAGATTGATGGCAGCTTTGGTGGTAGGGAGAGGGTACAAGGGGGTACCCTGTGGCTCTGTCTGAGTGTCCTGCTAATGTGCTAGGATGCTGGAAGAGCTGGACAGATCCATTGACAGGTTCTGTTTTTTTTTTTTTTTTTTTTATTAGGATTGGATTTTACCCCTGTGAGCAACTCCCAGTATAGAAATATCCTCCTTAGAAAGCTGCTTTGGGGTCCTTGAGTGGCAACATAACTTGTCTGTGGAGTCAGCCTGAATGTGGCACATGGACGATTTTAAATTTCCAAAGTTACTTAGCCCTCTGTATGTTCTGCCACCTTGTCTTTCTAAATGAAATTTTATAGGATTAAATAGAAATGTCTGTACTCTGAAAAGTGTATACAGTTGGAAATAGTGCTCAGCATTGATATGAAGTGCAAATTTAATGACTCATGTTGATGTTAGCCAAGAAAGTTAGTATTGTGTTTGTGTTTGTTAGAAGCATTGTCTTGAGATGGAGGGAGTGAATGTTCTGCCCTGCTTCCAGAGAAGAAGACTCTTGAGAAACTGAAGGGAAGGGAATCCAGGGGAGGGGGATCAGGCCAGCAAGAGGTTGCCAAACAAAGAGCAGATGGGGAGCAGCTTTAGGGACCTGAGGAGTGGGAGATGGTCTGGAATGGGACTTGACATGTTGTGGGTGGTTACAGAATGCTTGTGGATTGATCTCGAGGACTGAAGACTGAAATGAGTAACACTGTGTTCCTTCTTTCCCTTTTCTCTTAGGTGCATTTTATTTGGTGTTTGAATACATGGACCATGACCTGATGGGCCTCCTGGAATCAGGCCTGGTTCATTTTAATGAAAATCACATCAAGTCCTTCATGAGACAGCTGATGGAGGGTTTGGATTATTGCCATAAGAAGAACTTTCTACATCGAGATATTAAGTGTTCCAATATCCTACTAAACAATAGGTATGACTGAACTTGGTAGTTTTGTGTTTGTGAATGTACAGTTTTTGGGGGGGGGGGGTTCCTTTTTAAAGCATCCAGTAAGACAGCATGTTTACTCTGGTTCCACATGATATTAGTTTGACAGTAGGGCTAATCATGGATAGTTGATGAAAGTGTTGATTGAATCTGACCAGAATTGAAATTCTGGTTTGGGGAATTGATAAATGAAGACAGAATCCCCTAAGTAAGCAAGGGCTTTGTCTTGTGGCCCACTGTGATGTGGTCTTTGTACTACTGCTTTCCTTGGCAAATCAGAGCACTATTTCCATTTGACTAATGAAAATCCTATGTTTGGTAGAAGACTTGATACCTTTCATTTTGATCATTATTTTCAAAGTGAAATGGAAAGTCCTACACAGAGGGCCTCCATCCTGCTCCCCAGGCCTCTGGGAGCTGGTTCAGAGTTCCACTGGCTTCATGTAGACTGAACTAACCTTTTAACTTTCTCCCTGGACAGATTTGGGTCTCACTGTGAGGGGCTGATAATTTTTTTTTCCTTGAACCAGGAACTTTGAGTTATTCTCAGATGCCGGGGGTTACTTGTGTGGAACAGTAGTACCAAGGAGTCACCTAAGTTCCTAAAATGGATGTGGGATGGGGAGTAATCCTTGTGATTGTTTGCTGAACATTGGGGTGGTTCGCCCAGTGATCCCAGGACTCTGCGACCACATCGCCAAGGCCCTTTGTGACTCATAGAGCTCCCTGGCCTCTGCCCATTTCATATATGGGGACCCTTGATGCATTTTTTTTTAATCTTCTCATTTATAGCTCTTCTTCCTGGGTTGATGTTCTTGGTCATTGTGAGTAAATGAAATAGAGTTTCTTTAAATTTTATAAAGGGCTCGTGAAAATGCTTGCCCAGATGAAAAATATTCATCTTCACACTCTATGGAAGTTGGGCCTCTTTAGTGTGTATTAGCTGTGTTAACACATGAACAAATGTTTTCTTTGATACTATGAGGGCAGATGACCCTGAAGGGAAGTGGGAAAGAGTGGAGGAATGGGCCTGGGCAGTACTTGGGCTTCCACCCCTGATGTGAAGCTTCTGACTAATTTGCTTGATCCTCAAGCTCGTTTTCCCATTTTTGCTTTTGACCATGTTTTCTTGTATCAATAATTGACATTGTGTGATTTGATTGGAATGGACAGCTCACAACCAAGTTGATTATGTTGACATTGCTTATTTCTCCTCTTTCCCCTAGAGGGCAGATAAAACTAGCCGACTTTGGACTTGCTCGATTATATAGCTCAGAGGAAAGGTAAGATGCAACAAATATTGTGAATTTAGTGACCCTGTCCCCCAAAACATGACATGAGTTTTCCTGCCTAAGCCTGGGAAGGGTGCTTGGGTCATCAGGTGGTCTGTAATGAATGACTTCCAAGAGCTATCTGATTGATTACCTTCATTACTAAATATCTCTAGGACCTTAACAAAACCTCATTGATTTGAATTTATAAAGACTTGGTGCTTCTGAAAGTTGGGAAACCATTTATTCAAGTCAGTCTAATTGTAAGAAAATGCTTTATACAGGATGTCAAAATAAAGTTAACTTTCTACAAATTAAAATTTTTTTAAGTTTACATTTATTACCTGCACACATTATCTGAATTATGTTTAAATGAATAAATGTAACATTTGATGGTCGATATGCTGTTGGTCCTTGTGTCACTGCATTGAGAATTAAATGTATCCACTTGGTCTTTTAAAGGACTTCCCCCAGTGTGGATCTCATTAGGGTTTCAGATTTTGTGTCTGGCTTACTTTTCAGAAGGACAGTGTTGAAGATTATTTGTGGCCCTTGACTTTAAATCTGGGGAGGGAGGGATTTGCTTGTTAAGTCTATATTTTGTGTAGGAAAGCTCCAAACACCGGAGAAACCCTTCTCCCTCACGACTTTAATTAAATGCTGAGAAAATTTGATAAGATATAGTGTGTTTTATTTGTGGAATATTTTATTGGATTTTAAATCAAGTGAGTTTTCCTTTTGTGACTTTTTCCATAAATAAAAAGTGATTCAACAGTTTATTCTTGGAAATGACATGATTTGCAGTATAAAACTTTTGAAAGGTATATAAGGAGAATGAATTACAGATTTTTATACAGCAAATAATAATCTCTTAGCTTTAAGAATAAATGAATGCATCTTGGACTGAATTTAATCCCAGAGTTTGAAAGGAACTCTTGGAGCCATTAAATATACAACTTTTCATTTAAAAACTCAAAGCTAGTTCAGATTTGATTTTAACAACTCTTTCTTATCCTTAGGGAAGCCAATTCTCCAATTCAGTTTAGTGTCACTATAATTTGCATTGCAAAACATCATTGATTCATCTACTTAGAGCATAGCTTGTTCTTTTTTTTTAATAAATCCCTAAGATCAGCTACTTTGATTTTTTTTGTTAATTAAGTTTTTTTTTTAAGAATGTCTTGGTGGGGGGCTAGGTGGTGAAATAAATAGAGCACCAGCCCTGGAGTCAGGAGGACCTGAGTTCAAATCTGGCCTCAGACACTTAATAATTACTTAGCTGTGTGGCCTTGGGCAAGCCACTCAACTCCATTTGCCTTGCAAAAATAAAAAAAAAAGATTGTGGGAGGGGGAGCAGCTAGGTGGTGAAGTGGATAGAGCATCAGCCCTGGAGTCAGGAAGACTTGAGTTTAAATCTGTGTACACCTAGCTGTGTAACCTTGGGCAAGTCAGTTAACTCCACTGCCTTGAAAAACAAAAAATAAAAAAAATAAAAGAATGTCTTTCTTGAACTCTTGGTAAAGTATGTCTAAGAGATGGGGACATTTTCCTGATTTTTAGAGTAAACTGAGAATAATCTGATTCAGAATCTTGCAGTGCCGATTCTGAATATGTTTGTTCTTGTGGATTACAGAGTATTGGAGTTGGATAGACCTTAGAGATCTTCCAGTCTACCTTCCCAGCTCCCCCTCAGTTTGCTGATAAGTAAGCAGAGCCCCTTAGGTGGGGTTGGGCCTGGCTCCTGTTGTTGGTGAAGCCAGAGAGAGGCTTAACTCTGAAGTTTCCTGACTTCTCTTGGGCTGTCTTTAGTTGAAGCTGGGGAATTAGAGCTGAGTGGGTACGGAATTGGGGGGGGGGGTAGAGTGGGGAAACAGTATGTTTCTAAGGAGGATTCATGGACGGGCTCACACTGGATGGGACCCTGGAGGCCGCTTAGTCTGACTCGCTCATTCTTCTGATGTGAACACTGAGGTCTAGGGAACTTAAGGAACTTGCCCAGGTAGGTATCAGGAGGCCATTGAACCTTGGGTCTTTATTTCTAGACTCACGTTTGTGGTTATTGAAATTACTGTAAAATTATTGTTTTCTCAATATTAAGCTGTATGTGTCTTGCATGAATGGAATATTCTTTCCTCTTATGTTTTGAAGAAATGCTAATCAATTATAAATTAACTATAATTTTCAATTTAACAATATCTCCATAGTGACTGATCTGTTAGAAAAATATACCCAACATTTAGAAATAAAGTTTAAAATGAGGGATGCCTTGAGCATGAAGGGCTGACCTGGATAGTGGGGAGATGGGAGCTCAGAGTTTGGCTTCTCCTACTTACTTTCCCAGGTGACTGGTGAGTCACTGATCTTCTCTGAGATTGTTTCTTTGCGGAATTTAATTTGTTCAACATTTCCTCTGAGGAAGTCCCTGGGCTGTCCCCCAAAAAAGAGCACCCCTAGGCTGGAGGGGCTCCTTTGTGGATGTGGGAGTTTCACAAAAATAATACAAGTCAAAAATATTGTGAAATTATAGAGGAGGGCTCAGACCAAACAGCATAGGAGAGAATCAAGAAGGGATGGTTTCATGGAGAAAGTTGTACCAGAGCCAGGATTGACAGGAATTCAGGGTAAATGGGGGCGGGGGGGTGGGATGTTGTTTCATCAATGTGTGTGAAGAGGCAGGGAAATGATAGCAGTCTGAATTCATCAGGAAAATAACCTAGAAAGAGAAGGTAGTCTTTCCTGAAAACATGGATTGGAACCAAATCCTGGAGGGTTTAGGCTGGTGGGGGAAGTGGCTTTCTGGGGAGGTAATGCAGAATGATTGAAGATTTTCAAGCAGCCTGGTGACATGAAGACATTGATGCATTAGGAAATTCATGCTGGTGATTGCAAAGTGTCAAAGTGTCGTGTGTGGTTCTCCCCCCCTCCCCCCCGTTTTCTACAAAGTATCTGGTAAGCTATTAGACTATAAAGGTGGAGTGGTCTTCTACTAAATTGCCTTCTGTAATCTGATAGGGGATTATTGATTTTAGGGAAGGCAGAATTTAACTCCAAAATGTTCTGGCTTAAGTAATGCAGTGACTTTCCCTTTTTGTTTGATCATTTCCAGAATATAGAAACATTGTATATCCATTTTCCACATGATGTTGCCTGTCTTTAAAGATAGAATAATCCTTCAACCTTTCCTTTTATACAAAAGTTATGCCAATTTTTATAATGATTTATTTATGAAAGAAAAAAGTTTACTTACCTATTCTTTAGGAATCTTATCACCACCTTGATTTTTAAAATAATGTGGCTTCTTTTATTTACAGAAGTCTTTGTTGATGTCATTTATTTCTTCACTTTTCATTTGAAAATTAATGGAAATGAAAGATGACCATTTTCTGGTTACAATTTCTTCTTGCCCAAGATATTTTCAGTTCTGTTTTATTTCAGTTTCATGCTGAAAGACAGGAAGCTTCTACTAGGCATGAAAAGAGATTTATTGCTGAGAGTTTAAAAAATCTTTGCCTGTTTTTCTTTGATTATAAGACATGGAAAATATAGAAATTTTGGAGTCTCTTTAACTTTTCCATAGTGAACTGTGATGGACAGAATTCCATAGCTGTCCATTGCATTAAAGTTTAAATAAGAGGCAGAAACCATTCAATGAGTATAAAAGAAAGGTAGGAAGAAAATTAGCAAGACAAACTGAATAGGAAATGACGTTAATCTCTAGCTCAGACTGGAGAATAGAATAAAACATCCCTCGAAAGTTTGAGAGAAGTATTTCAAAAGGAGTCCAGGGAGAACAGAACTGAAAGAAGCCAAAGGCATTTGAAGTTTCTTTCAGGAAGTTCCAAGGGAGAAGAATGTAGAGAAGCCAGGAGAGTGAAGGAACTGAGACAGAGGATTGTTCTCCCGGTCTGCTCAGGGGAAGGAAGAAGTGAGTGGGACAAGTTTGCCTTTCTCTGCCCAATGGCATCATGGCCAGTGGCCACTGCAGGTCCTATTGGACTCATATTTGTGCTGCCAAGACTTGTCAAACCCAGTGGACTTTGGTACTGAGGATGAGAGCCAGTGATGCTGCCTGAAAAAACCTCTGCTCTGGGCAAAGAAAACCCCAAAGTTTCAGGACACAGATGGGCCCCTCATCCTGGCTCTCAGAGAAGGTTTTTAGAAAACAATATTTGGTTAAGAAAACCATATTTTTAGCCCAGGGAGACTGTAGCTTAAGAAGACCTAATAATAATAATAATAATAATAATAATAATAATAATAATAATAATAATAATAATAGATGTCGATATAGATATACATACATACATACAGATATGTTTGCCTGGACATTTATAGGTCTAATTAAGAGGTAGTTAAGTGGAAATGGAGAAGGATTTGAGAATATTCTATACCTCTTTAAAGGCAGATATCACAGAGAGAGGCAGGTATGTCATAGGGAAACACTTGGTGGAAAGGCCCCAGTGATTCTTGGGAGACAATAATCCAAGAATAGGGACATTAATGATGATTTCTGTTGTCTACATACATCAAGCAGGAATATGGAAGAGAAACTTCGATACTTGGGGAACAGAGACAAAGTCTTCCTCTTCATCATCACTGTGAGTCATGACTAAAATATGGAAATGAATGAGTATGCTCTACTCAAAAGAGGCAGATTAGGTAAAGTTATATTTTATCACAAGAAGATGTGTTATTGAGAAAATTTGTGAAAAGCATGAAGAGGGGGTGTAGTATTTTATCAGTGACTATTTTGTGATGATCAATGGAAGGAGAAAGGAAGGATTTTAATGTGGCAGTACCCTGTATATCCAGACCACACAGGCCTGGAGGAACCCCACCAATCAGCTATGATTGCCTGGATCTACCTGCTTGAGCCTTCTCTCTACCACAGCCAAACATCTGGTCACTTTGTGTATTGCCAACAGCTTTATTCTTCAGAAGATAAGGGACTGGTCCTGAAGTGAGGGCAGTAATAGCAGTTTTTCAAGGAGTGATTAGATTTGTTCCTTTTGGAAATGGCAGAGAAGCAGATTTCAGTTCATTGAAAAGGCAAATTTCCTCATAATGATGGCTATCCCCAGGTAGCATGAACTGGTTTTTTTTTTTACTAGTGAACACAAGGAAATCTAGATGAGCACTGGCAGGGTATGATTTCTATCGACTCACCTGGTTGTGGTCAGACTGGAGTTGGTGATCTCAGAAGTCCCGACTCAGATCCAGTCATCCCGGGACCTAAAATCCCACAGGAGGAGTCTGTTCAAGAGGAACAAGTCCCCATGATAAGGATGAGATAAAGAGAGGGAGTTGGCTGCAGAGACCCTGGTGCTCTGGAACTTCAGGCCCAGCTTATCACCTTGAAAGGTCATGGGTAACCCAAGAGAAATCCAAGAGCCTAGAGCCCTGTAATAATTATTTCAGAAAAGCAGTGGCTCAGAACAAGCTGAACTTGGCAACAGCACAAAGGGAAACAAGGCTTTTGAAAATGCCTAAGGAGAGGAAAAGAGAGGAAAGCAGAGCTATCAACATTGGAAGGGCTGGGGCAAGGGGTCTGGATCTTTGAGAGAGAGAGAGAAAAGGCAGAATGACCCAGCTCTATGTCAGAAAGGGGACTGTTAGAGTGCTGACTGCTGAGAGAAGCAGCCTTGGGCTGAGCCCTGCTCCGTCCACCGGCGCCTCTCCAAGATGATTTTCTTTATCTGCCAGAGAGGGCTTATCTAGCCAAGGTTTCTTATTTTATACTTTCCATTGATTTTTAATAAATTCACTCAAATTCTGTATATTTAGTGGTTAAGAGATTTTCAGTTAGAACAGACAAATGAGAAGAAAAAGAGAGATGAAGATGTGAGGGAGGTGAGACAACTCCCCCATCTCTCCGCTCCGGAGTCATATTTGTAGGTGTTCTGGGGAGGACTTATCCCTGTTCTGTGATTCTGTCCTGTGGTCCCTCTCCACGGGATGGTCAGGGTCTTTGAATGCAGGTCTGATACTCTGTATGCTTTCTCTCTATCACACTGGGATCTCAGGTGGGATGAGTAGATGGTATTTGCCAAGTGCTGGGAAGCTCCACAGGAAGCCCAAAGAAGGACAGCCCTTGGATACCTGTCAAGTTGGAGAAGACAGTGCTGAAAGCAGCCAGGGAGCCTGAGTGACAATGGGGAAATCCTCAGGCAGAGGGTGGAACACTTGGCAAATTTCTTTATTTATTCCCTGAGCCTCATCCTCCCTTTATTACTGCCGGAGAGGTTAGCAATCTGAGCAAGATTTTCACTTCCAGTATTGTATTTTAAAATTATTTTTGTTAAGTGTCGAGGGCTAGAATATTTAAAGCATATTCAAATTTAAACATTTAAATTGGATCCCACATTGACAAAATTTTTCTTCAGAGACTTTGGAATTGTGCAGCTCTTTTGAGGATCCCAAGTTTCTTCTGAAAAAGTCTCATCTTCATTAAGCAGAACATTGGGCTCCAGGTGGGTTGTGAGGGTGTTGAAATTGAATTGAAAATAAGTAGAATGGAGAAGAGTGCAGCAGCCCCTGTGGAGTAGGAGCCAGCTGCACAGACCCCCGAAGGAGAAGGGGGATGGAGAAGGGTGGCAAAGACCCAGGCAGGGGAAGCCAAGGAATTAGAGTGGGGGGGGGGGGAGAACGTCGTAGCATTTTAACTTAAGTCTTTGGACTCCAGAGTTATTTTCTTGCTGTGCTTTCAGTGTCAGAATTCAAAATGAATCATCTTTTCTCAATGTCAGGCCCCCGCCCGCCCCCCCCCCCCCCCCCCATCCACTTTGGCCTTGCAAAATTGGCAGCTTGACAGTCGCCCTCTTCTCCTTGTAGGAAGACAGCACCACCTTGTGGGGTTTAAAGGATATTGCCCCTGAGAGATCTTTGAACTCAGGTTACCCTCTGACAACTTGGGGAATAAATGGGACTTCAAATTGGGGTTTTTTTAGGTAAAGATGCTGCAGTGGGTTACAATTCTCCAGCTCATTTTACCGATGAGGAACTTAAGAGGGGCTTGCCCAGGGTCATTTGTGTCCAGGGCCAGATTTAAGGCCCAGGCCAAGGTCCACCTGGCTGCTCCAGTGTTTGTTCTGTGCCTACGACTTTTGTCTTTTCCTTTGTGTTCCCACTTTGCTTCCCTTCCCAGTGTGACTCTCCCTCTCCCCCCCCCCCCCCCCCCAGCACACACAGACACATCACCCACTTTATAGCTGCATATTTTTCCCATTCCTAATCCAGTCTCCTGAGTAGCCAGTAGTAGCTAAAGGCTCTCTTGGTCTAAAGCCCCTTTTAGGCAAAGGATCTTGGCAACATGAGCCTGGTCAAACAGTCCTTCTGGAAGAAGCCACTTCTCAGGAGAAAAGAGCTGCCGTTTCTCCTGGGCTTGCACATTGTACCCTGCAGGGACGGAATCAGCCCCTGGGGAAAGGGCTCATTGCCCCAGGAAGAGAGCTGAGGGGTAGGGGAGAGTCAGCTGGGGCCAGAACAGCTTCCTGGGGTGGAACAGCTTGACTCTAGGCTTCAATGGAAATCTTAGCAAGAGAGTGTCTGGAGGTGTGTGGGGAAGAGGGGAGGGGTGATGACAAATCCAGTAAGAAACCTGGTAGGACCGTCTAGAGATGTTAAACCTGACTTTCCAGTTCAGAAATGAAACTTTTCCACAATACATTGTCCAAGTAACTTAATGTAGCCCTAACTACCCGATTACCTTCTGGTCAGCAGAATTGCTTTAGGTATTAATAAGCAACATCTGACCTTAAGGAGTCATTAAATTTGGGAGATTGAGAGTTCAGTGCATAACAAATTGCCTTTTAGCAAAGAAAAAAATTTAAGGGAATTGGGGTAAGTGGCTTGCCCAAGGTCACATGACTAGGCAATTATTAAGTGTCTGAGTCTGAATTTGAACTCAGGGCCTCTTGACTCCAGGGCTGGTGCTCTATCCACTGTGCCACCTAGCCACCCCCTACAAACTGCCTTGACCCTAGGGATGAGGAATTTTAAGTGCTTATTGGTTTTTTACTGTTCTCATTACTAATCAATCAGAGGACAAATGACAGGAAGAACATGGAAGGAAATAATGCATTTGTGCTCTCACCTATTTCATGAGGCCTTTGCTTTTTCTCTTCAGAGTGACATTTCTCATTCCAGCTGCCGCCCAAGTATGAACCTATCGAAAAGCTCGTTTTAGTCTCAAAACTTTATCTTTCATAAATTCTGCTGATAGACAATTGTAAAGCATCCTGTGTTCAGAGCAGCATTATCATCAAGAAGGACTGAAATAGAGGTTTCCCCTTTTCTGTGTATAGGCCTTCGGCTGTATTTTGTAGGCCTTTTGGAAACACACACACACAGATAGACTCCTAGCACATCAGTCAAATAAATCTTTGTTGACTTGGGAACGCCTGACCTTGGTGTCCATGGTGGGTGGCATCCCGACCAGGCAGGCTCTGCTTTGCTTCCATATCAGAGACTCAGGAAGGTAGAATACAAGCTCCAGCTCTGCCTTGCTGCCATCAGACCATCTGAGGACTTTCTTTTCTTGGAATTCATCCAGGTGAGGAGTTGGGGCCCTTGCTACCTCCCACCTCAGGCATTCTTTCTTCCCTTCTTGAGTTCATACTCTGGGGTTCTGAGCAGCTCTCCCATGCGGCTGCAACCCAGCCTTCCTGATGGGGATGGGACGCTTCTCATTTCCACAGCTCCCTGGCTGCTTCCAGCCATTTTCCAGCGCTGTACCTGCCTAAATGGAATGTGTGTTCACCTTTGCCTCTTGAAGTCCCTGGCTTAGCTCCCTCATTGCCCCTTCAGGGCAAATGACATCTTCCCAAAGCCTTTCCTGGTCGTGACTCCCTGAAGCAGAGTGGTGAGTGGTTTGAGTTGTTTCTCTGGTCAGGAGGAACTGACCTCCGATTCTAAGTACCATTTTTTTCCAAGCCCCTGGGTACTGTGACAATACAGAGGGATGCAGCCCCCCATCCACTCTAAATGAAAGTGACCTGACTCAGTTTCCTCTGGGCCCTTCTTACTGCCAGGCCTCCCTCTGCTGCCTCCCTTAGTAGCACCATCTCTCTCTCCACAGTGGCTCATCCACACCTTCTCTTCCTTCCTTAGTTCTCCTGTGGCTCTCCTTTACCCACTTCCTTGGCCAAAATCCTTTTATTTTATAGAAAAAGAATCATAGAAACACTTTTTTAATAGAATTTTTTAGAAAAAAAATTTTAAATTTATTTTATAGCATTATTTTTCTTTAGAAATTTTGTTTTAATGGGAAAAATGAAGGCCATTCATGGTGAGCTCCATCTTTTCCCCATTGCCCATCATTCAGGTGCCTTCTGCCTCCTGCCTCCCTCTCTCTTTTCATGTGATGATGTGACTTTCCTTCTCTTATCTATCTGTTCAGTCAGTCCCATTCTTTATCTCCTCTTAGTCTCTTATCCCTCCCTTATTTCCAGTCTCTCTCTTCTGACTCAGTCTCTACTGCCCACACATGTGCCCATGCCTTCTTTGTCATCCCCAAACTCTCACTTGAGCCTTCCTTTTCTGTATCTCTTTTTCTATTTCTCTTGTACCCATCCAAGACTGGCTGGGCTCTCCTCTCACTCTCTTCTGAACCCTTCCAATCTGGTTCTCAGTATGATCGTTGCATGGGAACTATTTTCTTCCAAGTTGCCACAGCCAAAGTCCTTGCCTTAAGCTTCCTTCTCCTCAGCCTCTCTGCAGCCTGGAACAACAATAAAGAGGACAACATTGATACAGGACTTTCCAATGATTATCTTATTGGATTCTCGATAACTCTTGGAAGTCATGCTATTATCATCCGGATTTTAAGGTAGGGGGGGCATTGAGGGTTAAGTGACTTGTCCAGGCTCACCCATCTGGGAAGTGACTAGGACCATCTTTGAACTCGGGTCTCTGGCTGCCCTTGCTTTTGACATTCCCATCTCTGTGGCTGGATCTTCCTCTAGACTGTGCCCTTAGTCCCTGTGATTCTCCTCTTGATTACCCTGGGTGATCTTATTAGCTCCCCTGGATGTCAGACTGTCTTGGTCTAATGACTGGCTCTTCTCTTGCATCTCCACCTGCCTTTGAGCTAGCTCAGTCTGTATGCTCCCTAGTCACCTCTAAACTTGATGACTTCCTCTTTCCCTCTGAACCTCCCCCCACTTGGTGGAGAGAGCAGCATCTTCCTTCCAGGCCAGAAGCCATCCTCACCCGCTTCCTTTGTTCACCTCCCTCAAAACTGTCCCCTTACCTCCTCTGACCCCTCCCCCTCCCCAGGCTTGGACTGTGATGGTTGTTTTCCTCATTTTCAACCTTGTCTCCTCCTGGCTGCCTGAAAGTCTCCCCTCAAACCCCAGCTACCATGGGAGCCTTTCCCCACCCCTCTGAAAGCCAGTGCACTCCTGCTGCCTTCTCTCTCTCTCTCTCTCTCGTATATTGATGACTTAATGTATGTTTGGATGCGGCTTTCCCCTTTAGATGGTGAGCTCCTTGAGAGTAGGGAGCTTGACTTGGGGGCCACTGAGTCAATATTGATCCATTGATTTCAGGTAGCACTGTGGACAGAGCACTAGAGCTGGAGTCAGGAAGGCGTTTGTTCCAATCGAGATGCTGGTTCTTAGTTTCCATAACTGTAAAATGGGGGATCTGATAGCCCCTCTCTGCCAGGGTTACTATTGTATTAATTAAATGACATAGACTTGTAAAGCTCTCCTTAGATTGCTGGGCACCCAGTAGGTGTCTTCCCCTTGCTTTCCCCCTTCCATTATCATATGTGCATTTGCACATCTGTACCTGGACACATGTATGTGTAATTTGCTTTCCCCCAGTAGAATGGGAGCTCGTTGAGGGCAAAGATGGTTCTGTTTGATCTGGGTGTATTTACAAGTAGCTCCAGAAGAAATGGGTGATGGGGCATCCTTGGGCAGGTTGGAAAGGATAGCCATTCTCAGGTAGTGATTACTCTCCATGGCAGTCTTGTCTTCCATTTAGATATCTCCAAGTTCAGTACACGTGTAGTTTCTATGGTCTCTTCTTTGACAAGCAAAGAACACCTGTTTTGATGATTACTCTAGACTTTCTCAAAACGGAATTTTCTGTGTTAAATATGGAGTTCACTTTTTGACTTTTTCCTTAATTATTGTTTATGTATTATTACTTATATCCAACTATTTTCCTTTCACATTGTCGCTTGGTATTTGGGAAGCTTCTGTTCCTAGAGTACAAGTTCCCTAATTTTGACAGCCAACACTGATGTGGCCTTCAAGTATTCTTTCATTTCAAAACAAGATTTATTAAAGACTTCTCATTTTACAAGCAGTTAAGCACAATTCTTTCCTCATTTAGTTTTTTTTAAGGTTTTTTGCAAGGCAAATGGGGTTAAGTGGCTTGCCCAAGGCCACGCAGCTAGGTAATTATTTGTCTGAGACTGGATTTGAAGCCAGGTACTCCTGACTCCAGGACTGGTGCTTTATCCACTTTTCCACCTAGCTGCCCCCCTCATTTAGTTTTAACACTAAAATTGGATGTGTTTATTCTTTAATGCATGAATTTGTAGAATCTGTTTTCTCTTTCTTTTAATTCAACCATATGCTTTCCATTCTAGAAAAACTGAATGGCATGAATTCTCTAGTCATTATTTCATCTTAGACTGTTACAAGAGCAATGATAGCAGATCTATGCCATTGCGCATGGATTTATTTTATGTTAAAGATAATTTACCCCGAAGTCTTGAGTTTTACCTTTGTGCTTGGTACCAGAGAAATTTAGTAGCATTGTACTGAGGACCCTCAAAGGTTTGGCATGGTTATGGTACATCTTGGAAATAGTTTCAGGAAACTTATTTACTTTCTAGAAATTTTATCAGTCCTAATACCTTTAGCTATGCCTATGGTCACCCCAGACATGTACGTTAAGTATCTTCTTGACACCCAGCCCACGGTTATTGTTTCCTTATTCCTCACATCTTCATTGCCCTGAATAATTCTTTCTCTACTTCCATGTATTATATGAAATAAGACATCTGCCCAGGAAGGAACTGGACTCCTCATGTTCAGCTCTGGGACAGTCCTCGAAGAAGATGAGCAGGTCTAACTGAACAAAGCCCCATGTCCAGGAGAAAGTCAGAGACAGATTTAGTCAGCATTATCTCTACAAAGTGTACATACAGCTTAACTCTTTTCTTGGGCTGGTCCAGTTAGGGGGTGCCTCAACTCATGGCCTCAGCAAGGTGGCGGAGGGTCAGTCATTGACCTGCATTGCAGTTGGCTCTCTTTCAGTGACCAGTGGTATCCTCATAGCTGCTGCCTCACAGGGGGGTTGGGAGAAAATTGTTTTGTAACTTGTAAAGATTTGGGGGGAGTTGCCATCTTTTCTTCCAACATTTCTGCCTGGTGTCTTTTTTCTGGGCTTTAGAATACTGTTCCTGGGTCATACCTGAGTGGTTCTGAATGATGAATCTGTCCACTGACGAGGACCGTGATCTGGAACAACCAGTTCGCTTCAGTTTGTTTTCTTATCTGTGAAGTGGGCATCACTGGCAAGGCAGACCCCATGGAGAGGGCTGAAGTTTAGACCTGGGCTTTCATCAGTTCAGGAGTTCCCGCCTAAGAGAACTTCTTCTGCCACTTATCTTCTTAGAGTTGCCATTGAAAGTTGGGGTGATTTCACACAGCCTGTGTGTCTGAGGCAAGACTGAAACCTGGGTCTTAAACAAACCACAAAGTAGTTTCAAATAGGTTAACCTGGATGGGTTGTGGGTGGTGGGTGGCGCTCAAGGAATTTTTCCTTGATTTCTCCTTTTGTATGATAAAATTGAGTTTCAGATATCAGGTGTATTTAGGGGTTCAGATTAACATGAGAACCACTTTGGTCCTCCCAGTGTACTAGGCTACATCCAAAGCTGGCTGGGTCGAGAAACGTCCACTCTTCCCAGGATCTGGCTCCCTGTGTAACCCAACCAGGCAGGCAGCAGTGACTGGGATGGATACAGCCCTTTGGAAGTGCTTGGGAAACGTCTCTTTTTTTTTTTGGTTGTCACCTGGTGTGAAGGCAGTCAAGACACCACACAAGTGCCACATGAATCCCACATGAATCCTCTGTGGTCCTCTTGTCATAGAAACCCTGAGATGTGGGTGTGGGCTTGCCAGGCTGGCCCACCCTTCTAGGAGGTCACCCTGTGGCCTCCAGCACCTCCCTCTGATCCCATGCGCCCTCTTTGCCAAACTGTTCATTCAGGCCAGGTTTGAGGCTTCCCTTCTGGTTGTCTTACTCTGGGGCATCTCTCCCTCATCAGCAATACCCCAGGACAGACTAGCCCAGGAATAGTTCTGGGAATCACTGGACCTTCTTGACCCTGAGATTCCTGCACTTTGATCCCTGCTCTCACCCTGGCTGGTGAGGAAGGAAAAACTAAAGATCCTGTACTGGCCACAGTCTGTGGACCTCCCTCAAACTCAGTTTCTTTATCTGCCAAGTGGGTTGACCTTATAATTACTGCTTCTTGGGGTTGTGGTGGGGGTCAAAAGAGATGATGCTTACAGGAAATCTCCAAATGTCTACTCGCTCAGAAGAGGGTTTGGAGAATCCCGACATCTTTCCTGATGTGAGGGGTGGCCTGCTAGCTTGTAGTCCAGATGGGATCCCCTGGCTGGAGAAGCAGAAGCTGTTGCCTTGCTCCAGACCCTTCCAATGAGCTGCTGCCTTTCTGCCTTCAGATCCATCTTCACTTAGGCCTCTGTAAAGGGCAGTTTCCAGGACTTCGTTGGCATGGGGTATGAGGAAGGAGGAACAAATTTCTTCTGTATTTCCAGAAAAAAAAAACTGGTTTTTTTCCCCCTCTCTACATTGTGATATTTTGTTCAGTTTTTGACTCTGGCCCTGTTTAGGATTTTCTTGGCAGAGATCCTGGAGTGATTTGCCATTTCCTTCTCCAGCTCATTTGACAGATAGGGAAACTGAGGCAAACAGGGTTAAGTGATTGGCTGAAGGTCCCCCAGCTAGGAAGTGTCTAAAGCCAGATTTGAACTCTGTCTTCTGGCCTGCAGATCTGGTGTTAAGTCACTGCTGGCTCAAGTTCACCAGGGGACCCTGGCCAGCTCTGCTAGCCGTAATTGGGTTTCCTGGGGAGCTGGGTGTGACTGGCCTCATGTTTGGAAGCCCCATTGACACCTACATCTCCAGGCTCAGAGGTCTTGGCCACAGCACTGGGGGGGGGGTGCACTAGGAGGGTCAGAGGGTGTTTTGGATGAGCTAGAAAGGAGATGGCTCCTGCCTCATGAGAGATCCTCTTGAAAAGCTCTCTTCTGTGTTTCAGCCGGCCCTATACCAACAAAGTGATCACGCTGTGGTACCGGCCTCCGGAGCTTCTGCTGGGAGAGGAGCGCTACACCCCGGCCATTGATGTCTGGAGCTGTGGGTAAGAGAGCCAGCGTTGCCCCTGGACTTGGCTTGGGCTGTGATTGTGATGCTGGAGAAGCTTTTGGTTGACGAGGGCTCTTTGTTTTCCAGATGCATCCTTGGGGAACTCTTTACGAAAAAACCAATATTCCAAGCAAACCAGGAACTGGCCCAGTTAGAACTGATAAGGTAACATTCCTGGGGGTTCTCTGAGGTGAGAGTTCAGCTGTCCATAGCCTTGACCATAGGGCTGGTGTGGAAGTGAACTTAGTTTGGCTGAAGCCCTGCCCACTCAGAGCATCGGTGTTGTTGGAGGGGATATGAAGCCCAAACCCACATATTTTGGAATTTGGAGGGGAATGAGCTGGAGTTCTTGGGCATCTGTCCAAGGGATTTGAGAATCAGGAGAATCTAAGTTAGCATCAGAAGGAGAGGTGAGGGAAAATTATCTTGGTATGGATTGGTAGAGGGATGAAATGGGAGAGTGAAAGAAGGAGTACTTGTGGGGAAGGGAGGTCTATCTACAAATGGAGAAGGGAAGGTCATCTGCAGGAGGGTCCAGGAGCTGTAGGGTCCTGGGCCACAGAGCTTTCACTCAAATTCAGAGGTCTTTTTTCTCTAAGAAATAATTCTCACTTATGCGACTATAAGTTGCCAGTTTTAAGATTTTCAAAAGTTCATAGTGTTAATTCTTTTATCATAATTAACAGAATATCATTCATTAGAATGTGAGTTTACATATTTTGACTCCAAACACTAGGTGGCAATATAGCTTTGACCAGATTTTTCTTGATTTTTCCTCAAATTTAACTAATGGAAACTTGAATGTTTATTAGAGACTTGTTTTCATATAAAATATCTTAGTAAATTAGTTATTATTAAGGCCTTTAATGTCTTAGCATAGATTATCATTCTTTACCAGAATCATTTCCTTATTTTATTATAAATCACCATTTTTTTGTGAAGTAGAGGGTAAAATTCAGCTTTTTAATTTGGCTTGGCCTGTGAGGCAGACCTGGCTCTCATTTCCACTTCTACACCAATTGTAGATTTTTCAGTTAATTTTGAAATTTATTGAAAATGATCAATGGATTTTTAAGCTTGACAATTGCAAAAACATTCTCAGTAGTGATCATCATTGTCACTGAAGCAAGTTTTTAAGCTTGGAGAGCTCATTTGCTTTCCCTTGACCCCAATCATGTGAGGAACTGTGCCAATGTGTGCCTGGGCACATGGGCCATCTTTGCCATTATCATACAGATCGACACGCTTGTCATTTGCTGCTTCTTTGATTTTACTTTAGGGTGATTTAGGGCAAATGAGGGCTGTTTAGACAGATTTTCTTGTGTCATGGGATTCTGGGTTTACTGCAGCCATGCTGCTTTCATTCCTCTTCATTCAAACGTTGAACTGGGAGCTTCCCAGGCAGAGTGGCTCCTGCCTCTCAGAGTCTGAGGAGACCCTCCAGTCTGGGGCTGTGTGCTGAGCCCCTCGAGGCAGCAAGTCATGAGGCTGCTGGACCAGAGGGCCCTTGGCCTTGGCTGCTCCCTGACAAAGCCCCTTTTATTCTTTTAAAAGGTAGTATACCGGGGGCGGCTAGGTGGTGCAGTGGATAGAGCACTGGCCTTGGAGTCAGGAATACTGGAGTTCAGATCCGGCCTCAGACACTTAATTACCTAGCTATGTGGCCTTGGGCAAGCCACTTAACCCCATTGCCTTGCAAAAACTAAAAAACAAACAATAAAAGATAGTATACCTTTTGGAGCAAGGTTTTCACATTAGACTGGCCTCCTCATGCTCCCCTCCAGCTTATCACTGTCACCACCCCCAACCAGGTTCCTCCAATGAACTCAGTCACCCTCCCATGGCAATGCTCTAACTGCTGTGTGTGTGTGTGGGGGGGGGTCCTAGTGTCTGTCTCTCCTCTCTCTGGTCCACCTGCCACTCAGCCATCCAGGCCCAACCCTGGGACTGCCCCATTACTCAGTCATCTCTGGGGCCTTTGGCCTTCCTCACTTTCTAGTCTCCTTCCCTGACCCTTGCACTCTTCAGTCATTCTGGTCTCTCTCTCCTGGTCGGGTCCCTTTCTCTGTACCTGAAGCCTGGACCCCTCCTCTCTTCCTGGCTTCCTTGATTCTTGATCTCCTTCCCCCTGGGGTCCCCTCCCACTGACCTTGGACACATTTTGTTTGCTTGTTGTTTCTTCCATTAGGGCTTTGTGGGGTCAAGCTGTTACCTGCTCCTGAAGAGGATCCTTCATGCCTGGGCCCGTGGGGGTTGGGGTGTGAAGGGAAGACCGGGATGGCCTCAGGAGTAATCCCCCCTCTTTGTACTTGTGTCCTTCAGTCGAGTGTGTGGGAGCCCTTGTCCTGCAGTGTGGCCAGACGTCATCAAGCTTCCCTACTTCAACACCATGAAGCCCAAAAAGCAGTACCGCCGGAAACTTCGGGAGGAGTTTGTCTTGTAAGATTAGAGGAAACTGGTGGGGGGTTGGGGGAGGTGAGCATGTGTGAATGCATGTGTGTGCACAGGTGTGGTGATTTTGTGGTATTCTGGGGCTGCTCCCCTCCATCTCAGCTCGTTGTGCTCTCGGTTGTGTTGAGTCCTGTGTCAGTGTCTCCACCAATTCTGAAGGGATGCGCTCAGTGATGGTGAAGAGGAGCCTCCATGTGCAGCTGAGTTAGAAATGTCCAATGTCCCTCCCCCTCTGCTTAGCTTCCTTTTGTTTCATTTTAAGAGCGTGGCCTCTGGCTCTTCTGACTCTAAGCTCTAGATTTTCTGTGGGATTGTGGAAAAGTGCATTTCAGAGTGATACAGAAAACAAACTCTCCCTAATGTGCTCAGTGGACGCCACGTCCATGCTGTGAGCCAGGCCTGAGACACTGCCACAGGGAGCAACAGTCCCCCCATGCCCCTGGGGCCTCCTAGGCAGAACAGAAATGATGTCTCTCTCCTTCATCTCTCTCTCTGTGGCAGCATCCCCACCGCGGCCCTAGATTTATTTGATTACATGCTGGCTTTGGATCCTGGGAAGCGCTGCACAGCGGAGCAGGCCCTTCAGTGTGAGTTTCTACGTGATGTGGAACCCTCCAAGATGCCACCCCCAGAGTAAGTGTCCCCAACCCGCTCCCATGGTGGCTGGGCTGCGCCACAAGGCCGAGGGAGGAACCCCCATCTTGTGGTCCTCTGTGCTTCCTGTCTGGGGGGATTTCAATTGGTCCTTGGCTTCCTTATCTGAAAATGAGGCTGTTGGAGCTGCGCCATGGAGGATGCAAGCTGGCCAGCGAGGAGAGGGTCGCTAGGGGGACACAGCCTTCAAAGTTGAGGGTTTAGGGGACTGGGGAAATGGGGAGGTTGGAGAAGGACTTTGCTGGGCCTCAGAAAACAACAGAGCTCACAGTGAGCAGCCTCCTGAAAGGGAGGGGTGAGGTAGAAGTTGGGGGATCTGGAAGACCCAGTGGGGGCAGTGTAACCTCAGTTTGCCCTGGGCCCTGTCAGAAGAGCAATGGTACTTGGTCTACCCTCATCACCTATCATAGCTGATGAGGAGTGAGGAGAACTTCAAGCCCGAGGCCTGGCAGGTCACAGTTGGGTTGAGCATTGACCAAGGAGTCAGGTGGGCAGAAGAGGAGAGAGTGACTCATACAGGGGAGATGACCTAGGAGAGAACTGAGGGGTCACAGTGACCGTGAAGAATAGGGATACCACCCCAGTGGAAAGCCAGTAGACTGATGATGGTTGGCTAAGGGGCTTCAGGTTCTATTTGTGGGGATGGCAAGATCATGGGTGTGACCATTGTGTGTGTCAGAGCTGCGGTCATGGTGAGGGTGTGGGAGGGAGGACTTGGGGAGGAGACCACCAAGCCTAGTATCACATCAACCAAGTCCAGAAGGGGAGCCACCTAGAAGTCTGTAGAGAACAGCTGCCAAGACTTTTATTAAGTAGGAGATGTGGATGTATGGACCAAAAGGGTCATGGAAGTGAAGGTACGGCCAGGCCTAGAGAGGTGGCCAGGGAGGTTATTTTGTCATCGGAGAACTCAGGTCTCAGCCATTGCTCAAAAGGAAGGAGTGGGAGAGAGAACTCTTCAAGATGAAGGGGGGGGGGGGAAGTTTTTGGTCTGAGGGCCAGGCATTCCAGAGAGTGGTGGTGATAGGGGCAGAAGGGAGAGGGGATGAGAAGAATGAATTGGATGGTGGGGGGGAAGGGGAGGTATTTGAGCAGGTGCAGTGGGGTTAACTCATTTTCCCCTCTTGGTCATCTCAGATCACCTGGATGCTTCCTGCCCCCTCTCCCTTTCTTTACCCATCTCACAAGGGCAGAACCCATCTGTCCAGTTGGGCTCATTCCATCTTGTCTGAATTTCAGCCTCTCTTGGCTCCTTCCTAACTGCCTTTACAAACATGCCCATGTCCCCCCCATCCTGAAAACAAACCCTTACTTGATCCTTCATCCTCATTCATTATCATCCTCTATCTCTTCTGCCCAAAAGGCATCTCCTCTTCCCCCTGCTCTCTCTTGTTGCCCTTCCACCCTCATCACCCTACTCTAAATACTCTCTCCAGTCACCCCAACGGCCTTTTCGGTCATCCCCCTCCTCCTGATCACTCTCTTCTTGGTTTTCTGGACACCCACTCCTCTTCCCTCTGACAATTCCTTTGGCTTCTTTTCCCACTCAGTCGTCTGACTGCAGATGTCCTTCAGGAGTCTCCTGGACCTGCTTCTCTTCTCCCTCTCCCACTTTATTATTTGAGCTGTTTCTTGAATCAATCTCTCAGTCTCTGTGCTCCTCCTCCCTTCCTTGCCACTGTAAAAGGGGCTTACAGTCTTGATGATGCTCCTCATTCTCCCCCCCCTCCACCTCCAAGTTGTTACCAAGGACAGCTCTTGAACCAGTCCCCTGCCCTCCCCCCATCTGCTCCAATGCTGCTCTGACTGGTCTAGGCCCTCCTGGTCTGGAATACTGCACCAGCTGCTGGAGGGGCTACCTATGGCCAGTCTTTATTCAGCTACTAGAATGAGGTAGAGACCCATTGACTTGTAGCCAGAAGACCCAAGTTCCAGTCCTGCCTCAGACACCAGCAGGGCATTGCTTTGAGGAACTATGAACTCTGTCGGCTTTCTTCCTCATCTCTCCAAGGGGATATCCCAGCCCTCAAAGTGTCGTAGTGATGATCAGATGAGACAGTCCATAAAATGTCCATAGACTAGTGGAAATAAAGTACATGACTATGGGCTGAATTGAATCCATGCAATTCACATACTGTGTCTGGAAGCTTTTTAAAGTTGCCTTCAGTTAAACATTAACCTGGGACAGGTGTTGCCTGTAAATAAAATTAGATTGAAATGATTTTCTTTAAGTATATACAAAAACAATTGGCTTCAGATTTTTCAGATCTGACTTAACTGTTCTGCAGTAGTGACTTTTGGTCCTATGGTTTCTTGGCCTCCCCATCTCATGCCTCAAGTCAGAACATTTGTCAGCAAAAGGAAAAGCAAGTGATGTTGAGCCCAGTGGCTCCTTGAGTCCCTTGAGCATTGGCCAAAGAGGGAAGAGGGAACTTCAATTTAGACTTAAGATTTCACTGGGTACAGAAACTCCTTTTCCCGATGCAGATTGACAAGGTTGCTTCTGGTCCAGGCTCAGAGTTCTCTTGGGCCTTGGTTGTTCAAGGGTTTGCTCAGGGTAATGTAACCATGTGCCAAGCCCTCACTTTGCTTTTGCCTATCCAAATGGTGCAAAGTATCCATAATTGACTTTGTCGATATATAGATTTTAAATGTCCATTATCTTGTTCTGTAACTTGATGTGATGTGTCAGCATCATTTTTAGTTGAACCATGGATTTGGTAAATCACTGTGTACCCATTTAATATTCAGAGATTGTTTAGTCACTTTTATTTGTGTCCAATGCTTGGGAATCCCCCTTGGGATTTTTCTTGGCAAAGATGCTAGGAGGGTGGGCCATTTCCTTCTCTAGCTCATTTTACATAGGAGGAAACCCAGGCCATTGGGGTTCAGTGACTTGCTCAGGGTCACACAGCTAATACAATGCCAGACTGGATTTGAATAAGCACTAGGCCTAGAGATTCTCCTCACCCCCCAATTCAGGGGTGCTCCTTGTGAGGCAGAAGCTCCAGTAAGGAAGTCTCAGTGCCGCTGGGTGAGATCAAGGATCTTTGTCTGGCTTTGGAAAGGGGCCTGGGGTTTTGCCCTGACCATTTCAGAGTGTTTCTTAGGATCCAACTGAATCTCTCCATTTTTCTCTCTCAGCCTTCCTTTGTGGCAAGATTGTCATGAACTGTGGAGCAAGAAGCGCAGAAGACAGAAGCAGATGGGCATGAGCGAGGACACGTCCTCCACGAAGATCCCCCGAAAAGATCTGTCCCTGGGCCTGGATGACAGCAGGACCAGCACCCCCCAGGGCCTGCAGGCCAACTCCCAACTCAAATCTCAGGGCAACGCCACTGGGGCACTTGGTCAGTACCATTTCACCTTTTCTTTATCTTTCCTCTTTCATTGAATGTGGTTTGTGACTTGGCTGAGTTCTGAATAGCTGCTCTTTTACCTCACCGAGTCCTGCATTGTGTCCTCTCCAGGGGAGCAGCCCCGGGGGGAGACTGAGGGGAGGTGACATGGTAGCCACCTTACTTAGAGCTGACTTCTTTCAGACTCTGATTTCCAAAGCCTCACCAGCCACATCTTTCACATAACAGCTTTTTTATTTCCTGAGAAGAATCAATGTCCTAGGCCTGTTGTCTGACCATGACAAAATTAAGCCAGGAGATTTGAATTTCAAAAATTTGGTCTTTCAAAGTAAGTAACAGAGATTTGGCATTTTCCTTGCAAAATGAGCTTCTTCAAACACTTAGTCTCCATAATGTTGGGCAGTTATTAAGATGTTTTTTAGACTGTTTGCCTCATCCTACACAATGGATTAATGCACTTTGACCTGTAGCCTTACATGAAGGCCAAGGGCTGGTGTTCTCGATTTGTTGCTGGTTGACTGGAAAAAGGCCTTGTATCCTTGACTGAGGATGAGGCAGAAATGTAGGAATGTTCATCTGTTAGTGGTCCCAGCATTATAAGGAAATATCAGAACAGGAATGAATGAGAGGCGCTTATTTCCAGGACTAGGGAACTTCTGCCCCACTCACTCCCATATCTGTCTGAAATATCATACTTGGTGTCTGCTTTAATAACATGGATGGGGTTGAGACAATGGTACTTTAGATGAAGATGTGCCCCTTCCTCAGTGATGCTGAAGAGCAAGGAACAGAGGTGGAAAGGGGGATTTTCCTCTTTCACTATTACAACTCTTGATCTCTCCTAATTGGCACCATTAATTTCCTAATGCAGAAGCAGACTTGATGATGTGCTGTGCCATGCCATCCTACAGACTTGGCCAACCAATGCCTTTGACCACGCGTGTGCATTGGAAGAACCTTAGGGTTTGTCTAAACCAAACCTCTTTTACCAACTTCTCTAGAGTCACAGAGGTTTTAAGTAAGAGGGGCCGAAGTCCTTGTACTCCCTTGGCCTTGCTCTTTTCACCTCTGACCCCTGCCTCTCAATGAAAGCACCTCCATTTCTTTTTCTGCACTGTGATCTCCAACATTTGGGTCATTTTGCTCATCTGTAGGAGAAGAGGATGCAAGGTGATGCTCTCCCCCTCTCTCCCCAGCCATTGGAGGCTGCTCATTGTCTCCAGAAGCCCAGAGAGGCAGGGGGGCATCAGACCAGGAATGCTGTCCCTCTTCGCATTTGGGGGAGGCCCAGAAATGTATCTTTGCATGCAGTATGTAAAAAATGGTTAATTTAGGGCATTATTAGTTGCAAAAAAGGGTTTCAGGGGAGCAATGGCTCTCCTGGAGGGGCCTGGAGAGTGAGGTAAAGAGGGGACAGAGCAGCTGACCACCCTGTCCCTGGGCTCATGGGTGCACTATTGACAACAGGCTGGGATGACTCAAAGCCAATGGCTGGGGTCCCATTAGCCAGAGCATGAGGCCTTGCAGGGGGCATTGTTATGCTGCTCCATGATGGTGGATTGGAGGGCTTTGGGGGAATTTTGGAAAGAGCTCCTCCCAAGATAGTCTCTGGAGGAGTGAGGACAGAGAACTCATCTTCTTTCTGGAGTTGGGAAGGATTTTGGCAAGTCCTAAGGGTTTCTCCTTCTCATGAAGAATTGAGTTCCCAAAGAACATTCATTAAACTTGAACATTGTCTCCTCCTCGGGTCACCAAATACATGCTGACTTTCACAAGGTTGGGCCAATTGTTCTCCGCCAGGATTTTGCATAGGCCCGCTTTAAGTCACCTTCCCTGACCACCCGACGGTCTCTCTTCTTTTTTTCCCCTTTGCTTTTGGTGGTATGATAGAAAAGTTTGTTTTGCTGGTGAAATACCATCCTGGTCTGGACTTGAGTATTTGAATGATGACAATCCTAACTAATAACCGTTGTTTAAATTTTGTCTTTAGTAAAAACAGGCCCTGGACAGCATTTAAACCACAGTGAATTGGCAATACTCCTAAACCTACTCCAGTCTAAACCAAGTGTTAGTGGGGCAGATTGTGCCCAGATATTGAACTTTAAGGTAAATCCTGAGCCTCCGCAGCAGCTAAATAAAATAAACCTTCCTGCTGGAATTTTGGCAACAGGTGAAAAACAGACAGACCCACCCACCCCCCAGCAGGAGTCTTCTAAACAACCTGGAGGAGGAATCCCGCCTTCCACTCAGCCTGTGCCGCCCAAAGTTGAGACTGACGCTGCCCAGGCAGCTGTACAAAGTGCGTTTGCAGTTCTCTTGTCCCAGCTGATCAAGGCCCAGCAGTCCAAGCAGAAGGATGTGGCCCTGGAAGAGAAGGAGAACGGAGCTGGCCACGAGCTGTCTCTGCAGCTGCGCCAGCCCCCGGAGCCCAGCCCTCCTTTATTAGGTGAGTGGCTGCCATCTTGGGCCGGTGTCTTGGATTAGTTTGAGTCTCTTCACATTGGCCATGCTTGGCCTTGATGAGGTGTGGCAAGCCCTGCTTTACAGAGGAGGAGAAGGAAGCTGAGACTTGGGAAGGGTTGAGGTCTCAGACCCGAGAGCTCTGCGTGAGGCTCTTCTCTTCCTGGGGGTATGTGGAATAGTTCACAGTGTGGGGAGAGAGCCTGTCCTTGTTTCTGAGATGCTGACTCACTGTGGTCTGGGGCAGCCCAGGGGCCCAGTGGAGAGGGGGCTGGACCTGGGACAGCCCTTCTTTGTAAGTTCAGATCTGACCCAACACACTGATTGGTACCAACTCTGGGTGAAAACTCATTGCCTTGATCTCCCGATCATTCTGGGTTGCTGGACAGCATCAAGTCGCCTTTTTTAAAGAATCTCAAAGCTGCAGATCAAGGTGGTCCAGCTTCCCAGCCACACAGGGCCAGGTTCAAGTAATGCAGTAGTTGTGAAGTCTCAACTCCTATGCCTTTTTGATACTGGGGAGGTCTCTTAACCCAGTTTGCTTCAGTTCCTCATCTATAAGATGAACTGGAAAAGGGAAACATCTCAAATGGGGTCACAAAGAGTAATAACCCCAGTTGCTGTGGTTGGTTCAGATCTTTACTGGTAGCCTTTGGCCCTTATTTCCAGCTTACCATTCTTCTTTGAAAGCTCTCACTAGCCAGAGCAGGAATCACTTTTTCCTTTCTGACCATGCAGAGCCATTTCCCTTTGGGTAGCTGGCTCTTCTCAGCTCTTTCATTATCACTTGCTGCTCCAAGGCTTCCCTAATCCTTCACCTCTCATTGAGATGGTTGAGCTTACCAGCAGTTAGATTTCCAGGTAAGTGAGGTCTTCCATACTTAAAGCATTTAGTAGGGGTAGGGATGGGGGGTGTAAAATTAGAGGTACAGACACTTAGAATGTTTTCAGAAGTCATTTGACATTCATTTTCAGTCTTAGATAGTTTGTGACATTCACCCAAGAGGTACCTGAATATAGAAGTAGGCCATTCATATCATTATATACCCATACCAGTACCAATATTATTATAATACATGTCTCTCTATGATTCCCTCCCCCCACCAAAAAAAAAGTACTGGTTTTCGAAGAAACCTTTTTAAAAGAACCTTATGATATTGTTGACTTTAATATGTAAAACTGTTGGACTTTTCTTCTCCCCCCCCCCTCCCCCCCAGTATTTAGAGCTTGTGCTTATATATATTTTTAGGACAGTTGAATTCTTAGGGGAAGTAGTCAGGTTTTGGCCCCAATCCTTGTGCTCAGGTAAACTAAGATTCTGCCATGTTTCCAAGCAGCAGATAATAATGGTGGTTGTATCACAAGGAGCCATTCCCTGGTGCTCATTATTTAAGCCTCAGGGGAACTCTGAGAGGTAGGTGCTGTTAGGGGGTGAAAGATGAATGGGTGTCTTAATAAGCAGTGTCTGCCTAGCTAAGGCTGGTGGCCCAGTGCACAGGGAGACATCTTTTTATACATGAAAAACAATCAAATCAGGCCAATTAACTAAAAGGAAACAATTAACCAGGATGCTGGGTAATTGTAACTCATTGGAGGAGGAAAGATAGGAACTTTCCAGGTTGGTACAGGGAGAGTGATCTGGTAGAATTTCCTGAAATTAGAAAAAGAGGCATCCTATCTTTATTCAGTATATCCAGTCTAAGGCATGTGGAAACAATAGCTAACTGATTGGTACCAGCTCTGGGTGAAAACTCATTGCCTCGATCTCCAGATCTTTCTGGGTTGCTGGGCAGCATCATGTCTGCCTTTTTTTTTTAAAAGAATCTCAAAGCTGCAGATCAAGGTGGTCCAGCTTCCCAGCCACACAAGGCCAGGTTCAAGCAATGCAATAGCTTTTTCACAGTTCCCATAATACAGTTTTTTTGCAAACAGAAGTTAGACTAGACTCCTAATTGAATAGGAGAGGGAACTGAGCTGGCACCTGAATGGAGTCCCAAGATGGAGATAGTGGGTGTTACCCAATTCCCACCGTGTTGAATATCCTCATTTTACAGATCAAGAAACCAAGTTAGACAGAGTTGGAGTAATTTGTGTCTGATGCTGATTTGAAGTCGGGTCTTCCTGACTCCAGGCCAGCGCTCTCTTTATCCACCCGGGGACCTCTGATGAAATAACTGTTCCAAGTTGTTTTGTTAGTTTGTTGTGAGATCTTGTGACTTTTCTCCCCTCAATTTACTTAGGGCAAGATGAACATGTCAAACATGGAGAGAGGAGAATGTTGGAGCTAACTCCAGAACAAGAGCGCCCACGAATCCTGCCTCCAGACCAGCGCCCCCCAGAACCCCCTGAGCCACCACCCCCTTCTGAAGAAGATCTGGATTATCGGACAGAAAGCCAGCATGTGCCCACACCTAGCTCTTCATTGACTGACCCTCATGCTGGAGTGAAAGCTGCCCTTTTGCAGCTCCTTGCTCAACACCAGACCCAGGATGACCCCAAAATGGAAGCAAGTATGGATTATCAAGCAGGCGATCCCTATGTTCCAAGTTCAGACTACAAGGATAGTTTCGCATCTTCTTCTTTCTCTTATGTTAACGATGGTTTAGGAAGTGGATCCGTTCCAGCCCTAGAAAGACGAAGCTTCATTGGAAACTCTGATATCCAGGCTTTGGAGACCTACAGCACGGCTTCATCTCATTCTGGGGGCCCGCCTCAGCCGCCTCAGCCGCCTGCCTTTTCAGAATCCTTCTCCAGCTCAGTGGCTGGATATGGAGACATTTACCTCAACACTGGTTCCATGTTGTTTAGTGGAGATAAGGACCATAGATTTGAATATAGTCACGGCCCAATCGCAGTTCTGGCCAATAGCAGTGACCCGGCCACGGGGCCCGAGAGCACTCACTCTTTGCCAGCCAAGATGCACAGCTACAACTATGGGGGCAATTTGCAGGAAAGCCCAGTGGGCCCTGGTCTTCTGCATGGACAGACGTGGCCTTCCCCAGCCCAGGGCCCTGGCTATTCCCAAGGATACAGGGGACACATCAGCACATCCACAAGCAGAGGGCGAGGCAGAGGGCTGCCATACTGAGTATCTGTTTTTCCTCAGGCACATTGTTTTTATCTGGAAAGACTTTTCCTAGCTGCAGTTTCAGGCAGCAGTCCAACAGACTTGAATAATGTTAATTCAACAACAGCTTTATTTTTTATGTGGAAAAGGGTCTTGCATACAATAGTACACACACACACACACACACACACACACACACGAAAAAACCCCCTTCGCTTAAATTCATGCTGTTCCCGAAAACTAGATCTCCTGACTGTCCATCTTCAGATTCTAGTTAGCAATTTTATTTTGTATTTTTGCAGGTATTAGTGTATGCTACACTTGGGGACACGAGCATTTTATGACCCTATTGCCGATCTTCTGAACTATGCACATTTGTGCTTTTTTTTGTAAGTTTGGACCAACTTTTATGTAAAAAAAAAGAGTTTGCCAAGAATCAGAAAGGGCACTGATTTATCGGGTATTTTTCTTTTTACAAAGCTACCTTCAGCCCAAGGTCACTGTCAGTCTTTGCACCTGCTTTCAGTGTGATTGTGAAAGGTGTACTTTGTGCTCATTTCAGAAAATAAAACACAACCTTTCTCTTGATGCAACAGTTTTATAAAAAAAATGGTCAATGTTATTTTTCTTTTGAACTTCCAAATTACTGCATAGCCTAGCAAAATACTAAAATGAAACAATGGGTTTTATATTCAAAACTATGTTGGGGTGGGGAGGGAAAGTAAGTGCCTTAACAAGGTAAGCTTAAAGTTTGAAAAAAATAGCCTTTACAACCCATTTTTTAAAAAAGGAGATTGGTGCCCTGAATGGAAGAGAGCCCACTCTCGATTCACCTAATGCCCACCCTCTCACATCCATCACCCTCATTCTTCTCCCCTCTGCCCACCCACCCTCCCGCCTGCCTTTGGGTTGGGTCACTAGTCATTACCACCTCCATTACTAAAGGGTGAGACCAAGAACAGAGAGGGAGGATGAAACTCCTCTCTATATTTTGCTACTTGTCAGAAGTTCTGCTCAAAGTTTTGTGAGGGATCTGGCTAAAAGCATCAAGGAGAAGGAGGATTTTTATTTTATCTGTGAAGGTCAGTTATCTGTGTTCTCCCCGTTCCCATGGATAACTGAGGGTTGACAGTAAAAGCCAGGGTCGATGATAGAATGGGAACAGTCCGATTAGAATAGAATGCCTAAGGGACAGAAACAGCATTGTGAATTTATCGAATCGCCATCAATGCATTTCCTCTTAGCCTGCTCCATGTAGTTCATCGGTTTCATGAGAGCCATTGCCCAGAATGATTGCAGAGGGGGCAAGAGAGGGAAATGTTTTGAAAACAGATCTTTACTCCCCTCCCTTCTTCTAGATAAATTGTACACTTGTCCTGAGTTCTGCCAAGGGTTTATGGAGTTTGAGTTCATTTTTAACATCGTTTTTCTTTTGTAAAATAGAAGAGAATGATGGAATAATCCTTAAGTTGCAAGTGGTACCGGTTTTAACTTCACAACGAATCATTTAAAAGGATAGCCAAAGGTAAATAAATGTTTCCATTAGAACTAAATCAAAAGTGTCATCCCTGGACATTAGAATTATGCCATTCAGATATTCGGATTATGATTCAGTGCTTGATTGGAGTTTTCAATTGGAAAGATTACTAAATGCAAACCACTCCAGAGAGAAAGTTCATTTCTATTTCCAAATATGCTCCCTTCCACTCTTACAGCCTTTAGGCCCTCTCCTTTAGGGGAAAAAAGCAAAAAATAACTTGCACCCCATTTCATGGAAAAGGATTTTAGAAGAACATGTAGAAAGAATCTGATAAATGACTCTTTGTTAAAACTTAAGGCACATTTCATAACTTTTTTAAGTGGTAACATTTTCTATTTCACCACTATGAAATGAGTTGGTATCAAAATGTTGGCTTTTAATTTTTGGTGGAGTTTTTTTGGGGGAAGGGAGGGATGGGGTAGAAGGAAAAAAACCCCAAAGTTTTATTTGAACTTTGAGTTACTAACAATTTTATAATTAATTACTACATTGCAGGGAGTGAAGAAAAAAATCTGTAAAATTAGCAAAATAGGTACAGTATTCAAGTATCTGAAGTTGAGTACGGTGAGTCTGGTAGCTTTAGACTTTGCTATAAATGACAGTATCTAAGTTATTCTTCATAGTCACACTAGAGAATTCTGCTGCCCATAAGCAGCTAACCTGGAAATGAAGATATTTATGTGACATGAATAGCCTGTGTTTAAAAAAATTAAATATTTTATATAAAATTGAACTGTGTTTGGATAGTTCTTCCTGATCAAAATATGTCAGTATATCTATTCATGTTGTGGGAATGGTGGGGGAGAAAGGGAGCAGTTGTGGTACACTGGCTCTAGGACTTTTAGTCCTGTCTCTGCCGCACATGTGAGGGTTTGAAGCTTATGGGACATTTAGTATAGCTGCCCTTACAGGGCAAACATCACTGGCAACATTGTACCCCAAGAAGACTCTATGTCCAATGTTGCCTTCTTGGAAAGTAAACCAACACATAGCTGAAGGTTGCCAAGGCCATTATTGGCAGCAGCCCTATCCTGGAGCTGCAAGCACAGGAGGGGTGACTAGAGTCCTCTATTGGGAGAGCAGAGCACAGCTTGTGGGTGGATGTCATTGGTTAATATAATTGAGAAAAGACACATGAGTTTCTTCTTAAGAAGCAGGTCAGTCTAACAACTAAAAAGTCTTTTTTTTTGCAAGGCAAATGGGGTTAAGTGACTTGCCCAAGGCCACACAGCTAAGTCATTATGAAGTATCTGAGGCCGGAATTGAACTCAGGTCTTCCTGACTCTAGGGCAGGTGCTCTATCCACTGCGCCACCTAGCCGCCCCCAACTAAAGTTTTAAATGAAAACAAACATTTTCATGCCTATTTTGTCACGTGACCAGGATAAGACTGAAAGGTTGCTTTTGTCTTGATCCATTTTGCAAGCTATTTCACATTCTTTTTTCCCAATTTATTTAAGGCAATGGGGGTTAAGTGACTTCAGTCCAAGTTCACAGAGTTTGGCAATTGTCAAGTGCTGGAGGTTGGAATTACTCAGGTCTTCCTGACTGCAGGGCTGGTGCTCTGTCCACTGCACCACCTAGCTGCCCTCGGTACCTTACATTCTAACCATATTTATACATGTCATATATGTTTTGGTTTGAGATTCAGACTTAATGGGAGGCCATTCCAAAATGAAATGCCATCTTATGTAGAATACTGATTTTTAAGGACTGGAGTTTAAAGGACAACAGGTATCTAGGAAGGCAAGTTAATTTCTGCAGCTGGGCTATGTCCAAGTACAAAAAATGAGTTTTTTGTCTCCCTCCCCCCAATATGTTGGGTTAACTGAAGTTATTTTTCAAGTCTGCCACAAGTAAGAATTTGCCATTGACATTTTGATTGCTAGATTTAAGAATTTTAATCATTTTTCAGTCATGTCTTACTCTTTATGATCAAATTTGGACTTTTCCTGGCAAAGATCCTGGAGTTGTTTGTTGCTTCCTTCTCCAGCTCATTTTACTGATGAGGAAACTGAGGCAAATTTAAGTGACTTGCCCAGGGTCATGCAGCTAATAAACATCTGAAGCCAGACTTGAACTCCAGGGAAATGAGTCTTCCAGACTGCAGGCCCAGCACTCTTACCAGGCTGCCTAGATTTAAGATTGTTAACTGTTAAACAACATGTTTGTCATGTTCATTGGATGATTAAGATAAATCCACTGGGATCAATTCCTGGCTTTTGGGCCTAAAGAGATTAGGCCATCTTTAAGAATACCCTGCTAGTAAACTGTGAACTGATACTAAGAGATTAACCAGATTAGCCTTTATTTAATCAAATATGAATACACCTGAATGTATGTGTGGCTTAACATCCCTGGGGCTAAGTAAGTCCAAAGCCCACTAGCATGAGGTGAGGCCTCTGTAGATAGCCTCTCTCATATTGTCAGGCTTGTTTATCTCCCTTTTACAGCCACTATTTAGCTAACATCATAGCAAAAGAACAATGATTTCTATTTAAGTCTCACAAATTTTTATTAAGTTTTCTTTTTGCATTATTGTGATCTTGCAGTTCTCTTAGTTTATCTTAATGTTGTTTAACCAACATGTCCAGGAGTGATGCAAGATGCCTGAGCACTATAGGGGTGGGGAACTTCCTACCCATTGTACTGGTCTGGTGTTGAGGGGGGACTTGAAATTTAATAGATCCTAGGAGCTTTTTAGGGGCGATTTAAAATGTTTGACCAAATACAGGAAGTGAATAATGTTTAAATATTCGAATGGTTCTTTGCAGGAAAATGGTTTCCCACCCCTGGATTAGAATAACAGGAAGATCTGGGTTCATATCCCAGCTATTTAATACCTGTGGGACTTGGGCCAGTAATTTAGCCTGTCACCCTCCAGTTTCTTCCTCAAAGAAGGGATTTGACCTAGATAAACTCTGAAGATTGCTTAAACTCTACTGCTGAGACTGGATGAAATGCTTCCTCGATGGTGAGCTGAGTTCTGGTATTCCCTTTACAGGAAGAGAACACCTTACCAGGTTTGAAATTCTTTTTTAACATATTGACAGATCAGCACTTAGTAAGCACCGACTGTAGACAGACTGTTAGGCCCTAGGGTTCTTTCTCCAGAGGAGTTACAGAATAAATGTGGGGTACCACCTGATCTTCGGGCAGATCAAGGAAGTCTTCCTTGTAGTGGTACTAGTCATGAGAGATGATTCCTGTAATAAGAGCTGGAGGCTTGGGTGGGCCAGGCTACAGGAAAGGGCAATCAGGGATCATGCAACCAAATGGGCTTTAAACAGTCAAACAGGCAATCCCAGCTCCAGGAAAATCACCTTGGAACTCCAATGGTTTGCCCTGGAATCTTCATTTCACAAACACCTGTGTGGTCTTGGGGAAAGTCACCAAACATCTCAATTACCTCATGTACAAAGGGGGTGGGGGGGTGTTAAACTTGCCAGTCTCTCAAGTCCCTAGTAACTAAATTGATGTTCCTAGATAGATAGCTTGGAAAGGTGAGGCAAAATCATTACCCAAAGTAGCTAATTGATGGCAGAGCCACTGGGGGCTCCTGGCTTCTTCCACCGCTGAAGGACTGCAACCCCCTTAGGATCTTGCTGAGCAAGGCTTGGACAGCTGCTGTTGCTGAAACATCAATCTCCCTCCTGATAAGTATGTGGGTGCTGAGCTGGGGAGGTTGTCCTATTAGAGGTAACTGACCCCCAGGGTCAAAACCCCACTAGGATACACTGGGTTCAGGTCCAGCACAACGTCTCTGGCCTCTCTGTAACTCCATAGTCCTATCTGTAATAGGGGAAGCTTGGCTGACTGGCCAAGTTGGTGCAAATAGTGGAAGTGATCTGGGTTCACATTTGAACCAATGTGCAAATATTGCATTTGTCATATTCTCATAGAAAAAGGTACTGGATTTGGATTTGGGGTTTCAAGCCAGGCTAGATCTGGGGGGGGGGTTGCCCCCTCTGCCAAGAGCTTTCCAAACCACCTTAACTGGGAAATAATGAAATAGATCCAGAGGAACAAAGCTAATGTTCCTGTATGGGACAGGAATCCTTCAGCAAGGATTTGTGACTTCAATACTGTTTCAGTTTGGCTTTGAAATGGTCTGTGTCCTTTAAATAGACATTCCACCCTAAAAATCTCTTGATTTATCATGTGGATTGGTTAGCTTTTGAAAACTGTAGGCCCCTCAAATCCAACTGTGACTCAACTTTCTTTGGGAGAATTGCAAAAATATTCAAGTTAAGCTAATCAAAATATTTTACTAAACCAGGGATACAAAGCTATCACAAATAGAATATACTCTTCCCCCACCCCCACCCCTTAGCATTAATAATTTCCTCTTTTTCATTAAGAGGTGAGATGCATTACCTACACTAAAGGTCACAAGTTTCCATTTTTGGTGTCTCAGGAAACACATCCACAGGAGAGACCTCTTTAAGAACTTCTGGTGACGATTTTTTTTCCCCAGATGAGCCTTTTTTCTCACTAAATGCTCTGCCTTTGGAGGCAGGTCAGGGAATACCAAGAGGGCCCTGGACAAGTCCCTCCTCTTCAGGAACTCAGTCTAAAAGGAAGGAGAAGATTCAGACAAGCTATAGGGGAGGCTCTCTTGGAGGCTTGAGGAGGGCCAGGATGGGGTGGCCAGGGGTTTAGGCAGAGACCAGAGGACTCTTCCCTAGCAAGAGTGAATGGTATTTATGTTCTCATAAAAAAGTGTTCTAGGTCCCCAGAAGTACAGCAGCAGCAATAGCAGCTGCATCCTTTAGTGACTTATTTAGGGGCATGAGCTTATCTCAAACTTTCCTAATATTTGGCCATTTAAAACTCAATCCCTTGCTTGGCCCAGACTAACCTTGATTGTGAAAGACTCCACCATTTAGAATTTGTTTCTTAGCATTTGTCAAGTCAGTTTGCATGGGGTTTTAGTATTTTTTAGGTTATAAATACTGGATTATGAATTATCCATAAAAACAGTAAGGATCGTCACTAAAAATTTGCCGCCCTTGCCTTTCCAGTCATCTCCAAATCTGCATTTGGAGTAGATGAAGCTGAGGGTTGAAAGGTGCCCTAGATAGATAAGACTTCTCTTGGTGGTCATCTGTTTTAATCCCTTGGGGGTGGGGGTGAAGGGGAAGGGCTGGGGCTGGTTAGCTAGCTTAGGGCCTCCAGAGCTACAAAGACTTAGGTTTTTCTCTGTTCAGTTCTCTACATGATAGCAAAGAGCAAACTAATCCAAGGAGAAGGTGAGGGGAGTTCCTGTGTAGGACCCACTTTGGGGCTGGTCTTCTTCCTTTGTTTCCTTTCCCATAACTCATCTCAGGCCACCGCAGTGTCTATGATAGAAACCCCCTCCCCCAGCCTTCCCCACTCCCCTCAGACTCCTAGAACAAGTACTCTCTGGAGATGATTACTATTTTAGTGGCATTATTAAATTGGTTGGTCCTAAATTTCTGGAAATTCAGATGGATAAAGGGTCGAGTGCTGGCCTATTCTAGGGGACCTTCTGGGTCTTATCAGTTGGGGATGCTTGCTTTTTGGGTTTTCTTTGTCCTAAGAAGCCACTTTCCCCCTTATCACTTGTGTTGGAGTGATTGGTTGTGGAAGCATGGCCCCACTCAGGAGGGTTCACACATGACCCTAGAGAGAACAGCAACCTGATGAAGTGGTTCTTCCCCATTTAAGAAGGTAGCTCTGCTAAACCCTGCCAAGGGGGAAGCCTGGCCCCTGGACTCCTCATTCCCTTGTTCTCCCCTGGGTTAAAACACACCTCATTCTTAAAACAGCTTATCCAGACCCTACAATCTAAAGTCATCTTATGCCTCTTCCCTTCAGCAACCAAAGTCCTGACAAAGAAGCTTCTCTCCCACCTCCTGAACCCCTTGACCTCCAGGATTGGCATTCATGATCCCTTCTGTGTCTTCTGTGACCCAGTGACTCAAAGGTCTGGATTGAGACACGTGCACACATAAGTGCTCATTACTTGCTATGTGCTTGATTGACTCCCACAACAGTTATTTCTCCACAAGTAACTAAAGACTCTAAATGGTAAGGCCCTCCCCTAGGCATCCACAAGGGTATCCTGTCAGATCTGAAATCACCCCATATCTGGACAAGGGCACCCTGACCCACAGCTCTTCCACAGGGAGTCCGGTGGGCTTGCCTGGCCTGCCCCGCCTCTCTGGCTCACTGCCAGTCTTCTAATTGTTCCCTGACATCCCTGAGCCTCTTTTGTCCAGATGAGCCTTTTTCCTCACTGAATGTTCTGCCTTTGGAGGCAGGTCAGGGAATACCAAGAGGGCTCTGGGACAAGTCCCTCCTCTTCAGGAACTCAGTCTAAAAGGAAGGAGAAGACTCCTAGAATTCAGTGCCCTCTGGAAAGGAAGCAGTCCCTGGGCGAGGAGGATTTCCCTTTGAACAAACATTTCACTGGATCCTGACAAGGATTCTGTGAAGGAGGGGCTCTAATTTTACCTATTTGACAGCTGAGGAAACTAGGCCGAGGTTGGGACTTGGCCTGGGGTCACACAGCTTGTGCCTGAGGGCCAGTCTGAACTTGGGGCTCCCCGACTCCTAGCTTTCCACTCTGATACCTTCTAAAATGATCCCTTGTTGCCCTGTGTACAGGAGGTCAGTTCTGTTGGGACAATGTCCCCTCTTGTTTCTGTACCCTCCCTGATTGTGTGTGTGTGTGTGTGGCCTGTGACTGAACTGGAGGGAAACACTCTACCTGTTTGCAGTGGAGAAATTAAGAGACTTGACCAGGATGGAAGATGGGGCAGGTGTAGGTAGGCTTCGTCTCCTCTGATTCCCAGACCCGGCTCTTGGGCGACTGCGCCGGTCTCGGATGTCTTTTTTCTCCTCTTTCAGAAAAGCCTCTCCTTCTGTTGTAAATCATCTATCTCCCTTCTTCAGGCTCTGCTTCATCCACTTGTTCTGGGGAAGTCACCCTTGGTCTGGACACAGGGCGGAGGCCTAATTAATCAAGTGACAAATCCTGCAGGGTGTCCTTACAAGACCCAATAAAGTCCAAGCTCTGAGGTGAGGCTTAAATTCCTTGGAAAATGACATCCTGGGAGTCCCCTTGAGAATGGGACACAAAAAAAGAGGAACAAGTTGGCTCCTATAGTAGGCTGACTCCTCCAGTGTAAATATGCTCCAGGGAAGGAAGACACTGTGGCTATTTTGCTTCTTGGGAAATAACAAGGCTTAAAACTTGTCTCTGCTGCTCAAAGTATGACTTTAGGTTGCTCTTGTGCCAGGTATCTGTTGTTGACATTCGTCTGTAGTCTTGGGGATCTTGTTTCTTAAAACCAACATGACAAAGTACATGCCAAGAAGGCAGGGGAGCCAGAAATCGAACAGTGGAGTTCAGCTAGGAAGCCTCTCATTTTATCTTGAGTACAATAGTTCTTTTGGTTCCACTGGACAGCTGAGGAAATGGAGGCTCAGAGGTTAAGTCACCGAGCCAGGGTCAGATCCAGATCTTCCCACTCCAGTCTGGACAGACTTCCACTCCAGGGCTTCATCTCAGTGTGGGTGAAAAAGCTTCTAGGGGCTTCTTTGAGTGTCTCCAGCCTCAAGAGCTCATGCTCTGGGAGTCTCATTGCCCCTACTAGACACTGGTGGTCAGATGAGGCAAATCTGACCTGTTTGGGGTTTAACTTGGAGATGGCAGGCTTTCTCCAGAACAACATATTGAGCCTTGTGATTTTGCTGTTCCTGTTCTCAGTCTGGGATAGAAAACCAAGGGAGGGGAGTCCCCCCCGGGCAGATGGCAGCTTAAGTGAGTTCATATCCTCTTCTCTCACCAAGACTCTCAAGGTGGGAGCCCTCCAAAGTTGGGCCAGTCAACTCGGGTATACTTACTTGTGCCCTTAATGAAATAAATACAACCTAAAACTTTGGTGGAGTAAGAAGCAGCTTGATGCTGGGAAAAGATCTTTTCCCTGGGGACTTGCTTTTACTTTGGTTTCAATTTGCTTCCCAAAGTTACATTGAAAAGTAGCTGCTGCTTTGCCCTGAATCTTGTCTCCAGACTTTCAAAAGTCTGCTTTAAATTCAGTATTTACAGTACCTGTTTCATCCTGATTGAGAGATCTACTTAGCGTCTTCCCAAGCAGAAGCCTGGTGCCACAGGTCTAAAGGTAAAGCATAAAATTGGTTCCAAAGAGCTTCTAAACAATCAAGCTAGTGTTTGGTTCTGGAAAGCCTATTAAAAAAAACCAAACTAAATTTTCACAACATGATCCTCATCACTATCCAATCAAATAACCAATAATATGCCTTTATTAAGCGTGAGCCTATTATGCATCAGTTACCATGCCTATACAGTACAACATGCACAAAGAAAAAACCATCCATAATTTGCAAGCAGCCAGTGATGATTCAGGAGCAAGGGCTATAAACGTACAGATTTTCTTAAGAGAGACTAATACTTTTCTTGCAACTTCCTTTAACAGAATGTGTCTTTTCCAAAGACAAAGTAATAATACTTTTTGACTCCACGGCCCACCTCAAATAGTAGCAAGTTTGAGAGGTGAAAATTTTTTCCAAGTAAATTTGCCATTTGATTGAAAATAAATGAGATTACAATCAATCTTGCTGAACTGTAATTCCATGTTTAACATAATTCAATAGATTTAGGCCAGTAAAATCGCAAGGAAACATTTTTCTATTCATTTATTGTTAAACATTCTATGTATGTTTGTATACTATAAACATAGCTAATGATACCTAATTATGAAAGCATGGATTTTGAAGCAAATAAAAAAACCCGATGAACAGTTAAAACACCCAAATGTGCATTATTATTTAACAACTTCATTTCCAATGACTGCAACAGTTCTTTCCCGAGATGGTGATAAATAGGACATTTTGTAAAAATTACAAAAGACGGAGTACATAGAATCACACTGAATGTTCTACACAGCACAACATTTACAAAATAAGCTATTTCATGAGCTCCAAATCCCATTGATAGAACATCTGAAAAGCATTATGAAGAAAACAGTACAAAACAAGGACTTAGAAAGCTTACTACAAAGGTTTAAAAAAAAAATTAGGGGCAGTAACTAGTCCACAAGATTAATTGAGCACACGGTCCACATGGGGCATGATATCTGTCAAACTCTCTTTAAATCAATTGCTGGTGAGTCTTCAGAAAGGCAGCATTTGCATCCAGATGGCAGTGGAGTTCAATTTGGCTTTTAAACTAAAGATGTCTTGTTCTTTTTCTGACAGGTCACAGCGCCATTGGAACTTTAGGAACTTTTAACTAAAATATCTCCCCCTTTTGCCAGTAAATACTGTTTGCTCATTGTTGTACTTTTGGTTTACATCTGTTACAGAAACAGGTTCTAGGCCTGCCCAGGGGTCCTCAAGCATTGAAGGTTTGAAATAGTTTTCCACATCATTAGACATTCTTTTCTCTTTGCCACGAGCTGAACCAAATGGCGTAGACGTCCTGGGTGAACCCTTTGGGAAAAAATCATCAAATAAGGAAATATTCAGCAAAGGGACTTTGTAAAACAAAGTTCTTAAAGTCGGTTTAAATGCTAAACTAGGGTATTGATGAGATTTTAAACAGGGAACTACAACAACTGTCTAGGGTCCTCTCACTTGCTAACCTTTCCTCTTTTCCAAGCAAGCCAGAAGTCCAGGGGTTGAGTTCAGTGAACCCTCTGGGGACATCGGCAATGTTGCCTCACCTGCTGAGGAGGATGAACACTTCATTTCATTGGGATCAGAAAAAATACAAGTGCAAGGACAAAAATTTCAGGTAAAATCACTCAGTGATCTCAAGTTTGGGATGAGCCCTCGTGGGATAGGGGCAGACTGCTTCCTTTAGCTCAGCCCCTCTTATATTATCCTAGTAAGAGTCGACAAGATAAAGAAGCAAGATGGACATCTTTTTTCTACTTCTCTCAGTGTGATCCCTACTCACCCTTTTTATACATCATCTGGCCAGAGACAACTTCATGAATGATCATTTAGCACCTACAGGCAAAAATCAAGTCCTTTGCCAATAGTTCTATTCCGCCCCCCCAATTACCAAGTTTCAAATAATAACCCACTTACAGAGATCACTAAGTCCCTTGACAGAATAGCGAATCTTAACTTAGATGAAGCAGAAAAGGATAAACACCTCAAGAGAACTGGCCAACTGAAGGTCTGAAGAGCCCCTGGTGCTGATAGGACTTTTCAGAACCATAGGACAGTCAGCCCTACAACACAAGCAGAGAGCAAATTTCCACTTCATTTGGAGGCAATTTAGGTTCTGTGTCCACAGACCCCCAGAAGAAGCCTATCTGTGTTTGTCTGTGTGATATACATCCATCTATCCATGCATATCATGACTACTTTGGCCTCTGAAAAGGTGTGCACACATTCTATGCCTATATATATGTGTACAGAGGGGGAAATGCTCAGAATGGTCATTTTGTAATTCTTTTCTACTAATGAAACAACAACAAAACAATGAGAACAGCCAGCAATTCTACATCCTTCCTGTGCAGGGGCTGAGCCAGCATTTAAAATCCTTTCATTTGATCCTCAAGAGGCCCTTGGGAGGAAGGTAGTTATGATCTCAGGACAAAGAGGATGAAAACTGAAGCAGAG
The DNA here is from genome assembly GCF_037893015.1 of Macrotis lagotis. Taxonomy (NCBI): domain Eukaryota; kingdom Metazoa; phylum Chordata; class Mammalia; order Peramelemorphia; family Peramelidae; genus Macrotis; species Macrotis lagotis. The sequence continues at coordinate 189,848,806 of NC_133665.1, forward strand.
CTGACATGACTGGTCAGGCTGACCCCGTTAGGGAGTGTCTGAGGGCAGTTTTCAACTCCCGTATTGCTCACTAGAGGTCTCAACATGAATCCACTGAACTCACTGCCCTAAATGTAAATTAAAACTCTGAGTTACCACCTCGAATCCATTAGACTGGCAAAGGTGACCAAAAAAAAAAATGCTGGAGAGGCTTTGGGACAGCAGGTCCACTGAGGGGCACTCTTCTAGAACTGTGGACTGGTCCAGCCATGCTGGAAAGCAGTTTGAACAATGTCCCCAAATCTATGTACCTGGCTCCTAGGGTTTTACCCCCATAAAGGTCAGAGAAAGAGGAAAAGGACCCATATGTACAAAAATATTTATAGCAGCTTTTTGTAGTGGCAAAGGATTGGTAATTGAGGGGGTGGTAAATGAATATGACTGAAAAATTTTGCATCATGAAAAATGAGCAAGGGGATGGCTTCAAAGAAATCTCGAAGACTTGTATGAACTAATGCTTAATGAGGTAATCAGAACCATGAGAACTACTCATACATTTTATGCAATTTATACAGAATTGAAAACATAAGTCATCTTGAAAGACAGAAACTCTGGTCAATGCAGTGTCCAAAGCTCTTATGATGAAACATGCAGCCCACTCTAAACAGAGTTGATGGATTCAGGAGAACCCTTTTTTTGGGGGGGGGAAGCACATGGCTATTACAGCAATTTGCTTTACTTGATTATATATTTATAACAGGCCTTGTTTTTCTTGCTCTTTCATGTGGTGGGGAGGAAGAGAATACAGAACTGAGTAAAAAAAGTGAACTAAGTTTTTCAAAAGCAGAAATAGACCCTCACAGAAAAGAATCCTGAATTCTTGAAAAGAAAATGTCTAAATTTATAAGACTGAACTATGTTGTAATATATGAACAAGTCTTAAAATCTATGTAAATTCTAAGTTAATGCTTGCCAATTTAATTTTTCTCTGTCAAAGTTACTTAGCATTAAAGTTAAACAAGACCAAAAATAACTCTGAGGGGCTATCACCAAGTTTGCACAGGCTATGTTAGTATTCCTTTGGGAGGGTCCCCTCCGAATGAGTAACAGAGCACATGGAAATATTTCCACTTTGCATTTTTTTTATTATAATACAGTGAATTATTAAGTGCTGCTAAACAAACCATTCTATTTTTCAAATTCCATGAATACTATCAACTAGATCCTAGTGAGCAAATAGTTACTGCCTAAATTAAAATTTCATCTATGTGGAGGAACCATGCCCTGGAGGGTTTTTAATGCACAAATCTTCTCTGTATTGTCATTCTATAAAGTGTGTACAAAACCCCCTGGGCTATCATGTGCTTGTACCATTTGAGCATGGGAAAATCCTGGAAATGCAACTTTACATGCCCTTCTAGGAAAGTAAACATGAAACAAGCATTTGGAGGTAATCACAGCGAAATGGAGAAATGTAGAGGCAGAAAATTCAAATTCTAATAAAATCTCAATCCATTTAGACAATACAATGCAACAGGCTACATCGCTCTTGAGAAGCATTTCAGGTGAAGACATCAAGTCCCCTATCTGCTCTTCCAACTGAGAATGCAAGTCCTAGTGGCTAAGCGTGCTGGGTGGAGGCCTACTTATTTGGTCCACGATTTAAACTTCTCTCTTGCTGAATGCAGTTTATGCTCTTCAAAGTTCTACAGGAAAGCAAAAGCTGTTAAAGGACACTTGGAGTCTCTGTGTTTAAGCATAACCTGTGTCTTGGGGCTACTTAAAGTGGATGTGCTCAAGGCCTTGGAGTTCATTTTGTTTTTGAGGTTTTTGCGAGGCAATGGGGTGAAGTGGCTTGCCCAAGGCCACACAGCTAGGTCGTTATTAAGTGTCTGAGGCCGGATTTGAACTCAGGGACTCCTGACTCCAGGGCCGGGGCTCTATCCACTGCACCCCCTAGCCGCCCCCAAACTAATATGGAGTCCTCAGAGACGAGTGCCACCTGGATCTTATGTAAACACACGTAGGCCAGTTTGTCCAGCACTGCTCGATCTGAATTACTTTGCCAAATTTTCCCCATACCACATAGCCCAAGGGGTGTGTGTGTGGGGGGGGAGAATGAACCGTTTTTTTGACAATGATTTTTACCGCCAGCCCCCCCAAAGGATTCACTTCACTCGCTGTGAGTCCCCGGGACTGCCACGTCCGGAGCCAGGCGGGGCGAGGCTCGCGGGGCGCAGGCCGCAGGCGCCCCCAGCCCGGCCGCACCTGCGGCGTGATGCCTCGGATGGGGGTCTCGGCTCTGCTTCGGCCCCGGGGGCAGCGTGGGGCCCCCCGCCCCGCCACAGCCGGGGGGGGGGGCGCTCGCTCAGGACCCCGCCCCCTCGCCGGCCCATGACGTCAGCCCCGCCCCGGCGGCCCCCCGCGGCAGCGGGGGCTCCTCCTCCGGGGGGGGTCGCACCGGGCGGCCACTCACCTCAGTCCACAAGAGCCGGCTCGGGGGGGCCCCGCCCCAGGTGGGGGGGCGGGGAGACCCATCCGGGGACGCCCGAGGCCCGGGGGCGCCCCCCGGGGCCCCCCGCCCCGCGGGGGAGCCCCCCGCACGTACCTGGAGCGGCCTGGGCGGCGCGCCCGGGGAGAAGCCGGGCGGAGGGCCCGGGAAGCCCGGGGAGCGGGCGCGGGGCCCGAAGGGCGGCGTCTGCTGGGGACTTCCGTAGCCGTCCCGCGGGGAGGGCGGCCGGGGGCAGCCGGGGGAGCCCCGGAACCCGCCGCCGCCGCCCCAGGAGGCCGGGCCGGGCCCCGAGAACGGCGGCGTGGGCGGGCGGAAGCTCGGCCGGTGCATGCGGGCGCGGGCGCGGGGCCACCTCCGCCGCCAACCGCCGCCGCCGCCGCCCGAGAGCCAGGAGCGGCGCGAGGCCGGGCGCGCCGCGCATGCGCGCTGAGCCCGCCGCCGCCGCCGCCGCGGCCGCGGGCCCGGCAGGAAGGTTCCGGGCGCACGGGGTTCCGGGCCGCCCCGCCCCACGTGACCGCCCCCGCGGCGGCCCCGCTGCGCCTGCGCGGCCCCGGCCCCCGGCAGCATGCTGGCGGCCAGGCTGGCGCGGGGGCGCTGCGGGCCCCGGAGCCGCGGCGGCGGGAGCGGCCCCCGCGGGGGCCCGAGGCGCCGGTGGAGCGGCTGCCCGCGCCCAGGTAGTCTGTGTGCCCCGCCGACCCCCCCCCGGGCACCGGCTGGCAGAGGAGGGCAACACGAGCGAGTCACGGGGCGCGAGTGAGCGTCACGAGAAGGGGCAGGTGGCGGGGGTGCCCGGAGCCCCCCGGGGGCCCCCCCGGAGACCCCCCGGGCCCCCCTGGAGCCTCCCCCGGGCCCCCCCTGGAGCCTCCCCCCGGCCTCCCGGAGCCTCCCCGGGCCCCCCCTGGAGCCTCCCCCCGGCCTCCCGGAGCCCCCCCGGGCCCCCCCTGGAGCCCCCCCGGGCCCCCCCTGGAGCCTCCCCCGGGCCCCCCTGGAGCCCCCCCGGGTCCCCCCGGAGCCCCCCCCGGGCCCCCCCGGAGACCCCCCGGGCCCCCCCGGCTTCCCGGAGCCTCCCCGGGCCCCCCCTGGAGCCTCCCCCGGGCCCCCCCTGGAGCCCCCGGGCCCCCCCTGGAGCCTCCCCCGGGCCCCCCTGGAGCCCCCCCCCGGGCCCCCCCGGAGACCCCCCGGGCCCCCCCGGCTTCCCGGAGCCTCCCCGGGCCCCCCCTGGAGCCTCCCCCGGGCCCCCCCTGGAGCCCCCGGGCCCCCCCTGGAGCCTCCCCCGGGCCCCCCTGGAGCCCCCCCCGGGCCCCCCCGGAGACCCCCCGGGCCCCCCCGGCTTCCCGGAGCCTCCCCGGGCCCCCCCTGGAGCCTCCCCGGGCCCCCCCTGGAGCCCCCCGGGCCCCCCCTGGAACCCCATCCGGGCCGGCGGTAGGAAGCGCCGACAGCTGGGCGCCGCCCTCCTTCCCTCTCTGCCAGGCAGTGCCCAGGAGCCGGGCCCTGGGGCCTTTTCTTGGTTTTTATGAACTGGGGGGTACAGAGGCGGCATAAAGGCAAGGAGGAGCCCCGCACCCATCCTGTGAAATCCGTCACTAAAACACTTAGTGGCCCCCCGCTGTCCCTCAGTGGGCGCTTTATTTGATCCTCACCACAACTCTGAGGGACAGGTGAGGAAACGAGACAAACAGGTAAAGTGACTCGCCCAGGGTCACCCAGCTAGGCAGCATCTGAGGCTGGATTTGAACTCAAGACCGCGGATTCCCGGCCTAAGCGTCACACTTGCTACCGTTCAGAAGCGTGGATGACCAAAGTCCCCCATTATGATCGCTACAGCATGCCTTTCTGCCAAACTTTTGAAACTTTTTTATTGCTTTTTTTTAAATATTAGACTCCTTTCCCAACATAGTCTTCCCCTCCCATACAGACAGCGACAGCCCTGGAGTCAGGAGGACTCAAGTTCAAATTTGACCTCAGAAACTTGACGCCTTCCAGCTTTGTGACCTTGGGCAAGTCACTTCACCCTGATTGCCCCACATTGAGGGCCATCTCTAGTCATCCTGATTCACATCTGCCCACTAGACCCAGATGGCTATGGAGGAGAAATCAAGCCCCCCCCCCCCCCCCAATCCAACTAACTTGCTTGTCCTGGCATCGCCTCCCTGATGTCATGGTCTTTGAGAACAAAGGACAAAGATCATCATTTCTGTAGTGAACAGTTAACAAGAGGGAAAATTATTGTCTCATCAAAACTAACCCACCCATCAGCCGAGTCTGCTGGTATATCCAAAAGTTCCACACTCAGGGTCTCTTCTTCAAAATAGATAGAAAGGTGTGTATTGTCTTTCTAATTTTTCAAATTCTAAACTAACCACTTCCTCTCCCTGACAAGTGATCATTTCTATATTCACCTCAGAACATAAAAAGACTAATATGAAATGGAAATATTACATACTACTTACCTTTATAAAGTATACAATAATAAAATATAACTACTTGCAAAATTGTTCTACATGTCTGTTTTCTTCTGTCCTTTCTGTGCATTTAAAAGTTGTTTAAATATCCCTCTTTCCCTACTGTCTATCTCTATCCTCCGTATCTCTTGCCCTCTCCCCCTCTCTTTTCTCTGCCCCTCTCCCTCCCTTCCCCTCCCCTAACCATTTTCCCCTAATCCTACCATCTCAATTGAAAACTTAGAGGAAAGGAAATCATGATAGATAAGCAAGTCAAACAAAAATCAATCCTACCATGAGCATGTCCAGAAGTATTTGTCTCATTTTGTCCCTTGAGGCCATCATCTCTCTATCAGTAGGTGGGTAACAGACCTCATTAAAGGTTCCCTGGTGCCTTGTTTGGTCACTGCATTAATCATAGTTTGTTTTTTTTGCAAGGCAATGGGGTTAAGTGGCTTGCTCAAGGCCAGGCAGCTAGGTCATTATTAAGTGTCTGAGGTCAGATTTGAACCCAGGTCCTCCTGACTCCAGGGCCAGTGCTCTATCCACTGTACCACCTAGCCACCCCTTAATCATAGTTCTTAAGTCTTTCAAAATGGTTTTTTCTTTACAGTAATAACTTTGTATACATTGTTTTGGTTCTCCTCACTTCCTCCACAATTCTTTGACACCATCTGTTTTGTCATTTCTTATGGCATGATATTCCACTTTATTCATATTCCCTTTATATTGAGTCATTCCAGCTTGATAGACCCCTTCTCACTTCCAATCTAGGTATTTTTTCCCCCTTTAAATGTACTGTTTCCTTTTTAAGGTTCAGAAAGTTTGGTTTGCTTGAGATTATTCTTTCTGTTTTCATTCTATCCTTTTTATTTCTATGCCTAATTGTGTACAGAAACCTTCTTTGGTTTTCAAATGTCTGTAATGTCTGTGTGTACAGAACCCTTCTTTCTCTGTTTCAGATAGTAATGATGTTCATCTGATGCCTGCTCCTTCCATCCCTCTCTCCATGTTTGTTTATTCTTCCAATAATGTACCCAGTTATGAAGAATAGCAAGTTCCACCTCCTTTTTCTTCCTTTCTACACTAGTGTATTCTTTTTAACTTTCTTTTTTCCCATACTCACATTTTACTCTCCACAGAATCAATTTGTCTCCCCCAATTCCTTTTGTTTTTTGGTTAAAAAAATTGTCTTTGAACATAAATTTCCAAAGGGGAACTTTTTTCTTCTCATCTTATTAGAATGATAACATTACATTATCACACAGCCCCCTTCCTGTTGCTCAAATAAATGTATCTTTCTGGGTTTCTCTCTTTTGGATTTTGTGTTTCTAAGTTCCTACTTAACTCAGATGCTTAAGAATTTTCTCTACCATTAAAAAATTCTCTCCCCCCCCCATGTAGGATTATATTAAACTTTCAGAGTAGATTTTTCTTGAATGTAAACCTTTATTTTTTGCTATTTACATTGCACAATCTCTCTTCAGTAGTGAAACTTGCCAGATCCTGTGTGATTCCAACTGTAGTTTCTTAAATTCCTTTCAGAATACTTAAAATATTCTTTGTCATGGAAGCTGTGGGTTTTCATTGTGACACTGCTGCAACTTTTTTCTTTTAGAATTTCTGAGAGTATTCTGTGAATTCTTTCTGACTTCACTCTAGTTTCTAGTTCTATTAGAACTAGGTAGTTTTCTTTTTCTTTTCTATTTTTTTTTTGCTTAACTTTATTTTTCAGTAATATTTTATTTTTCCTAATTATACCTCAAGACAATTTTTACCATTCATTTTCATAAGATTTTGAGTTCTAAATTTTTCTCTCCCTCTTCTCCCCTCTCTCAAAAATGGTTGGCAATTTGATATAGATTATTCAAATGTTAACATGGAAAGCATTTTCATATTAGTCACAGTTGTGAAAGAAGAAATAAATCAAAAGAAAAAAATAAAAAAAGAATAAAATGGAAAAAATGTAATTACTATGTATTTCTCTCTATTCTAACTTCCTGTTTGCCCTCTCTTTCCTTTCACCCTTTTTCTCCTCACCAGGGTTTTACTTCTGTTTACCACCTCCCTTTTATCTGACCTCCCTTCTGTGAGTCCTACCCTCACCCTCTTTAAATGATCATCCTTCCCTCCTAATTCCCTATTGGATAAGATAGATTTTTCTATTACACTGATTGTGTCTATTATTCCCTCTTTAAACCAATACTGATAGAAGTAAGGTTCAAGTAATACCCGTGGCTCCCCTTCCATCTTTCCTTCTACTGTAATAGATCCTTCATGCCTCTTCATATGAAATGATGTACCCTATTTTACTTCTCCCTTCTGTACCAGTATACTCCTTTCTTAGTCTATTTCTCTTTTTATATTGCTTTCTCAAATTCACCTTATATCCATACCATCTACCTAAGTATATTCCTTCTCATTGTTCTATTAGTGTTATAATTTTAAAGAATTATAAATATCTTCCCATGAAGGGATGTAAATAGTTTAGCTCTATTGAATCTCCCAAGTTTTCTTTTCTCATTTTACATGTTTAGGCTTTTATTTGGAGATTAAATTTTTGGTTTAATAAAATCCTATTTCATTGAATTATCATTTTCTCCTTAATATATTATATCAATTTTTCTGGGTAAGTGATTCTTGGTTGTGGTCCTATCTCCTTTGCCTTCTGGAGTATCATGTTCTGTGACCTCTGATCTTTTAATGTTGCAATGGCTAAATTCTGTGTAATCCTGTTTGTGGCTCCTCTGTATTCGGAATGTTTCTTTCTGACTACTTGCAGTATTTTTTTCCCTTCAGAACTTCCTGATAGTTCTGAACTTTGATTCTAATGTGCCTTGGAGTTTTTATTTTGAGATCTCTTTCTGCGATCATCAATGGATTCTTTCAATACCTATTTTGCCCTCTGATTCTAAGACATCAGGGTAGTTTGCCTTGATCATTTCTTGAAAGATGCTGTATTGGTCCTCCTTTTGACGATGACTTGTAGGTAGTCGAGTGATTCTGATAGTGTCGCTCCTATTTTCCAACTCAGTTGTTTTCCCCTTGAGTTATTTAACATTTTCTTCCATTTTTTCAGTCTTTGGGATTTGTTTGATGAATTTTTGTCGTCATTGGCAAATTCTAACTTTTCGGAAGTTGTTTTCCAGAATTATATTTTGAGACAATAACAACTTTTATTCCTATTAAAAACACTAGAAAGTGTAGAAACTAACAACTTGGAGCCAGGAGGACACGGGTTCAAAAACCAGCTCTGACATATATTGGCTGGGTGAACCTGAGCAGATAACTCAACTTTTCTATGTGCCAGGCAGAGAAGATGCTGGATTAACTAATCTGTTAGGAACAAATGACTTTTTGTCAAATTGTGGTTATTCTAGACTGTGTGTGTGTGTGTGTGTGTGTGTGTGTGTGTGTAGATGGATACAAAGCTTTGGGGAGCTAACAAGGAAGTTAAATATAACTTTAATCTCTTTAAGCTTTCAGTCTAAGGAGGCAGGCAAGACCCACAACAAATCATCATCAAAATGGGTTTTGTGTTTCTAAACTCCTATTCAAGATGCTTAAAAACATTATCCATAATTGACCAATTTCATGACTGGGGGTCTTGCATATATGAATATATATATATGTTATATGTTATGTATGAATATATATATGTTATATGTTATGTATATATAATTTCATGAATATATACTTCACTAAGTAGAAAGGTCCAAGGCTATCTTGGTGTGGAAGGCCTCTTCCCCCTGATGGGGAAGGAGTCAGTCTGATTCCTATCAATGGTCAGCTCTGGGTACGCCTTTGTATTCTGTCTCCTGACTGGATATTAATCTCTCAGGCCGAATCTCTGATCCAGTAACTTTTTCCTTCTTTTCTCATCCCATTCACACTTTATAGACACCTTGATGACAAAGACAGCTTCCCTTTTTAGTTAATACTAATCTCCCATTTGGTACCTTGCCTCCCCCAGGCAATGATTGCCTTCCCCTAACCTGGGAAATTAATTTTTCTCTACACTCCAAACCTTAGACCTCATGATGACTTGGTCTACCTAGCACAGGAGACTTTTTCATTGATATATAGGAGAATCCTATGTTGGGATGGAATGGCTAAATGGGTTTAAAGTGCTTTGTAAACCTTAAACAATGCTCTATCAATGTCAGCTATGATAATGAAAAGAGTTATTCTAGAAACACCAAGATGCCTTCTCTCTAGCTAGCTAGTCTCCTTTGAACTCTATCCAAAAGGTCTACACTATTATTGTAATGTGACCAACCTTTGAACATCATCCCAGAAATCCTGTTTCTTTGGAATGTATGGGTTTAGCAGGGGAAAGAAGCTGTTTACTACTCCACTCCCCTCTTTGTGATTGGAGCAATTGTAGGTGATGGAAGTTAGTCTCTTCCTCCTCCTCCTCCTCTTCCTCCCTCTCTTTCCCCTCCTTTACTTCTTTGTCTCCTAGTCTCTCTTTCTCCATCTCTGTTTCCCTCTCTCTCTCTCTGTTTCTCTTTCTTACTCAGAAAAAGACCCTTGTATTCGACTCCAGGCTAGTCAGAAAACTGAGTGTATTACTACATTAATCTTTAGGGGAACCATCCAAGATACCATATTTGACATCAGTGGTTTTTCATATGGGGTGCACCAGAGTCTAAAATATATTCAACTGTGAACTGAAAGCATTATTTGGGCTTCCTTAGGGTTAGAATACTAAAAATAGATATTTTCATATAGATTTAAACCCCACCCCCTATTATTCTTATAGGTTGAATTGGATTGGAAAGGAAATGACTGTTTTCTCCCAGGAAGGGTCCAGTTTGAGAGACTGTCATGGAAGCAGCTTTAGATTTGCAGTTAGGAGAATGTGGTTTCAAATCCCAACACTTCTCCATACTGTATAGATGACCTTGGACAAGTCCCTTTTCTTTTCTGAGCCTCACTTTTTCCCCCCATTCTTTATTTATTTTATATTATTACAATAGTCTTGTGATGAGAGTAAACATAAACCCCCCTCTCCCCCCAAAAGATGAGAAACCTCATGAATAGTGAGAGAGAGAAAAACATCTTTCAGTCTGTGTTCAGACTCCAATGACTGAGCCACACTTTTGTCTAAGATGAGAGTACACCTCTGAAAAGCATATTGCCTTCAACAATAAGCATGTTTAGTCTGGGATTATTATTTCAACAACTATCAAGTATTTCTCTTTTTCTTCCTTTTCCTTTCCACCCAACCTGAAGGGGAAAAGAAACACAAAACCCTTGTAATAAATAAACAAATTCAAGTAAAACATAACAAGGATTTCTAATATTTCTGATAATCCTTTCCCATGTGTGTTCAGCTTGCTTCAAAGTCTTAAAGTCCACTAAACTCATGGATGATCCCTCTGTGGTCTGGACTTCCTTAGGAAGGGAAATGGACTTGAGGTTGCCAAGAGATTGAACTTTTGGTGAATCTCTCAGCCAAGAGAGCCATACAAGTATGGAGCTCACACTATCTTGTGGAACTGGACTGCTGTGGAGAGAAACCCTTTCTGGTCCCAGACAGGGCAACCACTTCAGTTTTGGGGAATCCCAGTTTTACTGCCAGAGACCTCTGCAGGCATCCTGATTTACTTGACTACTCCAAAGGACTGGAAATTGTCCAATGTTGGAGTTGCTAAAGAGGCCACCCCGTTTCCCATTGACCTTGCACTGTCCAGATGACTTACAGTAATAGTGGAGAGCAAAGACTAGGCCTTTTGCTCCCCCATATTGTGAATTGGACTCCTCTGGTGATCATCGAGCTTTGGGACCTTGTATACCACCTCTTCACATTTCAAGACCTTGCTGCCAGCCTGCCAATCTCCCTAACCCCCAGCCTTGAAAATTTGGGTTTGCTGTTGTGACACCTGCCGATTAGAGATGGTGATTCCTTGCATGTGAATGGGTTGTCATAAGGCTTCTTTTCTGATTGATTTCTTTGAGAAGAAACACACTTTCCCAAGAGAACTTTTATTTTACTTTTTCTGCTTGCTAAAGTTTTCATTTCTTTCTACTCCCCCCCCCCCCAAATAAAAAAAGGGAAACAAAACCTTTATAACAAATAAGGGAACAAGATTTTATTAAGGCCCAATGAATATGTGCCAGAGACTGTGCTACATACTTTTTTAATACAATTATCTCCTCATTTAATATTCAAAACAGCCCTTCAAGGCTCTTACTACTAGCCCTTTGGTATCAAAGAGGATCACACCAACCAACTAATGTTTGGAGTTGTGAGTTTTTATCATGTTTATTGTAGCCAGGGGCTTGCTTCTCACTTGGCCTTTATCAGAATCGCCCCACCCCATGGTGTGACTGATAGGAAACAGAACTATTGAAGGTGGTCTGGGGGATTTGGATGGCTCTTGACTCTTCAAGGCAGGCACCACAACTCTCCTCCCTTTTACAGTTGAACAAGGTCAGATTTGAACTCTGACTCCAAGCTCAATACTCTATCCACTGTGCCACCTAGCTGCCTCTAGGTGAAAATATGGAAAAATTAAATATGTATACATGTATATGAATGCATGTATGTGTGTGGATATGTATATGTTCACATATATAATCTACATATGTGCATAGCAGCATAGATGTATATATCCATATATACACATACTCGTATCTCTATCTCTCTATCTATACTGAAAGCAAGGAGAAGAGGACTTCAGACTGTGAAATGAATAAATGGCGTCATGGAAACAATGAAGTAAATTTGTACAGACTTACATAGTGGGGGTTAGAAGGACCTGATGTGCTGTGGTTCATAGGATCATGAAGAGTGAATATGACTGAGCAACACTAGACATATGTATAGATAAACATGAAACTATAGAAAGAACATATTTGTGAACACTAACTGTAGATATACATTTACTGATGTATATATTATATGATATATATCTATATACATGTAGACATATCCCACCAAAATAAATTCTCTTGCTGTCCTTGTCTCAGTCTGAGTCTTGAATTTCTTTTTTATTAATTAACTAATTTTCATCCATATGCACATGTATATTTTTAAGTTACAAAATTTCCTTCCCCCCTCTCTTCAGCAGGGAACAGTCAGGTTAGCATTGTATCTACATATTTTTGATAAACATGTTTAAAGATTAGTTATTTTCAGAATGAGGGATTAGGATTGAGGGAAAGAGATACATAAGAGATCATTTTTATAAAGTGTTATCAGACTCTGAAGGGTTGGTTGGTTGTTGTTGTGTGTATGTGTGTTTTATTTTGCTTTGTTTTTCTTCCTCTGGCTGAGGATAAGATTGTCCATAGCCAGTCTAATAGGGTTGTTGTTAATGTGTACATTTTCTGAGTTTTGAATTTCTCACCTTCTTCTAAGAGAAAGTAGTTAGCATAGTTTATCTTTGGGCCTGTGGAATTATGCTTGGTCATTGAATTACTCAGAGTTCTTAAGTACTTCAAAGTAGTTGGACAATTAATTTTCCACCCAGATTTGGTTATACATAAATGATGTGATTTTTAAAATGAATATTTATTAAATGACTTATTAATTTTTTATATCACATTCGGTTTTTTTTGTTTTTGTTTTTATTTTTAGATTTTTGCAAGGCAAATGGGGTTAAGTGGCTTGCCCAAGGCCACACAGCTAGGTCATTATTAAGTGTCTGAGACCAGATTTGAACCCAGGTACTCCTGACTCCAAGGCTGGTGCTTTATCCACTATGCCACCTAGACGCCCCTCACATTAGGTTTTATTTCATATTAAATATATTATTGAATTGATCTCTTTTCCCATTCCCTACCCAGAAAACTTTCTTTTGTATCAAGGTTAGAGAAAAAAGCTATTGTTAAATCAACCAACATTATCAACTGTGTTGCAACATTCCACACCCAGAACCCCCCCCCCCACTTTTTCAGTGGAGGTGGATCTCATCTCTTCTCTAGGAACTGAGCTTGGTTGTTGTTATCATAGAACTGTTTCATTTTCTTTGCAATTTTTTTCATTCTATAATTCCCAGTTGCAGAAACCCAGAACTGTCCTGCTTGCATTGATTTTCCCCGGTGTAGTTTTAGGGTAGAAGGCTTCCAGAGTGCTCAAGATGGGCAGGCCTGCCTGCTGGTCCCTTTGCATTCTTCTCCCTGGCAGGTTGGGTCTCCCATTGGATTTGGTCACTGGATCCTTGCTCTGATTGTTTCATCAGATCAAATTTTCAGTGCAGTTGGGCTCATTGTTTGTACTTCTCTCTTGTACTTGGTCATCTCTTAGCTCTTGGTTTCAGCCAGGTCTTGGAAACTTTAGATTTCAAACCCCAAACAGACACACTTTCCAGCAAAGGCTTTTAGAAAAAAAGTTCCCCCTACTCCTGGCCCAAACTCTGTCCCAATTTCCTGAGAGGGAATTTTGAAATTAAAGTTATTTAGAAGCTCAAGGGAAAAAAAAAAAGGTTTATTTTGGTATTTTTTTCTCTAGATACTGACAATGTGAAGCCCCTGGATGGTGTGAAAATTTTGGATCTGACCAGGTTTGTCTCCATGGGTCTAGTGGGGGTGGCCTGTTTTGAGGAGAAATAGCAAGTGATATTTTGCTGGAAGGCAATGAATTTATTCATCCATGTTAAATATTGCAGAGTATTGGCAGGACCTTTTGCCACGATGAACTTAGGAGATCTTGGAGCTGAGGTGATTAAGGTGGAAAGACCAGGTAATGGTTCTTTTGTTTTTTCCAATAAATAAATAAATATTGTTAGTCATACCTCAGCTGTTTGTGTGGCTTGGCCACACTGTTTTGTTTTCAGTTGGAAGTAGAAATACAAAGGACTTGACGTGCTGTCCTTCTGCCCCTGAGGTCGCTCACCCTTTAGAGGTGCCAAGGGTCAGGGATTGGGATTCAGCTTGAACTACCCAGCCCTAAATCAAATTCTAGGCAAGGGACCTGGGAATGGAGTACAGGGCAGAAAACTGATGTGCCAAATTAGGGTTGAGCTGAGCCTGCAGCCTTGGTTCCCAAAGCAGGCCTTGGCAGCTGAGCCTAACTACTAGAAAGAGGGAGAGTCCTCAGATAACCTGGGGGAGTCAGTCCTTGAGAGAAACAGGGGAAATAAGGTAAGAAAGAAAGGAAGAAGAGAAGGGGAAGAGAGAGAAGAGGGGTGGAGTGTGAAAGAAGAGAAAAGAGGAGAGGGATAGAATGAAGAGAGGAGGGGAGAAGAAGAGGAGAGAGGGAAAGGGGGAGACAAGTGAGAGAGAGAGGATAGAACACCGAATTGAACAAGAAAAATGGGTAAAAATTAAAGCCCTTTCCAAAAGAGCTGAAATACTCCCAATCCTGCTTTCCTTCTCTTTCATTTTTTGAAACCCAGGTTTTCCTTTTCTTATTTTGGATTCAATAAACATTCATCAATATGTATAATGTGCAAAGTTTCATGAGAACGATCCATAAGAACATCTTCAAAATCAATGAACCTGTTCAGATACTCAAGGATTTGTACTAGATAGTAACCTTATGAGAGTAGGGTCTGATGAAACCAACCCAGTCAGTGGTATAGTGGAAAGAGCCAGGGATCTGGAGTCTTAGTGACTTGGTTTTTGTTGAGGGCAGAGATTGTTTTGTTTTGGGCGCCTTTCCTAGTTCCTGAAACATATTGGGTGCTTAACTGATACTTAATGGATTTATTGGAATCAAACCCATGGAAGGAGGGCTCACATTGATCAGCTCCAGGTCCTTTGAAGCATCGAAGTGAGAGAAGTCCTCTGGGCATTGGGCTCAGCTGGGATTTCCCCACTCTACCCATTAAGACCTCTGAGAAGTCTGGAGGTCAGTGCTTGTCCTTAGACTGGAAGGATGTTCAGGGCTTTTCATGGGAAATATCAACCATCATGAGAAGACTGCTCTGATTTCTAGGAGTTGGCGATGATACTCGAGCTTGGGGACCACCTTTTGTGGGATCAGAGAGTACTTATTTTCTCAGTGTTAACAGGAATAAAAAGGTAAGCTTTATTTGGTTCTTCCCCCCTTCCCCCCCTCAAGGAATGAATTTAAGATAATGAAATCTGCCAACCTAGAATATAGAATCATAAAACCTCAGATTTGCAAGTGAGTCTGAGAGAGATCATCTAGTTCAACTCTATTTGGAAATTGAGGCACAGAGCAGTAAAGGAACCTGTTCAAGATTATACGGCCTCGATCACTTTTTATACATAAATAGAATTGCCAAATGAATATTAATTTTTGTTGCATACCTCTAGAACTGGAAGGAACTTTAAAAATCACCTAGCTTAACTCTCATTTTACAGAAAAGGAAACTGAGGCCCAGTGAATTGCTTAAGACTATGTTGGTAGGAAAGGGTAAGAGATTTTGTGAAAAGGGTCCTGGGGGGCAGCTAGGTGGTGCAGTGGATAGAGCACTGGCCCTGGAGTCAGGAGTACCTGAGTTCAAATCCGGCCTCAGACACTTAATAATTAATAATTACCTAGCTGTGTGGGCTTGGGCAAGCCACTTAACCCCATTGCCTTGCAAAAACTAAAAAAAAAAGAAAAAAGAAAAGGGTCCTAGACTTGGGATTCAGGTCCTGGGTTTGAATCTAACTCAGACATTTACTAGCTCTGTGACCCTGAGCATGTTCTTGGTCTGACTGGGATTCAAAGTAAGAATACTGGGATTTGAACCCAGGTTCTCTGAGTTCCAATTCAACAGCATACTTTCTTTGACCACATCCCACTTTTTAAGACATTTTCTAAGTGTGTGTTCTGCATTTGATTCTGTGAAGAGCTCAGAAGCCAAGCCACGGTTCTCTGAACCCAACTAGTCTTCTTAGGATCCAAGAGAATGATCTTCCTTAGTTCATTACTGTTGTTGTCTCTTGATTAACGGGCAGGCTGCCATTCAGAGATACTTAATATGATGTAAAGAATACTATAACTTTATAAAAGTAAAATATAAAGTAATAATAGAAACCTTACTTTCTACCTTGCTAAGAAACCAGCCTGGTAAAGGAACAATGTGGTACCTTGGGTAGGAACAGGCTTCAAAGCCAAAAAGTTCTGAATTCAGGGGCTTCCTTATTTACTTTCTGGCTATATTACCCTGGTCCAGTCATTTAACCTCTCATTGCCCCAGTCAACTTTGAGGATGGTAGATCATCACTGGTAAAGGGTGACAATGAAAACACCACACTAATGAAATCAAAGGTGCAGGTTTAAAAGAAAAACCCATAAAATTGGTTAAAAAAAGGGTTTTAAGGGACATATTAGGGGAAGAATAGATCACATCACACAAAATGAGCTCCTTCTGGGTCAGGGTCCTGTATAGGCTAATAGATTGTTTCATTTTCTCTTCAGAGCATTGCCATAAACATCAAGGATCCAAAGGGGGTGCAGATCATCAAAGAGGTAGGGAGTGCTTTGTAGGAGGCAGCACACACTTCAGGGGAGATGGGGCAGCAGTTTATCGATTGGCTTTATTTGTAGCTTTTCATTATGGGGCTGTATTCTGTTCCTGGAAAAGGCTACGGAGGATGTAGCTGACCTTCCAAATATATTCAAGAGTTAGGGGTATGGGGATTTTAGATGTGATGCCTTCTTGTTTGAATCATTCTCCCAATTCCAAGATGACTCTGCAGACTTGAAATAGCACCTCTATTGGATATTGGGGGGGTAATACTAACAACAAAATAAAATCCCTCTAATAATAGTGACCTCTACCACAAAACCACATTGCCTGAGAGAGTTCCAAATCCTCTGTACCTGCCTGGCTGGATTAAGGGGAGACATGACTTTCTCCCTCAAATCTTCCTTTTCTTGACCTCAAGCTAATTCAGCCATAAGAAGAGGAGGATAGACATTGGATGGCGATGAGAAAACTCCTTGTGTAAATGCAAGGTTGCCCCCACAATGTAGAATCTCGAGAATTTTCTGGAGCAGAGAAAGGTTAAGCTTAAGGTCTTCCTAGTTATGAAATGAGCTCCCAGTCCACTCTGCCACACTCTCTTGGACTATTGAATGGAGAAATAAAAAACTGGCAATGATGAAGCCCTCATTTGTTTCTATGCATGTTAAAAGAGCATCAGAACCATCATCAGCATCAACATCAGCATCAGTATCAGCATCTTTGCTCTGTTGCTGTTCCCTTTAGCTTCTGGACTTGAAGGACCAGGCAAGAAAAGGGTGGTGAACTTTCTTAAGTTAAGCTTCAGACTCATGGCCTGAATCCGCTGACATAATTATAGTCCCCATTTACATAATGCTTTAAACTTTGATGCTTGCCCAGCTAATATGCAAACAGATACAGAATAATGTAACTTGGTATTTGTTGGATTTTTATTTCATACTCAGATTCTAATTATATTTATTGACATCAATTTCTCCTTTAATACTGAATACAGAATAAGCCATACTTTGTGAGGTAAGTGGGTGATAACAATGGATAGAGGGGCAGGGTCTTGGGTGAGAAAGACCTGGCTGCAAATACAACCTATGTCTACAAGATAGAAGATGCTCCAGTATCTTTGCCAACCTCACCCCAAATGGGATCACAAAGAGTTGAACACAACTGACGTGACTGAACAGCACAATTGAATACTACAGTATCGGAAACATTTGAAGAGGTTGACTTCTTGCCATTAATACTCTGTATTGTCCTCTCAGGGCTTTACTTCTTATCTAAGATTGTTGAGGTTGTCTTGGGACATTTGTCTGGGGAGACTACTGCCATTTGCTTTGTTTCTTAAAATTAAGAAAATGAGTCTGTGAACTTGAGCATGCACTGAACATTTTGGGTGTTCATCTAATTTGGTTTATTCAATTCAACAGTTTAATGCTTGCTAAGTCAAAGGTTCAGAGACTGGGCGATGGAAAGAACCTGCAAGGTCAATCTCTCTACATGCAGCTGAGGAAATTGAACTTCCCAAGGTTAAGTGACTTGCCCAAGGTCCCCCAATAAGTGACAGAAGTGGAATTTTCCAGGTCTCTCACTCTAGATCTAACATGGTTTTCTATAGCACCCACCCTACAAGGAACAGTTCTAGATGCTGAAGATTTAAAGACATTTCGATTGTGCCTGTTGGTGCCTGGAAGGTTAGCATTGCTCAACCAAAGTAGGAAAGTTTGAATGTGAGCAGGTTTGCTGGGGTGGGGGGTTGCAATTAGGGGAAGAAGAAAGAGTCCTAGTGAGTCCTGTTGAGTTTGAGATGTCTGAAGGGCATTTAGGTGGATTTCTTATAGTAAATAGACGAATGTACCTAGAGCTCAGGAAAGAGATCGGGGCTGGTTATATATGCATATCTCTATAGCTACATATCTATTCATCTATCTGTGTCTCTGGGAGTCATCTGCATAGTGATGATAAACTCATGGGAGCTGATGAGATTAACATGGAAGAGATTGGGGAGATGGCGAGCATCATGCATCAGGGTGTTCTTATATATTTAGTTGGCATTCTATCCACATGATTAAATAAAGCTCTTCATTAGGCACTGTGAATACAAAGAAGAAAAAAGAGACAGTCTTTAGGGGAATTTAATTTATAAGAAGGTTTTAGGATAATTTTTGATCATAAAGTGCAAAGATGTGGTGGTCACTTCTCTGTCCACCTGCTCATTTTCCTTATTCATTCTTGTCCTAGATCTAAGGCTGGGCTCTTAACCTGAGGTCTGTGAATTTGTTCTTTAAAAGAGATTTTGCATTTTCAATGCAATTGGTTTTTCTTGTATTATGATGAATTTTATTTTATGTATTTAGAGCATTATTGTAAAAAAGGATTTCCTATGCCTCATAAAATGGCAAAAGGTGAGGGTCTGAGTTAATGCTAACAAGACATAAAAAAGGTTGACCCCCTGCTTTAAAGTAATCAAGGGCATTTTTGACATTTTCATATTAATTATTAAAATTATGAAATCCTTAAAGAATGAATTACTTCTGTGTTCTCCCTTTCTTTTATTAAACTAGAGAAACTTTCCCCATAAGCATTTGCTAATTTCTATCAATACTCTTTAATTTCTTTTTTTAAATATAAATATTTTATTTGTTTCATAATTTCATACATTGGTAGTTTCTACAAATCACTTTTTGAGTTTTACAATTTTTCTCCCTCCTTCCCCTTCCCTCCCTCCAAGTAGAAGGTAATCTGATCTAGACAACCATGAGAAACACAGATCGAAATTGAACTTGCTGTGAGAGAAGAATCAGATCCAAAAGGAAGAAAGAAAACATCAAAATGACATCGTAGAGAAGACAACTTTTAAAAATTGAAGATAATAAGCTTTGGTCATTGTTTCAGCTCCGCAGTCCCTTCTCTGGATACAGATGGTATTCTCCATCATAAATCCCCTAAAATTGTCCTTGGTTATTGTACGATATATCCATCAATACTCTTAATCTCCTAGGTTTAAAAAAATCCTGATCACTGGACATGCTATTTATTAATAATATAACAAATAATAAAGATAAATAATTTGTTTACAGTATATGAGCTATGAGAAAGATTATAGCCAAAGTCACCTGTAACCATTACTACAACTGCAAAATTTTCATTCTGGAAACATAATTACACCATTCAGTTCTTGTATTCTAAGAGATAAGTTTATGTCTTGAATGAAAAACCATCTTCAGATTTGTTCCTGAGGCAAACTTCAAACTCATTTCTTTCAGGAAATAAGTTCCCTTAGTCCTTTTTCCTTTTCCTCTCCTCTGGCATCACAGCTACTAGCCTCTCCGTAATCCCAGTTAAAACTCTTTAGGGACCCTAGTTCCCTAACCTAAATTGAGTTAGACTGTGGTTCCAAGGTTTTATGGCCTTCTAAAGATCAAGTAACAGGAATGGGAGTCTCTATGGGAGAACTTCAAGTTGCTTCTATTTTCTAATGCAGAAGAAAACAGGTACCCCTATAAGAAAACACTTAGTAATTCCAGAAGGGAGGCAGAAGTAAAGGGGATCGGAAAAGGTTTCATGGAGGTATCACCTCTAGGCTTTGGCTGAAGCTGGAATTATGGGAGAATTTTCATTGAGAGAATTTATTGTTTCATTGATCATCTAGACTTAAGAAAGTGATGGAGAAAATGCAGGTTAAAGAATATGTGCCTTGCTCACTTATTTTAAACATTGTGCAGAGACATGGAGATGGCTCCTTCATCTGCCTCTCCTTTCAGCTATCAGTTGTTTGGGATGTTTTTGTGAGGAATAATGGTCCTGACTCTCAGAAATGGGTCTAGGACATAAGCAATCTGATCAGTCTGACTGGAGTGGAGAGGCTGAGGAAATAAGGCTGGAACTGTAGGCTTCCCTTCTGGGGAAGGCCTTCCATTCCAGGTTGGGAATTTTCCTTTTTATCTACAGATAATTGAGAGCCACTGAAGATTATTATGCTTGAAAATGATCTTGTCACACCTGTGTGATAGAGGGAAGGCCATTACAGTAGTGCTGATGGGTGATGATAAGAGGCTGGGTGAGGGAGAGAAGAGGTCAGTGAACCAATGAACTTTTATTAAGCACCTACTGTATGCAAAATACTTTACTAAGTGGTAGGGATACCAAGAAAGGCAAGCACTTGGTCTTTGCTCTTAGAAGCTTATATTCAAATGGGATGCTGATCAGATGGGCAGCTAGGTTGCCCAGTGGGTAGAGCACGGGAGTGGAGCCAGAAAACCTGAATTCAGATCTCAAATGACACAATTAAGAGTTGTGTGACTCTAAGCAAATCATATAACCTTTCTTGGTCTGTTTCCTCACCTGTAAAATGGGGACAATAATAGCACTTCCCTCAGCGGACTGTTGTGAGGATCAAATGAGAAAACAAATGCACAGAACTCTGTAAATCTTTCACTTGTACTAGAAACGCTTGCTTTATGTCTGGGCAGGGGGTGAGTTGGGGAGAAATAGATTGTACTTTTTGGACACAAAATATGAGATGCCATTAAACATGGCTCCTTTATCTGCCTTTCCTTTCAGCTGGCAGCTATTTGTGATGTTTTTGTGGAGAACTATGTTCCTGGCAAGCTCTCAGAAATGGGCCTGGGCTATGAAGACATAAACAAGATCGCTCCTCATATTGTCTACTGTTCCATCACAGGTACTGAAGCCACTTAGGCAGGATCAGGACTCCCCATTTTGCAGGGAGGAGGGCAAAGATCCTTCAGGCTTGAGATAAAAAGCCTCTGACTAGTCATGGTTTCCCCAATAGATCTCTTGCCTAGCTCTTCCATGTTTGGTGTGTGTGTGTGTGTGGGGGGGGAAAAGCTGACTTTTTTCCCCCCTCTTCCTATTCTATCCTTAGTAACCAAACACAAAATTAAGCACTGCAATAGATAAACAAGAATTTTTGAAAAGAAGATTGCACATGAAACGGTGAAATGTTATTTGCTTTTTGTTTAGGGAAAAAGTAGAGGAAGTTTTACAAAGTAGTTAACAGAGTGTTGTGTTTATTTCCTTATCCCTTCTGAATTCCTGTTCCGTGCATTTCCCTGGATTTTATTGCTGTTTTCATTTTCGCTGTTGTTGTATCCATATGGTCATTCAGTTTTGCTGCTTTACTTATCATCTTACCATTTCCCCATTTGTCTTTGTACCAGGAGATGGGCTTTGATCGGTTTGAGGAGGACTTGTTGAGAGTATGGAGAACAAGGAGCCAGGCACAGGGAGTGGACACAGGGTACTCCTCCAATTAGTCCCCAGGGATGGAGGCCCCTTCTAAGACAATTTGTGGTCAGAAGTCAGGGTGGACGGACTTTGGTTGAAAGAGCTATGCCATCCCTCAGGGACCATAAAAACAAGCTGGTTGGGCCTTCCCTCTCACCCCTTCTTCCCCCTTCCCTTTCCATTTCTTTCTTCTTTTTCTCCTCTTCCCTCTCTCTCTCCCTTCCTTTCTCCCCTTTCTTTTTCTCTCCCTTTCCTTCCCCCTCCTCATTCCTCTCTTTTTTCCTTTCTTCCTTCCATCGCTGTCTTTCTGTCCCTCCACCCTTCCGCTTTCCCCTTTGGTGCAGTAAAGCAGACATAAATCCTGGGATTGGTAGAGGAGGGGGGAATTCTTTCCCCCTCCCCAAGGGCAATTAACGGTAACTTATAGGAAAAATCCATTGTGAACTCTACGTGTTTGCCTGTGTCTTTGGTTTGGGGCCATGTCTCAAGGTTTTTGCAGTTCAAAGGGTGATGAGGCCTGAGAGGACTTATGATGGAGACTACCAGCAGTACTGTGAACCACAGAAAGCTCCCCCCTCCTCATGCTGGCTGCAAGGCTCTCAGGTGTTGGGTGAGGATGGGGCTGCCTCTTGTCTTATTTTCATTCTGAGACATTTTCAGGTTTCTGTCCGGCAGCACCCTCTGGTGGTTAACTGTCAGTTGAGGCTAATAAGCAATTAATTGTAAAGTTCCAAGTGGGGGTCAGCAGTCCCTGGCTCAGAGGAAGTCTCGAGGATGAGACTCCTCGGGCCTTTGGCCTTAAAGTCACAGATGGGACGTGTACATAGAGAGAAATTACACATGTGTGTATTTTACATAAGCTGCATGCATTGTGGATAGAACTTTGGGGTACCAAAAACCAAGGTGGCATCTAGCATGTTACTGATTCTATTTTCCACATTCATGTCGTTATTTTAGAGGCAAGGAATGAGAAAACGTCCCTTCCTAAAGTCCCGAGACCAAAGGCACTGACAAAAGAGAAATATGCCAGTAGATGTCACACTCTCTTCTCTAGCCTCCCCAGTCCCAATGAAAACCCTTAAATTTCTGCAGGGCCAAGTCAGTGGGACCCCCTCCCCCCGCCCCAGTGATAACAGGGGCAGTTCACGCTGGCTCCCATTAGTTGTCTCCCCGAGCTCAGTATCTGCTCAGATCTATTCGTTCATTCTTCTCTATTCTGTTTATAAAGGTGGAAGTCCTTAGCAAGTGTACTAGCAAGGGACTTTTAAAATTATGCTGCTGTTTGGAGAACCGGGGGTCACAGGTTGGGGTTGAGTTCAGATGCTGATAAGGCTCCCTTACTTCATCTTCCTTCCAAAATGGCAGTGCTCCTAGCAAGGGCACTCAGGGCACCATCTTTTCAAATGCCCCCGGCATGGCAGGGATGCCAGAATTCCATAATGCCATCTGCCTGGCCCCATAGGCCCCACGTTGTCTGGTCTCACTCACATGCTGGCTTTGGGGCTGATGAGTGTAATTGTAGAACTGTTCCATACTCTTCATGTAATGGATTCTGACAGCTGTGCGGTTAGGATTTGTGAAGAGGACAGATGTCGGCCCCTCTGACAGATACTCTGTTCTGGGCTCATGGAGGTGTCCGATTTTGGCCTGGAGTCTGGGCCTGGGCTTGTGGGGCCAGGTGGTTCAGCTGGGAGCTCTCTTTTGCAGTGTCTGTACTTGCTCGTGAACTTTAGGGGGCAGTCTTGAAAAGGATATTGTTGCAGAGAGGCAGATAGCTGGGCATTGTTGCAGGAGGGAAATAACATCATTGGGGAGAAGGAATCTGGAAGGGCCACTTGGGGATGAGGGAGCTGCTTCCCTGGCCCCATTGACCACGGTATTGGGCAGAATCTGGGTTTGAGCCTGAGTCAAGTTTTCTCTCTTGCATCTTGGGAGCCTGTGATTGCATTTCTGTAAAAACTGGACATAGAATTTGCCTCTTTCCCTTGTTTTTGGCTCCTCTTTGCTTTCCTTCTTTCAGGAACGTTAGCCTGGGACCTCATGAGTCTCCAAATCATAGACGGAGAGCTAGGAGGAACCTTTTACATTACTGACCTAAAGTCCTCCCTTTACAGAAGAGAAAACAGGGATGGGAATTGATCAAGGATCTACGATAGTAAGTGGAAGAGCTGAAATTTAAACACTGTGAGGGGCGAAAAGACTCGCTCAGGGTCCTACAAGACACAAGGGGCAGGATCTTTATTCCAGATTAGAGCTTTTGTTTTGGATATGTTTTTTCCTCTCAACACATTAAATAGCATGGAAACTATGGAAAGATGATCAGATTGCCTTCTGTGGGAGGGGGGAAGGGGGGGATTGTCAAATTGTATACCTTACCAAAAATGATAGGTAGAAACTATTATTGGATATAATTGGAAAACAACTAAAATATTGACGTAAAAAATATCTTTTGTTTCGAGATCTAGTACTAGAGTCAGAAAGACCAGTTCAAATCTCACCCCGTACATTGGTCACTTTGTGACCTTGGGCAAGTCACGTAACCTGTGCTTCCTCAGTTTCTTCAAGCATAGGATGGGGATCATCATTGCACCGACCTCCCAGATTGTTGTGAGCATCACATAGATACTAGTTGTAAAGTTCTCAGCACAGGACTTGGTCCATATTTAGGACTTAAGAAATGTTGCCTTTTCCCCCTTCTTTTCTATTATTATCATGCAGCTTCTATCAGTGAGCCTTTCTTAAATGCCTACTGTCTTCCAGGGCTAGGGAGACTTGACTAGAGACAGAGAGATGGATTTTTTTTCCTCTAAAATAGGAATGGGTTTGGAACTCAAGATTTTGGAAGGTTGAAACTTGTTTTTGCATGTAGACGGGGGGCATTAATAATAAGTAAAAATTAAAGAAAACCAAACAAAATAGAAATGGGATATTTGCTCTTTGGAAAGAAACGAATTGATTTTTGTGCAGGAATAGAGTTACTAACCCACCACACTGCTTTATTTAAGGTTTGCAGAGCACTTTCTATATGTTATTTCTTTATATCCTCACAATGGTTGATTGGTTCTTGTCCTTCGTTATCAAAGAAGACCAAAACGATATCACTATGTTTGAGACAAATGACAGTATGTCTGATTGTGGCTGATCAGACCAATATGAGCTTGGAATGCTCTACCACAGGTCAGGCACAAAAGGCCATTGGAACACCTGGGGTGCCCGCTCTAGACTTAAGGATGTCATGTTTCCTTTGAGCTGCTTCCATTCTGCCCTCCTAATAGAGGGCAGCCCCCTCACTGATGAGGACACACCCTGCTTGGCGGTCTTGTGCCAGTGTCTCCCATGCTGGACAATCAATTGTAAAGTTCTTCAGTGAGACTTTCAGGGGGTCTCAGTATGGCTTCTTCTGGCCCCCTTGGGAGCACTTGCTCTGTGGGAGTTCTCCATACAATAGTTCTTTTGGCAAGTGTATGTCTGACATTCTAACATCATGTCCAGTCCATCCCTCTCTATTGCAATACAATAAGCATATGAGAGAGGTGGTGTTATTTATCCCCCTTTTTACAGATGAGGAAATTCAAGCAGAGGTTAAAGGACTTAACCAGGGTCATATAGGTCAAAAATGTCTGAGATCAGATTTGAACTCAGATCTTATTGACTCCAGACCTGGGACTCTAACCACTGTCCCTCCCAGCTAATAGCCCCTAAGCTGGAATAACCCCTATTATGTAAAGCTTTCTGATGTCATTTTATGTTTAAGCTGCTTTGTTCTCATGACAAGGTCATTCTCCAAGTGCTTCTCTTTCCTTTTACCTTCGTGGTTTTTCCTTTTTGCTGCGTTTTTGTGGTTTTTCTATGTTTTCATGAATCATCTTAATACTGGTTGTATGATGTGGTGTTCTTTCTCCAGCCTTCCAGGGCCTGGGAATGTGTATATATACCCCTTATACCCCTTATACCCCAGGCTGTTGATCTTGGTCATTAATCTGGGTGTTTCATGTCCAGAAGTGAAAATTCTTGAGATTCTACTCATGGGGACCCATCTTTTTTATTTCCTGTGTGAACAGTGAAGGTGAAGTTGGACTCAAGAATTATGGACACTGGGGTGGCTGGGTGGTGCAGTGGATAGAGCACTGGCCCTGGAGTCAGGAGTACCTGAGTTCAAATCTGGCCTCAGACACTTAATAATATTTACCTAACTGTGTGGCCTCAAGCAAGCCACTAAACCCCATTGCCCTGAAAAAATCTAAAAAAAAAAAAAAGATTTATAGACACTAAAAAAACCCCCAACCAAATAATGGATAAGAGATCATGGGTTGTGAGACTATTGTTGAGAGGGAGGAGAAGGGACATGCTCGCATCTCTGTCTTTGGAGTCAACTTCATTTTGGAAAGAAAGAAAATTGTCTTGGAGTGTTTCAGACCAGCTGGTAGTGTGTATATATATTGGAGGAGGGGGTTATATGTATGGGTAATTTCATTTCCCTTCATAAAGAAAGGGATTATATTCTTTTTTATTATGTATTATTGGAAATTCTAAAGCAGTTCTATTTAATCAGCATTTGTAGACTATCTCTATCTCTATCTATCTCTATCTCTATCTCTATCTCTATCTCTATCTCTATCTCTATCTCTATCTCTCTCTATCTCTATCTCTATCTCTATCTCTATCTATATATAGCAAGTTCTGAAATACAAAAGCCTCTTAAACCAGGAGGCAGTTTCTCTCTGCTACTCTGATCCTTGGAGAGAGTAGACTCAAGCTTATAGTACTGCAAACATATCCTGGCTGCATCACTCTCTTGCTTGCAGCACATGCTGTCCCATCTAGGCTGAGGCTGATCAACAGGTCTCGGCTGGCTCCCTTTCACTTAGCTGCTTGTGACTAGGTCAGACTTCTATAGGCTTCCATCCTTGGGCATCTGGTGCCTTTCTGATCTTTGGAAGCTCCTAAAGTCATGTCATCTCCTATACTCATTTACCTTGGATCAGGGAAGAATAAACTCAACCCAAAGAATAAAAACCTGAGTCAGATGATGACTGCGTAGTGGAGAGGCTACTCCAACAAGACATTTACAGTTTTTCTTCCCTTTCAGTTGAAAATTAACCAGACAATACTATTGTGCTGTCAGAAATGAGGAAAGAGATGATCTCAAAAAGACAAGGAAAGATTTATTTAAATTATTGCAGAGTGAAGTGAGTAGCATTAAAATAATTATACTATAAATGTTATAGCATTAATATTATAACATATTAATATCTTGAGGGTTGTTTCCTTTTAGCAGTCACATGAAAAATTCAAAAATAAAATAAGATTTAATAAGGAGGCTAATAACAGGAGATTTGAAGAAATCAAGACTAGCTTTAACAAAGTCCAATCCAACTTCACTCGGTCATTCTGTCTCCTCATCTTCTACTACCAATTGAAAAGGAAAGAAACCAAGATTTGAAAAGGGGCTTTTATAAAATGGTAAAGAATGAAATGAGCAGAACCAGGAAAACAATTCATATAATTACAACAATGCTGTAAAAGAAGCAACTTTGGACCATCATATTGGTTACAAGAATATTGTCCTTTCCCCCCAGTGGATTGTCATCAGAGAGGGAGAGAAAATAGATTTCTGTCCATTAAGGAAAAAAGTCGAGAGGTGGGGGTGTGCCTTAGGTGTGAAATGTTGTAGCCTTTTCAAAATCACTCTCTTACTAATTTTACTTAATAAAGTTTTACTTTGTTCCAAATAGGCTGCTTTCAAAATGGAAGTTCTTTGTAAATGGAATGTAAAAATGAAACTCAGCAAGAAAATACTTTTTCTTGAAGAAAAGCTACTAGACTCAGCCTTTCTACTCTCTAAGCCCTTTGTCTGCACACGTAGTTCCAGTCTAACCAGCCATTTAAAAAGCTTTTTATCACCATAAAGTAAGCCAACAGCAGTCAAAGAAAACCATAACATGCTCTGAAGCAAGGACAGCATCACACCCTTCTAGAAATGGATGGCCCGGGCCTCCAGTCACATTGCTTAAGGCAGAGAATATTGCCTGTGCTCCAAGGACCAGGCCCCTAGGAGCCAATCCCTTCTCCCACATTGCATTTCTTAATGTAAAGCCTGCCTCCATCTCCCATTGCTTCTGTAAAAATTTGCCTTGGTTTCTATAAACTTAGAGATGCGTTTCTGCAAGGATTATTAACACATGGAGAAACAATCTAGGTCTTAAATAACAGGGCTTTTGGATGCTCTGCAGATCCTGGCCGGTTTATCTGGCATGATATACACAGCAGTATACTGGATAGACATAGACCAATAATTTCCCCCCTCTCTCTCCCTCACACTGGCCTCTGTGTCCCTAAAGTGGCCTGTCATTGAGTGCTAAGAACCACCTGTCTGAAGCAGGAGACCCCAAGCAAGGGCTTCCAGGACACTAGGGCCCAGTCCTCATCTATTTTCTTCAAACCCACATGGCTCCTCTTTTCCCATTTCCAGGAATACTGAGGAAATAGCTTAGCTCATTGAGTTCCAGCCCCTTTTCAAATCTTGGCTTCTCTTCCCTTTTCAATTGGTTAGTGGAAGATGAGGAGACAGAACGGCCTGAGTGAAGTTGGATTAGACTTTGTTAGAGCTAGTCTTGATTTCTTCAAATCTCCTGTTATTAGCCTCCTTTTCCAATCTTATTTTATTTTTGAATCTTTCATGTGACTGCTAAAAGGAAACAAAATTCAAAAGTTCAGAACAGCATAGACAGGATTCCTGAACCCCAAATTTTCTGAGGCAGCACTATCAGACTCAGAAATGAATCCCTAGCTTCCATATATACTGACTTTCAAATTTTATATCTTGAAAAATATTTTTAAATTAAAAAGGATAAAGAAAACCACAAATTACTATTATCTAGATTCCTTTTTTTGGTGAAAATTTTCTTTATTTTTAAATCTAGTTTGGATCACTTTCAGGAGCTTTGTGAACCACATGGGCCTCAAGTTACAAAGCTGATGCTTCTGTCCTAACACACATTAGCCCAGGAAGGATGGACAACTCTCAAGAATGAAATTCTGCAGACACAAAGAGGAAGAGAAGGGGAGAGTCATCTAAAGAAACTGATGCAGAAATACAAAAATCTCCCTGATGTACTTAGGTTAAAAAGATATTTGTAGAAAATAGAAACAAGGAAGTCAAGCCAGAAGAATGGACTGGTGCTAGAGGAATAATGAGATTAGTGAGAAAAGGAAGGATGATGGAGAGATTGGATTGTGAGGTTAATGGACAGCGAGGCTCAGTTCTTGGAGCCTGTGCATTCAGTAAATCTGTTCCAGGAAGTCCTTTGATGACATGGCAGGAACCTTGTGTCTCAAGTTGCATATTTTAGGAGGGTCATTGGTAGTCATAGAGTACCTTGTAGAAAGGCGGCTAGATGGGGAGGGGCCCTTTGTCTGTACCATATGAGAATCAATTGAATAAACTAGGAATGGAATTCAGGTCATAAAGGAGAAGGATGGACCTGTCTCTTTTCTCTCCGAGATAGCTCTTCCTAGCTAAAGAAAATAATCATTGTACTGTAATTTGGTATTATCGTCACTCAGTCATTTCTGTCGTGTTCAACTCTTCATGACCTCTCTTGGGGTTTTCTTGGCAATGATACTACTAGAAGGGCTTGTCATTTCCTTCTCCAGTTCATTTTACAGATGAGGAAACTGAGGGTCCAGGGTAACATAGCTGGGAAGTATCTGAGACCAGATCTGAATTCAGATGAATCTTTCTGATTCCAGGCCCAACATTCTCCATGTACTGATGCCCATGGTATTGTAAAAGATAGAGCAAAAATGACTTCTAGGGTATCTATTAGGAAGTTCTGTTCTCCAAGGCCATCTGAAATAAATTCCTAGGTATGAATGATTGACTTTATTCAGTGCTTTTAAGATTTGCAAAGTATCTTAAATTATTTTATTTGAGCCTTACTCCAGTCTTGTGAGATGGTTACTACAGGTCTGGTGGTCTTCATCTTAGTGATGGGGAAACTCAGACTCAAGGAACTGAAGTAATTTATATTCCCAGAGTTAAAACATGTCAAAGTGAGGATTTCTATCTTTACCATCTTCACTCTTCATCCAACACCTTCTCTTCATGTCACACTGAGGGAACCTGAAGGTGTGGTTGCTGAATCCCATCAGTGATCTTTCAAAGCTAATGAAGAATGGGGGAAGTTCCATGGGATTGCAGAAAGACAAATGATAAGATGATTTTTTTTTTAAAGGAAGAGAGTGAACTGTGCAGACTATATGTGAAAGCTCTTCTTTTTGGCAAAATTCATAGTTATGCTATTAAGTATAATGTGTGAGCATTTCAAAATGGAAGCAGTGATCATAAAAAGTGAACATGGTTTGAACTTCTTCCACAAAATGACCATATGGAAATAGGTGGTGCAGTGGACAGAACACTGGCCTTGGAGTCAGGAGGACTGGAGTTCCAGTCTGGCATGAGACTCTTACTAGCTGTGTGACCTTGGACAAATCACTTGACCTTGACTGCCTTGCTTCCAGGGTCATCTCCAGTTGTCCTGATTCATGTAAATTGAATAAACAATTTACAGATGACTTCAGGGGAGAAAGTGAGGATGGTGACATAGCACAGCATCTTCTCACTGAAATTCAAATCATATGCTTGTCATGGCATTGCCTCCCTGATATCGTGGTCTTCTTGAAAACTAACAAACATCTTTTTTATCATCATCATCATCATCATCATCATCAATATGGAAATATTTTTTATCTGATTGCATTAGTATAATGGATATCAAATTGCTGCCTGTCTCAGGGAGGGGGAGAGAAGGGAGACAGAATTTGGAAATCAAAACTTTACAAAAGGAATGCTAAAAATTCTTTTTTTTGCACATCATCAGAGAAAAACAATTTTTTTTCAAAAAGAGAGTCACTGACTTCATTAACAATAGCTCATGACTTTGCTTGTTTCCCTTTTTGTTTTTTAAATTTAACTGTGCTATAGGTTGACTAAGGGAATACTGTAGTTTTAATTTTCCCTCAGGTCCTGGATGATGCCATTGTTCTGCTGTTCTCTTGGGCAAGAGGGAAGTATCTGGATCAGATGTCAGTATGGTTGGGTGAATGTAGAACTGATTGATGACTGATGCCCCACATAGTCAGTTATAACTTGTTGAAAGGAGCTAGGATATCTTACCAGATCTGGGCCACAGTGTATGTTGTTTCATATTTTTTATGAATGACTTGGACAAAGACACAGTGTCTTGCTTGTAAAACTTGCAGATGGTAGAAATCTAGGTAGACCAGCTCCTGAGCTGAATCCAATGCAGTGAAATTGGACAGAAATAAATCTTCTCTTCGGGTTCAAAAGCTGATTTCACAAGTAAACACTGGGGGAGCAATGGCTAGACAATGGTTCATATTAGATCTCTGGAGCTTCAGGGGCCTGCACACTTAGTATGACTGAGTTAAATTAAAAACATTAAGCACCTACTGTATGTACCAAGCACAATGTTAGATCCGGGGTTATAAAGACAAAAAACAAGCAATAGGTTTTGTCTTCTAGTTTACATTCATGAACAATTTACAAGATCATTTTGGAAGGGCTGGTGATAGGTTTGGAAGGACAGGGGAGTGACTTGGCTAGGATATACTTTTAATGTTATTTATATAGTATCAAGGTTTGCAAAGTACATCACAAACATGATTTTATTTATTCTTCTCCACAGCTTTGAGGTGTTATCCCTATATTATAGATGAGGAAGCTGAAGTAGAGAGGTTCATTCTTTGCCTAGGATCACACCACTGGTCAAATGTCTCAGGGTTGAGATTTGAACTTATCACTCCTGACTCCCAGTCTAGCACTCTGGCATTATAGTATGTTAGCATAAGAGCCCCAATCCCTAAGCTGATGTTAAGGTGCATTGGGAAAAACATAATGTCCCTGGAACAGACCGTGAAGAGTGCTGCCATCTTTACCTGTGGTCAGATCTCACCTGGAGTATTCAGGACTGGGTCACATATTTTAGGAAGCTCATTGATAACTGGAGAGTATTTTAGAGGAAGGCAACTAGGTGACAAAGGGCTCTTGGTCTATACCATATAAGAATCAGGGATGAGAAAAAATAAGGGTAAATTGATGGCTCTCTTGGAGTTTCTGAAGGGCTTGTTACTTGAAGAAGGATCTGATTTGTTCTGCCAGAGTACAGACCCAAGAGCAATGGTAGAAGCTTCAGGCTAGAAAGTAGATTTATCCCAGTTATGGAAAGGGCTGTGACAGGAGGAAGCAGGTTGAATCCACTGGAGGCAAGACTTTAGGCAAAGGCTTGATGGCCATGGGTCAAGTACATTGTATGAGGGAATTCATGTTCAGTTGAGAGTTGGGTTAGCTGGCTCTGGAGACCCCTCTGAACTCAGAATTTGTGATTCTGAGTTTGACTTCACAATTTCTTTTGGCAACACCATTGGTCATCCAATACTCCATGTGCAACAGCCTGAGTGTTACCCTTGGCGCTTCTCTCTCCTTCCTCTCATACAGCCCATTGTTTGTCAACTAAGTTCTTCACTTCTTCAGCATGAGATTATCTTGTTACTCCTTCATCTGTTCCTACTGCCACTATCTTGAAACAGGTCCTTGTTGACACTCCCTTAGACCATAGCTGTAGCTTCCTTTAAGGTTGTCTTGCTTCCATTCTCCTCCCTCCAGTCCTTTATTAGCCCCACTACCAGACTGACCTTCCTTGTGCACAGATCTAGTTATGTCTTTTCATTCCTCAGCTCAAAAATCTTCCTTGGCTTCCAGTTGCCTACCATAAAAAGTTGAAATTCCTCTGCTTGGCATGCTAGGCCATTTTCAACCTTTTCCTATTCATCTTTTCTTCATATACTGTCTGCAGACTTATATGAATGTTCCAGACGAAGAGAGCTCCCCTCTGTTCCCCAAAGACTTAAAGTTCTCTTTAGCTCCATGCCTTTGCTTGAACTGTTCCAGTGGCTGGAAATGCCCTCCTCCTCCTCACCTGTTACAATTCTTGCCTATCCTTTCTAGTTCAGCTCCCTCCTCAGACATTCTCTCATCATTCTCTGATCTACTGCTCCAAATCATAGGGCAGATATCTCTCTTCTAGACTGCAGGTTCCATGAGGGTGGGGATCGCCCAAAGGAGTTTATGCTGAGCTCTGTATCAGTCACGGTGAATCCCAGTGTTCTGAAATTCTTCTTTCAGTTCAGTGGGATCCTTGGATCCTAAACAGTCGTGTCAGGGGGCTACAGGTGATTGCAGACCAGATGGCCAGGAAATCCACAAGGTCAGAGATTTAACACCCTTGGGTGGAAGAGGCTGAGCTGACAGGATGCTCACAATCCAGACAGTCATTCCAGGGACCAAACCCAGAACTTTGCCTCTTATGTAACTTTGTTATATTTAACCACATTTGCATTTATTCTTTTCATTCCTTCCCACTACTCTCCCTTTTCTGTTTCTTTCCTTCTATCCCTTCTCCCCTCCCATCCTGGATACATCTCCCTATATATCTCAGAACCCTGGAGGCAAGTTTCCATGTACACTAACAATCTGAGAAACCTGGACCAATGTGGAGGAAGGGGTGAGAAAGTCCGAAGAATTTCCACCAAGGCTGATTCACAGCATAACAATCCTATTGCAACATGGCTTCAGTTTGTGTCCTTGTTGCCATGATGCAGACTCCAGTTGGGCTTCGGTTGCTGGATGGTTTGTCCAATTCATTCATTGTCCCTGATTCTGGAAGGCTCGGGGGACCTTTAATGCTCTCATCACAACTCCTGCAGTCTCTCTGAATAGCCAGCAGCATGGGCCTCATTTAATGTTTATGGATAACCAACTCCAGTGAATCAACTAGTATTTTATCAGGTGTTAGCTAATGTGAAGACTGCAGCTGATGCTTAGGATAGCTTGGCTTGGGAGGGCTGCAGGAGTCCTGAGGGAGAAACTCAGAATTGGAAGTTAGGACTTTGAGTCCTGCCCCTGGCCCCAGGTGAGTGACCTTGCGTCACTCTGCTCTCTTGTCTGGGCCTCAGTTGCCATATATATTAATTGAGGGGGAATAGGTCCCTTTTAGTTCTGGGTCTGAGCTCTTCTGATTCCAAAGGTCACAGACTTGTGGAATCCCTAAATTGGAAGGAATCTCAGTGGCTAACTACTCCAACCCCTATCAAACAAGATTCTCTTTTGAGATAGCTCAACAAGTGGGAAGAAGCAGACATAGTGCAAAGTCTTCTGGCTTGAGGTCAGCAGACCTGGGTTCAAGTCCCCACCTGGCTCTTTTTTCCCTTGAGACTTTGGGCAAGATTGTTATCTCTTCTAGATCTCAGACTCTTCAACTTTAAAAAGGAAGGAGTTGGACTCTAGCTTACTTGCTGGGGGTAATTCATTCTTTTCTTAAAGATCTCAAACCTCTCAGCAGTCATTGGGAGAGGCAACAAGGCTCAAATTTTATATGTGAAATAAGGCTTCAAATGTTTGATTTCACAGTCAGTGTGCAGAAAACTCACGTAGATGCTCAGAATGGATCTAAATATGATCTGGGGTTGTAACTGGAGTCCCACTCATTTGTGTACCTATTTGCTCCTTGTATCTTTCTGGAGAATCAGTTAACTGCCTTGGGACTCAATTTCCCTGTCTGTCAATGTTAGAATTGGGCCAGAAGGTCTTAGAGAGTCGTTCCAGCTCTAAACCTATAATGGGTGATGAGAAATAGCTCCTTCTCCTGGGCCCTATAGGATTACACTTTGCAGTTTATGTAACATCTCATAAATAATCTCAAAGCCCTTGGATTCACCATTGGAGAGGGCCTGACCCATCTTTATGATCAGAATTGGGGTTCCCAGGACACAGAGGTTAGAGGTCTTTTCACCCTCTTTGGTCCTATCACTCACTGTCCCTCTTGGGAGAGAATCCATCAGAATCATGGAAACCCATGGAAACATTGAACGCAAAGGATACCCAGTATTTTATGAATTGAAGGCTCCTGGCCTGTGAGCAGTGGGGCAGGGGCACAGCCCAGGGTGACCATTGCACTGGAGATGAGGCAGCAGCCTACTCCACCAGGTTCTTGCAAAGGGATCTGATACTTGTTTGTTCAAGAACTCTGCTGCTTAGCCTGAGAAATTACATTCACATTCCTACCCAGGAGATCCAAGAGTCACTGGGGCTGCTGACCCTGGCCTTCCCCAGCACTAGTTTTGTCTGCAGCTTTATCAGATTGTGATGAAGTTGGCCTGCACTGAACAACATTGCTCCACAGCTCTACCACTAGGCCCCTCCTTGGCAAGCTGCTTGTGTGTGGGGGAGCCAGTGCCCTAAATGCCTCCCTCTGGAGGCTGCCACTGAGCTGAGGGATTATCAGAAACATGCAAAAATGTTGGGAAAGCTAACTTCTGGGCAACCTCTACATGAACCTTCCAGGGTTCCCAGAAAAACATGCATTTATTAAATACCTACTGTATGTTTGGATTAAGGAGACAGAGAATATGAAGCACTTGCTGTGGAAACTCTTACATGATCTACCCAAAAGGTTGGAAATATTAATAATAGTCACTGCTTATTAATCATTATAATATTGCGACATTAATGACTGTGATTATCACCAATAATAATGATCAATTATCAATAATGATGTTAAGATTTGGAATTATCTTAATTTACAGGCTGTGGGGCTTATATCAAGCAGCCAATCAATAGGCATTTATTAAGAATTTCATTTGAGCCAGGTACTATGCTGAGGAATGGGGATACAAAGAAAGGCAAAAATATTGGGACTCCACAGCCTTCAAGGTACTCACACTTTAATGCAAACTACCAGCCTCATGTATTTACAAAGAGAATTTTTGTGGTTGTTCAGTCATTTTTAAATTATGTTGACTCTTCGTGACCCTATTGGGGGTTATCTTGGCAGAGATGCTGGAGTGGTTTGCCATTTCCTTCTCCAGCTCATTTTACAGGTGAGGAATCTAAGGCTTTCAAACAGTTAAGTATGTTCAGGGTCACACAGCTAGCAAATGTCTGAAGCCAGATTTGAACTCATGAAGGTGCATCTCTCTGACACCACGCCCCATACTCTATCCACTGTGCCACTAGATGCCCAGACAAAGTAAATGAAGCTGATAATTAAAGCTGAAGAAGCTGATGAGCTCACCAAATGGGACTGTAGACAGGGGAAGAGAAGAGGGCCCAGGACAGAGTCTGGTGGCCATCTGTGCTTAGCATGTGTGATACACAGCAGGCACTTAATCAAAGGGGGATTGGATAGAGTGCTGACTCTGAAGGACTGGGTCTTTCCTCATCCTTCTTCCTATTTCCTGTTATATGGCCCTCCTAGCTGTTCCCAGGTATGACATCCCAGCTCTACAGTTGGCTACTCTGTCTCTGGAGAATTCCTGGCTTTCTCCAAAGCACAGCCCAGGTGCTGCCTTTTGTAGGAGAAAGATCTTTCCTTATCCCTCCAGTTATTCATTCTTGAAATGTCTCTCTGGGTCTCCTATGTATGTATTTTCCCAATAGATTAGAAACTCCATAAGAAAAGGGTTTCCTTAGAGCAATGTCTTACACATGGTAAGGGCATCCTACTTGGGGAATCAAACTGAAGGAGCAGGGGGAAACAAAGAGAATTGGTGAGTCCAAGAAGGGAAGGAGAGGGCCACTGCAGCAGAGGAAATCAGGACAGGCCTCCCGTAGGAGGTGGCCAGAATCAAAGTCAAGGGGAGGCTTTTTCAGTTGAACTTCACTGAGTCCATTGATGACCTGATATTCCCAAGATAAAAACCAGGCATGGTGGAGTCCCCCACTCACCCACTCTGCCTTTGGGATGCCCAGAAATTAGCTTTCCAAACATTTTTGGTATATTTCTGATAACCCCTTGGCTTGGTGGTGGCCTCCAGAGGGGGGCATACGAGGCATTTGACTCCTGCCCCCATGCCAAGGAGGAGCCCACTGACAGATGGAGAGCACTTTGTTTAGTGCAGGGTGACCATACTATTTCTAATTGTTATTTGTAGAAAACCTTGATAAAACTGCAGACAAAACCAGTGCTGGGGAAGGCTGTTGTCTGGGGCAGGCCAGGGTCAGAAGCCCCAGTGATTCTTGGCTCTTGTGGGTGGGGAATATGAATGGAATTTCTCAGACTTAGTGGTAAAGTTCTTGAAAAAACGGAAAAAAAGGAAACAAATCAAGTTCTATGTCTGTGATTTAGGGCCTATGTTTTTTTTTAAACTCTGAAAATTTCCCCCAGTTCACATTTCCCGGAAGTTAGACCTCGTTGACTGAGGAGGAGAGTTTGATTATGAGACAGTCATTGTAACCTGAACCCAAAAAGAAGTCCCCTCTTGCTAATGTAATCCCCAGAATATTGGCAGATTCTAATCTGTCTGGGTCCTGAGCTGTCTGGGTGACCTGGGTCAGGGCTTTTTTTATTTTTTTTAATCTCTTTGAGCCTCAAGTGCCTCCATAACCAAGTTCAGGGGCTGGATCAGTGAAACTTGTAATTCTGAATGATGACTTTTTTCTTCCATCGTGGCTAACTTGAAATAGCTTGAAGAGAAGAAATTCTTGAGGTTGGGGGAGAGGAAGAAGGCCAGGAATAATCAAACCAGAAATAATCTTAGATCATCAAGCATTATTCCCTCATTTTGCAAATGAGGAGACGGGGCTTAGAGATAAAAGATGTGGCCAGAGTTATAGAGTGACTGTCTGTGGTGAGATTTGAACTCAGTTCTTACTGGACTCAGTTTTCTTTTTGCCTGTGATACTACACCCTGGACCTCCCAGAGCCTCAGTTTTGTCATCAGTAAAATGTGATAATGATGTTTCTAGCCCTTGTCTCCCAGACAGCTGCCGGGGTGGGGGGGGGGCTTAGGATGGGTAGAGCCCTGGATTTTGAGTCAGGAAAACCTTTGTTTGAATTCAACCTCATTCAATTTTAGACCAATCAGTAACATGAAAATAGAAGGATGAATGAAAAAGAATGCTAGGTGCCAAGCACTCTGTGGATACAAAGTGTGTATAGAGGTACATGGTCTACATTATAGATACAGATGCAAGAGCAAAGATGGCCCTACCTTCAAGGAAATTCCATTTTAATGGAACATCAGGGGTTGGTGTCCAGGAAGGAAGGGATGCTTTTTTTTTTTCAGAATGGTCAGTGAGGATCCTTCAACTCAATTCGATAAACATTTCTTAAGTATCTGCTGTGGTCTGGGGGAGCAGATTGAGCTGCCCTATTCAGGAACAATGACAAGTTGATTTCACCATATTTCATTGTTCTAGAACTGTAGGAAAAGTGAGCCTGGCACTCTGGAGGCCAGGGAAGATTGAAGTCAAGTGTGCCTAGAGTTTTTCCAGAAATTGTTTTCTGGAAGTGGCATCACTGATCAGGAGAGAAGGGTCCCAGAGTGGAAGCTCTTCTGGGGTGAGTAAATATAAGGTCTGTTTAGTTACAAGTGTTGGTACTTTAAAAATCTAGTGGTGACCCCTAAGATCTTCAAGAATCATAAACTTTGACATTAATTGATAAAGACTTTGATCTGGGGGACAGCTAAAGTCCTAGATCAGATACTTAAAAGTTGGAGGATACTCTAAAACCATCTAACCTCCTACCTGCAGGCATGTGGCCCTCTCTTCACCAAATAATTATTAAGTACCTGTTGAATGAAAGAGGTGATACAAAGGTTAGCTAGAAACTGATAAATCAAATAGATCTGTGATTTCATCAATTTTCATGTTCCCTCCAACTGGTTACCTCCCTCCACACTTGCCTGTTGCTGCTGACTAGTTTCTGTGTCTTTCTAGAATTTTGTAAGTATGTCCATCATGTTGGTGGTCTTCCTCACTTTCTCTAGATTTTGAGGGGACACCTGGACTGTCCCTTTGTCAGCCCACATCTTCTACCTGTTACCAGTCTTCTTGATGACCTCTTTTACTTCAGTTGTTCAAATTTTCTTACTGGTTTCAGTGTGCTGTAGCCTGTTCATAGCAACCATGGGCACCTCCATTTTCTTCTATGTGACACTGATTTTCCATTCTTCAGATATCGTTGTCTTCCATGTCTTGGAGCTATACAACAACATGCTTTGAATGATGTATTAAAAAGACAGGTTCCCGTTTTCCAAGAGAAACTTGGGGTGTTTAGGAATTTCCTGAAGGTAATGTAGCTTGCTCTCCTCCTGTTCAGTTCTGGGCCCAGCTTATTGTCTACTTGTCCTGTTGCTCCCATATTTGCTTGCAGATAGACAAACTCTATCAGGTGTGCAGTCTACTTCAGGTCATGATCTGAGAAACAGATGTTCTTCATCCACTTGGTCTTTCCTGTATGAATGGTTAGGCCAAACTCTCCTTGAGCTCACCATAATAACAGAAGTTGTAGAATTATGGAATTGCAGAGTTTTAGAATTAGAAAGAACCTCTGTGGCCAACTAGGTTGATCCGTGCCTGAAGGGAACCTCTTCTATAACATACCTGATCCATAGTCCTTCATCTTCTTCTTATGTGGGAGCTACCATCTCTTCTGGCTTTGTTGATACCTTTAATATTTAGGAAATTTATCATGATAACAAACCTAAATTTATTTCTGCATTTTCCAGCTTCTGTCTTCTGGGCCCCCAAATAGAACAAGTTCAGTTCCCTTCTTGCCTATCCACCCTTCAGACCTTGTTGTGGTTACCCTATCCCCTGCTCACCTTTTCTTCTCCAGGCTAAACAGAATGTGTGGTTGTTTCAAGGGATCCTGATGGATATCTTCATTGTAATAAAATGTGCTGAGTACTGATATGGTGATGGTGATGTTTGTCCTTTGTTCTCAAAGAAGACCATGACATCAGGGAAGGTGATGCCTCAACTCAAGTCCCATTTCCTGCCAGCTGCCTTTTCTCATCCTTCAGTCTTAGTACCTTTCCTCCAAGGTTGGCTGCCATCAACATCCCATGTATTCTCTCTGAACAGGGTGGTGTGCATCCTCTTCTTTCTCATTAACCCAAGAGCTTCTGGAGACTGCCTTCCACCCTTGAGTATCCTGAAGGCTTAACACTGGGGCTGACACAAAGAAATGCATGATGACTATTGGCAGACTAACTCTTATAATAAAGGATTTAGTTAAGCAAAACAAATTACCTGTAAAATGGGGGTGATAACAGGGTCCATCTGCTAGAGTGGTTCTGAAGATCAGTAAATTACTTTAATGGAGTTCCTGTAGTAGGTCATCATAAATCCTTCCCATCCTCCATTTCCATGCCCTTTTCCCTGGTTGTTCTCCATCCTTGGGATACAAATCTCTCTCCTTATCTCAGCCTCTACAAAGACCAGGTTCAAGTTTCTCCTCCTCCCGGATTCTTCTCTTGTTGTTTATTCCTTTTGGAATTGACTTTGCATTTATTTATCAATATGTCTTCTGTATCCTCCCGGAGAGAAGGTGAGCAAATAAGAGGCAAGGATTAGTTTTGTTTTTCGACCAAGTTCTCTTGGAGCCGACACAGAGTCTTGCCTAGGTTAGGTCTTGAATATATATATTTGTTAAATTGGATTATTTGTTTCATTAATCTTTATTAAATAAAACCACGGGATGGGTGCCATCTAATGTTTTCTTCTTGGCAGGAGAGTGAAGCTAAAGGTGTTTCTTGTTTCTTTGTCACTCCTGTGGGATCTCCATTTATCTGACTTGAATTGGAGATGATGTTTTATTCCCTATTTGTAAAGAGGTCTGGACCGAGACGTTTTTTTCTGTTCTTTACCCAAAAAGTCATTTCCCCAGCTGACGTGGGGCTGCTATTTGCAGTGTGGGAACTAGCTCTAGGAAATTAGCTGGTGTGAGAGTCTGGCTGCTCTTCTGTTTTCTTTTCTACCCATAGAAAGGATTTTAGGTTTCTGTCATTTAAGTTTGGTGTTTGTGGTTGGAGGCTCAGGTTCTCCAGACATTGCTGTTTCCTGATCTCAGCAGGACCCCTCGTGCAGAACTCATTTAAACTGCTGCTGATGGTGCCTTCAGATGGATCTCTTCTTTATAAGCTATCCTTGCAGACCATTGTTGCTGTTTATTTCATTCTCTCCATTTGTTTTCTCTGGGTCTTTAGAATTCCCAGAGGTTACTTGACATGTTTTTTGGTTGCCCCTCCCTTTCCAGTCTTTGATCAGATGGGCCTTTCCACTCCTGCTTTGTTTCAAACTGACCCAGGAGCCCATCCCCCCATGTGAACATGTGCTCAGTTAGCAGGGTTCCTCTCCTTTGGGGCATGGCTATCTCTCTAGTGACTTTCTCCTTTGCTCATTCCACAGAGCTGGTTTCCTTCCAAACCTAGACACTCTAAAGATTAGGCTGCTGCCTAACTTGTCCGTCCAGTTGGCCTCCAAAGAAATGACTTAGAGGCAGCTGGGTGGTAAAGGGGATAGAGCCTGGAGTCTGGATTCACAAAGACCCAAATTCACATCTAGCCTCCAAGTCATTTAACCTTTGTTTGCTTCAGTTTCTATAAAATAGCCTTTCTCTCATAGGGTTATTGGGAGAAGATCAAAGGAGATCATATTTGTAAAGAGTCCGTCACATAGTAGGAACATAATGAATATTTCTTCTCTGGGTCGCTGTTTTTTTTTGCAAGGCAAATGGGGTTAAGTGGCTTGCCCAAGGTCACACAGCTAGGTAATTATTAAGTGTCTGAGACTGGATTTGAACCCAGGTACTCCTGACTCCAGGGCTGGTGCTTTATCCACTGCGCCACCTAGCTGCCCTGGGTCACTGTTAAAAGTCAGTCAATTATTCTCGCTTTTAACTTGGAGTCCCTATCCAGAAATCTTTCTTTGGTGGGTCCAGCAGTTTCCAATATCTCTCCCCTCCTGGACCATCTCCAATCTACCTCTCCCTTACTACATTCAAGCAATCAATAGCATAATACAGCATTGCCATGGAACCAGAGTTGTATCACATTTTCAAGTGTCAGAAAAATAAGTAACTTTGTAAACCCCAAAATGCAGCTGCCTCCTTAGGAAGCATCAGGTTCAGGGGAAGGGAGTGGGAGAAGACTGAAGATTGCCGGTCTCGTTCTCCTGCCCGAACAGCTTGGATCAGCCTGGGCTCGAGTCCCAGCATCTGTGGTGACATTTCATGGCCAAGCCCCAGGGCCTGGAGCTATCCATATTTCTTCCACTACTCAGTAGTGGTATCCAGTCTCCATTATTTGTGGCACTCCCCTCTCCTACTCTGCCTTTACTTGCTCTCTCCAGGCCAGAGGTGGGAGGGACAAATATGATTTAAGACCATTCCTTCTTTCAGTCCATAGAAAGGGCAAAATTCTTCAGTGGAGTCAAGGAGACTCTAGGGAATTTCTCCTCTAACTTACAGACTTCCATGGCTAACATCCTGATCTCCTTATCATCCCTAGTGTTGTCTGGCACATATTAGCCAATCAATAAATCTTTATTGATTGATCCATGCTTGTGGAAACTGAAATCAGCTCTTCATTCTTTCCTGGGGTCAGAACTTTTAGACTCACTTGCAAAATTTACTGCTTTATACTTTCCCTATTGAACTATACCATTGATAGCAGTCACAATTGTACAGATAGTTCAGATTGATGTAGACACAAGATGTGGCCACAGATGTTGGTATGGTAAAAAGATGCTAACACCCTTTCTCTCCCCATTGAGTCAGAAAGCCCACTGTATGGGTGGGCTGAAAATGGGTACTCTTCCTGGGAAGTTTAAATAGATAACCCTTGGAATAAGCCAGCAGTTTGGGAGTTGGAGACGTATAAGCATGAACAGTCCCCTTCCTTGGGAGAGGAGAGGATTTTCTCTTCCCACTCTCTAGTGGCCTTGGCATCTAGTAGCAGTGATTCACTCATCTGAAGTCTGGGTCAAGAGGATTTGGGGCCCAACCGAGGGAGCAGAGGCATATATTCCAAAAAGACACAGACACAGATAGAGAGAGGCAATTATTCAAGGCTATAAACATCTTTAAGATATGTGACCCTTGGCAAGAAGAGAGCTGATTATGGACTTGAGAGAAAACTGGCCTTGGTGATGGAGAGCCGACATGCAGCTAAAGGCTTCCCCAGAAGAGAAAGGACTTTTTGAGACCCCGGATGCCAGAGGAGTGAGTAGTCTTAGTCACATGCATTCCTTACCTGTTTATTGCCATCTTTGTCACCTAAGTTTGTACCTACTTTTCCCTTTGTGTGCGGGTTGTGCCTAAGGTTAATGGGCAGGGGATGTTTGTAACCACTGCTCTTACTTTTTGCTAACAGCCACTTGTATCTAATTGAATATTAATGGAAATCACATCAGTGGAGACTTATGAGCCACAGTGGTCAGAGCTTGCATCAGTAGAGAAGCCTAGAATCTCAGGGACCCAACCTGTGAGCATAAGTTCAGGTTGGAAGATGGGCTTCACTTAAGCATGATTATGAATCAAAGTGAAAGTAGCAACAATTGATCATAAATTTAGAGCTTTAGTAGACCCCAAAGACTCTCTAGTTCAACTCCTTTATTTTGCCGATTAATTTATAATCCTTTCTTCAGTGGTCCTTTATTTAATATAATTTTCATTGAATTGTGGTCAGTCAAGGTTAGGTTTAATCTGTTTTGCTAATGTGCATTTGTTTATGAGGTTGTTATGTACTAGTACATGGTCAGTTTTTGAAAAGATGCCATACATAGATGAGAAGAGTGGATATATTTTTCTGGCAAGTGTGAAACAGAATTTGAATCCACATCTTCCTTAATTTAAGTTCAGTGCTGTATCCTTACTGTTTGACTAGCCCTCAGTAAGCTTATATATATACTTGTACATATACATATATATGTATATATATGTTAATAAACATGTCTAACTGTCAACATAATGAAGACAAACAAAACATTAAACTGTGCATATCTAATACAAAAACATATCCAAGGTCCATGCTGTCATAGCAGCAGATTAGCCTGAACAACAAAATCAAATAGGAGCATATTCAGATCATGCAGTAATGATCATTTCCATTAATGACCATCTGACAACATCTCCAGTTTCTCCATAGTATCATAAAAGTCTAGTCTGGTCATCTGTAGAATAGAGCTGCCTCATGTGTGCTGGTGATTAATCTGCCCACATTTGTT
This sequence comes from Macrotis lagotis, assembly GCF_037893015.1. Classification (NCBI taxonomy): domain Eukaryota; kingdom Metazoa; phylum Chordata; class Mammalia; order Peramelemorphia; family Peramelidae; genus Macrotis; species Macrotis lagotis. The sequence continues at coordinate 189,892,447 of NC_133665.1, forward strand.
CCTGAGCCAACTGATGGTGTGGGTCAGTCCTGGTCCTCATCAGAACCCTAAAGCCAAACTTGTGAGGGGCCCAGTCTGGCTACTTGGGGGGGGGGAGTTTCTTGCTGCTACTGGCTTTAGTCCACTTTCCTTCTAGGAAATGAGGGGGCAATTTCTGACATGCATTAGACTCCACAAGAGGAGACTGATCACTTGGACTAAGTAATCTGGAGTGTTAACCATTATTTCTGTTTACCTGCCCATCAGAGAGTTCAATTAACTGTCCAATGGGAAATAATGGTTGGGGTGAATTTTCTATCTAGAGCCCCCACTGGTGTCTCTGACTACTGTGTAAATAAGACAGTTACTTAGCCTCTCTACAACCCTTTAGGAGATAGTTTTTCCTTTCAGCTTGATAACTCTTTGGCACCCCCTGCCCCCCCCCCCCCCAACACCAAAGCCTCTCAGAACTCTTTCTTCTTGTTGAAGGTCCTGACAGCGATTGTGGGCATCGTTCCATCCCTTCTTTCTTACACAGCTCTTCTGAGCTGACCTTTCTGGGTATGCTTAGCTTCTCTGTTATCTGAGACGCCATGCTGGTTGAGAAGATCTATTGTCTCTGAGACCAGACAGAGGGGGAAGCCTGGGTGGCATTCCTGGGGGTAGTTGGAGGAACTTGCCTCTATCACAGGGCTTGCATCTGGTAGAGGCAGGATTTTCACCCAGGGCTTCTCTGAAAACAAATGAACTCATTATACTACACCACCTCTTATTATTTCAACCCAATTAGAAAACTGGGGAAAAGTCTTACCATAGTTTTCAAGTGTTCCTATATGAATTAATTTCTTCCAGTCATTCTTAATGTTCTGGACTTCTATTGTTATTTAAAAACAAGACCTGCTCTAGAAGGTCCAGGACGTAGAGGATCCAGCATCTTTCCTCCTCCAAACTAGGGTTAAAGTCAGGCTGGGGTCACCAGCCCCCTTCTTCTACCTCTTTTCTTTCTTTCTTTCTTTCTTTTTTTTTTTTGCAAGGCAAACAGGGTTAAGTGGCTTGCCCAAGGCCACACAGCTAGGTCATTATTAAGTGTCTGAGACCGGATTTGAACCCAGGTACTCCTGACTCCAGGGCCAGTGATTTATCCACTACGCCACCTAGCCACCCCAAACCTCTTGATGATTTCAAGAGCTCTTTTCAGTGATGACTCTGTAAGGGGAGAGTTCCTACGAAAGACATTCTAGTTGGAGAAAGATTTGGACCTCTCCCACCAGAGGCATCTGGGCTCTTGGCCTTGTCCATGTTCTGTTCAGTGCTGGGTTTCTGTAGACTTAGCTCTTCTTGAAGATCACCTGTCCTAGAGAAGCATCAGATGGGTGTCTTAGCAGAAGGAACCCTAGTCCTGACCCCCTCCTCTCAGCTCCCTGTTGGACATGCTGGTGGCTGAAAAAAGTCCCAATATTGGCTATCTGTGGTAAAGGAAAGAGCCTGGAGCCCAGAAAAATGTCCTTTGAAGTTCCTAGCTGACCACCCTGCTATGGGAAACCAGACCTTCTCTGCAATATTTGACAGAAACTTCTCTTTATCTCTCTTAGACACATACATGTCTTCTTTCTTTCCCTTATGTTCTCCCCATCACCCCTCCTAAATATTCTGAGGTTTTCCGAAGGGATAGTTTGTTATTTTTTTTGTTGTTGTTGTTGCTGCTTTTCTCAGCTTTTATGTGGAAATCTGCCAGCAAACTCACCAAGGGAGATCATGTCATTTTTGAGTAAGTGCTTCTGAAATGAGTCATTTTAAGATTTTTCCTTAATTGTATTTATGTAAAGTGATATAATTCTGGTGTCTGTGAACTTAAAAAAATGTATTTTGATGACTGCATCTTGGGATTGGTTTTCTTTGGTCACCCTATGAACTTTATGCACTTAGAAACATAATTCTGAGGAGGGGTCCATAGGCTTTGCCAGGTGGCTGCTGAAGGGGTCCCTGACACAAGGAAAGTTAAAGATCCTCTGTTATAAAGGAAGAAACTCATGGGGAAATTGAAAACCCTGTCAGCTCCTGATAATTGTGGGTAAATATTATTTCTGAAGGAGTTCTAGGTATGTTCATGCATACATGCTTACATTCATGAGTAAGTGCCCATGCATTTACATGTATATGTGTGTGTCTGTATTTACATATATAGGGAAGTCTGGGATAGTGGGCAGAGAGCTGGTCTCTGAGTTTAGAAGGTTTGGATTCAAATCTTAACCTTTGGTGTATCCTGACTGTGGGAGACCTTGGCCAAATCCTTTAACCTACACCATTTAAATCACAGGTCTATGAAAAAAAATTATGTTTGTACACTGAGAAAGTATTAAAATATAATCCAATCAGAATAAATCATGTAATAATAAATGACTGATGGAGGGAAAATCATGACTAAATGCTGACTTTGGATAAAGGCACTGTACCACTAGGGTTACAGCATCAAAAAGCTAGGCAGCCCTGCCTTCAAGTGAGCTGGGTGGGTGCTTCTAGTGATAGCATTCTTGGATTTGACTTATGACTTCTGACACAATTGCTCTTTTGCAAATATAGGTTTTTTTTAGGTTTTTTTTTTTTTGGTAAGGCAAACGGGGTTAAGTGGCTTGCCCAAGGCCACACAGCTAGGTAATTATTAAGTATCTGAGACCGGATTTGAACCCAGGTACTCTTGACTCCAGGGCCAGTGCTTTATCCACTGCACCACCTAGCCGCCCCACAAATATAGTTTTGAGGGAAGTGTTTTTAGGTCCCTATAGAATGCAGCTGAATGGGCTCTGGAATTGGGGTTGGGAGAATGAGGTTCATGGCCAGCTCTGCCTCTTGGGTGTGAACTTGATAAAGTGAGGGTTCATCCTCCTTGGGCCTCAGTTTCCTCACTTGTAAAATAAAGAGATTAGAATACATGATCTCTGAATCCCTTCTGACCTTAGGCCTGTGACCCAAGGAGTCCCATTCCCAGTGACCTAGGTTGAGACTTTTGGCTACATGGGATAGCTCTCCTGGTGGGGTGTGGAAGCCTGGGGTCCTGACGCATCTCTTTTCTGTTTCAGGCTATGGTCAGACGGGCCCATTGAATCAGAGGGCTGGGTACGATGCCATCGCATCTGCTGTTTCTGGTCTCATGCACATCACAGGACCAGAGGTAAATATTTCTGATGATTACACAGTGAAACACAGTCACTTCTCAGTGGGCCAATTGAAAATATTTTCTTCCTTTCTTCTCCCCTTTCCCAACCAAACTTGGTTTATGTTTCTTAAAACAAAACAAAATCTGGGAGCAGCTAGGTGGCATGGTGGATAGAACACTAGCCCTGGAGTCAAGAGGACCTGAATTCAAAATCAGCCTCAGACACTTGATTCTTATTAGCTGTGTGACCTTGGACAAGTCACTTAACCCTGACTACCTTACCTAAATAAAAAACAAAACAAAACCAAAATATGAAGAGGGGAGAAAGAAGAGCAAGGGAGAAGCAACCTTTTTCTTTTTTTTTCCTTTTTAGATTTTTCAAGGCAATGGGGTTAAGTGGCTTGCCCAAGGCCACATGGCTAGGTAATTATTAAGTGTTTGAGGTCAGATTTGAACCCAGGTACTCCTGACTCCAGGGCCGGTGCTCTATTCACTGTGCCACCTAGCTGCCCCCAGAGAAGCAACCTTTTCTGACAAGTCATTAGAATGGGAGCTCCTTGAGCACAGGGACTCACTTGTGCCTTTCTTTGTATCCCCAACTCTCATACAGTAGGTGCTTAATAAATGTTTGTAGATTGAGCCCTCTGCTCCAAAATTGACAATGGCTCCATTGTCTGTAAGATAAAATGCAGCCTTTTCAACCTGATGATTTTGTCTCTTCACAGTCTCACCCCACCTCCTTCATGGCCTGCTCCTCCACCAACTCTACTTTCCACCAAGTTGGCTTCCTGAATTCCACACTGTAGGTGCAGACTTAACCAGAGGAGCCAAGTCGATTGTCCAGTGTCATCTAGTTAAAGGAGAAATGGAGCCCAAGTTACTCCTATCACATAAGCATTGTCCCTAACTAGTCTCTCAGGGTTGTCCTTGATCTCTGAACTGCTGAGAGGAGCTGCAATCATCCTAGGTGATCATCTCTCACCTGTGTTGTTAAAGTGTCCATTGTTCTCTTGGTTCTGCTCCCTTCACTTAACATCAGTTCCTGTAATTCTTCCCATGCTTCTCTCAAGTCTGACCACTCATGATTTTTTATAGAACAGTGGTCCTCCATAAAAATTCATATATCATAACTTGTTCAGCCAGGGGGTGAGGGGCCATTATTGTTGTTTGTTGCTCTCAAAAATGACCAGTGACATCACTCAGAGAGTGGTTGAATGAACACTTAGAGACTTTTCGATCAGGATTACCCAGAACCAGCCTGGGCTGATTGAGAATGGGTCTTTCCAGAGTAAGCTCATTTCCTTTTTTGGACAGGGTTCCTAGAAGGCAGATCAGGGAAGTGCTATTGGTCAGAGAACTGGAAGGGACATCCAGATGTCTCTGAGCAACCTCTTCACTTCTCAGATGTTGGCACATCCCCATGTGGCATAGACTTCACTGGATTAGGAAGGTGGGATTTGAACTCAGCCTTTTTGACACTTAAATTTTCAATGAGACAGTTAATACAGCCTCTTGCTATATCCTCATTGATTAGATAATAGGTAAAAAGTAATAACTTATTATATGTCAGATTTTATACTAAGCTCTTGAGATATAAAGAGAAGCAAACAATTCCTACCCTCAAGACTTATACTCTAAAGTGGTAGGACAGTGCGGGGTGCAAGAGAAGGGAGCAGCACCCCCCAATAAAACCCACAGCCAGGACTAGTCCTGTGGAATCAAAACCAGGCAGGGCAGAAATGCAAAAGGGTACAAACCCCTGTGGAGGTTTGGGGCCCTGACCACAGGTTAAGGAAGAACAGCTTGGGAATAGCGAGGAGCAGCTTGGCAGGTCCTGGCTTGCCCTGCCCACCAGCAGCAGGGAAAGCTTTCTGAAATGTTTATCAAAGAGCAGTTCCCTCTGCTGGTCAAGGGCAACTGGGCGTCATAGTGGATAGAGCCCTGGGTCTGGAGTTAGGAAGTCAAATTCAGCCTTAGACATTTACTGACCATGTGACCTTAGACAAGTCACCTCATTTCGATTTGTCTCAGTTTCCTCAACTGTAAAATGGCAGGTAATATATATTGATTTCACAGGGGTTTTATGAAGATCAAATGAGACAATATTTGTATAGCACCTTGCACAGTGTCTGCAATGTGTTAGGAGCCTAATTGTTCTGGTACATGGTAGGTGTTTAATAAATGCTTGTTCTGGCACACGATAGGAGCTTCATACGTTTGCTCTGGCTTATGATAGGAGTTTAATCTGTGCTTGTGCCTTCCCCCATCTTGAGATGACTTTTTAGTAGTGCTACTCCCATAGGGATAGGCCATCTGCTCTCCCCTTCCCCTCTCCCCCCATTGAAACATGGAGCAGAGTTTCTCTAGGAAATCCTGTGGATTTAAGCTACCAGCCCCAGACTGGGAGAGATGGTTGAAAGTCAGGGAGAGAAAGGTGCCACCTATACCATCTTTCCAAATCCAGACTTGAATTTTTACACTTTAGGTTTTTCCAGTTTTTTAGCAGACTTCTCTGGGCTTTTTAGAGCAGAATTAGGCCAGACTGCTGTGGGGGGTGGGGGGACACACACACACACCTTGCCAAGTTCACTGGGGAATCCTTAGGCAGGAGGACCCCACCTGTGGTCACTCTCTGATGGGAGCTGGCAGCCCAGGCAGCTGTGGGAGGATTGGGCAGTGTTGGGTGGTGGTCCCTGTCCCTGGTCAGAGAACATCTGTGCTACTGTGGCCAGTTATCCTCCTGGCTTACTTGGGGAAGGTCATGGTCACCTAAGTGTAGTTGGGACCATGGGCCCCAACTTGAGAAATGCCAGTAGCTGCCTCTTATTTCCAAGATCAAATATGGCTCTTCAAGAACCTCAGCTTGGCACTTCCTGCCTTCTGCAACCTTTCTATCCTCATTATTCTATCCTTCCATCATTCCTTGTAGTCAACAACCTTGATAAACTGACCTCTCTTTGCCTTTGCTCCCTCCTCCTCTGGTCACCTCTGGCCTACCCTGATGCCCCAGCACTAGGGCCTTTTTCCTCCGTAAAGTTCACCTTAAATTTATTTTCTGTGTGCTGATTGATAGATTTCTTGTCTCCACTTAGAGAATGGAAGCCCCAGGGGAGCAGAAATGGCTTCATTTTTGTCCTTGTTTTCCCAGAACACAACATAAAGGGAGATTTCCTTGCACTAGGGAACTCCTAAATGAGGAAGCACCCTTCACCAGTGCAGGTTGACACTTTCCTTACAGTAAATATTAAGTGCTTTTTGATCTACTGATTCACTTTGATAATCAGGAATGGGCTCAGAGGAGGGAGACAGAGGTCTCAAAGCCATGCCATAGGGCCAATTTTGAAAGGGTTGGAGAAGAAAAGATAGAGTCCCAAGATAGGTCTAAAGATAGATGTAGTTATATAGATAGATCTGTTTTTTTAAATGCAAAGTATTCTCCTGGAGAAATCAATGATCATCATGTGGATTAGATTGGCTCTGCTTTGATTGGGCCCCAGAGACTTCATGAGATGGAATTGCACATTTCCATAGTAGATGGAAGCAATGCTTCCGCATCACTAGAACTGCCCCCCAAGTGACCTGGGCTTCCCTGGGAGATGGTGGGGCTCCCTTCATCCTGGGACATTAAATGAAGGCAGAGGACCGCTTCATGGCTATGTGATAGCAGGGATTTCTGCTCAGATATGTTTGGGATTAGCCTGGCACCAAGGTCCTGTCCATCCCTAAGAGACTGGGATTCTTGGGAGGGTTGGCATTCTAAGGAAGATTTTCCTATACCCCTTCCCCCATTCCTCGTGCAGACCCCATCTGTCAGCTGCCCACTTGCCTCTCCCTCCCCATCTTACCCTTCCTGATCCTTTTTTAAACTCCTCAACCCTTAAATTTTGCAGGCTCCAGTTTTTATGGCCTCTGGGGATTTGGGGGATCTAGAATTCACTTAGCAAAACTAGCCAAAATGCTGGTCCAGGTGATGGATGGGTCCTTGTTTCTTTCTGGATGAATGACCCACAAGACCAAACTCTTTTAAACCTGGAAGGGGGAAGAGGGCCTATTTACCCACTTTCCCCCGAGTCTTATCAAGGGCTTGTAGTCTGGCTTTGTACCTACTGAACCCAGAATTGGATCAGAATTAGGCCAGACTCGGGGGGGCTCATTGCCCACCTCCTATAGAGGCTGGTGGGGGCCTGGCTGGCTGGGCTCATTGCCCATTTTCTGTAGAGGCTGGGGCAGTGCCTGGCCATGCATGTGACAGTCAGGGTGCTGCTCTAGGTGTTGCAGTGAAGGGCTCGACCTTTGGATGGACCATTCACTTGGGTTAGGATCAGAGCATTATGTTCAGTTTGGTTCACAACATTTCCAAAATCAGGGAGCTTAGAGAAGATCCTGAGCAGAATGACTGAAATTGGTTGACAGAAAAAAGACCCATGAAGCCTTCAAGGATTCTTTTTTTAAATTTTATTTAAGGCAGTGGGGTTAAGTGACTTGCTCAAGGCCACACAGGTAATTATTAAGTGTCTGAGGCTGGATTTGAATTCAGGTACTCCTGACTCCAGGGCTGGTGCTCTTTCCACTGCACCACCTAGCCACCCCACCAGCTAGGCAATTATTAAGTATCTGAGGCTGGATTTGAACTTAGGTCCTCCTGACTCCAGGACTGGTACTCTATCCACTGTGCCACCTAGCTTTCCCTCCTTTGAGGATTCTTAACCCAGGATCAGTGAACTTGTGTGTTCTGGGATTTTCCCAAGAGGATTTCAGCATAACTGACATCCTTCATAACCATCTATACTTCCTTTTATTCACTCAAAAACCATGCTTTGGCAAAGTGATCCATGGAAGGATAATTACACAAAGATGGGGAAGTTTCAGATCTGCCCAAAGGCTGAGGGACTGGATTATTCAGTTCAGGGTAGACGCAGAGAGAACTTGATTCCTATCTTTAATTTAATTACAGGCATATTGTGGAGCAATTTCCTTGTGTTTGAGGGAAGCCACTTAAAGAGAAGACATGTTGTTTGGACCTGACAGAGAACCCCTTGACCATCAAAGAGGGTAGTGGGGATTCTCTGGTGACCTGCAAGAGAAGAAGTGCCAAGGAGCCAAGAAAGACCAGTTGTTTTCTGAAGCACAGGGGAATTGCAGAGTCAAATAGAAAGGCTTAGGGCTTTCCCAGGAGATTGGGTGGGTCTGGGGGGGGGGGGCGTTGTTAAGTGAGTTAAAAGAAATATTTACTTGGAGAGGTAGTTGGTCAAAGGAGGCTGTCCTCACCCACCCATAGAAGTGGTTGGAGACCTAGGGTGCCTCCCTGTTAGGATCTGGACATGCTCCCCAGAGCCAGTTCTGTAGAGCTCAAGTAGGAAGACCAAAGCAGAGACCCCTGGTTCAAATGCTGCCTCTTCTTTGTGACTTAGGTACATTATTTCACCTCTCTGGGCCTTAGCTTTCCATCTGTAGAAATTGGGAATTGGACCAGATGGCATCTTAGGTCCCTTCCAGCTCCAGTTCTAGGATCCTGTGTGTGACCTTGGATGAATCATTTTGGTTTCAGTGGCCTCAGTTTCCTTCACCATAAAATGTCATTGTTGGACTAGGTGGCCAGGTCTTAAACTGTGAGCGTAGCTCTTCCTTCCTTCCATGATGATCATTGAAGTCAACCTTCACTTTAGAACATTTTCAAAGTTGTAATCCTGCCTTGACAAAGCCAGACATGCTCCAGATGATTCATGTGAAGACAGTGGCAGGAGTCCATAAGCCTTGTGAAGATCTACCTGGCTGGTCCATAGATGGAGAGAACACAGATGCAGGTGGGCTGAAGCCACTGTCATCACATCAGGAGACAGCTTGGGAGGCCCTCTCAAGACTAGCATTGACGCTGATGGACTATAGTTCTGTCCCAAGATAAAAGGGAGAATGAGACAGCCGGGTGGTTCGGTGGCCTGAGCTCTGGACCCAGTCAGGAAGACCTGAGTTTAAATCAGGCCTTGGACCTTTCCCAACTTGTGACCCCTGGACAAGTTACTTCACCTCTCTCTGCCTCAATTTCCTCATCTTTAAATGGGGATGGCAGAATTCTTGTGAGTCTCATGAGGTCATATTTGTCATATGCTCATTGCCTCCCCCTTTCCTTCTCTAAGGGACAGAATCTGAGAGCTGGAAAGGACTTTAGAATCCGTCTAGTTCACCCTAGACTTGGCCACACCTACTTTCTATAAATGCCTGACAAGGGTCAGGAACAGCACATTTAGACTCTAGCTCAAGAAACAAACCAAAGATGAGAGCCATCCATAAATAAAATGGACTGCCTTGAGGGTGGGTCCTCTCTTTTGGAGGACTTTAAGCAGTTGGCTCTATGCTGGGGCTCCTTGGTCACTCAGCCCTCCAATTCCATGACTGAGTTGACACCATCTTCCCACATTGGAAGGAAGCTGTCTTGTTCTCTCTGTTTTCTCTTCTTTAGACTTCCTCCAGCTGATTACCCCAGCATAGACTCAAGACCCTTCCCCATCTCTGTTGCTCTCTTTGAATGCTCTCCAGTTTAGCCATGCCCTCCCTTTAATGTGGCAGCTGGTGCTGATTGCAGAGCTCCAACTACATCTGAGGAATTTGGCAGATGATCCCTCTAAATGTGCTGGAAAATTTGATTAGTTTTTTGTCAGCTCCTTTTTCAGATGATCTGTGATCTAGCCGCACTGTCCCTATCTTGAACTAGTGGAGTTAATGTTTGAAAGCCAAATGGGGACCTTTGTAGTGACTGCTAGTCAAGGTTATTTTATTTTTAATTAAATTTAGTTTTTCCTACCTTCTTTCAGTCACATTGAGAAAGGAAAAAAAAGAAACAGACCCTTTATAATAAATGTACATATCTAAGCAAAACCAATCACCACATTGACCATGTCCAGAATCATGTATCTCAGCCCTGTGTAGGGAGGTGAGGAGCCTTGCTCCTCTGGAATCATGGTTGGTCATTGGAACTACGTCTTTCAAGACTTTTTTTTTTATCATATTAAAGGAATTGTAGTTCTGGTGTGGCTCATGAAAATCTTTTTGAATGTGGGCACTGCTATCCAGGATATTTATCTCGTCTGCCCTGTTTTTATTGAGAGTGACATCTAGCCAAGCCATTGATAAAGTTAACATTTAACAGCACAAGGCTAGAACTGAGCAAATCTGGGAAAAAACTTTCTCCTTTCAGGGCTATAAAATAAGGCTGTGCTTCATTCTGTAAAGTCAGATTAGATCAGAATCCTCATAAACTCACCAGGGAGGAAATTAGAAAGATCACTTGGGTATAAGAAGGAAATCCTCCTTGTTAATATGATAACCCAAGTATTCGATTCAGCAAGCATTTATTAAGCTCCTATTGTCTACTGAGGAATGTGCTATGCCTGGGGTACACAAAGCCAAATGTGAAATAGTCTGTCTTCTCAAGGAGCTTACATTCTACTAAATAAGAGGATTATGAGGGGCTAGCAGAGTCAAAGGGCAGGAAAGGCTCTTAAGGGTAATCTAATAGGAAGGGCCCCTTGTTTGAACTCTGACTCTGCCAGGAATGATCTGTTTAGGCCTGAGCAAATCACACTACCTCTGGGGGTCCTGGTTTCCTCATCTTTAGATTGAAGGGTTCAGATAAGCGAAGTCTTTAGGGTCTCTTTCAGCTATGGGTCCAGTGAAGCCATCTAGCTAATCCTGTGGCCAACTTTATTAGACATGGGCACTGGACTCTTATTTTCTGTGAAGACCCGGGGTTCATCCAGCGGCCACTTGGACAGCTCCTTGAGCTATGAATGTCACAGGGACTAGTCTTCTGGCACAGGGAAGGGCTGCCAAGTGTGGCTGTTGTGAAGCCTGCAGCTACTAATAGTGGAGCCTTAGCTCTGACTGCTGTTCTACCTTCCCTTTAGACAGGGAGGGGATGGGGGGCCATCCTTTGGTGAGCTCTCTGGGGAAGAAGGCAAATAGAAGACAGGAGCTTGGCCCACTGCTTCTGACTTCAGCTCCTCAAAGACACTATCACTCCCCAAGCGGCGACTAGAAACTTCTCAGTTTGAAGGGCCTGTGATGGTGTAGCAGGGTGGTTTGGGGCCCTCTCTACCCCATGGGAAGGACTTCAAAGGTATTCTGAGGGAACCACTTTGGCCAGCTTTGGTGAGTTCCCAAGGAGTCAAGGGAAGAAAAAAGTCTAAGTTTATAGCTTTCAGAAGGGCTAGGAAGACAGTGTGGATGCAGGGAGCTACTATCACTGGAGGCTGATGTGTTTGACAGCAGCCCCTCCCTCCAAGCCAGTCCTGCCCCTGGATCCTGAAATGTGGGAATGGGGGAACATCCAGTAAGCTCACACAGCTCTTGGTCCTGCCCTCCAATGGTCATTGAAGAATGAAGCAATCACCAGTCCCTTGGCTCCCACTTCACTCCCTTCTCGGCCATGCACGGTTCTGTTCCTGGGGAGCAGTAGGGTATCTCCCATGATGAAGCCACAGACTTGACTTCCTAGCTTTTCCAGAGTGTCAGCTTCCTGGTGGGCCAGAAAGCAGGGGAGTACCTTATTCAGTTCTCAGAATGGATGCCCTTTCTCCTTGAACCCTTTCACTTTGCTGCTAATGTATAGAACATACGTTTTCTTTTACTTTTTAAATTTTTTTAAGGCAGTGGGGTTAAGTGACTTGCCCAAGGTCACACAGCTACGCAATTATTAAGTGTCTGAGGTTGGATTTGAACTCAGGTCCTCCTGACTCCAGGGCCAGTGCTCTGTCTACTGCTCACCTAGCTGCCCCAGAACATACATTTTCTACTAGTCTGACCACTGGCAAGAAATATATTTAATTTGCTCTCATTAAAAACCAAATTCAAAATACCCCTCTATTTATTGATGACCTTTGTTTTTTTCTGCCATTGAACTTTCCCTAGTAAAAGAAAAACTATAAAGGAAAAGGACCAATCCTGGGGTCTACGCAACACTCCACCTTTACCTTCCATTCTCTGCTGAGATGAGGGAGGTGTCTTCCATCCCCTGTTCTCTAGAACCAACCCCCTCCTCTTCCAGGCTCCTCTCTCTCCCTTCCCCCCATCTCTGTCTCTTGTCTTCTCTGACTACCTTCAAATCTCACCTGTTACAGGAAGCTTTTCCCAGGGATTATCTCCAATTTACCCTGTAGGTAGGGCCTGTAGGGCCTAATTGTTTTCAGGTGGTCTCTAGCCTGAACCGTGAAATCCTTGAGAACAGGAACTGTTTTGAAATTTCTTTGGATTTCCAGTGCTGAACAAACAGTAGGTGTTTAATAGATGTTTGTTAATCAACTGATTGATAGTCACAATTAAGAAGTGGGTTGTATTTGGTACTCTTTTCTTTGACATTATTGTCCTCAAGGTTCTAATTGTTTTGTATAAATCCATATAGATCTTCCCTGAGTCACGGAATTGGAGATTTGGAGGAGACCATGATAACTATATAGTCTATCTCAAGACCTAGAGATAGCCTCTCTGATGTACAAGACAGAGTGGTGGTTCAGCCTCCTCTAAGACACTTTCAAGAAGGGGAAGGCACTTTCTCCTAAGCCAGCCCATTCCCCTTTGACTGGCTCATGCTTTGCTGATTCTTTACTTCCCTTTCCTCTCATTTTCTGAGAAAAATCCCCTGAATAATCTTTTATGCTAACATTTATTAAGCAAACATTAGTTAAGTGATCACCAGAGAGCAGGTGCTCCGGATACAAAGATAAAAGAAGACAAAGGAGCTTCCCTGTACTAGAAGCAATGTTAGCGGTCTAGAAAATGAAAAATTAAGAGCATACAAAGGAATTTCCATGAGAAGGACCCAGTGACAGGCAGGCAGTCAAGAGAGGCTTCTTGGAGAAAATGACCCTTGAGCTGAATTTGGAAGGAATCGAGGGATCCTATTAGATGGTCTGAATGGTTAGGTGGTAACAAGACCTGGATATGGAGACACCTGAGATGTTGTCCCATGCACCTGGAGATTCTCTGCTCACCTATCACAGCTCAGTAGCCTGGGAAGGACCCTGGAATACAAGGGGCAGTTGATAAAAGAGGCCTGGGCAGTGAGGTGTAGCTGTAGGAAAGGTTGAAAGGATGGATTCAGAGAAACCTCAAAAGACTGGTGAAAACTGATGCCCATAATCAGGAGAACAATTTGTACAATAACCACAATACTGTGAGACAAACAACTTTGAAAGACTAGGACCTTGATCAGTGCAATGACAACACAAAGACAACCATGATTTCAGGAAGAAGGAACCATGATGCTGTTCTCCTGATAGATGTGTTGGGCTCAGGGTGCACATTGAGATCTCTGGTTTTTGGACATGACCAATTTGGGAGTTTGTTTGAATAGACTATAAATAGCTGTCTCACAGTTTTCTCTTTTTTTATGTGGGGGTTGTTGGAATAGAGAGACAATAAATTTTTATTACTTGAAAAAAATTTAAAGAAACAAAATATATGGTATCCATCACAGGCAGTTACTGATATTCATGGAGGGAAATATCATTTGAGAGCTGGGTATATAGAGGAGAGAAGGCTGGCATTGAAACCAGAATACCTGGGGTTGGATATTAATTCAGTTGAAAATGATTTTCAATAGAAGCAATGCAACATGTTTTTGAATATATTTAAGACATTCTTTTTGTTTGTTTTTTAAATTTTTTATTTATTTAAGGCAATGAAGTGACTTGCCCAAAATCACACAGCTAGGTAATTATTAAGTGTCTGAGGCCACATTTGAACTCAGGTCCTTCTGACTCCAGAGCCAGTGCTCTATCCACTGTGCTACCCAGCTGCCCTTTATTTAAGACATTCTAAGTGACTCTTAAATTCCATCTCATGATGCCATGATCAGGAATGTTATTTATACTCTACCCTCCTCTTCCCTCATCAGGATGGAGATCCAGTTCGTCCAGGGGTTGCCATGACAGATCTTGCCACTGGGTTGTACTCATATGGAGCCATCATGGCTGGGCTTTTGCAAAGACACAAAACAGGGAGAGGTATCTACATTGACTGCAACTTGCTGTCATCTCAGGTAGGAGCCAAGCAACAATGTGATATTCATAGAATGGTCTAAAGGGAATGGCCAGGTTCTCTTTCCTTATACCAAGTCATTTCATCCCCCAGACTCTAGGGAGGGACATTTTCTTTTGTTGTGGTGGATTTTGTCATACTGAACATTGTTTGAAATACTTAGGCTTTTGGCCAGGACTTGAAAGGAGTTATTTCCAACAGTGAGGAGTGGAAACATAAATGGGCTGTGGCCATTGGGTGGATTTTCATTGTCAAAAGTATTTTTTGGTAATTATTACCAGGGTAGATTTTCTCTTCTTCCCGAGATGGGAGACAGTTGTTATGTGTTTGAGGCTCAGCCACCCTCTCTTCCAATTACAAGGTCCTTGGTTAACAAGGTATTTGTTTTTATTGAACTCTTGGTCATTTGGGGACCTGCATGGGCTTAGTTTGCTAATAGCTGAGTATCAGGAGTGAAGGGCACCATGGACAGAGCTCTGGGCTCGAGTTGGGGAGAGAGTTCAAATCCAGACTCAGATATTGATTGTGAGACTTGGGTCATTGCCTCACTTCTGTTTGACTGTTTCCTCATCTCTAAAATGGAGAAAAATGACAACACTTACTCCCAAGACGTTCAAATGAGACACCATAGGTGCTTAATAATTGTTTCTTCCTTCTTTCCTACAAGGAGAGACCAGGGAAGGGCCTTGGCATTCATCCCAGGACAAGCCTGGCTCCAGCCTTGGCTGCTGGCTCTTCTTGGTTGTAGACTCTCCGAGAAGCACTTCACAACCCCCCCCCCCAAAGTTAGCTCTTGGGTGTATTTCATGTGTTTTTCACTGGGAGCTTCAAGTCCACCCTCCCAAGGGAGAGCAAAATAAAATTTAATTTGTGAGAGGAGGCATTTTACTGTGGGAAAACTGCTTTATGGGCGCTGGGGGCTGCAACTTGGAATGTCCAAATCGAATACCAAACATGGGCAAATCGCAAACCGAGGAGCACAGTTCTGAGGTCTTTCTTTCAATGATTGGAAAATATTGTGAAGGTCATGTTACTACAAAAAAAAAAAAAAAGAAAGAAAAATAGGTAACAAGAAAATTTAGAGGTTTGTAATTGCTGAGTGGGGGTAGACTCTGGAGTCTGAGGAGATGAGTTCAAATGTTGTATTCTTTTTACTTGTTCTGTTAATCTGATGTCATCCATCTGATTTCTCTGGGCACTAGTTCCTTCATATTAAAGGGAGATGATTCCATGTTTGACTTTGGGGTCCCTTACTGTGTTAGAGTTATGATCTCTAAACCCAAATAGAAAGCCTATTAAAGAAAGTTTCCTGAACTCTTTTCCCTTTCAAGGTAGTTAAATTATAGAATCATGATTTATCAGAGGTGAACAGGACCTCGTTGAGCTGAAGCCCCCCAGCCTTGAAGTGGGAGGATACAGTATACAGTAGGCAGCCCAAGGTTGACCTTGGAATCATAAAGACTTGAATTCAAATCCTACCTCTGAGCTATACTCTAGGACTCAGGGTCTCAGGCAATTTACCAAGACCCTTAATTATAGAGCAGTTGGCATCTGCATGTGGAGAATGGACATGAAAACCTTTTTTTTTTTTTGAGCTACAATCTCAAAAACTCACAGAGATGTAGATTTTGAATTGGGAGTAAACATAGAGTAGATGACTCTAATTCAACCAGCTCATTTTACAGATGAGAAAACTGAGTCCCAGCAAGGTCCAGGGGGCTTCCCAGGGTCACCCAAGGAGTACGGGGTGAGGTTTGAACTCTGGCTCCTCTCATTTGAATTTCAGCTGAGACAGGCCAGAACCTGTGTGACCTTCATTGAATCACAATCTCTCAGGACATTTGTTTCTTCTCTTGTAGAAGGAGAGCCTGGGGTATTATTATATTTATTAATAATATAAATATATGAAATGCAGCCCTTCTAGGGCTGAACCCACTGTGTTGATTGGAATGGAACAGGATGTTATTGCCTTGTTAGTAATGATGCCTAGGAAGAAGCCGGAAAAATACAGAAAGACGTGAACGTTGAAGAGGGGAAATTTGCCAGTTCAGAAAAACACCGTAAACAATTCCTTTCTGCCTCAGATTCGAGTGTGGAGTTCATCATGCTGGGGGTGGCCAGCCCCCTTTGAGACCTCCTTATCAGACCACCCACTTGGTTCAAGCAATATTCAATACAAGAAAAATATACACAGTGTAAATGAAAAGAGCAGCAGATAAATCCCACTGCTGTGGAGTGATGGTGACTGTTCCTGGGGCAGAGGCTGTCAGCCATCAGCGTCATTAGCACCTGTAGCTACACAGAAAGGGAAAAGATAGTCCCTCTTCCCAAGGAGTCCTGGTCTCGGTCGTCCAGACTATGAGAATGTACAAATGAGATTATGGAAGGAATTACCAGAGGGAAGGCTTAATGAAGCAGGATCTGGAAAGACTTTCTATTGAAGGTGATGCTTTAATTTTAGCTAGGACTTGAAGGAAGCTAGGAGGGCATAATGAGGAATGAATGAATGAAGGAGAGAAAAGTTGCTTATTAAGCTCCTACTGTGTACAAAGTTCTGGGGATAGAAATCATAAAGTCAGATGCCCTCTGCTCTCCGGAGACTGATGGGGAAGAAGACAAATGGAAGGTTTGAGCCAAACATCAGACAAGATGGTTCCCTGGATGGTGGTACCTCCACTAAGGGTCATTTCCATTGATGGAATGAATCCTGTCAGTCCCTGGGTGGGTTTCTTGCCCAGTTGGTGGCATTTTTAGCTAGTGTTATTCATTCCATCAGCCTTCTCCAGAGTTTTAGGGGCTACAGTCAGCATCATAACAGGAACTGTCAGTCAGGAGCTCCTAGACTTCCTGTAACCCTCTGGTATTTTATATTCATTCAATAAACTTTGCATTCTATTTTCTCAATACAAAAATGAGTGGTACATTTTATATTTATATTTATATATATATATATATATATTTAAAAATTGTTATTCTTTAATGGTGTCCAATTCTTCATGACCCCATTTTGGGTTTTCTTGATAGAGATACAAGAATGATTTGCCATTTCCTTCTCCTGTTCATTTTGGGACCATTTGATCAATATGGCATCCTCTTTCTTTTCAACTCTGTATCCAGATGCCTTCTCATTCTAATGTCTTAGGATTTAAAATATGTATAATTAACTTAGTGGATATTTCAGTGAGTTTAGTGAATTTAGTGAATAATTGATTTCCTGCCTTATTTTGTAGTTTAGGTTGACCTTTGCCCATCTGCACCTTGGTTGACACATCCGGTATGTTAGTACTGTGACTAGCAGTAATCTGTAAATAGGGGAACCTTTCCACAGCAATTGCAGCCCAGAGAAGCCCCTTTGGAGAGTGTGGTTCTACCCTGCCGGCTATGAAATAAATGTGGGCTCACTTTCATGTTAATGAAATACTTCTTGTGCATCAAGCTCTGGGGGATATGGAAGCAAAATCAAATTAGTCATTTACCTCAGGAAGCTTACAGTCTACTGGGAGTAACAACAAACATAGGAAAGCAAGTGTAAAGTAGATTTTTGGGGACTGGAGCCATGACAACTGGGGGAATCAGAAAAGACCTTGTGCCTGTCATATCAACTGAGATTCGAAGCAAACTTGGGATTCGGGCTAGGATGAGGAGGACGGTCATGCTAGGCATGGGTACCAGCCTGTACAAAGCCCTGGAGGTGGGAGATGGAATTTTGAATAGAAACATTAATAAATAGGCCAATTTGACTGCAAAGCAGAAGGTGTGAGGGGGAAGAATCCTCAGCTCTAGATGGAAGCCGAGTGAAACTATTGATACCCAATGGAAGAATTTGAATTTAGTTTAATCATTGAACGAATAGAGGGCCCCCGAATTTTCTGAGCTTTGCCTTAGGAAGAGTAGTTTGATGGGAGAGAGAAGAATTGGAGGGAGATCAGCAATTGAAGTAAAAGGCCAGCACATAGAGTTAGGGAGAGACAGCCCATGAACTCATTCCCCCTCCCCTCCCCCAAATTCCACTTCACCTCAGCAATTTCTCAGGATGTCCCGTCTCAGCCAGCCTCCCACGGCAACCTTGATGTGGTCTTGTCCCATTCAGATGAGGGCTTCAGATGGGGCCTTCCTGGCTGGGTTTATGGGGGCAGCAGCCCATTCTACAATTGTCCTTTCATTTCCTTTAGACCTTATCAATCATTTCCTCTCTGGGATCATCTCCAATCAGATTCCACCTTCCTGATGCTTGGTCCTCCCCAGCCCTAATTGTTCCTGTAATTTAGGAGGGGTATTTGTTCTTCATCTTTTCTTTACGTTCTTCTCAATTTATATAAATATAAATAGCTCTCTCTCGTGTTTTCTTGCTATAATCATGGGTGATTTTCCTCCAGTTGCTGCATTGTTAATTGTAACAGGAATTTTCATTTAAATTAGTGAGAAAAAATACATGTGGAAAATGGAGCATGGGTCAAAGTGGATTTTTTAGATGAGTAGGGCTAAGTTTAGAATTTGTCTTAAAAAGAGCATCTCAAGAGGAATACATCAAAGTGTCATTGCTCAGAGATTTGGAAAAGAGGCTGTGTAACCTGGGGTACATGGGAGTCCTGGTACATGGGACTGCGGTTTACTCTGGAAAACTTCCAGGGCTGGCTATGGGGCAGTCTTCCCTTTGGGGACAGCTCTGATGAGTAGGAAGGCTTTCTAGTTACAGGGTTGATCTCTGTGGCTTTCCTCAGTTCTCTGTGTGAGAGTGCCAATGGATTGGCACTGTGAATGGCTTCCTTAAAAGAACCCTAATTGTGCTTGAAGATTGACTGCTCCTGAGTCTTCTCTCCTGCTCAAACTGTTTCTGTTGCTTCAGAGGTCCCCACTTTCCTTTCTAAGGACTCACCAATCATTGGTTCACTAGGGTGTGACCAGGGACCACTGGAGGCTAATTTTTTTCTTTTACTTTTGAAAATTTGAATGATTTTGGGGTCGGGGAACAACCTAATACATTGCTGGTGAAACTGTGAACTGATCCAATCAATTTTAGAGCAATCTGGAATTATGCACATAAAGTTATATAAAACATAATTTTATCTATATCCTTTGACCTAACAAGACCACTATGAGGTCTGTTTACCAAGAGATCAAGGGAAAATGGAAAAGTACCTATGTGGTCTAAAATATTGATAGTGACAAAGAACTGGAAATAAGAGGATGCCCATCTAAATGACGGTAATGGAATATTATCGAGCTGTTAGATAGGATGACCAGGTTGATTTTAGAAAATCATGGAAAGACTTGCATGAAAAAGTGAAGAGTGAAATGGCAGAAGCAAGAGAACATTATAAACAGTAATGAAAATATTATTGGAAGAACAACTGTGAACGAAAAAGTTATTTTGAGTATTATCAAACTCAGATCAACTACAAATGTGCTATCCACCTTTACAGTGATAAACTGATAAATAGATATATGCTTTTGTTTTTGGCTGTCTGTCTCTTCTTCTAGTGTAGAATAGGGAGGGAAGGATGGAGACAGTTCAGAACTTAAAATGGAACAAAAAAATTAAAACAGAAAAATCTGGATATTTTTGGTCACGAATCTTACAGAACCTCACTCTTTCTCCATGATTATTCCAAAATGATTGTAGCTTGGACATCACATTTGTGAATTCTGTATTACCCATACACCAATTTTTACATATCCAATGACTGGATATAAAAGAGTGGAGCATTCTAGGTGATATCAAAATTCCCAAGTGTGTACTTTTTTCTACCTACATTTTAAAAACTGGTGATTGGATCATCTCTTCCTAAATATTCTGTTTTTTGTTCCTACAAGACAAGAGGAATTATTAAGGACCTACTGTGTTCTTGGATTGTAGTAAACCCTGGAGATAAAAAAGAGAAAAGGTAAAACTTCTGCTTGCTTTTGAGGAGCTTACGTCCAAAGGGGAGACCACATGGAAATCACTGTGAACAGACAAGCTCCCTCCTGGATGACCTGGGGACAATGCATGGAGGGAAGGCCCCTGGCAAGAAGAGGGGCAGGAAACATTTGGGGTGAGTGAGATTTTAGCAGAGATCTGCAGGAAGCTGGGGAAGCCTGAAGGTGGAGGTGAGGAGGGAGAGCCCTCCAGGCTGGGGACTGACACCAGTTGGAGGAGGTTGGAGTCTGGGATGCGGAGGGGAGTAGGAAGACCTTTCAAAACCAAGAGGATTTGATCTTTGATTTTGGAGACAACAGGGGACAAGGACACCTTTTCATTTGAAAGAGGCTGGCACAATTCTTGTACCTATTAAACTGAAGCTACACACCTTTGGTTGTCTAGGTGAGATCTGAATATGGAGAAGAGAGAGGAGACTGTATAAAAAGTGTCTCTTTAGCATCAGAAATGTTCTGAGAGAACAGAATGTTCATGGCTGAAAGCAATTAATTTCCCATTATCATTAACAGTCTCTCCCAAAGGAGAAAGATTCTCTCATTGAACTTGAGCCATCAATCAGCTTAGTGGAACATTTATAGACTAGCTCTGAAATGCAGCACCCCCTTCTCCCCCTTCCTCCCCTTCCCGTGGTCTGTGCCATCACTGGCTTGGCTGTCATTGCCACTTCTCACTCATGGCTTCACATCTCCTGCCCCCTTGCCTTTGTACCTACTGTGCCCCTCACCTGCCTGTCATTCATGCCTCTGGGAATCTCTATCTCTGTTTACTTGCCCTAGCTGTTAGGGCCCTATCTAGAGAGGATATTTGATCTTGGTGTTGTCTCTATTTTCTGTGGCCTTCTTTGTGTCCATATTGTTTGCTCTCAATAAATAAATTGCCCTCCTTGGGGGCAGGGATTGGTTAATTCTTTAAATTTCTCTTTATCTCAGAACTGGTCAATGACCTTTAAGCTATGTAAATGAGAGAAAATATAAGTATGAAGGAAAGAGCCCCTGATACTATTTCCCAGGACCCCTCTAAAGGAAACTTTTGTGACCATTTTCATCTCTCTCACACATTTATTTTCTACTTTGAGGGAATGTTTATCTTAAACAAATTATTATTATTTATTATTAATAATAATAATAATAATGATAGACTGTATGGTATGGTGGCTAGAGAGCTGGCCTCAAAGCAGAAAAGGCCTAGGATCAAATGCTGTCTTTGCTATCTGCTGGCTAAGTCACCTTGGACTTGTCATTGGTCAGTGGGTTAGGCCTCCCTCTGAGATTATAAGTTGCAGAGAGGGTACAGAGAAGGATCATTGTTTGGGTGGGGGGAGGGTGCATTACAAAGATAAAAGCACTGGTCTAGTCCATATCATTAAAAAAATCATTTATTTAGAAATTTTATTAATTTGATAATTCACTTACCTATCTTTGTATCCATCTATCTGTGTCACTGTCTAATGATTTCATTTGAGTGGAAACTCCCTCCATGCATGAATGTTGGCATCTTGTCTATAATTTATAGTTCTCTATGACTATGTGGGGGAGCTGTAGGATGGGAGTCATCTGTGTAGTCTCTAGGCTCAAGTGGTTATAGGTCAAGAGTCAGACATAAACTGAGGCCAGTGAGCCTAACCTCATTTAAGGTCAGTGAGGTCAAGAGTCTTACCCGAGGCTGGGGGGTGGTGGTAGTGGGTTAAGTTTGAACTGAGGTCCTCTGAATCCCAGCCAGTCCTCCAGTTGCCAGGCAACACTGCCTTTCCTGAGGATGACATGGACTGTGTGAGCTGCCCACCAGAGAAGCTTGGGATTCAGCCCTTTGGGGAACTACCTGCTTTCTTTACTCCTTCTTAACCTTAGTATGTGGAGAGCCGCTGAATGACGGGATCATCCTGGGTAGCCTGAGGAGGGCTGGGCAGGCTTGGGTGGCAGCTGGGGCTTCAATCAGATTGTTTGTGGACCCTGGCAGGGCCACGGCTGGGATTGCCCCGAGAAGAGGCTTGCCTGCCCACCCGCCTCCTGGATGTGGTGGCCAAGAGCGCCCACTTCTTGGTTACAAAGTGTTTACCCTTACTGTGAAGTGCTTTTGAGATATATAAATCTACATGTGCACCTAGATATCACAGATATATGTATATCATAATACATACATATATATATATGTATATATATATGTAGAGAGAGAGAACAAGAGATATATAGATATATCTTATTTTTTTTAGTCCCAGGAGGATTTCTAGTTGTCAACTTCAGACCTTTGAATGTCCGCATCTAAACAGTGCCCTGTAGATGATACTGGTAAATAAGGAGGAAGTGGGTTTGGATGTGGTTTCAATTATGCTGTGGCTCCCTTTCCTCTGTTGTGGCTTGAAAAGAAATCTCTCTTGGAAGTTTTAATATCCTTCCTGTGTTTAATTGCAAACAGGCTCCTGACATCACCACCACAATGGGTCAGTTTCTGGAGGATCCAATGTGTATGTGGGGTGGGGGGAGAGGAAGCAAGAGGAGGGAGGGAGGGATGGTGAGAGAGGGAGAGAAAGGGGAGAGGGAGAGGAGAGAGAGAGAGAGAGAGAGAGAGAGAGAGAGAGACAGAGAGAGAGAGAGAGAGAGAGACAGAGAGAGAGAGAGAGAGACAGAGAGACAGAGAGACAGAGAGACAGAGAGAGAGAGAGACAGACAGAGAGAGACGGAGAGAGACAGAGATGCACACACACACACAGAGATGCACAGAGAGACAGAGACAGACAGAGACAGAGACAGATGAGAGAGATAGTGAGAGTGAGAGAGACAGACAGACAGAAGGACAGACAGACATAGACAGACAGACAGATGAGAGAGAGAGAGAGAGAGAGAGAGAGAGAGAGAGAGAGAGAGAGAGAAGAGCTAGAAGGCAAGCACACAAATACAACACCTTCTCTCACCCAGGTCATTTGTGAGATTTCCCTTTTCCTGTGACTATGGAGAGGGCAGGGACACCTTTCATTCTTGAGATTTCCATGAAAAGTTCTAAGAGACCCTATGGACCCAGGATGACTTGGTTTGTGCAGTGTCTTCCATTGGCTCATTTTTCTCAAGGCCTGGGTTCGTCCTTGGAAATGGAGCCTCTCCCCTTCCTAGACTCGTTGCTGCAGGAGATGTGAGCCACCTTCGCACTCACACTCCTTCTCAGACCCATAAAGCCAAGTGAGGAAATTGGTCAGCTGGGAGAGTGATTTGCTTAAGGTTGTAGGATCATAGATTTGGAGTTGAAAAGGGACCTCAGAGGTCAAACCTTCTATTTAGATGAAGGAAACCAAGGGAATGAAGGGACCTGCCCGTAGTCACACCAGAAAAACACAAGGGTGGGGTTTGAAGCCTAGAGAAATGATCAGGCAGCCTTTAGCCACAAATCCCGGGCTGCTTCCCAGCCAAAACTCCACCTTAACCAGGAAGCCTTCCTTAACCTCTCTTAAAGCCAGGGCCTTTGGTCCATTGATTCTGTATTATAGAACATGTTTGTACATATTTGTTTGTATGTTCTCTCCCCAATTAGATTGAAAGCTCCTTGAGGGCAGAGCCCGTCTTTTGACTCCTTTTATATCTTCTGACACTCAATACATTCTTAGTAAATGTTTATTTATTGGTTGGTTTTATTATATCATATTTCTTCTCAACTGTAGAGTTGGACAGGTTTAAATTATAAGCTTATGTAGCAAATACTCAATGATCCTTGGCAAATGTTCAGTCTTAGCCAAGTTTCCTCCTCCCTTCTCCATCTATCATGCATTCCCAGGCACAAATTAATTTAAGTAATAATTAGACACTTAAGTGTTTCCCTAATCCCATTGATGTGGGTTCCATTTCCCTTAGCATCCAGGTCAAGGATTTCTGGGACCCCATATGTAAATTGTTTCTTCTCGTGTCTTCCATCCCATCAGTGGGACTCTTGCCTCCAATAGTATTAATTATTCTGCATTGATGTCTGCCTCTCCTGGTCCTTAATTTCCCCAAAGTTCACCACAGAGGGTCCACCCAATGGGCAGAAGGTCTTTATCACTCCCTCTTGAAATTAGCAGTTCTCCCTTGCTTTCATTTTAATCAGCCCATCTATCATTGGTTGCATAAATTATGTCTCTTCCATTGTAATTTCTCATTTGTAATGTGGTCTCTTTTCTGTGTGGTCTTCCCTCATCAGAATATAAACTCTTTGAGAGCAGGGACTGCCTTTTTGCTTCATTGGATCCCTCTTGGATCTGCTCCTGACTGTCAAAACCATGTGTCAGGGGCAGCTAGGTGGCGCAGTGGATAAAGCACTGGCCCTGGAGTCAGGAGTACCTGGGTTCAAATCCGGTCTCAGACACTTAATAATTACCTAGCTGTGTGGCCTTGGGCAAACCACTTAACCCCGTTTTCCTTGCAAAAAAAAAAACCCTAAAAAAAAAAACATGTGTCAGCTGCTCTTTGATCCAGAAACTTCCCTCAGCACCTGGGGCCTCTTCTTCTTAGAACACTGAATCATTCCCGAGTCCTTTTCTTTTTATTTTATATATTTGATTTTATTTTATCCAGGTTATATGTAAAAACAATTTTAAACATTTTAAAACTTTGACTTCTGAATTTCTCCCTTTTCTCATGTCCCTTTCACCCTGGATGATTCCTCTGAATTTCTCCTGGGGTCTCCATGTTGTGAAATGACCCTGGACTGGCCAGCTTTCATTTTCTTCCTTACTCTTCTTTTTACATTCTGGACTTTACAAACACACCCCTGAGCTGGGTTCCTTTATTTTCCCTATTCTTCTTTTTAACATGTGTGTATGTGTATGTGTGGGGGTCATCTTTCTCCATTAAAATGGAAGCTTCTTGAGAAAAGGGACTGTCATTCTTTTTTTTTTTTGGCTTATATTTGTATCCACATAGTACCTGGTGAATAAACTCATAATGAATGTTTGTTGATTAATTTAATTTAAAAAATTCATTCATAATTTCAATTCTTTAGACATTGTTGATCTTCTATGACCTCATCTATGCAAAATATTTAACACTTCACTCAAAGAACTATAATGATGGAAGCTCAGTCACAGTCCTTATATCAGTGACAGAGGATTTGTGCTTTGAGATTGTTGTCCATCATTCTCCTTTGTGAACAGGCAGTTTAGAACTACTTCAAAGGTTGGCATATTTTTGCAAAGATTACATTAAGACTCCAGTATGCCCCTCATCTTGGGGAGGATGTGAGTGGCCTCTCACTCAAGGACATATTAAGTTTCATATATACTATATCGAGATGATTTGTAAACATGAGTTTTGTTCTGTATGCGACAGGGCCCAAAGGGCTAAGCATGGCTACTTGATGATACCTTTAACGATGCTAATTTTTAGTTTGGCTAGACCAGTAATAAAAAAAGAACCAGAGGTTAGGTTCACGATGATCCAATTTAACTCACTCTTACAAATTACAGCAGAAATTTTGTGGCATCATGGAAAATAGAGGCACAAATAAGGCAAAGGCATAAGATGAAAAGAGCAAAGTTCTAGAGCATTTTCAGACACTTTCATAGTTTATATTTTTTCTTTGTAGTTTTACATATCCTGGATTTGATTGAATGCTTATAAAATGAACTTTTAAAGTCACTTATATTCAAGAGTTGGAATAATTTTTTCCACTTAATTATTTGCTTTTGTGATTGTAGTCTGGCTTTACCTGTGGCTTCATGAACAGAGGAAGAGGGGGCCTTAAAGGAGATGAGATTATTCTATAGGATTCTATAGGAATATTGAATTCTGAATTCTGCAGAATCTTCAATGCTAGATGCCTCTGGCTAAGGGTATACTGTTCTTTCAAGAATAGACATTTTTTTTTAACTTGTTAAAAGAAGTGTCCCCTATCCTTAGCTCCAGTTAATATAACCACAAGATACACTGTTCTTCACCTTTCTTATATGAGAACAGATAAGAACCATTTTTTGAATTACAGAGTCAATCAAATGTGTAAATTAGGTATGATTCATTTCTAGATCCCTCTATTTAATCAGTCAATCTCAGATGTAGATGAAGTATGGATTGAATGAAAGGAGAGGATAAGAAATGTCTTATGTGTGTGTCAGACACACTTGGTGAGGTTTGACTATAGCAGAAAGCCATTGCAGAATCCAACATTTTAATTCTGGGCTGACTATGAGGGGGAAGTTCTAGTTGAACCCCTGAGAGAGGGATCTCTTCACTTTTGACCAGAAGATGACCCTGTGAACTCCAAAAGGTTTTGAGTCCCACTGGAGTCAGAAGGAGTGTCCTTGGAATAGCAGTAGATGATGGCAGTGTCTGCAGTGGGAGCTGAGGGCTGGGACTATGAAAAGGCATCTTCAGCACTGACCAAGGGCATTGGCCTTCAGAACCCAGAAAACAGAAGTACCCAAGGGGGAGAGGACATCCATCCAATCAGGAGCTGTGAGTTACCCTTTTACCATCTATGCTTTCTGAACTTAAATCTGCTTTCCTCTGGGCTCTGTATGTACTTGTGGGAGAGTGGACCTGTTTTTATTTATACTACACTAATAAATACTCCTTTCTAAATATTAATTAACACTGGTTTATTGGTAATTATTGGAGAGGAGCTTATTGGATGGGGGCTCTTGAATGATCATACTAGAAACGCTTCAGGGTTATTTTGAAAAGTAACAACCTTCTGTTGGAGCTTCAACTTTGTCAATGGGAGGTGGGCGAAGTAGCCCTGGAAGGGGCCCCATGTTGCAATGTCCCCTTGTTCATAACATGTGAGAGGGGTGGAAAGAAACATGCCTTTGAATGATCCTCCAAGACACTGAATCTAAGAGGTTCCAGGGACTGAGGTGCCTAGCTAGACTTGCCTCTGTCTTATCTTTTCTACTGCATACTCGACTACTGGTAAGAGCTCTTCTTGACTCCTTCCTGGGGTCACCCAGAAGCCCTTACCACTTTTGGAAACCATTCATTGTTTAGAAAACATTTCCTGACTGAATTTGAACTCACCTCTTTGTAACTTCTCCCATTCCCTCTAGTTTTGTCCTCTGGGGTCTAATCTGTGTTCTGTGAGGCAGCCCCAGTGGTAGGGCATTGGGCAAGAGCTATCAGTCTGGTCTTCTTTAGATGAAACCTTTCTAGGTCATTCATTCATTCATTGAGTAATATCTTCTTGAAGCCTTCCTACATGTAAGAACACAGGGACTGTCAGCTTACTCTCAGAAGGTTGTTGAAATCACAAGCCTAAGAACTGTTTAACATTTCTTTTATCCTTAATTTTTAACACAATGCATGGAACACAGTGCTTGTGACAGGTCTGCCATAAAAGGGCTTCTTGAGAAGTTTTATCAAGACTTTGAAATATGAAATGTAAAGAATGGGGAATGATGAATACAGGCTTCAGAGAAATGAGAAAATGCACGAATCTAGAGCAAAATAAATAGAATAAAACAGTAATATACACAATGGCTGCAACAGCATTGAAAGTTGGCATGTGTACCAGATTGCAAACTATTATAAAGCAAAAATCATCAAAATAGTTTGGTACTGGCTAAGAAGTAGACTGGTGGGTCAGTGGAATAGATTAGGAACATAATTTAGAGATGGAAATGATCATCGTAATTTTGTGTTTGATAAACTCAAAGATCCTGGTTTTGGGGACAAGAAATTGCTATTTGACAGAAACTGCTAGGAAAGCAGTTTGGCAGAACCTAGACATAGACCAACATGTCACATCATATAACAAGATAATGTCACCATTGGTACATGATGTAGACAAAGGGTAATACCATGAGCTCATTAGGAGAGTATGGAACAGTTGGCCTGTCAGATCTAGGATAAGAGAAGAATTTATGACCAAACAAAAGATAGAAAGCATTACAATATGTAAATTGGATAATTTCAACCATATTAAATTAAAAACAATTTTTGCAGAAACAAAACCAATGCAGCCAAGATTAGAAGGAAAGCAGGAAACTGGGGAAATTTTTTAATTACAGGTCTCTCTGATAAAGGCCTCATTTTTGAAACATAGAAAACTGAATAAATTTTTTATTTCATTTTTTTATCTTTTCTTTTTTAATTTTCTTTTTTGAATTACATGTAAAGATAGTTTTCAGAATTTTTTTTTGGTAAGAATTTGAGTTCCACATGTTTCTCCCCCCTTCCTTTCCTACCGCCTCCCCATGACAGCTAGTAATCTGATATAAATTATAAATGTATAATCATGTTAAACATAATTCCATATTGGTTATGTTGTGCATGGAGCATTAGAACAAAAGGGAAAAAAACACAAGAAAGAAAAGATATAAACAAACTTAAAAAAGTGAAAATAGCCTGTATTCAGGCTCCATAGTTATTTTTTTGGATGTGAATGTCATTTTCCATCACAATTGTCTTTTTTTATTTTTATTTTTTGTTTTTTTTCAAGGCAATGGGGTTAAGTGACTTGCCCAAGGCCACACAGCTAGGCAATTATGAAGTGTCTGAGGCCGGATTTGAACTCAGGTCCTCCTGACTCCAGGGCCGGTGCTCTATCCACTCTGCCACCTAGCCTCCCCACAATTGTCTTTGATCACTGTATTGCTGACAAGAGCTAAGTCTATCATAGCTGATCATCATACAGTTAAGGTATTCAATGTTCTCCTGGTTCTGCTCACTTCACTCAGCATCAGTTCATATAAATCTTGACATGTTTGGAGCAGGTAGGTGGCAGAGTGGATAGAGCACAGGTCCTGGAGTCAGGAGGACCTGAGTTCAAATGTGGCCTCCGACACTTCATAATTGCCTAGCTGTGTGACCTTGGGCAAGTCACTCAACCTCATTGTCTTAAATGAAATAAAAAAAAATTAAAGAAGAAATCTTGTCATGTTTGTCTGATATCTGCCTGCTCTTGATTTCTTAGAGAGAAATAGTATTTCCTCATATTCCTTTACCAAAAATTCATTTCCCAATGAATAGGCTTCCCCTTCCTTAATTTCTAATTCTTTGCCTCTAAAAAAAAAAGAGCCACTATCAATATTTGTGTGCAAACGGGTCCTTTTCCCATTTTGGGGATCTCTTTGGAATAACAGACCTAGTAGTAGGTAATGGAGTCACAAAGAGTAGGACATGACTTAACATACCGAACAAGAACAGCAACTGTACTGGGCTCCATGCAGGGGAAGCCGACAAAATCCAGAACAGAAGGACGTATCTGTGTCTCCATGCACAGTGACTTTACTGACCAAAGGTGCACAGAAGCCTCTTTAAAAGACACACTGAATCTCGCTTGGAGCAGGTTGTTGCTGCTTCAAAACAGTGGAGAGTAAGGGCATATGTAGATCCATTATCAATGAGCTCCTCTCAGGAGTAGAGGCAGCTCATGGGGTCAGCTGGGCCAGGATTGATGGAAACAAATAAGGCATAGGAACTATTCCCAGGCTTCCAGTTCAAGAAATCAAAAGTTTTTTTTTAAGGTCTTGTTTTAGATTCCTTTTTCTGTGATCTCTTAGTGGTCCTAAGTTGCAGCATCTCCTGAACTCTGGGAAAACATCCCCAAACAGCACTGGGGAGACTGTGGTACTTCAGGTTCATAACTGGCTTGGAGGTATTAGTAATGTTAGCTTCAAGGTAACAGGAGAAAACCAAAAGCTCTCTCCCTCTGGTTTCTGGCTCAGGCTATAATTCATTTATCACTTGGGGGGATGATGAAGGAACCTGTTGGTGGCTCTCCTCCCCTTCCTCCTCAAGATGTCAAAGTCACATGTGGGAACTGCAATCAGTGGAGGCACCCCTTAAAGGAAATTTGGTGAAAATTATAGTGAAATAAAGATGAAGCCTTTGTTTAGATCACTTTCTATTTTGGATGGAAGACATTGATTGAGTCACAGAAGGGAGGTCAAGCCCATGTTAGAGATTGGCATCAGGGCCAGAGGGGACCCGAGGCTCCCTTTGACTGTCACTGGATGGCACTGTTGCCCCACCAGTGATCCCAGATACAGGAGCTCTTGGGTAGTTAAAAAAAGTCAGTGAAATCCAGAAGGCTCCTCCCCATTCCTTATGTATGTAACTATGCTTGTGAGCTCCTGCCAAGTATTTATTCAAGATTTCCTTGTGGTCGAGTTCTGAGCTCATTGTTTAGTTGGTGCTCATCTAGTTGGGGCACATGTGGGCAGGTCAGCAGACTGGTGACTGGGAGGGCCACATTGTGGTCTGGATAGAGACGGCAGCATCTTTTCTACAAAGTAGATTTCAAACCTTCTATACTTGAATTTTAATAATAATAATGAGCTCACATTTATATGGTACTTAGTCTGAGCCAGGCATCTCATTTGATTCTCAAGGCAACTCTGGGAGATAGGCACACCTATTTTACAGAGGAGGAAACTGAGGCAAATAGCAGTTGGGTTTTCATTCCCCTGCTGCCTCTGCATCTGCCAGAACTTCCCTTGGTCCTGGGACCTTCTCACCCTGCAATCTTTTTCTGCTATGCTCATCTCCTATCAGTCAGCTCCTTCCAGGGACCTCTATGGTGGGACAGGTTGACCATGCTTTTTTTCCTCTCCTGATTGTGCCGACTCTCCAGTCTTTGCCATCCTGACCCCAGAGAGTTCCTTCTTTCCATGCCCACCCCTCACCCTTTTCAGCTATCTTTTGGGTGGTAGCTTTTCCCCGTTAGAGTGGAGATTCTTGGAGGGCAGGTCCACCTTTCTTTTTTTTTGACTTGTATTTGTCACGCTGTCTTTTACCCAAGCTTCTGGCCCAGAATAAGCACCTGCTGCCTCATTGCTTTGAGCTCCTGTTGGAACTGGCTCAAGGTCAATCTTGTTCAGATAGTGGTTGGGCTGAAACCTCTGGTGTGGATTCAGAAGATCCTTTCAGCTTGGAATCCTCTGCCTGGGATCAACATTGACAAGTGTGTGGGAGTGAAGGGTGGAGAGACCTCAAGCAGGAAATTGTAAGACTAGCAAAGAACTCAGGGAATCTGAGTCCTCTCCTTATTTTGACCTGCCCCCTCTTTTTTCATGACTTTCTCATCTAATTAGTGGACTTTTCTCCTTTCTTTGATCTTATCTTTAACCCTCATTCTTCAAATGGAATGACCGGCATTTTTTTTGTTGGTGGGGACCCCAGAGACCTCAGGTCCCACCTACCTCTGACAAGAATCCCCTCTTCAGCCTACCTATCAGGTGGCTATCCGGCAGAGGCTTTGACTTCCTGCCATACAATGGGGGAGGCACCATATGACAGTCTGCTTTGGTGATGCTCCCAGTGGGACAGAGTGGAGAGAGAGCTGACTGTGAAGCCAGGAAGAACAGATTCTCGCTGTAGGACCCTGGGCAAGTCATTTATGCTCTAGGCTACTCTCTTAAGTGGCAGAGAAAGTGTCAGCCTTTATGGGTGGAAGGGGTTTCCATACGCAGGAGTGCCCTAGGTCTGTGAAGTCACAGGTCTTGTCCCTAGACCCCTAACTATGAAGGAACTTTTCCTGCCTTTGGGGACTGGCAGTGGCCCCATGATTTCATAGATGTAGGGGAATTCCCTCTACTAATACAAGTTGGTGCCTTCTTTTGCTGCTTCCTTTTTCAGAGTTGGCTAGACAATTGAGAAGTGTCTTAATGCATTTGGGCAACTTTGGGAGGCCAAGATTCAGTACAAGGAAGATGGCAGCTCAATAACCTAGGCTCTGAGGGGGCGTCACCAGATCTGGAGTCAGGAAGATATGAGTTCAAATTCAGCCTCAAATAGTTCCTAGCTGGGTGATCTTGGGCAAGTCATTTAATCTCTGGTTGTCTCAGTTTCCTAATTTGTAAGATGAGGATAATAAAAACATCCACCTTGTGAGGTTGTAATGAGGATCAAATGAGATAATAATTGTAGTGTATTGGGGAATTCATATCTTCTGGCCCACCTTCCCTCTCCTTGTACCTCAAATACAAGAAGGCAAAGTAAAGAAAGCTAGTTGTATTAAGAAGAGAGAAACACAGAAAGAAGGACGATGGAAGCAGGTCTGCTGGGGGCTCCAAGTGGAGCCACCAAAGTCTTGCACTTTATTTTCTGGGTCAAGTCAGCCAGGGCATGGTTTGGAAAAGCCTGGAACAGAGCTGATTCTGGTCTGGCTGGAAGATGTCGAGGGGGAGGAGCAATATTCCAACTTCTGCAGTCTTTGAAGGGATTTGAGGAGATCTGAGACCTGCTTGGGGAGGGTCAGGAGCTCCTTCCATGAAGGGATCTGTCACAGAGGAAGCCTCTTTGCCTATTTCATCCAGTGCTCCTAGTCCTTTCCTTGGGGACCAATAAGAATGAGGCTGTTCCTCTTCTGACCTCTGAGATAACTTGAGGGGGAATAGCGTGTTCTTCCCTCCAGAGACCTCTCTTCTCCAGGCTCACCATTCCCACCTCTTTCAAGAGATCTTTAATTAATGAATGCATAAAACTTTTGTTGAGTGTCTGTTGTTATCCAAACACTGTGCTAGGGTCTGGAGCTACAATTCAAAAAACATGGTACAAAGGAAGCTAGTTCTCACTTGTAAGGCAAGGAAAAAAGTCCCAAGGTCCTTAGGGGCAGCGGCAAAGCATTGCTATACTTTCATGTTATTCCCACTGATTCCAGCCCATCAGTTTCTGATTCTGAGCCATTTATGAGGCCAAGGACCTTAGGGAAAAGTGACCTTAAGGAGCTGTGACTGCAGCCCCTGATGGTGGAGGGCTCTGGACGGGGGAGGGAGTGTGGTTACTCCTGAGGTCCTTGGGTTCAGGGTCTTGGCCTGTCGCTCTCTGGATCTGGATGGTGCTCCCCTCCCCTCCCCTCCCCTCCCCTCCCCTCCCCTCCCCTCCCCTCCCCTCCCCTCCCCTCCCCTCCCCTCCCCTCCCCTCCCCTCCTCTCCTCTCCTCTCCCCTCTTCTCCTCTCCTCTTCTTCTCTCTCTCTGCCCCCCCTTCCCTGGAGGGAAGCAATTGTTTGACTGGCTGGGGATGGCTCCTTTTCCATAACCTGCTGTGTGGATCATAGCTCTTAGGTTTGGGCTGGAAGGAGGACTTCCTGTGGTAGGAATTTGAGCCTGTTCACTATTCTGGTCACCACCCTCTGATTCTCTTCTGAATGCAGGAGAAAAAATTTATCAAGCACTTACTGAATTTTACCTTCTAATGGGGGGGGGGGTTATAACATAATTTAGGATTTGCAAGATCAGAGAGAGATCATAAAAAGGAAAAAGACCCACATGTACAAGAATGTTGATCACAGCTCTTTTTGT
Source organism: Macrotis lagotis (assembly GCF_037893015.1). Lineage (NCBI taxonomy): Eukaryota > Metazoa > Chordata > Mammalia > Peramelemorphia > Peramelidae > Macrotis > Macrotis lagotis. The sequence continues at coordinate 189,925,727 of NC_133665.1, forward strand.
GGTGGCAAAGAATTGGAAATGGAGGGGAATGCCCATTCATTGGGGAATGGCTGAATAAGTTGTAGAATATGGTTGTGATGGAACATTATTTTTCCAAAATAAATGATGAGCAAGCAGCTTTCAGAAAAACCTGGAAAGACTTGGATGAACTGATGCCGAGTGAAGTGAGCAGAACCAAAAGAACATTGTATACAGTAACAGCAATACTGCAATGATCAACTGTGACTGACCTCGCTCTTCTTAGCAATACAAGGATTTAAGACAATTTTAAAAAACTCATGACGGAAAATGCTCTCCACCTCCAAAGAACTGAATGTAGATAGAAGAAACTATTTTCACTTTTTTAGGTTTTCTTTTTTTATATTTATTCTTTCATTTTTTTCTTTTACAACATGACAAATGTGGAAATATGTTTTCCATTATTGTACATTATATATGTATAATCTATATTGGATTACTTGCCAATTTGGGGAGGGGGAAAAGGAGGGATGAAGGGAGAAAAATGTGAAATTCTAAATCATTTGAAAAAATGAATGTTAAAATTGTCTTTACATGTAGTTGGAAAAAGTGAAATATTATTAAAAATAAATCTATGAAAAAAAAGATCTATGATCCTATATGAAAAAAAGAGAAAATCTTGGGGTTGATGGGTAAAGTCATTGAGGAGGTGATTGACATGCCCCTTCCAGGAACAATGGTTGTTTTGATTTGATTACAGTTCTAGAATTGGAAGGGGGAGGCAACGGACAGAGGATGACAAGAAGATAGATGGCTGTGGCGAGATGCCAGATGGAGTGGGCTCTCTGACAGATACATTTAGGAGCTCAATGTCCAGCCTCCGATGTGGTACCCTGATCTCAGCACCATCCTCCAGATGTGCTCTGACCAGGGACTGTCATCACCTTCTTGTTCCTGGTCATAATGCTTCTCTCAGTTCAGTCTTAGAACCCATTAAGAGTTTTAGCTGATAAAATCATTTTTTTGACTCACATTTGGCTTTTTCAACTTGTTAAAACCCCAAATTGTTTTCAAAAAATCTTCGGACTAGTCATCAGGACTTAGTGGATTCTTTGGACCCACAATGGCACAAAAATTGAAATATTGGGATGGTAAGTTGGAGAAAAGGTTGAACAAAGTTATTTTATTGGCTCCTTGTGGTAAAAGTCCTTGCCAAATGCTTGTAATGTTACTGATGGTGGGGTTGGTGTCCAGGGAGAAAATAATTTTCTTTCCATACTGGGAGCTCCTGGATTTACTGAATAGGAGGGTGGCCTCTCTGATTCTTTTGGAAAGAGATGCCCATCTTAGGTCTTACAGGATTATTTATTCAATAGAGAAGAGTGGCATGCTATAGTGGGTAGCATGCTTGGCCCAAAGTCAAGAAGACTTGGGTGTGACAGTCTCTGACTCTTATTTGTTGTATGGCCTTGGATAAGTCATTTAACCCTTTTGTTCTATGATTGATGATGATGCTTTGTCCTTTATTCTTGAAGAAGACCATGACTTCCAGGGACATAGATTGGATCTGGGTGAGGAGGTATTCTGCTAAGTCACCAACCTTACTTTCTCCTTTGGAGTCATCTGGGTCCAGTGGTCAGATATGAGTCAGGATGACTGGAGATGGCCCTAGATGTGAGGCAATCAGGGTTAAGTGACTTTCCCAAGGTCACACAGCTAGCAAGTATTCAGTGTCTAAGACCAGATTTGAACTCCCATCATCCTGGATCCAAGGCTAATGTTCTGTCCATTGTACCCCCTAATACCCCTCCTTGTTTTGTGGACCATTACTGAAGACTTCTCTTCTAATTATAGATGTTAAGATTTTCTAGCTCTGATGGAAGTGACGCCCCCCCCCCCCCATCTAGGGAATGACCCATCTTTGGACATGTCCTTTTGACAGGTTGGAGAGAGAGTTGGCGGGGGGGAGGTAAGAGGCCCAGGGACTGGGTGCAGGAAAGGAAGGCAGAGATATTATCTTGGGAATTCCTGGGCAGTACTGTCAGGGCACAATCATCTGTATGCAAATGTGTTTAATGCAACATGAAAGGGAATGTGCCTGCCCGCCCTCCGCTCTGGTTACAGGCTCAGACATTTTTGTTGATACAGTCATTTAATCTGGGCTGTCTGGGGCAGGATTTTCTTCTGCTCAGGTTTTGAAGGGTTCCAGCAGGCAGCCATATAAGGTTCGGAGACAAACCAAAAAGCTTGCAGAGTTTTTTTTCCCACCAGAAGTTGAATTTCCCTGGACCTTCAATCTTCTGTTTCTTTTGTTTTTCAAAAGACAAATTTTGCCAACAAGTCATGTTATGACCAGAAGCTCATTTTGTGATGTAATGATAAAGACCAGCTTTTGCCCATTTATATACCTGCTGTATAAATAACAATGAAAAGTTGGGGTAAAGAGGTCACCCTCCTCCGCCAAGGGCTAGCAGCTGTATCTCTTGGAGCAAATGAGCTATTTGTCAATTGCTTTGTAACTGTAAGTGCTAGCTTTAGATGATGCTAAATCAAGGATCCCATGAATTTTATCATTGCAAGGAATTCTCTGTATAGAGTCTCTCCACTGAATCCTGTAGCCCCACTTGGCCTCATCATATTAGTAAGTTGGGGGATGGGATGGGGTACTGAATCATTGGGTCACCTGTCCAAGATCAGACAGCTGGGACTGGTCCTAGGCAAGGCTGGAACCGAGGCCAACCAAAGGCAGCTTCTGGAGTGGCTGCTAAATTCTCTGTGGCTATCAGCAGAATTGGTTCTCTTTATGAACTTCTTTTTAAAAGAATTTGCTGCAAATGTTTTTGACATTTTTCAGATGCCATCCTCATCTCTCTTCTTCATAACTGGGGAGTGGGCAGGGTCTAAATGGGGCCAGAATTCTTTGTGGAGCACACAAGCTTTTAAGGAGGAGGGGTGCTTAAAATTGCACTGAGATTTTGGGGATAGCCTGTGTGGTTGACTTCATGTATTCCTTCCTCTTGAATTCTCTTTGTAATGATTTTTTAGGTCATAGGGTTGCAATTGGATTCAACTCATAAGGTTCAAAAAACACTATACTAATTACTTAAGACTTAGAAAAGACAAATTGAACAACCCCCAGATGATCTTTGTCCTCTAAGAGTTTCCATTTAATTGGCCTGATACAGCTCCCAGAGAAGGCCAGGTCTGAGGCTAAAACTCACTGGATCCAGAGTCTGAGGTTCCAGGTTTGGATACAGTCTTTGAGTTTTCCTGCCTGTGAGACCTTAACCAAGGCCTCAAAGCCCTTCTCTGTAAAGTGGATGGGTGACTGGATGACCTCTGTGGTCCTGGCTCTGGGGGTCCCATGTAACTAAAAAGTGATTTCACTGGAAATGAGCTTTAATCAAACAGCCTCTTCTGTGCAGACAGTGAATGAAACAATCCCCACTCCCTGAGGACTTAGTTTCTAGTGGGGAAGGCAGCACATCCTCACAGACAGATCTGCATCCTCATAGACCAATGTCATCATAGACTGACCCACATCTTCACAGACAGACCTGCATCCTCACAGACAGACCTGCATCCTCACAGACAGATCTGCATCCTCATAGACAGACCAATGTCCTCATAGACAGATGGACTCACATCTTCACAGACAGATTCATTTCCTCACAGACAGACCTGAATCCCTGCACAGGGTGGTTTTTTTTTGGGGGGGGAGCACTAGCATTTGAAGAGTAAAGGCCTGAGGGGGCACACTAAACAATGATAATGAGTGACTTAGGCTAATGAGTCAGCAAGAGACTGAAATGCCACCGGGACCTTTGAATTTGACACCTGGAGCTTCCTGGGCGGCCTCTGGCCCTACTTGTGCACCCCCCTCCCAAGTCTGGCTGTGGTTAGGAATGACGTGCAGGGAATAGGAGAAGAGGTACTGCTGGCAGTCAGTGATGGGAACGGACACAGGAGTGTAGCAGCTCCCCCCGCCCAAGTCTCTCATGTTACCCCATCCCACCCATCTGAAACCATATTTGTGGGTAATTTGGAGCAAGAATCCTCTGCAAAGTGCGTGGTTAGAGGGTCCCAGTAGCCCTCAGAGGCAGCCTGTCCCTGCCTCCATTGGGATGCTCCACTGGGGAGAAGGAAGGAAGGAGATGCTGTCCACTGGCCAGTGGGACCCTCCCAGAACTGGTTTCCAGTGAATGAAGGCAACTCTAAAATTAGTCTCCATGGTCTATTTACCATTGTTGTCAGTAGGAGGCTTACTCTTTGGATTCTGAGATCCCTGTGCAGACCCTGCCTTCTGCAGTTCAGATTACAGCCCATCATGTATTATTCGAGTCCATGGCCCCCCTCCAAAATGAGCCCAGTGTTTGCTCCCACTTGCTGGGGGCTTCCCTGTCTCTTTGAACTTCTTGAAACTCTCAGGGCAGCCAGATTGTTCATTAGTTTCCCCTCACTTGGCCTATGAGCAAACCCAATTTTAAGTCATTTGATAATATTCTTTGTAATTGTTATTTTTCCCATCTCTATTTTAGCCTTCTCATGCTTGCCCTGTGTCTCCTCATCACTCTCCAGAGAGTGCTTGGTTTGAATGCTTTAGAAATTAGAGTGTTTCTTGGTGGCCCATATTCCTATGGATATTTTCTAGCGGATGCCATGCCCAGCCAAGGGCATTCAAGGGCCTTCCCTCTGTTGGTCCCCCTCCCTCTCCAATTTGTCTTATTTACAGCTGAATTGCACCTAGTTGTTTTCATGTTATCTCTCCATTAGATTGTGAGCTTCTTGAAGGCAGGGAATGTCTTTTATCTTTTTTGTATCTTTGGGTGGTCCAGTAAATAGAGCCCTGGCCTTGGAGTCAGGAGGACGGGAGTTCGAATCTGGGCTCAGAATCTTGATGCTTCATAGCTGGGTGACCATTTCTCCCTGATTGCCTCATATCCAGGACCATCTCCAGTCACCCTGATTCACATCTGGATCCAGATGGCTCTGGAGGAGAAAGTGAGCCCCCCCCACTGAGATCCAATTCAAGTGCTTGTCATGACATCACCTCCCTGATGTTATGATCTTCTTCAAAAATGAATGACAAGTATTATCTTTAGTACAGGGTTTTATATACAGTAGGTGCTTAATAGATGCTTATTGGCAAATATTATTGATATTAGAAAGGTGAGTCTTTCTCCCAGGAGAATTTTTGAGTCCTTGCTTCTCATTGTATGTGCTGTAAAGTTGGATAGACAGGTTGTCCATATGACTGTAGGACAGGCCTTCTTCTTCAACTTGGGTCTGTGGTATGGATGGTTAGAATAACCTCTGGGTTAGCTAGAAGAGGGCATCTAGGTGGTGCAATGCCAGGGAAGTGCCAGCCCTGGAATTCCAATCTGGCCTTGGGTATTTATTAGCTAGGTGTCCCTGGGTAAGTCACTTAACTCTGCCTCAATTTCTTCATCTGTAAACTAAGTAGAGAAGGAAATAGTCAATCTCTGTAGTATCTTTGCCAAGAAATCCTAAATAGGGTTCTGAAGAGTCAGACACGCCTGAACACAACTCAATAATAACAGTAAAAAGATGGAAGGAAAAGTGTGGTCAGTCCCCTGTATAGACTTGGAATCAGGAAAACAGGGGCGGAAATGTGCCCACCCTCTCATTTTTCAGATAAGGAAACTGAGGTAGGCTTAGCGAAATGAAGCGATTTGCTCATGGTCACATGGAACTAAGGTTGTCCAGTTCCAAACACAGGACTCTTTCTGTGCCTCTTGCTGTTCCACTTGAGCAGTCGCCAGAATTCATCCCGAAGTGCACTTGGATTCCCAAGATTCTTGACCTCTACCCATAATCATTTGTGAATGAGCTGCCTTAATTTTTCATTCCTGCTGGTAAACAATACGACAGCATTTGCATGTTCCTTCCCCATTCATTTCCCTTTCGGAAAAACCATCCATGTCAGTGGAGTTTTCCAGCTAAGTAGGTGTTTACAAGAGATCCCCAACTGGAATGGGGTCACTGCTCTCGGAGCAGACACTCAGTCACTGTCTGAGGTGGTTTTGATTAGTCAGAAGTGAAATCTATGACGTTTGGAGCCCCTAACTCTTGTCTCAGCTTTCCTGGGTCCAGAGTGGTTTGGCAACAACTTTCCTTGTGTGGGGTTGAGTCACTGACCACCGGACTAACTTATCCTCATCAAGAGCTGGCCCTGGGCCCTCTCTTTCAACTCCTGGGATTCCACCTCACCCCAGACCTACACAATAAATGGCCACCTTCCCATGACATTCTGGGAAGAGTTTCATGGGGGAAAAGAAAAGCAGTGTATTTGAAAGTAGAGTCCTGAACTTGTCTGGTGGTGAATAACTTGATAGGATAGTCAAGTTTACTTTGTGGTCTGGATGCTAACCATATGGAAACCAATGGCATAGCAGACGTAGTTTACAAGATAGTTTGTCTGACTCTCTCTTCTAATCCCTGGACTCCAGATTGGAGAGGGTCTTATGCTCTTGTACAAGTCACCTCACCTGTGATGGGCCTTCAGTTGCTTCATCAAAGGTGACCTTTGATGTTCTTCTTATCTAAACAGCTATGATCCTGTGAACTCCATTTGATATCAACTATGTCTGAAGGAAACTGGAACATTTAGACTGGAGAATAAAAGTGGGGAGGGAAGTATGAATGGTATTTTCAAATATTTGAAGGGCTGTGACCTGGAAGGAGGGGAGACTTATTTCTGTCCCCAAAGGGCAGAACCAGAAGCTAAGAGGCAAATTTAGGCTCCAAATAAGGATAAACCTCCTGAAGTGTAATGATTGGGCTGCTCCAGGAACTGGGGGAGTGGCCCCCTCAGGTGTGAGGATGGATGTTCCGTGGTTTCATACTCAACATGGAGCCACCAAACTGTCTATGAGGATCCCTTCTATCCCTGTATAACCTTCGTTGTTTTATTGTGTTATTTATTTTGTAAACCATTTTCCACTTAGATTTTAATGTTGTTTGGGCCACAGGCACTCAGGCCCTGGGGCCTCAGTGGATGGTGGGTTTAACACCTTGACTGTAGAGGGAATTCTTGGACTTGGATGGGATGGCTTTTTGGAAGTTCTTTTCCACCCAGCTGTGATTCTCTGTGAGTTTTCGGAGGCCCCTGTCCTCCACCACTTTGGCTTTACAACAGAAGCCTCTTCCTTGGTGTTCGTTTACAAAGTTACTTTGCTCCCTTCCCTCCTTGTAATGAAGAACAAAAAAAAAGAGTGCAGCAAAGTCTGCCAACCCAACTGAGCCTCACAGTGGGGGGGGGGGTCATTCTGTGCCCACGTGGTCCCCCACCTCCACAAAGAAGGGGAGGGGGCATCAGTAGCTCTGCAGTTCCTGGGGGTCCCATAAGAGGGCATTCCTTTGAAGTTCTTCAGTTCTTTATTAAAGGGCAGACAGCCCTGGTCTTTGGGTCAGGGTACAAGGGATTCTTTTGTTAGCTGGTACCTTAATGGTATCTAACTACTCTTACGTACTGTGTCTAGCCTGGGGATATAGAGAAAGACAAAAAAGGAGCCCCTGGGAGGGTGGCCCTGGAGTCAGGAGGACCTGAGTTCAAATGTGACCCCAGACAATAATGACCTAGCTGTGTGACTTTGGGCAAGCCACTTAACCCCATTGCCTTGCAAAAACCTAAAAAAAGAAAAGGAACCCCTGACCTCAAGACACTTATATTGTTATAGGAGACATGTCAATAAATAGGCAGATCTGAGAGATATATACAGTAGGTAGGTCATCTAAGAGGGGAAGGTCATACTATATGGAGGGACCAGAAAAGACCCCCTGCTGAAGAAGTGCGGAAACTGAGTCTTGAAGGGAGCTAGGAGGAGAGAGAGATTCCAGGCTTGGGGGGGCAGTAGGTTGAAATGAACTTTAAATGCCAAGGGAGCCACTAAGGTTTACTATTTAGAGAAATGACACACTCATGCTTAAACTTCTGGAAAATCACTTTGAAGACATTTTGGAGGTCTCAGAATGAAGAGAGTGGCTAGGCAAGGGGACCACTTAAAAGACTATTGTGGCAATTTAGCTATGAGATGATCGGGGCCTGGGTTGGGGGCTGGGAATGGATTAGGGGAACAGGTTGTAGAAGTAGAAAGGACAATGTTTGGCAACAGACTGGTTCTTTGGTGAGAGAGAGAGAGAGTGAGGAAGAGGATGTCACTGACTGAAATCATGAGCCGGGGCGGCTGGGAGAATCGGGGAAAGTTCAGGAAAAGAGAACGAGCTCTGGTTCGCACATGTCGATCTTCTCCTGATGCCTCAGATTTCATTCTCAGATGCCTCTGTCTACACTTTCAACTCTCACCTCCTTCTCCCCTTCCTGCAGCAATTACTGTCCTGTTGGACAGTCTTTCTGAGTTCTCCTCTATCTTCCAGCTCCCAGCTCTATTATTTGCCCATTTCTTTAGGGTGCTTTTGACCCTTGGTTCCAAAAGTGCCACTGTGTTCCTTTCCTAGTGCTCTTTTTCCTTCTTCTTTGCTCCCCTTCTCTCCCACCATGAAGGTGGTCCCAAGATTCTTACTTGGTCTTTGTTTTCTCACTTGTTAATGTCTCTTTCTGTCCATTTTCCTGATTTCTACTCCCATCTCTAAATTATATTTCCCAGATCTGTAACCCTAGTCCTGTGCAGAAGCTCTTCCTTTATCATTTCCTTTAGGAATCTCCTGTTGGCTGCCTAATGATTCTATTAAACCCAACATGCTGTAAAACGAATGCATTGTGGTTTAGTTCAAAGGATTCTAGAGAGACTGGGGTTCAAATCCTGTCTCAGACTTGCCAACTGGGTCACCATGGACAGATCGCGTAATTGCTGTGATCCTTAGCTCCTGCTCAGTCTTAGTGTGGCAAAATTATGATTTTTTAGTGGCTTAGAGATCATAGGATGGCAGTGATATGTTGGAATGTGTCTGAAATAAAATAGATGCTTAATAAATGTTTATTGATTGATTGGATGCCAGGGTGGTGAGGCAGGTAGTCAGCAGAGTTGTCAGTCACTTAACAAAATCTTGGGTGTGGCTCTTTGCCTCCTTTGCCCCTTTCTGCCCCCCCCCCCCCATGAATTTCCCTTCAAAGCAAGCCCTTGAAAATATCATTGACTTGACTGAAAACCAGCCCCAGCTTTTCATTTACCTAGGCTCATTTTAAATAAACAAACAAAAACCCAGCAACTTCCCTTTCAATCTCTGAGTCCCCAGCCTCAGATCTCCCTCTGACAAAATCCTGACGTTTTAAATGCACTCTTCTGGGTTCTTCCACTTCTTCCAACTCAGCAATATCACAGTAGAATACACACTGTAGTGGTTAGCAGTTTTCACATTAAGAGACAAAATAAAAATATAAACATAAAAGGGTAAACAAATTTTGGAGAAATAAGGATATGCTTGTAAAGGCTCAGGGGGAAGAAAGGGGAGAAGGGAAATAAGGAGCTGGTGCCTTTATTCTATAGTGTTGGCAGGTTTCAATAAAGAGGGATCTTCCCCAGCACCCCTGTGCCCAGTTCTCCTGCACTGCCTTGGAGAGGGGTCCAGCCTGCTGACTTCATCATTGCAACCTCTGTCACCTCCATGGCATCTGCTCTTCTGCAGAGTTGCCCTTTCAGACTCTCTTGACTTCTCCCTCCCTACTGTTCTAAAAGACAAGAAGAGAGTGATTTTGAGTCTAAGCTCTGACAGCTCCAAGATGTGGGCAGATCTCCCTAGGGAGGACTGAAGAGGATGAGCTCTGAAACTAACACTTTAGTGACTACATCTCCTAGATGATGCCCAGTGTAAATGTGGACAGGATGGCACAAAATGAGTATTTGGGTTTTTTATAGCTTTTTTTGCAAGGCAATGGGGTTAAGTGATTTTCCCAAGGCCACACAGCTAGGTAATTATGAATTGTCCGAGGTTAAATTTGAACTCAGGTTCTCCTGACTCCAAGACCAGTGCTCTATCCATTGTGCCACCTAGCCACCCCACTAAATGAATATTTGGAATGGCAAATCTATAGAACACATGTCCTTCAATTTTTATGAATTAATGTCTGGGTTGGGGCTATTTATTGACTGAGTTTTAAAGGGTATTTTGAGATCTGTAGTTAATAATAATAATAATGATAATTATGATGATAGCTAGTTTTTATATAGTGTCTATTATGTGCCAGTCAGTGTACTAAATACCTTATATATCTCATTTTATCCTTACAATAGCCCCAGGAGGGAGGTATTATCAGCCCCATTTTACAGTTGGGGAAACTGAGACAAATAGTGGTTAAATGACTTGCCCAGAATCACATAGCTAGTAAGTGCCTGAGGCTAGATTTGAACTCAGGTCTTCCTGACTCTAGGCCCAACCCTTTATTCACTTTACCATTTAGCTGAAGAGATCTGTCATCTTCAGTCCATGAACAGTTTTGAGCTTCTGATGTGTAATTTTAGTCACTGTGTAGGTTGTCTTGCTAGGTATGCAATGTTAACTGATGGCAGTTATTGCCAATTATTTTTCACAACCTATAGTTATATGTTAGATATAGTTATATCTAGATATGTTACATGGTTTCTACCATTTCCTTGTACAATTGACGTGGACCACTAAGTCTTGACTTTTAAAGAAGATTCTTTAGTTTCTGGTGATGATAGCCTTCTCTTACTGGTACGCTAAAGCACTCTATTTCCCTAAAGAGATACACTTTGTGTTTGTTGCTTCTTTGGCACCATATTTATGGTTGGGTACATGTGGTGGTTAGTCAAGGAAGGCCTTTGGATTAAGAAGATATTTTGGTATGATTGGTGTGGAGCTTGAATTGATCTCTGTTCAGGAAAGGTGTTCCATGAGCTTAAGGCTAGATAGAACTAGAAGGGAATTTGGTCAGTTAACATTTATTAAGGGCCTACTGTATGCCTGGCTTATTAAACTGGGTCCACATTGACCTTGCACTGGAGCTCCCACACTACATAGGGAAGGGAGGGTGGGCTACAAGATCAATGGTTGGTTATTGGGGTTGTTTATTAAGCACATTTTATAGAGATTTTCCTTGACATTATTGTGTTTGTGGCATGCTTTACATAAAAAAGCATTTTCAGTGTGGAAAACAGATGCCTTAGTGTTCCTACTTTATATTTTATAGATTTTCAGTATGTGAATAAACCATAAATGTGGAGCTTAGTCAAAGGCTTATTATTCCTATTACACTCCTCCTTGTCCCTTTCAGCTCTTAAGCTGTGATCCTAGGATCGTATATGGTTTAAAAAATACTCAACACACTTCACTTGGCTGGTGTAATTGCCACTGTAGTTTGCAGAGTGGCAGCTCTCCTGGAGAACAACAGGATCTGCCTCCCCAAAAAGTGAGACCAGATGCTCGATGCTTCAGCCTGCATCTGCAAGGCTATGGACTCTTTATTATTTTCCTGCCATGGGAAATAGGGTCATGGTGAGGAAACCAAGTTCCCTGGCACGAGACCGTTGGTCTGATAGGGGCTTTGGAAATGAAAGAGAGGCCACTGCTGGGATGTAATAAGCAAACCACTCCACTGAATGTTCCCATCCCATCTTTCCACTTACTCATCAACATTTTTTCCTGTGATTCATGGTGCCCTTGATTGATCGAGGGAGACCATGGTTCATTGTAAAGCAATTACATTTGATGTGCTATCTTAAACCTGTTTTTGAAACTTGGTCTCTCTTCACTGTCTGGTCTTACCTTCTGGCGTTTAATATCGGGTTTCCTTGTCTGTTTGATTTTTTGATTCCACCAGATTGGGCACAATTATTCTGGGCATCATGGAGATCTGTTTTCCTTTTGAGTTTGGTATGTAGAATAAACACTAGTGTGATTTCAACATTGTTGGTAATAATGTAAAGGAATGTGAATGTGGGTGTTCCTTTCATTAAGTTTAAAAAAAATGGGTGCCCTGAGATGGCTTCGATGATATGGAGAGTTAACTGTCACTGCAAATAAAGGAAGTCAAAGATGGCCAGCATATTATTGTAGCATGTCCATTTACTTTACAAATATTTATGGGTTAAAAAACAATCTGGCTTGTTGTTTGTTCCTAATTACCATAGAAATGCCCCATTTCTACTTCTGCTAAACTGAAAGTTTAGTGACCGACCTCTTTAGTGTGTGGGGGGGAGAATAGAAGATTCTGTTTGCTACCTTTTGAGTGCTCTGTTTTGTGACAGTCCCCAGGCCTGGAGTATATCTGGTATGATGGCTAGATCAAACAGTCTGGGAACACAGACCCCTCAGAATTCAGGGTGGGGGGCTGAGAATGGGTGCTCATTCTTCTTTTGTTGCTAATAAGTAAGGATCTCAAAATGAGAAACTGTAAAGGCTCATTTTTACTTCTAGGATCAAATATAAATGCTTCTGTCTGCCATTTAAAGTTCTTGACAATCTGACCTTATTCTTCCCTTAACTGGCCTTGTGGCTGTTCCTCATGCTTAACCTTGGAGCCATGGCCATGACTGGCCCCCATGCCACGAATGCTCTTTGTCATCATTTCTGCCTCCTAGAATTTCTAGTTTCTTTTTTTGTTTTTTGTTTTTGGTTTTTGTAAGATAAATGGGTTTTTAAGTGACTTGCCCAGGTCACATAACTAGGTAATTATCAAGTGCTGAAGCCAGATTTGAACTCAGGTCTTCCTGACTCCAAGGCCAGTGCTCTATCCACTGTGCCACTTAGCTGCCCCCAAATTTCTAATTTCTTATAGTCCTCAGTCAAAGGCCACCTCCTCCAGGAAGATTTTCTTGATCCTTTTTCTCTGGTGTGGTTTCCTCACAATGGCTTTGAATCTTTTCCTATTTGCTTAGATGCATATTTGTATCTATTTCTGTAGACTTCTGTGTATACTTATCTCCTCATGGTCCAATGTAAGCTTGGGGCAGCTAGGTGGTACCTTGGGGCACAGAGCACAGGACCTGGAGTGAGGAAGCCTCATCTTCACGAGTTCAGATCCAGCCTCAGACACTTACTAGCTCTGCTCCTGGGCAAGTCACTTCACCCTGTGGGTCTCAGTTTCCTCATCTGTCAAATGAACTGGAGGAGGAAATGGTGAACTCTTCTAGTGTCTCTGCTGAGAAAATCCCAAATGGGGTCATGAAGAGTGAACAGCAACAACAAGGGTCTGTTTCATTGTTAGTTTGCCCTCACCTAGTACTGTGTCCACTTTAGAGTAGCTACTGAAAAAAGTCTTAGTGATTCATTGAAACAATTGCAATATTGATTATATTATAGTTTGTAAATAAAACTTGTAAAAGTGTAGCTAGAGTAGTCAACTTTCCTACCTTCTTCCTTCTCCCAAAGAATCTCCAGAATTGGATGATGCTTCCAGAAAAAAGGCATCTCTTCTACTTCAGTGAATCTGGTCTGAGAGAACCATCTGCCACTGTACCCCACCCTGTGACCTTAATGGAATTTGGCTTTGCATAGACAGAAAGGCCACCTGAAGCCAACTGACTTCTGCAAAGAGGTTCACATATAGAAGACAGAAAACAGGGATCTTAAAAGCTGCTTACAGTTCCCAAGATCTATTCTAAGTAGCCCTAAGGGTCATCAAGGGAAGACTCCAATAGTTTGATGAGTTCCTCAATCAACTTAGTGAATGTATTAAAAAAAAAGTATTAAGCAACTACTCTGTACCAGGTGCCTGGAATACAAATGGAAAAATGAGAAAATCCTTGCCTTTCATGGAGCTCACATTTTAGATAACACACAATGATAGATTCAGCTGCAGGATAGATGGAAAGACCCATACATCCTTAGGAAGCCATGGCATGTCAGATGGCAGCTTCTGGAATCTGGAGGGTATAAAGGGAGGGCAAATGGTAGGGTTCAGAGGGTTCAAGAGGATTATTCCCAGGCAAATAATAAGTGTCCGTAGTCCTCTGTCTTATAAGAAAGATTATAGTTGGTGACTGTTTTCCCTGCTCATTCATTTGGTATTACTGGCAGTGGGTAAGAACTCAAGGGGCCCTTGAATTATAATCTCTGGGAAGAAGAGAGTAGACCTGAGGGTCAAGAATGGGGTGGGAGGAGTCAATAAATCCCTTCCACAAGGGCAAGTGAACTTCAGGGTCAGTATAATGCAAGAAGAAAGGGGAAGGTGGTCATTAGCAGGATTATTTTGGGTTCAGAGGTCTTTATAGCATCAGTTTTTCTGGGTCCTTCCAGTGTTTGGGGGAGGCTAGACCTCAAGTGGTCTAAGATTAAGGAGATTATAGAGTGTGGTCTTTTGGGGGGAAGTATTTGAGGGGGGTCTTCCCCATCCAGTGTGCATATGTCCACCAGTGTTTTGCCAAGGAAAGAGAGAATTCTTTCTGATTGACTGGGGCTGAGGAGGACTTTACTGAGAAGCCAACACTCTCTGGATCTATAAAAACAAGATGACAGATCACCTCTCTTTTTTGGCTTCTTCTCTCTGCCTCACACACAAGAGAGGTAAATGTATTTGTGTTTGACCCGAGAGAATTACAAGTAGACTTTCTCAGCTCAAGAGATGGAAAATGAGAGGCTGTGTTTGTGTGTGTGTGTGTTGTGTGTGTGTGTGTGTGTATGTGTGTGTATGTGTGTATATGTGTGCGCGCGCATGCGTATGTTGTAGGAAGGATAGAGAAGGATTCCAAATTCTTAGGCAATGTGAGCCTGAAATTTAACTTTTTAGCCAGAGAAAGCCAATTTCTTGGGCAGCACCAATTTTGGGAAGTTGTCTCATGAGTAATTCAAGGTTGAGAGTTCAGGCGCTGACTTTCTAGGGGGATGTTTCTTGGTGAAGGAGGAGGATCAAAAACATGATCCCTGGTGCTGAAGAACTAAAGCCACATCATAGAGTAGCGATTACTTTGAATTACTTGGACAATTCAGATCAGATGTGAAGAGGCATCACTTGAGCAACATTCCCCAAAGGATGCTGATTTTCCTGGAAGAGTACAAAGCACAGGATAGTAGGCTGAGCCTTGGTGGGACTGTGTCAGAATGATGGCCTCATCCCAGAGTCCAGGGGCAACCCAATAACAGCTTCATAGTCAATGTCTTCCTAGGAAAGAGGGAGCTGGCATCCACTTGATAGTACTGTTTTCCAATTGATGGTTTACTCTCATCAGTCTTGCATCTTCAGTGTATTTTCTCAGAGTGAAAGAAAAGCTGTCCCATACTCTATTTGTATGCATTACCCTGACTACTTATATAAGAACTGGGGACCCCTTTACTCCATATTAAAAGAAACCTAGGAATAAGCCCTTCCTGAGCTGTGCTTTTGAGGTTTCCTAGGCCCAGATGATAAACCAAAGAGATTTTAGGATCAAACCTTGTCCAAATGAGCCCAATTTAGGATGAAGGGGTGGGGCTCAGATCCTGCAGATGGTAGCAATGCAAATGGATGACAATTCTAAACAGAAAATTAGAGTTTGAGAGCCTTGGGCAGTATGGGAAGGACCTCTAAACTCTGAAATTTCTTTTATTTTGTCTATAGACCTTAGTGTTGTAGCCAGTAAAACTTAGGACAAATTTATTCTTGGGCATGTTTAAAATGAATCAATTGTAAGTGTTATATGGGGATTAGACTTGCCAGCTGTTTTCTTGGGCCAGCTGTCATCTTGGTTCTTCCTCTGGAATAGTAGTTGAAGGTAGACCAGGACTGCTGTCCCCCAGAAAAGGAGATTGCTTCTGGTAATCTACAATATCCATCACATGTGAACATAAGTTTATACCAGAGTTGTATGTTTATTTAACCCCTTGATTTTTAACTTGAGTCATAACAAGGACCAAACTGTTATGACCATTGGTTAGTCTGCCAACTCTTCTGTTATTAGTTAAATCTCAGGAACAATTCACCCATAACTTTTATGCCAAGTACATAATAAATAATAATAGTGTTGATTTAATTTGATTTGATTCTAAACTCCCCCAGAATTATTATTTTGCTTCAGTGCTGCAGGAAGCAGTATGGCACATTGGAAGGATCGCTGCTTTGGCATTGGAGGTCATGGTTCAAATTCTGGATTTGCCATTTACTTCCTATGTGGTCTTAGACAAATTACTTTACCTTTCTCTTGGGATCTTGGCCTTCTCATCTGAAATGTGAAGGGTCTATGCTGGCCAAATCTAAAATGTCTTTAGTTCCAAATCTATGATCATAGGATGAATGCTCCCAAGGAAATGTGGACTCGTATGATTTTGATCTGAATCCCACTGAGCCCTCAAATCTGACTTGTATACAACCTAAGCATAACATGTAATTGGGTTGTTTTTCTATCAAGCTATGTGTATGTTTTTCCTGTCCAAAACATTTCATTTAAGGGATGTAGTCTATACTATATTCTGGCCAATGAAGTTCTAAATCTGATTGTGTGAGGGGGCATTGGAGGGAATTTCTCTCAGCTTTGCTTTCTCTCTGGATGGTAGAAAAACCTCTGCCCTGAACCCGGCTTCTCGTGACATCTCCTTAGCCTGGAGCATCATTTCTTGAGAAGTCCTATCTATGCCCCTTCCACTCGGGACTTGATTTACCCCTCCATCACCTCCTTCCCAGCTGCTTTACTCTTCCCCTTTCTCCCCCTTCTGGGTCCCCTTTTATATGTTATCTTCCCCCATTAGAATGTAAACTGTTTTGTATTTAGAGAATGTTTTGTTTGCTTGTGTCTTTACCTTCAGAATGGTGTGTGGAGCCTGGCACAGGGTCAACACTTAATACATTCTGTCTCTCTGTCTCTCTATCTGTCTGTGTCTGTGTCTGTCTATCTGTCTGTCTCATTGTGACTAATCCCTCATCAGATGTAGGAGGGATTAGACTGGACCAGAGAACAGAGGAGTTCCTGGAGAAGACAATATTAAAGCAGATCTTGCCAAGGCTGAGACATTTTATTGATGGAAAAGGGGGATTATAGACTTTGGGGCAAGAGGATGACATGAGCAGAACTGCAGAGACTTCTGAGATCTCCATGTTTGAATAATGTTTGGAGGAGGAGCATGTGAAGGGAAATAATGGCAGGAGGTACCAATCCTCTGGGCTCTCATCCTCATACTTCTCATTGCCTTGGGACTCTTACCCTCCATGATAATCTTTTAGAAAAGGTTCTACTGATATTTTTATACCACAATCATATCCTGAAATAACTCTTTCATAGCAAATTCTACCTTGTTCTCAGGCTCACAGAGTTTGAAGACTCCAAGGGATAACATGAATCTCCTAGTCCAACTCTTATAGGCCTCCCCAAATGATCATTCAGCTTCTACTTTCAGATTTCCAAGGACAATCTTATTGTTAAATGATTTCACAGAAGTCTGCTTATGTTTTGTCAAATATATTATTTCTTAAAACAGGGTAATATTCTTCTGTTGTTGAGTCATTTCAGTTGTGTCTAACTTTTTTTTTGTAACCCCATTTGGAGTTTTCTTGGCCAAGACACTGGAGGGGTTTGCCATTTCCTCCTATAGTTCACTCCATTTGGATATCATAATTTGTTTGGCCATTCTCCATCTGATGATCCCTGGGAAACCTGTTTGGTTTTCTGGTGGTCCTTTGGGGGTGTGCAGTGGGGTGGGCTGTTCACACCTTCCTCGTGGCCTGACTCTGGCCCTTTTTCTGCCTGTTTATTTCATGGTTCATTGAGAAGAGCAAAAGGAAGTAGAAGTGGGTCCGTGACAAGGCTGAAGGCCTGGTCCCCAAAGGGCCTGTGCATTCTCTCTGCTTTGGGGGAGCCTAGGCTGCCTGGGCTTCTTCCAGCCTGTGCCCTTTGAGATACACTTTGGCCAGCCCAGTGATTCTCTCTCCAAGCCCAAGGCAGGCTGGGGCCCACTCTGTTGTCTAAAACAATGGTTTCACTGTCACAACAATTACCCCGAAACCAAAGCTGGCTTTTACAAAGAAATAATACCTTGTAAAAAAGCAGCATTCTAAGAAAATTACATAGCGCCCACTTGATGGAATAATGAGCCCAGGCTTGGGGGACGGCAGTCATGACCTAATGCAATATTTAGAAGGAATATGCTGTATGTAGTTATTAATGTAAAAAGTCACATCCTGCATTCTTCTAATTTGTGGAAAATCTGTCATGAATTGCCAAGGAACCTCTGATTTTTGTACATAACCACATCAGAGATGGGGACTTTCTCTCCCCCCCCACCCTCCCTTTGCCTTAAAATACATTCTTGTAAATGCTAAATTACTTTCAGACGTGTGATGCCCCTTTAAAAGGTTGGGTTGCTAAGTTTAGCAGTGATGCCTTTTCGAGAATTAACTTTTTTCCCCCAACTTTGCCTCTGAGGAGGAATTGATAAATCGCTCTTTGTCTTGGGGGGAGTGGCTGGTTTGGGGAGGATTAGCGCTTGGGGAACATTGGGGCCCACAAAGGAAGGAGCGAGTGAGTGAGGCAGGCTCCCCACCTCCTCCCCCAGCTCGTGGGGCTCCAAGAGGATGAGTTTGTCATCCCAGACAGAGGCTATCCTGAGGGAGGGGGCCTTTTGTTCAGTCTCAGTTTGGCTATGGAGAATGGCTGCTACCCCTCTAGTAGGGCTCCATTAGGACATGGCGAAAGGGAATAAGTTTCTATTGCATGTCAAGTCCCATATTGGGACTATTACACATATTATCTCAGTTATTCACGAGCCCCATGGGGAAAGGCACTGAGACAGTATGTATAATGGAAGGAGCATTACACCTGAAATCCCTGGGTTCAAATTCATCTCTCAGAATCATAGAACTTTAGAGTTGGACAATACCACTGAGGTCAACTATTTTATCAGTGTCTGAATGAGAAAACCTACTTCTTCTGTACACCCAAGAAGGGGCCATGTAGCCTTTGAAGATCTCCAGTAAGGGGGAACTCCCACCTCTGACTTCTGAGAGGGTTATTCATATGGGGTCTAGAAGAAGGAGATCAGTGGGAACAACTTGAAGCCTACAATGAACATTCCCTAGGCACAACTTGAATCCATTTCTTTAGATGTGAACTTAGAGAGCCTTGAGTTGGTGACAATTGGGAGAATTTCTCTTGAGATACTGAAACTCAAAGGGACTTCTGACAATATGTTCAAGATCAGTAGTATGGAAATAAGTCTTCACTTATCAAGAGTAATGAGTTAAAAGAGGGAGTTACAAGATGGTCCCTTTTCCCTCTTGCCGATGGTCATGTCCCAATGGAACATCTTCTTGGCTATGTTGTTCTACTCCCTTATCCTCCAGCCCTGAGTTAGTATGTTCTGTCTTCTCAGGTCTTCTCCCTTCCCCCTTCCCTCCTACATATACCTCAACTATTCAACTGAATTGAAGGCATGTTTCATTATTTTGTTAGTTTTCCTAACATCTAGGTTAGAACTCATCCAGGTTCATCTCAAAAGACAGCATCCCTGCTAGATGAGTCTGGATCTCAGTCACCACTGGCCTGGGTCCAGAAGGTTACTCAACGACCTTTGTGATACTGCTCTGATTGCAACACTTGGCTTGGAACCCAGCCTCAGGAATAAAAGTGGAGCTCCCTCCTGTTGACCTTTCAAGCTCCCAGATTGTGAGACTCCAACAACTAAACAGGTCAAGGGGTGATACACATATCTCTGAGGAGGAAAAGGTCATTGGGTTTTCACCCTTTGCAGATTTGCACACATCAGGTCTCTGAGCCAAGAAATTCCAGAATGAAGTGAAGAAAAATAAAGAAAATCTTTGGAGAGCACACCATTTCCTTCACCTCTGGTTGGATTCCTAGCCTGCTTCCAGCCTAGGTGGTTCCTCTCTGCTTCTGGTTCTTTACCAGATATTCCTCCCTCACCAAGTGTAATATTGTGGGAAATAGCTTATTCATTTTTTAAATGAGGTGACATTTAGATCTGTTTGTAGCTTAGTGGGACACATGGAGGAAATTTTTGGTATTTGTCTTTTTTATTTTTAACCAAATGACTATCCAGTTTTCCCACAAGTTACACAGTAACTTCTGACCTTATAGTACCTTAAAGATAATAATAATAATAACACTAATAATAATTACACATTTGCAAAGCAATTTTTTCGAACACCCCCATGAACCTGGGAAGGCGAGTTGTTAATTTACTTTATGGATGAGGGTGAGGAGAGGAAAAATATTTATTAAGTGCCTTCTATGTGTTAGGCACTCTGCTAAGCAATTTATAAATTTTCTTTTGTTTGTTCCACACAACCACCCTGGGAGATATCCCCATTTTACAGTTGAGGAAACTGAGACAAATAGGTTAAGTGACTTGTTTAGAGTCACACAACTAGTAAATGACCTGGTCTATTCTTTCATAAGACAGCTAGGTGGAACACATAGAGACTGAAGTCAAGAATTATCTTCCTGAGTTCAAATCCTACCTCAGACATTCATTAGCTGGGTGACTTTGGACAGGTCATTCAAACCTGTTTGCCTCGGTTTCCTCATTTATAAAATGAGTTTGAGAAATAAATGACAAACCATCTTTGCCACGAAAACCCCAGATAGGGTGACAAAGAGTTGGATATGACTGAAACAATTCAAAAACAACAAATGTTCTTTCATATGATTTTCATTAGCTTGCATTTTTTGGAGATATCTTTATTCATGTCCTTTGACCCTTATATTGGGATGTGATTTTATATTACTTAATTATCATGTAAATTGTTTCCCAAGCTCCATTTACATCACTTGAGATAAGTTCATAAATTCTTCCTATGTTTCCCTCAATTTTTTGTTTTCGTCATTTCTCATAGCATAGTGATATTCCATTACAACTCCTTTATTACAAACTGTGAAGACATGCCTCAGTTGCTGGGTATGCACTTTATTTCCAGGTTTTTGCCATTTCAAAAACTCCTGCTCTGAATATTTTGATTTCTCTAGGATCTTTCTATCCATGACTTTTCTGAGACTTCTCTGAGATCCTACATGTCTAGATGAGAGCATTCACTCAAATAGTTTGAACATTTTATCCACTTTTCTACATTTATTTTCAGAATGTTTGGACCATTTCACATATATTGGTCATGTAAAGGCTTTTCATTTTAATATAATTGATGTTGTTTCAGTTATCTTTTGTGATTTCCTTATTTATTTCATTTTTTAGAAACAATGTGATCTTGGTTCTATATCTCTTTGGAGCATATTGTGGCATGTGGCATAAGTTTCAGTTTTAAAGGTTTTTTTTTTTTTTTTAATTTGGCCAAATGACTTTCCAACTTTCCCAGAGGTTCCTGTTAAACTGAGTTCTTGCAAATATCTCATCCTTGGTTCTCTTCATCTCTTGAGTGTTGTCTTATTAAACTTTGACTTATCTTGGATATCAACTTCCTCTTTGGCTCTTCTCTTGGGACCCTGGGGGACACAGCTAGGAGCTAGTGTAGGAGTTATAGGGAGTATAGATTTCCACTTGACATACAAACATCTTCATGATTTGAGCTAATCACTGGCAGGGGAATGCATTACTCGAGGTGATGGGTTCCTCTTCCCTGGAGATTTTCAAATGAAGAGTGAATGACCACTTTAGCATGGATCAGATTAGAAGGTCTTAGAAGTCTCAACTCTCAAGTTCTGGGATTCTGCTGGGATTTTAACAGGTACAAAAGGGAAACAAAGGCAATCCAAAGACAGTAATTAACTTGAGGAAAGCACAAAATGGAATATGGTGAATGGTCCATTTTGGTGGAAGCATGGAACATACAATGGAGACTAAATCAGACTAAGTGGACTGGTTCTAGGCTTGGGCGGCCCTTGAATGCTAACTTAAGAAGATTGACCTTTATTTGGTATGCAAGAGCTTTGAGTAGGATTGACATGACCAGTCTCTCTCTCTCTCTCTCTCTCTCTCTCTCTCTCTCTCTCTCTCACACACACACACACACACACACACAATCTCAATTTTTGTGTATTTGCATTTTTGGTTGGGCAGTTTTTTCTTTTGTATATTTTTATCTTCATTGTGAACTTAAGAGAAACCAAATGAGAATATTCAGATTATAAAACACTGTCTATGAAGTCAGATAAATTGACAGAAGAGAATGATCCTGTCTTCCTCCCTTCAGGTGGCGTGTCTAACCCAAGTGGCAGCAAATTACCTCATTAGTGGAAAGGAAGCCAAACGTTGGGGTACAGCTCATGGAAGTATTGTCCCATACCAGGTACGTCCCAAAAGATGCTCCTTTGGGTTCTGTTAATGTGGTCTGGCATTGTCTAAGATAGGCATTCTTGACCTTTATAGTATTTTGTAACATGGCCTTCTTCCGTAGATAACTAGATTCCCTGCCCAGACCAAGTTTCTCATGTTTCTTCAGGAGCAGATTAGTAAGCGGACCTGTAGCGGATCAAGGGCTCATGCTGAAACTGAGACATTTTGGCGTTGGGCGTTTTTACCCAAGAGAAGAGCAACCTGAATAGATTCAAGAAAGCATGATTTCTTTCCTAAAAATATTTTGTGGAAGTTTTTTTATTTTTATTTTTAGTATTTAGTATCAGTTCTAGGGTCAAATCTGATAGAACTGTCCCATGAAACAAAAGCCCCTCGGCAAAACAAGCCAGAATGCCACCCGTATTCGGCAGTCTCTGTAGCCCGGGGTCCTTGAGTCCATTGTTTTTCTTTTAAGGGAGAGAGATCTCTTTCCTCTTCATCTTTCTGGAGTCCAGACCAGCTGCTTAATGACTCTGAATAGGTCTCAGGGTCGTTTGCTTTATGTTATTGGGATGAAGGTAGTGATGTTCTTCCATTCATATGTGGTGATGGTGGCTTCTCTGAACTCCTCTTATTTGCCATTTCTTTTTAGCACAGCAATATTTCCAATGACTTAGTAGTTTGTTCAGCCATTTCCCAGCCAATGGACACCCACTTTGTTCCCTATTTAACTGCTCTACTGGGGAAGTCAATGCTTTGTTTGTTTAATGCATTAGTGATGGATTGCATGATATTCAGCCAAGGTGACTATATGTGTGGGGTATACTTTTATTTTGGAGAGTTTCCTAGCTACTATGACTTATTCAGTTCCTTCTACTATGCTTAGAAGAATAATTACTGTTACCTGTGACTTGGAGTCAGGAAGAGCTGAGTTCAAATTCTGCCTCAGACACTTAGTGACTCTGGGCAAGTCATTTAACTTCTTTTTGCCTCTATTTTATCTGAAAAAATGGGGATAATAATAGCCAGGTTGTTAAAAGGATCAAATAAGCTGGGCTCACAGTAGGCACTATATAAATGCTTATTCCCTCCCCTGGGGTCTGTGTTACCTTTGCTGATCTAAACTGACATGGCAGGTGGCCCAACCTACCAGAATATTTAGAGTGTCCATGTTGCTGCTTGTGGCCCCTCTCTCCAAAATTATTTGTGCTGAATAGTGAAGATCATTTCTTTAATTTTTATGGATTGGGGCTTCTAGGTGACACAGTGGATAGGGCACAGACCCAGGAGATATGAGGACTTGAGTTCAAATCTGACCTCAGACACTTGATATTTACTAACTGTGTGACCTTGGGCAGGTCACTTAACCCCATTGCCTCACAAAAACAAACAAAATAGATGTTTCTGAATACTATGTCTTTGACTTTAGGCAAGCCATGTCTTATCTCCAGGCCTCGGTTTCCTCCTTTGTAAAAG
Organism: Macrotis lagotis; assembly: GCF_037893015.1. NCBI lineage: Eukaryota > Metazoa > Chordata > Mammalia > Peramelemorphia > Peramelidae > Macrotis > Macrotis lagotis. The sequence goes on from NC_133665.1 coordinate 189,949,247, forward strand.
GGAGATGGAGACAGTAAGCTCTTAGCCAAACTTTGTCTGTAGCTGGTCTCTGATGCTAGACTCTGGAATCTGCCCCTCCCAGGATAGCTCCCTAAGCCGAGAGACTGCCCCCTCCCCCCAGGCACCCCGAACACTCCCCATCTTCCCTGGGTACAAAATAGCAAAGTGTGGAATTCTACAAGTAGGCATTCATGAAGTAAAGGAAACTTCTGTACCAAAATGCCCTGCATCTTCCCCACAGACACCAGAACCCACACAGTTAGGCTTCTCTGGTGGCAAGAGCCACACTGGCTATTTCTGTTGTGCGCTATGGGTGGGGAGCCTCTCCTTTTTCTATGGGAAGAAAATATTCCATTCATTCTCTTAAGAAACATTTATCAATTCTTTACTATAGGGGTAATACGACCTAATTCAGAGAGTACTGGACAGGGAATCAGAAGGTCTGGGTTCAAATCCTGCCCCTAACACTTGTAAGCTGTGTGATCCTGGGCCAGTCATCTCTGAGTCTCATCAACTAAATCTTAGATGAGCTGCAATCTCTACTAGAGAAGGGTCTTTCCATCCTAAGCAAAACACAGATTTTTTTTAAAAGTATTTTTTACAAAGCAGTGGGGTTAAGTGGCTTGCCCAAGGCCACACAGCTAGGTAATTATCAAGTATCTGAGGTTGGATTTGAACTCAGGTCCTCCTGACTCCAGGGTCATTGCTCTATCCATTGTGTCACCTAGCTGCCCCCAAAAACACAGATTTCTGATATCATCATTAACTTTAGACTCGCTGACCTAATATGCAGCATGCATCCTTGGCCAGAAGGTTGATTGAAAGATAGGGAAGACATGGTCTCTGCCCTCAAGGAATTGGCTTCAAATCCCTTTTCTGGTTCTGGTCATTTAATGCCCAAATGACTGGTGAACAGTAAAAAGTTCAAGCGATCAATTGGTGGTTTCCTGGGGAGCCAGAATTTTGCTTCACCCTGCTGCCAATACTACTCCCCCTATCCCATCCCCCCATGCCCCTACCCCTACCCCCATCCCCAGTGGCAATACTCCTCTTCACTTCCCTTTGGCCATCTCTTGATGACTTTGAGGCTTCCCAAGGTTTCTGAAGATGTGCCTCTCTCTGCTTTCACCAGCCCCTTATCTCTATTCCCCTTCTCCTCCCAAAACCTGCTCTTATCCAATTAGAAAGGACCTAACCCATCAGGTTGGAAGAATTTGAGATTTCATCAGCTTGGAAAACTCTCAGGGTGGACCTAGTCTCTAGTCCATGAACAAAGAAGGCAGGGGCTCTAGGCTTTAGCAGATGCATCCTAGAGGATGGCCAGAAACATCCAAAAATCATGTGACTTGCCTAGAGTCATATGGATATTATCAGAGATAATCCTTTCTGACTCTAAGCCCCATTTTTCTGTTCAGGATATATTACTGCAGTGAACCAGTTCATACTAAAGTATACGTGACTAATAAGGACTTCTCTCATTACTTCTTCCCAGGATATTCATACTTTGGTGCCCTAATTCAAAGTAATGAATTTCTAATGATAGTATATCGTAGTTCAAAACTAGGTGGCTGGAAATATTTTTGGGTAAGAGTAGCTTGCAGTGGCCCTCAAATCATGGTACATAGCCGTTGACTTACTCTACCTACTCTGTTAGTTTTACTTATATCGTACCAATGAGTTTATTAGTTGTCATTCCATTTGCTTGTCTGTCTCCTCATCTTCCACTTTCCCTTTCCTCCAAATAATGACCAGACACTTTAACCTTTTCTTGGTGCTTCTCATGCTTCTCATGTTTCTCACACTTCCTTCACTGGCACGGTAAAATGATTTCTTGTCATATCATGATTCCCAGCGTAGTGTGGGGATTGTCTGTTGGCCAGCCATCATCCTTGTTTAGTGAGGAGTCTTATTTCTGCGCCTCCGTGTTTCTGAACACATCCTTCATGCAATTCCTTCTCATTTATAATCTGTGGCCTGCAGCCCACCATGCCATTGTGGGTCTCCCCTCTGCCTTTTGGGTCATATTCTGCTTTCATTTTTGAGATGTTGGTATTGTCAGGAGAGTAATGATCCTCGAAAGTAGAGTTTTGCTTCTGGGAGAACCTTTGGGTCAGTGAGAGCAGCTCTATCCCCTCTCCTTTGACCTCCATTCCTTCTGGCTAAGCTCTCCATCCACTTGCAGCGTTTATCCCTGTTCTGTGTCCTGATGCACAAGATCCATTGTCTTTGGACATCCTTTCATTAACTTTGGATGTTCATAACTACTGAGGACCTTTCATAGGTGACTACCTCTTGAACCCTTTTATAGGAAGGTCACCAGACTAGCCATTGTTGGGTCTATGGAGCCCCTGACCTCTATGGAGTTGACCAAGTCAGGGAAGAAATTCAGTCACTGGAGTCCTGGCAGAGGAAAGTCCTATTCACCTATTCACCTATTCACAGAAACCTATTCTTCATGGTTGAACTGCCTCCGTCTCCTGTCCTCCTGGGTTCGGGGCTGGTTTCTTTGTAGCTTTATTATCCACGAGAAACAAGAGAAGGTTTATGAGGGTCGTTACTGTATGAGCCCCAAATCATCTTGTTTCCTCTCAGAGGAGACCTGGTTAGGGCGCTGTGATTAAGGGATAAATGCAGATTTGGGCCGACTCTAACTTACATACTGAGATGGTTCAAGATATGTTTATAAACTCTGGTCTGTTTCCAATTTCTAAAATAGATTTGGAGACTATTTTTATGGGTGAATGCCAGGATAATTATCGTTCCAATTTTAATAATAGAAACAGTTTAGTGCCTAATCTGGCTTGTCTGTATTTTGTGCTGGAAGCCCATAGTGGATGACTCTTGGGGTCTCAGAAAATTAGGGCAAAAGAGAGTTCTCTGTTCATCTCCTTAGGCCCTTGTTAAACCCACTCTGAAATTGTATCCTTATTTGTCCTATTCCTGTTAAAAATCTGCAATGATACACTGATTGCAGGGTATTAATGGACTGAATGTAAATTCCTGAAAGGTAGGGAAGTTTGCTTTTCCAAAAATAGCCAACTCCTTATTATTCAGGAACATTATCTAATTTAACTCTGCTTCTTTCTTTTCTTCTCTTTAGCCACCCAAATTTTGAATACTTTGCACCTCATTTATCATTTCCCTCAGGGATATAAAAACAGATGAAAATCCAAAGCAGGCAATTTTTCTACTTGTTAGCTACCTTGTCTTGAGTTTTCCCTGAGACAGACTGAAATCAAAGATTATAAGATTGTTTCAGAGACTCTTTTTGGCTTTGGATTATCTATGCGACCTTGATTCCTCATTGCCATGAAAAGGCCAGTTTTTACCTACTATCTTACCATATTCCTCTTCTACTCAACAAACCCAGTGTATTCTATTACCTCCTTTGTTTAGCTTTTAAAGCCCAATACAACCTGGCTCCCATCTATCATTCTAATCTCATTGGATGTTACTCCTCTTAGGAATGTTTGTGTATGTCTGTGTGATGTATCTGCCTCTCTATCCATTCATTTATTTATTAATTAATCTATTTGCTGGCTTGTAAGTTTATTAATTCATTTATATATTGCTTATGCATTTAATTAATTTAAATGTTTAGTTATGTATTTATATATTTTTATTTACTTGTGGTCTCTCCCCCATTAGAATGTAAACTTTCTGGGTGTAGGGGATTGTTTCAGTCTTTGTATTTGTATCCCCAGCCATTAGTATGATGCTCGATACAGTAGGTTCTTAATGAACATTTGTTGGGTATTCATCAAACACCCACCCATGTGCTGAGTATAGACATAAAGGAAACAATTCCCATTTTTAAGGAGCTTGAACCCTGTGTGGGGAAAACCCTACACAGGTGTATTCAAGAGAAATGCAAGTGGACTTTTGAGGGCAGTCACCAGCCTAGCTGATGAGGGATGGGAAGAAAGAGCTCTCATAGACAGTAGCCCACCACCTGGAGAATGCTGTATTTTTTTTTCCACCTCTTACTTTTCTTTATTTGCCTCTAATAGAGATTTGCAAAGGAAAGAAAGTAGACTTGTGGTTTTCATTATTGATTGAGGGAGCTCCTTTAGCTATCCAGGTTGACATTTTCTCAGAGGTCTCTCTGAGAGAGATATCTGGCATCCTGTGAGGTGAAAGGGTCTGGTTGTGCCAGAGATACCTGGAAGCTGGGTTGGGAGCCAGGGATTCTTGGTTCTAAGACCAATCCTATTTCTCTTTTCTTGTGCTCCCTTCCAGAGGATTGAATAATCAATAATGGTGATAATGACCTAGCTGGGTGACCCTGGGCAAGTCACTTAAGTTCTGACTGCTTCAGATGTTTATATTAGTAGTGTCTACTTCCCAAGGTTGTTGAGAATATCCAATGAGATTTTAGCATAATGTTTAGCATAGTGTCTGTCCTTAGTAAGTTCTTAGTAAAAGCTTATTTCCTTCCTACTTGCCTTCTTTTGACTCAGTTTCCTTATCTGTAAAATGAGAGTTGACTCAATGAACTCTTCGTTCCCTTCCAGTTCTAAACTTAGGTACCCAAGACCAACCCAGCAAAGGCAGATGACACTCCACCCCTTCCCGTTCAAGTGGACTGTCTCAATGAAACATCGTGTCAGTCCCTATGGTAGGCATGAGGAGCCCACTCCTTTATTACAGATGGGGAGCCTGATGACTGGAGAGGGTTCAGTAACCCCAGAGTTAGGTCCCTGAAGGTCTGAGGCAGTCTTTCCCTAGTTCCAGGTTCACTCCTCTTTCCATGATTCCAAGTGGAGCCTGAGTGAGTGAGGTGATGATGCCCTATTGCCTCTTGTCAGTGGGGGCTCCACCCCTGCTGGCGCCATTGTTCTGTGTCTGTAGCTGGACCCAAGGGGCTTCAGCTGAGTAAGAAAATCTAAGTTTGGATGAGAGCAGAGACTTTCTGTGGTTGCTCTCCAGAAAATCCCCAGGTGTTGATTAGGGGACTTAAACAAAGACAACAACAACATCCAGATGGTGAAGCTATTTTTCTCAACACCAGAATGTAAACGGCGTGTAACATGTGTGTCTCTTTGTAGGCTGGACCTTTTGCAGTCATCACGCTAGGCCAGGGACCAAATCTTGAAAGCATTTCAAGACATATGTGACCCTCAGTTGTGTTTGGGTTAGCAGGCGCCTCTGCCTTGCTCTTGAATTTGGACCCACGAGACACCAGCTCAAAGGATTGGGGAAGCACGCCTGCGGCTTTTTCTTCCTGTCTAATTTTTTTTTTTTATTTTCAAAAACAAAACAAAACATCTTTATCGAGATCTTCTGTTCTTACATCAGCAAGTCCAGTGGATTCTTATCTATTTAGTGTTGCTTTGACACTCACTATTCCAAATCTTGAAGATACTAATGCAGGAATGGTCTATTTGGGTCTTTAGGCTTGAAGCTCAGGCTTTCAAAGAGCAGAAGAGATACAGTAGCTTAACCTTCCTCCTCCAGATGTTGACTGTCCCTGCTAGTTGTGCCAGACTTTCCTAGAGCCTTCCTCATGCTTTCATTTGTCTCCCTTTGGAATAGGGGATGGAGGCAGCTCTTGTTGGCTTCTATCAGGTTCACTCTTGAGTGAACCCAGATCACTCCCCTGGGAAGGCAGGATGCTCATGGGGTTGTTCAAGAACTACTCCTTGACTTTAGAGGTCATCTAGACCAGCCTCCTTATTTTTGGAGAAGGGAAACTGCAGCCTACAGAGGTCATTCAATTTGTCCAAGGTCCCCTGGGGCTTGGGAAGGAGAGGAAGGATTTGAATCCAGGCTCTCTTATCTGCAAACCAGTGCTTCCCCCACTAAACATATCTCTTCTGATAGACAGTATTAACCCTAAGACAATAGTATCCTGGAGGCTGTAATTATAATATGAAAATGCTAGTAGAGGGGTGGCTAGGTGGTACAGTGGATAGAGCACCAGCCCTGGAGTCAGGAGTACCTGAGTTCAAATCTTGCCTCAGACACTTAATAATTACCTAGCTGTGTGGCAAGCCACTTAACCTCGTTGCCTTGCAAAAAAGAAAACCTAAAAAAATGCTAGTAGAAAGAATCCATAGTAGAATTACTGCCTCCAAAGACAGGATGGCAGGGATACCACTGAAGAAACAATTGGAATGGAAAAACATGTGGAGATGATGCCAATGGTGGAGGATGTATCCTGTTGTTTGGTGAATTCAGCCTTTTGTTCAGCAAGCATTTATGGAGTACCTCCACTGTGCCAACCATGATGCCAGGCTGTGAGAACTCAAAGACAAAAATTTATGCTCCCCGCTGCAGGAAGCAACATATATACATATAAATAAATTCAAAATAAAGAACAGTGACTATGGGATCAGATTGCTTGGGAAAATCACTCAACTGGGTGAGGTTCAACCTTGAGGCTTAATGGGGGGGGGTTGGAATCAATGATTTCTGGGCCTTTTTACTCTAAATTGATGATTCAATGATCTCATGAGTCAGTGAAAGTGATGGATTTGGAGTTCAAGTCAAAGATAATAAGTGTCAGGACTTGGGGGTACCCAGAAGATTTTGAAGAAGGAAACAATGTGGAAATCATCCAACTCAACCCCTTACTTTTTTATAGATTAGTACACTGAGGCCCAATGAGGTTAAGTGATTAGGAAGTAAATATTGGAGGGAGAATTTGAACCCAAAGCCTCTGACTCCAGAGTCATTGTTCTTTCTGCAGATTCACACAAGTTATGCAATAGAGCTTCCCAGCATTTTTTTTTTTTTTTAGTTTTTGCAAGGCAAATGGCATTAAGTGCCTTGCTCAAGGCCACACAGCTAGGTAATTATTAAGTGTCTGAGGCAGGATTTGAACTCAGGTACTCCTGACTCCAGGGCTGGTGCTCTATCCACTGCACCACCTAGCTGCCCCCCCAGCAATATTTTTTTTTAACAAGGTGACATTTTAGAAACAGAGAACCACAACAAGGAAAAACTAAAAATCGAACTTATTCCAAGGACATTTTCAACATCCACCTGGGAAACCACAGCAAGGAAATCTTGTTGGCAATGAAGGTAGAGTGATGTTACCATTGAAAGAATATTTGGTTAGTTCTCCAAGACGTTATTTTAAAAAAAATTTTTGTGCATACCCTTTGATCCAGCAATACCACTACTGGGTCTGTACCCTGAAGAGATGACGAAAAAGAGTGAAAACATCACTTGTACAAAAATATTCATAGCAGCCCTGTTTGTGGTGGAAAAGAATTGGAAATTAAGTAAATGTCCTTCAGTTGAGGAATGGCTTAGCAAACTGTGGTCTATGTATGTCATGGAACACTATTGTTCTATTAGAAACCAGGATGGGGGCGGCTAGGGGGTGCAGTGGATAGAGCACCAGCCCTGGAGTCAGGAGTACCTGAGTTCAAATCCAGCCTCAGACACTTAATAATTACCTAGCTGTGTGGCCTTGGGCAAGCCACTTAACCCCATTTGCCTTGCAAAAATCCTAAAAAAAAAAAAAAGAAACCAGGAGGGATGGGAATTCAGGGAAACCTGGAATGATTTGCATGAACTGATGCTGAGTGAGATGATGAGCAGAACCAGAAAAACACTGTACACCCTAACAGCAACATGGGGGCGCTCATTCCATCAGTGCAACAACCAGGGACAATTTGGGGCTGTCTGCAATGGAGAATACCATGTGTATCTAGAGAAAGAATTGTGGAATTTGAACAAAGACCAAGGACTATTACCTTTAATTTAGGGGGAAAAAACTGATATCTTATTGTCTGATCTTGTTATCTTAGACTTTTTGTCTCTTCCTTAAGGATATGATTTCTCTTTCATCACATTCAATTTGGATCAGTGTATACCAAGGGAACAATGTAAAGACTGGCAAATTGCCTTCTGTGGGGGATGGGGGAGGGAAGTAAGATTGGGGGAAATTGTAAAACTCAAAATAAAGTCTTTATAATTCAAAAAATAATTTATTTTTTCCAGTTTCATGTAAAGGCTATTTTTAACATTCATATAAAAAAATTGAGTTCCAATTTTTTTCCCTCCCTTTCTTCTCTTCTCCTCCTTCTTCCCTGTGGTAAGCAACATGATATAGCTTATTTCTGTACAATCCTGTAAAACATATTTCTATACTAGTCAAGTGATGAAAAAAAATAACAGACCAAAGGGAAAAGAAAAACATGAGAAAAATAAAGTGAGAATAGTATACTTCACTTTGTTCACAGTCTGTCGGTTCTTTCTCTGGATGTGGATAGTTTTTTCCATCATCAATCCTTTGGAATTGCCTTGGTTCATTGTTTTGCTGAGAAGAGTTAAGTGTTTCATATTTGATCTGCACACAATGTTGCTATTACTGTGTACAATACTCTCTTGGTTCTGCTGACTTCACTCAACATCAGTTTATATAAGTTTTTCTAGGTTTTTCTAAAATTCATCTGCTCATTGTTTCTTCTAGCACAGTGGTATTCTGTTACATTCATTTACCACAACTGTTGTTCAGCCATTCCCCAAATGATGGACATTCCCTCAATTCCCAATTCTTTTTCTCTTTGGGATACAGACCTAGTAGTGGTATTGCGGGATCTAAATGTATGTACAGTTTGATTGCCCTTTGGGCATTGTTCCAAATTGCTCCCCAGAGCAGTTGGATCAATACATCAATCCATCACCAGTGCATTAGTTTCTCAGTTTTTCCACATCCTCTCCAACATTTATCATTTTCCTTTGCCGTCATATCAGCCAATCTGTTAGATGTGAGCTGGTACCTCAGAGTTGTTTAATTGACGTTTCTGTAATCAAGAGTGATTTGGAGCATTTTTGTCATATGACTATAGACAGCTTTGAATTCCTCATCTGAAAACTGCCTGTTCGTATCCTTTGACTATCAGTTAAGGAATAACTCGTATTCTTATAAATTTGTCTCAATTCTTTATATATTTGAGATCCTTGCTGTAAAAGTTATTTCCCAGCCTTCTGCTTTTCTTCTAATCTTGTTTGCATTGGTTTTGTTTGAGCAAAATCTTTTAAATGTAATACAATCAAAATCTAATCAAATCTAATAAAATCAAAAATAAAATCCATTTTATATTTTGAAATGCCTTCTCTTATTTGGTCAAAAATTCTTCCCTTCTCCATAGGAAGGATTTTTTAAAATAGCCTAGATCTAGCTGAAAAAGCTGGAAATATGACATACACACACACACCCATTTATGTATATTTGTATGGAAATTTATAAAAGTTAAAGAGAAAATCAGTTTAGAGCTTTTTTTGTAGGGAAACTTTTCATTTTGAATGAAAACTGAAGATGATTTCAGAATCAAGGGGGTTTTTGAAAGCTATGCTGGGATCCCTCCTCTTACCCCTACCCCTACCCCTGGGGGATTAACTTGGTCACTATTAATCCACAGTAGTTCTAGGACATGATTTACAATTTCTAAAACATTTCTAAATGTAGAGATCACTGTGCTTCTCAAGTTTTACTAAGAGACAACTATGTTCTTGATTTCCCAACCTGGTAAAGTTGAAGTTCAAAAAAAAGGATTTCAGATATTGTTTACTAGTTTTTTGTTTTTGCCAAGCCTTGTTCAGGATCTGGCTCCTAGCACAGAACCCCCCCCCCCCCCCAGCTTATGCAGGTGGGTGCCTCTTCTGCCGCTGAGAGTCCTATTGAGTCATTGGGCTTTGAGATGGTCTCCCAGTGGCAAAGCCTTGGGAGAAGGACTTGAACCCAGTCCTCCTAACTGGGCATTGTACAATGCCTTTTTTTTTTTAAGTTTTGTTTTTTTTTGCAAGGCAAATGGGGTTAAGTGGCTTGCCTAAGGCCACACAGCTAGGTAATTATTAACTGTCTGAGCCTGGATTTGAACCCAGGCACTTCTGACTCCAGGGCTGGTGCTTTATCCACTGCGCCACCTAGCGGCCCCCCACTGCACCAACTAGCCGCCCCATGCAATGCCTTTTTGATGAATTTTATAACACATTGGCCAATAGAATACAGAAATAATACAACCTCAGCAACTTTCCATCATAAACAGGCATGATTTAAATGATTCAATATTAGAAATACAATTAATATTGAGGCATGATTAAGTTTTAAAAATTATGTGATATATATATACATATATATATATATATATATATATATATATATATATATATATATGTCAAGGCCCAATATTCAGAGTAGTCCTAACCTTTCTAAAATGCAGTTATGTAGAACCAATAACAGTACACAGTCCTGCCTGTATTCACACTGCTGTATTTCTCATTGAAAACCCCATGTGCCCACCTGGAACCTGAGCCTCCCCAGCCCTTTGCTGCTGACTGCCCCGCTTCACGCCTGCCCATCCTCTTCAGGACTCATGGTCTTTATCCTATCTCAATACTCCTAGATATATATGATGCATAGTCTGTTCTAACAATTTATATAATCATGTTAACACAATCATTTAATTTTTCGATTTCCCTATTTGATATGAGCTTGAGAAAATAATCAAGGAAATAAACACTGACAGCAAAGACATGGGAATATATATTTGTAGATGACAAATACTGGAAAAAAAGGAAAGGAATTAGGTTTGCTCTCGTCCTGGGCTAGATTTCCTTGAAGTATTGGAGCCTAGAGGAATCTTTGTATGTTTTGAAATTTGTCCTCCTCAAATTCAAGGGGCTTGTCAGACAATTTGCTACTTTCTTCTCCTACTCTTTTTCAAGTTCCAAAGCATAAGATTACTTCCGCCAAAAGATCCCATATTTTCATCTTGATCCTCTGGTTGATCTTAATTGGTGAGAACCAGTTCCAAGTTGTCCATTCAAGTCCTGGTTTCCTCTCCCTTTTGAATTCGGTTATTCTTCTGGGTCATTGTTCTTTTGGCCAGTTCTTCTTGACACCAACTCAACTCCATTTTTTTTCAATTTTGGCCTGGCTGCCCTCACAGGAAAGAGCAGTGGGTTCAAATCTCACGTACAACTCTGTGTTGCCTTGGGCAAATCACTTCTAGTTTTTTTTTTTTTTTTTTGTTTTGTTTTGTTTTGCCAAGGCAATGGGGTTAAGTGGCTTGCCCAAGGCCACACAGCTAGGTAAGCATTAAGTGTCTAAGCCCAGATTTGAACTCAGGTACTCCTGACTCCAGGGCTGGTGCTCTATGGCAAGTCACTTCTGATCTCCATTTCCTTCTCTGAAAAGTGAGAGAGGTAGATGAGGTGACCTCTGAGGTTCTTTTGGCTTTTGGTCTGGGATATAGATAGATACCCTCTAATTCTGCCTTTTTCCTAAGTCTGACTTCCTTCCTCCTTTTCCTCCTCCTCCTGCATCTCTTCTTGCTATCTTCCATACCACATCTTCCTCCTCTTCCTCACTCTTCTCCACCTTCCACTTTCTTTTCTCCTCTTTTTTCTTCATCTTCCTTCTCATCTTCCATGTACTCCTTCTTTCTCCCCCCTCCTCCATTTCCACCTTTCCCTCCTTATCTTCTTCCACCATCTTCTTTCTTTGCCACCTTATCCCTCCTTTTCTTTCTCTTCCTTGTTCTCCACTGTGGCCTCCTTGTCTTCCTCTACCATATCCACTTCTTTCTCCTCATTCTCCAATTTCGCCTCCTTGTCTTCTTCCACCTTCTCTCTCTTCCATACATGAATTTTCTAATTTCTCTGTCTTGAAATAATGATGGGGGGGGGGGAAGACAGGCACCCTCACTTCCTTTCACATGAACTCTTTTTTAAATAAGGTGCTTTTTTGGAGGGAGTGCCTGGGGTTCCAGTCTTTTGATTTCTTCACTTTGGGTAATGCCTTTTGCTGAAGCAGCAAGGTGCCATCTGTGCAACTTTGGGCCTGGCCAGGGTCACCTAGGCAGAACTGAACCCAGGCCCTCCTGCCTACAATGCCAGCTCCTTGTGGTGAAGTGCTTGGCACCTAGGGCTGAGAAGTAATGCTTGTGCTCTTCTCCCCTCCCACATCTACTCTCTTCTGCAAAACCAGAGATGATTTTTTAAAAAATATTAGATTCTGGCTCATTTAAGAGATGTCTGTCATTTATACACAGAAAGGTTTCTTTTTTAATTCAGCTTTTAAAAATCTTTAATTCTCAATCAAACTAAAGATTACAAGGCCGAAATTGTATTCTCTTTTCTATGAATCACTAATTGGTAAAATGGGGGGGAAATGAGTTATGGCACATGCTGTGAGACTTGGCTTCCCTTACAGGAACAGAGTCCATTTATGGTGCAGTTGGTTTTCCTGTCGCTATCGCTTAGCTGTTTGCCCTCCTGTCACCTGGTGATGGAGAGGAAAGTCTGTCCTCTTTCTCTGTTTGGGTCCCTGGTGAATCACAGATCATCTCTCCTGGAAAGGCAATCCAGGGAAAAGAGGATTCGGGAATCTTGGAACTGAGCAATTTGGTGTTGGGACTGTTTAGACCAACAGTTCTTACTAAACTTCCTACTTAACTCAGGAAATCCGATTACTAAGGTAGGGATGAAGGAAGCAGATGCATTCTCCTTAAAACTGCTCAAACTCACAAAATATCATGTTGCAATCTGGTCAGCCCAACTTATTGAATTTGCACAGAGGGAAACTGAGGCCTCAGATAGAGACTTGTCCACGGTCATAGAAGAAAACTCATTGATGGCTTATTAAGATTGAAACTGAGACTGAACTGAGTTAAATGGAGTCCACAGATTGTTCAGCATGGAAAGGACCTTAGAGCTGACCTCCATGGAGTTCCAAGCAGGGGATAAACCTCTCTCCTTCACCTGTAGTTTGACCTCCCTCCCTTGGGCATCTCCCCCAACTATCAAAGGGACTTTCCTAGAGTATATATCTGACCAGGTCATTCCTCTACTCAAGACCCAGTGACTCCCTATTTCCTTCCAGAGCAATGTTAGGCATTTAAAGTCCTTTATAACATGGTACCTTCCTACTTCCCCATCTTTTCATATTTTGCTTTCTATAGCACATGCTGCAGCCCATGGGCACTGGCCTTCTTAGCTTATCTCCTGACTCTGCCATCCCTCATCCCTCACTCCTGGAAGGCGCTCTCTCCTCTACCTTCCTCTCACCTTGAGTGTACTGATCCCACCAAATTTCACTCCAAGTTGCCTTCTATAGGAAGCTTTTCCCAGTCCCTCAGGTGCTATTGCCTTCTTTCAGAGATGACTTCCCACTTATCCTGCTGATGCCTTGTCTGTGCTTCCCCTATTAAACCAGGCATCAGGTTCAGCCTGCCATTCACTGTCCTATCTCAACAACCTCTAGGAAAATAGTCAGGTCCAGATAGCAATTCACATCAACATTATCTTTAATGTTGACTCATATACTAGCTGTGTGACCCTGGACAAGTCACTGAACCTCTTCCTGCCTCAGTTTCTCAAGTGTAACATGAGATGGTTGGACTTGACCTCCAAGATTCCTTCCCCTCCTAACTCTATGGTACCTCTGCCGGGCATGCTGCCAACCACACAGGAGAGGCAAAACTCTGTTGACTTCTTTGCTTGGCTGGTCCTCGTTAACCAAAGAAAGGCAAAGACATTCCCTGCCCTTGATGAACATATCTTTGATGAGGGAGACAATGTCAAAATGCCTAGGTCCTGTGCAAATGGAAGGCACCTCCCAGGGCAGGCTCTATGGAAGACCTCTTGTCGAAATGGGGTTTGAGTTGGGTCTTGAAGGAAGCCATGAGGCATAGTGGCAAGGAGGGGGCTGTGAGAGGGTCATTGTAGCTGGATGCCAGGAGGTGTGGAGGCAAGCATATGAGCAAGATGGGACAGGCCAGTTTCACGATAAAGCTAGAGATGAATTATAAGGGTGCCCTTGTTTCTGGATTTTGAATGAAACTTGCATCATCTTTGGAACTCAGAACCTCTTTGTTGGGGGGATCTTAAGGAATAAACCCTTAGAAACCCAGGTATGGAAACTATTCTGAAGACACTGCAGTATTTGTTCTGATTGGAATTTAGTCTGAAAATTAACTTCAGGTACCTTCTTTTCTCTTAGGGGAAAAAAAAAACCAGGTCATTGCTATTCCAGGATGTGGCCACTGGATGTCACTATTGTAATCCTATAATGGGACCATGTTTCTCAGTGGGTCTGTGGTCTGATCAAGGCAAATTGTCAAATCATTAGGCGGTATTTAATTAAAATTAAACAAAAAAACAAGCCCAGAGACCTAAGATATGGCTCTGGAAGGGGCCACCTACAAGTAGCGAAGAGTGAACTTTCTGGCCAAGCAAGTTAGTCCATAATGTAAGATCCTTTGGTGTCTCCATGGTTAATGAGAGAGCGTTCCTGAAGGAGAGGTGTGTTGTGTCCAATCAGCTCTTCTGATTAATTTATCTACCTATTCACCCTCAAATGGCTTTGAATCAAAGCACCACCTTGTAGCATATCTTTATGTATAAATCATATATATCATGCATTTTATTTATATGTGTGTGTGTGTGTGTGGAGAAAGAGAGAGAGAGAGAGAGAGAGAGAGAGAGAGAGAGAGAGAGAGAGAGAGAGAGAGAGAGAGAATACATTCCCTACATATCTCTATTTTTTTTTCTCCTATGGTGGATGGATTTTCTTTTGGATTTAGGAGGCATTGTAAGGGATGTTTTAGGTAGCGATTCCAAAAAACAATCTGGCCACACTCTTCCAGGAAGTCCCAGCCACTGAGAGGTAGAGGAGGTCTGGCAGGTGTGGCCACAATGCCCTAGGAAGATGGACCCTACTGGCCCTGGAGCCCCTTCCCCCCCAAAGTCTTATTCACCCTAATCTGATGTTCACTTTGGAAAGACTTGAGACTGAGCTGAGGCAAATCCATCGTCCTGATGGTGCCCAGAAGTCAGAGCAGCTTGAGAAAACTGTGGCATTCTGGACCTAAATAGTTCAGTTCTTTTTGGATTTTTTTTCTTCAGAAAAAAAAATCGATGTCATTTTTTCCCCCCTCTTTCATTTCATCTCATTAACAAGGAGAGTTCCAGGAAGAAAGGAGAGAGGGGGCAGGGCAGGGAAAAGGAAGGAAGGAAAAGAGGAGAGGACAGAAACATGTAATCTAATTTGCTGTCCAGAAGAGAATGTTAATCTGTTTGAATTAGCTGAAGACATTTTTTCTGCTCTTGGTGGAAACAGCCTAGTTCTTGCTTAAGTCCTATGTCTTTAGTGTAAAGTATAGAAGGTAACCTGGCTTGGCAGAAGCCCTTTGCTTTGGAGTCATTGGCCTCAAGCTCAAGAACATTTGCATTTCAAGTAATTGCTAGGCCAGGCCATTGGGAGGTGGAGAGCATCCCGAGGATGCTATCTGCAAGGGCAAAGGGCCTTCAGTTCTTATCATGAGGGGACGTTTAGACTGGGGAAGAGGAAATGTGGTTGTGCAGATTGGTTGGTGGGCAGACACAGGTCAAGTAAAGAACCTTCAGCACCCATCCCCCACTCCCCCCCTTCCTTTTTCCTTTTACTTAATTGGGGTGTTCTCATAGGTGTGCACATTGTCATCCTCTGGAGAAGGTAAGCTTCCTGAGGTCAGGGGCTTTTCTTTCTTTTTTGTCTTTGTATCCCCAGAATCTAGTTAGGCAACAACTATTTATTAAGCACCAGCTGTGTGCAATTGTGGGGTACAAAGGTGGGTGTAAGTTGGCTCCTTCCCTCAAGGAGGAGAGACCATGTCCAGACAGTGAAACACATCCAGGCTACAGGTGGGCTGACTGAGACAGAGATGGCTAGGCAGGCCTGGGACCCCTCCTCAGAGCCCCTCCTCCAGTCACTGATCAGGGGACCCCAACTCTTTTCTCCACACCCCCAGCCTCCTATGAGAGTGGGGAGTGTCCACTGATCTTCCCTAGTAATGAAAACTCCCCCCAGAATCTCTGGGATCCTTCTGAGGGGGCACACTTCCTATCCCGTTATGGGGGCACAGGTCCTGGAGGTGGAGGCAAGGGCTCTGGATGCCAAGCCACTTTGTTCTTAAACAAATTCCCTTTCTCTGGGTTGGAAGGGCATGTCTGACCTCACTGAGTCCACCCCCCCCCCCAATAGGTGAGCCAGGGTCAGAGTTAGCACATGGCAGGGCCAAGGTGGAGAGGACTGGGTAATGTAGTGCTCAGCAAATCTGGCCTCAGTCACCTCCTAGCTGTGGGACCCTGGGCCTCAGTTTCTCTCACTCTCCTCATCTGTTTAACATGGGTAATTAATATACACAGTTGTGGTGAGGGTCAAATGAGATCATACTTGTAAAGTATTTGGCACACTTTGCTGTCTGTCTTCATCCTCCTCCTCCTCAGTATTATTATTATAATTAATATTTAGTATCATTGCCCTTTCATTCAAATCCATTTCACTTGCTTGGCATGGCATCTCATGGTCTTCTTCAAGAACAAAGGACAACTCTCATCATCATTGAAGTCTCTCATTTTATAGATGACAGTAGCTGTGGAAAGATTGCAGTGTTTGAGGTCACAAGGTTCAAATGGCCTTATTTCCCTCATTTGTTGCACGAGA
Organism: Macrotis lagotis; assembly: GCF_037893015.1. NCBI lineage: Eukaryota > Metazoa > Chordata > Mammalia > Peramelemorphia > Peramelidae > Macrotis > Macrotis lagotis. Next base: position 189,965,691 of record NC_133665.1, read on the forward strand.
CGTTTGAGCTCCATGACCTCTGCAAGTCCCTTCAGATGCTTTATTTGTGAACACTGCCCCTCCTCCCAGTTTGACCTCCTTGGTCAAATGACTGTCCAAGGTCATGGGAACCTGAAAGGCAGAGTTAAGATGAGAACCTAGGTCTCCAGGCTCCAGGGTCATGATGCTACACACTCCTGCTCTTATGGACATAGGCTCTTCTTCCCTTTGTTTGCTTTTGAATTCTCAATTAAGTTGAGTGGATTTCTGCAGATGTGCAGATTTCTCTGTACTAATCATAGTTAGAATATTCATAATTTTTGGTTCATTTAAATTAAATAATTGCTTTTTGGTTCTCTAAAAAGGCCAGTTCTGGAGTGATACCTCCCAGTTCTTTGCCATGGAGCCAGGGCCTTGGGTTATCCTGGAGTCCAGGGGACCTGGGGGCAGGAAATGGGAATCCCCATAATGTCAGGGTATGGATCCTCATGTTCAAACTATTAGGGGTCAGACAGGCTCCTCTCCCAGCAAGGCCCTTCAGGGTTAGAGATCAGATTGGAGGCAGGGGCAGTCCTCCTGAGAGTATCAACTGAGTCTTCAGAGGGGAATGGGGGTGCATTTGAGGAAAATAGGGAACCCCCTAATGAGATCACTGATAGATGTGGGAGAAAAGAAGGGTCCCAATGAGTTCAGGTTTGTTTAGTCTGAGAATATGAGGAGCCTGGATAAGAGTGAGTTCATGGACCTAATCCTTGGTGGCAGGTGAGAGAGGATGAGTTTCCATCCCAATTTTATCTCATGGACTTTGGGTATCTGGCCTACAAAGCTGATGGTGAAGCAAGGGATTGAAAGGTGGGGAGCTAGGGGAGATAGCCTGGGATGCCAGGGAGAAGATAGGCTTGTTGCCAGAAGTCTTGGGTTTGCATCCCACATTCAAGTGCTCTCTGTGGGGCAGGAATGCTTATGTCATCCTAATCATGCTAACTATCTTTTTTTCTGCTCCTGAGACCTGGAGGCTTTTCCCCTGGAAAATAGGATAAGGGTGAGTTGCCTGGCAGAGATTCCTCTTTGACCCTAGAGGCCCCAAGGCCCTGGATCTATAGAAGGGATCCCTGGACTGATAGATAGGAAGACCTGAGCTTGTATATTGCCACAGACCCTTAATAGCTGTATGATCCTGTGTAAGTCATTGCTTCTCCATCTATAAATCGGGAATAATGACACTTGCCTCATAGGATCATAAGAGGATCAAATGCGATAACATGACAAACATTTTGTTCAGCTTATCACTATTGTTCATCACCATCATCATTATCCTTTTATAGAGGGATGTGTTGAGGGAGGAGGATCCAGGACTTACAGATGACTGGAGTCTTGTAAGCAGCCTCTGGAGGAGAGGACACAAGAGGGTGCTGCCTGGGGGTGGGCCAGCAGCCTAGGGCATCCCTTTGGCAAGAGCCTTCTCTTACAGGACTAGCCATCGGCTGCTATCATCAGAGTTCAGAATCTCCTTTACAAGCAGTCAGACATCTCCAGGAGCTTCCATCTAGAATCCTCAGGTGGGCAGTCATGGGGCCTGGCAGCCTGGCTTCAAGGCTATCTCCTTTTCCAGTCTTAGCTCCAATCTCTCCATTTCTTCCATCTCTGTCCATTCTAGTAAAACCCTCCCTTCCAGGATTGTTGTGTAGAGCAAATACTATTGGCCTGTTGTGGCAGGCTAGTAGATGACTAAAATGGGACACCATGGGCACTCTTCTAAGTTAATAATCATATAATAGCAAGCATTTGGAGGTTATTGGGTGGCAGTGGTTAGAACATCAAATATGAAGTTAGCTGTGTCACCTTGGGCAAGTCCTTAACTCTGTTTGACTCAGTTTCCTCAACTGTAAAATGAGCTAGAGAAGAAAACAGCAACCCACTCTAGTATCTTATACCAAGGAAACCCTAAATGGGGTTACAAAGAGTTGGGATACAATTGAAATGATAGAACCACCACAGCAGGGATTTCTATAGCTCTTTAAGGTTTTCAGAGTTCTTTACCTATGCTCTTTTTGAACCTAATTATTTTACAGATGAGGAAACTGAGGCAAAGGAAGTTTTAATGACCTGACCAGGGTCACACAGCTAGGAAGTAAGTGTCAGAATCTGGATTTGAACCCAAGTCTCAAGCTCTATCCACAGTGCCACCTAGCCGCTGTTAAGGAACTTCCGTGTTAGGGAATGGATGGATTGCCCCCTGGATGGAAGAAGTCTCTCTGAGGAGAGAGATATCAGTTTTTCCATATCTTGCCTTTGCACAATTGGTTTCCCCAAGTTTAGAACGCATTCCCTTCTCACCTCTACTTCAAAATGCAGCTTCAAGTGCAGAATCAATTCCTGGGGTACCCCATTTGCTCCAGTTCTTAGCATAACCTTCCTCCCAACTTTACTAGGTTAAAGGGCAGGCATAGTTGAGTAACTTTTTGGGTGTAGTTTTAAATTCTTTCCAGAATAGCTGGGCCAGTTCACAGATCCACCATCGTTGCATCAATGTGCCTGTTTTCCCACATATTTGTCTAATTTTGTCAATTTGTCAATTTGTCCAATATTGCATTTTTTCCTCAAGTTTGCCAATGTGCTGGGGGTAAAATGGAATGTAAGAGTTGTTTTAATTTGCCTTCTCTAATTATTAGTGATTTGGAGCCTTTTTTTTAAACATATGGATATTGATAGTTTAGATTTCCTCATTGAAAAATTGACTTTTCATTAATTATCAATTAATCTCATAAATTTAAACTAGTTCCTTACATATTGCAGACAGAAAAAATTTGTGCAAGGATTCTCCCCCTTCCCCAGTTACCTATTTTCCTTCTAGTTTTAACTGCATTGGTTTTGTTGTCCAAAAACTTTTAAATTTTATATGATCAAAACATTCCAGTCTATCTTCTATGATCCTTTCTAGACCTTATTTGACCATGAACCCTTCAATCCATAGATCTGAAAGGTAATTTTTTCCTTGTTCCTCTAATCTGTTTATGATTTCATTCTTTTTGTCAAAATTATGCATCCATTTAGTGATTGGCTTGCTGTATATGGTGTGAGATATTAGTCTTTACCTAGTTTCTGCCAGGCTGCTATCAAGTTTTCTTAGTGGTTTTTTGTCAAATAGTGAGTTCTTACCCCAGTATCTGAGGTCTTTTGTATTTTAAAATACTTTGAATTTACTTGTGCACTTGTGAATTTACTTGTTATCTGCTGAGAGCTTGTAAACTTCTTGAGGGCAAGGGCTCTTTTTGATTTTGTCCTTTTAACCCTGCCCTATAACACTGATTGCATGCACTATACTTATTATAAGATCATTGATTTAATATTAATAATCACAACTAGCATTTTAATAGAACTTTAAAGTTTACAGAATAGTTCACATATGGTGTCTCCTTTGACCTTCAAAACTGTCCTTTAAGGTAGGTACTATTATGATCTCTACAGTTGAGGAAACTGAAGCTGAGAGGGGAAGGGCTCAGATGGCTACCAGTAAATGGCTGAGGTAGGATTTGAACCCAGGTCTTTCTGCCTCCAAGTCCAATGCCCTATCTGATAATGTTTGATGAGTTTCCTCCCATCCCACCCAATGAGAATGTAAGCTTCTTGAGGGAAGGGAATGTTTTCTTTTTCTTTTTGTATCCTAATCCATTGGCACAAAATAATAGTTGTTACTGAATTGAATTACATAGCTTACCACCTGACTGAGATCATAAGAAAAGTTAGAAAGATTGCATGGTGAGGAAGCTGGAAAGTTTGGCTGGCATTCTGAATGGACATTTTGCTTGTAGGCTGGCAAATATCTCATTGAGGTGAGATGGAGAGATCAGATCTTTGGCTATACCAAATGGTGGCCTCCTAGAAGAAGGAGTATTTGAACCAATAAGGAAAGTATGCTGGGCTTGGTCCTGAGCTGTGGGCAGGACTGGTGTGGCTGGGAGCTTCCATGAGTCACAGAAGAACAATCAGTGTAATTAAGCTCAAGATTCCTGTGGTGAGAAAAGGGGAAAAAAAAACCCCAAACCCGAAAAACCTACCCTGAAGTTACTCCATTTTAGGAAAGAGAAAATGAAGGTCCAAATTAGAAAAGAGTAGAAAGGAGGAGTGGGAAAAGCCACCAATATGTAGGAAACCTGGAGGTGACTCCAAGTTGGAAGGATGAGAGACTTAGGGGCCTCAACCCTCCCCAGGATCCTTGGCAAAGGGAGAGGTGGAAGGAAGTGGGGAGCTTGCCCAGTTGAGACCCTGAGGCCAGTGTCCTTTTACCCCAACTGGAGGATCAGTAGGACTGATGGCTTGATCAGTGCACTAGATGTGCTCTTGGATAGTAAACAGGAACAGCTAGGGAACCCCATGGATTGGTGCCAGGCAGGTTTGGGACTGGATGGAACCTCAGAGACAAAGTAACCCAATGCCCCCAGAGAAGTGACTTATCCAAGGTCATACAGGTTGTGAGATTAAAATCTAATGAAACAGGGTAGCTAGGTGGCGCAGTGGATAAAACACCGACCCTGGAGTCAGGAGTACCTGGATTCAAATCCGGTCTCAGATACTTCATAATGACCTAGCCATGTGGCCTTGGGCAAGCCACTTAACCCCCCATTTGCCTTGCAAAAACCTAAAAAAAAATCTAATGAAACAATAAAAGCCAACAAGTGATTTTTTGGGGAGCCTATATTCTTTTTTTTTATTTAGGTTTTTGCAAGGCAATGGGGTTAAGTGACTTGCCAAAGGCCCCACAGTTAGGTCATTATGAAATGTCTGAGGCCAGATTTGAACCCAGGTACTCCTGACTCCAGGGCCGGTGCTCTCTATCCACTGTGCCACCTAGCCGCCCCGGGGAGCCTACATTCTTACATGGGAGACAATCTGTAAATAAACAGATATAAACAGATTTAGTAGGGAAAGGTGTGTAGTGGTGTGGGAGTAACCAGGAAAAGCTTCTTATAAATGGTTGGGTTTGTGCTGAGTCTTGAAGGAAACCAGGGAAACTGGGCATGGAAGCTAAAGGGGAGGTAAGAGACACTGGAGGCCTAGGGGACAGTCCAGAAAAGGCAGGGCAGTCAGTGGATGGAGTGTGGTGTGGGAAGAAGCCTTTGTTACTGTCCTGAAGAGTTCATGGAGGGCAGGAAAGCCCAGGAAGACTGGAAAGGCAGGAAAGGGCCATAGGGAAGAATTTTAAATGTTAAATAAGTGACTTTATTTTGGATTTTAATTAGGAACCATTAGAGACCATGAAGTGAGGAGGATAATATGTCTACATTGATCTGTGTTAATGAAGTCATTTTTATGACTTCCCATTTCTCAGTCTTTTAAAATAGACAATACAATAACCATCAACAATACAGTAACCAATTATAGTGACAATAATGGTTGTCCAGTCATTTCTCAGTTGTATTTGATTCTTTGTGACCCCACTTAGGTTTTCTTGATGGATATACTGGAGTGGCTTGTCATTTCCTTCTCCAGCTCATTTTACAGATGAGGTAAATAAAGAGGCAAAGGGACTTGCCCAGGGTCACATAGCTAGTGAGTATCCAAGGCCAGATTTGGACTCGGAAGATAAGGCTTCCTGACTCCAATCCCATGTACTATGGCTCTATTGAACAGTCTAACAATAGTAGTAGATGGCATTTAGGGAATACTTTAACATGATGCCATCATCATTATTATTATTCCTACTTTGTGGACAAGGAAACAGATTTATAAACAGCTATAGGTGACCTAGTGAGCAATTATTGGACTTGGAATTTTGGAAGATAGGAGTTTAAACCTTTTGCAACTCTGTGATCCTGGATAAGTAGCCTTGGTTTCCTCATTTGTAAAATAGGCATAATAATATCAGCCACCTCCCAGGATTGTTGTGAGGATCAAATGAGATAGCACTTATTAAGTCAATAAACTTTTTTTTTAAAAGAAAGATTTTATTTATTTCGAGTTTTACAATTTTCTCTTATTCTTGCTTCCCTCCCCCACCCCCTACAGAAGACAGTCTGTCAGTCTTTACATTGTTTCCATGGAATACATTGATCTAAATTGAATGTGATGAGAGAGAAATCATATCCTTAAGGAAGAAAAAATAAAGTATAAGAGATAGCGAAATTACATAATAAGATAATGAGTTTTTTTTCTAAATTGAAGGTAATAGTCTTTGGTCTTTGTTCAAACTCCACAGTTATTTCTCTGGATACAGATGGTATTCTCCATCACAGAGACCCCCAAATTGTCCCTGGTTGTTGCACTGATGGAATGAGTAGGTCCATCAAGGTTGATCATCACCCCCATGTTGCTATTAGGGTGTACAGTGTTCTTCTGGTTCTGCTCATCTTGCTCAGCATCAGTTCATGCAAATCCCTCCAGGCTTCCCTGAATTCCTGTCCCTCCTGGTTTCTAATAGAACAATAGTGTCCCATGACATGCATATACCACAGTTTGTTAAAACATTCCCCAGTTGAAGGACATTCACTTAATTTCCAATTCTTTGCTGCCACAAACAGAACTACTATGAAGATTTTTGTACAAGTGATGTTTTTACCTTTTTTCATCATCTCTTCAGGGTATAGACCCAGTAGTGGTATTGCTGGATCAAAGGGTATGCACATTTTTATTGCCCTTTGGGCATAATTCCAAATTGCTCCCCAGAAAGATTGGATGAGTTCACAGATCCACCAGCAATTTATTAGAGTCCCAAATTTCCCACATCCCTTCCAACATTGATAATTGTCCTTTCTGGTCATATTGGCCAGTCTGAGAGGTGTGATTTCCTTGGCTCCAAATTGCCTTTGTATATCCTTTGACCATTTGTCAATTGGGGAACGACTTGGTTTTTTTTTTTTTTAAATTTGACTCAATTCTCTGTATCTTTTAGAAATGAGTCCTTTGTCAGAAATACTAGTCATAAAAATTGTTCCCAATTTACTGCATTTCTTTTGATCTTGGTTACAGTGGTTTTGTCTGTGCAAAAGCTTTTTAATTTAATGTAATCAAAATTAGTTCATTTTTAATGTTCTCCATCTTTTCCCTGTTCATAAACTACTTCCCTTTTCATAGATCTGACAGGTATACTACTCCTTGATCTTTGAGTTTGCTTATAATATTGTTTTTTATGTCTAAATCCTGTATCCATTTGGATCTTATCTTGGTATAGGGTGTGAGGTGTTGGTCTAATCCAAAATTCTTCCATACTAACTTCCAATTTTCCCAATAGTTTTTATCAAAGAGAGAGTTTTTATCCCAGTAGCTGGGGTTTATCAAACAGCAGATTACTATAATTATTTCCTGCTATCCCTTCCACTGATCCACCAGTCTATTTCTTAGCCAATACCAGACAGTTTTGATGACTGATGCCTTATAATATAATTTTAGATCTGGTAAGGCTAAGCCTCCTCCTTTTGCACTTTTTTTTCCATTGAATCACGAGAAATTCTTGACTTTTTATTTCTCCATGTGAATTTACTTAGAATTTTTTCTAACTCATTAAAGGTTTTTTTTTTTGGAATTTTGATTGGTAGGACACAAAACAAGTAGTTTAGTTTTGGTAGATTTGTCATTTTTATTATATTAGTTCGACCCATGCATGAGCAGTTGATGTTTGCCCAGTTATTTAAATCTGATTTTATTTGCATGAGAAGTGCTTTGTAATTGTTTTCAAAAAGTTTTTGAGTCTGCCTTGGCAGGTAGACTCCCAGGTATTTTGCATTGTCTGAGATTACTTTGTATGGGTTTTCTCTAACTCTTTCTGCTATATCTAAATCAATAAACTTTAAAGTGCCACATGCATGTTAGCTATTTTGTTAATATTTCCATTATTGACATTATGTGATCCACTTAATGGGTAGAGCACCTCTTCTTCCTGACTCCAAGTTAAATGATCTTGTTTCCTCTTTCATCTTCTTTCCACAATTGTTGAGTGGTAAAGATTCAGGTCATCCCAGATCTAATTGACAAAATGAATGCCAATAATGTGCTGGCAGCAGATGGGAGTGGAGATAATGAGGTGAAGTTGTTCAGTTGTGATAATGAGGAGATTATTTTTTTAACCTCTTGTTAGTCGTGTACTTCTTTGCTAGGATAATCGATTGTACATAGGGAGACTTCTGATTTATCTTCATTCATTAGAAGCCTCCTAGGACACTTGGAATTAGAGAATTCCATTGTCAAACTGGTGGAATCCATAAAAAAGGCAATAATTATGGGCCCCAACCTAATAAATATTTATTGAGTGCTTCTGTATGCAAGGCAGTAGGTGAGATGCTAGAGATTTAAAGAGAAAATGAAAAACTCTCTCATCATTGGATTTGTGTTTCTTAAGAGGGTAGGGCAATGCAAGACAGAACTAGGAGAAATGGTTTATTTCATTTTTTTCAGGATGAATTTGATAGTTGCACCCTGAAAATTGTTAGACAGGTTCCTAATGAAAAAAAAAGTAGGGGGATAAGAGAATAATAGAGTACCTACTGCATACAGGCCTTGTGCTAAGCACTTCTTAATCTCATTTATCTTCTTAACAATCTTGGGAAGTAGGTGCTATAATTAAAGAGAAATGAAATGACTTGTCCAGAGTTACACGGCTTGTAAGTGTCTGAGGCCAGATTTGAATTCCTTTCTCTAAAAGTAACCTATTAGTATGGTGTGAGCATGCTGAGACTTGAAGGAATTCTGGAGGATAAGGAGAAAATTCCAAGCCAGAGAAAATACTCAGATCTTGGAGACTAAATGTCCCCCAGAACAAAGGAGGAGCCAGTGTCATTGGGCAGTTGAGTGTGGTGAGGGAATAAGGTAGAAGAAGATGAGAAAAGGAGGAGGGGAACATGTTTTAAAGGACCATGGAAACCACAAAGAGGACATTCTATTTCATCAAGGAGGTTCTAGGGAACCAGTGAGGTTGAATGAATCCAGGAAGAAAATGGTCAGAACTCTGCTTTAGAATGATCTGTTTTACAGTGGACTGAAAGGTGGACTAGAATGCAGAGAGGCTGAAGGAGGAAGATCCCCTCCCTCAGCAGGTGATTGCAGTAATCCAGGTATAAGGTGGTGCAGGATTTCTAGGACGGGAACAGGAGATGAGTCTCTCTGATACAGCCTGGCTAAGAGACCCTGGGCAAGTCTTTGAGACTATATATAAATGGTGGAGATGGTGGCAGTGCCTCCACTGGCAGAGAGCTCTTCTATAGCCTTCCTTCCATAGGGTCTATAGGATCCTATAGGTTCCTTCTACTAGTAAAATCTCAGGTCTAGTCATTATTTTATTCCCATCTTATGATGTATTGGTCCCATGCCAGGTGCCAGGATATTGCCTTTGCCCTTAAGGGGCTTACTTTCTGTTCACCTGCACACTTGTTTTTTCTTATTTGATCTGAGTCGATGGTTTCGTGCACATGAGGAACCCTTAGTGTGAAAAACTTTCCCCTGCATGGCCAGGGCCCCTAATTCCTTCACTGAGAGTCTTAGCTGCCCCAGGTGCTGAGAGATTCTGGGACCTGCCCAGGGTCATCCAACTGGGATGTGTCTGAGGCATGGACCATACCTGAAGGTGCCATCTTGCCGCCTGTTACAATTGTGAGAGTTCTTGGAGTCAAGAATGGTGTGGTTGTTGTAATCGATGCCAATCAGAGGAAAACTAACCCGCTCCACTTTGATCTATTTTATGACTTGAGCTCTTTCCAAAATAATTGCCTGGAAAGAAAAGAAATGAGCTCAACACCGAGGGGCCAGGAATTCAGAGTAGATTCAGCCGCTGGAGTATTTTGACTATGGAATGGATTAGACTCAAAATAAAGCTCTTAGCAATTCTAGTCATATGGTTTATCTCTGGGATGACTGGGAAAATCCATGAAGGGGTCCAGCCTTAGCCCCGGCCAGTCACAAATACTAGCATACCTCCCTGGGCCAGGGAAACCACCTCTGAAGGCTGAATTCTTGGCCTTGGCCTGCCTCCTTCTGGGAGGATGCACTTATCTCTGAGGAGGGCCTCCTCTAGATGGACAAGAAGCCTCATCCCTTGGGCTCATGGCCTGTGCCCCCCCCCATTGTTCTTTTGATGCCTCACAGCCTTGATGGTCGGAGATGTGATGTGAGGAGAGGGCCAAACAGAGGGCACCTCATGATGGGCCCCCGTGGCAGGTTTCCAGCAATAATATTCCCTAAGACTGCACGTCTGCAGCTAGTCAGCCCCACAGAACCTTCCTGAAAGCATGGACTCATCCCTGGTTACTAAGGCTCCAGGAAGGAAAGGTGGCTCTGGCCTCCACCAGGGAGCCAGGATTGTGTTATATCTGCTTATGGCCATGGGTTCAATTACTGGTACTGACTTCTCCAAGCTGGGGAGAGGCAGGGCTGCTACAGGGCTTCCCCAGGTGGATGGCAAGGTGCTGGGGAAGCTCCACCAGGCTCCTGTGGAGGCAGGATGACCCAGAGGGCAGAACCTCGGAGGCAGGATGCCACTTCTGCTGGGGTTTGGCTGGGCAACCATGCTACAGTAATACCAGTGAGATCACAAGTCTGAAGTCTTTGGCAGGTGTGACAGTGCTGGATTGATCAAGATTCTGGAAGGGTATGGAAGTCACCTGGTCCATCCCTTCTTAGTTTTCAGATGGGCAAACTGAGACCCAGACTCTTTGGGAACTTGCCCAAAGTCCCCCAGTAAGAGCTGAGTTGGGAGAGCAACTGGATGGGCAGTGGGTAGAGCACTGGCCCTGAAGTTAGGAGGACCTTAATTCAAATCTGGCACACTTACTAGCTGTGTGATCTGGGCAAGTCACTTTACCCTGACATCCAGTGTCATCTCCAAGCCTCCTGATTCCTATATGACTGCTGGACCCAGATGGCTCCGGAGGAGAAAGTGAGTCTGGGGACCTAGCCCAGCCCCCCTCACTCCAGTCCATCACCTCCCTGATGTTGTGGTCTTCTTCCAGAATGAAGGACAAAACAACAAACTAAGCTGGGATTATTCTGAGGTTGTGTTGAATTCATAAACAAAGCAAACTTCCCCCTTGGGAGATGTAGTGGTGGTTTAATTGTGAGTCATGGACCATCCTCTCCATGAGTTTCCTTGGCTAAAGTGCCAGAGGCTTGCCATTTCCTGCTCCAGTGGATTAAGGCAAACGCAGGTGCAGTGACTTGCCCAGGGTCACACAGCTAGTAAGGGAAGGACAGGGACACAGGTCTTAGAATTCCAGGCCAGCCCTCTTCCCTCTTAGCCATCTAGCTACTTGGGAGGCATACGAGCCAGGAGATCCTGGTGTTTTAATGTATCCGGGGAGGTTAAACCAGAGAAAAAGCAGTGACCCTTCCCCCTCCCCTTCCCCCCCCCCCCCAGAATTCCCATGGGTCACCAGCCCCAGGTGAGGTGACCCTTCCTGCCAGATCCTGGAGAAGGCCCAAGGAAGAGGGGAAAGGCAGAGATAAGAGCCTGCAAATATCTTACAGCCCTAATGTGGAGGTGCCCCCCCGCCCCCTGCCTGCCGGAGATGAGGAAGTAGCTGTACTCCATTCCAATTGTAGAACATCATTTAACCTAATGATATATGGAAACATTAAAAAAATTTTTTTAAGATTACTAAGCAAAACACAAAATGAACCATATGTTAGAAACTGCTGGTGTTGGGTGAGCTAACTTTAAAAGCATATCAACTATAAATACATTTACTGAGAGGGAAGGCCAGGTGAGCTTTCTAAGCATTCTTGGAAACCTTGAACTTGTGGGCTTGAGGAACATCCTCTCCTGATGTTCGGGGGGTGTTTCTAGGTGGTTACCAAACCAGAGACAAGGAAAGGAGCAGGAGTAGCCCTGGCTGCCTCCCTCAGAATTCCAGAGGATCTTGTGTCCCGGCCTCCAGTCTCTGCTGCCTCTGGTCATCTCTGACATCTTCAGTCCTTTGGTCCTCGATGTGGGAGGTCAGTCTGGGGTGCTGCTGGCCATCCATCCCTCCTTCCTCCTGTGTGGGTCCAGTCTAAGCCTCTCAGGGACATTTGCATAGAGAATTGGCCTAAAGGTTCCTGCAGAGCCCATCTGCTCCAAGTCTCGTTTATAGCTGAAGGAACTGAAGCCCAGGGAGTGAAGTGCCTTGTACAGGCAGGAAGTGGGAGAGCCAGGATGGATCCTTCAGACCAAGCCTTTTGGTCTTCAGATGCAGGTTCTTCTGCTGGGTCACCTGTGCCTCTCAGACTCTCAGCTCACTCCTCTGTAAAGTCATAATATTACCTGGGCCACTTTTAATAAGACATAATATGTACAAACATTTGCAGCAATAAACCTAGGCCTTTCAATAAGAAAATTATAGTAAAACTTCTATAAAATATTGCCTGAATGTCATCCTCCCCACCAACACCATCACTACCACCACTACCACCACCATCATCATCATCATCATCATTATTAAATGTGTAGGTGAAACAGTCACCTTATGGAAAGTTTTGAAAACCTTGGTTATCAGTAATTAGTCTATTTCTTCCATCTGAAATAGCCCCTTTCAGATAAGGTCTTATACCCAAACCTTAATCCACTTGGGTCTGGAAATCCCATCCTGAAATTGGTTTGAAGGGTAGTTGAGTAGAGCACTCACCTGGAGCAGGGGACATTTACTAGCAGTGGGACTTGGGCAAGTATCTTTGCATCTTTGCCTCTGTTTGCTTCACTTTCCCCAGCTATAGAAATGGGAATAAAAACATCATGTACTTCTCAGAGTTGTCATAAGGATCAAATGGATAGTTTGTAAAGTGCTTAGCCATATATAAATATTATGAATTATTAAATATTTTTAATAGGTGAATGAATGAGTACAGACTCACTTAGACAGCTCTGTTGAGGGATCCTGAAGTACCCCTGGTTCATATCTCTCCTGGTCCTTCATCCTGGGCATCATTGACCCTGCCACAGTAGATGTCTCCCTCTTCCTCCCCCTTTCCGGCTCTATGCACAGTAACCACTTGGGTACTACCATTGTTTCTCAAACATTGTTTCTCCAAAGGCCAAGTCAACTGACTGCCTTCTTACATGTCCCTTTGCCAAACCTGTGACTCCTCAGACCAAGGCTTCATTTTTCCAACCACCATTTTCCCATATTGGGCATGTCCCCAATCAATTTAAACTAAGCAGAGACATTTTTTGTGATGTGATCCATCCATTTCGTATCCATCTTAGCTTCTTCAGCTGGTATTCCCAATGCTTTGCATAATACATTTTTCTTTCGATCCATTCCTTATGGAGCAAAGAAGTGACCAAGGAAGATCTGTGTTTGAAAGGTGAGTCCAGCAGGTTGGGAAAACAGACTAAATCGGAGAAGGGACACCACGTGGAGGCAGGAAGACTAAAAGAAATTCTATATTGAAGCAATCTGGAAGGGAGGCTTCTCTAAGTGGGGTGCTCATTTTCTTCTATCAGAGACCTCAAGATCAGAAAGGGAGATACCATTTTGACATAGGACTTTTTGAAGTTTTCTCTTAAAAGCCATTTGTTTGCTGCTTGCCGTGCCTCCAAAGGAAGTCCTTGATAAATAGATGTGGACTACGAACTTAGTAATAGAACTGCAGTGGACGTTGACTGGTTTTCCACTATCTGATTGAAGAGGTTTATTGGTCCAGGGAGTAAGCCATTCCTGTGTCTATTTTTTTCGTTTCTGAGCCTAGATTTGTGTCTCCCAGCTGGCCTGTGCATGTGTGTGGCCAGGAGCCAGGCCAGGTGAGGATGGCTCTGGAAGGATGCATTAGCCCTCTCGGAAAACTTGTGCTCCTGCTCTGGAATCCAGCTGTTCCTCACACTTAATGCAGGGAGGGATTTCCTGCGTACTTAAAATTCCTAAAAGGAATTCTGAAGGATGGAGATAGCAGATTCATTTTATGGTATTGGGTCTTTCTCTTCAGCGGCTACTAACGGAACGGGTTTGGGGCCTCACCAGGCCTTCAGATGCTAGTCAGAAAGATTGCGAAGAAATCCCTGTTGGACCCTTGAGAATCATCAAACAGACAATTTTGAGAAGATATTGTATTTGATTAAATGTTTGTTTCAGCATCCTTATCACCCCATGCTGGTCTAGAGATCAGCACTCAGCATTTTATTAATATTTAAAATGAGTCTAAAAAGCAAAATCAGTTCCATTTCCTGAGGCAGGGGAAACAAGGAATCATCGGATCCCCCTCCACCCTCCCCCCCAACTCTAATTTGAAAATCATGTTGGCAGGAAATCCTTTGTAATTCCTTTAAGTAAACAGGAAAAGTAATTATTTGCTTGGGGGCGTTTGTATATGTGTTTAAAAATAGGATATTTTGGAGAGTTCAACTGTGCACCCAGAAACCATGGCAATGAAAAGGTATATTTCAAACAAAACCCAACTTGGGATGTTTTTATTTGGTTTTTGACATGGGCTTACTGCTCAGAGAGTTTTTCCAAGTATTCCCCCCCCCCCCTTAAATTTTATTTTTTTCTGTTGTTCTTCCTGTTTTCTTCTGAGCCCAGTAATAGAATCAGGAGTCTCTCTTTGGAAAATCATCTGTCAGGTGTCTGTATCTTCCTGTCATTGTATCATTAGTCATCTGGAATTCCACCCGCTGGATGTACTGGGGGATCCTAGTTCTTCCATCTTTAATGAATTACTATTTGGAAAGGACTTGGAAATAAATGCATGGAAATCACAGCTGAGGTCTTCTTCTCCCATAGTGTGGCTTCCCCCCCTCCCCATTTTTCTTTTCTTCCCTTTACCCTGGACCCAATCCATCGGAATTTGCAATCTTGGCCATGACTTTTCTGGCTTCTTTGAACTTTTCACATTCTGACAGTTGTTCTTATAGGACACCTTACATAGTGGCCTTGGCCTTGGAATTCCAGGAAATATGGATCCATTACCATTATGGATTTGTTTCCCGGTTGTAAAAAAGCACCCCTACGGTTGCTTTCACGCTGAGTTTTATAAAAAGAAAGCTTACTTTTCCCCCTTAATATATCAGTGGAAAGAAGTCTGCGAAGTCATTCGGGGTTGTCAAACTCACTTAGCCATACTAAACCTTTGAAAAAAAGGAGCCTGAGATCTTGGAGAATCATCTCCAAACTGGAGGCAAAAGAAAACTTATCCAGGATGAAATTCTGATAGATTTACAAGAAAACTTGCAATTCTTCTAGAAGGGGCACTGAGGGGCAGGTATGTCTGTTTCTAGGAGGGCAAGTCAGGTTCAATGGGCACCAAGTCCTCCCAGACTCACAATTGTAAAATAAACATCAGTCAGTGAGCATGATAATGCTAAATAAACAATTATAGAAACTCTTCTTTTCTATAGAGAGCAGTAGGGCTGCAGGAAGCAACTCCATTTATAAATGAACTATTTATGAAATAGCAAAAAATGTCATTGATGTTCACCGACATCATTGTTTGGTTTGTGTTTTTGATGGCATCCAATACTGATTAACTTGAAGTTTGACAAACTGGTCTAGAAAATTTGTGACTTCTGGCCAGTTTTGTAGGCCCTCTTTTTCCTCCTATTCCCTAAATGTGGATACTTCCTAATTCCACTTTTTCTTTATTCTCCCATTACTGTTATCATTCACTTTTACAGTTACAATTGTAAACTCCATAGATAACTCCCACATCTTCTTTCTATCACCACCCTCCCTTTTGATCACAGAAATACAGAGTTCAAATCAACACTTACTAGCTGTGTAACCCTGGGCATGTCACTACCTAACCACTGATGGCCTTAGTTTTCTCCTCTATAAAAATGATAAAACCTCCTTCCCAGAGTTATGGTGAGGAGCAGTGAGCTAATTCTTGTTCAGTGCTTAGCATACAGTAGGTTCTTTTTTTTTAGGTTTTTTTTGCAAGGCAAACAGGATTAAGTGCCTTGCCCAAAGCCATATAGCTAGGTAATTATTAAGTGTCTGAGACTGGATTTGAACCCAGGTACTCCTGACTCCAGGGCTGTGCTTTATCCACTACACCACCTAGCTGCTCCTATACAGTAGGTTCTTAAGAAATTCTAATTTCCTCTCTTCCCATTAGTGGCCTATTGGACAGTTGAATGTGCCATGGTCATTTCAAACTCCCAATATCTAACACAGAATTCCTCTTTACCCCCCCCCCCCCATCTGCACATGCTCTCTATGTCTTCTTTCTCCCACTCACCCCTCCCCATAAGTCCTCCCAAGCCTCCTTTCCCTTTGGCTGGAGTCAGCATGGTTCAGTGGAAAGAGAGCTAAACTTTTGGTCAGAATCGTGCCTCCACTCCTCACTCCCTAACATCCCTTCCTTCCTCCCCCTCCCTTCCTCTTCTTGAAGCTTCCTCCTCTATGCATTAAGGAGGTGTGTCTAAGATGTGCCAAGATCCCCTCCAATAAATGATCCTGAAGTAAAAGGCTCCTAAAAACTGAAGAAACCACCAATACTCAAGAGCCTACAGGAACTCATGGAGAGTGGAAAGAATCCCTTCCCTCTCTTTTTTTTTGAGATAAAAAAAATGGTCCTGAAAACTATGGACATTCCCCACGCCCACCCTTCTGCCTCATCTCTTTGATCCAGGTTGTTGCTGAGATCTCTCACTCTCGCGCTCAATCTCTCTCTCTCTCTCTCTCTCTCTCTCTCTCTCTCTCTCTCTCTCTCTCTCTCTCTCTCCTTTCTAGTATCATCTTCTATTCAGCTCTTGTCACTGCCTTTATTTAGGATTTCATCATCCTTGACTAGCCTTCTGTAACAGCCTCTGTGCTTCCTGGTTCTGTGTCCACTATTCTTTCTCCTTCTTGCCTTACCTGAACCTCTGCTCTTATTGTTCTCCATTTCTGAAGTGAACCATCCTTCTCTCTTCCCCATCCCCTCTTCAACCCCCTCCCCCTGCTCTTAAGCTTTTTCCCTTTGTTCTAAACACCTCTCAGAATCCATCTTTTTCATTAAATCTTCTTGGATCTTGTTATGAATCTACATTCTCAACTATCCTAGGTGAGGCAGTAATTACAATCAATGTCACATCACTTTCTGTCTAGTTGAAATGGGGTCTATAATACCTTGTCCATCCTCCATTCAATTCCATCCAGAATTTTTAAAATATTATTTTATTTTAATACTTCCAATTACATTCATCTTTTTGTAAGCTGAGTTCCATATTTTTCTACCATCCTACCTTCTCTCCTCCCTTCCCATGATATGTAATACTTTGATATAAGTTGTACATGCACAGTTGTGGTTAACATATTTCCGTGTTTGTCATGTTATAAAAGAAGAATCATATCTAAAGAGAAAAAATGAGAAAGAAAAAATCAAAACAAGTTTTAAAAAGTGAAAATAATCTGCTTTGGTCCACATTCAGATTCCATAGGTTTTTCTCTGGATAGGGATGGCATTTTCCATCACAAGTCTTTAGAACTGTCCTTGACCACTGAACTGCTGAGAGGAGCTGCGTCTTTCATAGTTGATCATCTCACGAAGATACTGTTGATATGTGCAATGTTCTTCTGGTTCTGCTCATTTCAATCAGCATCAGTTCCTGAAAGTCTTTCCAGACTTTTCTGAAGTCCTACCCCTCCTGATTTCTTCCAAACAATAATATTCCATCACATTCATAACTTGTTTAGCCATTCCCCAATGGGGGAATTTTCAATTTTTTTCCTGATCACAACAGAAAGCTCATCCTGGATCCACTCCCATGACTCAGTGTTACTCCCTTAGAAAAGCAAAATCTATTTTTCTCATTAAAGTTATCTATAGTTATATGAAAAAATGTTCCAGCATTATTGATTAGAGAAATGCAGGCTAAAACAACTCTGAAGTTCCACCTTACACCTATCAGATTGATTAAAATGATAAAAATAGGAAAATAATGTTGGAGAGAATGGGAAAACAGGGACATTAATGCTCTGTTGGTAGAGTTGTGAACTGATCCAACTTTTCTAGAGAGCAATTGGGAACTATGCTCAAAGAACTGTAAAACTGTGCATACCCTTTTACCCAGCAATACCACTATGAGATCTGTATCTTAAAGAGATCAAAAAAGGGGAAAAAATCCACAAGCACAAAAATATTCATAGCAGCTCTTTTTTTTTGTTGTGGCAAAAAACAACCCCTAAAAAGAACCTCTGATCTGGAACAGAACCAGGACAGTAAAAGATGTAATTATTTTTTCTTCAATTTTTCTGGGCTGGTTGAAGGAGAGGCATAGAATAGGGATTTAAAACCTGATTTCAGGAGTTCATCAACTTGAATATGGAAAAAAATTATCTTTATTTTAAACAACTTTTGTCTGTATTTTATTTTAGATATTTAAAATTTTGATTAGGGGTCCATTAGCTTCACCAGACTCCTGCCAAATTTGAACTAAAGTCTTCCTCACTCCTGGTCCAGTGGCATAGGCACACTGACACCCTCTAATTGTCCTTTGTATGCATATAGTGGTGATTTATTAAATGAAAGATTTTATAATGAAAAATATGAAAAGAGTAGCTAGTATGGCAGAAAAATCTAACACTGCCAGTCTATGAAAAGATTTTATTTAAGGTAATGTTTAAGGTGATTAGATTTTGTTTCCCTATTAATTTGCTAAGGAAAATGGAATGAGATTAGAAACAACAGCTGTTTTGCAATATGGCTTTCCACTTAATTGTATAGGGTTTTAAAAGTCTAGTTTACTGGAAAATGATCATATCTAATACTTTATATTATAAATCTTATGCCTCAGAAGTAGCATACAATTTCATTAAATAAATTCAGAAGGGAAAGGAGGCAAATTTACTATATTTTAAGCCTAGACTATTTTTCTAACGAGGTTCCAGAATGAATTATTAAAAGGAGTTTACTCAGAAAGGGAAGCAGTGATCACAACAAGCTGCCATGGGTTCATCAGAAAGATATCTCCAGGTTTATTCTGCTCCTCTTTCAATTTTTACTTTCTGGCTTCCTCTTCTTCCTTCTCATGCATAACCATCCTCTTGGGCATGTTCTTTTCCCCTTCTGCCCTGGGTTATTTCTTCAGTAGTGCCTTCATCTTTGGATGGGTTCCCTGATGCCAGAATCTTCCTATGCAATCTATTCTTCAATTAACTGCTGAGTTCTTTTCTTAAAAATACAATTCTGACCATGGAACTTTTCTCTTCTCTCCTGCCTCTGGGAGAAAAGACAATATCTTTATTTGTCATTTCCAGCCATTTACATTTTAGCTCCTACCAATCTGGGTCTATGTGTAGCTTGCTTTGTATTTTTAATTCAGTGGGATAAGTACAAAAAAATCCATTTTCCTAAACATAAGCTATGGGAAAAAACTATCGAGAACTTCCCTGTTTCCTTTGACAAATCTGGGAGCTTGGAATGAATGGGAATCCGCAAATCAGCCAGGTGAAAAGCCATATTTCATTCCAAGAGGCTGGAACTATTTTTCCCCTCCCTAATCATGCACAAATAAAGCATCAGTTATAGAAAGCTGTTAACACAAAGCCTGTTATTCATGCTGCATATTTTGGTAATGCTAAATAAAGATTGAGGTGACATTCCTTGGTGGGCATAAGAATCATCTGACTTCATGCATGAACTCCCAGGTCTGGGACAACCAGAGTAAGAAGCACTGGCTTTGGAGAAGCCACTGATGGACCGGGGATCATGCTTGACGATGTGCAATTGGAGGGATTGTGGATCTGCTAAATGGTGCAGTTGGGATATAAAAAGCTTGACAGGCTAGAGTGATAGGCTGAATCTAATAAGATGATATTCAATGGGGATATAGATTGTGTGTGTGTGTTTGTGTGTGTGTGTGTGTGTGTGTGTGTGTGTGAAGAAACTAAGCTATATGTGTCTCTGAGGGTGATGGAGGCTTGATAATAAAACTTGATAAGTTTTTCTCTTATGATTTTCTTTCCTATCCAATTATGTTATGAACATTTTTCAACATTCATCTGTGTACATATTTATGTTACACAATTTTCTTCCACCCTCCCTTCCTATTCTCTTCCCAACTGACAGTCTAGTGAACAGTGTGCATGTACATTTGTGTTTAACATGTTTACATATTAGTCCATTTGTGTATGAGAAATTAGGACTAAGAGAAAAGAAAGAAAGCCATGGGATAGGAAAGAAAATCATAAGAGAAATTTTTAAAAAGTGATCATAGTGTTCATTTAGATTCTGTGGTTTTTTGTTTTTGTTTTTTCATCTGGATGTGGATGGCATTGTCCATAAGAGGTCTCCCAGGCTTGTCCCAGCTCTCTGAACTGCTGAGAGGAGCCTCATCCTTCAAGGCTGATCAACTTACAATGCTGTTGTTAATGTGGACAATGTTCTCTTGGTTCTGTTCCCTTTGCTCAGCATCAGTTCCTTTAATTCTGAATCTTTCAAGGCTACAGGTGTCTGTGGGAAAATATGTTCTAAGGACAAAATCTGGGCGGTTTGATGCTCAGATAGGACGAAGCCTTGTTTGGAGATTAGTGGCATCCCTGACTTCTTGGAGGCTGTATTGTGCCCACAGGGATATATTTATCAACATCCTTGGTGTTGATGGCAGTCGAGTGCTACAGAGCCCGAGGCAGCACTAGATGCAGGAAGAGAGATAGGAAGTTTGATCTGGGCATGACTCATGATCTGTTGATACCAGCTCCCATTTGGAAAGTATTTTTGGAGGTTTTGACAAGGTGTCTCAATTTCAAGTGATGTGAGTCAGTGATGGGGTGAATAGAAATTTGTGAGAAAGTTGTACGATTTCTGTAGATGAAAAATACATATGAATTGAACATCATTACTCTAAAGAATTTACTCTGGTACCAAATCTCCACAGTAAAACCCTCTGTCTTTAGGATGGAAACCCATCCTTTTCTTCCATTCCATGCTCTCCCCTTTCCCATTCATTACTTATGTAAGTTAATGATGCTTTAGTTCATCACCAGCAAAAGTTCCTGTGGTTGCTAGAAAAACCCTGTAGTTGTACATTTGAGGGGCCTAATGATCCAGAAGCAACTCTTCCCCAAGTGGATCCTAAGCAGGCTGGCTGGTGGACTGAGACCAGTATAATGAAATGGAACATAGACCTCAGTCACTGTGTGACCTTGGACAAGTCATTTAACTCATTTGCCTCAGTTTCCTCATCTGTAAATATATCTGATAGAGGAAATGGTAAACCACTCCAGTGTCTTGGCCAAGGAAACCCCCAAAAGAAATCCTGAAGAATCAGATACAACTGAAAAACAGTCACAGAGTAGCAAGTAGCATAATGCAGTATAAGGTAAGGATGACTCTGCCTGGAGTCAAGAGGACCTGGATTCTACTGTTTCTTCTGACCCTTCATAGCCATTTAACTAACTATTGAAAGTGATTATTGAACCTTCTTGATCTTCCCTTTCCTCAGTTCTGTAATGGCAACTGATATGAGGATAAAATGAGATCATATTTGGAAAGAGCTTTTCCATCCTCAAAGCACATATAAATGCTGGCTGTTATTGTGAACTGGTGTGCTTATTGTTGCCTACTGTCCTATGTTGCCTGTCAAGGGGCTCCTGATTTTTTTTAATGCTATAAAAGAGATTTGTGATCACATCAATTCACTCTAGTGATAGATTGCTGCTCATCTATGCCTACCCTCCCTCTTGGATTCTTATCCATTTCCTCCATTAAGTTTGAATCCATTTGGTCCTGGAAAGAAGACTCTCCAAGATCAAATGAAATAGGGAATCTAAAACTGCATTTCTTTATATTTGTCAAATTAAGTGGCTTGCCTTAGCAGACTCATTGGCAATACCCTGACTTCCCTTGTTCTGGTCACTAAGCCTAGATTAACGTAGTCAGACCAAATTTGGGTTAGAACAAGCACCACTTTTATTTTTTTGTTTAAAAAGCTTAAAATTCTATTCCCCCCCCCAATGAACAAAAACCTTATTTCTATGCCTTCTCCTCAACCTCTCTTGCCATCAAAAGAGAGGGAAAACTAACTCCAAAACCCTTACAACAAACACATAAAATCAAGCAAAGCAAATTCCTGCGTTGGCCACATCCAGAAAATAAACATCTCAATCTTGAGTCTTTTTTGTGAGTCCCTCAGGATTTGGGTGGCAGAGTTCAGCCTGAGGCCTCTCCTGGAGAGGAGTGTGCTCAATGCCAACATTGGTTTGATATCAATCTGCTTTTGCTCCCCT
Source organism: Macrotis lagotis (assembly GCF_037893015.1). Classification (NCBI taxonomy): domain Eukaryota; kingdom Metazoa; phylum Chordata; class Mammalia; order Peramelemorphia; family Peramelidae; genus Macrotis; species Macrotis lagotis. The sequence continues at coordinate 189,987,773 of NC_133665.1, forward strand.
GCCTCTCTTCTCTTTCCCTCTCTCAGATCCCAATCACAGGTTCTTATCCTTTAAACCCCTCTTTCCTGATCTACGCTTAGTGGTTACAGTTTGTAGTTTGTTTTGCTTAGGACTAATCCCCCTCTTGATCTACTCTTCCTTGTATTCCCTCCCTCCTTTCTCCTCTTTCCCTACTATTTCCCTGTAGGGTGAAACATATTTCTATACCCATCTGTGTGTATTCTTCCTTCCTTTGACCAGTTCACGTGAAATTGAGGTTCAAGTATCACCAGTTTCCCCATCTCTTCTTCCTCATTTTTGCAGCCTTCTACTGAAAACCTAAATTATATGATATAATTTCCCCTACCCTTCCTCTTCCCTTCTCCCCACCCACAGCATATTCTATCCCCCATTTTCTTTCTTCTTTTAAGATCATCAAAACTTAACAAAACCATTCCCAGGCCCTCAGTCTAATTAGATCCTCTCCCTTGATGATCCCTGATGATGATAGACTTCTGAGGGAATGAGTATATCATCTCCCATAGTAGAATGTAAACAGCTCATCCTTGGTTAGTCCCCTATGATTGTTCACTCATGTCTATCTTTTTTATGTTTCTCTTGACTCCTGTGTTTGTATTTCAAAGTTTCTACTTAGCTCTGATCCTTTCATCAGGAATGCTCTTTGGAAGTCCTCATTTCATTAAAGATTCTCCCACACCACCCCCAATAAGATGATGATCATGTTTACTGGGTAAGTTATCCTTGATTACAAGTCTCTATCATTTACCTTCTGGAACATCACATTTTCAATTCTTTGATCCTTGATTATAGTGGTAACAGCTAAATATTATGGATTCCTGAATGTGACTCCATGATACCAAAATTCTTTCTTTTTGGTTGTTTGCAGTACTTTTTTTAATTTGCCCAGGAGCTTTGGATCTGGACTAAGATGTTAGTAGGTGCTTTCATGTGGGACTTCTTTCAGGAATTGACTGGTAGGTTCCTCCTGTGTTCACTTTGCTCTCTGATTTTAAGAGATCTAGACAATTTCAAGAATGTTTGGAATGAGATGTTTAAGCTTGTTATTGATCACTAATTTCAGATGTCCAATGATTTAATTTTAAGTTAATTAAAAAAATGAAAATCTATACCCCTCCCTCACATTGAGAAAGTAAGATAAACAAAACCCTGTCCAACATTTATAGCAAAGTAAAACTAATTCCACATTTGGCCAGATAAAAATATATATCTCAATCTGTACTCTGAGTTCATCATCTCTATCAGCTCTTACTTTTTCAACTTGATTCTCTGGAATGGTAGTTGGTCATTGTGTAGAACAGTGCTCCTGTATCTGTCAAAGAGGTTTGTCTTTATCCGGTCTCAGTCACTTAATAATGACCTAGCTGTGTGGCCTTGGGTAAGCCACTTAACCCCATTTTTTCCTTGCAAAAAAACCTAAAAAAAAAGTTTGTCTTTACAATATTGTTTTTATTGTATAAATTGTTCTCCTAGTTCTTCTCATTTTAGTCTGCATTTGTTTGTACAAGTCTTCTAAGTTTCTCTGAAGCCACTGTCAATTCTGACAATGTAATAATATTCAATTACATTTATATACCATAACTTATTTTGCTATTCTCTAGCTGACTGGCATACTCTCACTTTTCAGGTTTTTGCTACCATAAAAGAACTGCTATTCATAATTTTGTACAGATGAGTCCTTTTCTTCTTTCTTTTATCTATTGGTCTGAGTAGACTCAGTAGTAGTATTGTTGGATCAAAGAGTATGTACAATATAAAGGTTTTCCTGACATTGTTTTAAATTGCTTTCCATAATGGCTGGATCAATTAATCCATCAGTAAACTTTTATTAACTGTTAACTATATGTTAGGCTCTGTTCTAAGCACTGGGAATACAAAAAGAAACAAAAGATGTTCCCTGCCTTCAAGGCATTTAAAGTCTTTTAAACAAACTTATTAATTTAAAAATTCTTATTATTTTTAGCATTATTATTTTTAAAATTGTGAGTTCCAAATTCTCTCTCTAACTCCTTCCTTAGTCATCAAGAAGGCAAGTCACATCATACCAATTATATATATATATGAAATTATGCAGAACATATTTTCATATTAGCCATGTTAGAAAAAAAATCTCTAGAAAATAAAGTGAAAAATCCCACTGTTTTTTGTGCTGTGTTCATCAGTTCTCTGAAGGTGTTTAGCACTTTTCATTATGAATCCTTTGAAATTGTTTTGGAGCATTATGTTGATTAGAGAAGCTAAGTCTTTCTCAGTTGATCATCATTACAGTATTATTGTTATTGTGTACAATGTCTTGGTTCTGCTTAGTTCCATCTTCATTAGTTCATTGTGATCTTCTCAGGTTTTTCTTATAGGAAAATTTGTTATTTCTCATAGAACAGAACTATTCCATCACAATCATGTACTTCAACTTGTTCAGCCCTTTCTCAATTAATATGCATTCCCTTCAATTTCCTTTTTTTGGCTACCACCAAAAAAAACTATTAAATTTTTGTACGTATGAGTCCATTTCTTTTTCCTTTGATACAGACCTAGTGGTATTGCTGGATCAAAGGGCATAGACAGTTTTTATAGCTTTTTGGGAATAGTTCTACATTTTTCTCTACAGCTATACTAATAGTGCATTTTCTCATCTCTTACAGCACTTGTCTTTTTTTTTTGTCTGTTGTTAGTCAATCTGATAGGTGTAGAGTGGTACATCAGAGTTTGCATTTCTCTAATTATTAATAATTTATAGTATTTTTATATGAGTATATATAGCTTTGATTTCTTCTGAAAACTGCCTATTCATATCCTTTGATCATTTATCAATTGGGAAAAGGCACTTGTTTTCTTATCAGTTTGGTTTAGTTTCCTATATATTTGAGAAGTGAGGTCTTTATCAGGGAAACTTGCTTCAAAAATTCTCAGTTTCCAGCTTTCCTTCTAATTTTGGCTGCTTTGGTTTTGTTTGGATAAAACCTCTTAAATTTCATGTAAACAAAATTATTCATTCCACTTCTCATGATCCTCTCTATCTGTTCTTTGATCATAAACTCTTCCCCTGATCATAGATCTGTCAGGTAAAATTTTCCATGCAATGAGTTTACGGTCCAATGGGGAAACAAGGTGTAGGCAACTATCTGCAAAGCAACCTATACAGAAGATAAATAATGAATAATTATCAGAGGGAAAGTATTAGAATTAAGAGAGATTAGAAAAGATATCCTTTAAAAGATGAGATTTTAGATGAGACTTAAAGGAAGCTAGGGAAGTCAGTAGCTAGAATTGAGAAGGAAGAGCATTCTAGGCATAAGGTACAGTCAGTGAAAATGCCCAGAGCAAGAGATGGAGTACCATGTTCATGGAACAGCTAAGAGGTTAGAGAATAGTATGGAGAAGTGAGATGTAAGAAGATTGCAAAAGTGGCAGGGGACCAGGTTATAAAGGGTTTTGAATGTTAAACAGAGGATTTTGTAATTGTATTTGGAGGCAAAAGGGAGCCACTGGACTTTATCAAGTAGGCTGAGTAGGGGTGACATGATCTGAACCATGTTTTAGGAATATCACTTTGGTGGTTGAATAGAGGATAGGCTGGAATGGGGAGAGACTGGAGGCAGGCAAACCCATTATTGGGTTATTACAAAAGTCTAGATTTGAGGTAGTAAGGGCTCCCACCAAGATAAGAACAGTGTTGGAAGAGAAAAGGGGGCATGTTTGGGAGTTGTTACAAGGGTGAAATTGGCTGGCCTTGGCACCATATTGGATATGGGGGCTGAGATAACTCCTAGATTGGGATCTAAATGGACTGGGTTTTTTTTTTACAGTAATGGGGAAGGTGGGAGGGAGAGGAGTTATGGGGAAAATAATGACTTCTGTTTTGGACAGGTAGTGTTTAAGATGTCCACTGTTTTTATCATCTGAAAGGCAATTGGAGATATGAGATTAGAGGTCCACAGAGAGCTGAGGCAGGCTAAGTAGAGTATAGAATTATGAACATAGAGACGGCAATTAAATCCATGGAAGCTAATGAGATCGCCAAACAAAATACTATAGAGGGGGAAGAAAACAGCCAGTAAAGAAGACTGAGTGATACACACACACGTATGTATAAATACATACCTAAACATATATGTATACATGTGAAATTACTAAAGAAAGGACTCACTATTTGTCAAAAAGTATTGGGAAAACTAGATGACACTTCAGCAGAAATTAAGCTTAGACCAATACCTCACAACATATACAAGGATAAGCTACAAATGGATATGTGAACTGGATGTAAAAGATCTCATTATAAACAAATTAGAGGGGCAAAGAAGAAATTATCTTTCAGTTCTAAGAATAGGAGAAGAATTCATGACCAAACGAAATATAGAAAGATACACACAAGATTGAATGGGGATAATTTTGATTTCATAAAATTTCAAAGAATTTATACAAATCAAATGTATTTAAAATTAGAGGGAAACAGACAAATGTGTGAAAATCTTTACAGCAAGTTTCTGTGATATCCAAGTTATCTAGGGAAATAATTCAAATTTATAAGATTGGGAGACAGTCTCTAGAAGCTAAATGGTTCAAGGATATAATCAGGTAATTTCCAAAGGAAGTCATCAACTGTTATTTTTAAATTCTCCAAATCACTTATAATTAGAGAAATGCACATTAAATCAACTTTCAGGTCCACATCATATTCCTTAGGGTTGCAAAGATGACAGAAGGGGAAAATGACAAATATTAGTGAAGTTGCCTAAAAACAATCATGCTAACACACTGTTGATGTACTGTGGATTGGTGGAACTGTGCTCTGATCTAGTCATTCAGGCAATTTGGAACTAAACCCCAAATATGCCCAAATAAACCTCAAACTATGCCTTTGACCCAGGGACACCATTGATAGGTCTATGTTTGAAAGAGATTTAAAAAAAAAACCCAGAAGACCATTGTGTACAAAATATGTCCAAGAATATTCTTTTCTCAGTACCCCAAACTGTGAATTAAGGAAGTGCTAATCATTTGGGGAACAGCTGAACAAATTGTGACATATGCATATAGCAGAGTATTATTGTACCATAAGAAATAACAAAATGAGCAGTTGGAGAAATTGAGAATACCTCTGTGAACGAATGCAGCATGAAGTGAGCAGAGCAAGGAGAAAGTTATACACTGGCAACACTATATAGAAAAACAACTTTAAAAACCTTTAGAACTGATTAATCCATGAGTTAAAAAAAAGTGAAAATTCGGAGAGAGATTTGACTATTTTCAGGAATGGCCAATGTGAGAATTTGTTATGCTGAACTCTGCATTTTTACTTGAAGTATTTTGGTTTTTGTTGTTGTTCATGTGGGAATGGGTCTGTGAAAGGAACATGTTATAAATATATATAAAATAAATTTATTTCTTTTTTAAAAAGACATCAAGTTTTGTACATTTCCTTGGAGGAATAGCCATTTTTATAACTGCAGAATTGAAAAAGTAACAAAACATGCCTGTTTAGCACAAACTCCTGCATCTAACAAAAACATCTAAAGTTAGGGAAGATACTTCCATCTGGTTGTGGTTAAATGTTTTGGTGTCAGCAGAGGTATGCAATGAGAACACTGCCATCACCAGTTGTTACTATATCAAAATGATCACTTATTTTGAATTATTTATGTATCTTTGAACAAGATAGGCAGGGAACACATTGGTACTTAAAAGGATTGGGAAAAACTTTTTGTATAAGGTGTTATCTGTATTGAGCTTAGAAAGAGGTGAGGGATTTCAAGAGTCAGAGGTGAGAAAAGGGCATTGCAGGCTTGGGGTGCAGTCAGTAGGTGGAATGACACAGTTCAATCCTGCTAGCTGGTCTATATGGAAGGACGGCAATGTAGAATGAAGAACAAGGGTCCAGATGAGAGAGTTTTCACAGTGTACTGGATATAGGTCAAGAATGGAAACAGGCAGGATCTGTATCACTCTACAGCTAGAACCTCGTGTTTGGAGTCTCTTCTCTGCCAATTCAAAATGTTGCAGCTCTGGTGCTTCTGGGTTCTAGCTCCTGGCAGGCTTTTGCACCTAGAGATCTGTGACTGAGATGGCTGTAGTCTGGATTAGGATCTCTAATAGCACTGGGACAGAGGGAGCAGGGAAGGAGGTATAGGGGTGGCATTTGATGTGTGGTGTCCTTGGATAAGCTAGTGTAGCCTCAAACTGGTCTAATGAAAGATGTGAGAAGGGGTGCTGAGTGAACTTAGGGTCAGTTACAGTAAATTCCTGGGTTTTTCTTTGTTTTGATCTTCTCTTGGAGTCCAGGTGTCATAGACCATGGAATTGGTTTTTCCTTTGGCACATAATTGCTGTTTTGTAGAGGTTTGAGAGTTCACCATTTCATTGAGTGAAAATTTTTAGTTTACCATTTTGTTGCTCATGACCCCAAAGTCTATTTTGTAGATTCTTTTAAAATTGAAAGTGGACGTGCAGTTACTATGTGTTCACATGAGTTTCTTTCTATCAGTTCTTTCTTTTCTGTTTGAATCTTCTACCCTTATGTCTATAGAATTTCTTGTTTGAGAGAACTCCATTCCTTTGAGGTCAACTTTTTAGACCATGGGAGTCTCTCTGTTTATTATGGAGGTCAAGGGAAAGAACTGGCTCAAGTCCGAAGACTCAAAACCTTCTGAGGCACTGGGTGATTTAAGCCGACAGTCTTATCTCCTTTTTCCTCCTAGCCCCTGTTTGATTGGAGGTGTGACTCCATAGCCCCATCTTAAGGATTGACGACTATCTCTAGTTGCCCTAGAGAAAGGAGGCAGGAAGAATGAGAAGGAGGAAGAATGGTGGCAAGTGGCAAAGACTAACATGAACTCAAGCATCAACTGGACTTGGTCTTGTCCAGAGACGGAAATCTCAAAGGCTATACTGGTTATACCTTGCACTTAGGGCCTTCCCCCAAATTGGAAAGAAATCACACATTGGTGTGATTCATGGCTCTGTCACTACCTTTCCAATGTTGGGCAGATTCTGAAACTTGCAGTTCTGTGAAATGATCTGCTTAAACTAAATGCTACTTAAGGTCCAAGCCCCTCCCAAGGCCTAAGAAGGATAAAGAGGAATCTTGGTTATCCAGTGAGGTAGAATGGTGATTAAATAGTGAAGTTTATGAGAATGCAGGTTTTAAGTCAATTAAGGAAGGATTTCCTCACCATGAGAACTGGGTATGAATAGAACAGGCCACCTCTCAAAACAGTGACTTATGAATTATTTGTAATCCTCAAAAGAGGTCAGATGTGGGGCGGCTAGGTGGTGCAGCAGTGGATAAAGCACCGGCCCTGGAGTCAGGAGTACCCGGGTTCAAATCCAGTCTCAGACATTTAATAATTGTCTAGCCGTGTGGCCTTGGGCAAGCCACTTAACCCCATTGCCTTGCAAAAACCTAAAAAAAAAAAAAAGAGAGATCAGATGTTCTAGACCTAACACTTGCTAGAATGAGTACAAGCCAATAATTTTAGTGTTTTTGAATCTAGTTTTCTCAATGTAGAGGGTCTCAGAGTCCTCTCCATTTACAGAATTAGATTCTAGAGATCTTTCAGAGATTCTCTCATTCACAATGAAGTTGGAATTCTCAACTATAAAATCCTATGATAGTCAACTAGGCCTACCATGCATCAGATATGGTACTAGGTTCTGGGGAAACACAAATATCAAACAACTCTGCCCTTGAGGATCTTACATTCTACTGTTATGAAGCCATGTGTTTATTGTTAATAGAAGAGAATTGGGGGAGGGACAGACCACCAGAAACTGGGTGGGAGGAGGGGTTCTGAAAATGCTTTCATGTTAGAGAAGCTTGCAATTCTGTGAGAAAGGGGTAATATGTATGCTTGTGGCCTCTGCTAAGAGGTAAAGATGAGAGAGAGAATGCTGAGTGTAGGGGACAATGGGGAGACCTCTTCGTCTGGATTAGAGTATCTTGGGCAGGGATTATGTATTCCAGGAAAGCAATGTGAAGTCATGGAAAGAGAAGAGACCTGAAGGTCAAGGTGGGCACCCTAGCCAAGCCACTGCCCCCTCAGGTGCTCATTCTGTTCTAGCACTACCTAGCTCATGGTGCCGTTGTATGGGTGGGATAGACTGAGATCAGTGACAAAGCACCATAAAGAAATCAGCTCTTGTTAATCATGAATTAATAGAATTATTAAGTCAAAATTTGAATAGTATTTTGAATTCCAGAGAGCCTTTAACTTTAGTGGGGGAGTGGCTCCTGGTGGTTGTGTTACAAGGTTTTTACCATTTCTGAGTGGAAATGGAGATCAAGAGAAACTTCTAGTCATAATTCATGCAAACTGGGAAGTAATTTGATTTTAATAATTGTTTTCTAAAGAAGTGCATGGTGGCATTTTTTAGTGTTATGATTTTTATGAAGAAATATTGGCCTCCCCCATAGTTATATTGCTCCCTTACTTTAAAAGCCAGATGTGGTAAAGAGCTGCCTTTGATGCAATGAGGAAGGCGGGTTGGTGTCCCCTGTGCCATGCCATAGAATGCATCAACAAAGTGGTTTCTTCTTTTGATTTTTTTTCCAGAGGCTCTGGGCATACCCAAGTACCATACCCCCTACTACTATACTAATTCTTGGTCATTTCATTCATTAGGTCTCTGCTGGGGTTTTTCAGTAATAGCAAAAGGGGCAGTGAAACATCTTTATATGACTTTCTAGAAAACAATGTTTTCATGGTGACTCATGGGAAAATCTTCTACAATGGTTGCTTGGATCTTCAATTTTCTGCCTAACGTTTAGAGTGTTTGTTCTTTTTATTTATGTGGGCAAATTATTGAAAGAGATGAGTAATGCTATTAAGCCATCATGGTCCACTGTCCTTATATGGCACTGATCTCATGAACATTTTCCCACAGTATTAGCATTTAGATATTTGCAAAAAAAAATAATTTCCCCCAATTTATTGGTAAATTATAGGATCTCAGATTTAGATCTAGAAGGGATCTCAGAGATCAACTAGTGTGACCCCCTCTTTTTATGGAGATAAAATGACTGGATTGAGATCCCATAGGTAGAAAGTGTTAAGAGATGAGTACTCAGTGGGATGGGTTGAATTCTGTTTTAACAAGTATTCTTATTAACATTCAAGTTATAGGACAATAGGATACAGGAGGAAACTCAAAGGAGCATTGCTTTGCTGATATGAATACACATTTTATTTACTACAACCCATGCATTCATAAAGCTTCAACCACTTGGCAGGCTATCTATTTCATGAAGTCTCAAAGGGTCAAGAGACTGGCCCCAAATCTTACAGCTCAACCAAGTCAGCTTGGTCAGCTGTGGAACTGAGTTGTCAGAGTGGAGACAAGAATGTAGCTCTCATGATCCCCCTCTCCAGGAGATTTTCCCATTGCACTCTCTTTGCTGCAGGATTATTCAAGGAAGGTTACAAAGGAGCTTTCTTCTCAAAGGTTGGATAGATCCAGTCAGGGCTAGATTAAGCTCTGATTGAGACCAGTTAAAGATCAGGGAGAAAAGCACAATTTATATTTGGGGGTTTAGTTCTTATTCATTGTCCCCTTAGTATATGCTCTTCTGTTCTATCTTGTTCTGGTTGTGTTTTGTTTTGTTTTTGCTGCTTGGGAACAGTGAACATTTACCTGTTACAACACCACATTTCTTCCCGAGTGTTCCCACTCTGAAACCAAACTTTTGCTTTCTTTAAACCATGCAGAGACTATCAAATGATGGAAGATGCTCTCTGTAAACATTGATTGATGAGCTTTTACTCTAATAGGACATCATAATATGGACAGTGACACTTGATTCTCATATGTCCTAACAGTGGCAGGCAAGCACTGTCAGGCAGGCTGGAAAGACTTTGACTAAGGCAATGGACTGATGAAGTGTCTTTTATCTGTCAACCAGACTCAAGTTCATAGAGGCTCATCTCCAAGGGTTTGGACGTTAAATGATGATTTTATTTTTTGCCACAGCAAATTATTAAACTATCTAAGACAGTCATGACAAGAAGTGGTAGAGAGATTAATGTCACATAGAAGAAATTCAATACCTTGAGGTCAAGTTCACATTGCCCATGGGAAGGCACGTTAGGAAGTCCTCTCCTCCAACCCACTTATTTTACGCAGGAGATACCCAAGACTAGAGACTTACCCATGGTCACCCAAGTGGAAGTGGCAGAGTCAAGATGTGACCCCTGGATTTCTGACTCTGAATCTGCTCATCTCCCCAGAGCTATCATTGCAGAACCAAATTCTGAAAACTCCCAATGGTTTAAAAAATATTTGATACTAGAAAGAATTTTACTGAACTAGAAGGTGTATAGAATTGTCTTAAGCAGATGACTGATCCCCTGGACAAAAGAGACTTTATACAGTTGTAGATGGGAAAGTCTCTAGATTGCTAAGAAGGATCTTCTTTCTGCCTTCTCCTGTCCTTCCTCTGTGAGTGTGTGTGCGTGCAAGTGTATGTTTGCTTTGTCTGTCTATATATGATGTATGTGTGTCTGTTTTCAATATATATGAGGAACAGAGAAAGGAGGAAATATTTAAAATGGAAGCAAGCCTCATCAGTTTCCCAGGAGATCTCTTGAGAGAACATCAGTCCCAGGAATTTGGCACCTCCATTCTTGTTTATTGGCTGGAGAGGGTCACAGGACAGCACTCATCACGGATTCCTCCTGTTAAATGAAGGAATACTCTCCGGGGGTGTAGGAAGGAGCATCTGCGAGACGCCGTCTCCAGCTTCAGGCCTGTGCTCCAAGTCCACGCTGTTCATGTTTCACCATCACCATGTCTCTGCCAGGACAAGGTGAGCTGGAGACAGACAGCTTTGACAGGTTCCCTGGCTGGCAGTGATCCGTGCTTGCAAACCTGCCAAGAGCTACCTGGAGGTGAAAGCCAAGCAGGAAGCATCTTCATAAGTCAGACACTTGTCCTTCTTAAACCTATTAGAAGGTTGTCTCTCTTGAACCCTCCTCCTCCACCAACTCCCATCAGCAGGGAGCAGTTCAATGTGCTTTTGAGCTTTTGTGATTAGATTACTTACTCAAAAGCTACAGCAAGAATAGGTCAATCACATAGCAATTCAATTCAACCAGCATTCTCTAGTCTCCAACTCATGCCAGCTGTTCTAATGCATCTTGGGAAGACCAAGACATTAACTATAAAAAGTTCTTCCCTTTGAGGACCTTGTAGTCTGCTGGGGGCATGCAATATGGACACAAAGAAGTAAAAACAAAAAATATCTCTATGGGCATAGAAATTCAATAGAGTAAAGACCTCAAGTAGTAGGAGGGAGCACTTGGGCTGAGCTTTGAAGGAAGCTAGTGATTTCCTAGTAGAAGTGAGGCGAGAGAGAGAGAGAGAGAGAGAGAGAGAGAGAGAGAGAGAGAGAGAGAGAGAGAGAGAGAGAGAGAGAGAGAATCTTGAATATGGGGAACAAGGGTGCAAAGGCAGAACAGTGGGAGTGGGGGCTATCCCAATCTAGAGGTCAAGATCTTAGGCTGGGATGTGTAATACATGAGTGGAAACAGTGGAAAATCAATCAAGAGACACAGGTTGAAATCAGATTGTTTGTGAAGGGTGTAGAATGCAAAGAAAAAAATAGCTTGCATTTTCTCCTTGAACAAAGCCAGACCTTGGGAAAACCAGTGCCTAAGAATGGCAATTTTGGCAGCTTGGTGGAAACATGGAGACTATTGGGAGGCTAGAGCCTAGACAAAAGGTGAGAAGACCCCAAACTACAGAGGATGAGCATGAGAGTTATAGAGGCCTGAACGATTGGGCTTAGTCATAGAGAAAGGCATTGCAGTTGCAGATTTGGAAGGGACTCAAGTGACCTTCTAGTTCCACCCAAAGAAACAAGAATCCCTTCTTCTGAAGAGCTTTTGAGTGATGGCCTAATTTGCACTTAAAATTCACCCCCATCCCCAATGACCAGGAGCCCATGAGACTATCTTCCTAGGGCAACCCATTCTGCTTGGGTCAATTTATTGTTAAGAAGCTTTTTCTTGAAAGCAAACTGTTCTGATCTTTCTGCCACCATTTATTTCCATTTTTCAGCTGAAGAAACTGAGGCTGAGAGGTTAAGTAATATGTCTAGTTGTATCCAACTAGTAAGAACTGAACATACCACTCCAACTGTTGTTAGGTTGTTTTATCCTTTATCCTTTATCCTTCTTTTTTTTGGCAATGGGGTTAAGTGACTTGCCCAAGGTCACACAGCTCGGCAATTATAAGGTGTCTGAGGTTGGATTTGAACTCAGGTCTTTATGACTCCAGGGTCGTGCTCTATCCACTGTGCCACCCAGCTGCCCCTTTATCCTTTATTCTTGAAGAAGATCATGACATCAAGGAGGTGATGCCATGACAATCACAGGAGTTGGATTTGCCTGAAGGGGCCTGTGCTAAGTCACAGCCTCACTTTCTCCTCTGGAGCCATCTGGGTCCAGTGGCCAGATATGGATCAGGATGACCGCAGATGGGTCTGGATTTGAACTCGGGTCCTCCTAAGTCCAGGATGGGTGCTCTATTCACTAGGCCACCTAGCTGCCCACCTATAATCTGATCAGGACAAAGTCAGCACCAAATCTGGATGTTATCTATGTCTCTCTTAATGGAGCTTGGTTGCCTTAATACACGATTGAATTCTGTTGAGCGCCATGGAAACCTCCCTGATTGTTGTCAGATGAACTGTGGTGAACCCCCCCCCCCCGTTTGAACTTTTCAGTTTATATTTCATTGATTTGCCAAAATGATTGTAATATTGTTGACCATTTGTGGGGAAAGCTGACGCCCCGAGCCCCACCCCATCCACAACGAGGCTGTTTCTCCTCCCTGTGAGCTCATTAAACAGCTGCACTGGCCCAGTTGACTTTACAAGAGATCAAGGAAAAAAGGTGGATGGTGGACATCTGGGGAGCTCACTTTCCTGGCCCCCTTCTCCCTCCTTCCGCTCTCTGTCTCTCTGTGCCTCAGTCTTTGTCTCTGTCTCTGTCTCTGTCTATCTGTCTGGCTGCCTCACTTGGGACTCACCCTAATGATATTTTTATCCCTCAAAAGGTGGAGGAAGCTCCCCGGGGGTGGGGGGGGGAAGCTGTGATTCTGGATGTGATTCTGGCCAAAAGGAACACACTCGCTGTGATGGAAACCTTGAGTCTCCCATTTCCTCACTCAATGAACTGGGACAGAGGACAAGTGCAAAGCAGGGGTGCCATCTGTCTGACCCCCTGGATTGGGGAGTAGATTGAAAGGGTTCAGGGAAAGGATCAGGTAGAGTGAGAGAAGAGTCTGCCTAGACAGTAGGAAACTCTGTACTTACAGCTGTGTGAATCTGAACAAATAACCTCTCTGTGCCTCAGTTCTCTGGTCTGTAAAAGGAGGGAATATGTTTACCTTATCTCCAAGAGGGCCCTTGAATTCTAAACCCATCATTCAAAGCAGATATGAATCTGTCAGAGATCATACATCTGAGTCCATCTAGCCCTCCTCTTCCCCCCCCCAAGGCAGTAATTTTATAGATATAAAAGGTGTCATGATGTAACTAATATTCCACATGCAGTGACAAAGCCAAGATTTGAACCCACAACCAGGACTTCAAATCCCCAGTATTCTTTCTACTGCATGATACTGTCTTCCTCTCCCAGGCCAGATGACAACTGCTGGGAAATGACAACATGCTTCATACTATTGAAGTTTGTGGCTTCCTTAGGCAAGAATTCTGTGTGTGTGTGTGTGTGTGTGTGTGTGTGTGTGAGAGAGAGAGAGAGAGAGAGAGAGAGGAATTCCTTTGACCTTAGCTGGTAAAACCTATGAACTCCTTTCTGAATAATGTTCTTAAATGCATATAAATAAAATACACAGGATTACATTGCCCCCTCCCAAAGCCTAGTTCAGGACCACATGTAGGAAGGAATCCTCTGCCTCCTTTTGGATTCTCATTGCTAAGTATGGTGCTTGAGGAATGGTCCTTGATTGCTAACTCTGGCAGGCCAGGCTGTCAGTGTTGTGGGCAGTCAGGAACTCAGTGGAAGCTGATTGGCCAAAGTGGTGTACCTGAGGGTGACCTGAGGGGGCTGGCTCAGGCAGCTTCTTCAGGATCTCAAGAGGATGGAGGGAGAGGACTCATCAAGTCCCTTACCCTATTTCTGGTGGAGGCAGATAAGTCGGCCTGTGACTGGCCAACCATTTGCCGAGTGTACTTCCAGCTTGCTTGTGAAGCTACAGTGATTGTGATGCTTTAGTCCAGTGGCTAAAGGGGAGAATTGTCATTTGGAGGCTCCCATGTGACCATGTCAACACCTGGAAAGATGATAACTGTTTCATATTTGTCTGAATTCCCAGCAATTCAGTTTTAGTGTAAGAGCCCTGCACTCATTGGCATAGGGGACTCCCAGTGAGAATGTTCCTTCCTCTGGTGTTGATTGACATCTCCTCTGCAACTTAGAACCTAAAAGAATTGCCTGTCTCTTTATTGACTTGTCCAGAATTACATTTGAGGGAGGACTCAAACCCAAGGCTTCTTGACTTTGAGATCAGCCTTTGGTTCACCACATGATGCTGTCTCTCTTAGTGTGGTTGGTCAGTCAGGTCCATTTCTCAGTATCCATATACTGGAGTGGTTTGCCATGTCCTTCTCTGACTCAGTTTACAGCTGAGGAAACTGAGGTAGGATTTGGTGACTTGCCTAGGCTCATACATCTAGTAAGTGTCTGAGACTGGATTTGAACTTGGGTCCTCCTATCTCCAGGCCTGGCACTCCCTGTACTATGGCACCTCCTAGCCTCTGTGTTGAATGGCACACACTTTGAGTACTAAGATGCTCTAGAATCTCCATCTCCAGTGCCACCTCACTCCAATAATCGCCATGTTTATCCCATCCATTCTTTGTAGTCACTGATTTCCTTTCTCATTCTTTGCACTTGTACCTCCTGTGTCTGGTTCATAGTAGGTCCTTGGTAAGTTCATATTAACTGATCTATTAAATGAACAAGGGAGGCATGACTGCCAGGAGTATATGCAGCACAGATCATCAAAGGGCAGGCCCCTGAGCAGTGATGGGGATGCTGATGGATGCCACGTGGACCAGGGAGGAAGGAGAACAAGGTTCAGGGGTGGCCTCAACCCCTGTTCTTTACATGGGAAGCACTTCCTGGCCTCAGGAGAGGGTGGAAAGTGCTTTTTTACAGGTACACGTGTTTGACACCAGGTTACACATGGGTTGGATAGGCCAGGGAGTGATGTGAGAGCTCACATGCTCGATTCTCCCCTGGGATGGGATGGGAAGTGAGCAGCACTGAGATGAAGGCGAAGCCATCTGAGAATCATGTGTGAAGGCGTTGTGATTGACACTGATGAAAGTTATCAGAATGTTCTCGAGGGCAGAAGGACAACCCCCGCTGGCTGCCCTATCACACTGAAGACGCCCAGCCAGGCCTGACTTTGATCTTGCCCAACATTCCCAGGCATCCTCTCCACATGGAGAGCTTCTTTTCATGTCTCTATTCCTGGAGGGATCACATCCAATCCTCTGCGGGTAAGGATGCAAATGATAATGAGAACCAGCCTGGAGATGTCTCACTACACTTTTCCTCAAGAAAGGAATTTCACACTGCATTCCATGAGGACCCACACATTATCTTTGTGAGTCCATGATAGGGGCAGTGTTGGAATGGGCAGGGCGTCATTGGAAGAAGATCTGGAGCTTTTAGTGGACAGCAAGCTCCAGGGAGCATTGAAGTGACAAGCCAAAGGTCATGTAGTGGGTAATTATGAGCAACTTTTGACTCCAAGACCACAGATTTACTGGAATCATTTTGGATCATGGTCATAGCATGCCCACAAAGGAGTCTCCCTTCTCAATAGTAGCACAATTTTGATCTGGAGGGGGAGAGAGAGGTTTTTAATAGGAGTCATCAGATTAGATATTATAGGAGAATTCTTAACTCAGTAACGAACCCTCCAAGGCTATTGAAAATTCCTGCCGTGTCATGAAATGAGAATTCCTAGACATAACCCTAAACATAAAAGATAGGGAATTATTGCTTTAAAGAGATGCAAATATTCAATTATAAGGACAGAAAGTGTTTAACAGTATTTACTATGTTCTAGATACTGTGGTAAGCTCTGAGCACCGCCCCCCCCCCCCCAGAAGCAATGTGGATAAGGGAGCAGGGGAAGAAGGGAGAAGGGGAGGGGAGGTACAAGAGACAAGAAAGAGACAGAGAGGATTCCAAAGCCCTCTGGAACTGGACCTTAGAAGCCACATTGTCCAACCTTTTCATTTTACAGATGGGAGAATTGAGACCCAGGTTGCCTAGGTTGCCCAGTGTCAGAATCACACTAGCTTCCTGAAAAGGGAAGACGGTCCAATCTGAGGAAAAGGAGGAGAAGAAGGTGGACTAGCACAAGAAGCCTCTGCTTCTCTGCTCAGTTTTGGGGAGAGGGAGGGTGGGAGCAGTGACTCGAGACTGTTTTTCCTTGGAAAGGAGAGGGCAGATCAGGAATAGTTTTTAGAGATGCTTGTCATTAGACAGAAGAGAAATGCAACAGGGAGAAAAGATCCTCATAGCTGCCAGTCAAACAAGGTTGGTTCCCTGCCCTTACTGGGCCTTCCCCTCAGGAGTCATGGTGGGACTCCTACCACCTCCACTGATACTCCACCTTCTCACGGTGAGCTCTGCAAGTCAGAGTCTTTCATAATTTGGGGGGAGGGTGGGGCCAGGGGGCCAATTTTCAAGTTGTTTGCTTGAACCAGTTCATTGGAATCCCCAGAAACCACACCTTAGGATTTTACTATTGGAAAAATGGAATATTATCTCTTCAGGTCTGTGGAGTTCTCAGAGACCATTCCTCATTATTTAAGTAAGGGAGGGGCTTTTATTCATTGCTTCAAGGTATTAGATGTTAACTTTGAAGTGAGATTTTGAGAGATAATGGAATAGATAATGAGTAAAGAGCTAGCTATAAAATAATCAACTAACAAGCATTTATAGTGCTAAGTACTGGGGATGCAAGACAATCATGAAATAATTCCTACCCTCAATGAGTTTACATTTGATGAAGTCAGATAACATATGTGCATGTGTAAATATACATAAATACATACATATAATAATGTTTGTCCTTCATTGCTGAAGAAGACCAGGATGTCAGGGAGGTGAGGCCATGACAAGCACAAATAAATGGATTTGAGTGGGGGGGAGGGCTGTGCTAAGTCCCCAGCCTCACTTCCTCTTCCAGAGCCATCTGGGTCCAGTGGCCAGATAGGAATCAGGATGCCTGGAGATGACCCTGGAGGGGAAGTAGTCAGGGTTAAGTGACTTGCCCAAGGTCACACAAGTTAGTTAAGTGTCTGAGACTGGATTCAAACTCTTGTCCTCCTGAGTCCAAGGCCAGTGCTTTCTCTACTGTGCCACCTAACTGTCCATATTCATATGTGTATACACACATACAGATATAAAACTATATATAAAGTTATATTGTTATATCCAAGACATTTATGAATCAGAAACACCATAATCTTGGATGGGATGGTGCTAGCAGCAAGGTCAGTTTGGGAAAGGCTGGCATTTCTATAGATATTTTGCCTCTGGCACCTGCTAATTGTATGACCCTGATTGGTCATTTAATTTCTCAAGCCTTAGTTTCCTTAGTGTCTGTAATATGAGGATGGCATTCATCCTGTGTGTGGCATGGTTGTGATGGTCAAGGGAGATGAGGTCGCTGAAATGCCATTGCAGACCTCAGGACAACATTCTATGATGTCTACGTCATCACTGTTCCCAGATATGTGATTAACTTAGCCTCAGATAAATAAACTAGTAAATAATAGAAATACAATGCTATAGAAAGAGCCCTGAGTAGTCAGAGATTCTGGGTTCAAATTCCCTCCTTTGACACTTCTTACTGTGGGCCCTGGGTGAATCAATTCCGTCTTTGAATTTACTTTCCTTTTCTATGATATAATCAGCATTGATGGATTCTGGTTGTCTAGGTTGTCTGCCCCTAAGCTTGGAGCACTGTCCTGCTATCCTTTATTCAAGTGAAGCTCTTCTCTTCCTTTGCTAGGTGATTAAGGTCACTTCTAGGATTCCTTCAGTCCAAAGAAACCTCATTCTTCAGATTTCTCATAGGATTTTGTTTTGACCCCTTCTATTCATTTTTCTACTTTTGTTTAGTATGTTGGTTACTTCTGTACAGGTTCAATTCTTTCCTTTTCTAGAGGAAGACTGAAAACCTCTGAGGTCTTTTCTACCTCTAGAGCAGTGATGGTTCTATAAATGACCTGGCGTATAACACTTAACCTCCCTGTGCCTCAGTTTCATGATTTGTAAAATAAGGAGATCGGACCAAAGACTTTTCCTCTCTAGAGCCATGTTTCTTTGAGTGATTTGATCTAGCCTGTGTGGGGAAGGTTGCTCAGGTGAGTGAGGATGAGATTTCATACAGAGAGGAGAGCAGTCTCAGTAGGAAGAGAAAGGAGATGGACTTGAGAGACTGCAATGATAGAAGGGATTTGATTTAGTAATTAGCTGTGTATAGGAAAGTAGGAATGTAGGAAAGTAGGAGAACCTCAGAGGTTTTCACAGCTCATGTGGTGGGTGGTGGTGTCAGTGATGGAAATAGAGAAAGTCAATATATTTAGGAGGAAAAGATACTAAATTATTTGGGTTTGAGGCAAAATAACCCAATTATTTGCTTGATGGTATCCCAGGTGTTTGGATACTTGAGTGGAGGTGCTCCAGGGGCACTTGAGAGATGATGGTGGTAATGATACAAGTTAAGATCTATGATACTTTTAACTTTCAAAGCACATTATCTTATTTTATTCTCTTATTATTGTTCATTTGATCCTTACTACAGCCCTGTTTTTCAATGCTGTTGTTATCCCCATTTTATAGATGTGGAAACTGAGGCAGACTTACCTGGGATCACATAGCTGGTAAGCAACTGAGACAAGATTTGAACTCAAGTTTTGTAGACTCCATAATGCTTTTCTAAGAGTGGCACGAAATAAGGAATGTCATAAAAGAAATATATGGTCTTCTTGGGTAGCAAGAGCAATGCCTAGCATCTGGATGGGTTGAAAATTCCCTGATGCCGTAAAAGGCAAATTGCTTGAGAGAAAGGCCCTACAGAGGCCTTGGGAGAACAGGAATAGGAACAGAGTTGGCAATGGGGTCTAATTTGTACCAGTGGAGAGAATATCCATCTATATCAGTGAGAGCACATATCTTTCATGATACATCCATATTGACCTGCCTGGTACCCCTTTGACCAGATATTCTAGGAGTATTGGTGAGACTTGGTTGATTGCCTAAGTGACTTTGGGCAGCTTCATGGGACCTCCTTGAAATGAGTACATTGGAATGGTGGTCTTCTTAATGGCCCTTCCCATTCTGGATTAATGATGCTCTGACTGGTGATGGTGTCAATGTTGGAATCCACTGCTCCCTGTCAGACCTGCCCTCTTCCCCAGGTATTTGAACTGGAAGCGGAAATAACGCCCTTTCACCTTGGTTCTGACAACATAACTATTTCACTTTCCACTTGGCTACAGTTAGAATAAGATTAATAATGGGGCTTCCGTGGGATAGAAGTGTTCATTCTCCCAGGAGGCAAGAAAAAATGCTTTATGCACACAAACACACTTTCTATTGGTCACAAGGCTTTATTGGTTTTGGCTAACTTCCCTCCCTCCCTCACATCCACGTGCATTGCTGACACACCTGTTGAAGGCAGTACTGGGTTGATTTATTAAGTCCTGGCCTCTCTTCTCTCTGTGCAGCCCTGGCTCCTTCCTCCTTTTCCCCTCTCCCTCCACCCATTTCCTTTGAGCACAAATGACTCTTGTCCCCAGGCCCTCTCATGTTTTCATTCTTGCAGCTGGGTCATTCAATCAGTGATCAGATAAGTGAAAAAAACACCCTCATTCTTGGGATTGTAAGACTTGACCATTGGCTTCCAGCACCAACTTGGGTCTCAACATTTATTCCCCTCACTTCTGGCCAAGTTGAACTTAGCCTGGGGTAGATTTCCACCTTGGACAGTTCCTGAGCCTCAGTTTCCAGACCTCTGAAATGGAGGAGTCATAGCAGATGACCACTGAGGTCCCTTCCTGGAGTCACCTACTGCTCAGGGATTTTCTAAAACAGCCAGTGCTCATTTCTATGATGCCAAAGAATATGGCAGTAATGTGTCAGATAGCTGGGCAGGCTGTAGGCAGGAGCCACAGCAGCTAGAAATGAGAGGAGTGAGATCCTTGTGGCTCAGCTGTATTTGACAACTGCCTGGAAGAGGCAGAAAAAGCCTAGGGGGATTGGCCACTGGGGCTGATAATCCTTCTAGGAGCTTCCCTGTTGTATCTCCCTTACTAGAAGTACCCCCCCCACCTTGTGATGGAAGGGGAAGAAGTGGCAGAAAGGAAGGGGGAGCATTTTTGGAGGATGTCTTCTATAGGAGGTTGTAGTAATATGATCTTAGGGTGCTACCTTTACAGTTGGATAAGATGTCAGAGGTTGATGATCCCAATTGCTTCATTTTATAAAGATATCCCAGCCTTTGTGGATGGTGTACTCTCCTTGAGCATCATGGGTAAGGGAACATCAAGTCCTATGAGGTTGGTGTCTTGGGACACAGTGGTGGCTGTGCCCAAAGCCATCCTGGTGCTCCCTTACTCATGTAATCTCTTCATGTAATCAGACCTTTTATTTCCTCATATATTCTCATCCTGTCTAATATCATCCTTCTTTGCCAGGCTTCCTGGATCTCCATTAATAGATTCAAAGTTATAATAATATCAACAACCACAATTTTAATAACAGTAACTGATGCTTTAAAGTGTATGGCATCATTGACCCAAGGCTCCAGAAGAGCTGTAAGGACTTTGGCCGAGTCACAAGACAAGGAAG
The DNA here is from genome assembly GCF_037893015.1 of Macrotis lagotis. NCBI lineage: Eukaryota > Metazoa > Chordata > Mammalia > Peramelemorphia > Peramelidae > Macrotis > Macrotis lagotis. The sequence goes on from NC_133665.1 coordinate 190,008,691, forward strand.
TAGAGGAGGAAGGTTTTGGACCAGTGTCACCTTGCCTCCCAGACCCAGCCCTGTGGTGGTACATGGTCCATCACTGATGGCAGATCAAGCTTCTCTTCTCTTTCTGTGTCCCCACCAGTCTCCATCACCATCAAATTCCTCCCCTTGGTTCCTTCTTTTTTTTTTTTTTTTTTTTTTTTTTATATTTTGCAAGGCCATGGGGGTTAAGTGGCTTGCCCAAGGCTACACAGCTAGGTAATTATTAAGTGTCCAAGGCTGGATTTGAACTCCGGTACTCCTGACTCCACTCTATGCACTGCACCACCTAGCCACCCCCCCCCCCCCCCCCCCGTTCTTAAAGCCTCCTATGATCTGACTCCAGCTCAGTTTGTCCAATTTTAAATGAGATTCCCCTTCAAACACTTGATGTTACAATCTCTTCCTTTGCTTGGCTCTTCAATGCCCACTCATGCCTTTGTCCTGATTCTCTTCCCTCCCTGGAAAGTTCTTCCCTCCTTCCCTGCCAGTGCCCAGGTCCAGCCCTTCTGCTGCCTTCTCAGAGAGAGAGAGCTGAGTTCTTAAGACTTTTTCCTTCCCCAATCACTGACCAGCTCTATCCTTACCTCTTTGTGTGCAGAATCTCTCTGGCTAAGCTTTATATTCCAGGAATCTAGCAGAAAACCCCTGGTAAACAGTAGGAGCTTAAGCAGTGCCTGCAGGAGATTGTATTGGATGTTTCCTCATCTGTAAAATGGGCTCCATGGCCTGAAAAGACTTAAGGCTGTCAACTCTTTTCTCTCCTGGCCTTTGGCCTTCACTTTCTAGACATGGGTCAGTCCCTGCGGAAAACTTGCTCATGAGACTTCAGATCACAGGGGAAGGATTTAGACCAGAAATTCAGCTAGGAGATACTTGGTGGGAAATTCTCCATTGGAAAAGACAGTTGGAAAACCCAAGTTGAAGTCTGAAGTCTAGTTGACCCCCTCTGGATTTCATTTCCAATCACAAGCATTTCTTACTCTTTGACCATGACTTGCTTGCTATATAGGAACAAAAATGAAGCAGATCCTGCCCAGGAGGAACTTATTTTCTCCAGAGGGAAATAACACAAATCAGAAAAATACACAGATGTATATGTATATGCCTCCTTTTACAGAAATAATTCAATGTAATTTCAGGACAGGGAAAAGCTCACAATTGGGAAACCTGTAAAGGCTTAGCCCAAGAGGTGACAGAAGCTAAACTTTGGGTGGAGATGGAGGGTCCTATAAACAGAGATCCCAGAGCACTGGATCATCTCTGATTTTGATGATTTATAGACTTCAGAGGTCATCTGAGGCCATCTCCACCAATTTTTCTCAGATGAAGAAACTGAGGCAAGAGGCAAAGGAATTGGAGTTCAGCAAAATCCAACAATAACAAAGGAAAGGAAAGGAAACAAGATGTTTGTTTTTCAGTTGTCTTTGTTTTCTAGTTGTTGCTTTTATTTCCCTCCCTTCCTTCCGGTTTTTATTAAAATCCCATTCTGACAGGACATCTGGCTTCTCTCTTTGTTTTTGAAATATTTGGAGGAGGAAACCTATATGTGCCATTTATTAATAGCCAAACTTCTGGAAATGAGAGCATCAATTTCTTCTGTGTGTGTATGTGTGTGTGTTTGTGTGTGTGTGTCTCTCTCTTTCCCTCCTACACTCCCTCTCTTTCTCTCCTCCTCTCTCTTCATCTCTCTCTCTCTCTCTCTCTCTCTCTCTCTCTCTCTCTGTCTGACTCTCTGTCTCTCTGTCTGTCTCTCTGTCTGTCTCTCTCTTTCTGTCTGTCTCTCTGTCTCTCTCTGTCTCTGTCTCTCTCTCTGTCTCTGTCTCTCTGTCTCTCTGTCTCTCTGTCTCTCTCTCCTATCTCTTTCACTTCGTCTTTGCATCTTCGTCTCTCTGTCTTGGTCTATAGCTTTGTCTCTCTCTTCTCTCTGTCGTTTCTCTTTTCCCCATTCCTACCTCCCTCTCTCTCTCTCCTTCTCCCCCTTACTAGAAATCTGCAGAGTTCCTTCCCCTTGATTCACCCTGGTCAGCTTGGACCCACCCTGCTCAGGGTGAGAGGAAGTTCAGCTTCCTCACAGCCCCAGCCCTGGTCTCTCCAGACCAAGCCCTGCCAACTCTGTGAGCTCTGTGTGGTTCCAGGGATGTGGACTACCGTCTTCTAGGGAACTGAGCTGAGAACTCCCAGCCTCCTCCTGAGCAATCTGGTTGCTTATTGGAGTGGCTTGACCCCACTAAGGGAGCCGTCTGCACACCATTGATGTGCTTGGTGTCTCTGCATTATGAATTAGACTAAAAAGTCCAAACCAAACCCACTGACCCTTCTGCTTCCCCTGCCCCCGATCTTCAACTTTCTGCTCTGTTTTCTTTCTCACATCTATTTCCGTCCAGTTTCCTTTGGGATGGACAATACCCCGCCTCCCCATCATCTTCCTTCTCCCCCTCCCATGGTATCCCATGACTTTATTAGGGCTCCTATAATAACAACAACATGGGTCCATAGGCTGCTGACCTGGTTGTAGGAGTAGAAGGATGTGGGAAAGGCAAACAGCATAGTATCTCCTGGGCAAAGATTAAAGCGTCTGCAACAAGTTTAATTTTCTAATAAATAAAATGGGATCTGTCAACTCATGTGGAACAGGAGGGAATTTTGGTGTGATGGGAATGGGAGTTGCTCAGTCATCCTGGGTTTGTGAAGGGGAAGGTTCTAGATCATCTTGAGATGGGGTGGCCTTGGGTCCAGGCTTGGTGATGAGTGGGCAGCTGAGGAAGGACACTTGGCCCAGAATACTGGGGAACCTAGCATGGGGAAAGGGGCAGTGAACTCAGAATGGAGAATTATGATGCTCAAGTGAGTCTTGATTGAGACAGTGAATGGTTATTTAGAACAGCTTCCTGCAATCAGGAAGACCTGAGTTCAAATCCTTCCTTAGACACCTACTAGCTATGTGACTCTGGGCCACATACTCTTAGTTGCCTCATCTGTAAAATAATTATGGCACCTGCTTCCCAAGTTTGTAGTGAGCATCAAATGGCACATTAACTGTAAGCACACAGCACAATATAAGCTCGACAGAAATGGTAGATGTGCTTATGATTTATTATTATTATTGTTATTATTGCTTATTATTAAAGTTAAAGAAGGCAGCCCAGTGGAGGAGGCAGCCTAGGATGGGGGGAGGATTCTCAGTTGGCAGCCTTGACCCTAGAGGAACAAAGAAGAGAGAAAGAGAATGAGGCAAACCTTGCCCTTATTTCCAGTGAGGATGAACAGGAGCCCTCCCTTGAAACTGCACCAGGGGAAACTGTTACTGAGAGGGACCATAGCTCAGTCTGGCCTGGCTTTGTCTGTCCATTGTTTCCAAATCAGAGACTAGACATTTTTTTTTAAAGTGCAATTTATAAAATCCTTTAGGGTTTGCAAAACACTTTAAAATTATCTCACTGGATCCTCTCACTAACCTTGGGAAGTAGGTGCCATGATTATTTTCATTTTACAGATAAAGGAATCATGGCAGGTAGAGATGAAGCAACATGTCCAAGTCCATGCAGCTAGGTGTCTGAGGCTGGATTTGAACTCCAAGCCAGCCCTCTGCTGAACCACCTAGCTGCCTATTACATGTTAATGAGAGTATGATAGGAGCAAAATAAAAGATGGGCCTTTTCGAGTTTGGGGAAATAGGAGAGAAATAAGGTAAAGTAATCCTGGTGTAAAGTGTGGGGCAAGGAAGGAAACTTCCCAGGGATGAGGATGTGGAGGGATGAGCTGACAGCCAGCTACTTGCTGGGGCACCTTGGAGAAGTGTGCATCTGTCCATAACTCGCTGTATCTGAGAGGTCACAATGGGAAAAGGTCCTGGAACTTACTAAGAGCCCACTGCTGAGACATGCTGGTAAATGTTGAACAAAAATTTCTTCAAGTTTTTGTTGCTCAGGTTTTCAGTCACATTCAATTCTCCATGATCCCATTAGGCGTTTTCTTGGCAAATATGCTGGAATGGTTTACCCTTGCCTTATCCAGTTTATTTTAAAGATGAGGAAACTGAGGCAGAGTTGAATGAGTTACACGGTGTCACACAGCCACCTAGCATCTGTTTGAACTCAGGTCTTCCTGACTCCAGTCTCTGTACTCTATCCATTGGACCAGAAGCAATCCCAAGTGCATCTAAACATACATACAGATCTGTCTCTCTCTCTCTCTCTGTCTGTCTCTGTCTCTGTCTCTGTCTCTGTCTCTCTCTGTCTGTTTCTCTCCATATATATGTGCATATTTATATGGACAACCACCCACGCCGAAGCTTCACCTGTATTATTAGCACTTTCCCCTTCACTTACCAAGTGTAGCTAGCCAATAAATCAATACATCAAGCCCCAGTTTATGGCCTTTGCTGATTTCTGAGCTGTAGCAGTTCCCTAGACCCCACTCTGGGACTTTTCAAGTTTCCCATCTCTAGACCAAAGATGCCCTTTTCCCCTCTCTTAGCCTAAAGGATTAAGTTTGCTGGGAGACTCTTATACGATGGGAGGAGTCCCTGGGGAAGGTCCAGGAAGTCAGGATCCTTAGAGCTGTGGATGGCTTCTCCACACAGGAGGTCCCTCCCCTGCCTCTCCCCCTGCTCACCTGCAGGCAGGTGTCTCCCAGGATCCTTTCCCCGGGGACTCCATTCCTGGGCCAGGGACCCGAAGCTTCAGGGGCTGCTGCCTGGCCTCCGAGGGCTGGGCCCAGACTTTGGGCCCCGGGAGCTCCGGGGCGGCTGTCCCCCCCAGGTATGAATGCAGGGCCCATCAGGGAAGCCGCAAGGGGCGGCTCTCCAGTTTGCAGGAAGGCGGCTGCTGAAGGTTTCTCAGTTGCTTCACGCGGCTAATTACCACTCCTTTTTTTAGAAAGTTGTTACTCGGGCCTCAAAATCTGGCTGGGGAGAAATCTGCCAAAAAGCTGTCCCAGTCTGGGGAGTGGATTTAAAAAGAGTAACACCCCCACCCCCACCCCCAGGCTGATTTAGGCGCTCATTCATATGCGCTTGCGGCCCAGAGGAATGGGCTGCCCTAGTGGGCTGCTCCCCATCCTGCCCCCCCCCCCAGCAGAAACAAAAGAGCCTTTCCCCTCAGATTTGCTCTTTTGGCCAAACTAATGGCTGGGAATTAGGATTGGGAATAATGGAAAAGCCCATCTATGGGTAGAGGCCCAGGAGAGAGGAGAAAGGAACTGGCTCAGATCATTAAAATCTGCATTTTAAATGAGATTTAAATTAAATGATCATTTAATAAAAACTTGAAACATCTGAAAGTAAAATCAATTAATTAAATTATCACATGATTTATGAAAAATTTAATTTGAAAATACTTCCAAGATCTTTCCCCGCTTAAAAATAGAGTCTAGAGATGTCCTTTGAAGACGAAAATCCAACAGACATCTCTTCAAGTGCCCGCTATGTGCTCAGCTCTGGGGATGGGTTGATACTCTACTGGGATGCAATACTATGGATGTTTCCTCTCTTGATGCATCTTCCAATCTGGCTATTTACACCTCCCTCTGCTGTGTGACTGTTACTTGTGTCTTCACAAATCCCTCATAGGGAGAGCATCCAACGTGGTGTGGTCATTCTTATATTCACATGACGGGGTCATGAGGCCATCCCTTGGTTATTACTCTAAATACATTGTTTCTTGTTGAGTTGTTGAGTTGTGTCCAGCTCTTTGTGACCCTATTTGAGTTTTCTTGGCAAAGATACTAGGGTGGCTTGCCATTTCCTCCTTCAACATATTTTACAGATGAGGAAACAGAGGCAAACAGGCTGAAGTACTTGTTTAGATCACATGGCTAGTAAGTATCTGAGGCCAGATTTGAACTCAGAAAGATCAACCTTCCTGAGTCCAGGCCTGGCATCTATCCATTGGGCCATCTAGCTTCCCTAAAAAAATGTGACTGGTTCATCTTTTTTTTTCCCCCCTCAAGTATATGCTTCCTTGCTACATCCTCTAAATTGCTTTCCTGTGTCATTACTCAATTATGCAATGTGTTGCAGTGTGATCACTGCCACCACGAACTTCCCCATGGCCATTGGGTGATCCGGTTTCAATTTGGGGAGACTCTCGTTTTCTATTACTTGCAGCCACAGGACAACCCCCCAAAAGTCTGGTGTTTCAATAGGCTGTTCTTTTAAGTAGAAGCTCCAAGCCATTAAGAGAACCGTGCAATTACCCAGAGACAATTCAGTCTGTTAGGATCCTAGGAATAAAACAAACACTCAAGCAAAAAACCAGTCCCTACCCATAGGAGGTTTATACTCCACATTCACAGTGGCCACCTGGTCTTTTAGAAAGAGAAGAGAATTTGGAGTTAGGAATTGGTAATAATGACAGTAGGCACTGATATAGTACTTTGAGATTGGCACAACTCTTACTACATGGGATCTCCTTGGATCTGAAGAATTGACCTTAGAATTTTGACTCTGTCCCTTTTGGGCTACATGATGTTAGCCAAGTCACTTCACTTTTTTGGCCTCTCTTACTTCTTCTCTAATAAAAGGGTCTTCAAGCAAAGCCTAGCTGATCAATCATTTGGTTATGTCCATCAATAAGTGATCAGGGACTGTGCTAAACATTGGAGATTCAAAGGGTCTTTACAACTCTAAAACTTTGGAATTCATTGGTATTTTAGTAGAGAAAATGGAGAGTGGATAAAATGATAACAAAGTCTTAAAAAAATCACAAAGTTCAGGGTTTGAAATTCACTTTGTCTTCAAAGAAAATCTAGTTATTTCTGGACAGATTCAAGCACACTTTGATTTCTGGCTTAAGTTAAGTCATGGACTAACACATAAGGAATTTTGTATCTTGATAACACTTTGTATGAAGTCATTAGCATCCTCAATTTGGAACTGGCAGTGACCTCAGAAGTCACAGTCTAACTTTCTCCTCAATCTCCTCCTTTGACTAATGAACTGACAGACCCAGAAATGTTTTATAGCTTTGTCCAAGATCACAAGAGGAAGTAAATCTCAGAAGATGGAGTTGAACTTAGGTTTTGGATTCCAAATTCAGTGTGTTTTCAACTTAAAGGTTTCGTTTCTTCAGATGTGTTATTATATTTAAGCAACTTTTCAGCTATAAAATATTTTAAATAAAAAAATATGTAATACAAAAAACTGTTTATATCATGTCTCTTTTTCCTATTGGATTTTCTGGGAAATGCAGCAACTTCTGGAGATTTTGATGATTCTTTTTCATTTTTATCTATCTCAGAATCATCCATGATGCCTTTAGTCCTCTTCAAAGATGAAGGTTGAACAACCAACACCACCATCACCACCACCTACCTTGGCAGAAAATCCATATATCTTGAAAGTGGGAGGGTGGGAATTGTTCAATGCAGAAGTAAAATAAACTATTTCCATCTGTCCAGTGTTGTTAATAATAAAGGCAGCATGGTTACAGAGCAGTGGAATCCCTCTACGTGCATCTCTCGGTCTTGTGGCCATGCCTCTTGGCTTGCCTCGGCCTGCTTGTATATCTTCTTATACTGTAGTGAATGTGGAATTATGGGGAAGAGAAGACTAGGATGGTGGGGAGGACAAAGGCTCTTCTTTCATGTGGCTTTCATGTGTTTGGGGAAAATTACAGGGGGAGGAGGAGGGGAAGAGTTAAGACACTGAAAATTCAAGATGAAAATCTTTCTGATGGATTCACCATTAGATCTTGTGGGTATACCCAGGATTCCTCCGTATTTTCAGGACAGGGCTAAGCCACCAACTATCTGAAAAGAAAATCTGTCATTGTGATTTTTGTGAACCTCAAAGGGATGATTTTAGTTATAGAATCATGGGATTTTAGAGTCATGGGGATCTCTACAGCTGTAAGGTCCAATACAGTGTCCCTAAGGGTTTAAAACTGCATTAAGACTTTTTGAGACACCCCATATGTACCTGAACAGGACTCTTTGGTCTATTTCTTGTATACTCTTAGGTATTTACATCTTGTTTCCCTCATTGTAAGCTTCCTGAAGGCAGGGACTCTTTTTGCCTTTCTTTGTATCTTCAGGATTTAGCATAGCCCCTGTCCAGAGGAAGCACTTAAAAACTGGTTGTTGATGGACAGACTCAACAGTTGAGATGATTAGCCAGTATTGCTTGGAGACAGTGGGGGGCAGTTTAAAGCAGTCCTTGTGTTTTATATCTCTAAGTCTTAGGAAGTCTTTCCTGATACCCAGCCTAATTCAACCTCTGTCTCAAGGGGTTTCCTGCCTTGCTTCTAGTCTTAAAGTGAGACCACCTCCCATCTTGGAACAACTGGGCTTGTATGAGATGGCAAACCTTAAAACCCTAAATAAATGTCAACTCTCTCTTATTATTACTTTGATGATTACCAAAAGCCCCAGAAGGATCCCAAGAGAAACAGAGAACAGATATAATCAGATCATATTCTTAATTTCCAGGTGTCTCTGATGCATCCTCAGGGCCCAGGCCTATTATCTTTCTATATGTCCTGAGGTGCTGCCCAAGAGTGCAGGGGGAGCTGGGCTAGAACCCAAGTATCAAATGTGAATCAATCCAGGAACAACTGCCCAGATCACTAATTCCAGTTAGGCCAAGACCTCTACATACTGCCTTCTTTCTCCTCCACACTGGGTAAACTTGATGAAAATAATCCAGTTTCCCATATTGCAGGCATCAAAAAGAATCTTTCCTCCTGTCAATTCATGTCCCATTTATTTATGGTCAGGTGGAAAGAATGGTAGATTTGGAAGTTAGAAACCCTGACACCACCTGTGTGACTTTGGGCAAGTCACTAAACTTCACTGGGCCTCAGTTTTCTCATTTGTAAGCTGAGGGGGAAATTGGATGGGATAACCTCTCAAATACTCTTGAATGGCAAATTGATGATACAATGAACACTCCTAAAGTGCTCCAAAGCAAAGTTTCAGGAGGATATGTAAGAATATTGCAGGGTAAGCTAAATGAGTAAACATCTGGTCTCAAGAAGATCAAGCTTGATTGAAAAGGAATGTTCGGTTCAGATCCTAAAGGGAGGGGACTGAACAACAGATGAAGACCCTCAACTAAAAATACTTTCTTTTGGGCCTTACCCAACTCCATCCTGGCGGTCCCTCCAGGAAAGCTTTGGCATGCTTTGGCTGCATCAGATAGAAGGAATGATGGGGGAGGGCAAATGTGCACCTTTGATATTCTTTTTTCGATTGATTTCTTCCTGTGTGATGCATGAGAATGAAAAACATGGACTGTAGGAGAATGTCTCACTTTTCTAAGAATGTCTCATTTTTCTAAGGTATCCAACAGCTCACCTTGGATCCATCTTCTGAAAAGAGAGTGCTAAATGTCGAAAAGGTAGTGAACTCACCAAACCCAGTCCTTGGTGAGGATGGGCCGGTTTCCCACACTAAGAAATTCTCTTGCTGACCACTTTGTTTCAGAGGTGTTCTAGAGCCTTTTGGGTGCATCCTTTTGAGAGCTATTAAACGGCTTGTGATTCTTTTAAGTTTTATTTTTTTGAGACCATTTAAACAAACTTCTGTTACTTTCTCTTGAAAAACAATAGTTGGCCATAGTTCTGTGTCATTTTATGGAGTAAAACAGTATTTTTTTTTTAACTAAAGGCAGGCTAGTTAGTCCTGATTATATCCAGATAGTTACTGATGGATGAATATTCATTCCAATTCCAAGGGAATTCTACAAACCCCAGTATTAAAGCTTAGCCTGCTCATGCTTTGTGAATTTATGTCAGTAGTATGAGCTTGGGAGCTGATGGTTAAATTATCAGTTTGAGTATTTACACTTTTGATATCTGCAGATGCTACAAATCAGGGCTTGAGTTATTGTTCTTGTGCTTGTCCAGATTTGAGAAAATGCTAATAATTCAGATTAAATGTAAAATCATCGTGTGTGTGTGTGTGTGTGTGTGTGTGTGTGTGTGTGTACATTTTTCTGGAGAGTCAGTTGTTAAACATTTGCCACCATCCAAGGTACATTGAGATTGAGTGGTTGGTAAGAAGCTCCAGGTCCCTTTGGTAACCTCAGAATAAAACCACGTGGCCCCTAATAGCTTAGGGTCATATGGAGCAGTTTGGTTCTGTTGGACTGAAATTGCACATGAAATTCATTTCCTTGAAGTGGGTCAAAGAGAGTCTTGAACAGCAGTGAAATAAGACTCATGTGTATTCTATAATTCTTGTTGATAAATTCTTATTTGGCCATTAAACTCTGTAGTCCGATGCTGTGCCCCTTGAGACTTTCTGCACAGCCCTGCTTTTTGCTTCTGGCCACTGTGCACACACAACCTGCCAGTTTGCATGACATGTCAATGTAATAAAACTTTGACTTTTAGCAGCCAGAGGTCTTGTTGATCATGGACATTGAAAACGATGACTCTAGAGAGTTTATTCTTGAGTGTGTCTCATTGTCAAAGAGTTGGGCTTTTTTAGAAACTGCACATATTTCTTTGAACATCTTTGATTCAATATGGTTTAAAATGGATATGCAGATTATTAGCATCAAATCAAATGGAGCAAAATAACAGGCACATGAAGAGCTGGGTGGGGGCTAGGATGGGTGACAATAGAGACATGTTGGTTACAATGAATAACATTTTCTGAATATAGAGAGGAATCATACCAAGGTGATGAGAGCTCGAGGCATGGACCCTGCAAGATCAGATTCAAGTCCTAACCCTGGATTCTTGTAAACTGCATTACTAATATGTCAAACCTTAAACTTTCCAAGTGCCAGTTTACTCTTCTGTGAAATGAGAGGGCTGGGAAAGGTTATTTCTAAGGGCTGTGCTGGTGCTAAATCCTTGGACTCTACTTTGGCTAGACCATGTAACCAAGACCATTTAAGGATTTAATTAAGGACTTCTAGAGTTAAAGGATGCTTGGGCTTCAATGACTAGTTTGCCGGTGAAACCATGATTCTTCCAGGTCATCCCAAACTCATCAATGATGATGAAATGACCAAGCAGCTGTCACACTCAGCTCCCTGGGAGAGCTGATTTGATTGACCTCAACTGAGCTGAGCCACTGAGTGAACTTTACTAAAATAGCTTTAAGTCAGTGGTTTGTCTATCCTGGCCATCTTAAAAAATCAATTTACAGAGCCCTACCTCTTGGCCACCAAAATGCCACTGGGAGTAAAGCTAGACACATGGAATTTCCATGTTATGAAGGTTTCCCCAGATTAGAAAAACAAAAGATGAAATAAATACAAGCCCAGTAAGTTTATAAGAGTAATTTTGAAAAATTGCATATAAATCCTTAAAGGCCCTGCTAACTAATGGTCGAGAAAATGAAATCCGAGCAGGCCGTCAGCTAGTCTGTTCTGTGGTTGTGATTGGCCCCATTTCAAAACAATTTAATCAGTAAGAAAAACCTTCCAATTTGTAATTTTAGTTTTAAAAGTTTTCATGTATTATCAATGAATGTCAAGGCCAGCTACAATTTCAAAACCATCAGATTTTATTTGTGGCTTAATTCTCCATTGTCATTCTCCGTGAAAATCCGCTCATCTTTTTTTGAAGCTAACCAGGAGCTTCAGGTCATTCTTGATCAGGTTCAGGACTAAAGGATTTTGTATAAATGATGCAATAAAAGGAAATAAACCAAAAGGTGGAATAAAAATAGCATCCTGCTTTGAGCAGGAGCTCCTAGAAGCAAAGAAATTCCAAACCCAGGACCCAATGCTCAGCTTTCATGGTTTCAGTCAGAATTGACCTAATTGACCTGCTGAGAGGAGATAGTGAATGTTTGACCTCAAAATGATTCTCTTTGCTCTTGTGATCTGCTCTGACAATGGTAATATAATTTTAAGATTTTCTTTATTTGGCAGAGATGTTGGGGGGAGCATTCCAATTTTCTTCATATGTTTGCTTGCTAGCTTGCTGAAATCCTATGCATCCCTTACAAATCAATTTCCTTCCCATGGGCTTCATCTTTTGTCTAGGAGGCTCCACACTGTGATAGTCGGGTCTGTCATATGGTTATTTCAGAATTACTCGGGAACTCTACATTCCAGGAGATAAGTGAATTATGAAATGAATGTGCATTTCTCTTAATTTCAGCTAGGGAGTATGCCGTGCTTACTGTATTTTTGGATAGGTATCCAGCTGAACTGTGTTCCCTTTTCCATTAGAATTCAGTCAGCTACATTCAGAAATACCAATTCTTAGAAATTGTAATGAGGGAAGTCAACAAACGACCACTAGCCTTGGGCCAGCCTGTCATTGTAAAATACAGAGAGGGAGGATTGGCAGGGACAACCAGTAACCTTTTGGCTCTGTAGCCCAAGGACACAGCCCTGAAGAGACCAAAGCCAGAACCCAAGGAACTTGCTTGGCTGCCAAGTCTCAGGTCATGTAAGGGAAAGGTCTCCATCGTTCAGAAGGCAAGACTTTGACATGCCAAGAAATAAAAACTCCTCTTATTTGAAAAGGTAAGGCTGCTCAGAGCTATGGAAAACTGCCATTTGACCAGGTGGGTTTGGGGGGTTTTAAAAATAAAATCAGAAAACAAAGTATTCAGGTCACTTTGTAAGTTAAAAGAGAGGTCTTAACTTGGTAGTCATTTGTAGACACATTTCATCTCCCCTGCTAGTTTGAATGGTTGGAATGAAAAGTTCCAATGCCATAGGACTCTGCAGAATACTCCCTCCACTATTCCAGATTGTAGCCCCTCGCTGTCTAAAGTCATTGCTTACTTAGAAATTGTGAGGATAAAAAAAAATAAGCCATCTTCCTCCTGTCAACATGACAACACGTGTTTCCAAACTTAGGCGGATTTTCAGGTCTGTTCCCAGGGCCTTGTTAGAAATCTGTTCTTCCCTGTACGGCTAATTAGAGCAATGCTAGGGTTGGCTATAAATATCTCTGTTTGGTCTTTGAAGCTCTTTCCAACATAGATTCTTCCCGTCTTTCCCTTTCTCTTACCTAGTTCTCCCTTCCACACACTCTGAGAGGTATTCCTATACTGGCTTCCTTGCTTTAGCTAGCATCTGACTCTCCATTTCATCTCCAGGCCTTTGCACCAGCTGTTTTCGGAACCTAGACAGTTCTTTCTCTTCATTTCTGCTCTTGCCTTCTTTCAAAATTCAGCTTAATCATCCCCTTCTGTAGGAAGCCTTTCTTGAGACTCTTAGCTACTTTCTTGATACTCAGCTTCCCCATGAAGGTTACAGTTGATTTCCTTCACATGCATTTTGCATATGCCTATATATATATATATATATATATATATATATATATATATATATATATATATATAAATGTTATTTTTCTCTTTACAATTTAGATACCTAAAGGGCAGGGGCTATTCTTTTTGCTTTTTCTTTGAATCTTCAATTCTTAGCACAATGCCTATTGTGAGAATAAATACAATAAATGTTGGTTGATCTAAGAGACAGATTGTTTTTGATTCCTCTGCCCTGCCATATGTTCTTTTAAAATGGTTTTTTTAACAATTTGCAATTCTACCAGCAATGTATGAGTGAATTTGTTTCTTTAAGATCTTGCTAGTTAATGTTGGGTTTTGTTATTATACATTATCTTTTTATTTTGCTTAGAGAACAGTATGAATAGTTATTTAAGGTTGTTTTACTTTTAATTCTTTCATTATTAATGAAGTTTAATTTTTTGAAGTAGTCATAAATATGTGAAAGTCTTAAAACGTTCATATCCTTTACAGAATGTCCTCAGCATAAGGTTTCTGAAATTAGTTTCTTATACATTTCAAAAATTAATATTTTTTTCTGCTATGGTTGCTAAAAATATTTTTCCCAGTTATTTTTCTTCTTATCTTCATTTTATCATTTTGGTAGTGCATAATTTTAAATTTTATTTAATCCATCCCATTAAATCTCATTATTAATATGATAATAAATTATAGTTAAATATTTACTTGCACTCTAGAAGTGAGAGAGTGGCATCATTTCTTATGGTTCTATTTTTTTTATGCTCAATTCTATGATTTACTTGGAATTTATTTTAGCATATGCTATGAAGTGAGACTCTGGATTTGCTTTTCACTGTAATGCTAGCTAGTTTTCCCTTCATCACTGTTTACATAATGGCTTTCTATTTTTGTGGTCTACATATTTTATATGACTCAGATTATTTTTCAGGGATTTCTAGTTGTTTCCTCAAATTTAATTTTGTATAATTTTTGTTTTTATTCCTTATCAGGCTGGCATGATATAAACAGCTTTCATCATGTGCTGTAAAGGCACATTTGAAAGGTAACCTCATTTCATAAAGGAGGAGCTAAAGCCTATACAATATAAAAGACTTATCTAAGGTTACTTGGCATGTTAAATTAATACTGGATCTTAGGATGATGGTGTCCTGAGTTTCACTCAGTTAAGTGCTCTATCACAGAGTATTCTCATTAACTAAAATGTGTCATTGATTGCAGGATTTATATATTGTTTTTACTGAGAAAATTGGTTATACCTAATGTCAATTATTTCTCTATGCTCTATGTGGAAAGTTTAACTTGTTCCCTTCTTAAATAAATTGGTGACCCTGGACTATTTGCCTTAGTTTCCTCATTTGTAAAATGAACTGGAGAAGGAAAGGATAAATCATACCAGAATCTTTGCCAAGAAAACCCAAATGAGGTTATGAAGACTTTACGTATATCTATCTATATCTATGTATATATACATAAACATGTATATAAAATGGATGTTGATATTGGTATCTAGAGCTAAATGGACAGATTTTTACCTTTTATTTGTATATTTGTTTATCTATCTGTTTATATAACTTATAGCACAAAATTCTAGGCATGGAAGTACTTTCTGAAGAAGTGGTCAGACAAGAAGAACCATATAGTCATGGAGGGCTTTGGCACTTGGCTCAAGTCCAGTAGGCCCAGAAACCTTTTACTTGTTCATTTGGGCAGAGGCAGGTGCTGAGAAATCTCTAAAACAGGACAAAGCCAATCAGTGAACCTGAGAAAGAGAAGTGAGTCTGGTCTACCCACCCCCAGTCACAGCTCTTCTCCTAGGTGACCATGATCAGGGCCCAAGCCCTGGATCCTGGAGGGTGTCCTCTTTACTGACACTCTAAAAGAAACTTTTGTTCTATTTGATGAGTTTCTGTTTGTATTGGCCCTTAGGTAAGACTTGAAGAAAAAGGAAGGACTGTAACGAAATCCTGTCACTAGAACCTTTGGATCTCCTTTTTGAGGATGTTGGGATGGGGATGGAGCAAAAATAGATCCATTTGTTGAGCTCAGTGTCTGGGGACAGCTTGGGCTAAAGCAGGGCCACTCCTCAGCCCAAGCTCCATGTTGGCTCCTAGCTAATATTCAGACTGAGGAGGGGCTCTTTTTGTCTGTCTCTAACAGTAAGTTTGACTTCTTAGATAAATGAACTTCTCCATCACTATTAGTTCTATGGCTGATGTTTTTTGCCCCATGACTCCTGGTATCAGGTTTACTTTCCTAGGGAAAAGATTTTATTTATTTCACCAAACATTCATGAAATTTCTGCCCCATAAGAAGCAGACATGAGGTGACCTTTCTCTCAATATGCCATCAGTCTTTGGAACCGGCAGTGGGAGACATGAGCACCAATAAATATGATACAAGGGAGAGTTGCCACTTCAATGTTCTTCCAATGTTGCCTCCCTCTACTTTATCCTTTTCATCACTGCCCAAACACACTCCCCAAGGTGCTGTTAGGATCATGTTCCTCCCCTTCTCAAGAGCTCCCCTTTGCCAATCCAATTAAGCATCAACTCCTGACTGTATTGTTAAGCCTCTACAAGGGAGCCTCAAGCCTTCTTTCCCACACCCTCCTTTATGTATTTTGTGTCCTGTCCCAAATGATCTTTATTTAAAAAAATTTTTTTTAATTTATTTTCATCCATTTGTACATGCATATTTCCAAGTTACAAAGTTTCCCTCCACCCTCCCTTCCCACTGCCCTTCCCCTCAGTTGGTAATGGTCAGGTTAGCATTTTACATACATATTTTGTCAAACATATTTAAAGATTAATAGTTTTTGGCATGAGGAATTAGGATTAAGGGAAAGAGATACATAAGAGATAATTTTTATAAACTGTTCATCAGATTTGGTAGGGGTATTTTTTTCTGTGTATTTTGTTTTGTTTTGTTTTTCTTCCTCTGGTTGGGGATAATATAGTCTATAATCTGTCAAATAAGATTGTCCTAGCTCTCTGGATGGCCGAGGGGGTGTTGTTTCCATCAAGGTTGTTCATCTCATAATGTTGATATGTAAATTGTTCTCTTGGCTCTACTCCCTTCGCATAGCATCAGATCCCATAAGTCATTCCATGCTTTTCTAGAGTCTGACCATTTTTTGTTTCTTATAGAATATTCCATAGTATTCATGTACCATAACTTGATTAACCATTCCCCAATTGATGGGCATCTCCTCAATTTCCAATTCTTTGCCACTATGAAAAAGGGCTGCTATGAATTTTTTTTGCAACATGTAGGAGTTGTTCTTTATCTCCTGTTCTTGTTGCACCACTCTTCCCATCAGACCTTCTTCCATAGCTTCTTTGTTACTAGGAATTGCCTACTCTGATGACAACTATTATGTCTGTCTGGACCCTCCACTCCCAAGATCTTTACTTTTCTAGATTATATCTGCAGTTCCTTTAACCAATCCTTGATTAAAGGAATAGGGATTGTTAAGCTGGAGAAGAAAAAATACTTTGAAAGTCTTGATAAAACTCCAATGTCAACTTCTGCAGGATGTTCCTCCCATCTCTCACCCCAGGTCAGAGTGATCTTTCTTCTCTCATGCTTCTCATGGCCCCTTTCCTGAATCTCTCCTCTGTATGTCATTGTGTGTGTATGTGTGTGTGTGTGTGTTTGTGTGTTTTATGATTTATCTTATTAGATTGGAAATTCTCTGAAAATAAGACTCTTTTCCTATCCATCTTTATATCTCCAGTGCCAGGGTTTGCTGAATTAAATAGTATGGATCATTGAAGTTCTTGGGGGATGAATGAGATCACTAGGGGAAAGAGAGGATGGAAAGAGAAGAGGAACATCCCCATGTAAAGGGTGGGAGGAAAAGGAGTCTTTCATAGTCAGAGGAGGTATGATAGAAGTGCCATGAAAGTGTACTGTCATGGAAGCCAAGGGAGGAGGGTCAACAGTGTCACCAACTTGAGAAATGGTAAAGGAGGAGGAAGAGAGGGAAAGCAATGCACCCTGGCTTGAGTGAGGAGGTCATCAGTTCCTGAGAGGAGGAGCTACTGTGGAGAATAGAGACTCCAGACTGGGAGGTGAGTAGATGTATCCAGCAAAGGTCTATTGTGTATTCTAGAACACTGGCAATAAAGAGAAGGGGAGAAAGGAACTAGTATAGGGTTCTGAAAAGGGGGCAAAGGGAGTCTCGTGGAGGTTGGGGAAGATGCCATCTTGTGTCTTCTGGGATCTCTGATTTTCTTTAATTTGTCCTTTTTCCTTGTCCTTACTTACACATCTTCTTTGGGCCTTTTAAGAGCCTTTGGTTGATAAACTCCCCAGTTAGCCACTCTGGATCTTTCTCTATGGACCTGATGATGGCTGTACTAGGAGAATTTGGTTCTTGAGAGCTTCCCATTCTTAAGCTTATTTTCTCTTAGAATCTTAAACTATGGCCTCTACTCCCTCCCCTTTGGAGGAGTCAAGGAAACAGTAGCTGTGGTTTCATTGGATTCTTCCTAGTATGGAATCTCTCTATCTATGACAATCAATAAATCTTCTTAAACTTCATAGCACTGGATATTTCTTCAGGATACTGAGAGGCTTGGTGACTTGTTCTTGATCACACGTCTTGTATTTATCATGGAAAGGGCTTACACAAATGTCTTCCTGACTTCAAGGACTGGTCCTGTACCTAATATTTCACACTACCTTTTTACACAATAGTACTGATTTAATTTTTGAATTTTTTGAAATTGAATCTCTTAAAGACTAGGGTACCCTTCAGAGTATGGCTGATTTTCCACTCTTCATATGAATTCTAAGATGACATGGTCATTGCGATTCCCATCATTTCTAATTAAATGACAATAACCAGCAACCATTCCTCAAACATATTGGCTGCTATATTGGTGATGCTTTGAAAACAGGAATATGGTTTTGTTTCTGTCAATTGACAATGGGCCATTCTGGTCCAAGATGGTAGCACTGGTCATGTTCTTTTTTAGTGTCCTTAATGAAAACTTTAGAAGGTCTGAGATCTAGTGGTTGTTGGGATTAAGACTAGAAAAGGGTTGTTAGGACATAGATTTGTATTTAGTTTGCTCCCTACTGCTGTCTGTATAAAGTGATTTCAGACTTTTTTCAACAATGTTACAAACTAGGAAAAAGGTGCAAATTTTGCAATCTGGCTTTAACTAAATAGAAGTGAGACTGCAGAAATATCCTTGTTCCTGCGCCCCTCATTCTAGTCAGGAACTCTTCACCTATTCTGCATCATAGATCCATTTGATCAGTTGATGAGGCTGATAGACTCCCTTCTCAGAATCATGTTTTTAAACACACAAAATAAAATGCAGAGCATTGCAAAGGAAACCACAGGTTAGTGCCAATGAAGATGTAATTTCCTTTGCGAGGCTCTGCATTTTATTTTGTGTGTTTAAAAACATGATTGGGGGGGGGGAGCCAAGATGGTGACATGAAGGGATCGAGTCTTAGGAGCTCTCTGATAAAACTCATCAGCTAAGGACTCTAAACTTTCGAGAGACAGAACCCACAAAGGGACCCAGTGAGGCAGTTCTCCTACTCAAGGTAACCTGGAAAAGAGCAGAAAGGCTCTGCTTCCCGGGATTGGAGAGGCGGCTTGCCAGAGGGGTGGCCTGCCAGAGCCAAGGAACTTCAGCCTCCTGGAGGCAGCCCCAGGGCGCTGGGGGCCGCAGCTCGCAGCAGCAGGGGAGTCTCCTGAGCTGCACCCTGGGAAGCACCTGCACGGAGTGGGGGAGCAGCGGGGGACCTCTGCCAGAGCGAGCATGTGGAGCCCAGCCCTCAGGGCACACAGCCAACAGCTTGGTCTTTCCTCAGCCTAGACCCGGAAACAGAAGCAGGTGGAGCCGGTAAGCAGGAGCCCCCAGGGCATGAGCCCATTGAGCTGAGGGAGGGGAGTGAAGAGAGAGAGACTGCCCAGCTCTGTCCTCTGCCCCTGGAACAGGACTCTGGGGCTCTGACCACATTCAGATCCTGATCACAGTCTAGGCCCCCCCATAGAACAACAGGGCCCCCCCACACCTCAGCCCCGTGGCAGAGTGGGGCGCATATGGTCATTCACAGACCAGGAGGGAGGACAGAACCTCACACACTGAGACCCTTGTGGGAGTGTCCCAAAAGCTCAGGAAGCACCCCCAAAAAACAGGCTTAGGCTGGGAAAATGAACAAACAAAAAAACAAGAGGAAGACCATTGAGAAATATTTTGCAAATGAGCCCAAGAAGGACCAAAATACTCAGTCTGAAGATGAGGAAGCACAAGCTCCTGCATCTAAAGACTCCAAGAAAAACAGAAATTGGGCTCAGGCTATGACAGAGCTCAAAAAAGACTTTGAAAATCAAATGAGGGAGTTAGAAGAAAAACTGGGAAAAGAAAGGAGAGAGATACAGGAAAAACATGAAAATGAAGTCAGCAGCTTAGTCAAGGAAATCCAAAAAAATGCTGAAGAAAATAGCATGCTAAAAACCAGCTTAGGTCAAATGGATAAAACAGTTCAAAAAGTTATTGAGGAGAAGAATGCTTTAAAAAGCAAAATTGGCCAGATGGGAAAAGAGATAAGAAAACTCTCTGAGGAGAATAAATCCTTCAGACAAAGAATAGAATTCAGGGAGATTGATGAATTTACCAGAAATCAGGAATCAATACTTCAAAACCCAAAAAAAAAATGAAAAATTAGAAGAAAATGTAAAATATCTCATTAAAAAAACAACTGATTAGGAAAGATAATTTGCAAATTATTGGAATACCTGAAAGTCATGATCAGGAAAAGAGCCTTGACATCATTTTCAAAGAATTACTACAGGAAAATTGCCCTGATATTCTAGAAGCAGAGGGCAAAATAGAAATGGAGAGAATCTACCAATCCCCCTGAGAAAGAGATTGCAAAAAAACAACCCCTAGGAATATTATGGCCAAGTTCCAGAACTCCCAAGTCAAAGAGAAAATATTACAAGCAGCCAGAAGGACACAGTTCAAATATCGTGGAGCTGCAGTCAGGATCACACAGGACTTAGCAGCAGCTACATTGGAAGCTCGTAGGGCTTGGAATACAATATACCAGAAGGCAAAAGAGCTTAGAATGCAGCCAAGATTGAACTACCCAGCAAGGCTGAATGTCCTCTTCCAGGGAAAAAGATGGACTTTCAATGAACCAGGGGAATTTCAAAGGTTCCTTTTGGAATGGCCAGAGCTGAACAGAAGGTTTGATCTTCAGATACAGGACTCAGGTGAAGCATGGAGACTGGAGGAGAGGGGGGAAATATGAGAGACTTAATGAGGATGAACTGCATGTATAGAAAAATGATACTGATAATATTCATATGAACCATCTCAGTTAATAGAGCAGGTAGAGAGAGCTTTTATAGTTGAAGCACAGGAGAAAGCCGAATTCGAAGATAAAATATGGTATAAAAATGGAGTCAATAAGGAAAAAAAAGGGAAATGGAATGGGAGAAAGAAAAAGGAGAGGGGGAATAGTCCAAGCTATTTCACATAATAAGATTTTTTTTTTATTACAATGAGCTATTGCAATGATATGGAAGGGGGGAGGCAAGGGGGAATGAGGGAACCTTTGCTCTCATCAGAGATGGCTAGGAGAGGAAACAGCAAATATACTCAATGGGGTATAGACAACTGGAGTAAGAAGGAGGGGGGAGCAGGGGGAAGGGGAGGGGATGTGAATAAAGGAGGAGAGGATGGACCATGGGGGGACAGTGGTCAGATATAACACATTTTCTTTTTTTTACTTCTTGCAAGGGGCTGGGATTGGAAGGCCTGCCCAGGACCATAGGGCCAGGTGGATTCTGGGCCTAAGGGGTGGTATGGGGGCTCAGGGCTTCTTGGCCCCAGGACCAGGGATCTGTCTGCTGCGCCACTCAGCAACCCTACAGCAGAGTCAGAATGAAAGGAGAGAGAAAATAGAGTACATGGTAGTGGAGAAATAAGAAAGGAGGGAGTTCCGATCAGCAATGGCAACGTTGGAAAAATATGGAAGTAACTTTTGTGATGGATTTATCACAAAGAATGTGATCCACTCACGACAGAGTTGATGGTGTTGGAACAAAGACTGAAACACATTTTTTGTTATTATTATTTGGGGGAGGGTGCAGGGCAAGTGGGGCTGGGGGTGGCCTGCTTGGGGCCACATAGTAAGGTGATCATTGGGTGTCTGGGGCCGGATTCAGACCCAGGTGCTCCTGGCTCAAGGGCCAATGCTCTGTCTGCCACCCAGCCACCCCTACTATTATTACTATTTTATTTTATTTTGGGTCTTTTTTTCCCCCTTCTTTTTGGTTTTTGCAGGGCAGTGGGGATCGGGTGGCTTGCATGTCACATGGCTGGGTGATTATTGGGTTTAGGAGGCTGGATATGGGCTCAGGTGCTCATGGCTCCAGGGCTGGTGCTTCGTCCATTGCGCCACCTGGCCATAGCTACAATTATTACTATTATTTTTTTAATTTAAATTTTTTTTCTTCCCCCTTTACTTTTTTGCCCAAGCAAGTCTATCTATATTCATGGGGGAGGGGTATTTTGTTCACTTGTAAACAAGTATATTTTATTAATGTAAAGAAAAACATTTGTACAAAATGAGAATAAAAAATAAATTTTAAAAAAAAGAACACACACACACACACACAAACATGATTCTGAGAAGGGGGTCCATCAGACTTTTACCAAATTCCCCAATTCCTTGAAATCTCTTCTCAAACCCCTAGGTTAATTAAACAAACATTAATTAAATACCCCAGGACTTGTTTCAGTCCTCGCAGAGCTTGAGGTGAATGTGTCAGAAGACCTGGTTTCTAATTCTGCCTCTGAGAATCAATTAAAATCAACAAAACTTTTAAAAGTTTCTGACCCCCAAACTTTCAAAGTGTGGTTATAGAGGAGAAAGGCGAATACCAAAAACATGAAAAAAAATTTTAATAGCAGAAATAATTCAAGTCAGTGCTATTCAACTCGCATTCATTAAGCCTCAGTTACATGACAGACTCTGTTAGAAGTTCCTTAAAAATAAGAAAGAAAAAGGGCTTAATCTTTATGGATTTTATAGGGGGGGGAAGAGAAACAACATTCCCATAGAGTGATACAAAACAAAAATATCTTCCTTTTGGGAAATCTTTTCATCTCTATGAATCTCAGTGCCCTTGTGCATAAAATGGGGATAAGAGCACCTACCTCCCTTCCAGGGATATTGTGAGGATCAAATGAGATCATATTTGACCAGTGCTTGGTCCGCACAATGTCTGCTATATAATAGGTACAATATAAATGCTTATTCCATTCTCTTCACTTCTCTTAGTTTTTCCTTGTCTTAATTTTCCTCTTTGGTCTTCAAACAGGAGCCATCATTCATTCGAGTTTCTAGTATGTTTTTGCTTGTGTTTTTTTTTTTTTTAATAAGGGGCATGGCTTGATTTTTCTTGTGATAGAAATAAGTATCATCAGATAAAGGTCCTCTTTGGAGTCAGGGGTCTTTGAAATGTTGAGTTGATTCACAGGCAATTTGGCTGAGTGACTTGCAACTAATCAGTCAAGCAATTAAATAATTTTCCCATTTGTAGAATAGAGGAAATCCATTTCTTCCTAAATTCTGGATAGCTGTGGGAATACAAGTAAAGAGGGGGGTTAATTCTAGGATGAGAAAAACACATATTACATACTTAGATGTATATTCAGTGATCTTGAAACAGTGCCTTCTTTTTCCCTTCTCAACCATTTTAGTGCATTAAATAACAAGAGCCTTGGGAATGCTCTATTTGGATAAGACTTTAGCAGCACTAGTGACCAGAGAAGACAACTCCAACATAGTGTGTTGGGCAACTTTTGGGTGGAAGTAAGAGGATCCCAAACATGCTGGTGGGGAATGGCCTTCTTAAAACATGAGTGGAATTCTGGTAGAGTTCATGACCACAGACTGGTTCTTGATTTTATTTTTTATTTTTTATTTTTTTAACAGATTTTCTTTGGTAGAAGGCAAATTACTAAGAAGATGGCAAAGCCCAGTCTAGGAGCAGGAACTTAAAATTTTTTTTATCATTAGTGAACTATATTCAGTTGCTCATATTGCTGCTTAAGTTTACTCAGGAACCCCAATATCCGCAGGAATCACTTTATTCATGCCTGGAGATTGGGGACAACTGATGTACATTTGAACGTGGGTGATGTTTTTAAACCTGTTTTCAAAAAATGATTTTTTCCTGCACTTTTTTCTTTTGGAAACAGGAATTTACTAAATCCAAATTATGCTTTAGACAGCTGTCTCTTCTGATTTCCAAGTGACTGGGAACTTGTAAAGGTGATTAAGAGTCAGTTTAAAGAATGACAATGATTTCATGATATTTATGATTCATCTTCATTCTTTGGTGCCAGTGGTTGTGATGTTGGTTCTCAGTGAGCTTGGAGAAATGACTGGACCTTTGTGTGTGAGCTACTAGCAACACCTGGAAAATTAGGACAGGGCTCATCCCTATGGCATTATCTTATACTAATGTTGTTCAGTATGGTGGACCCTTGTAAAAATGCATTGTTTACATATCGCAGTTAAGAGAGCAGTGCCATCTCATGAGGATGTGTTAAAATGAGAGAAAAAGACCTAGAAGACACATCACAACATAGATCTGATGTTTAGGAAGTGTTGAAATGATAACTAGATTGTAAATCTTTAGAGATGAATAAATTGAGGCTCAGGAAAAGGGAATGAAGTGAGTTGCCCAAAATCACGCAAGTAACAGATAAGAAAGCCAGAAATCAAACTTTAGCCCTCTGACACTGCCTATAGTGCTTTAAAATAATTCATAATGTTTTATTGTGGATAAAAAAAAATTGCCTAGTAGGGACTGAAGGTGATGCTATCAGAACCTGAGAAATAAGAAATCAAATCACAGTTTTCAAAATCACTTACAGAGAATGGTTTCTTATAAATAATCCCATAAGATGCTATTTTTCATCATGTAATATCACAGAAACCCAGATAGATATAGAACTTTTGTTGTTGTTTAGTTCTTTCAGTTGTGACTGACTCTGTGAGATCCCATATGGGGTTTTACTGTCAAAATAATGAGTGGTTGACATTTCTTTCTCACTTTATAGATGAGTAAACTGAGGCAAACAGGGTTAAGTGATTTGCCCAGGGTCACACAGCTAGGACATGTCTGAGGCTGCTTTTGAACTCAAGATCTCAAGACCTTTGGCTGTACACTTTGGCACTATCTACTGCCAGGATTAGAGCTGGCAGAGGTTTTAATCCTGTCCAGTTCAACTCTCATCTTACAGAGGAGGACACAATTCTTGAATGTTAGAAGGAGCCTGAAGATGACGCTTCATGGAAGCTGTTGGCTTTTATTAAACATGCATTAAAAACTTTTAGTTCCAAATTCTCCCCTCCCTTCAGTCCTTCCTCCATTTATTGAGAAGACCAAGTATATGATGCTCATTCTTCATGGTAGTCATTGTTACTTCTCCATGCATGACTATAAAACAGTCCCTTTCCTTTACTAAGAGTACAATTCATCATCTACTTCTAGCCGGGTCTTAGGCACATAGAGATTGGCAGTGACCTGGCTAAAATGACCAGTGTCAGAATTTGTATTTGAACCCAGGGCTTCCTGACCCCTTGCCCAATATTTTTCCCCATTATACTACCCTCTCTCTTTCTTGGAGGTGAGAGAAACATAATTGGGCATCATTCTCATACAAGGTCACTCCTTTTGGTGATTTGTTTGGAGTCAAAACAACTACCTCTGTTTTCCCAAAGTTGGGCGACTTTGGGCAATGAATCATTGCTTTTTTCTTCATTTCTCAACAGTGAGCTGGCAAAACACTGTCAGTCTCTGTCGACCATTTCATTCATCTTTCCATCCCCACAAGGAAAGTGGATCCAAACTTGTGATCTTGGGGAGAAAAAGACTCTGCTGGTTATCATAGAATTTTGGACTAGGAAGGAATTTCTCTGGTCTGGAGTCCCACTTCTTCCTTCATGCAGAAAGGGATGCCTCCTCTGGCATCTCTGTCTCGTGGTCCTCCATCCTCTGCCTGCTCCTGGTCGCTGATGGAGAGCTCCTTAGCTCCAATGAAACCTGGCTCACCTCTGCAGAGGATGGGTTGCTCTGTTTAATGGACCCGACCCCACTTCCCTATCCTCTAGATCTCTAGGAGGGAAGATGATAGTGTCTTTGTGGCACATTAAGCTTGTAAAACCCTTTACAGGGGTGGATAGAGCACCGGCCCTGGGAGTCAGGAGGTCAGAGTTCAAATCTGGCCTCAGACACATAATAATTACCTAGTTGTGTGACCTTGGGCAGATCACTTAACCCCACTGTCTTGTAAAAACTAAAAACTTTTTTTTTAAAGGCCCTTTACAAATAGCATCTCGTTTTATCCCCACAACCATTGTGGGAGGAAAGTGCTATTATTATGCCCATTTTGTGGATGAGGAAACTAAGGCAGATGGAGCTTAGTGTCTTTGTTTTGTTTTGTTTTTTTAGGTTTTTGCAAAGCAAATGGGGTTAAGTGGCTTGCCCAAGGCCACACGACTAGGTAATTATTAAGTGTCTGAGACCGGATTTGAACCCAGGTACTCCTGACTCCAGGGCTGGTGCTTTATCCACTACACCACCTAGTCACCCCCAGGAGCTTAGTGTCTTAACCAAGGTCATACAGTCAGTAAGTATCTGAGGTCAAATTTGAACTCAGGTCTTCCTGAATCCAGGTCTGGTGCTCTGAGCATGGAACCACCTGGCTGATCTTAGACATCTTCTAGCTCCTTCGATTTTTAGATAGAAACCTAGAGTCTGGGGCTGTTTAATTGATTTGTCTAGGAACAATAAGTACCAGAGTCAGGATTTGAACACATGTCCCTGGACTTTGAGCTTATCATTCTCCTATCTCATCCAGCTAGCTCTGCCCTTGGCTTCACAGTGTGACTGGCTCTTCCCTCTCCTGGGGCCAGTCTTTTAGCTATTTGAGCCTGAATGTCCTTTTTCTCATCACTCATCTTGTTCTCTAGGCTTGCACAGCTCCATTTCTGATTCCTTAGTGGTTATGCTTCAAACAGGTCAAGTCAAGTCAAGTAGCATGAACTAAACACTGACTCTCGTCCAGACCCTGTGCTATGCTCTGGGGATAAAAATAATAGCAAAAGGACAGACAACTCCTGCGCTCAGGAGTTCATATTCTCATGGAAAAAGATGATGTGGAAAGGGACACAGAAAAGTGGGATGGCAGGAGAGAACCCAACAGAGAGGAGACTGGGGCGGGGGGACTAAAACCTGCTGGCATGGGCCCTCTGCTCTACTTGGAGACACTGGGAGGAGCTGGCCGATCAGAGGAAGGGGCCTGGGGCCAAAGGGAAGCCTCCCGGAGGAAGTGGCTGCTGGGGCATGGCAGAGACCATCCAGAGAACGATGCAGATGGATCTCCGCTTCAGGGATGCCCACACCTGAAAGACTCCAAAAGTTTACTGAGAACACGGGTAGTGGTGGGACCATGACCTTCCTCATCCTAGAAGGTTGAAGTACAATACATTCTTCCAACTTTTTCTTCTATTTTAAGGTCTAAGGTGTGTTCTTCTCTCTAAATAGTCACCTTTTGAATTTTCTAAATGAGAAAGGAAGAGTGGGAGAGATCATTAAAGGAACTTAATTAATTAGATTAAAAACAAGTATTTTAAGCCATAATAGAACACGTGGAATTGCTTTGATGATCTGATTATACTAGAGGAAGCTAGAATCTGTTCTGGCAAACTCAAAAGGGCTCCTAATGTCCAGGGGGGAAAAAGTGGTCGACTCTGCCTTGTGCTGTGCCCCAATTAGACCATTAGGGGGAGAACTGGGTTCAGATCTGGCTACCACATTTTAGAAAGACCAAGGTCCAGTGGCAGGCCACCAGGACACTGAAGGGCAGTCAGTGATGCCACAAGAGCACCGGTTGAAGGAACTAATGAAAGAGATAGAACAGAGAGGGGAGTTTAGCCTGTATGAGAGAAGACTTGAGGGGAGGTAGCCGTCATCTCCACATACTCAAAGGACTCTCATGAGGAAGTAGGAGTCTTTGTGCTTGGTTCTGGTGGCCTGGTCCAGAAGCACTTGACTTTTCTTCATCTTCCTGGGGTCTAGATGGCCTATCTTGAGTCATTAGGGCTCACCTGCATAGGGCATCTAAAAGGCTTAAATGTAATTAAAATGCTATTTAGAGTTCGTTTCCTCCCCTTGCCAAATAGAAGCATTTGTATTATATCAGTCAAATATATATTTTATTGATTATATAAGATCCCCATAACCAATCTATGTGTGTGTGTATTTATCAAATTGCTTTTCTCCTCATTATCAGATAATGTCAAAAAATTGTGGGACTCAAAAAATTAGTTGTACCAGTACAAGATGGGAAAAGCATGGGGTCTGAGGGTTTTAACGGATTCCAAGTTCATTGTAAGTCAATAGGAAAGAAGGAAACTGAGGGCTAATCACTGATTTACAAAAATTACTTCATTTAATCCTCTCAACAACCCTTCTAGGCAGGTGTGTTCGTGATCCTCATTTTACCATTGAGGAAGCTGAGGTAGAAGTTAAGTGACTTGTCCAAGGTCACATAGCAATTAAATGTCTGAGGCAGGGAGGTGGTACAATGGATAGTGTTGGACCTGAGGCCAGGAGGGCCTGAATTCAAATCCAGATTCAGACACTTAGGAGCTATCTGACCCTGGGCAAATCTGTCTGTCTCAATTTCCTCCATTGTAAAATGGGGATAAAAATAACACTTATCACTTAGGGTTGTTTTGACAATCAAATGAGATTATATTTGTAAAGTGCCTAGCACGGTGCCTGACATACAATAAGTGCTACATAAATGGTGTGATGATGCTGATGCTGATGCTGATGTTATTGATGCTGTTGGTGGTGATGATGATGATACTGATGTGATGATGATGATATTGATGGTGGTGATGTTACTGACGAGGATGATGTTGATATCAATGATAACAGTATTATTGATGATGATGGATTTTTTAATTTTTAATTTATTTTAGGCAATGAGGTTAAAGTGACTTGCCCAAGGTCACACACCTAGGCGATTATTAAATGTCTGAGGTAGGATTTGAACTCAGGTCCTCCTGACTCCAGGGCCAGTGCTCTATCCGCTGTGCCACCTAGTTGCCCTGATGATTATGTTATTGATGATGATGGTGGTGATGGTGATGGTGATGATGCTGTTGATGATGACAATGATGGTAACATCTTGGATCTCTTAGAAGCCACATTCCTAATGTACTCTTTAGCCTGAATTAATAGAATTATACTTTCCTAAACAAAAGCAAGTAGACATAAAAGAGAATTGAGCTCTGTTGAGCTCTGGGGGCCTCATCTTAGATAGAACATTAGTCTGAGGCAAGGTGGAAGGACGTTTACTTAGTATGGGATTCAGGGACCTGTATTCAGATCCTATTTCTGTTATTTTCCTCTTTCCCTCCACCCCCATGGTGTTATCTTGGGAAAATCATTTCATCTCCTCTTCCTCGTTTAGAAAGAGAGAGGAGTGGACAGCATCTTCAAGGGACCTTTTTTTCCTAGGGACCTTTCCTGTAGCATTTCAGAGGACAGTGGCCTGGGCAGAGAGGGAACTTGAAATCTTGCTTTTCACAACTGAGTCTTGGAATTGGGAATATTCAGCCCAGGGAAGAGAATACTGAGGGAACATTCTTAATATCTTCAAAGAATATTAATAGAGAGTTTTACATTTAGTGGATTTGCAGGGATGCTACATAGGAGAAAGATTAGATTTTGTTGCTTGTTCCTAGAATGAAAAGTGGAGATTGCAAAGAGTTAAATGGTAGATTGATATGAAGAATAAAATCTGAGCAGTCTGAGGTATCAGCAGGATGGACTGATTAGGAAGGTAGTGAGCTCACAGGCTCAGAGAATTTGGCCTGGAGGGACCTTAAGAGAATATTTCAGCTAGCCCACCCTCCTCATGTTTTGGATGGACAAAGTGAGACCAGAGATGTCAAGCAATTTGCCTGAAGCCACACAGGGAATAACATAACTGGGATTTGGGTTTGGATCTTATAGCATCATCTTTCCATTGACCACCTGGTAATTTTATCACGATCATTTTCACATCTTCCCTCAGAATCTGACTGATTGTGACTTCTTAATTCTGGGAAGAAGTATTCTTGTTTCAGGGCTTCTAGATCAGAGGCTTTTGAACCTGGATGGGAAAATTTGCATCTTTATTTCAATATAATTGGTTTCCTTTATAATTCTATTTATCTTATTTTATAGATTTAAAAACATTATTTTAAGAGGGGTGCCTGGCTTCACAACAATACACACAGAAAGGTGAAGCCCCCATCTCAAGGTGCTCAACATCCCTTCCCTATCTAAGACCCCAACACAGTCTGTCTGTCTTGATAGTTTTGCCAGTGAATAGAGTGTGGGTCCAGAGCCAGGATTTGAGCTTGAGATCTGACTTCTAAGCACTGATAGAAACTTTTCTTGATGAGTACCTTTGAAGAAGTCTAATCCTAATGAGCAATAAGAGAAAGCCAGGCTAGGAGCAGGGGTCAAGGTGGGATATTTGTGGGTCAGATTTTTTTTTTTATTAATTTTACTTTCCCTGAAATTGACTTTTGAGCTCTGAGTTTGCATTTTATATATTTATATTTATTTATTTTTTAGGTTTTTTTTTTGCAAGGCAATGGGGTTAAGTGGCTTGCCCAAGGCCACACAGCTAGGTAATTATTAAGTGTCTGAGACCGGATTTGAACCCAGGTACTCCTAACTCCTGACACCACCTAGCCACCCCTATATATTTATTTTTACAGATTGTTTTCTCTGATAGGATGTAACCTCCCGAGGGCAGGCTCTTTTAATTTTTCCTTTGGATGGCCAGTCCTGGCCTAGGACCTGGCACTACACTTCCTAAGTACTTGTTGGCTTAAATTGAATTCTTGGTGCTGGGGGTTATTAATTGGGAGTCATTTCAAAGGCACAAATTAGACCCTGGCTGTTTTCATTATTGGTTTAAGTTTAAACTGTAGGACCCCAATTTAAATTGGAAGGCCTCAAGTGGAACTTGGCAAAAACTCCCTGCCTCCCTAAAGCCTCCTCCACCTCTCCAACTTTCTATTCTTCCTTTGCCCAGCTCTCCTGTTCTGTTTGCCTGGAGAAGAGCAGTCTGCAATTATCGATGCATGTTATGCGGCGTAAGAATTTGTATGGCTACCTTGCATGTCTGAAATGACAGAACATTTTATAGAAAAATTAAACTAGATATTTAATTTAAAATCTAGCCAGTACCTAAATTTGTTTGGCAACAGATTTTAGCATTAAATTTCAAAAGGATGATTATAAAAATCTAGTTTGCAAAATACTATCTTAAAAATAACTTGACAACACCTGTTCCTCAAAGCAAGTTCTTTCTTTCTTTTTTTTTTATGCTCATTTTGACTGAGATTGGTTTTTTCTCCTGGTCAGTTTTTTTTCTTCTTACTTTAAAATTACCTACCAGGAACCCACCTATCTGCCAAATTTCAACTTAATTGAATTTTTATGGTCCAGTCGTAAACCTCTGCAAAAGAGGCAGTGAGTTGGAAACACTGACCTCAGTCTCATTAGAGCAGCCCCCTCGTGCTGCCCTCCCTGAGACGCACGCTCCAGCTATGGGAGTCCACAGTGACGAGCACTGGGAAGGTAATGGAAAACTCATGTCGCAATGGAGAGTGTGATTCGCCATCAGCTATTTTGGCCATTTTATGTAAGTTGGAACACAAGCTGGCGTTGACAAATCCAAGGGGGTTCTTGGGAATTCAGGTTGATCATAAAACTTGATAATATTTGCGAAACCTTTGTAGAACTGGCCCACGGCCACCCCTCACCCCCTTGCCCCAATTCATTCCTTCTTCTTTGACAAAACGCTTCTGTGTCTGTGCCAGACTGGAGGCCCTTCTCAAGAAGAAGAGGTAATTCTGTTCAAGCTTGTGTTTATTTCATACTTTTCTCCATGAAAATGTGCTAACATTTAATTTGAATGTGTTTGGTGTGGGGGAGGGTTCTGTCATAATGGGGTGAAAGGGTGACCTCAGGGGACCCAGAGATGGTCCTGCTCCTTTGGGAGAAAGATCTGATTATTTCAGAAACCTTTATATTGACTTCTATCTGTGATCCATCATTAATCATCAGACATTCATTGAGGGCTACTATCTTCCAGGTGCTATGATGCCATTGTGATGGCAAATGACAAAAAGGTAAGGGAGAGTTGGCCTTTGGGAAGAGAATGGATAGTTTGAATATGGCTTAAGCAGGGAATCTGGCTCTTTTTGGAGATTTGGTAGGAGTGTCAGTGTGGTACACTGTCAGATGATCTCTTTGATTAGGTCACTTCTTATCTCTGGGCCTCAGTTTTTACAACTATAAAATCATGCTATTGGCCTAAATAGCTTCCAGGTGTCTTCTGGCTGTAGTTACAACTCCTTGTGTATATGACTTCACCAGGTATTAGAGCCAGAGCATCCTGCCTCCCTGGTCTCTAGCCTCTACCTGTCTCTCCATCATCCAACTGTGACTTCACCAGGTGCTACAGACAGAGCATCCTGCCTCCCTGGTCTCTAGCCTCTACCTAACTCCCTCTCCATCATCCATCTGTGACTTCACCAGGTGCTACAGACAGAGCATCCTGCCTCCCTGGTCTCTAGCCTTTACCTGTCTCTCCATCATCCAACTGTGACTTCACCAGGTGCTACAGACAGAGCATCCTGCCTCCCTGGTCTCTAGCCTCTACCTAACTCCCTCTCCATCATCCATCTGTGACTTCACCAGGTGCTACAGACAGAGCATCCTGCCTCCCTGGTCTCTAGCCTTTACCTGTCTCTCCATCATCCAACTGTGACTTCACCAGGTGCTACAGACAGAGCATCCTGCCTCCCTGGTCTCTAGCATCCATTCCTTCCCTTTTTCTCTCAACATCAGCTCACCGGTCCTAGGTGCTGAAAAGGATCTCAGAGAACGTTGAGTCTGATTCCAATGACAATCTCTTGATTAAAGTTTGCAATGTGCTTTCTGATCTACATCTCATTTGATTAACCTAACAGTCATTGAGTATTATATTTCCATTTGACAGATGAAGAAGTTGAGACTCAATTAAAGGGAATGCCCTGGGTGCTGTGGTGACAGTGATGGGCTCAGAATTTGAACCCAAGCCTTGTATTATTACTAAGTTCATGTCATCCACATAAAATCATTCTGCCTGCTATCCAGTTTGATAAGGCTTCTTAAATTGCCCAAGGTTGACTTTTAATCATGAAAAGGAAGAATAAAAGATGTGCCTCAGACAAGAGGCTTTCTGAAGACGCTTCTTTTCTTGAGCCAAGGCTTTCCTGTTACCCTCCTGGTGAGTGGCTGTGGGCTGAGGAGATCTTTCCTGATTGCTGCCACAGATTTCAGGAGCAGGACGTGAATAGTGTCCATTTGTGTTTGTTGGTCCTGGGTCTGAGTTTGGATACCACCGCTACCTTCTAAGGGGAGTGCCGATCTGTAGTAGTGGAGAGAGTGTGCACCTCAGCAACTCTCCCTGCTGACAGTGTATGGCCAGCACTTGACATGTTTGTATATTGCTTTATTTAAAGTTTATTGATTGATTGACAAGAATGAAACAATCCCCATTCCAAAAGAATGTAAGTGGGAGGTATTTTCTCTCCATTAGACTATAAGCTACCACATGGTTAATGATTAACAAGTATTTGTTGATTGATAGATTATGAATATGATATGATCATTTAGGGGTAGCTGGGTGGTGAATAGGAGGATGAGTGGATGGAGCACCTGACCTGGAGTTAAATCCAGCCTCAGATACTTCCTAGGGCTACGATGCTGGACGAGTCACTTAGCCTCTGTGCCTTGGTTCCCTTCTCTGTAAAATGGAGATGATCACATCACCTGCCTCCCACAGTGGTTGTGAGGATCAAATCAAATAAGAAATGTAAAGTGCTTAGCACAGTTCCTAGTCCATAGTCAGTACTACATAGATGCTGGTGATTGTTATTATGTTTACCATCATAGAAGGTGCTTTTTGGTGCCTTTGACTTTCAGATCTTCTCAGGAGGAATTCCTCTGCTTTGGTTTCGGGATTGCAGAATCTCTTTCTGGGATGGGCTTTTATAAGCTCCCTTACCGCCTGCCGAAGGAAACCAGACCAGGCGAAGGGAAGATCCTGGCTAAGGCTGCAGGTCCCAGGGAACAGGTAACAATGGGCCTGGGCCTGAGTTTGAATGGCAGAGCCCTTAGTATCATTTATGGCTCTGAGGTCAGAGTGAGAGGACAGGCAGCTGCTCTGGGGAAGGTCAGCCAGCTCCCTGGGATGCCCTGGCCTCTTGTATTGAAGTGGAGGGAGTGAGCATGCAGGACTCTTGTCCTGAAGCAACCCAACTCGGTGGCAGAGAGCCCAAGTTGCCTGGAAGAGCCTCCTGGTGAAGCTTGAGGCCTGCAAAGGGGCCCTTCCTCTCCTTTCCTCCATCCCTCCTTCCCTTGAGCTGGTTGACCATTGGGGCAGGCCTCTTGATCAAGCCCTGAGACACACTTACTGGCCAGATGCTTCGGTCAGAGGTCTTTGCTTCCCCAGCTGCCAGTGTCTTTCCCCCCAATTACTTTTGGGGGGGTATCAAAACCAAGATTCTCCCCAAACTTTGGAGTTTTTACACTCTTTGGAGTTTTCTGAGAGAGATTAAACTCCTCCTTGGTGGAGAGCTTGCTGACAGATCGCAGCTGGTCCCTACAGTGGAGTGGTGCATTGGCCAGAGCCTCTAGGAGGAGAGGTTGCTGGGGGGTTCCAGACTGGAGGCGGGAAGCTGACCAGCAGGCAGTAGCAGTGACCCAGGATGGAGGGAGTCATTATCTTCTCCATGAGGCCTTTGCTGACTCCTGCCTCCTGGCCTTTCACCTCATACTACTTGGCTCTCCCAATAAGTACAGCTGAGTTTCACTGCTAGATTATAAGTTCCTTGAGGGCAGGCATTTTTCATTTTTTATGTTCCCAGCATGTAGCTCCTAATAGGTGTTTCATAAATCCTTTTTTTTTTTCAAAGAGAATTTTTGGTAACCAGTTTTGTTTTTATTCTAAATAGGTGTTTGTTAGTTGATTTCTGGTGAGAAACTACCTTTCCATGCTGATGCCAGATGGTCTCTTACCTTAGGTGAGAGGTGTCTCCCTGAGCAAGCACGTTGTTCTGTTGGCCATGGATCTTTAGACCCTTAGTGTGTTGGCATCTCCTACCTGATGAACCGCAGGTAGAATAAGGCAATGAGACAGATTAGGCCAATATTGGCCTTTGGTTAAGCAGGATAAAATTGCTGGGAAAAATAGGGCCTTTCCCAAAAGTTTGTCACAGGCTTAAAAAAAGGAGAAGGAAAAGAAAAAGAAAAAGAAAAAAAAAAGGTCTCCAAAGTGTGAACAATGGCAAGTGAGCCAAAAGCGAAGTTTAAGTAAGACACACAAATGGAGAGGCGGCTCTCACAACCAAGGAAGCAATTGCAAAGTGCTTGTTAAAGTAATTAGTAGGAAAAAAAGCCAATGTGAAATTGCTGGAGAATTCCTCCCCCCTCCCCCCCAGCAGAGCGGGCCTCCTAGCATTGCAGTGGAGATGAGAGCGGGATGCGGGGAAGCGCGAGGGAAATGAGCCAGGTGGGCTCTGCCCTGAACAAAGGTGCCTCTGTGTTTGCTTCACCTCACGCTCCTCTCTCCCCAAGTTAGAAGCCTCGATTAATATTTAAATGGTTTTCAAATGACTCTGGGAGGCTTTTATCTTTGAGCTGAAGGTTTCAGAGTGGCGCTTTGGGAATCTGACTCTTTTTGCAAGGGCTTTCAGGGCATCTCTGGACAGTTTGGCCATCCATCCCTGGCCCCAGATTGCCCCTGGGTGGAAGGTTGAGGTGAGATTCCAGGTGATGATGGAGTCACTATTGCCTTCATGGGAGTCCATACTGGACTGGAGGCTCTTTGAACTCTGCCTTGCATGAAGTAAACAAATGAAACATGGCAAATGAGGCTGGGAACGGGGTTAGCCTAGCTTATTTTTATTATGGTAAATAGGTATCACCTCACTGCCTGGAAGTCCAGTTTCTTCATTAGTAAAATGGGGGTGATCATATCCAAAGGATTGACTTTAGAGGGGTACTAGAATGAGGTAATAAGGTATATATTTTGAGAATTTTGGTAACTACATATCAGTTTATTATAATTATTACACCCTATTGTGTTTTTAAGCCATAAATACTTGTAAATCACAAAGTATTTTTTAAGTCTTCTACAGTCATAAATTTCTTCTAATTCTGCCTTCTTTCTCAATTATTCCAAATTAATGAGTTGGAAAAAAGCCTCAATTAACCAGCATTTGAGTTACTGAATGTTCTCAGGTAACACATTTTTTTTCCCCAAGGTGGCAAGTCCTAGGTTGAGTGATTCATAACCTGGAGAAAGCTGAAAGACTCAAGTCATTTATCTGAAAGCTTTAAGACAAAGGAAGTAGTTCAGAGCACTTGCATTTTTCTCAGAACAGCCGGCTGGGACTAGAACACCTGGAATTCCAGGTCTTTCCAAGGTTCCCCAGAAAGACCCTGATGGATGAGGCCCC
Source organism: Macrotis lagotis (assembly GCF_037893015.1). NCBI lineage: Eukaryota > Metazoa > Chordata > Mammalia > Peramelemorphia > Peramelidae > Macrotis > Macrotis lagotis. The sequence goes on from NC_133665.1 coordinate 190,044,532, forward strand.
ACCTTCTCTCAGTTATTCGCAGCTTTGTTTAGGGGTTCATTCATTCAAAATTTCTATATACAATGCTGACCTCCAGGAATAAGCTAACTTTAAAACTGACTGCCATTCTGCAGAAATATAAGAAACTAAATTTCAGCACCCCCTCAAAAATGCTTTTGCTTTTCCCAGTACATACATATAATTTATTCCTTGCCTCAGGAAACAACAACAGTAACATCACCACTTTGAAAGATTGTGGAGAACTTGATGCCAGCTGAACCATGTGATGTTGCTTCCTCTATTTGACCTTGGGCAAGTGGTTTTACTTTGCTGAGTCTCAGTTTCCTCACCTGTAAAATGAGAAGGATTGACTAAATGGCTTCAAAAGACCTTTTCAGGTCTAGATTCAGAGTTCTTTGATGAAGAGAAAAACAATTTTCTAGTTGCAAGCCTTGATATTTTCAAAATCAATATTTGGCTACATCTCACTAATTTGCACTGGCTTTTTTAATGGGGGAGAAAACCCCATATGGATTACATAGAAGAGAGTCTATCTTGGGGTTGCAAGTACAAGGGTTTATGGACTCCTGCCTTTACTCATTTGCAAATGAGAAAAACCAAACTTCTTCCAGTGGAATGTATTGGGTGAAATTTTACCTTGTAGCTAGAACTAGGTCTTTTCTTCGGAAAACATTCCTATTTGTGATCTTGCTGCTGAAGATCATCACCACCATTTTGCACACCAATAACTATCTGAACAACAATGGAAGTTCTGTTATTACCTGACACAAGACTGGGCTATTCATCTTTGCTTGTTTCCTAGATAAATAACACAGTAGTAGTAAATTTTTAAATGCTTTCTTTGGTCATTACCTATTAGCCCTTTATATTGTTCTTTCCTTCCAATGTTGAAATTTCTGTTAATTATTCTAATGCTGATGTGAGTAATTGTTTTAGCATCTAGTTTAGAAGTAAAATCTGTAATTCATTCTCCTCAAAGCGGCTTCATCTCTTGTTGGCTATGGCCCTATCTGCTCACATGGTTGACCTATTTATTCCCAAACGGTAAAATCTCTTTTTGACCCTTTGGAGATGGTAGCCTTAAAACCATAGGGGACAGAGCTGCTAAATGTGCCCATGAACATGGTGAGATGAAGTCTCTCTCTGTGGGTAAGGGTAAACAGATTTGGGCTACACCAGGAAATGGGAATAGGTGAATCCTGAGATCAGGGCAGAGTTATATAGAGATTAAGCTTTCAGGCAAAAATACGAGGTAGATCAAGAAGTTATGAGAAATTCTTGGCATGTCACTCTTGGAAACCACTGAAGATTTTAAAAGCGCTCCCACCTTTTACTGGTGATGCTAACTTTTTGAACAAAAGCATGATGCATTACATTTATCACTCCAGAAAGATGGGCCTTTTTTTTTTTTTTTTTTTGCTGTTGTTCATAGGCGACATTATTTCCTTCCCTTATTTGAATAAATGGCCCTTGTGTCTGGAAGGTCCTTCTCTGTCACCTCTAATAAGCTGGGCAGTCAGTCACCAAGCATTTTACTAAATGCTTAATATTTGCAAAGCATTGTTCTAGGTTCTAGGGAAAGGGGAAAAGAAACTCTCTACTCGAAGAATTCATAGTCATGGAGGAGACAATGTGCAAGTGTGTGTGTGTGTGTGTGTGTGTGTGTGTGTGTGTGTGTGTGTGTGTGTGTATGTGTGTAGATCTTATTGGAAGTGACACCGGGAGAGGTCTTTTGTAGAAGGCTCACATAAGCCAGAAGAACCGGGAGATTGAGATAAGGAGGGAGAACATTCCAGTCCTGGAGGCCAAGAACAATTGGAAATGGACTGTCATTGGGGAGGAACAGCCACAAGGACATTGTCATTGCATTGCAGGGTACATGGAGGAGTGTGAGGTGTAGGATCAAAAAGGTAAAATGGACCATATTCTGAAAGGCTTTAAAGCCAAATAGGATTTTCTACTTGATTTTGAGGTAGTTTCCTGAGTAGGGGCGACACCTCCAGACCCATGCCTTCAGATTACTTTGGCTGCTGAATGGGGTATGGACTAATATGCAAAGAGCCTAGGGCAGGCAGCCCTCCCAGCAACTCTGCAGAAGAGTTGGGGCGGGGTAGATTGGATCTGGTCGGTGAGAGGGTGGAAGGGCCAAGACTCCGGTGGATGATGCTGTCCTCCTGAGATGTTTCCTGTGCTTGTTTTGCAGGCTTTCAGAACCAAGGATGGCTATCTTGTGGTTGGAGCTGGGAATGATCAGCACTTTGTGACTGTTTGCAAGGTAATGGCGGTCAAATTTAAGTAGAAAAAGTATCTCAAATGTCATTTCTGAAAGTTAATAGCCCTTTTCTGGTCATGCAACTGGGGGAGGGCGCAAGCATTCCTGACTTGGACAATGAGTGCAATCCCTCTTCTGCACTCTTCTCCTTGTGTCTTTAGTCCCTAGACCAAAAACTTTTTGGTCCCCTCCAGGGTGGCTCTTCATCCCCCTAAATTTCACCTGTTTCTGTTATGTTTGTGCTTTATATGGACTCATGTAAGTGCATCTGTCAACTCCTGGAGGATAGGCCTATGACCCTTTTTCCTTCATATCCTCAGTCTCTTGCCCAAGCCTGGCACATTTTGTTTTTGTTTTTCAGTTATTTTGATTGGGTCTCTTTGTGACCCCATGTGGGGTTTTCTTGGCAAAGATACTGGAGTGGTTTGCTATTTCCTTCTCCAGCTCAGTTTACAGATGAGGAAACTGAGGCAGAGTATAGTGACTTTCCCAGGATCACATGTCTGAGAAGTGTCTGAAACTCCATTTGAACTCAGGAACATGTCTTTCTGACTCCAAACCTGGCACTCTATCCACTTTGCCACCTACCTACCCTCCTGGCACATGGGAATTACTGAATAAAAGATTGTTGGTTGACTAATTAATGACATCAAGAGAGTCTATAACCAACTCAACCAACAATTCAGTCTTAGCCTTTATTAAGTACCCATGTTGTAGAAATCCCAGAAGTCCAAGGGTCCCAGATGGTCCCATCCTTTTCTTCAAGGAGTTTGAGTCTGTCAGGGTTACAGAATATGTAAACAAATGATCGTTATCTAAGGCAGGGCTTAGATCTATATGAGGGTTTCAGGTTTGCAAAACTCTATGCACTTTTGTCACATTTGCTCTACCTCTGATTTATCCCAACTGTCTTTGTCATCTGTTTTATAGCTTAACAAGCTGAGACTGAGAGACATGTAGTTTCTTGCCTAGGTTAAGTATCAGAAGTCAGACTTTAACCTACTCTTGTCTCCCAGTCTTGCATTCTTTTTCTAATCTAACTTGGTTTTGGGGAAAGGAGAGATTCAGATAAGGAACATTTGAGAAATGGAGACCATTTTACCTGGAGAGATTGAGGAAGGCTTCATGTGGAAGGGGAGGACCAGAGTCAATCCTAGAGGCTGGAAGAAAAGGATTTCACCACTTGTAAGGAAAGAGAGAGGGGACTTGTTTTAGTCATGGAAGCTGCCCTTTGTAAAGGAACAGAGTTAGTGCCAGAGCCTGGAGTGCATGGAGGGATGGACATAGGGACTGGACCCTAGACCCTGGTTTAGGAAATTCCCATGTGAGGAAACATCATCTATCAGGCAGATCAGCTCCATCTTTCAACTTGTAGAGTTAATGAGTATAGTGAAGGCTTCTGCTTCTAAGTCTAGCAAGAGTGAAGAACATGGTGGCTGCTTATGGGAGCTGAACTGATGTAGTTTTTATGGATTCACTCAAGGTCTGTTTGGAGACTAACTCCACTAGAAAACTCACTGACTGGCAGTCCATTACTTCTTTGGCCTGCATCATGACAAGAATCTAGCCAATCTTCACTGTCAACATTTGCCAAACACCTTATCTCTCACTTCCAAGAGCAAACCCAATCTAACCAGGCACCATAATACATACTTCATGTACCCAGTAATTTTTTTACTGAATCACCCTTTCCATGCTGGGAAAAGACCAAGGCCTGGACCACCAGGTGTCTACTGACCTAGTGCCAAACCCAATCTTCCTTCTTCCCTGCTGTTGAGAGAGAACAAAAGGAGGTCAAAGCTCATCATCTTCAGACTCTGAAGGGGGTTAATATTTCTCCTTAGGCAAAACTTACAAAGGCCCTACCCCCTTGCTGTCATTCCCAGCTCTCATTTTCATCTATCTTTTCCTGCTGCCTACAAATATACTTGGATCACCAATCCTAAAATCCTCATTAGACACTGGCATAGGTCCTTTATCCTTGCCCACTCCACCCACTGCCTTCTGAAATGGCCTCCTCTTCTATGTATGTATCTTACAGGTAACCAGCTCTGCTTGTGTGTTGTTTCCTCCATCAGATCAGGAGCTCCTTGAGGGCAGGGGATGAATTTTATTTATTTAATTTTTAAATTTGGGCCCTTCTTTGTTTCTAGTACTTAGCACAGTACCACAGATAGAAAATGAGCAATTAACGCTCGTTGATTGAACTGTTCTGTCTAAAGTTAACAATGATCTCTTCACCTCTCTGTGACTTTTTTCTCTCTTCTCTAGGTTTTTGTGACATTAAGTTCTCCCCATCTGTCTGACAATTCCATTTTAGTTTCAGTCTTCACCCATGAACGGTGGTTACGGCTTCAACTTCTTTAAAGGCTCTCTACCCTTGTCTTTCTCTGATTTCTCTTGATAAACTCAATAGTTCCAAATGAGTTCAACTGTTATCTCTTATGTGGATGACTTCAAGATCCAAATATTGAGGACCTAACACAATAATTGATAAATACATGCTTTATTAATGGATAGATCTATCCTTAATTGTCTCTGAAATTTCAGTTCTTTTTAAAAACGTTTATTATATTTAAGGCAATGAGGTGAAGTGACTTGCCCAAGGTCACACAGCTAGGCAATTATGAAGTTTCTGAAACTCTATCCACTGTGTCACCTGACTGTCCCCAAATTTCAGTTCTTGATCACTATCTGCCTATGGGACATTTATAATTGGATGACTAATAGGCATTTCAGTTGCTTATCTCTAATTTTCTCTTTGTATGTATTCCAGTTTGGACTGTGTTTCTCATCCTACTGAAATGGGTCCCTCAAAGCTGTCTTGAAAACCCTCCTATTTTAGCCTTTTAAGTTCACTTCCAGTGCTCCCACCATTTCATCTTTGAACCAGCTGGCAGTGAACTTTTGCTCTTGTACATCTGAGAGTCCTTGGTTTGATCTTTGTGTCCATTTATCATCTGCCATTTTGTATTGTGGTTACTCATATGTTTATATTATATACTAGAATCTCAACATCACGACAACAGAGTCAGTACCTTACCCTTTATCTCAAGTACCTGGAGCAATGCCCTTTACATAGTTGACTTTCAGTGTTTGTTGAGTTGAATTGATTAAGAATTATGGCCACTAGCACTAATTATAACTCTTATTTGTATGGCACCTTAAGCTTGCAAAATATTTTATAACTAATTCAAATAGAGATTTCTATTTGTTTCTTACAAGAAACAAGGTAAGTAACATTAATTAAATTTTTTTAATGTAAATTTTTTTCTTAGGACCATTTGTCTTCATGGTATTTACATTTCCCAATATATCCCTCTTCCTCTCATTCCTCAGGAACCATACCTTGTTGCAAAGAATAAAATAACAAAACTAACCCAGACATCAGCTAATTCCTATATTCTGCTCAGGGTTCCATACCTACAAACCCAACATCTGCAGAGAGAGGAGGTTTCTCATCTCTTCTTGGAGGTCAAGCTTGGTCACTTTTGTTTCGTATCCTTCCATTTTGTTGGTGTGGTGTCTTTTGTTTGCATTGCCATCTTTGTTCATGTTTCTTTTCCAGGTGTTACTTTCTTACGTCTGTGTCTTTTCTGTTGACCAATAATATTCTTTTTTTTGTCCTTGCCCTCAATTCTTTTTTTTTTTTTTTTTTAGTTTTTTTTGCAAGGCAAATGGGATTAAGTGGCTTGCCCAAGGCCACATGGCTAGGTAATTATTAAGTGTCTGAGGCTGGATTTGAACCCAGGGACTCCTGACTCCAGGGCCGGTGCTCTATCCACTGTGCCCCCTAGCTGCCCCATCGTCACCTAGCCACCCCATCGCCACCTAGCCACCCCGCCCTCAATTTTTTAACCTGTTTCTTAACCTGTTTCTCCCTCAATGGGCACCAGCATTGGTTCCAGATCTTTGCTGGTCAGTGCCTACTTATTCTCCCTCTCTTTGGGGATGAGGAATCCCAGATTTAGAGATAGCAGGTCACCTGTCTGTTAATGGCAGAGCTGGGGTGTGAGCTGGTACTCTTTCTAGGGATTTTAATAAAACTTTGCAGTATGATCTTCCAATGAATATTTATGTATTTTCTACATATTTTTGCTATTATTTTGAGATCACAATCACAGTTTTATAAAACAATGCAACTTCCAAAAATGCAGGTTCCAAAATGAAGTCCTCAGGGAAATCATTTTCAAGTCATTTCATTTTGAATATTTATTCATATCTATACATCTTCCAAAGTTTTGACACTCGATTAGACATTCCTTTCTTGGGCTAGATCTTCTCTGAATTCATTTAGAAGACCATATGTTTTATATATTATACACATCAGCATTGAATAGCAACTCAAGGGCTGACCTTGGAGTTAGGAAGTCCTAGATTCAAATCCTGCCTGTGCCATAGACTAATTCTGTGGCCGTGGAGTTGGTATTTCAGTCCTCTAACAACTCTCTTGGATAAGAGTTGAGAAGTCAACAAGCATTTTTCTGAAGTGTTATAACCTGGGTGATGCAGTGCTAGTAAATAGTAAATGAGGAATGAAAGTATTTTGACCAAATTATTGACTAAGATAAAAATGAAGTCATCCTTTCTTTCAAGGAGCTAAGTTACACTGATTTGGATGTGTGAAAACAGTTTCCTTGCCAGGATTTCCGTATAATGATAAAAAACTCCTATACATACACAAAAGTTTTATCTTCAGTTGTATATGTCACTTTTTTAATATGTCCGTGTAGGGAGGAAAGCAGCATCTGAATAGAATTCATGCCAATCAATAAACATATATATATAATATAAATATATATTTATATAAATACAGAATACATCTTTGGAGAATGAATGGGAATTAGTTAAGCACAAGGTAGATTGAGGAGGGCTCCAGATCATTTGTTTTTAATGTCAAAAACATTGATTAAAATGTATTTCCAGGCAAAGAGAAAGTTTTTGTTCCTTGCTTGTTTTTAATTTGTCCTCATCACTTCCCTCTCTTGGCTGGGCAGTACTCATGTTTTTCAGCTGACCACAGCATTCTGGGCATCACTTGAGGTTTCTAAGATGCCCGAGAATTCCTTTGGAGACCCTGTTGGGAGTCATATTTAATGCAGTCAACTTAACGCATCCAAAAAAAATGGAAATTACTCCTTTTATATGAGAGGTTAACTGCTGGGGCTGAAAACCACAGCAAAGTGGGGGCCGCAAGCAGGGAAGGTGATAAATGACGCCAATTCTGATTGCAGGAAAGCCGGGGCGGCCAAGGTGGAGAAGAGGCGAGTCCCGGTAATGGGGCCCTGAGTGAGTGGAGGGAAGATGGATTCCAACATTTGATCTGGGATCAAAGACTCCTCATTAGGAAGGGTCACCATCAGAAATATGAACCATACGGAAGCCGCTGCCTGTGAAGTCACTTAGAGCTGCAGCGGCGGAGATGTAATAGCCTGCTCCTCGCCCTAAACGATCGCAGACCCTCGCCCGGCCCATCTGGTTGGGAGCTGGCTCTTTGCAGAGGGTGGGAGAGCAAATTACTGGCTGACATATTCCTCCCTGTTGTTGAAAATAACTGCAGTGAATCCTTTTTATGTTTGATTCATTGCCATAGATCAATGTGGAGCGTTTGAACTTCCTCATAAATAACCATAAAGAAAAATATTTTGTGAGATCCCTTTTCCAAACTGTGCAGCACCATTCATTTTGCTCCTCAAGTTTGACTTACCAACAGGATGGGCCTATGGGTGGGAGAAAGAACTAGGCCAGGTAGGCTCCATGGTAGGGTCACCATTGGCGCAGGTGACCTTGGTCAGCTCACTCTATCTCTTCATCCGATCATGAGGGACAGCCTACATATTAGAGTGGAGGAAACTGAGGCAGGCAGAGATAAAGTCACACCTAGGAAGTGTCTGAGGCTGGATCTGAACCCAGATCTGCCTAACCTCAAGGGCAGCACCCATTAGATAGCAGAAAATTTCTACTTGATCTCCTTTACCACTTGGAATCCTTAAAGGATGGGGGAATCTATGCTCGGTAACTTGATTCTCTCATTCATCCAACAAAGATTTTCTGAGCCCCCAGGGATCCCTCTGGAGTCTCCCTTTGCTGAGTCAACATTCTTAGCCCGGTGCTTGAAGGGCATAATAAGTATGTTTTTATTTCTTTCATCAACAGCCCGGGCTCTGGAGCAGAGAAAGCAGAGCAGGATTCTATGCTCGGCAGAATCTTGGAAAAACAAAAAGATGGGAGGGTGAGGGGAGGGCACGAATGAGAGAAGCATTCAAATGGCTCACCGTTGGTCAGAATGGGGCTGGGGGTCAAGGGCTAAGGGGGATGCGTTTGGGCTTCCACACTTGATGCTTGGGCTCCCACACTTGACCCAGAGATGCGAGCCTGGGGAGAGCAGAGCGAGGTGGGTGTGGAACTGACCAGAAGAAGGGCTGGCGGTCATCACAGACTCCTCAGAGGCCAGGCTCCTGCTTTGTTCTCTGCATCCCTAGCACACTTGGAGATGCTGGCTTGGTGAATTAGTAGTTCTGTATCATCTGGATCTCTAGTGGAACACCCCAGGGTTCTATCCTAGGCCCTGGACTGTATGTAAATAGGTATGTAAATATCTACATACATTTATATTTACATACATAAGCACATAAAATCTTATATAAAATGTAATACACAGTATACCTATAGATGGCAATCTTATGTATATCACATATATATATATATATATATAAATTTAAAATAATATGTAACTTAGCCCCACACATACTCTGTACATGTGTGTGCTGTGCCTTAGTGAATACATGAATGCTAATCTTTTCAGATTTCCCAAGAACACAAAAGGACTAACGGAAGGACTACCATGTCTGACAAAAATGTCATATTTTTTACAAGGCTAGAATCAGGCTGAATCTGTAAGATTAAATTAAGGCATGTCCTTTTTTATTTTTATTTTACTTCTTTGTAACCCCAGAATTAGCATAGTATCTAGCCCCAAGTAAGTGAGGAACAAAGAGTTATTGACTCAACTTTGTCAAATGTAAAGTTCTAGGTTTGGGGGAGAAAAAGAATGGAGCTGTAGAAGGGCTAGGTGGGGAAGGCATGACTGGTGGGGGAGGGTCTTCAGGAAGGACAAGAGCAGCAGGAATCAGTAGGGCTGCATGGAGGCGTCATACTTTCTTCTGATCTTAGACTGCAGCAATAGAAAACATGTTGTCCAGAATGAGAGAGTTACCCTAAACGTGGAGCAGGAGACAGACAGAAAGACCTGAGTTCAAATCCTGAGCAAGTTACTAAAGCTCTTTCTTCCTTAGTTTTCTTATCTATAAAAATGGGGATAATAAAGACACCCAACTCCCAGAATTATTTTAAAGCTCAAATGAGTTCAAAGGAGATGGTATTTGTAAAGTGCTTCACACAGAACCTATGTTATAGGTATTTAATGAATGATTATTCCCTTTCTCCCTTCATCTGTAAAATGTGGATAATAAAAACATCTTTTTCATTGGATCATTGTGAGGATTAAATGCAGTAATACACATAAAGAGACCTTTGCAAATTGTAAGGCTATAGATAAATACTATTACTGTTATTATTTCTCTTGATATCACTATCGCTTTCTACTGGTCTTTTTTATGATTTTCGTTACTATAGTTGTCATAGTTCTTGCAGCCATTCTCATTGTTGTCATTGCTTCTGTCATCACCATCACCCTTGCTGATGCCATTGCTGTAGCTGTTGTTCTAGTCATTCTCGTTGTCATCCTCATTCTTGGTGAAGATGTCATTGTTCTGAGGGTTGTATTATTATCATTGCTCTTGAGGTCATTCTCATTGTCATTGCTTTTGTGGTCAGCCTCCTCATTGTGATGTCATTAGGGTTTTCCTAATTGCTGCCATGGCCATTGTTCTCATTTTGTCCTTATTCTCTTTTCTTGTCATCAGCATCATTGCTGCTACCGTTGCTGTCATTGCTAGTAGTCCTAGGGCCCTTCTGCCCTGGTCGGACCACATCTGAGTGTGGCAAACAGTTCGGATGCAGTACATTCCAGGCCAATGCAACACCATAAGCAAAGACATGGAGATGGGAAGTCAAAAGAAGAATTTGGGGCTAGAAAGTAAGCCTTGGAGCCATGTGGGAAGAACAGAGAGAGATCTTGAAGTGCATGGACAGAAGCTCCCATCTGGTAGCATCAAGCTTCTCAGGAACGTAGGAGACAAAGTAATATGCTGAGCAGAAGGATGGTGTTTGGGACTGGAGGAAATGATAAATCACTTTAAACAATTTTGAGGAATGTAGGAGAAGGGTTGCCAAACAGCATTAAGAGCCCAGCTGAGGTTAGACTGCATGAATTTGGAACAGAATCCCTCTGTTTCTCAGGCTGAACTCCACAGCCCAGGGCAGGAGTGAGGAAAGTAGATATTTGGGGTTTCCCAGGATTGGGCATTGCTAAAATAGATGGTGAAAGGGCAAAGGGATGGGGTGGTCCACTGAGAACATTGATGAAGGCTTCTGGGCATCCATGCTGGCTAAGAGAGACAAGTGAACATATAATGGGGAGGTCCGAGAGACTCAAGGCCTTCGGATGGGAAGGATCAGGTTAGCACAAGAGAAATGATGTGGAAGAGGAAGGATTGAAGGGTCAGAATCCACCATCTTGCAGGTAGAACAGTGCTAAGGGTTGGGTGATGTGGAGAGAAGATAAAAGTGACTGGAGATGAGGAACATAAGAAATCACAAAGCCATGGCATCAGTAGGAATATTAAAGCCGTCCAGTAAAAGTGGAGATGGATGAGGAGCTGTGGGTGAGCCTTGTAGGAAGATTATACACTGAGTTCTAAAGTCATCAAGGAAGGGGGAGAGAATTCTGGAGGTTGTTAGACTGAGGAGGGCCTCCCCTTTCCTGTCAGTTGTTGGTCTCTCCTTTCATTGATTCTCTAGGTCTTAGTTCTCTTGTATCTAGGGTCTGGGCTGTCGATAGAGACGGTGTTGCTCATCTGAGGGAACAGGGTCATGGTTATGGATTGAATACTTCATTGTTGGAATGTGCTGAATAATGAGGGAAAGTAGAGGCTATGAAGTAAAGAATGATCCCTGACCCAAGTCAGTAGGCATATGTGGTCTTACTTATCTAACGTGGCTCTTGTTTTCGTATCAAGCTTGTGGATAACTCAACTCATGGGATTCCTTGTTTTAATCACACAATATATTTTGATTCCTCCCCCCCACCCCTTTTTGAGCTTTTCTTTCAAATAGGAATTTCACTCTTATTTGAAGTCTCAAAAGACACAGAGGCAGCACCTGATTCTCTAAAGCAATTCTCAGGTCTAGGCATCTGACAACTCTAAACATCTCCTTATAAGGCCCTTATAAGACTATCAGTATCCTGCCATTGAAAAGTTGTGAGAGTGTTTATGAGGAATTGAAATTAAGCAGCATACAAAGATCTATGAAGGAGACTTTGAGGGATGTGAGTAGCCCTGATATGTTGCAAGCAAGGAGTCACTATGAAGAAACAGAATAAAGGAGGTCATCCAAAAATGGGAGAGCAGAAAAGAAAATGGGCTGCCCAGATGGAGAGAGCAAAGGATCATTGTAGCCCTTTTTGGTTCTTCTGATACTAAGTGTAAGGATGATGTAACTCAGTCAATCAATCAAGTAACCCTGCCCCACTTAAAGTGATAAGATGCTAAATCAGTCAACTTTTATTTTTTGTATATATAGTATATACTATACTATACTATATAATTAGTATTTTATATAGAATTAATGTAGTAGAATATTTATATATTATATAACCATAATAATTAATAATATAATATATAATCAACATATAACCATATATACTATATTATATTATAATATATAATATATTTTTATATATACTATATAGAGACTTTGAACTGTCTTTGCGGCTAGAGTTTCACAACAATCATGTTTGGATAGGCTGAGGAAACTTGGGGTCTTCTATAAAGTATCAAGCTATGTAGAGGTCATTTTAGAAATTGGAACAAGGATGATATTCTAGCTAACCCCCCTGAGGAAGAATAAGTTGGGTGAGTCCACTTTGGCCTGGGTTCTTCTCTCCATACTTCTCACAAGAACACTTTGGCTGGAGTAGATTCTTACAAACCTAGAAGGATCCAGAGAAGGTCAGACCTCTCATCATCCTACCTGGATCAGTTGATGACAATGTCTGTATTGGGAGTCAAGATGTGGATTTATTGTGTCATAGGGAACCCAGTAAAGAAATGATGTCTTGCTCAATGGGGCCTTTTGCAGCACTCCAAAAGTGGAAGACAAGGACTTCTAGTCATAGGAGCTGGGCTGCCCTTCTGCCACATGTACTCTCTGAGCTTGAGCCCAACCCTGGATGCTATATGTACTGGTAGGAAAGTGGATGTCAGACTCTTTTGGTGGTGCTATATACCAATAGTTTTTACCATACACCTTAGTAATTAGCTCTTTCTAAAAGTCACTTAAGCATGGCTGACCAAAGTGATTAAAATAACTGATAATCTCAGGGAGAAGCCTAGCAGGGAGGCCTGAGTCTCCTTTAGAGAACCCCCCCCCCCCCCGAGACTCCTCAAAGGTAGCTCTAGAACCTGGAGGATGACATGTAGCCTTGCTTAAGTATGTAAAGGGTTGTCAAGTATGTAAAGGGATTAGACTGGTTTTCTAAGGAACAATGGATGGAATGTAAGGGGAGACTTAGGCAATGGGTAGAGAAAACCTTCTTAACAAGTACAAGTATCCATAACTGTACTGGAATGTCCCAGGGGAAAACGGCTTTCCTTTCCTTCATAAGAGATCTTCAGGCAAAGGCCAGATGAAGTATCAGATCCAGACCTCTTACTAGAAGATGCCTTTTTCAAGTCATCTAAGGATCTTGCCCATAAGGACCTTGCCCAAGGGAATAATAGGGAATAATAATGACTAGCACTATATGGGACCATAAGGTTCATAAAGTGCTTTTTAAATATTATCTCATTTGTTTCTTATAAAAATTCTGGGAGGTAGGTGAACTTGTTATCACATTTTACAGAAAAGGAAACTGAGACTGCATTTGAACTGACTGGTCCAGAACTCTATCAACTGTATCTTTATAAGTGCCTAAGTTTTAAAGGGCAGAACCAGCCACAATTGATGAGTACAAACTCAAAATTTTTTTCCACTCTACTCTGTTCTAGAAGGGGCTCTGATAAAGATATGTAAATTGGATATCTCTGATGAGGATATGTATCCCATCTCATTAATATATCAGTGTCCTCAGTGATGTGGATCCTTCTGAGTGTTTGTGTGATTTTTATCTATGCCCCCTATAAGATCACTGCAGGGGAGCCCCAAAATATACTACCCCACCTCAGTTGTCCCCAATTCTGCTCTCACATCCAGCACCTCCAATGTCCCTTGTTGCAAGGTTCCAAATGCTTCTTTGGCCCCAATTCTACTCTCATATGCTTTTTTACTTCATTCTCCTAAGTCCTTCCATTTTGGGTATTAATTCCTCTTGTTCATGTTGATGATTATGGTGACTCATTTTATGTGTCCCTTCCTCCTAGCTTCTTATACTTTTTCAAGTCAACAGTCCTCTGCTGAGTACCTTCTATACACCATCATCTATATATGCTAACCACTGGAAATACAAAACAAAACCAAAAAACCCCCCAGTCCCTGCCCTCAAGATGATCTAATCCTGGGAAAAGCTTCCTGCAAAAGATGGACCTTTAAGCTGAGGCTTGAAGGAAAATAGTTTATAAAGGGGTCAGATTAGGAAGGACTTTTAACAGCTAAGCAGACAGTATTCTATTTGATCATGGTGGTGATGGGAAGCCATTGGAATCTGTTGAATGAGGGGAATGGCATGGTGCTTTAAGAAAATCAAACTGATGGCTGAGTTGAGGTTGAACTGCTGTCATGAGGTTGAACTGCTTGGGATTTTGTGAGATTTATAGTGGGTCCCATCAGAGAAGTTTCTTCAATTCCTCCAGCTTTGTTTAGGAGCAAGTCAGTAGGAGCAAAGTCAATGGATGGTGGGAATAATCCAAGGCTGGGCATTGTAGGACAAGACTGGTGATAGGTAAAGGGGTCAAGGACTTGAGAAGAATTAAACTGCTTCCCTTAGGGTTAACGTGGCAAAGGGAGCAGAGTGTAGCCCGTGGAGGGGTGAAGCTTGAGGAAGTGATGAGTGCAACCAGTGGAAGTCATGGTGAAGCCTTCTTTGTCTTTGTATTATATACAATGTTAGAGGGACGGGAACAAGGACAGATTGTGTTGAGATAAAGGAGGTTCAGAGTTCATGAACATGGAAGGGGATGACTTGCAGGTGGTGGCAAAATCGAGGTGATGAGAGAGATAGAGTTTGCTTAATACTGTTCAATCTATCACTGAAGCAATGTTTCCACTCCATTGCCAAATAGGGAGGGTTTGGAGAGAAAGATGATGAGTTCTCCAGAGCTTTCAGTACCCAGACCACCTAGACAGATGGTGCAGTGGATAGAGTGCTGAGGTAAGCTCAGGAAGTTGTTGAGTCATGTCTGACTCTTTGTGACCCCTTTCAGGGTTGAGTTCAAATCCAACCTCAGACATTTACTAACTATGTGACAAGACACTTGAACCTTTAACTGTTTCAATTTCCTCCACTGTAAAATGGCGATAATAATATTACCTAGCTCTGGAGATTATTGTGAAGATCAAATGTGACAATATTTGTAAAGCCCTGAGAACAATATCTGGAACACTGCTAAGGTGATTAGCAAATACTTATTCCTTTTCCTCCTTCCCCTTTCCCAAGGATGAGGTTCATTCGATCCATCAAGGACAGCTGTGTGCACTCTTAACCATCTTCATCAACTCCACATTAGTTATTTTTGCTCTGTCCTTTACAATACAAAGTTAATTCCCTACATCAAAAAATAAAACAAAACAAAAAACACTGGAAGGAACTTGAGAATTAAATGACTCTCATGACTTCTTTCTTCTGTTTAGCTAGTGCAGCTCACCCAGTGTGGATTATGGAAGTCCATCAGACAGATGACTGGAGGGAGGTGGGTTGACATCCTAGCCTGTGCTTGCCTGCCCTTGGTCCCCAGGACTGTTCTCTCTCAGGCTGAGAATTATACCCAGAGCTTGTGCCAACTCCTTCTGAGGTGGTTCCTCGACTCTAAGACTTGCAGAATTTTATGTAGTTTCTCTGTACCTATTCCCGTTTCTATTATCACGGAATTCATGATGAGCTCTTTTTGGATTTTTGAGTGGGATTTTTTTCAGTCTTAGGGACTTTTCCATTCTTCTGTCACCACAGAAGTTATTTTTCCTTCAGGATAGAATGAAGTGTAACTTTTAGAGGCTCTTGATTGGTTCTTTCATGTGAGAATCCTCTCTGTGATGATCGAAGCCACACTGAGAATACAGCTGAACCACCCTCCCCCTAGGACTCTTTCCCTCTTCTTTATTAAGATTGAATAGTTGTAATTTGAAATAACTGGTGCCCCTGCTTAGCTTGCCCTGATTGAAGTCTGGCTTTGCTTGCTTGTCTTCATCTTCCACTGGCTTTTTCATTTGCCTTTTTTATTTCATATATTACATTTCAAAATCGAGGATAAAATTAAATTCATTGGCTAAAATTAATTTATTTTTCTATTATATATTTCAAATGAACAATTAGTTTAATGTATTTAAAATGATCAATTAATTCATTTCTCCCACACTAGCCCTATGATTGGAAATCCAAAACAAAATCCTTTTAACAAATCTACTTAATCAAGTAAAGCCAATTGTTGCATCAGCCATGTCCAAAATGACACATTCTGCACTGTCACCTGCATCATCTCTACTTATACCATCTACATCAGAGTTCATCACTTCTCTGTTAGACAGCAAACAACATGAAATGACTGATACCACAGAGAGCAAAGAAAAGGTTCTTATGTCCAAATATGTGCATAGCAGCTCCCTTTGTGTTGGCAAAGAATTGAGACTAATGGGATGCCCGTCAATTTGGGATTGGCAAAGTATGGTATATAAATAGAGCACCATACTAATAGGTGGCAAAAAATGATGAAAAGGACAGTTTCAGAGAAACCTGGGGAGGTTTGTAGGAATTGATGCAGAGTGAAGTGAGCAGAACCTAGGGAAAAATGTATATAATATGACCAACCTGGTTTATATACCTTTTGAAGGAATATGACCTTCTTGTAGCAATATAGTTGAGATGGTCAAATCAGAAGCTTTCTATGGCGTTGTTCTCGTGCCATCGATTTGGAGTAATCATTTAGTCCAGTAGTAATTCCATTATTTAAAGGATCTGAAGGGGATAATTACTTTTTGTTCTACAAAGTCTTGCAAACCTGACTCCTCTCTCCCTCATGCCCCAAACTCATTGAGCTTTTCTCCTGTCCAGTGGAATCCATTTTCTATTATTCATTCACTCCCACACTTGTTATTCACAAACATTTTTAAGAACCTGTGGGATCATGTGCCTCAAGGAAAAGAGCTTTCCCTTCAGTCAGTAGTGGATGGGTTCACATCCTACCCTTATCATTTTCTACCAATGTGACCTTCAGTAAGAGAGTTCACCTCTTTGCCTCTCCATTTCTTTGTCTGTAAATGAGGACACCTGACAAAATGGGTCTCTAAGTCTTCTTTCTCTATATCAATGACCCTATGATAGACCTAGTTCTGTACTAAATACTGGGAACCAAAGGAACCCTGAATGGGGCATTGTCTACACTCATGAAATTAAAATTATATTGGGAGGGGAATTACTTACATGACATATAGCATTTATATTCAAAATTATATACAAAATGGATACAGAGTAATTTGGGGGAACTAATATTTATAGAGGCTAACACAAGCTGAAATTTGAAAGAAGTTGGAGATGTAAAAATGAGGAAGGACTGGTTTTCAGGCACAGATGACCATCCTTTCAAAAGCTTGGAGGTGGGAGAACAACAAAGAAGTAACCCAGTTTGACTAGACTATAAAGTCTGTGAAAAGTAATGAGAATTCAGTCTGAAAAAAGGACGTTGAAAACAGGACATGCTAACTAGAGCAGTTCCTAGTTGATCTTAGAAACATTAGGGAACCACTGGGTCTTCTTTGAGCAAAAAAAATAGTTTTGGTCAAAACTATACTTTAGGAAAGCCACCTCAGTACCCATACAGAGAATGGTTTGAACTAGGGAAAGACCAGAGACAGTGAAACCAATGAGAAGGAGGTTGTAATAGTCTGAGTGAGGGAGGACCTGAACCAGGACTGAGAGTGGAGAAAAGGGAATGGATGCTAGGGATGGGGAGGTAGAATTGGCAAGACTTGGCAACTGACTGGATAAATATAAATTTCAGAAATGTATGTTATAAGCACATCTTAAAAATGTGTGCCTTATTATTTCTTTCTAATTTCTAATTATTTCTTTCTAATGAGAAGAGTATTCCCTAGTCCATCAAGGTAAGGACATAGCCCAGTTACACTAATACCTCAGTTACCCAAGAACATTGTGGATGCTGGGGAGAAGGAGCAATATTTCTTTGTTAAAACAGGATTTCTTAACCTAGGGCCCATGATTTTCTCTCCCTACTTGGACAGATTTCAGAGTTTGTTTTTTAAAAATTATTTTGATATCTACATTTCGTATTATTGTTTTCCTTTGTGATCATATGTATTTTATTCTATGCAATTTAAAATATGATTATGAGAAATGCTCTATGGACTTCACTGGACTAACTGCTCAAGGGGTCCATGATGCCAACAAGATGATGAATTCTTGGACTAGAGAATGGTCAGAAGCATAGATATGGAGGCGCATCTCTAGAGGATCACCTGAAGAAAACTTTGATTTCTTGAGGAAGAATGGATTACTTTAATGGCTCATTATTTTAACAGCTTTGAAAAAAGAGATGGCCAAATGGCTGTTGAGTTGAATTGATGGAAAGACTTTGTTTCTAACCTCTGGGTCTGGCCTCTACTCTTCCCCTAGTAGACTATGGGTAAGATCAAATTTATTATCCTGACTTGGGATGTAGTAGAGAGAAGGGAGGTTGGATTTCTGATTCATGAACTGTCCTGTTCCCATGCCTGGGTGAGAAGTTATGAGGATAGTTCATGATAACTTCCTTGACTATTGATATTGAATGTTGCAAGATTCTAATAACCAAGCTTAGTTCAAAGAAGGGATGTAAGAATTCACCTCCCTTTCTTCTTTACATAAGTGGTAGACTGTGAGGATGAAAATGTAATATATATATATATATATATATGTATATATATATATACATATATATATATATGTTATCAGACCTGAGTGATGTGTTGGTTAATGTTGCTGACCTCTTTCCCTCTTGGCCCCTCTTATTAAATCTTTAATATACAAATGGTTTTCAATGAGAGGGTGGCATTACTGGTAATTGTACAGAATGTACAAAATATAAATGCAGCTTAAAATAATAAATCAAAGAAGAAATTAACTAAAAAAAGGTAAATGGAAGAGAAATAGATGGGTTTCTGCTCCTTTAGTTGGTGATGGCCCATTCTATCTTTAATCATTGCTGAAAGAAATATGAGAGTCTGCAAATACAGGGAAAAGGAATCACACCTTGGAGAAGAGTCTGTTATTTTAGGTTGCCTTTCTCTTCTCTCCCTCTCTTCTGCGTATCTGAGATGATAAATGACTAGGTTTGATTTAACCTGTGGGAAACAAATGACCTCATTAAATGTATATATTTAAAACAAATGCCTAAGCTAATAGAGGCCTCAGCAGCTCCCATGGGGCCCCGGGCCCCTCTCCCATCCCATAAATGCTCCTTCCGATGTTTTAACACAACTGTGAGACTGTCTCCACACATTCTTGCTAAACTTCTTTTCCATTCCCAGGCTGCTTGGCGCAGTCATTATAGGCTTGTTCCATTTCCAAGATGCCTGATGGGACTTCCAAGATCTATTTTTCCTTTATAGGGGAGGAAGAAAAAGGGAAGTGGACTACAGCATTTTTCTTCATTATTTCTTAAGGGAGAAATAGTAAAGAAAAATAGCGACCCCCTTACAGCAGTGGGGGGGGGGTGTTTTTTTCATTCCATTCGATAGTGAAGCATTTGAGAGCATGACCCTACCCCCAAGCGAATCAAAACCAGAGAAATAAGAACTGGACAGGGTTTGTCCAACCACTCTCATTCGATTAAAAAATTAATTCAGATTTGTTCTCATTCAAATTGGATCTTTAATTTTTGTTGTTGTTGAAAAGCTTCTTTTGAAACACGGACATAAAGATGGTTTTAATTTAAAGAACATTATAGCTGAATGATATCATCATGAACTAAAGCGGATCACTTCTTTGGGGGGGAGTATTTTATGCAGTTGTTTTACGGTGGGGGAGAAGGGGGTTCTGATTGGGTCACAGCAGGCTGCAAACACCTTCCAATTTCTTCCCTTGACAATGATCTTCTTTTTCTTGTGACTTTCTCTGATGCTTCCTAGTCCAGGGGTGACCTAATGTATCTCTGGAAACCCTCTGTTTCTTATCATGGCCACCTGAGTTCAGATCCTGGTGCCTTGGTCTTCCTGCCCCCTTTCTCTCCCCTTTCCATAGCTTCCAAGTGGAGATTCCTAAAGTGCAGGCTTGACTTCATCACCTCCTGTTCCACACAAGAAGGTCCAGTGTCTTCCTCTGCCTTCTAGCCTAAAGGACAAACTCTTGCTTGGTATTGAAGCCATCAGAGTCTGGCTTCAGATGATTGATCCCCATCACTCCCTATCCCAGCCCACCCCTTACGGACTGTGGGTTCCAGCCAAACCGACTCATTTGCTTTTTTTTTTGTAGATGGCATTCCATCTACAAGATGGAATGTCTCCCATGTCTAGAATGTCCTTCCTCCCTTTGGTCTCTCCAGTTCTGTCCAAAGCTAGGCTCCCTTTAAGAGCCCTTTCTAGTACCCCAGCCCTAGTTGTGAGTGTCCACCAAGTCCTGACATACTTTGTCATTAGAAAGTACATTAGTCTAGTGCCTAGCCTAGAAAACCACTTAATAAATACTTGTGAACGGACTTCCATTGTACTAAGTTAGCTTTAAATACATTTTGTATTTACCTGTATCTCCTAGTAGAATATAAGCCCATAGAGGGCAGGAACTACTGTGCCTTTGTCTTAGGCATCTTGGTATCATAACTGATAGAAGGACCTGAGTTTGAATCTTGCCTCATATCATTGCTAGCAGTGTGAGCCTGGGCAAGTTACTTTATCTCTCTCTGCCTCAGTTTCCTTATCTGTAAAATAAAGACTAGGGCTGTTATGCGGATGTAAAAAATGCACGTAAAGCACTTTGCAAACCCTAAAGTGCTGTAGAAATGCCCTCATTATCAGCATCATCAGGTACATTATTTTCTTCTTTATCATCATCTCCATTATCATCATTTTCTTCATCATCCTCTTTATCCTCTTCATCAGTGGTCTCTGAGGTCCCTTTTAGCCCTAAATCTATGATTCCTCCATACTTACTATATGATCCTGAGCAATAAAGAATGATGTGGTAGGTAGAGGGCTGGGTTCAGAAAGACCCGAGTTCAAATCTAGTCTCAGACACTTACTAGCTGTGTGACTCTGGACAGGTCGCTTCATTGCTACTTGCCTCACTTTCCTTGATTGTAAATTTTTTTCTGGGAGGAGGATTATCTGTGTACCCCACTGTTCAAAGCAGGGTTATCTCAGATGATGGAGTCCACCATATTAGAAGTGGGGGTGTGTGTTTCAAAATGCCTTCTGAGAAACATCTATTGAAGGCATGACTTTACTTACCTAGAAATTCTTCGTCTCCTTTTTGTCGGCTCTAGACTCTAGATCTAAGCAGATCCTCAAGAGAGCATTTAAAGAAAACAATGAGTGGATTGTCGATCTGTGTCTGGAGCAGGCTGAACAAGGGACAGGGGCACCAGGCTCCCCTAGAATTAATTTCACAATTCCCTAGAACTAAGTCTCTCTTGGGCCAGGTTCGGGAATGTGGCTTGAAATGCTGGGACAGAAGTGAAGGTGATTTTCTGGGTGGAGAAGTGTTGGTTTTCATCCATGCCTTTGAGCCCAGTTTTGCTCATTTCCCTCCTGTATTCTTGATGCCAGTTCAACCTTTTACTCCTGACAGTGGGAGTGACATCCTCCTTCTAATACAGGTTTGCCTTATAAGTATAAAAATGTCCCCTGTACTTTTCTATGCAAACACCTTGCGGGGTGGGGAAGTGTCAAACTCAGATCTGCACAGACTCCCCTTTATGTTAGCCCCTTGGAGAGGCCCCACAAAAACCATTTTTGCTTGTTTGTTTGGATCCAGACTTGTGATTTCATCCATCTAGGGATCTCTTAGTGTTGAAATTCCATCCTCCACCATTGCATATTGGCAACTTAAATTAAAATTGATCTTAGCAAGTTTCTGAGAGTCACAGAGAAACGCAAAGTTGAGAGTTGGAATGGATCACAGTAACCATCTAGTTTAACCCATATGTCACAAGGATCTGTGCCAACATGCCTAGCAAGTGATTGTCCAGGCTCTGGCACATAGTAGGTCCTTAAAGTTGTTGATTGATTTGACTTTTGAGCTAGGCCAAATGTTTCATGTCTTTCAAGTTTAAGTGACTTTCTCTTGGTCAAACAGCAAACGGAAAACAGAGGGCTTGGGTCCATGACTTCCCTATTCTAAAGCTGGTTCTCCATGGATGAGATCATGGACTGCTTTGGTATCATAATATGCTTTTTTTCAGAATAGATGTAACTTTGTGGCATGTGAGTGAGCTCATCTTCCAGAGAATGGTGGTTTGTCTTACTCAAAGACATGTCCAGGAATACCCTAGAGGAGCTGGATTAGGACTCTTGTGTGTCTTTGATGATGTAGGAAGTCATTAGAGTCTTGATTTCCCTATCAAGGTAGCTTTTTCCTGTCTCCATGACTATTTCATATATCAAAGCATGGGAAAGAAAGAGCAAAAAGAAAGGGCAAAGAGAAGAGCATTCTCTAAAGATGTGGCTTCCATCAAGACCTGAAGAATCAAATCTGTTGAATTCCTGGGAAGCCTGGGCATCATGGAGCAAACACCAAATGACATTGATGAGTCAATCTTTCTATCTCTTTCTGTCTGTCTCTCCTCCTTGCCTCCCCCCTCTAGCTCTCTCTCTCTCAGTCTCTCTCCATCTCTCCTTTCTCTCTCTTCATCTCTCCTCTCTCTCTCTCTCTCTCTCTCTCTCTCTCTCTCTCTCTCTCTCTCTCTCTATTTCCTCACTCTCACTCTCGCTGTCGCTCTATCTCTCTGACTGTTTCTCTCCTTTCTCTCTGTCTCTTCTCTCTGTCTCTCTCCTCTCTCCTTTCTCCTCTCTCTTCTTCTCCTGTCTTTGTCTATCTGTCTGTCTCTCTCTGCCTCTCTGTGTCTCTCCTCTCTCTGTCTCTGTCTCTCCTCTGTCTTTCTCTCTGTGTTTCTGTCTGTTTGTCTATCTGTCTGTCTGTCTGTCTCTCTCTCATACACAAACACATACACACACACACACAGAATGCAGCATGACCATGTGGTTCCCCATAGACTAGGATCTGTTATAATATGGAGACACAAAGTAGGGGAAAGGATCAGTTTAGCAGGGTGCCACTAAATGAAGGAGCAAGATAGACCTAGCCTTACTGTGGGGCAGTTTAATTCCCTGCTCAAGTTGAGTTCATTTTCTTTGTGAAGAAAATAGTTTTTTTTGCCACCACACTCAAGATAATACTCTAAGTCTATAGAACTGTATTTATTTATGGAGTAATTTATGGAGTAATCACACAGGAATCATAGAGTCAGACACATGCTGCCCTATAGTTGAGCTTTGAGAGATACAAATCACCATTTTCTACCTTCCCTTTCCCTCAACTCTTGTGGCAATTTGAAGAGGCTGGTTGAAGTCCAGTCTTCCACAGAGTATCCCACTCCTGACTGCTTCCCTGGGAGGGGGGGAACCTGTAAAGGTGGTATTGGTTTTGGTGGAGTTTGGCCTTAAGCCTTAGCTTTTATAAGAAGATTTTTTAAAGTAAACTTTAAATAACAAAGAAAATTTCTGTTTTTGATTGTGTGTGTGTGTGTGTGTGTGTGTGTTCCCTTTAGATCCTGAATTTGCCTGCTCTGATCAATGATTCCAGATACAAAACTAACCATCTTCGGGTCCAGAATAGAAAAGAGCTCATTGCAGTATTATCAGCCCGGTGAGTAGTAAAACAGCAAGACTGGCATGTGCTCTTATCTGTTCATGAGGGGCTTTATGGGAATTCTTCCTCTAAAGTCCTACTCTGATGGCTTGGAGACAATCCTTGTATTCTAAAGGCAGGATCACAGAACCCAAACTTACAAAGATCAGACCAATGGATAAGGGAATCAAGGAGGGGCCCAGGGACACACTGTGGATCTTTCTTACATCCTGGAGCCTGCCCAGGTGTTCCTTGCCAGGTGTTCCTTGCCAGGTGCTTGATCAATAGGAGAAAGCAACTTCCACAGCTCAAGATGATGAACTTTCCCTGGGCTTCATCCTAAAAGAAGGTCTGTTATCTAAGCTGCTGGGAGCCATGCCCATACCAGAAAAACTTGTATAGTTGAAGGACCGAATAGAGGAAAGAGTTACTTGGTGCTCTGGGGTATTGTATTTTCTTTGCCTAAATAGATCCTCTTGAAAAATCCTGCTAATTGGCCAATGAGAGACATATCGAGAATATATAGGGAATAACAGTCATGAATAGTTATAAGATTTGTAAACTGGCTTCAGAGTCAGGAAAGCAAGGGTTCAAGTCCTATTTTTGACACAATTTGTGCGACCTTGGGAAAGTCACTTAACATTTCTGTGTTTCTGTTTCCTCATCAGTAAAATGAGGATAATAATAGCTATTGCATCCATCTCAAGGGTTTTCATGGGTCTCAAATAAGATGATGAAAGCAAAGTGATTGTCAAACTCTAAAGTACTCTAGATGCCAGATATCTGTAGATTATTAATATTTTAGTTTGTCTGAATCCTTACTGTTTGCATAAATATGATTAAAAATGAAATTCATATATAGGTGCAGGGAATCCTGGCTCTAGATTCAGAGGGGATCTTATTGGCCATCTAATCCAGATTTGTCAGATAATGCATTCATTTGGAAAATATTTAGCCAAGTATATAAAAATTCAATAAAACATAGATAACATTAGCATGGAATCTTCTAAGTAGGATAGGGTCCTCGTGGATCTTTCAGTGACTGTTTTTATTTGAGTTTGACATCACTTATCTAGTTCAACTTTCATATTTTATAGAGGAAGAGACTGAGGCCTTGGGGAGTTAAAAGACTGGCCCAAGGTCACATAAGCAGTGAGTGTTAGAGGTGGGATACCCACCTGAATCTTCTTAGGTCAGGGTCAGTATTACAATAGCATCCAGTGGTTAGCCTGGTGTGTCTGGTAAAAGCCAGGTAAAAAAAATTTCTGAATGATGAGCTTGAGCCTTTCATTTCCAGAATCCAAATTGCCTTTGGAATCACCAAAGATAGCCAGACATATCTAATTGCCTCATTTCCCAATTTAGCCTTTTTAAAGGAGAAAGAGGAGGAACTTGGAATATTAATTTCAAGAGCTTTAATTCACTCCAAATGGAAAAGTCAGTCTCAAAATATCATTTAATCATGAAACCTTTTTTCCTTTTCTTTCATTTGCTTAAAAAAAGATCAAGTATTGATGCCTTTAAAAAACAAACCAAACCAACAAAACATGCCCCCCAGTATTCTCCCTTAGGGAATGTCCCCTTTCCTTTCTCTGTCTCTTAGATTGACTGGCTCCATTTAAGAATCGGTTCTTTCTTATACAAGGTCCATCCTTCATCCCCTCTTTTCCAATGATCAGGACTCTCTGAATTGGGGCCATTTCCTAACCACAGCTCAGATGCCAACCCATATTTTTTGGTTTTGATAGTCAATGTTGGTATAGAAATATTTACTCTGAACACTCATATTTATCTGTACATGTTATTTCCTGGAAATAGAATATAACTCTGAGGACAAGGAGGAACTATATGAATCTATTAGATTGTGAATTCCTTAATATTGTAGACTGGCTTTTCCTCTTCTTATAGCCCCAGTTTTTGTCAGGCACATAAGTAGGAGCTTTCTAAATGTTTTCTGACTGGTGATATTGCCTCATTATCTTCAGCAACTTCCCCTGGATATGGCACCTAGCAGGTGCCTGATAAATCCGTGGTGAATTGAGTGAATGAATGAATGAAGAATGAATGAATGCATGAATGAATTAATGAATGACTTCTCCACATCCCCACTGAGAGATCTTCCTGATATTCAATTTTGTTACACTGCAGAACTCTGTGAATTTTGTGAACCAAGTGGCCGCTCACATTTCCATTGAGTAAGCAAACAAGTTCACTTTGTTCAGATTGTAATTTCTTGTTGCTGCTGCTGCTGGTGGTTTTTTTATGTTTTTATAAATCATCTTGCAAAACTTCCCAGAGAAGGCAAGTGGACTCCTGCCCGGTTTGCCCCGTTCCCTTTTCTCCTTTAGGGATCTGCACAGGACCCTCAGATGCCATCTTCCTTCACCTGTTTCTTCTGTCCTGGCTGGTTTTGAATTCTCCTGCTCACCCCATGCACTTCCCCCTGTGGGCCAAATCCCCTTTGAATCAATGGGAGCTCTGTGTGGGGAGCAGATAGGCAGGGAATGGAGGGGAATGCAAATTGGGCTTTCCCTTTGCTGGTCATTGGTAAGGAGAACTTGAGCTCTGCTCTGAGTCCCTAGAGCCCTCCGTAATTAACCTTTCCTTCCAATAGAATTGGCCATTGAGTTCTCCTTTTTTGCCTTTTTTTTCTTGCTTGCTCTCTCAGGCCATTTTTAATTCATTGATATGACTTTTTCTTTCACTCCATGGTTACCAAGTTTCAATAATAGTCTCTTGTGAGAAACTTTATCAAAAGCTCTTTGAAAATCTAAGTAAATTATATCCACCCTGTGAGAAGAGAAGATCTCGAGAAAAACACCAAGCCCAGACCTAGGAAAGTCTTACCTTATTCGGAACCTTTCATCTTCTTCTGCTCAGGACCTCCGAGTTTGACCACTGGGTTCATCTGCCTTCAGATTTGTCTTTCTTGCTATGAGCCCTCTTGGCAGTGTCTTCCCCTGTGAGCTTTGGCAAGATGAAATAGAGATTTCTTCTTTTTCTGTTTGGAAATTAACTCACTAATGGGATGATCAGCCCCCTACCTCAGTAAGAATTACTTGGATTCCTTGGAGGTACCTGGAGCTGGTAGCAAATCCTCATCTTCAAAGAGGACCCTGTACTTGAACTGCTAAGAAGGCTTCCTCTTTGGGGCTGGCTGGGTTTACCTGAGTGAATTCAGTCATAGTTGACCATGTATATCTCATTCAGTACCTATAGTCTACCACTTCTTCTTTGAAAGGAAGGAAGGATTAGTACTCCCCAGGAAGGAAGGAGTAGTACTCCCCATTCAGCTCTCTGAAGTTGTGATTCATCCTAATGTTACAGTTGAAGAAGCTGAGACCCAGTTGGTGTATCAGAGGTAGAATCTGGGGATACTCAATCAAACTCTGCTTAAACAAGCACCCCCTAGGGACTAGACTTTGGGCTAGGTGATGAGAAGAGAAAGGTAAAACTAATGATAGCACCACTGGTGGCTTTTCCTTGGAGTTAGGGACGCCTCATGTGCCACTGTGAATTGACAAACCTATTTCTCATTTCAGAAAATTGTATTGAAATCCTTTTCCTTGTTCTGAAATTCTTTGAAATAGATTATTTTTTTGGTGATGTATGCTGTTCTGATGAGGCATTTCTTAGCGTTCTTTCTTTGTGGTCTGTGGACGTGTAGCGGCCACCATTTTTAAGACCGTTGGAAGAGACCTGTTTTCTTTGGGCCTGTTGGCATCCCACCCTTCCTACATGGCCCCCACTGCACTTGGCCAGCTGTTCCCAGACTCAGGAGCATGTCCCTTGTAAGGAGAGCTTCGTTACCATGTAAACATCAGCAGTTGTTCAGTTGCTGTGAACAGCATGGCGGGGGGGGGGGGGGGGGGGGGGGGGGGGGGGGGGTTCTGTGAACGCAGGCAGGCTGGGTCTGTTTGTTCCATCAGTGTTCTCATCCTATGTGCTAGGGATCTTCAGGGAAGTTGAGCAGAGCGGCTAAGCCCACCCCCCTTAACATCTTGTCCCCTGCCTCTTATGATGGGAATTGTGGAATAACATCATTAGCATCATTTGAAATGCAAAGCCCCCAGATTTGGTTACCCCATTCCATTCTATGGTATTCCACAAATGTTTACTTATTAATAATTATATGTTGAGAGCCATGGAAGATGAGGCATTAGTGAGACAAGAGAAAAATTGAATAGATCCCCAGCATCAAAAAATCAGATCAAGGGCTACGGCCTCTAACCCCCTAAGGAATTTTTACCTGACCTACCTGTACATCCTAAGACCTCAGAGCTTTGCCATCCCTGTGCCTTTCCATCTCAGAAAAGGGGTATATAAGAAGGATACATGTGACCCTGTCCTTCAAAACTATTCCAATCAGCAAAGGGCACAATTGCAGAAGAGGTCACCACCTCAGGGGGAGGCAAAGCTTCCCAGAGACTGTGTGATCTATCTGAGAGCAGACACTGCCACCTCTCTGATATCGTGGTCTTCTTCAAGAATGAAGGACAAATAAGATCAACAATAACCCTAAGGGTTGGGCTAAGGGTTGGAGAGCTGTGCAAGTTTCTGGAGATGTTCTTTCCCCTCCCTAGACCTCAGTTTCCTCATCTGTAAAATTAGGAGGCTGGTCCAATGAGGCCCCTCCCCCCCAGGTCTAGGAGACTTATGCACAATAACAGTTGATCCAATTCACAATGAGTTGGTTTGACATTGGAAGCAGATAATTCCCTTTCTGAGCTCCCCCCCCCCAAAGACCTGGTGACCTCTTCTGTAGTCATTGCTTTTGCTGATGGGCAGGGTTAGGGACATCTTTCCTGTAGAGCCCCTCAATCCTCTTCTTTGGGTATTTCTGGCTCCATTCAGCTTGGTGCTGGTATTGGAAAGCAAGGCAGACTGAGGAAGAGCAAATTCATGTTTTTGCAATCAACTCCTTCCCCCAAAGCCAGCACAGACATACTTGGATACCTATGTATACACAGCGTCATGTCACCAACACCCTTCCCTTGAGTGCTCTCAGGGGCGCCTGTTCCCCAGGCATGGCCAAGAGGCCAGACTTCTCCATGGAGTGAGCCATTATGTCCAGGGTGTTGCAGAAAAGTTTGTCTCCCAGCTACTTGGAGCCAGGACGAGGCAAATCTAAAGCAGGTTCCCATCCCTCTCTAGGAGGAGATCTAAAGGGTTGCAGTCCAAGACACGGGAAACTGAACTCCCCTCCCCAGCTTTTCAATTCTGTGTGAATTCACCTTGATTGGAGCGAGACTCTGAACCTCTGGGGCATATTTAGAGAGAAGGAATGTCTGCTGAAACAGAAGAGGATAGATTGGTGCGTTGGGGAGAGAGCTGAGAGGAACAAGAACATGGAGATAGATGAAGAGCATCATATGGAAATGAGCTCAGAACCAATTCTAGAATAACTAATCCAATTCCTTTGGAGAGATCAGCTATGCAGTGCCCCCCCCCCCCAAGTGACAGGGTGGGAAGGAGCCAAGTCAACATTGCAACCCAGATCATACCTTTTTGATAACTGGGGGAACATTTGTCCTTCCTTGGACCTGGGGTATTTCTTCCAGAAATCATTGAAGATGCTCAGCAATCACACTAGGCAACTTCTCCAGCACCCAAGCCTGGGAGAGGGACACTCTCTTAGCCTTTCCACACTTACTATGAGCTTCAATTTTTTAATTTATTTTTACTTAAGTGACTTTTCCAGGGTCACACAGCCAGGTAATTAGTGTCTGAGACTGGATTTGAACTCAGGTCCACCTGATTCCGGGGCCAGTGTTCTATCCACTGTGACACCTAGCTGCCCCCTGGGCTTCAATTTTTTGTTAATTCAATCCCTCCCAGTTGAGGGATCCTACCCTTGGCAAGAAGTCCTTAATAAATGCTTATTGTGTGATCAATTTGTGCTAGGTTATTGGGGAGCTACAAACTGCCACCCCCCACTTTAAATGACCCTGGACTTTCTGACATGAGCTCTTCCTGCTAACATCGGGGAGCCCATATCCTCATTCCTTCCAGCCCAAGGATCAGCTTCCTCCAAAGACCATCCAGTTTACACTTTGCTGATAGGATTGTGATACTTGCCTCAAGTGTCTATCAGCCCCTTCCTTCTCTTTTGGCTGACTCAGTGTCCTATTTTTCCCCCCTTTCGGTTCCTTCATAGATATTTGAGTTTCCCTCTGTCTCTTCACATCCCCTTTCTTCTTTGTGGTTCCCCCAAGCCCCCTCTTGCGTTCTTTCAGGCATCACATCTTCACCGAAAGTTCTTCCATCCTTCTCCCCTTCCATAGGATGGGGATTAGCTCCCACTTGGTGAATGCCTGGTTTTTGGTTGTGCTTTGAAGCATTGACAGACCACTCAGATTTTCTAGGTGACACTGAATTCTTCCCATTTGAGGCTGCATCTATTTTAATTTGTGTATATTGAAACTGAAAAGCTTGGACCCTCTGTTTCCTTCCCCAAAGGCTCAGTTTTTGCAAATGAGCACTGGCCATTTTGACGTCCCCTCCCTCCCACACTCTTATGTTTTGCCCAATTGACTGGCCAATCCAATTCTTGTCTTCTGGCATTTGTATCAGTTGTCCCCTAGGTGGAAAGTCCTCCCCCCACCTCAACTCCACCTTTTATGCAAATTGTGCAGCTCCCACCCCAGTTAAATTCCTTTTCCTATTTTTTTGTTGATTTTGTGGTGTCCATGTTGTTTGCTCCCAGGAGACTGTAAACTCCTTGTGGCCAGGGACACTTGTCTTTTTCTTCTTTCCCCATTGCCCAGGCTGGGTCTGTGCACACATTGGAGTTATTTAATAAAAGCTTATTCAGTGAATGACCAAATTATCAACTTCCTACCCCAGTTAAGATCCACAACTTCCTGGACAACTGGGGAATATTTCTGTATTGAAAGTAGAGCCTTTCCTTGCTGTCTTTGGTCATTAGACTAATGATAAGGACCACAGCATTTGCCATTTCTAGAGCATGTGGAGGCCTTTCCTGGGCCTGGGTAGGGGTGCCTCCCATACAAGCCCTTCATCACCCTTGGATGCTTGGTGGGGAATCCTTCTCCATTCCAGACCTGCTCCATGGCCATCCTCTCTCCTGGGCCCCTCTTCAGGCTCCCTCTTTAGCTGGGGCCTTCTCCAGACTTCTCTTCATACCAATGATGCCATTTGTTTATCTTTTTTTTGCTACTGCTGAACTTGGTGCTTTTTCTTCTATCTTGCTTTCTGTCTAATTGACGTTAGAATGTGGTAAGTCTAAGGGGCCCTCCCTCCCCAGCCTCTTAAAGAGCCATCCCTAGCCATCGCTCCTAAAATCCGTTCCTTTGGCAGATTCCAAGTCAGTTCCTTGAGATCAGGACTTTTTCTGTCATTTAAAGAGAATTCTTTCTGCTCAAAATCTATAGATTTGCTAAACCAGAACTCAGAACGAAGGCAAAATGGGACAGAAGCTCTCTTTTTAGAAACCTGTGATCTAGAAGGTTGGCTTGTAAACCTGTGTTGACAGACCCAGCCCTTTCCTTATTTGTTAGGTCAAAATCATCATCCAATACTAGTGTGAGAAGAAACCTTTGAGAGCTTCCTCCTCAATTTTTCCATGGGGAAATTGAGGCTGAGGAGTGAAAATGAAGGAGTGGGCTCTTGAACCTTTGAAAGGTTTCTAGACTCCCATCTAGTGCAGGTCCCATTATGCTGCTGTTTCCCTTAATATCACCCTTTTCCATTTCCATTTTCATTTTCCTTTTTTTTTTTAATTCTGCCTCTGGAATGCTCCTGGCTAGAAGAGGGAGCTCTCTGAGGTCCTTCCAGCTCTAAATCCTGTGAACTTATAAGAAAGAGGTCATCTGCTTGAATCCCAAGATTTATTTATTGATTTATTTATTTAGCTTCTAGCCTCTCAATTTGTAAATTTACTTTTCCCATTCTTTGGGGATTTTTCTTTCCTTTATGGTGAATTGTTTTCTTTCATTCTTTTTTTTTTTTTAAAAACATTTGCTAACTTTGGGGAGAGAAAAATCCAGACATTGGAATGTCTGAGTTTATTTAAGTCTCAGAACTCTATTCAATTTAATGGGAATGATGGGGAGGAAGGGGGGTATCACAATGTTGGCCTGGAGCTGGGTGGCTTGCAGAACTGGCATTTTTTGGTGGCCATTGCTGTTGGTTATAGTTGGAAAATGCAAGGAGCCCTCTGGTTTCCTGTGAGTCAGCCAGGTTGGCCCTCATTCTGGTCCACTTCAGCTCCATAGCTGCTCTCTGAGGGCAGAGAGGAGCAAGATGGGCCAAGATGGAGACATGGATCTAGTGCTTCTAGTGACTAGATGAGATGAGTTCCCTCTTACCTTTTGGTCTTGCCACAAAAATGGGGAAATCATGGAAGGTCCCTGTAGGCAGGGACTGGTTTAATTTTATCTTCTTGGATCTAATGAGAAGCATAGTGACTGATATATTTTTGTGGAAGTGGGTATGACGGTGTGGAAACTCTTTCCCCAGTACAGATTGGTGATTCCTCTGTAATTTAAAACACTGAGAACTCACTGGCAGTTAAGTGACTTGGCCAAGACCACACAGCTGATCTATATTAGGACAAGACCATGTATCAGGTCTCCATGCACTAAAACATATTATTTTTCCTCTGGCACATTTTTTGAACCAAACCTGTAATTTCTGTGGCCATGGAATGCCCAATGAGGAAATGTTCAGTGCCAGAATCAGAAGTCTTTTAGAGAAATGCCTGGGGGCCATGAGAGGTTTAAAGACTTGCTGAAGGTTGTTTGTGTTAAGAAATGAGATGGTCCCCAGACCTTTCAGACTCAGAACACCAACTCTTAGCTGCTTTTTGACTCCAGTCTTTGACTCACTCTTCTCCATTATTGGTGACATGACCAGTACAGGCATGCAGTTAGTACTTAATAAATGCCTATTGAGTGAATAAATGAGCAAATGGATGAATGGGTAGATAACCTAGCTTCAAGACTCACTGTACTCAGGTTTCATCTAAAATCTCCTTTCAGAAAGAGCCTTTTCAAGGATTTATAGTGCTCCAGTTTGACTTCAGGGGGCATTCCTAGGCTCTTTTTAAATTTTATAGATCAAAATTATAGATTAAAGAGTAGCAATGACTTGTCCACAAAAGTGATTTAAAAACCTAGGATTTGAATCCAGGTCCTATGACTCTAAATCTAACACTTTTTTCCTGGGCAAATGATCAAGTTACAAAATTATCAAATGAAGTAAAATTAGCACAGTGCCTGGGGCATAATAGTCTTCCCTCCTCTCCCCCTTTCCTTTCTTCCTCCCTCCCTTCTTTCCTTCCTCCCTTCTTTCCTTCCTCCCTCCCTTCTTTCATTTCTCCCTCCCTTCCTTTCTTTCTTCCTCCCTCCCTCCTTCCTTTCCCCCCTTCCTCTCTCTCTCTCTCTCTCTCTCTCTCTCTCTCACTCCCTTCATCATGTTGGTAAGCCAGAGATGGGAAGGGAGAGAACCTGTCTCTAGTTTGTATTCAGTGCTCACTTTGTATCCAGAGCCACAATTTTGATGAAATGCAGCCTCACTCCCTTCCTCCCTCTGGGACTTTTGACATAAGTAGCAGGCTACACCATCAATCTGTTTACTGGGTTATTCCATAAAACATCCATGCTCACCCTAACGATGACCATATGATGGAAGGGCTATAGCCCCCTCCCCATTAACGCTTTCATTTGATGAGGCCCAGAGACATGAAGTGACTTCCCTGAGGTCACACAGCCAGCCAAGTAGGAGAGCCAGTGGTTGATGGGGTGACTGGGAGCTCTTTTCCTTTTAAAAAAAATTGATAAGAGACTTTTCCAAACTTGAACCTTCCCCACCCCACCCCCAAATACTCCTCGGGGCACTTTAGTCCAGATCATAGAACCAAATTTGAATTCAGGTCCTTGGAGAGTTAGTTCAGTTCTCTAATTCTACTTCCCCCTCCCCCCAGACTTTAAAAAGTATCTATTTGTCCATATGACTTGTTCATTGAATAAGATTTAGTCATTGATCAGCAAGCAATTATTAAGTGCCTATTGTATAGCAATAGAGATACAAAAAAAAATGAAACCATCCCTGTTCTCAAGAGGCTTTGGTTTTATTGGGGGAAGATTGTACCTGAAAGAATAAAGAAAAAAAGTATAAAAAGCACCAGAGATGGGGTAAGGATAGGAAGGACTGACGGGCCAGAAGATGGCATTTCCTGGGACTTTGGGAACAAAGTGAGGGATTCCATTGGATGAAAGAAAATTGGCTGTGGCATCGCCTGGGAAAAGGAGTGACTAGATGGGAGACTGTGGGGAAAAAAATTGGGTAATGAAATGGAGAAGGTGTAAGGAGATGGGTTTGTAGTTCTCTCCCGAGGTAATAGGGAGCTACAGGCATTTACTGAGCAAAGGAACAATACTGATACACCTGAAAAGATATTAAGTACTTTCTAGATAGCTGGAAAAGTCACTTTACCTCTCCCAGCCTCAGTTTCCTCATCTGTAAAATGGGAATAATAAGGCCTAACAGGGTAGATAGGAGAATCAAACAAAATAACACATGTAGAGTGCTTTGTCCACCATAAAAGGACACAGAATTATAGCTATTATTAGTATTACTGATATTATCACTTTTTTGACAAAAGAGAAAGTAAGCATTTCAATGACTGACATCAATTTCTTATTCATTTTCTTTGTATAGGATTAAATGTCTTAAATAAGGCATTCTATAATCCTTGAAACACCTTTTAAATGCTATTTATTATCATTATTACTGTTATTTTTAGTATTCTTCTCCTCTTCCTCTCCTGCCCATCTTCCTTCTCCTCCTCCCCTTCTCCTAGTCCTTTCCTTCTTCTTTACTCTTATTGTCCTCCTCCTTCTCCTCCTCTTCCTCTTTCTCCTCACCCACTACCCTTCCCCTCCCCACTCAGGCTTCTCCTTGTAATTCATAGAGAAAACAACTGAATGGATGATGCCAGTGGTCATAGAGTTGATGGGTCCACTGAGTTAGCATGTCATTGTATACATTTGGAGCTGGCACTGTAGGTGGGCAGTGAGTTCCAGAACTGAAGGGGAAGAAGGATTGTTGGGTCCTATTGGGGAAGTCCTAACTGATCCCTGTGTGTCACCCTGGTGTTCTCTAGTGATGCTGTGTTGTGAATTCAAAGAACCAACTCTCAGAGGCTTTGAGGGGGGGGCAGGTGACCGGGGAAGGGGTGAACCCAGCTAGCGTGTGGCACTTTTCTCATTTTTTACTTGGGTGTGGAACTGTAACAAGGGTAGGGGAGTAGGGATCTTTGTCCTAGGATACCAACTATGAGAGGGCACCAAAATTCAAATAATAATTTAAAAACATTACCTGATTTAAAAATCAGAACAATTGTAGCTTGACAATGTGCTCACTCCTTCAGCCACACAGAGACCCTTGAGCTGACTCCTTAGGAAGAATTATTAGTTAAAATATTAAGCAGAGTCTGAGGTGCTCCCTCAAACAGGATCCCGGGTCCCAGGAGTTTGGATGATTCCTGCAGTCTTTGCCCCACAAGTCTCTTTCCGCAGACCTAGTGTGGCCCTCTTCACTCACTAAACTGGTTTTAATTCATCCATTATTTTTACATCATGAATTACAATGTTGCCTTGAGAGCCCTTTTCAAAGTTCTTGCCCCCCTGTCCCCAGCATGGCCAGTCTGCCACCATACAAGAAGTCTAACAGTCTCTCATTATGAAGTGTTTGATCGGGAAGCAGGTGAGTTGGGCATATTACAAGGGGAAGTCTGGCCCAAAGAGAGATCCAAAGGATGGCCTCTGGCCTCTTTTGGAGGCTATGTTGGAGAATGAGTGAGGCTCAACAAGTGGGTGACCTCTGCTTGGCAGTAATTGGGTAAAATCATGAAGTCATCGAAACTTGAGGTCCAGTTGGGTTGGTGATAAGCCCCAGTTATTGAAGAAGAGCACAAGGTAAGCTTAGGTGCTTGGAGGAGGGGATTGGTAGCAAGCTCTCACCTAAGAATTTAAAAGACTGTCTGGGCCAAGAAAATCTTGCTGTCTAAAAGATTAGAAGTGAATTAATAATAAGAATAGCCTATAATAATAACAACTCTAATTCTGAATTATTATTACTTTACTACTACCTTATATTTATATGGAGTTTCACATTTTGCAAACATTAAATTTGTGTTTAATCTGAGCCTCATAACGACGGTGTGAAGTCAAGGCTGCTTGCATTTCCATTTTACAGGTGGGGAGATAGAAGTTGAGGAATATTAAATGACTCCAGGTCACTTAGCTTAGAAGAGGCCTAGATCTTTTGGATTATTACTATTACTTTATCTGCTATGACATGATGCCTCCTTTTTTTAAGAGCTAGATTGTAAAAACCATGTAGTGCCTAGCACCCTTGTGGCTCCCATACATGAGGAAGGGTCGGGACAACTGGGAGTTCTTATTCCCTCCATGTGGGAGTGTGGGGGGGCACCCATTGCCCACCTGCCCTATATCCACTCAGTTGGTCAATAAACACTTGTGCTATGCACTGGAGATACAATGAGAGGTACAAAGAGGGCAGCGCTGCCCTGAGTAGCTCACTTTTTAATGAGGAAGCCACGAATCAGAGCCATTGACAATGAGGTTAGGCCCTAAGAGGAGACCCTAGTAGCAGTGTGTCCTGTGGGGTGGGACCTCCTGAAAAGGGTGGGATTTGAGCTAAGTCCTGAAGGAAACCATCAAGGCAGCAGGAAGGCAGTGACCCTGGCATGATATAAAGTGTAAGAAGGTGCCCAGTGCCTGGTAGGATGGCAGTGCCTTGATAGTGCCTTGATAGGGAAGCTAAGAAGAGGGAAGGGTTTAAGGAAAGAGAAGGACTTCTGGTTTTAGACATGCTGAGTTGGAGATGCCAATGAGAGGTTCAGTTTGAGATGTCTGAAAAGCAGCTAATGATGGGAGACTAGAGCTCAGGAGAGAAACTCAGATGATCTGGGATCATCTGTGACTCCAAAAAGCTGTAGCACGGATGGTATGATAAAACTGTCTCAGCACATGGGCTGAATCACGTTGAGAGTAACCAACAGGTCTCAAACCCATCGGTAAATTTAGGTGTCTATGCCAAACCTGTGAATGGGTAAATGAGAACGATTTGTTCTAATGCCACAAAGGGGGCTGTAGAGCATCTTAAACTATCTCCAGTCATCTTGACTTTTGTCCTACCGCTGGACTTTGATGACATTGAAAGAGTAAGTGAGGCTGATGTCTTTCTGCAACTCTGCCTCACTTAAATCCAATTCACGTACAGATCAAGACTTCACACTATGATGTCCTTGGTCCTCTTTGAAAACAAAGGACAAACAAGAACCAGAAACAAAGCAACAACGTTGATTTGGGAATCATTGCAAAGAAATAATTATGGAACCTACAGAAGGTGATGAAATCAGCAAGTTAAAGAGCTTAGAGGCATCAGAGAGGAAGGCCCAGCTGGGATCCTTGGGGGACCCCCATGATTGGTGGCAATGACCTGCATGAAGATTCACAAAGGACACTGAAAAGAAGCAGTGAGAGAGGTAGCAGCAGAACCAGGAAAGAGCAGTGTCCTGACAATCTGGTGAGAAGACAGTATCCAGGAGAAAAGTCAAAGGCTACCAGGGGGTCAGGAAGATGAGTCGTGAGGAATATCCATTCAGTTTGGACATTTAGAGATCTTTGATCATTTTGGAGGGAGCAGCTCCTCCTCCATTCACTCATTACTCCTGACCACAGTCATGGTGCTAGAAGCTCCGTTCTGGGGGAGGGACATCACATTGAAGGACTGGGTGTGGTGGCAGCATCTCATTTTTAATATGTGGGCAGTCTGACTTAGTTTCTTATTTTTTCTCCTTTTTCTCTATTCACAGCTCTTGTCTCCCCTGTCTTTTACATTTCACATCTGAGGTCATTCCTTTCCAGGAATGAGCTTTGGGGACTTTGGAGTCAGAGGAGTTAAGTTAAAATTCTCCCTTTGCTGCTCACTACAAATGTAGCATTGGGCCTCAGTTTGCTTATCAGTGAAATGGGGGAGCTAGACTCAGTGACCTCTGAGCTCTTCCTTCCAGGACTAAATCAGTAATCTTTCTTTTTTAACCCCCCCCCCCCCCACAGAGATATACACAGTGTCTCTGTCTCTGTCTCTCTGTCTCTCTGTCTCTCTGTCTCTCTGTCTCTCTGTCTCTCTGTCTCTGTCTCTCTCTCTCTCTCTCTCTCTCCCCCTTCCCTTCTTTTCTACTCTGGTCAAGCTCCCTAGGAAGGATCTCCCTTCCTCTCTCTTTGTTCCATTTGTGAGCCCCTAGTCAACCCTCACCATGGTGGATGAGCCTTATACCAGGGCCTGCAAGAAGCTTGGATAATGGAAAAGAAAAGCCATATGTTTTAAAGTGAAACTCGATCCCTACACAGAGCCTCTGCCATCCACCAAGAAAACCTCAGAAGTGCCCAGAAGTCCCCTTCCCAGTTTCCACACAAGTCTCCTCCAATTTCCTTGCCCCCCTCTCAAGCTACTTTCCCTCAAGCACTCACATTTGAGAGAAATTTAAGAAACAAATTATTTCTTATTCAATTTCATTGTTTCTGGTCTAATTGCGACCATTGCAACCGTATGTTTTCTGAAGGATTTCATTGCATCCGCGCAGTGAGGGTCTCAGCTGCATTATGGGTTAAATAGCTTATTAGGGATGAGCCCGGAAATTGAGCCAATGTTGTGAACATTGTGTCTATGGGAAAATGCATTTGAAACTCCAAGCAGCCAATGCCAGCTCTTCACCAAGAGGAC
This sequence comes from Macrotis lagotis, assembly GCF_037893015.1. Classification (NCBI taxonomy): domain Eukaryota; kingdom Metazoa; phylum Chordata; class Mammalia; order Peramelemorphia; family Peramelidae; genus Macrotis; species Macrotis lagotis. Next base: position 190,082,748 of record NC_133665.1, read on the forward strand.
CAGTGTGTTCTTGGAGACCCAGAGCCAAACTGGTCTGAGGAGCCGCATAAGGGTGAAGAACCTTGTGATGAAGGCCCCGCAAAGGATTTTTCCTTGTTGGAGGCAGATCTCTTTTTCACCTCATGAGTTTGCATCCAAAATGTCTCCATTTTTCCAAGATGAAGTGGTCAGTAGGACTCTCGATCGAGAGTAGAAGGAATCCTTGGAAGCAATTCTGCCTTGGAAGCCAGTTCCAGTTGGCACCTCTTTCCCTTTCCTGAATTCTTGAATTTTTCTGACCTCATCATTCAATACCCATGACTCTGTCTGAAGTTACCACTGGTCTCTTAGGGGTCAGATCCAGGGGTCTGTTCTCAGGAACCTTGCTGGAGCTATGGAGGTGGTGGGGTACTCTCCCCTCGAAATTCTCTGAGACCTTGCAACTCCTCCCACTTCTCTGACGGCTCTCTGACAGAATCTTCTTCCAGTATCACCTGCTGATCCTGAGGGTCCCCTCAGAGTCCTGTCTTGGGCTCTCTTCTTTTCTCCTTCCATCTTTTTACTTGGCAGGGAGGTGGTGCACATGGAGGCTGAAAGACCTGAGTGCCAATCCAGCCTCAGCTATTTATTGACTGGCTTACCACGGACAAGTTACTTCATCTCTGTTTGCCTCAGTTTCCTCTGCTATAAAATGGGGATAAGAGCACCTACCTCCCAGGGTTGTTATGAGGAGCAAATGACATCATATTTATGAAGAACTTAGCATAGTAGGCACCAACACATAATAGGAGCTTAAAAAATGCTTGTTTCTTCCCCCCCTTTCCCTTTTTTACCTTCTCTCCCTTTCTCCCTTTCTTCCTCCTTTACAGTAACAACAACCTTCTTTCTTTCTGGATTATTGTTATTTGCTTTTGTTTGGTTTCTCTGCCTCTGATCCATCCCCTCCTCAGCTGTCAGATTGATCATTCTAAACAAGTCTGACTATCCCTCCCTAACCCTTCAGTAATCTTCAATGGCTCCTTCTTACCTCTAGGATAAAATATAAAAACCTCTGTCTAGTGTCCATATCCCTTTAGAATCTGGTTTCTTCCAACCTTGGCAGTCTTCTTGTACCTTGCTCTGCTCTAGTGACCCTGGTTTCTTGGCTATTCACTCACATGACCCTGCATCTCCTTACTCTGGGACTTTTCACTGGTTCTCCATTAGCCACACAATGTTTCCGTGTCTCTCTGTGTCTCTCTTTATCTGTGTGTGTGTGTGTGTGTGTGTGTGTCTCTCTCTCTCTCCCTCCCTCCCTTTCTCTATTCTGTCTCTGTGCCTTTCTCCCTCTGTCTCTCTGTTTCTTCTGTTTATCTCTGTTTCTATCCCTGTGTTTCTCTCTTTTCTCTCTTCTCTCATCTCTCTTTCTCTCCCTATGTGTCTCTCTTTCTCTGTCTTTTCCCTCTCCTCTTCTCTCCTTGTCTTCTCCCTCCTTCCCTCTCCCTCTCCCTATGACTTGCTCTGTCTCTGTTTCTTTCTCCATATTTCTCTCTGTTTCTCTCTCTCTCTCTCTCTCTCTCTCTCTCTGTCTCTCTCTCTGTGTCTCTCTCTCTGTCTGTCTCTGTCTCTCTCCCCATCTCTACCTTTTTTACCTTTTCTGCTTCAGGGTCCCTCTTAGGTCCTTTGCAGTCCCAATTCAGATCCCACCTCCTACAAGAAGCCTTTCCCAACCTTTGCCTTCCTTCTATTTTTTCTATATTTTTTTATAGTTGTTTCCATTTTGGCTCCCCCCCCCCCCCCCATTCAACAGGAAGGTCCTTGAGGGTAGAGACTAGTTTTTTGTTTGTTTTTGTTTTTCCTCTTTCTTTATATGCCAGGAATTGATAGGATTCTTAGCCCATAGAAAGTCTTACTGGTTTATTGACTACCTGACTCCTTCAATCCAATCTCCTAATTTTACAGGTAAGGAAACTGAGCTCCACATTTGCTTTAAAGCTGGCATTTGAATCAAAGTCCTCTGAACCTAACCCAGGGCTTTTCCCATTGTACCAGCTGACCATGGAGGAAAGAAACTGAGGCTAGATGCCACGTGGCCTTGCCTCAGTGTCCAATGCCAGGAACCAGCCTCTGCCTTTATTTCTCGGTTGTCTTCCTCCCCCAGGGCAGGCTCTCCCTTGAGTGAGCAGAGAAACCCTCCAAGGCTCTTTGCTCTCTCTTTGTTGGAGGGTATCTTGGTGGGGGTCTGTCGAAGCTCCCCGCCATGCCAATGGATCCTGGCCTCCCCTCTGAAGCCTGAAGTGGGAGCTCAGGAAGCTGGAGGCTGTGGCAGGAACCCAGAGCACAATTTACTTAGAAAAAAGTTTGTGATTTCTCTGTGATTTAATTCCCAAGAATTGATTGATGTCTTACACTGGAGGGAGAAGCTCTCCTCCTTTCTCGTTAATCACCTCTCATTTTTATGGTAATGAGTCCTTGAAGTTAGGTAGTTAATTAATCCATCTCATCCCCTCTGCACTGCTAAGAAAGAACCATCTGCTGCAGGTTGGGAAGATTGAAAAGTAAGGGGTATTGCTAGCAAAATGTTAACCATGGTCAGGTGGAATAAATTAGCAAAATTCAATTCATGAGTGAAAAACTTCTAAATCATTACTGAAATGTATTTGCATAGAGAAAGAGTGCCTGTAGGAATCCAGCAAATGGCTTATTAAAATCTAGAGCTGTTAAGTGCGTGTAACTTATGGATCTTAAATGGTAGTAATCATTAAAAAGACAAAGCTTTATTTTCTATATGATACTTGCTTCAGGTGCCTCAAGAATCCACAAGGTCAGTAATTTCCTCAGTGTGGGGGTAGTTCTTCCAATAGTCATAAGTCTGTCGGTTGTTGTTCCATTGCCTCATGTCCTACCCTTTGTGACCCCATTTGGCAAAAATACTAAAGAGCTTTGCCATTTCCTTTCTAGCTCATTTTACAGATGAGGAAACTGAGACAAAGAGGGTTAAGTGACTCACCCAAGGTCACACAGTGAAGACATCTGGGGTCAGATTTGAACTTGGGTCTTTCTGATTTCAAACCAGGACTCTATCTGCAGTACCACCTAGCTATCCATCTTGGTAGGTGGCTTCTGACAGTTGTACCCAAAAGAAATGAATGCATCATCCCAGGAAAAAAGCTCAAAAATGGCCTCCAGTTTATTGGAGAACTCCTACCAAGAATGTGGATCAGATAATGGAGATAGATCATAGAGGGGGCAAAGCACTGATGACTTGTGACCTGCACTGATGGGAGGAGACCATGGAAATCCTGAAATTTAACTACAGTAACTCAAACAGGACAGAGATTTTATAGATTTTATACTTTTACATAACAGATTTTATACTTTTATATAATATGATTTATATACTTTTACATAAATATGAGCACAGAAAAAAGAAATGTGAACTTCACACTTGTTTCTTTATGCTCCTGTCTTTTCCTCTTGAATTTTTCTTATGTGTTCTGGCTGTGCCTAGTCCTGTTGTGGCTACCTCATTCTCCCTTAGATGCTGCTCCTTTTGGGGGACCATAGGGAGGCACAGTAGTTCTCTGGCAAGTTAAGTGTCACAGTGGATAGAGCCCTTGCCTGGGAGATGGAAAGATCTGAGTTTAAATTTGACTCCACATATCTTAGCTGTGTGATCTTGGGCAAGTCATTTAACCTCTGTTTGCTTCATTTCCTCAATTATAAAATGAGAATAATAATAGAATTAGGACCTGTCTTTCAGAGTTGTGACGTTCCAATGAGATCATATTTGAAAAGTGCTTAGCATTGGGTCTAGTCCATAGTAGATGCTATACCAGTGACTGTCATCATTACCATCATCACTATCATATCACCATTACCACCACCACCACCACCATCATCATCATCATCATCATCATCATTTGAGAATACCTTTGCTTTTGGGTTTATACACCCAACTTTTGAGCACAAAGTGGTATATATAAAAGTTTAATAGATGCTTTTTTCTTTCATTCCACTGGCCATCTATCAAAAGGGTCTAAGTTAGCTGCAGCTATTAAGGAGCTCCTGGTGTCCAGGGCTCCCAGGTAGTACCTCATCTTCAGAATTCTTAAGATATCCTAGTATTGTTTTTTCATCTTAACCTCAAGATTTCATCCTCATTAGTGGTTAAAAAAATGACTTTTAATGTTTTAACGCAAATTTTTTGGGGGGTTAATGGAAATAGATTTCTCTGCTTTTTGATAAAGAAAAGGAAATGATTCTCCATCAGCTGTAGATCAGTTTCAAGACCAAATGATAGATGTTTCCATGGAGACCAGGGGAATGCTGGGATTCGTCATCCATAGCTGATGGAGTTGATGGCATCTAGGAGCAGAGCCTCCCAATGTGCGCTTATGTGAGCCTATCAGTGTGGGGAAGCATTTTGCTTTTTAATCTTTTTTTTTCCTTTTTCCTATCACAGCCCCACAGGCTTTTCCTGGGGAGTGGTTCAGTTCTAGCCTATTGGACCATTGGCCCCTTGGTCTAGGGGCCACGTGAATATTGACATCTCTTTGCTGCCCAGAGTTCTCAGGGTGACTTGTGGATGTCTCAAGATGATAAATGACCTCTTCTTGAAAATGAATCACTCTTGTCCTTTGTAGGCCAGAATAGCTGTCACCCCGCTTGAAAAGCCTCCAGTTTCAGAGGATCCTGCTTGTTCTCTCTCTGCACATCCTTCGGCTCCTTTGTGCCTCTAATCTCCTTTTTAAAATAGGGGAACCCTTTGTATGCCTTGGCTAGGAGATGACTTTAACAGTCACTATAAATAAAATATGCATCTGAAGAACTGACAAGCAGCCTGGTGTTCAGATGACATGACATGGTGTCTGCAATTCTCACCAATGGGAAGGGATGTGTTTTTTCACAATTTTCTCAGGCTGCTGCAAAGGAATTTTCTCAGACTCTTGTTTTGGGGTGGGGGAAGGAGAACAGGGGGTTTGGACCTATGACTTCATGGGTCTGAGGGGCCTCCTTAACTAGTGAAGTTCAGTAATTCATCTCTAACTTGTACTCTTTGAGAATTAGTAGGGACACCGAGAGTTAGAGGGCTTTCCAACCCAAAACTCAATCTTAGTTGTCTGTGGGCACTGAGAAGCTTAATAACTTTTTCACAGTCACACAGCTAGTATATGTCATTTTTTACCTAGTGCCCTCATTTTCTTCCTTGGACACACATTAAACTTATCCATGTCATTTTAAAAATATGGCACCTAAAAGAGTTCTTGGAATACTGTCTGATCATGGAAACAAATAATAGAGCATAGATTACATATAGGGTGCACCCACTAGGGACCTCATACTTCTCACCTGTATGAACTTTTGTTTATTCTCTGGACTGGTTTCATCTATCTCTCCAAACTTCTCTCTAGAGAATGACCAATTACTTATCTCAGGATCTTCAGGCTAACTTTGTTGGAGGGGGGAGGGAGACACTTTCCCTCTATCTACCACCCTAGATATTAACTTCCCTGATGCACTTCTATGTATGCGAATGAACCATTTATAACCACACTTGCAGACTTTAAACATAGCTTAGCAATAAGGCCAAAGCAAAACATCACAGGTACTCATAGACTAAGCAGATAAACGAATAATAAAATATTTCACAATCCACAGAAATCTGGTTCACATTCTCACCAATGCTCTTAGTATAAGAGAGAGTGGATACATGTTTACAGAAACTTGGCAAATGAATCTTCTATAATGCCTTGCAATTCTAAAGTTCTTAACATGCCCCTCCATAAAGCTATTCTTATTTCCCTCCAAGTTTTTAATGAATTAAAATGCTTTCTTAGTCCTTTAAAAACCATTAATTTATTTATATATATATATATATATATATATATATATATATATACACACAAAATACATCCTACATCTTTCACAAAGTGATTTATGTCTTTATATTTATGCTATGGTTCATTTTCTTTCTAAACTTTCTTTTGAAGGCTGATTTTTCATACCCATATTTTAGAAGATTTTATTAAACCAAAGTTCTTTTTTCCCCTTCTCTCCATCCAGAATAGAAACAATATGGTATATCTTTTAATAGTTGGGGTAAAAATTGTTATTTTTCCCTATTCTACTTTTTTGCCCTTTTTATCACTAAACTGTAGTTAGATGGCAGGATAGTGCCCTAAATCAGCAATAAAATAATCTTGTATGTTCAGTTCTCTAGGAGCTTCTATTCATATTGCCTAAGATCTTATTAACTCTTTTGACTTTCAGGCCACATTTTTGATGTGTATGGATTTTGTGGTCTCCTAAAAGTCCTATTTATTTTCCTTAGCCATTCCCCTTATCTTTCCCTCCCTGGCCCCCCTGACCCATCTTTCACATAGCTGTCCAAGTGATTTTCTTTAAGTATGGTTCTGACACATCTCTCCTCTGGGGGGATAAACTTTAATGGCTATTTGTTACTTTATTACAGTCATTTTATTCCCCCTTTTGGCATTTCAAACCCTTTACTATCAGGATCTCACTTCACATTGTAGCCTTTTGGCTAGCCTTTGGTCCAGTCAAACCAGTCTCCTGGATGTTCTTCCCAGCAGTGACTCCATCTCCCTTTCACTGACTAACCCCCGCAACCCCCATGCTGTTTTTCACATTCTCTTTCCTCATTTTATAGTTGAGGCAAACAGAGATCAAGTGACTGGTCCAGGGCCACAAAACTAATAATGATCTGAGGATGCATTTGAACTCAGGTCTTTTGAACTCAAATCCATTCAATCCACTGCATCACCTTCTTCCATAAGCCTAGAAGCTATCATGCTCTATGGCTAGACATATCTTGTCAAATCTCAGCTCTAGAATGATCCCACCATTTGTGTTTTCCATTTCCACTTACAGAGAGTGAAAATTCCTCATGAAACTAATGAAACGATATTAAGTTGATTCAAGAGTTGTCTAATATCACTAGACCTTCCTTTTCCTTTCCCTTTAAGAACTCTCTACCATATTTTGTTCCAAACCTTTCCCTTTCCCTCAGCAAAGCATGGTCACCACCTACAGTGTCCCCCCTCTCAGCAAAAAGTCTTGCCTTTTGTTTTTTTTTCCTTTTTTTCTTTTTTCTTTTTGCAAGTCAATGGAGTTAAGTGGCTTGCCCAAGGTCACATAGCTATGTAATTATTAAAAGTGTATGAGGCTGGATTTGAACTCAGGTACTCCTGACTCCAGGGCCGGTGCTTTATCCACTGTGCCACCTAGTCGCCCCTGATTTTTGTTTTAATGAGAAATTAAAATGAAAAAAAGTTGAGACTATAGTATATGTTGCAAAAGGGTCATTGAACTCTCTCTCATTCAGATCCCTTCTCTATTCTCTTTCATTTTGTCCATCTTTGTTCCAGTCTTCCGGAAAGATATGAACTTTACCTTTGCTAAGGTTAAGCCTTTTACTTGTACTTGTGATTTTGTTTTCTCTCTCTTCCAGGAACTTTTCCCTCTTAATTATTCGTTCTTTTTGCATCCTTACCAACCCCTTTTGTCAGCTTTCCCAGGTTTTGAATGAATTTGAAACTGGTTGAATGACTGGGTCCAAACAGGACCAGGTGTAAGGAGGTATCCAGTGTAATGTCCCAGGGATCTTCTCTTGGTCCTGGGTTATTTAAAATTTTTGTTATTGACTTGGACTATGCATTAGTTAACATCTGTATCCAATTTACAGTTGATACAAGATTGAGAAGGATTGATAACCCATGTATAACAGATTCAAGATCTAAGTAGACCATGACTAGAACACTGGGCTAGTTCTAGCCTAGGCTAGAACAGCAGGCTGAATTCAGTGAGATGTAATTCAGTAGGGATACATATAAAGTATTTCACTTGTCTCCAAAAAATCAACTTCCCTAAGAGACATGGTCAGCTAGTGGTTTGTCTTTAAACTGACTTGTTGGGTCAAATCCTACGGTGGAGATTGTTTGTCTGTAGTATGATATGGGCTGCCAAAGCTAATGTTGACTTAAGTTCATCAAGAGGACCAAAGCCTTCAGGAATCCATAGCACACCTGGCCGATAGTGTTGGGTTCCAGCTGTAACATTTTAGTAAGGACAGTGATAAGCTGTAGAATATTCATAGGAGGCATCCAATTAGTGAAGGGCCTTGAGTTATACCATACAACAGCCACTTGAAGAAACTGGAGAGGTTTAGCCTAGAAAAGAGAAGACTCAAGGGAGACATGATTTATGTCTTTACCTACTTGAAGGAGCTGGGAGGTGCTAGGGGGGCTTATACTTGTCTTGTTGGGCCCCAGAGGGCAAGCAGATTGTAGAGTCATGGTATGTCAGTTAGCTGAAAATTGTAAAGAAGATGCCGACTTGATGTAAGGAGTATCGATAATAATTAGAGCGGGCCAGAGGTGAAACGGACTGCTTTCTTATACGTTTTTTCCTTAGAAATTTTGAGTTAGTGTTTTTCTTAGAAATGGGATAGTGGACAAAATCCAAAGCTCTAAGCCTAAGGCATGAGATCCATGGTCTATGGATACAGAAGATGATGTTGACCTCTAGTTAAAATGAATGCCCTGAGTACCCTCTAGTCATTATATACCTGAAGCTCATACAATTAGGAAATCTGAGTAACATGTGCAGCAGTTGCTGAGGCTACTCTCAGACCAACAGTGTCAGGCTTGTTAATTCTGAATAGACTTTAGAGGTTCTGGAAGGAAAAAAAATGGTCATGCTTTTACACAAAGCTGTATGAGATTAAACCACAAAAACCAGATTATAGTCTACCCGAATAATGTTCATCTGTTTTTAAAGAATAAGAAGAAACATTTAAATAAAGCATTTAAAAAATGTTTTTATTTATTTTAGGCAATGGGGTTAAGTGACTTGCCTGAGGTAACACAGTAGGAAATTATTAAGTATCTGAGGTCGGATTTGAACTCAGGTCCTCTTGACTCTAGAACTGGTGCTCTGTCCACCTAGCTGACTCAATAAAGGATTTTTGTTTTAAAAAAATTTAATTAAGGATTAGCAGTCAATCATTTATTCATTTATTTTATTTTATCATTTTATTTATTTCATTTTATTCATATTTTATTATTTTTGAGTTGAATCCATTACAAAGAGATGAATTAAAAATGGATTACATTTCCCAAAATTTTAAAGCAAAATCATCTTATTTCATCTTTTCCCTTTGAACCTCCTTCATCTTCCCTTTCTGACAGCACTCCCCTCATCTTTTCTGCTCAATATTCTCACATTTCTGGGACTTTTCCTGTAAGGGAAAAGTTATGAACAAAAACCTGATTAGTCATTAACTCTTATGCTGTTGGTTGGTATGTTTTTCTTCTGCCATTAAATTTTGTCATATTAATTAGAGAGGAAGCAATGGGTTAGTGGATAAAGTATTAGGTTTGGATCAAGGAAATGCTCATCACCCCCTAGTGAAATGACCTGTTTCCTCATCTCTAAAATGGAAAAAATAGTAACATAATAATAATATAATGGAGCAACAGTTATCATAATAACATAATAATAGTCTCCTCTGGGGTTGCCACATGTATCCATTGAAGAAATGTGTCTTCATACTTCAAGTTTATATAAAAGTGAACTGTTTTTATTTTATTATTGTTCTTATTACTCCATTGTGAAATATATGATCTCCCTAGAAGAATGTAAGGTCCTTGAGGGTAGGGATGGCTAGTTTTGTCTTCATGTCTCTGCCCAACACTGGCTCTTAGTAGGAGCTTAATATAAAAATATCTGTGGAATTAGCTTACTATGTTAGTGTGTCCCAAAGGAATAAGTCCCTATTCGTGAAATTTCAGACAGTGTGGCATCAAATCCTTAAAAACAGAACAAAACTACAAGGTGAGGCTCGATGAGCAGGTGGCAGCAGCCTCCTCTTCTTGGCAATAAAGATGACCCTTGCCATCAGGTGAGACTACTTGTTGGCTTGCAGAGGCAGAAGGCTTAGAACTGAGAAGTCCTTTCCTTAATTTCTTGTTTGTTCCTAGGTTTGCAGAGGAAATGACCAGCACCTGGCTCTGTCTCTTCGAAGGTAGCGGGATCCCGTATGGGCCGATCAACAGCATGGGCCAGGTGTTTGCTGAGCCTCAGGTTTGTTACTGTTGAGACTCTGGATACTGTCTGAAATGTAGTATTGAGAGAACACTAACATTGTGTTTTCCTCTTTCAAAATTAAAACTCATCTAAATATGTCACAGCCTCTGAATTTACTGATACCAATAAGATGGCCATCCATGGCAAGGCAATCCATGCCTGGCCTCAGTGAGTGGCCTCATGGGGAATTTCCCATGTCACATCTGAGGTCCTAAACTTGTTTCATTTGTTTAGGGTGACACGTCTTTTTGCCTGAAAGTTGTGCAAGTTTGTTGAGTGATGTACTGCTATTGATTGTATGAATATTGTAAAACATGGACTATAAGCAGCAATTAATTTTATGGGCAGAAAGCTAATTAGAGGTATTGATTAATCTCCCTTATTCAAGAGGAGTGCTGTGACTGCATAGGAATGAGTTGTCCATTGATTATTGGCTTCGGGGAAGAAAGTGATAAGATCCCCAAAACTCAAGTCTATCACTCAAGGAGCATTCTCCATTTTGTTATAACTTTCATTAGTGTTTTCCCTTATAAATTCTTTGTGTGTGTGTGTGTGTGTGTGTGTGTGTTGGTTTTGCCTCACAAAGGTGTTTCTGGTTCTAAATCTTTTAGTGAAACTTTTAGACTGGATTGTTCTGACATGATGTCATTTCCCATTGTCTGGGGGTGGGCAGAGTCCATTCTGTTGTGTGACCAGGGATTTTATTTAAATGAATTCACTATAATAGGATAGAACTGTTGGAGAGGATTTATTGATTCTTCTTTGGTTGTAAATATGCAATTCTGTCCCAAATTCTGGAGGTGGGGGTCTATTTTCTCTAACTTTTCCAGGGGCCATGTTTTGGTTTTCAACAATTTTGTGAAATTTTATTTATTCATATATTTTTACTGGAATTTCCTATTTTTCTCACTATTGTCAGAAATGAGGTGGAAGGTATCTGTTACTTCCCCTGAGAAGTGGGTTCTTGCTTCTCTCAGTTGCCAAGCTGATGAAGAGAAACAATGAACAAAGTTTGTTTTTATTTTTGTCTTGGCCTGGTCCTGTGACTTTCTGATGCAAAGGAGCAACTTCTCTTAAAGTTATACAGTTGCCAGTGAAATTAGTGACATCAATCAGTCCATCTACCATTCAATAAACATTGATTATGTATGTGCTAGGCCAAGCACTCTGCCCAGAATCATAGGGGGGAGACAGGAAAGGCCTCCTGAGAAGTGTTGTGTAAGCTGAGTTTTTGGGGAAACCAGGGTGGCCAGGGGGCAGTGGTGATGGAGGAGGAGAGCCTTCTGGACAAGGACAGCATGGAACATAGTCAGAATCAGAAGACAATCAGAAGAGTGTCCTCTGACAGAAATATCCAGGAGGCTAGTGTCCCTGCATAGTCAGGTATGTGGAAGAGAAGAAGGCAGCCTGGAAAACTAATAAGAAGGTACATAACCAAGTCTAGAAAGGTAGGAAGGGGCCAAGTTAGGAAGGACATTGAGCCCTGCTCTTGAAAATTTCAGAGTAGCGGGTGATTCTTATCCCCTGGTTCAAGGTACTGTGTGTGACTGAACTTCTAAAATGAGATCTTGTTGAACTTCCCTGGAGCATTGATTTTGATTCAATTGAAGCATTTATTCAATTCATCCTGACTTGTAATAGGTATTCAATAAATGTTAATTGATTGATTGAACCAGCTCAAAGCAAGAATGTTTATGGTAGTGGCATAGTAAAAACTATAATAATAAAAATAGCCCCACAAACCATAATTATTCAGTGTTAGTTGAAAAAAATGGGCTTATAGACTTCCATGACCAAAATAATGGAGGACTGGACATTTTTTTTTATCCTCCAGTCTTTCACACTTCTTAAAAATAGGAGTTATACAGAAGAAATAAAGCAGTTTCAGATCTTTCCATATTCTGCGACTCTAAGAGTTAAAAACTCAATGAACCAATAGCCAAAAAGGCTAATTCCTAATCATTCATGTGGTCACTCGGTACTTGCTTGCGCTCCACTCCACTGGCTTGTAACAGAATTCAAGTGAAAAACTTGCTCTGGCTTGAACCACAGTTCTAGCTGAACCACTCTGTGTTATAAACAGTTTAGTCAGAGAAGTAGGGGGAGTTGGGGCGGGATGACTCTTAAGTGTGGGGAGTCACCAGGTCTGAAGCAAAGGGATTGGCATGCATCTGGGGCCAGTTGTATGCCTCCAGCTGCCAGCTGGGGTCAGTGAAGCATGAATTCTCCAGTGTGGAAGGAAACCGATGTCTTTGAGATCCAGCCCCAGGGATAACTGGCATCCAAGGGGAAAGAATCAGAAAATAAATAATAGGGAAATAGAAGGGGAAAAAGACTGAAGTTGTGAACCACCCCAGAAGGAAGACTAAATTCAAGAACTTGGGCATAAGCATGAAATATTTAATAAAAGAAGGGAATGTGGCCTTCAGATCAAGTAAATGTGTTCTGGTATTGATGAATAACTATTGTAAGACAAAAGAAAATTTTTCAGGACCACATGAGGCAAAGAAACCTGTGGATTCTCAAGAAAGCACAGGGCCATAATAGGAGAAATAAGAATTGTGAAAGCAGAAATAATCAGAAAGCAGAATCATTTCTATCAGAAAGATAGAAAAAAGTAGTCCATGGCAACATAGCTCACCTGAGAAACAAGAGAGAACAGAGTGGGAATGCAAATAAACAATTAGGAAGAAGAGAAGCAAAAGGCAATAATGGTAAAATGTGAACTTATACAAGCAGGATATTGCAATTTAGGAAGAATGGGTGTACACCTAGAGTCCATGAGTAAAAAACTACTTGTGGGGGGAACATGACTTGCCTCCATCAGCTGGACTGGTCGAGTCTGGGCTTCTTGTTAGCTTGACTTAGGTTAAAGCATGTTGAGTATGATTGTCTTCTCTATGGCCAGAAGTCAGATTCTTCTGTATTGTCTTCTCCCTTGACAAACCTATTGCTGACTGGGGATAGAGTCTGACCTGCTGATCCCTTTAATTACTGCAAGAGATCTTAATTATTAGGTGAGAGGAGAGGGAAATGGAGAAACTGTTCCACTCAAGGTCTAGGAATTTCATTATTGTTTTTTTGCTGTTGGGTCTCATACCCCTCAAAGTTGCCTCTTGTCTCCACTGTCACAGGTGAAAAGGTCTCTTACTTTTAAAAGGATAAGCAATAGCAAAAGTCCTACAGGGTCGGCTAATGGCTACCCACCACCCTTTAATTCTACCAATTTTGGTTGGGAGAATTTATGCCCCATAAAGGGGTAACAGAGGATAGACACAATTGTTGAAGACCTTCACACATTTCCTCCGTTACCTAACATCATTTTCTGTGCTTACATCATCTGGACTGAGGAAAATCAGTTAAATGGGGAATGTCCTGATTGCCACTCCCTCTTCCCTTCTATTGTAGGTTGGAGGGCTTGGAGTCAGTTCATCTAGTCCTAACCTGAACCCCTCATTTTTTAGATCAGAAAAGCAAATGCCAGAAATAGTAGATGACAGAGATATGTGTGTGTGTGTGTGTGTGTGTGTGTGTGTGTGTGTGTGTGTGTGTGTAGGGAAACAGTGCTTGGAATTGGTTAGAACTGTATGGAATGATTCTGTAAAGTATTTGATCCTTCCATTAAAAAAGGTTTGGAAAAAAAAGCTAAAAGAGGTTGAAAGGAGAAAAACAGAAGCATTTTTATTAATGTGTGGAAAATAGATGTTATGAGAAAATGTTGAGTTGAGGATATTTATCTAGGTTCCTTAAGAGTAGGGCATTAAATCACCATTCTTTACTTTTTTCTTTCATTCAGTTTTTGGTGGCTTAAGAGTTAGGATTTCTGCTTGGAGAAGGAAGCTCAGAGGACCCTGCCCCACAGGCATGCCTTTATTTATCGGTTTTGCAAGGTTTTCAGTGGGTCAAAGCAGTGGAGAGGCCCCTGTTCCCCAGAATATGAGCCAACCCATTGGAAACAACTGTGTGTGGGGAGGGGAGGGATGATCCAACACTCTGGGGGGTGATGTCACGGTCCTTGGTGGCCACCCTGAGGTCATGGGACGGGATTTTCATTGGCCACCCTCATGCTTTACTCATCTCCTTATGTGAACCGATGTCAGGCTAGTGGGGCTTAAATGAAAATCCAGCTCAATGTCTTTGATGGTAGCACATCTGGAACCTTCCTGCCAGGGATCATCTCTACCCTCATCTTTTCTAATTACTGAAAATCTCCTTCCCCCCCCTTTTAAAAAATTTAGCTTAGTTCAATAAACACTTGACTCTCTATTCTCTTTTGTCCTTCTTCTGAGAGACTAAAATGTTTTTAGAATTCATTATCCAGATGGTTATCATCTTGAAATGGGGTGAGGGACCAAGCTAAAACTAGTTAGCAAGAAAAATTAGTTATGATGGGAAACTGATAGGTACCCACACTCTCTCACTTTGCTGCCTCTGCCACTATCCCAACTGCATTGACCTTTGTGATCTCTTCCATGCTATGGAGGGGCTTTGCCTAACCCTTTCAGGGGCCTTCACTCTGGGGTTAAATGTTCTGTGATCTTTGTCTCCTCCTTCTTCGCTGAATGTGTCTTAAAAAGTTGACCCCAAGGACCTTTTTAATGTTGCTGGTCCTGTTCTCTTTTCTGAAGTTGGAGAATGCTAGATAAGGTTCTGATGGAAAAATGCCAGTGACACCTGAAGCTTCTTACAGGATGCAGGGACACATCCAGTCATGCCAGTCCAGACTGCTGGCATGACATTCGAAGCCTACAAGACATAGTGCAAATTCAGGATGCTGTAAGAAATCTAATCCAATCTTCTTATCTTAGAGATAAAGAAACTGAGTCCCAGAAAGGTAGTGATTGGCCTTCTTTCCATTTCCCTCCATTTCTCCCCCATTAAAGGATAATAATCAATGTGCTGACTGTGGGACTCTGGTCCCTGCTTTGTCATTGACCCAAGACAAGTACCACCCTCTATAAGCCTCAGTCTCCTCATCAGTGAAATGGAAGACTGGGTATTCCCTGAGGTCCTTCCACCTGATAATTCTGTGAAGGACCTTGGCTGGCAAGACCTGGAGTCTTGACCCCAAGACTCATTTCCCTCCCCTTCCCAGTTGCAGCCTTGCTCTAATTGAGTTGCCAGAGAGCATGACGTCTTGGTCCAGATCTGGCACCAGAAGGTCATTTTTCCATCGATGGATGGAAAGTTTTCTGTGTTTTTCCCACTGATGATGTGCTCACAGTCACTTGTGTGGCGACAATGAATTGGACAGGCGTCCCCACTGGTAAGTCCATCAAGAACGTGATGGGCAAGTGGTGGGAGGTGCTGGGGAGGGAGGATATTGACTTTCTGGCAGTCCACAGCAGTTGAGGAAAAGCTCCCTGTGGAAACTTTGAGAGGGACCCTTGAGTTTTCCCTTCTGCAAGGAGGATCTGCAACATTTGTGTCTTCACAGCCTAACGTCATCTTGCTCTATGTTGATGCTGAGAGGTCATTTTTTTTCTCTTGGTGGTGGCTATTTTCTCCCCCAAGCTCCCTTTTGCTTAAAATATGTTCTTTTCATCAAACCAATATCATCCAAAACATTAAAGGAATTCTTAAAAAGTTTTGAAAATGTACTCACGCAATGACCTCACTGCGATTCTCTTTACCATCCCCTTGGGAACAAGAGAGTGAAATACTTTGTGGTCTGAGGTTTTCCGCACCAAACAATCTTAAAAAGGAAAACCATTTTTAAGAAGAACAATTCCCATTCCTGCAGCCCCAGGTACGGCCCTCACTGTCAGGAAGGCTCAGGAGCATCAATCAGCTCCTTTTCACCAGAACAAGGGGATGTTGTTCCAGCTTTCCCTGCTTAGCCCTAAAATGCTTTCCTTGAATGTCACCCTTCGTGAACAGACTGTTGAGATGGACAGTCACAGCCCCATGAGTTCTGAACATACACACCCACACACAGACACGGACACACACGGACACACACGTGTCCAACGAGAGAGGCAGGCTATTATTAGTCTTTCTGTTTTGTCCTCAGTGTCATGACCTTGGGCTGGGGCAGAGGGGGCCATGAGAGTCATGGTGGGGGGAGGATTTCAAGGAGTCATCCCAGGGTACCACACAAGTGGAAGACGTCAGGTGTGAGACATCGGCCTGGTGCATCACTTCTGAGAAACGTGGGGAGGGAACTATCCTAGCTGAAATACTGCAGCTGGCCCTGGTGGAAACTCGGGCCAAACACCTGCAGGCCCTAAGAGAAGACCAAAACAAAACCCCACCCGGTGGCAGCAGGCCATCCCTTAACGGCCCTTCCCTGCCTTTGCCTCACCATAAAAATTAATTTAACATCTCTACAGAAACTGTCCTTTTCCTGTCCCAGGAGGCTCTGCTAGTTCCTTTAGCAGATCCTCCTCGTATAGGAGAAGTAGGCCATAGCAACAAACAGGCATGTTGGGGTAGGTATTGAAAGATGGGATCACTGGAAACCGTCTCTTGTTTTCATCTCATCATTTGTGGAGGCCCATGGAGCTGGAGGCTTTGATGACTCTCTAGGCTAGCTCAGGTTCTGTGAGTGCTTTTGCATTAGCACATCCTGGTGAAGTGTTTGGCGGGTCTGGAAAAACTTCCCCCACCCCAAACAGGGATCTTCAAAGCCCTCAGGGGTCCAGAGACAGTTTTTAGATTTTCCCCAGAAAACAAACCACTTCTGTGTCGCCTCCTGAGTGACTTGGTCTTTCTTGAGTGGTTAGTATTTGTTTAAATAGTATTTCCTAGTTCAATGAAGGTGATTCAAGTGAAGCATAATTAAAAACTTGTCAGGGAGCCCACTGGAAATGACTTTTTTTGACTTTTGATGTAGATCTGTCGTCATCACATTTGACTAGAAAGAATCCTTGCCAGACACAGGAGAGAAAGATCCAGGTCTCTCTGCATCTCGGAAGATGTCCATTGGTTTTTGGGATGCACACATTTAGATGTGGGTTTTGGGGTATAGCTGTGGGTGCCATGTGGTTCTGACTCCCTGTGTCACTACCCTGGTCTGCAATTTCTAATGAATCTAACTTCTAGGGCAGAGATTCTTGCTTAAATCTAAGAACTTAAAAAAATATCCTTTATTGGGGCAGCTAGGTGGCGTAGTAGATAGAACACCGACCAGGAACCCCTGAGTTCAAAGCCAGTCTCAGATACTTCATAGTTGCCTAGCTGTGTAACCTTAGGCCTTAAATAAATTTAAAAAATTGAAAACAGTATTTCAGCAAAGTCTTTTTTGTAATCCTATATATTTCATTTTATGCATTTAAAACCTTTCTGAGGAGTTCATAGGCTTCATCAGATTGCCAAGGGGGGCTATGACCCAAGAAAGGGTCAGATCCTCTCTGGGTTCTAGGATAATCTACAAGTTCTTTTGTTTGACATTTGAAGCCTTTAGCAAGGAGAAGCCTTGTGGGTCAAAGAAGAGCCCCAGATCTTGAGTCAGAGGATCTGAGTGACTTTGCCTAGGGGGCCTGTTTGCCCAACTATAAATTGAGGGTACTGGAGTCCCTTCTAGCCCTTTCACTATGATGGCTAAGAAAGTCTGTGGTTTGGATGCAGTCTGTCTTTCTAGGTTTCTAGGCTGATCACAAGGTTGCTGTCCTCCAGTCACCTTCAGCCTCTATACAGCTTCTTCTGTCTCTACGCATTCCTGTCCTTTGGGAACCGGGGTTGGTTCAGGGACACAGATGACTTGAAATATGGTCAGATGAGTCAGGTGAGACTGATGAAGGGTCTTGTCCCCAAACCATACTAAGATCATTGAAGTGAGTAGGAGTGTTTACCTACAGAGAAGAAGACTGGGCAGGGCACAGGGAGCTGTCTCCATGGATGGCAGGTGGTCTTTAAAGTAGCCAGGAGCTCACTTTGCTTGATCTGATCTAGAGGCCAGAGCTTGGAGCAGTGTGGAGGCCCTTGTTTGGTACACTGTAAATGTTTAATAATTGCTTGCTCATTGACTGACAAACCACCTAATATAAAGTGGCCTGCAACAGAAGCTCTAGGCTCATTCACCCCTTTGAAGGCTCTTTGCTGGGGGGGGGGGGTCCTCAATTTATCAGGAGTCGGTCTTATATCTCTGAGGTTCAGGGTGTCAATGAATCCATAGGTGGAGTGGAGGCATGAGAGTTACAAGAATTGGGTTTGGGTTTGAATCTCAGCCTTGACTACTTACGAGACCCATGTGTCCTTGAACAAAATATTTAAATGTTTCTGGGCCTCAGTTTCCTCTTTGTAAAATGAGTGTGTTGGATGAGATGATCTATCCTTGTTGGTTTAAGTATTATGACCGCCTTGGCTCTGAAAACATTGTGTCTCTAGGCTGGAGGACATTCACATTTTTTTTTAACCTGAAAGTTTCATTAAGAGAGTTTATACAAAGGGGAAAAAACACCTTTTGCCTCCCACATTTGTTTTGTTTTGAAAGTGCCTTCAAATACCAGATGAGGGGGTTTCAAGTTAATGAATAAAGACACTTGAAGATCCCCTAAACAGCTGCAGATATTCTAAGTGTTGTAAAAATTGGTCCTGAGCTCTTATAAGAGGCTTTTCTTTTAAATACCATTTGCAAATTTAATGTGTAAAGTTATCCTTCATTTTCTTTTCACTGATGAAGTAGAGGCACATGGGCATTTTCATCTTTTTTTTGTTTAACAATTCTGGAATTTTTGGTCACCAGAGAACATCTGAAGATTCTACTTCTAAAGACATTTATTTAATAATAATAATAAAAAAAACCCAAACCCTTATTCGTCAGCAGTGGCTACCCATATGCAGTTTATGTTTCCAAACTACATTTTATACTGGTGATGGGGTGGCATGGCCAAACCTGGAATATATTCAGCCTCAAAAACGCTTTCATTTCTTCACAGAAATTCTTTGTTTTCTTCAAAGAGGTGGGCAAATGAAACCATGCAGGATTACCCTCTGTACTTGGGGATGTCTCATTTTTGAGTGCTTGTCAACATTTCCCCAACACCAAGGCCAGCGAAGAGATGTTAGAGTTTATTTGTAAAAGGCCACATCACTTTCTTTGAAGATTTGACGTTGAAGGTCACCCAAAGGGTGACCAGTGTAGACACCCATGGTGTGTGTGAGGAGGCTGCCAAACATTACCAAACTAGACCCGTGAAAGAGAAGCTCCATCAGGGAAATCCTTGGAGACACAGGACCAGAAAAGAGTAAATGCCATTCACAAAGTAAAAGTCAGAAATAAGTGAGAAGTAAAGACTAAATGGACCAGCCATTTTAGTTCATTGTTGCTCATGTACTGTCAAGAAAATAAGAGAAAATCTTCTTATACTTTGGAAAGCCATGGACAAGTATGGCACAGCATGGAGGGTATAATTTGGGTTGTGGTGGCAGTTGCCAGCTGCTGAGATTATAGCTTCAACAAAAATTGAAAGGATGAACTATGAACTTTTTGTGATTTTATTGTGATATTTGATGTGATATTTATGATATTGTTATTTGGGAGTCACCAGGATCCATTATTTTTTTCCTGTTTTTTCCACCTCTGGGGGATTCCACTTTTCATTGGTTCCTGGCAGGAATAGAGAGGTAAGGGAGAGGAGAGGCATTGTATTCTTTGTGGGTGTTGACTGGCAGTTCACCTCTGCTGAAAGATGTGGACATGGGGGCATGGACCTGGCAACAACTAGCCATCATCTAAGTTTTCAGTCTTGTTTCCTGATCTTCAAAATGGAATTTAAAATACAGTAATCCTCAGATTAGAGCTTGTTATGAGGATTTAATGAGACATTGTATGTAAACCTTCAAGAGGCTGTTTTAATAATGACAGCTGTCATTATTCCTGAACTTTGAATCACTATTTGGAGTTGGAAGAGACCTTTTCTATCAGAACAATTCACGGTATTCTCATTTAGTAGACAAGAAAACAAAGTTCTGTAGAGGTCAAAGAGTGTGATGTGATGGCTGAGAAAACCTGTGTAGTCTTGGGCTGCTTTAAGAGAAAAGTAGGGTGTCTAGGTGTGAAGAGGTGAGAGCTCCCAGTACACAGCCCTTTTGGATAAATGACTGGGGTGGCCTGAGGTGGGTAATTCTGAAGACCTTCCCAGCTCCAGATCCAGGAGTTTCTCTGACTTGGGGAGTTTTATTGAGGGAAAAAGGAAAACCAATATATCCCAGTTCAAGGACATAGAATAACAAACCCTGAATTCTCTGCTTCTTAGCTGTAGGATTATAGGCAAACCACTTTGGATGGAGAAAACTATGTTTCTTCTCTGTGTCCTTGGAACTCTCATGTAGATGCTGGTCTACATGTCCTCTCAATGCAGTATGTGGGTGGTGGTCATTTTTATAGGTATTTTGTTGAAGAGCATAGTCTAGTTTATTAACCTACTGATTCCCAGGTGGCCAAGTATCAATGTATCTATCACTCATCCTATAGTGAGGGAGTAGCCAAGGATCTTTTTTTCTGGTCTGATCCCTTTGGAAATGGAGGAAAATAATCCACCATATAGGACTCTTGGTTTGCTGGTTCCATTTTGGAGGCAGTGTATGCACATCAGTTTTAATGTCAGATTCAATCATTTGATTGATCACATGATGTATGCTAGATCCTGGGTCACGGGCTGGAAATAGAAAGACACAAAGACTGAAACAATTGCTCCTCTTCACAAACTTCCATTCTAAATAAGTAGAAGACTCAACTTGAGTTTCTCTAGGTTTAAAT
Source organism: Macrotis lagotis (assembly GCF_037893015.1). Taxonomy (NCBI): domain Eukaryota; kingdom Metazoa; phylum Chordata; class Mammalia; order Peramelemorphia; family Peramelidae; genus Macrotis; species Macrotis lagotis. The sequence goes on from NC_133665.1 coordinate 190,103,518, forward strand.
CCACACCAACTCTGAAACTTTATGAGAAAGAAGCTGGAGATGATAAAGATGATAGTAAGTGACACAAATCATTTGAAAGCTTGCATTTTTGCAGAGATTCTCTTATTTGAGCCTTGCAGCCACTCTGGGAGGCAAGAATAATTAGTATTATTCTCCTTATTTTAGAGTTGAGTAAACTGAGGCACAGCAAGAGAAGATAATTGGCCTAGGATAATGATAATAAGATTAGCCAAGATGAATATAGTTCTTGAAGTTTAGCATAACAGTCCATGAATATTATCTTGTTTGATCCTCACCACAACCCTGGGAGACAGGTACTGCTATCATCCCCATCCTATATATTATGAAACTGAGGCAAACAGAAATGAAGTAACTCGTTCATATTCACAAAGCTACCATGTTAGAGGTAGAATCTGAACTCATGTCTTCCTGACTCCATAGCCAGTATTCTATGCCCTCCTCAGAGTAGATTTTGGAAGGCATCATGTCACCAACAGAGAACTGTTTTGGTTGATCCTCAACGTGAGATGGATGGTACCCAAAGAGGATATCTAATGACTTGACCTAGGGTGGTCCAGGACCTTTATTTGAGATTTCCCCAGACCTAGATCTCTTCGGCGATTTGGGCTTTATATTTAGATGCCCCATATTGGGCCACTAGGTGGCACAGTGGATAGAACACTAACCTTGGAGTCAGGAAGACTTGAGTTCAAATCCAGCCTCAGACATTTACTAGTTGTGTGATCCTAGGCAAGTCATTTAATCCTGTTTACCTCCAGTTCCCCATCTATAAAATGATCTGGAGAAGAAAATGGCAAACCATTCCATCCAAGTAAACCTCAGAGAGTTGGACTCCACTAAAATGACTCAGCAACAAATTTGGGTAACTTAGCAATCTCATAAAGCTACGTGATCTTTGGAAATTAACTTAGTCCTGTCCTCTTGTGGTTTTGATCTGCATGAAGGGGTGAGGGAAGAGGACTGTCTGTACCCCTCAAGCCTGTGACTTGATATTGGACATCAGCATGAAGGAAAAAAAAGAATAAGGTCTGCCTTCATAATAGAGGAGTTCTATCCTCTTTTGGCTGTACACCCTGATCCTATGTTTTCCAAGGCAGCAGTGGCCAGTCAGCAGGTGACAGCTTTCATTAGTCTGCCGCCTTTGAATGTTCCCAGGGACGGCTGACCCTACCTCTGTTAGTGCTGGCATTTCTCTGTTATTTTAAGACTCTGCCAGTTTTCCCAAGGAGCCTCCCCACCATCTCTCTCTCTCTCTCTCTCTCTCGCTCTCGCTCTCGCTCTCGCTCTCTCTCATCTCTCTTGCTCTCTCCCTCCCTCCCCCAACACTGGGGGATCCAGAGGCCAACGTCACCATTGAGGCTGGCCGGCTCCTGCATCTTGGCATTGCCATCCTTCAGCCATGGCACTCCTTCTGCCCCTGCCTTCCCTACCACTCTCTTTTCATTAATTGGAGCTGCCAGTGGCATCAGTTGGAAACAACAGACTGGGCGCCCTCCCAGCAATTTGCCTTTGAGCTTCTCTGCGATGGAAGTTTCGACTTCTTGGACCTCTCCTTGCATTCTTCTGCCTCTCTGTGATCTAAACATTCCTTCGCTGGCGCTGCCAAAAGGGAGTGTGTGATTAGTTAGAGGCTGAAATTCTTTGTCAAATCAAAGGCAGCAACTGTGTGAAGGGGATGTGTGGCAGCCCCCTCCTCCCTCGCAGGTTAGTTTATAAAAAGCACTGCAGATTGATGGCTCTTTGAGGCTGTTGGGTGGCACCAGCCCCTTTCCAACCGTTCCCAATTTGGCAGCTCCTCGGCGGGCGCCCGCATCTCTTTCCCCGACTTCCCCTGCTCTCCAACACAGAAGGACCCATCCCTTTCCCCGTGTCCCATTTTTGATGACTGATGGGAAAGTAAACACCACCCCAAGCCGAGCATGTGGGGATGGTTAATTTCTGTATACGTTGCCTGGGAGGGGGTGTTGAAAGGGGGACACTGCTGTCATTCGCAGCGCAGGAAATTTAGAAAAGGTGTGAGAGCTGTTTTCAATGAGTTCTATTTTGGGCCATGTCACTCAGGAGGGCAGGAGGCCTCTCTCCCCCTGACACCCCTGGGGGGTCGGGTTCATTTTCTCCCAGAGCCTCCCGGTGACAAAAGTGCCCCAAAGCCAGGGCAGCCGTTGGATCCTTTCCCTGGCTGATTCATGCTTCAGAATGTCAGATGCTCAGAAATGAAGGGCTTACAGGAGCCTGGCATTGGAAACAGATGGTTCTGGGAGGGAGCAGGAGGACCAATCCAGGACCAGATTCCTCACTAGGGCCTTAAAGGTGCCTGACTGGCAGAGGGGAAGGAAGCGGGAAGACCTGCCATCAAATGCACCTTCAGATGTAGGATCTGGGATGAGTAGCTGGATATCTCTGAGCCTCAGTTTCCTCAGATGTTCTAGGAGGACCTTGGACTCAGTGATTTCCTAAAGTCTCTTTTAGTGCTAAATTAAAGTGAAATTCTAGTGTTCACAATATCAGCAAACATTAATAAGCAGTTATTTAGCCCTATATGAGCTTTCTCATTAGATCTTCACAACAACAGTAAACTACAATGGGCAGTGCTTAGCCCTGTATGAGTATTCTCATTCCATCCTCATAACCACTCTGTGAGGCAGGTACTGTTATTGTCTTCACTTTACAGATAAGGAAACTGAGGATGAAAAAGTCAGTAATTTGCCCAGCATCATAGATCTAGCAAGTGTCTTGAACCAGGATTTGAACTTGGGTCTTGCTGACTCCAGGTCCAGAGATAGCTAGGTGACCAGAAGATAGGAGCTGGGTTTGGAGTCAGGAAGACCTGAGTTCAAGTCCAGTTTCAAACAGTAACTAGTAATGTGACACTGTTAGTTAGAGGCTGAAATTCTTTGTTAAATCAAAGGCATCAATTGTGTGGAGGGGATGTGTGTCAGCCCTGTCCTTCCTCGTTAGTTTATAAAAAGAGTTACAGATTGATGGATCTCTGCCTCAGTTTCCTCAGTTGTAAAATGAGAATTATATCCTGTCACCTATTTTCTAGAATCAAATGAGATCATATTTGTAACTTAGCATATAGTAGGTGCTTAATAAAGGCATATTCCCTCCTTCCCTTTATCCACTGCCTGATGTGACTTTGGGTAGGTCACAGCAGCTCTGACTCTCTGTCCCTTCATGAGCAGTGTGGAGAGAATTAGCTTGCCCAGTCACCTTGAGAAAACCTTACAAGTAATGAATTGCTAGGCTTTTATTGGAGAAGCTTTAATTAAATGGCAGCCCACCAAGAACTTTGCAAATATTCCCTTACTCATCCTTGTGGCCTGTCCTGCCTCCACAAAGTCATCCTTGGCCACTCCAGCTCAGAGGAATTGACTCCTTCCTCTGAAGCCCTCATACAGTGATGGCAGTCATGGGCATATGACTTTAAAGCCAATGGGGACCTTTAAAGGACATCAGTCAAGGTCCCCAGAAGTTTGGTGACTTAATCCAGGATCATGAGGCAGCCATGAAAGAGCTGGAATCCAACTCCAGGTCCTCTAACCTCCACAACCCCTCCTTTGGCACCTAAATCATTTTTCATGACTAGTTATCTTTTTAGATTCATGGATGCTCTTTCCAAATATCTTTTCAGCATCAAGAAATCTCTGGGGTTCTTTGAAAAGCCTTCCCATCATCCTTGTTATTTAGAAAGCTGTTGGGTATACAGTTGGCACTGAATAAGTAGATATGAATTGGGATGAATAAATAATGTCTTCTCATTTCCTGTTTTCTCCTAGTTTTCATGGTCGGAGAATCACCAGGAAATGACTTGATATCTGGGTCTTCCCTTGAGAGGACAGGCTCAGAGCCAGGGGTCCAGGCCTTCTGGAAAGGGACTTGGAAATCCTCTCCAGCTCCTTCTATTTGTTTTATAATTGATGAGGGGACGGCAGGTCCATTAGATTAATTATCAATCCAGCATTTATTAAGGGCTGATTTTGTATTGAAAGCTGATGTTCAGATAAATTAGTGATGGAACAAAAATTAGAATCCAAGTCCATGGAATGCTAGTAAGTAATAAATATATATTGGCTGACCAATAGATAGTTCATGCTTTTCTTTTTCCTATATTGCCTCTGAGTATTCCTCAAGAATTCTCTGTAGGAGCATGGGGTGATAGGTTTATAGAAGGAAGAGATCTTCAGGACTGGAGAATAAATCTTTTCATTTTACAGATGAGGGAAACTGAGTCCCCCTCAAAGTTCAGTGATTTACCTATTAAATATCAGAGGGAGGATTTGAACACAGGGCTAACTGGTTTAATGTTTAGTTTTGTATTCACAACTCTGTACACCAATTAATCCTGAACCACTGGATTTGCAATTGGAATGGATCTTAGGGATGATGATTTAGGAAGAAAGAGAAGCATTATCATCATGGGAATGCACTACAGACCACTTGGGCAGAAGGAAGAAATAGGTGAGGAGCTCAGAGAGAAGAGCCCAAGTCTGTTCATGGAGGCATGACATGGTTGGGCTGGAGAGTCCAATTGTCTGAACATCTGCTGGAAGTTTCCTTCTGCTAAAAGCAGAGCAACTTATAAATTCTTGGCTTTCATTGAAGTTAATTTCATCTTTCAAAAGGTGGAGGAAGTGATGGAGTTTGAGCTACTTTGGAACCTGCGACTCTGGATTTTCTCTTGACCAATGAGGAGAAGCAAAGGTTGAACCTTTGAGAGCCAATAAATTAATGAATTCTTGGAATTCATGAGAGAGAAGAAGAGGAAATCAGGACATAGTCTGAATTACACCAGACTTTGGAAGAATAGATTTCAAAGAGTTCAGATGAAAGATGAATAGGATCCCATAGCTTCCAATTCTCCAGGAAAGTTAATCCAGGGGAGAAAGGTGGCCCTCAAAAATGAAATCCTGAAACAAAAGACAGAAATAAATCTGATGAAGAGAATGTTTTGAAAGGTACCAGTGTGCACTCATGGGGAGTTCACTGACCAAGTGAAGAGCTTAGGAAGACAGGTAACAAAACCTCAAAAGAAGAACAGAGCTCACCCCCACGAAGAGGGGCAGGTCCTAGACCTTAGAGTGAGTTGAAATGAGTGACGTGAGCAAGGGCAACTTTTTTTTCCAAAGGATTTTTCTGCTTTAATGGGGGAAAAGACAAGGCTCAAAGATGGCATGGGACTGTCACTTGGCGGGGGGGGGGGGGGGGGGGAATGAGCATCAATTACAGAAGGAAAGGGACTGTTCCTGTTTTTGCTGAAAAGAATATTGGTTTTTGAATTGTAAATAATAGAATTGCTAATGTGTGGAAGTCCCAGATCTGTAAGGTGATCATGAAAGAGCATCTATTTTAAATGTCCTTGATGAGTACAAGATATTGGCCTCAAAACCTCCATGTGGAGGTAAGAGGAGGTGGTACAGGTGATCCCTTGGCTGGAATGCATTCCCTTCTCCCCTTGGCTTCCTTCCTTCCAGGCTAAGCTAGCCCCTTGGCCCCTTCTATACAAAATCCTTCTTGCTTCCCCATCTGGAATTTCTTGGCTCTTCGGGACATCTTGGATTGACTAGCCATCTCCATGTTGGTATCCACTCAGTAGAATGGAAGTCTCTTGAGGACGGGTGGTTTTATTTCGGTTTTTGTATTTCCAGTTCTGAAGAGTGGTATTTTGTATATAGTAGTTGCTTAACACATCAAAACACATTAGCTGAGACTTGATTTTGTTCCATACAATGTGCCAATGTTCTAGGGATATAGAGATGGTTACTGCCCTCAAGGAAGTTGTAGTGTAATGAGGGGAGGGTGTGTAAGCAACCCAGCAAGGGGAGTTGGGCTAAGGAAGGACTGCTGACTACAGGGATGATAAGTTTAATCATTGGGAAGTAGATGAAGACATTTTCCCTGAGTAGCTGTTAGTTTTAGATGGATTTATTAAAGGAGTTATGGCTCCAAAAATGGAAAGTGATTGGTTCAGAGGCGGGGGGCGGGGGAGAAGTTGGAGCAAAGATACAATTGTTTAATGGCTCACAGTAAGTCATTAATGTGGTCTGGCATCTACAAGAAATCTAACTTGATTTTAAGGAATACTAATTCAGGTATAGCTTAGAGGATTTCAGGGGGTATAATTCCATGGTCCTCTTTGTTTATGTTTGATCACTTTTGAGGGACCTTACCCCAAGCGCCTTATTTTAGAAAGGATTCTGATGGGCTGGAAGATAACCAGAGGAGAGTGACCGAGATGATGACGGGGTCTTGAGAGCACATCCTATGTGGGTCTGTTGAGTCAGTATTTAAACTTAAGGAGGGAAGGCTTAAAGGCAAAGGACAAGAGAGCAAATTTCTAGTCTGAAGGAACCTTAGGGTGAAGTGGGATTAGATTGTCCTTGACAGGGGCAGCTAGGTGGCAGCAACTGGAGTCAGAAGGACCTGAGTTCAAATCCGATCTCATACCTTAATAATTACCTGGCAGTGTGACCTTGGGTAAGTCATGAAATCCCATTGCCTTGCAAAAAAAATAAAAAAAAAGATTTGTCCTTGACCTCAGCTAGCAAAATTAGAAACTGGGGGAGTCAATTTAAGGAGGGTAGATTGAGGTTTGATGTCATTTTCCACACATGGCTCCCTGGAAAGGTTCTGGGTTCCTTCCCAAATATCCTCAGGACATTTATATGATGTTTTAAAATGGGCAAAACACTTTAAATATACTTCCTCATTTGATCCTCAAAATAGCTCTAGGAGAAATGCTATTACTAGCTCCATTTTTTTCTGATGAGGAAACTGAGAAAGATAGTGACTTGCCCAGGGTCCCATAATTAGTAAGTGTCTGAGATAGGATTTGACCTCAAGTTTTCTTGATTCCAGATTCTACCTCTGTACATTGTGGTGACCCCATGCTGTATTCATCTGGTGAAAATTAAGGACCAGACCGAATGACCACTTGTTGGGTTGGGGTAGTAACCTCCAAGGTCAATTACGACGTGGATAGTCAGTGCTTCTAACATTGCTATTGGGCTCAAGGCATCTGTTTTAGTTCATTTGTTCCAAATCTGAGAGAGCAGTCATACAGTCATGACTCCTTAAGTACCTGCTCTGCCCCAGGTTCTGGGGGAAAATGGGGAGGGTACAGATACAGCAATAAAACAGACCCTACCCTTAGAGAGTTCATTCCGTGCACCCATAGTGCTCAGATCCTTGCCTTTATTTACTCATGAGCTGCTAAGCGATTGAAACTGGATCCATAATATGCAGTGGGGAATATAAAAACATACCATCGTTCACTGTAAGCAACAAAAAATAGGAATATACACTAAAAATCCCAAACTTGACTACTTCATTGGCTAAATAGTGCATTTTTAAAAAAATCTGTGGTTACAAAATTCTGAGTAGAAAATTAATTATAAGCTTTGGTTATAAGATCTGTCTTTTTTAAAAAAAATGTAAATGAATCAGCCTAGGAACCTAGGAGACTATTGAATTTAATATAATTCAAATGACCAAGAAATCATTCTTCCAATCAACCAGAATCTAAACAGGAAGCTACCAGATAGGAATAATTTGTGTATCCAGAGGGAGATACAGCCTTTTGTAACAACCCATTAGAAAGGTAGGAAACCTGGGGTTAATTCTAAATCATTTAATTATATTATAAGCCAGGGAACTGAGCTTTTTTTTTTGTTGTTGTTGTTCTTTGAAAATAAGGTATATTCTTTTTTTTTTAAATTATACATCCTGTAGTAAATTACCATGAGTTATTTGTTTTAAATGGATTTCCTTAATGGACCTCAACACAGTAGGGCAAGAGGAGTGCTGTATGGTGGGGGTTTAAAATCACTAATTAGATTATTTTTCATGCTTTTTAGTACTTTTTCCTTATCAGAGAAAATAATCAATAGGGAAATCTAAGAAACAGTAACTGGTGATAAGCTTTTGAAACAATCCTCAACCTTTAAACCCACAATTCCTCACCAGCTCACTGCTACCCTTCCCTACCTGCCCCCCCCCCCCCAGGCTCCTTTTCTGTGAGGTCAGTTTAAACATTGCCTCAGAGCGCAACCCTTGTTAGGAGGCAAGAGGAAGGAACACAGGAGGGAAATGGACCAAGACTCTCTTTGGTGCCCCTGGAGAAGACTTTGTGAGCTGCCACATCCTTCTTCTGTGACATGTAGTAAACAAAAGTTGGAACCTTGGCTGGCTAGAACATCACAGCTTCAGTATTCCTTCCCCCATTTCCTAAAATGCTTTTGCTTCAAGGCCCTTAGGATGCTTGTTAGCAAAGGTTTTGGAGGAACGATGATAAGAATATCCAAAAGGGAGCAGGTTCCATTGTTGTTCATGTGTATTGTCTTGTTGAGTTCTCTTGGGCTCCAATTCTGACTTCTGTTGTTAGGCTCCATTGCTGTTTCTGTAGTTCTGTGCCCCATTGTTTTATTGACTGTAATCATGCCTTGGACAGAATCTGAAATGGACCCTCTCAAGGGCAAGATGGGGAAGCTAAGGCTCAGAGAGGTTGTGACTTGGCTAGGGATCAAATAAAGTATGGAGAGTGCTTTGTAGACCTTATAATGCTGTGTGAATGGGAATAGTTCCCACTACAATCCCTGTGACTACTTCTGTTGCTTCTCAAGACTCCCAAATCTGACTCTTTAGCCCTAATCTCTCTCCTGAGATCCAGCCTAGTGTCTCCTATTGATCACTAGAGCTTTTCCCCTGAGTGTACTGCTCTACTAATTCAAACTCCAGTATTGAAAACCGTTTCCTTTCTTCTCACGGAGATCATCATCTTCTGATTTTCCATTTTGTCTGGGCGTCACCATTCAGAGCCCCACATTTGAAGCTGCGAGATTGCTTCTGAATTTGCCTCCCCCCTTGATTGGTTACAAATTCTGTTGACTTGGTCTCTGAGTCATCCTTGGCATCTCTCCCCTCCTGGTTTTTTGGCTGCCGTCACGCTTGTATGGGTTCACATAACCTGCTGCTGGACTAGCACATCAGTCTCTGCTCACATTCAAGGTCTTCCACCATTTGATCCTCCCCCGCTTTTGGGTCAGTCCTCTCCTCTGCATGCTCATCACTCCACATAAACTGGATGGCTTGCTCCCCTGTAATCTTGTCTTGACCTTGCTAATCTGGCTCTGTGGACCTTGGGATAGGGACTATGTTCACTCAGAGTTCTGGGAATCAGTGTTTTAGAAAGGTAGCAAAGAGCTGGAAAGTGTCCATGGGAAGTTAGTCAGGATGGAAAAGGGTCTTGGGCTGCTAGCATGGGAGCAGCCAGTGGATGGGAGCAGCTGGGATATGGTGGCCAGAGAAGGGGAGACTCAGGGTGGGATAGGCTTTGTTCAAGCACTAAAGGGTGGTCACTATTTGGCCCCCAGATCCAGGGGGAGCAATTTCGGGAATTGTGAAGGAAAATTGGAATCAAGCGTGAAAAAGGGAATGATGTGGGCATCATTGGAGAGAGGGGATGGTGCCACCTGGTGGTCAGCCGCTTGGAACACCTGGACAGGAGTCTCCCAGGATGGACACAGACCCTGATCTGTGATCAGGATTGGTTGTGAAGTCACAAGTCCCTTGGAGTACTGGTTGCTTTGTATTTCCTTATCTATGGACATAGAGTTATTGAGGAAAATGTAAGCTCCCAGAGGGCAGCGATGCTTCACTGGTTTCTGTATCCCCACTGCCCATCATGGTGCCCAACCAACACAGCATCTGCTTAGGAAAGGTTTGCTCAATGGGAATTGAATTGAAAGCAGTAAGGTTGGGGCTCTGATCTCGTTCTCAGGGCTCCCAGCCCTGCACTGCCTAGCCCACTTCACCCTCCTTTCTGTCTACTGTGGCTATAGAAGGAGCTGGCAGGGCAGTGGGTCCTGAGGCTTGGCCCTGCTCAGCCAGTCCTTGACAGATGGGGACAATTGCAGCAAAGACGGCCTGGAGGAAAGTGCCCCAGCCTGTGAGGGACTTGGCCCATGGTCCTGTGTACAGGATGCGTCAGCATGAGGCCGGCAGGTGCAAAGCCAAACTCTGAATCAGAAAACATTTATCTACACCATTTAGCAGCATGAGAATTATGTGCTGATGCCTTCAAGTGACAAGTGGATGGGGAAGGGGGAGCAGGGGCCACATTGGCCCTTGGAATTTCAGGACTGAAGCGAGTTGTGCCTTCCTGACACAGCCTGGCGTGGAGGCTGTGCGAGGCTGATTTACAGCCAGTTGTGTATGCTGCTCACTGAGGATTCCAAATCATACATACCAGGCTGCCAGCTGGTGGGCCCTGGCCACATCTCTCTGCTCTCATTTGTGATACCAACATCTTGTTCTGAGACTTTGGAGTGGGGCTTGCTCTATGGGGAGCAATTAGATGTGAGCCAGGCCATGGAGATAGTTTCATAAAGTAAATGTCTGAGACATAACAATGAGGGTGATCATGAAAATAACAGTAGGAAAAAATGATTCCCATTTTTAGAGTACTTTGTTTTGTCATTCACTCATTTCAGCTTTATCTGACCCTTTGTGAGCCTATTTGGAATTTTTTTATGGTTTTAGCAAGGCAATGGGGTTAAGTGACTTGCCCAAGGTCACCCAGCTTGGTAATTATTAAATGTCTGAAGTCAGATTTGAACTCAAGTCCCCCTGACTCCAGGACTGGTTGGTGTTCTATCCACTGTCCTATGTAACTGCCCCCCACCCCCCCCATTTCGAATTTTCTTTGCAAAGTGGTTTCTCATTTCCCCCTCCAACTCCTTTTACAGAAGAGGAAACTGAGACACAGGTTCAAGTGACTTGCCCAAGGTCACCCAATTAGTAAGTTTCTGATGCCGGATTTGAACTCAGGACTCCCTGACTCCAGACTCAGTGCTCTATCCACTGAACCACCAAGGTGCTCTAATTAGAACAATTTAACATTTACAGAGTATTTAAAATCTGCTATCTCATTTGATCTTCCCAATAACCTTTGAAGGTGGTGCCCATTTTACAGAGGAGTAAGCTGAGGCTCAGAGAGACTCCCAACAACTTGTTCAGGATCACACAGCTAGTTAGTATCTGGGGTGGGATTGGGCATAATATGCTCCAGGAGAAAGCCTTTCAGTCAAGTGACACCCTGAATATGGTCAGACACTGCACATGGGTGAACATGACTCTGGAGGTGGAGTATCCATCTCTGGTACGCTCCATCTATGAAACCATGGACAAATCATAGCCTCTTGGCTATATCATTATCTGTCAAAGGAGGTCCCATCCAAGTCCAATTCTATGACCCAATGATCCAAACCTTCTTGGGCCTCAGTTTCCTCACTTGTAAAACCCAAGAGTTGGAATAGATGATCACTGAAGTTCCTTCCAGGCCTTCCTGAGACTGGGAAGAAATGGTCCACAGGAGGCGTGGCCTTGTTGGGAACTGGGGCCTGCCATTTTAAATGACTTTGCTGTGAAAGAGTGGTGAGAATGGAAGTTTCTTGGGATTGGCTTTTATTTATGCCTTCCCTCTTTCTTCCATCTCTGCCCTTTTCTCCAGTTGGTCTGTGGCTGTTTACACATCTAAGCATCTGGGACTGGGTTGCCAACACCTGCTCTGGGAGGCAGAGGGAGATTTCCCCTGCCTGAAATGCATTCTTAAATAGCACAGTTTAAATTAATATCCCACATTGACTTTGGAAAAGAATAGCATTTGAAGACCTGGTACTTCCAACTAACTATGTGGCTAAACACACACACACACACACACACACACACACACACACACACACGCTCTTTCACAAAAGATGGTCTACACAGCTGAAGATTTGATAAAGTTAAAAAAACCCCAACTAAAAAGCTCGGCTCCAACACACAGACTAAAAGCAGACTCCTCCTGGTCCGAACCTGGAAGACTCCACTGTACATCTGGTTAACATCTTGCAGTTTCGAGAATCCTGCCTTGAAAAGCCTTCCGTACCAGCGGCCCACAGAATAAAAGGTTAGCTTATAACTTTCAGATGGAAACCTGCAAAAGTTTATCTGCTGGATGGGGCCAGTAACCCTTTGGTTGCCACTGACCCCAGTGGGAGGATGGAGATTCCTTCTGTGAATCGGGCTGTCACTTAAAAAAAAAGTTATATCAGGAAACAGCAGAAGGGAGATTTTCATGGATAGAGATGGCATGCTGTGGAATGAAGAGCATGTTTTAATTGGGATTACTAAATGGAACTGAAATCCCCAAATGAGAGCTATATCTCACACATTTTTACTGCCTTCTGTAAACAATTGTCAGATTTCCAACTGTCTTTAAAGGAAATACCACCACTTTAACTAGCTCCGTAGAGGTATATTTCTAAGATCATAGAATCATCGATTTAAAGATGGAAGGCAAATGGTTTAGTCTAGCTCCTTTATTTTACAGTTGAGGAAACTGAGGCTGAGATAAGTTGTTTGGGTCAGGAAGGAGACAGGGTTTTTATTTGGAATTGGAGGGCCTGCTTTCCAGTCCCACCATTGATCTTTGCTTAGATATGATTTGCCCTCATTGATTTTTGATATTCTCATTTGCTGAATGAAGGCATTGTACTAGAGAACCTCTAAGGCTCTTTCCACTCCCCAAACTATGGTGTTAAGGGATTCAACCAAGGTCACTCAGACAGGACCTGAACTCAGGTCCTCAGATTCCAGGTCTTACACTCTTTCCACTGTGACTGGTAGGCAGTGTGATGGAGAGAAACCCTGGACATTAGGAGGATGTGGGTTCATATCCCTCTTTGGGATATGAACCTTGATTCAATCTTGAGTGTGAGTCTGAGGTAATTCACTCTCTAAACAGGAAGGATAATGTATTACAGAGAAAAGAGAGTTTCATATTTGTAAAGTTTCAGACATAACAATGAAGGTGATCATGAAAATTACAGTAGTAAAAAAATGATTCCCATTTTTAGAGTACTTTGTTTTGTCATTCACTCATTTCAGATGTATCTCACCCTTTGTGAGCCTATTTGGAATTTTTATGGGGATCTGGATTCAAATCCTACCTCTCACAACCTTGGTGATCTTAGATTAGTCACTCGGTGTCATGGAGCTGGAAAGAACTTCAGGAACCATATAGTCCAACCTCGCATTTTACAAATGAAGAAACTGAGGACTAGAGAGGCTAAGTGCCTTGCCCAAAATCACCTTTATGAGTAGTAAAAGTCAGATGTGGGGTTTGAACCCAAGTTTTCTGACTCTAGACCACATGGTATTTCCACTGAAACATCATCTCCCTGAGATGCAATATCCCCAGTTTTAAATTTAAGGGATTTCTTTAAATGATCTCCTAGGTCTCTGCCAAATTCAAGACTAAGATCAGCTCCACCATACAAAAGATTGCTCTTTGCAACCAGTGGACAATTCTTATACTAGATCAAATGCAAGAGAGCATGAGGCTTTAGACCTAGGAATATTAAAATTTGGAAAGACTATATACTTGTGGAGAGGGACAATCCACTCTCAGTTAAATGAATCACACCGTCATGGTGATAGCATGGAATTGTTCATGTGGTGTAACATTTGAAGAGCTAACTTCTTCCCTAAAAGAGAATCCAGGTCATTGGATTTGCACCTCAACCTTGTGACCAATCTCCTTCCTCCCCACTTGGCAAAAAGCTCCTCCAGGCAGGAGATATTCAGGTTTGAGATAATGCAGGAGGAGAGTTGGAGAGATCCTTCTGGATCCCAGAGGGATGGGAATCATGTTGCACCAGCTTCTGGTTTTCTTGACTCTGGGGGGAAGGAATCCAGCCCTTTTTCAGTGTGTCTGCCCATTTCCTCTTCCCCTTCCCTATATTCAGCAGTCAGATGGGTAGATATTTTCAAACCATTAGGAGTGTAAGATAAATGCGCCTAACCCCTTCCTTTTGTTCGCCAAGCACCAAAGCCAACTCAGCCGCCTCACTTTTATGTCAGCAATGCCACGAGTACAGGAGACACAGCCTAGAAACAGTATTTGAAGGTCTGCTGTTTACTGAGTGGGTGTGGGAAAGGAGGAGAGATAGCATTTCCTCTGGAGATCTCCACACCCTCTGACCCAGACGAGCCTTGGATCTGTCCTGAGAGAAGCCTTGCTAGGAAGGATTGCCCACCCGCTTTTCATTATCCTAAATCTGATAGTGGAGACAGGTTCTACAATAAATTACCATCCATCTTGTCTCTAAAACTCTCTCTCTCTGTCTGTCTTTGTCTGTCTGTCTGGCTCTCTCGCTCTCTTTTCCTCCTCCCTCTCTCTCTCCCCTCTCCCTTTCTTCCTCCCTCCCTCCATCCCTCCCTCTTTCCTCTATGTCTCTTCTGTCTCTGTCTGTCTCCCTCCTCCCTTTTCCCCTTTATCTGTCTCTCTTTTTCTCTCTCTCTCTGTCTCTGTCTTTCTCTCTCCCTCTCCCCTTCTCTCTCTCTCCCCACTCAGTCTCTGATTTCAAGTCCTACTATTCCTATTCCATTGCTTACCCAAACTAAACCACTTAAATGGAGGTGTCCTGGGGTTCTGACTTGCAAAATCCCAGTTGGTGTTCTCTTCTCTCCAGTGTCAGTGCAGACATTGGTCTCCCAGTGATTTCCTGAATTCTAGGTGACAGTACGCTGCTTGCATGGATGAAGATAGTAGCCAACAGTTTTCACTGGGGAAATAAGTTTGGAACACTGTTATTAATTTGGTTCAGGAAAATCGCTATGGAGTCCTCCAATGACTGTGCCCTTGCACAAACACATGGTCCTAGTTAGTCAATAAAGGAGACACGGTCTATTTCCCATTCGAGATGGAGCTTACAACAAACCAGTAAATACAGAAAGAGGTTTACACATGTATTATAATTTTATTGAATAGCACTCTGCATGCTCTTCTGTATCCAGGCACTCTTCACATCCATGCACACACACGCATAGGACAAGGCTGCATAGCTGTTGTCCCAGCTGGTATTAACATAATCATTCCCACCCGGTAAAAATTCCTATGGAAAATAGACTGAAGGATCTTGGCTAGGTTCACAATGAAAAGAGGGAGAAATGCCCGGATATTTTAGCAACCACCAGAAATCATAGTCATGGACTCAGAGAGCTAAGTGGATAGTACAGAACAAGAAGTTCCAGGTGTGTCTTGTACTGACTGGACCCTGGCATTAGGGAAGTGTGACTTGGGCGTCTTCCTGAATGTAGAGGGCTGAGACTTTCCTACAGAGCAGGAACAGCAGGAAGAAGAGAGGGCCAAGCTCTCTTTTAGCACCTTCAGAAGACCTCTTAGGACTCTCTCACCCCTTCCTGGTGCCTTTCTTCATGCTGGAAATTACCTGGTATTTATTTTACTTCTGTTTTGTGTAGAATGTATCTGTATAGATAAGAGGATAAGCTCCTGGATACTGTTTCATTTTTGTCTTTTTTTTATAGCTCATCCAACTAACAAGCATTTATTGATCACCCACTGTATACCAGTCACTGTGCTAGGCGGTAAGAATACAAATATGAAGAATAAAAACAATCCCTCCTCTCAAGGAGCTTTCAGAGCCTCATACATAGGAGGTACTTAAATTCATTTTCAATGATTGATTGGCTGATAGGGACACTCCTTTTCTGGCTTCTCTACTAAAGCTTCTGTAAATCTTATTTATATTTTTTAAAACTAGTACTTTATTCCCCCCCCCCCCAATTACATGTTAAAATTTTTTTTAATTTAAAAAATGTTTTGTTCCAAATCCTATTCCTGCAAGATCCACTATAGACCCACAAAAATCATAAGCATTTCTTTGTATTGTCTACTTGTATTCAAGTCTCTTTCATCCACCACTGTACAAAGAAATGGTTTCCTTCTTCCCTTCTTTGTGGTGTTTTGACTCTGAACTTTGTAACTGAAGAATCCTGACTTAGGTGTTGACTGGGAAGGTCTTTTGCCAAGACTAGAGGTCAGTTCTCTCCGGATGTAAGACCCTTCCTGAAAGTTTCCAGACATCAAACCATGCTTGGTTGTGTGTTAGAAGGAAACTAGAATTTGAGACCAAATAATTGATTTCATAATTTACAAAGGATGTTTCATGGACAAGATTCCACTTCTGCTAGGAGCACAATGGGAAAGAAAACATGATCCTTGTTTTCAGGGATCTTACAGTCTTATAGGAAAGTTAAACTCAATTCAATTAATTTCAGAAAACAAAAAAGATGGAACATTAAAAGAAATGACCTACGCAAAGGAGAGAGAGGGGGAAAGAATATTAAGAGAGAACAATTTTTCCCCTGAATGGATGTGGGAAAGGCTTTATGGAGGGCTGTCAAGAGTTAGGTCTTGAGGGAAGGGGGATTATAGGAAGAAGCAGTGATGAGTTGGGGGAAATTAGTTTATTATTGGCATTGAGATCATGAGAGATGATAAGAAGAAAAGCTTGCTGTAAATAGTTGTTTTGCTATGGCATCAAGTGCATGGAGGGGGAGAGTTTATAAGACAGGGCTGAATAGAGAGTCTCAGACTTAGGGGACCTTAAACAATAAGAACAGTTTATCTTCTATTCATGAGGCAATGAGAAGATGCTAAAGGTGGTGGTGGTTGTTGCTATTTGTGACAGAGAAATGGCATGATTGGAATGCTTGCTCAGAGAGAAACATAGAAAGCATGGTTTGTAGAGGGCAGAGACTAGAAGCAAGGAGACCAGGTAGGAGGAGTCTGTGACAACAGTTCAGGTGGGAGGGAATAAGAGTTTGAACTAGGGTGGTTGCTATGTCAATGGAAAGAAGGGGATGGATGGAAGAGGAAGAAGGGTTGACAGAGTGTGACAAGTGATTGGATGTGGGAGGGGAGAGAGAGCAAAGCCTCTAAGCCTCCTCTGAAGTTTCAAGTTTGGGCAATTTGAAGTGTGATGGCACTATCAACAGAAACAGAAAAGTGATGGAAAGATGAGCAAATCCACTGTGGACAGAGTGAACTTGACATGCTGGCAAGATGTCCACGTGAAGATATTTAGCAGGCCCTTGGAAAGGCAGGACTGGCACTCTGGGGAGAGGTTGGGGTTGGAAATACTGATCTGAGAGTCATCTGCCTAGAGGTGATAATTGAAGCCATGGGAGTGAATAGGATTGCCAAGGGAGAGAGTATAGAGAGAAGTGAAGGGAGCCAAGGACAGAGGCTTGGAAGATGCCCAAGTTGAGGGAATGGGAAAGAGATGAAGAGCCAATGGAATTGAGAGAGAGAGAGAGGAGTAAATGATCAGAGATGGAGGAGATGAAGTCTCATGGCAGCTGGGGGAGGGAGAGGTTCAAGAACTAGAAATTCCTTATTGAATCCAATCATTATATATATTCATGAAGGGCCACCATGATCTAGGCATGGTGCAAAGTTGGGGGAGGGAGGGTGAAGACAAGAATAAAGTAGCTCCTGCCCTCAAGAAACTTCCATGTACTTGGGGAGGGGATAGTACATAAAAGTAAGTGAAAACATGGAAACACAAAGTCATGACTTTAGAGAGAGTGATATTCTATATGTGGCAAGGTCTCATGGAGCAGATAGAGCCTGAGCTAGCTTTTGTAGGAGGTAGAGATGAGCCTTCCAGTCCACTGGGATCCATCTGAGCAAAGGAAAGGAGAGAGGAGATGAGATGTCATACACGAGGAACTGCTGACAGACCAGTTGGATTATAATGTTAATTGCAGCAAGCACGGGGTAGGGTGCAATAAAATGTTAGGTTTGGCAGGAACCAGATTTTGTAAGGCTTTAAAATGGCAGACTGAGGATGTTATATTTTACTTTAGGGCCAAGTGAGTAACTAGTGTTAAATACTACAGAGAATTCATGGAAGGTGAGACAGACAACCATTGCAATGACCATAAGGAAATCTGTTGTGATGTTCACACTTCTGCAAGAAGACTTTCCCAATTTCCCAGCTATTAATACCTTCCCTTCTGAGCTTACCTTCATAGGTCATAGATGTGGAGTTGAAAAGGACCAACCACTGCTTTGTACCAATGAAGAAAATGAGGCTCAGGGAGAGTCAGTGACTTGCTCAGTCTCACAGCTTGAGCAGAATTTGTACCCACAGCTCTTCACTTCAATCATCGATCACTCTATTTCTCTTTCATCTGCTTTGCATATATCTTACATGCTCCTTTTTTAATCTCTTGGCTTCATATTCTCATTTCCTTTAGATTGGGAGCCTCTGGAAGGCAGGAATACTGTTTTTGTTTCATTCCCCATCTTGTAGCACAGAATCCAATTCAGTTTAAGGGTTTAATGAATATTGACTGGTTAACTGAGGGAAAGGACAGAGTCAGAGAGACAAAAGGAAAGCTGTTATACTATAGGGAGGATCCAGGTGAAGCTGAAAAGCATGACTTTGTCAGGGACACCTTGGGATCAGTTGTGGTTTCTTCTAGCCATGCCCGTCTACCTGGCAGTAGGAACAGATGGGGTAGATGGAGGGTACATCCCAGGGTGGGGTCTTAGTTAGTGAAAAAGAAGGAAGCAAAACCTGAGAATTAAGATTATGTCTCATTGGCCTGTTATAATTGAGGATGGAAAGTTGTGCACATTATAGTATAAGCCGTACAATTTTTCTACACCCAGACCTACTATGTATCAAGATGCAGGCTCTGGGACAGAATGACAAAACACAAGCTTCTCTTTTCCCTAGAGAAGTGTACTTCCTTTCTTTTGGAGGTTACAGAGTCTAAAGCAGATTTATTTGAGCCTCATAGCAGTCCTAAAAGGTGGGTACTTTCCCTATTTTGCTAGTCAGGAAACTGAGGCAGGTAGCAATTCAATGACTTTCCTAGGGTCATTCAGCCAGTAGGTGTGAACTCTGGTTTTCTTAATTCCTGGTCTAGCCACTATACCTCCTGGCTGCCAACTGCCACATTGCATTGTTATTAATAGCATAGGACTGTAGATTTAGAGCTGGGACAGATTTCAGAGATCACTTATTCCAACTACTTCATTTTACATATGAGAAAACTGAGACCCAACTTAAGTGACTTGTCTAGGATAACACAATTAATTCTGAGGATTTGAACTCAGAGCTTCCTAACTCCTGCAATCTAGGTGGGTGTTGATCTCTTTGGGGAGCAAAAGCTTGAAGTTAAAATCTTGAATTCTGTTATGTAAGTCTGGCCTGCCATTTCGTCATTAGAATCAAGACTGACACATTCTTTGGCTTTCAGCTGAATTTGTGGCTTTGCCAAATTTCCTTGTATCCTCTGAATGTCAGATAAATCATGATGCTGTAGCTATGGCCCCAGGTGAATGGTTACTCTACAGGTGTTGCCAATGGGGTAGAAGTAGAAGGAACTGAGGTATTTGGATGGAACCCCGTGTAGCTGCCTTGCTGATCGAACCCATACTTTAACAAGTGTTGCATTCCATTCATCAAAAATTGTCCCAATAAATTCATAAAAATCCCTGAGTTGTGTCAATTTCTAAAGTAATTTTATGTTTGATTATAAATAACTTGAGGATAAAAGTTTGTTTTTCTCATCTATTGGCTTTTTCCATGATTATGAAAGAAATTTATATGAAAAACAGACCTTTTAAAAGCTATTTCAAAGCTATGTATGTGTGTGTGTGTTTTTCCATTACATGTTTGTAAAATTAATAGAATAATTGATATTACTAAGAAGATTCCAGTCTTTGCTATTAAGCCATGGTGTCCAAGATGACTGATTTTATTACCATTCATTGAATACTTACATTCTACACAGTACAATCAAAAACCAAATTTGTGTGTTTGGAGTCTGAATAGAAGCATAATAAAAGGCTTTTCTTATCATATCCATTTTACAGATGAGGAAACTGAGGTACAAGCATTTAAAAGACTTGTTTAGGGTTATACTTCTAGGAAGTATTTGAATTTAGGTCTGAGTCCAAGTGCAGCCCTTTTAATCACAGTGCCACTTAACTGCCACTACATCATAGCACTATCAAGTATAGCCCATTTGTTGACTTAAGCCCTATGAAAAAGTTAAAAACAGGCTCAACCAAATCTAATTTCCATAATTATAGAGCAAAGGTTAAGACTGAAAAATTGCATGATCCTTTAGCCCAATATTAGAATTTAGAACTTCATTAGACTAAACCACTGAACCTTGTTTTGTCCCTTTGGAAGAATCAGATGAGTGCTCCATAAGGAAGTGACTTAACTAAATATGGGTAATGAGGGCCACACCACCAGAGCAGAAATTCCCTTAGTACCTGGAGAACATATTAGGGCTTATTAAATACTTGTGGATTGATTGGTTACCACTTGAATTAGTTGATAGCACTGTCACTATCCTGGGTGGCATTTGTGGCTTTTCAAGGGCAATGTAGTTGTGCTATCAAAATCTGATCCTCTGCTTGGCAATTAACTACCACTAAGGTTGATAAAACCCTTCAATAAAAAGATGGAAAACCAGCATGAAGCACTGACTTGGTTGTGCTGGAGGATGGTGCTTTGAAGTTTAGGAGGAAGTGAACTTCAAGGGCAAGAATACAGGACTAAGAGATTGGGGAGAAATGACTCTATTAGTCCTTTGATATAGACTCTCAGTAATAGACACTAACTCTGGTCCATTGATACTTGGAGTAATGTGAAATGTGTTGGGGGCCCAGTATGGTCTATATTGGCTTCATTTTCTGGCCACAGACAATCCTTGTTTGTGTCTCTCCACCAATCTCTTTGCCCACCTCTCACCTTTGCTTTGTGGGTAAATGCTCCCTCCTTCTTCCCCTCCTCCCTATTGACTTTTTCTCTTTCTCTCTCTGCCTCTTCCTTTCCCTTCTCTTCCTAGCTTTCTTATTCTTGCTCTTCTGGTTGTTCTCAGTCTTGGCCTTATTCATCTTGTTCTCGTTCTTCTGGACGTTCTTGGCCTTGTCCTTGATCATCTTGTTCTTGCTCTTCTGGTGGTGCTTGGTCTTGTTCTTTATCTTGTATTTCTTATTCTTGGTGTTCTCTTTAATTTTACTTTTCATGTTGATTTTGTTCTTGATTTTTTCATTCCCTTTTTTCTTACTGTTCTCTTTCTTTTCCTTCTCCTTGTCTTCTGTGCTCCTCCTCGGCTCCTTTCTACTTTCCTCCTTTAATTTAATGCCAACGACGAATAGTCACTGCAACATTCCCTAAGAGTCACTTTGATAAGAAAGTCTGTTCATTCCTAAACTTTTGATTCTTCTCTAGGCTCTTCTGATTTTACATTCCTCTCTGAAGCAGAGTTCTTATGGGAGATTCATATTTGTAGGCATGTTTATGAGCAAGGCCTAGGAGGAATCCAAGAGCCTCCATCCACCTGGGAGTGCAACAGATCTATAACTGGTGGAAATTGAATGTTTCCCCCTTTTCTAGTAGTATCCCAAACAACTTAAGCTTTCCATAAACATAAGTAGCTGAGTTAACTTGAATAGATTGTTAAATTTTCATTCAAATACTTTTTCCATGAAAAAGTTTTTTAATGAGTATTAAAATGAAGTATACTTATCAACAAACATTTAAAAACAGATATACAATTACTGTCAGCTTTAAAGGCACACAGACATCTAATACAGTTGACTGTTTTTCCTCCTTCTACCAGTTATTGTCGATCGCTGTTTGACAATACTTCAATATGGACAAACTCTCTGAGGATTAACAGCAACTTTACCAGGTCTCAAGATATATAACTTGCCTCTGCTAATGGACTTGGTCTCATCCAGAAAGACGTTTTTGATTTTCCCGGATTTTTTCATTCGGCCTCAATATGATTGTTACCTAACCTATCTAATCAACTGATTAATTCAAAGCCCTTTACAGCTGGCCCCTTGTCTTCTCATTTTCACACACTCTACAACCAGCTACATTGACCTAACTGTCCTCCACGTAAGACACCTCTTCTCCCATCCCCATCTCTTTGCCCTTGCTGTCTTCCATGACAGGAACTCTCTCCCCCTTCACCTCTGCCTCTCTCTTTATTCTCCTGGCTGGCTTCCAGATTCAGTACAAAGCTCATTCTCTGCAGAAGACCCTCCCTCCCTTCCCAGCTGCTAATACCTTCTCTTTCATATCACTTTTCATCTACTTGTATGTGTGTGTGTATGTAAATGTATATTTCCACATACATATATCCACACATGCATACATGCATACATGCATACTGTCTGTTCTATGCATTATCTAGTCTTATCCATGTTAATAATGAATACTCTTCCTGCATTATGATCATCTTACTTACCACCAGTACTTTCTACATTTCTGCATAACAATACAGAGTCATGAATTTAAAAAACTGGTTTCTTTCCTGTGTTTTCTCTCTGAATATTATTGACTTGTTCTTTCTACAGGATAATTTCTGTTCTTTAAGGTACTTGGTTCACACACACACACACACACACACACACACTCTCCAGCATTTTCCAGATTAAAACCTTTAATCAATCAAATTTGCAAGCCACCAGAAAAACATTCAAGGGCTGTCAGGTGGTGCAGTGGGTAGAATGCCAGACTTGGACTCAGGAATACCTTAGTTCAAATCCAACCTCAAACACCCTTTCCCTTCTGTCATTCTCATTTTTCTCAATTGTAAAATGGGTTAAGATCTGCTTCTAAGATTTTGTTGCAAAGATAAAATGAGATAATATTTGTAAAACCCTTTGTAAACTTTAAAATGCTAAAGAAATTGCATATATACATACACATATATATTTAATTATATATTTGTTTAATTATATATAGTTCTGTGTATGTATGTGTTTACATACATAGACACATATATATCCAAGACATACATAGACACATATATATCCAAGACAGAGAGAGGGAGAATATGACTTTGCAACTCATTTCTCTTGCTGGCTGTGCTCTTTCTTGGGCAGTCCAATAAGAGAAGCATCCCCATCCCTCAGAGAGCCTCCATGGCCACTGAGTTCATCTCTGTGACTGATTTAACCCCAACCAGAAGGATAGCTTTCCCCTTAAATCCTTACCCTTAGAACAAGAACTGTTGTTTGTCAAAATTATTACACTGAATGGTCCCTAAACATCCATTCCTCATGCTGGATTAGGGCTTGGAATTACAAATCCAGTCTCTAATACCAGAATGTACCTTTTAAATCATAGTTAAACAGAATATGATGCAATTTTCAAACAAAGTTGCCTGTTTATAAGTAGTTGATCATCTAAAGAAGAAAACTGTAATGACTGGAGACATTGCCTGGCCTTCCCCTTGGGGCTCAGCTGGCCAGTCTTCAGTGGTCATCAAGTTCAGTCCCCTGCACTCTCCAAAGCCACTATGAATCTAGGAATGGAGCTGCCTGCCCACTTGGCCATGCTCCATGTCCTTTCATGGGTTTGTCGCAGACCTTAGAAACTAAGGTTTGGAGAGGTCACATCCATCACATGAGAACATGCAAACAGTTAAATATCAAGGCAAGGATTTTTACCTGGACCTTCCAACTGTACAGTTCTCCCTTTTTCTGCTCTAAGGAGTTGAGGGTGTCCCTCTATGTCCACCTCAGTGAAGGCAGGCAGCTGGTTAGATTTTATAGGAAAGAGCATTGCTTGTAGGCCAATGATTAAAAAAAAAACAACAGCCGTCTTCCAATCTCGATGACCTGGATAAGAATCCTGAAAGTCAGTATGGGAAAATTGATCAAACTTTAGAGAATGAGATTGTCTAGAGAATGAACCTGACTTTCTATGGGGAATGACTAGAGTCCTAGGGAGCTCTAAAAGATTCTTCTTGAGCCATCTCCCATAGCCACGAGGCTTGTCCCCCCAGAACCAGGATCAGAAAATCCACATCTGTTTCTATCTCTGTGTGTACTTTCTAAGAACAGCAAAGATGATGTGCGGATGGAGCCCATGAAGAGAGAAGAGTTCCGCTCCAGCGGGCTGAAATTAGGGAAAAGAGGAAGTGACTTTTATTCCTGTGGCATGGGAGGCCCCTTCTCTCTTTATTCCTCTTTCTCTTCCTAATTTATAACCATTTCCTGATTGACTTTCATGGTCCATGTTTTCCCCACCCCCATGTTACTTGATGCCTTACTCAGCTAGAGGACAGGGCTGCTCTCTGGGAGCTTGAAGCTGGGTCCCTGCTTGCACCTGGACCCATTGGCTAATGGATCATGCAGGATGGAGGTGGCCTTCACAGCTGTACAGATTCAAGTGTTCAGTCTATCTTTCATTATAATGAGGGAGGAGGAAAGAAGGGGAGAAAGGGGAGAGAGAGAGAGAGAGAGAGAGAGAGAGAGAGAGAGAGAGAGAGAGAGAGAGAATGAGAATATGCATTCTCTGCTATTCATCATCTTGGTTAATGAGCTAGGATTCAAAAGTAAGAAAGATGAATAAATGACAACTTTGTCTTGAGATCAGGGGTTGCTCTTTGGGCAGTTCCTTTCTCAGACCTCCGTAGCACCCTTCCCCTTTACAGTGGACAAAGAAGGAAGAGGGGCGACCCTTGGCTTTCCCAGCTCCTCTTCCCTGCCCCCACTGCTCAGTTTCCTGAACCCTTCCTCCCTGTATTAATCAGCTGCCTCAGGGATTTGAGATTTCCTGACCTAATCACAGGATTTGGGAAATCCCAATCTCTGTTTTGCCTGAACCCTCTGTTTATATAAAACGTGCCTCTGATTACCCAATGGGTACATTGGGCTGTACCTATGTGTCCTCACATCTGTCATTGTGGAGCCGGAGTTGGGGGTGTCTCTGGATTCTTGCCTCTTGGGTACAAGTAAATTATTTCTTCTTGTCAGAGCAAACACGAGATAATTCACTTTCATTCAGAATCAGCAATGAGGTCAAGATGTGATTAAAATAACATCCATAAAGATAGCCGTGTTCCACAAGGCTAGAGGAGTCAATGGGTGATTTCTGGGCACCCTCTTTATGTTTAAGGCCTTCCTATGTCTCCCTGTCAGTTGGCGCTTAGATTCTATTATGGGGGATGGGAGTCAGAATTCCGATCACTCTATCAATAACAAAAATAGTAACTCAACTTATAAAATGCTGTAAAGTGAGGGAAACAAATTATACATGTTTTCTGATTTGATCCTCACTGCATCTCTAGGAGATGTGGGATTCTAAAGACATGGGATTTGAACCCAAGTCTTCCTGAATAACAGCCCAGCGCTCTGTTCATTCCCCATGTGACTATATTCCTCTAAATAATAATTTATTCAGAAACATGATATTCAGATGCCATTGACAGTTTCCTCCCCTCCCCCACTTGGGTAAATGAAGTACCAGAAGAATATTTAATCTCTTTCTGAGACAATACATTCCATCCCAGATATCCAGTTACTTGTTCCGTCTTTGCAAAGTTGTGGGTGAATGCCATAGTGTTAATTCAATGCTCTTGAAAACCCTTACTCTTTTCTTCTGTTAACAAATTTGATTTTTTTCCAGTTATTCTCAGATTCATTTCCAAAAAGAGTAGTTATTCCATGTCAACACTCTTATTCCTTCCAAGGGATAGACACATAGCCTAAGCCTCATTTTCCTGATAGTGATTTCCTACTAGGAAGCTTTTGAATACCCATAGATTTCTTTCAAGTGTTGCTTATTGTTCCAACTAAAAATATGGAAAAAGCCTTAGTCCTTCTGGTCCCTAACCCTTGCTGTTCTCTACCATCTTTCTCTACTTTCCCCTTAGCCTATCTCTCTCACTTCCATGGTTTCTGCCCCATTTTCTCTGAAGATACTTCCCTAAACTATATCTTTAGTTGTGATTTCTCAGACCCATAGTGTACAAAGGCAACAGATAGTCAGTGCTTAATAAGTGGGTGTCCTTTTGTTATGAAATTCTAGATACACAGTAGAAAGGGGATGCCTCTTTACTTTCTAGATACTCAGAAAGAATGAAATGTTCTGTAAAAATTTGGGGCCGGGGGAGTCTTTCATCTGAAAGCAAAGAAGAAAAAAATATGTGAAGGGGCAGAGGTAAGCATGGCATCTGCCAGGGTGTGGAAGGGGAGGATAATTGTGACAAGGAGGAGAAAGAGAGACTACAAAATTCTTGTAAAGAAATCAATTTGAGGTTCTTCCTGAAGGGGAGGGAAGATACTCTGAATAAACTTCTCTTAATCAGGGGCACCTGCTTGCCCTCCAGCAAATGAAGCTGAGAATTCCCCATGTCCTGTTAACTGAGTGATCATTCAGGAAGGGACACCCTTTTCTCTAGCCCCATTGTGGCCTATTTTGGGGAAAAGAGAACAGTTGAAGAAGCAGTGGGATTGTCATTTTAGATGGTTGGGCCAGTGATGGTGATTGAGGAAAAGAAGGTGCAAATCTTGCTTAATTTCATATTCTTAATAAATGTTTACTTTTAGACACATTGACTTTGGATGGGAAATAGAAAGGATATGCCAGAGATTGAACCTGCTCAGGACTGCTGGTTGTTTTATTTTCAGTGTGAGCACTTACACCTCAGAAGTCAACAAATACTAAAAGACCAGGGCTTGATTCATCATTTTCTTTGTTGTCTAAGTGTAAGAAAGTCTTAATAAAACTTAAAAGTGGGTTGAAAATACATTTTCTCTAGAGAGCTGATTATTAAACTTTTATCAGCACACTTCTGGTTGGGACTCAAGATAAGGAGATGGACGGTCAAAAGACATTAACCTTTGACGAATTGAAGTCATCCGGCCCATATGACCCATCTGCTTGGGTGTTCCAGGAGTTGGCGCCTGTGTCTGCTGAGTGACTATCAGTTATCTGCAAAATATAATGATATCATTTTACCTTTGAATTCAGTCTGGGGAGGGAGACAACAATGACAATTCTTTTCTTGAGATTGGTTTCCATTTATCGAGTCTGTGTCTTGCTTGCCCGTTGTCTTTGCCATCAGAAGACCAAGACTGTTTGTTTTTTGCCTTCCTTTTTATCTCTAACTCAGTGACTGATATAAATTAATAAAAGTTTGTTGACTTGATTTGAATTTGTATGTCAGGGAAGGAATCCAAGCTTGGGGGAGGCCTTAAAAATTTGGTCTCTCTCTCTCTCTCTCTCTCTCTCTCTCTCTCTCTCTCGTTATCCCTTTACTAAGAGTTTGGGAATCAGTCTTGAAATCCAGCTTATTCACTACTCATTCTTCACTTTCCACAAATGTGAAATTCCATTAACAAGTATGGATGAATTAAACCCCCAGTAGGTCTATATTTATTGGTTGAAGGAAAGCACGACTCAATAGCAGCTTAGAATTAGATTTCAAGCTACTGTGTGGTCTCTCCTTGAGGTCTCACCTGAGCCTCCTTTAATGCTCAGTAATACTGTCTCTCTCTCCTTTCTCTCCTCTGTCTCTCTCTGTCTCTGTGTCTGTCTGTCTGTCTCTTCCTCCTCTCTCTCTCTCTCTCTCTCTCTTTCTCTCTGAGTGTGTGAAAGTGTGTGAATGCTTTGAGTTTTTATTCAAAGAGATTTGAGTAGTGTCACCAATTTTTTGAAGCAGAGAGACAAAAGACATACAAACACACACATATATAAACATACACATAAATGTATAAATGAGGAAGCAATTAACCTAATTGAAAACTGGTTCTATCCAGGTTTTTTTGTAATCCTTTAAAAAGAATAAAGTCCATTTTAATATGTTTTCCCTCCAAATTTTACCATTTTGATTTTATGAAATGTGTTCAGATGAGTCTGCTTGGTTTGGGCTCAATGACAGGTTGGTCCCTAGCCAGGTGCCCCAGCTTCTTGGGCCTTATGTAGACCCCTCCAGGGAGCCATAACATTCCCCTGACAAGAGTCCTTAAAAGAATGGCCCACAGAACTTGCTAATTCTGTTTTTCCTCCCATTCCATCATAGGCCCCTGGAAATCTGGAGATAATAGATTTGGGGAACTAGCAGTAAAGGTGGCTTCCAAATGTCTTTTGCTGGGCCTGTTTCTCAGTTCTATGATAATTGGTTCATCTCTTTATAGGCTCCAGTGGCACAAGTTACTGTGGGGTCCATCTCCTCCTTTCACTCATTGATTAAAATGTCTTTGTGTGCTCTGCTTCCTCTAACCCTACCCACCTCAGGTTATCCTCCTTTTTTTTTTTATCATAGATAATGAAATGAAGGGGAGGGGAAGTGGATCTTGTTTTATGAGACAGCAGCTCATAAAACAGGTTGACATAAGACCATGAAGTCTGACTATGATAGGAATAACATAGGTATACAATCAACTATACATTTTTCCTCTTTTCTTTTTTCCTGTTCCTTCCTTACGCCCCAGGCTCCATACTTGATTTGGGGCCCTTAATTCTTATTCTTTTCTATAAATTTATGTAGAATGGAAGAAAAATCCTGTTGGCTCTACACAGGTCCTTGAAACCAGATTTCCCTGACTTATTGACTGCCTCCTTATACTCAAGGCTGGGATACTTCTAATGATATTCTTTTCAGACTGGAAGGAAATTTAGACCTCATCTAATCTAAGTCCTTTCCCAAGACCACATGGGTATTAAACCTAGGATGGGAACCCACTCACTTGGAAAGCAGACTGAATTCTACTCAATAATGCTGACAGACGGATTAACAGAGTACGTGAAACCTGAGCTGAGCATTGAAAGAAGACAGAAATTTTGAGAGACAGGGGTGAGAAGGCAAATAAATGCATTCCAGGCATGGGGGACATCCAGGGCAAAGTCATGGAGGCAGGAGTGAATTCAGGGGACAGCAAACCCTCCAGTTGCACTTAAGTGTAGAATTTATTAATGGGGGGGGGATATGATGTATGGCATCTCTACAAAGAGATCTGGTGGTCCTTTCTTCCATCGGGCTACAACTTTATAATTCCTAATTCCAAATTAAACAAGACTATCATGATGTACAGGACTCTCATTTCCTACCATGATATATTGATTTGTAGGTCATCGGACAAGGATAGCAACAATTAAATTAGTGTTTATAGATGGCCTACAGGTTCTTCTGGATCAGTCTAAGCCAGTTCAGAGAACTTTGCCTCCTAAGGTTGGTGACTAGATGAATTATGAAACAGAAATATCTAACCTACCCCCTGGTCTAGGATAGTCTTCCTCCACTTTAGTACAATGGTGGGGAGTGGGAGGAAAGGGGCTGGGATGCTAAGAATTGTACAAGTATTGTCACCTCCATTTTATAAAATGAGGAAACTGATGCTTAGGAGTTGGAGGAACTTGTTTGTAGTCACATCATTAGTAAGGGTCAGAACTAAGATTGGAGCCCAGCTTCCTTCAATGATACTTTCCTGGTTCCCTACCACTGCTTTTACCCATAACCCCCTAATGGATTTGGGACAATAATTGTCATTAGGTAAGGAGTCTAAAAGGTTGAGTTGGACCTGGAGAAGGTAAGAACTGAGTTCAAAACCAGCTTCAGATACAAGTTGTGTGTTCCTGGATAAATCTTTTCACCTGCATTTGCATCAGTTTCCTCATCTGTTAAATGGGATGGTTATGAGCATCAAATGAGATCATTATTGTTAAGTGCTTAGAGCAGGGTCTGGTACAGGAAGCACTATATAAACATTACCCACAACAATGATATTGGAGATAAATATTAGTATTATTGTAAAGGTTCTGATATAATAATATAATATAAAGGAAAGGAAAGCAAAGCATGAAACACTAAGGACAGTGCCACAATGGCAGATTGATGACCTTTCTGGTGATGTGAGCATCGTCCTTTAAGGTTACTTTACATGTTTTCTTGTCTGATCCTCACAATAATCCTCTGAGGTAAAAGCTATCATTTCTCAATTTTGCAAGGGAGGAAACAGAGGCTGAAAACGATAAAGTGACCTGCCCAGGGTCCTATAACTATTGAGCATCTGATGTAGGATTAAAATCAGGTCATCGTCTCTCTGCCATCATTACAGATCTCTGAAAGTCTTCATATGCCTCAAGGCTAGCCCAAGAAATGATTCCTGATTTTTTAATAGGAAATTCAGAATTGTGAATTTATTGTGAGGTAAAAAATCAGGCTCTATCTATGGTCTGTCGGAATGAAAAGCAGCATGATCTAGGTAACTGGGCACCAGACTATGGGCTCTTGGGCAAGTCCCTTCATTTCCCCCCATGACTTCTGTGGTCCCTTACAATTCTCCATCTATGAGTTATGGACCTTTAGAGTAGTCCTTAACAATAGATAACTTGGCCCTCTTCTCTCCTACAAAGGAAGTTGAGGCAGTTTTTTCAGGTCTTTGAGAAATCCTTATTGTCCTCCAGACAACAGCAGCTGTGCCTGGAAAACCCCATTCTTTAGATTTGCTCAAGTTTTAAGGTTAATTTCACAGGGGAAGTGGCCTAATCCTCCAGCAAGTGGAGTCTGCCTTCTCAGAATGTGATTATTGCTCATCAAAGCCCTTTTAATTGGAAATTTCAGGCCATGAATAGCCTGTAGGACTCTCGAAGCCACATGCCTATATTTATCTGACTATAATTTATTTTTTAAGGTTCTCCATACAACAGTATTGTGAAATTACTCAAGGGCTCACCCACCCGCCTCCCTCCCCACACACACACTTCTATTTTTGCTCTTCATCTGGGCGACTTTAAAAGATATTACTGTTATGTTCCCCTGTTGGCACTTTTGCCGGCAACTGAAAGCTTAAGAATATTATCCTCCCTCCCCCCCCCCCCCCAAAGCCACATCTAAAAAGGTCACAGAAAGAAACACACAATTCAAATAATCTCTAACTGGTCTGCATCCGCAACCAACTCGGACACAGATGTTTTAACTTACAGCTGGAACTGGCGTCAGAGATTCATTCGACAAAACCCTGCTTGGGATGGCTTCTATAAACAACGAAGTTTGAGAAAAACTAATGGATTCTTCTGCTATTTAGGGATCTTTTGAACTGGTCCTTCCTTCAACCTGGCTTTCTCTAACAGAGGCCAGAAGTAATTTTTTCAGCTTGTGTGTGTGTGTGTGTGTGTGTGTGTGTGTGTGTGCGCGCGCGAGCCAGCGCAAGTGTGCTTGTTTATATTTGAAGTAAGTAAATGCTGTAGTTATTATTGTTCCCTCTATTGTCCCCTCCGCCTTCTGTGTGTGTGTGTGTGTGTGTGTGTGTGTGTGTGTGTGTGTGTGTGGTTAGTCCTAGTTAACTTAACTGTAAGAATCACTGGATTCTGTTCTTGATTTTTTCCCAGAAGAATGGGTCTAGCACAGTTCCTTAATGCTTTTGCAATAAAGGTCCAAAGAAAAATTGAAAGGCAACTAATGATGTGAATGCACTATTCAAGGGCTTTCTTTCTCACTAGGCTATGCCAGGATATTAAAACAGAGAGGTCATCCTTTTGTTTCCTTCTTTTCCCTCCCCTGCTGCTCCTCAGGTCTTTGGTTCACGTGACTTTCAAATGAAGAAGCCAAGGCTGTAGTGACTCAGGACCCTAGTGCCCAGCTGACATTGAGTGTTCTTTGAAGGACAGCTTCATGTTCTCTGTTGTCTTGTCGAGTTGGCTTCTCCATCTTTTTCTTCATAACCTGAGTCATTATAGACCCTGAGTCAGTCCAACCATTTACATCTCTACCATCTCTTTTTTTTCCTTCACCAGCTTCCAAGTTATCACAAGTGACTCTCCTATCTCTCTCTTTCTTCTTCCGTCTCTCTTTCACTGTGTGTGACTTCCAGCCCCTTAAGGTAGGTGGTTCCCCAAGGCTCTCCCTCATTCCTCTTCCCTTCCTTCTCTGAACTCTCTCCCTTGGCAAATCATTTCAATTCTATAATTTGAAGTTTCACAGCTAGTCAGTCAGCTTCCAAGTTTACAACCCTAGCTTCTATTCTGAGCTCTAACTTAAGGATTGGTGATTCCTTTTGTGTCATGGACCTCTTGGGAAGTCTGGTGAAACCTATGTATCCTCAGAGTAATGCTTTTCAATGCATAAAATAAAATACAAAGGATTACGGAGGAAAGTAATTATGTTGAATAGCTATCAAAACATTTTCAAAAATCTAAATTCTTGTAACCCAGTTAAGAACCTGTGTTAGATTCTAGATCAACATTTGCAAGTACCCAGAATATCCCATCCCTGGATGTCCCACTCAATGATAAACACTTCATGAACCAAAATGTTTCCTTGTGTTCCCCAAAATGCCCTCTTCCAAGCTGTTATTGTACTATGTTTCTCTGTTTGAAAGCTGATTCTTATTTTTATTATTATTTCTTCATCTCTCACATGCGATTGATTATCAAGTCCTTCTAATTCATTCTATGCCTGCCACATCTTTCCTCTCCTCTCTCTTGCTTCTCTTGCCTAATGATCATGGTCCTTCATGGTCGCCATCTTGGGCTCTTGCAGGCCCTACTTGCAGACTTTCTGTTCTGACCTTCATGCGATTCCTTTCGGTATGAATCTGGTTTTGTTTGGATGCCCTCAGTGGATTTATGTTGTGTTCATAGGAGCTTCGGATCATAGATCTGGAGATAAAAATCACCTCAGAATTCTTTTCTACTGTGCCAAAGAAGCTTCTTTAGCCATAAAGTTCATTTCATCCCTGGATTTCTCACATTGACAGCACCATTTACCCTTTGTTTCCTTCTCCTTATTGACTGGTTCTTCCCAGAACCTCCATATGAAGGAAAATGCCCAGGCCAGTCATTGCTTCATTCCTCTCTAGGCTGAATGTCTGACCATCTGGACCTTTTCTACTGTCCCAATCCATTCCCACCAGAGCTTATATTCAGCCTCCACATCCTCCCTCATTTAAACTTACTTTTGTGTATAGTTTTACCTCATTAGAAAGCAAGCCCCTCAAAGGCATAGATTGTTTTCTTTCTCTTTGTATTTCTAGAATTTAGGGATAGTGCTTGGGGTATACAGACAGATAGTAAATCCAGAAAAGACGCTTACTTGTCCGACTTTGGAGGCCCTCCCTCCACAATCTGTAAGAAGGAGAGAACCTAGATTTACGATTTTAGAAGTTAAAAACAACAGACCAGCAACAGCAATTTCAGTTGAAGAAGTCAATCTTCTAAGTGACCCTTCCTAAAACCATGAAAAAAATAGACACATGTTCCTTTCACCCCAAAGATTCTTACATATCAAATCTCAAAGGCCTTGAATCTTATTGAGAAGAGAGATTACAGCTTGCCATGATGGAGGGGTAAGGAGAAAAATCAGAGAAAAAGAATTTGGGGGATCATCAGAAATTTTTCCTTTTCAATTGATTTTTTTGAATTTTATGGGTATATCTAATGTAGGTATGGAATAATACCATCTCCAAAACCTAAGAGTGAGTGAAGAACCAAAGGTAGTAGAAGGGGAGGAAGGAGTTGTGAAATGAACAGCTTTAGATACTAAAGGACTCTATTTGATTCTGGAAGTAATAGGGAGCCACTGGTTTTTAAAGGGGGGGGGGAGTAGAAGCATGAGTAGATCTTCCCTTTAGAGAAAAGTCACCTTCATTGGATATCAGGATCTTAGCCCAGTGCTTAGTCTATAGTAGGCACTTGATAAATGACTGTGGATATGGCAACCAACTCCTCCACCTAGGTGCCTCTATTCTACCCTTGGCTCTTCATTCACACTTAGTTTTTGGAGAGGGTGTTATTCCGTGCCTTCATTAGATATATGTTTGGGGAAGGATAACAAT
This sequence comes from Macrotis lagotis, assembly GCF_037893015.1. Classification (NCBI taxonomy): domain Eukaryota; kingdom Metazoa; phylum Chordata; class Mammalia; order Peramelemorphia; family Peramelidae; genus Macrotis; species Macrotis lagotis. Next base: position 190,136,999 of record NC_133665.1, read on the forward strand.
ATTTGGGAAAAACTACTGGGATGAATGAGTGAGACAGTGGCTCACTCAATCAGGGAGATAAAATGGAGTCGCCTTGCTGTTGTGATGGCCCAAGCCATTGTGTGATATAAATTTGTGATGTACCCAGTCAACACACTTTCATGATTTTTTTCATTTCATTTAGCATCATGAGGACGGGAGCTAAGACAATAGACTGATTTCAGACTAAGCCTCAGCAGGGCAAGATCAGTGATAGAATAAGGGGATAAAGGACACGAAAATGGAAGACAATGTAGAAGTGGACTTGATCGCCAAGAGTTCAAGATGGGTAAGGGAAGAGACATTAGCCAATGCCAAAATGATGGCCTGGGGAAAGAATGAGGTGAAGGTTGTAGTAAGGACAAAGAACAGGGTTAGATGTTGCAAGGCAGAGGAAAATGTGAAATCATGCAAGATTATGATTGAAGACAAATAGGAGTAAAAATGAAATCACAGGGTTGTATGAGAAAGAGGTGCTTGATCACAGAGTGAGACTGAAGGACAGGAAGTCATCCGATTGTTCCATCAGCATTCTCTGGTTTTTAGAAGCAAACAAGAGGTCCCCCATGTTTAATTGACTTCTTTTGGAGAACTAATAGGAAAACTTTTTTTAAAAGTTTTATAACATCAGTGATTATGATCTGAATCAGTAGAAACTCCAAAAATTATCAAACTCCTGGTCCATTTTGGTATTTAAAAGAACAGGTGGTATCCTCTTGAGATCCCTGGTTTTGGGGTCAGGATACTTGAAATCCTAGCTTCTGCATTTACCAGGGTGTGACCACAAGCCAATCACCTAAGCCTTCTGGCCCCCAATTCCCTCATGTGTTAAATGGGAATGCTGGTAACATAGGTTTGTTGTGAGCCAAAGAACTTTTTAAACCTTCTTGTCCTCGAGAGACTTGAATTATTATTCTATTTTTCAGCAACCCAACCCTTTGCTTTCCTGAACCTTTGTAACCTTAAGCTTTAAATTCTCAAGGGAATTCTCTTCTTCTTTCTTTGTCTTCTTTCAAACAAGTCAAACCAACACACAAAAATCTATTGGGTTCCCCCCCCCCCCTTCTCCTTAATGTTGGTCTTAAAAATGATCTTCAAGAATCCATTTCTCTGCTGTGGAGGCTGATGGCCTCCTCACTCCTCTGGTCACTCTGGGAAATGGGCCATCGCAGGGCCCTTGCAAAATACAAAATGCAGCCTCACATCACCTGGCCAGACATTTGGCTAGAAAATGACACTGTCAAGATGTTGATAAAAGGATTTTTGGTTTCTTGGCACAGGAAGTACATTCTTTGTTAAAATAGTCAAAATTCTCTTATAGAAGTATTTTACATACATGCATTTATGTAAATTTATTTACATACATAAGCTATAACAGGCATTTAATTTCCTTTAATCTGAAAACACTGAATGTCACTTCCCCAGGGAGAGGGTTCACCTGGCCCCTGTGCTTTGCACAGTCATATTCGACTGGGGTTTTTGAGGGGGAAACCATGTACTTGGGAGGAACAAAGAGGTTTTGATCTCTAAAGCCGGATCTGGAGCGCAGAGCCTGCCAAACCTAATGCTCCATTTATCTGCTGGATCCTAGGAGAGGGAAGGGCCGGCAGTCCTCAAAGGGTGGCTGAGCCCTGGTCAGCTCTGCTGGGGGGGCCAGCAGAGGGGTCACCAAGTTCTTCTTGGTCAGTTACCTGTCAGGGAGGGGAGGCCTCAGCCCCTCCCACAACCCACCTTTGCAGGTGCTTCCAGTGCAGTCGGCTTATTATGGTGAAGAAGACAAACCCCACAGCACAGAGCCCAGTTTTCCTTGTCTATGGCGATGATGAATCTACCCATTTCTGGGAAAGCCATTTATTTGGGTTCCCTTCTTTTATGCCATTAAGAAAATTCTCTGTGTTAGATAGGCATACATTGTGGACAGGAGTGTGCCGGAAACCATTTCATGACAAAGGAAGCTTGGCCCACTCTTACATTAATTTACTTTGTTAGCATTTTTCTTCTTCCCGTTCTTAAGTCTCGACAATCTTCCCTATGATGATTCAAGCCTTCGATTTGTAGCCTTTGCTGATTTCCGAGGGGGACATGCTCACACTGGAGAGTTGACCAGTTTGAGTTGGCTCTATTGGTCCCTCATTTTAGATGATGAATTGGAGGCACTTATCTACCCCCCAGGTCTTTCCATTGCCTCTTCCTGAGGATGCAGGTGATTGCTAGGAATGTCTTCCCTCCCAGTTCAGGGGCTCCCTTCCTATATAATCCCTTTTCTGATTCCCTAGATGTTCATGCTTTCAGTTTACTTATTGTACAATTAGATGCATGCTTGATACCTCCAGCAGAATAAAAGCTCCTTGAGGGCAGGACTTTTGTTTTCTTTCCATTTTTGCCTTAACTTTAAACATAGTGTAAATGTCTGTCCCACTGATCTCTATTCAATTTGCCGTTGATGAGCAGTACTTCCAAGAGCATCCCAGTGTCCCAAGTTTCACCGAAAAGTTGTTGTTTTCTGAGTAGGATCCCTCTTATAAGCAGCCCAGGTCTACCTGATAGAACACGACCTGGAGTCAGGGAGACCTGAGTTCAAATTCTGCCCTAGAGACTTCTTAGCCCCAGGACCCTGGACAAGTCATTTAACATGTCTGCCTCCATGTCTTCATCTGTACTATGAGACTAAGAATAGCACCCACCTCTAAGGGTTGTTGTGATGATCAAATGAAATGATACTTGTTAAATGTTTTGTGAATCTTAAAGCCCTTTGTCAGTGCTACTTCTACTGAATTCTGAGCCTAGTTCATTGCCTTCAACACTTTTCCAAAACACATAATAAATGCATCATGCATGCATACATATGTGTATTCATATATGTGTATGTGGATACACATATACTTTGCATCTAAATACTCATATATCCTCTGGTTGTCTGCATTCATACCTCTATCTTCTCTATAGCTTTGTCTACGCTTATGAGAGATGAGAGGTCGACAGATGGAAAATTGGATGAGTTGGATGAGCAGCCCATCCAACTTCTGGTCGTCATTGTCCTGGGCTGTCATACAGTGATACCTGCAGGGTTATTGAGGTTTATAGAGAGGGTTTCTCTGCTCCTACCCTGAATGATGTTAGACCATGAGGCCTTTGGAGTTCTGGGGCTTGCTTTTTATAGTTTTTCTGCCTCCATTCTCACAGTGATAGTCACGGATAGCACATTTACTTCCAGCAGTCTGCCTTCACTTCCCCTTCTAGTTTCCTTGAATTTATATAACTTGAACAAACCATAGACTTCAGTGTTAGAACTGAGCATAAAATAAGGTTAAATAAACCATGGACCCAAGTCTTAGTGATCCCCTTTGTACAAAGTGGATACACACTGGTGAGAGGGTTTGAACTTTCAGCTGTGTTAATTAAGCTTGGGGGTATAGAAGCTAAATATATGATCCAAGGAAATCCCTGAAACTCTCTCACCCTCACTTTTCTCACCTGTAAAATGACAGGATAAACTTGATTCTTTCTAAGTCTAAAATCATGGTCCTCTTGTCCTCAGGTCTGGGATCAAATCCTGTGTCACAGGTAAAGAATGTAGTTGGTCCAGGAAACCTGAACACTTGTGGGGGTGGGGAAGTGTCAGTGGAAACAGAGCAAAGGAAATGGAAGGATAAATTCTGGACTGGATGAGGTTATAAATATGGGGAATCTTGGGGGGGTGGGTTAGGGTCATCACAGTGAATAATAATGAAGTCAAGAGGCAGATCTAGCTTAGAGGAAAAGACTTGGTTTGAGAGCATGTAGGCAGAGATGTCCTGGAGATAACTGGAGGTCTGGGTCTGCAGGGCAAGAGTGAGACTGGGAGTGTAGGTATAGACTTGGCAGATCTCTGCATAGAAGGTGAAATAATATTTATGATAATGAGTATTTATGTAGTGATTTAAGATTTACAAAGTACTTAGCATATAATATAGAATTTTCTTTTTGCAACTACTTTTTGGGTCTGTAAGATTATTATTTTGAGGAAAGAGTGGGTAATGAGAAGTCTTGTTAAGTTTAGCCATGAAAGGGGGCGGCTAGGTGGCACAGTGGATAAAGCACTGGCCCTGGAGTCAGGCGTACCTGGCTTCAAATCCGGTCTCAGACATTTAATAATTACCTAGCTGTGTGGCTTTGGGCAAGCCACTTAACCCCATTTGCCTTGCAAAAAACCTAACAAAAACAAAGTTTAGCCGTGAAAGATAGTAGACAGATGGGTAATAGGGATACGTGTAAAACAGAAAAGGAGAGGAGAGGGGAGGGAGGGGGAGAGGGAGAGAGGGAGAGAGGGAGAGAAGAGAGAGAGAGAGAGAGGCAGAGAGAGAGGGAGAGAGAGAGAGAGAGAGAGAGAGAGAGAGAGAGAGAGAGAGAGAGAGAGAGAGAGAGAGAGAAGAGGAAAGAGAGAAAAAAGTTAATTTTTTGTAGTAATGTCCTGAAGGAAGGAGGAGAGAATGAAGAATTAGACCAAATGAATTATTAGGCACATTTCTATTGGGACCAATGGGCAGGTGGAGGTAGGATATGGATGCCCTCGATTTTCTTAATGAAGTAGTATCCTGGGAGATGATGGTGGGAGGAGAGAATAAGTACTGGACTGGTCATGGTGTAAAATGAGATGAGTCAAGAAGACATCAATGGAAGGACTCTTGGATGGTGGTGAGGCCTAGGTCAGGGTCTGTACCATTTACTTAGTTTATGAACCTGTACTCCTGTAACTAAGTTAAGTTCCCCAGGATAGGGACAGCTTCATTTTTATCTCTGCATCCCTCTCCCCATCCCCACCCACATCTTTGCATAGGGGCTGTCACAGACACTCAGTTCATATTTTCTGATTGCTGGATTGATTGGGAACTGAAGGGAGTCTGGCCAGAGTTAGGAGCTTACCCTTACCTGCAGGACCAGAAGCTGTTGCTTCATCCCAAAGTGGAGACTGAGACTCCCGCAGAAAACATCCCACATAGTAAGGTTCCTGGGCTCCCGACCAAGAGGGGTCACTAATTGATGCCTGCTTCAAGGCCATGGGCTGCTCAGGGGCAGTCAGAGACCTGGTCAGGTGGGTTTTCACTTCTAGATCATGACTCAGAATGCTTAAAATCCACTCTTGCATTCCCCAACTTAGTATTGATGCCTTGTCACATGTCATCTCAGTAATGTCACTAGCATGGTGGTATTCATGTTATGGGGGGGAGAGGGGTAAATTTTTGCTTCATTATTGTTACAGAATTAAACTGCTCATGGCTTCTCCTGGTAAATGACCACTTCTCTTCTCTAAGATACTGGATTATGCATGGTTGGATTTGAAAACTGACTCCTATGGGGGGCTTGAATTGAGCCCTTACAGGGAAGAGCCACTCTGCTTGAGGTCCCTGAGACCCCATTCATCAGACAGTAGTTCCCAGGGCTTTCTCTTTGGTCATTGCCCAGTTGATCCCTGGCCTCTGAACTGGTCAAGGACCTGCTTTGGGCCAATCTGTAAGTCAAGTATGAGGACTCTTTATCCCCTAATCCCCAGGAATTTATTTGTGAAATAGAACCAGAGGACCCCAGGAGCAAGGTGTTACAAAAGCAAGATTTATACTGGGAAGGAACTAGTCTTCCGCTATGGTCAGATTTTGTGAGGTGTTCATAAGGCAAAAGTAAGATGATATTTCCTCTTTGCCTTGGGGGTCTGAAGCTCTCTCCCTGCCTCGAGGCCTGGCTACCAATGAATCCCAGACAAGGAGATGAGACCTAAGAAAGGAGGCCCTTGGAGTCCGTGGTGGTCCATTGGAGGCAGGTTTGCATCTATTCAGCATTTTAGAGCTTGGCCTTGGCCAGGATGTGGTCAGAATTTGTCTGAAGGTGTGTGAGAAATTGGCTTCCTGGGAGGGGAGAGCCTGAAAATGTTCACTGTTTTCTGTAGAAAAAAAAAATGATAATTTCTACGAAAATCCATGATTTGGCACCATGGGAAATAATTCTTTTGTCTTCCCAAAGAGAAATGTTCCGGAGGGCATTTTTCTTTGTAGGTCTGTCTTACAAAGGGAGATAAATCCTTTCCTGGAAACATGTTGGGGTCACTGATTTGAAAATGGCTTCAGGTCCTTCCTTGTCATCGTCTAGGGAGTTCAGAGAGTAAGGGAGCACCAGGCAAAGTTCATGTATGAGAGGGAAAGGGTTAGTAAATGGTTGAATTTGAGCATTCTTGGCCATCTCTGTGCACAGGGAAGAATGAAGTACATTTCTTTGCTGATTTAATCATTCTTGAGGACAAGAGAACTGGTCTCCAGTCTAGAAGCAAAAAGAAAAATGGGGGAAAATGGCTACCTCAAAGGAGAGAAAATCTGATATTAACCTCATGATATACAGTCACATTTTCCTGAAAACCAAACAGCTGAATTGATGACTTCGTGATTCCCTGCCAGGTCTAAAATTCGGTGATTTATGAAGAATTTAGAAGACCTTCCTTGTTATGATTTTGAATTTTTCCACATATCCATCAAATTGAAAGTATTAAATGTTAACCATACGCCAGACCCTGTGAAAAGCAGGGGATGGAAATAAAAAACAAAACAGCCCCTGCCCTCAAGAAGCTTATGTTGTGATGGGGGAGACAGCCCAGATATTAATGAATATGCACCAAATTATTGTGTACTGAGAGTCTAGACATTAACAGGTATTACAACATGGAAGTAAGGACTGTAGATATAAAATAATCTTGGGTAGACTCTAGCAGCTGGGGAGACTGGAATCTTCCCTTGCAGAAGATTGCATTTGAACTGAGTCTTGAAGTAATATGAGGTTCTCAAAAGGGAAGGTGAAGGTGGAGAACATTCTGCATGGAGATAATCAACAAAACAAAACACACATGGAGACAAAAGATGGAGATTGTATATGAGCTGGTACAGCTGGATTCTAGAATAGAAAGGGGTTTGATGGAGATAGTCTGTAAGAAGACCAGAAGGGGGCCAGGAAGATGGGGAGGCAAGTTCTTTAAAGGCAACATAAGAGTTGATGCTTGATCCTAGAGATCAAAGGGAACCACTGAAGTTTCTTGAGTAGATGACCATCTTCTTTGTGCCTCAGTTTCCTCATCAGCAAAATGAGATAATCTCTCAAATTCCTTCTATTCCTAAATCACTCTATTAATCCAAAATGGAAGGGAATTTCCCTTTAGACTCTGACCCAAACTTTTTGGCTGATCTTACCCAGACACAGGGCAGTTGACAGATGAATCAGACAACTTAGCAAAATTCCACAATGGGGTATCCTTTGGCCTTTGGCTTTGACAGGGGTGGTTCTGACTTCAGAATCTGTGGAGCAAATTTGTTGCTTTGGGGACTGCAGAAACAGGCGGGATTTTCCCTCCAGATAGGACAACTCTTTGACTCCAAGCCAACACTATCCTTGAATCATTTGGTATCAGGGTACTAATGAGCTCTGCAGACATCTCAAATTCCTTTCCCTACCCCCCCACCCCCCAACCAGGTGTAGCTTAATCCCACCTATTTTTCTCCTAAGTAATACAGCTTTCCCCAGGATTGTAAAGAGAATTCCCCAAAATGTTAGATGAGAGAGAGAGAGAGAGAGAGAGAGAGAGAGAGAGAGAGAGAGAGAATGAAAGAGAGAATTTTGCTGACTTTTTGCTTCTTTTCAAAGGAAAGGTAAAATTCCCATCAACTATTTCTCTCCCAAGACAGACAGTTTGATTATGGACTTCTCTTGTGAATTACTTGTGGGGTTCCATGATGGGAAAGAACTAGTTTCCATTTTCATTTCCTTAGTTGATTTTGCCTACTGTTGCAAACTGTTTTGTGACTGGATGCTGATGGGTTTGATTGTAAAGAGTGTGTACTCCAGTTCGTTTTATAGCTCAAATAAAAGCCCAACTAATGCTGGAGAATTCAATGAGTCCTTTAAGACAGATCCAATATTGTAGGTACTTTAGGGAATTCTTTGTTGCCTGGTAAGATAAAGCTCTTTTATTAGCTTTAAATATACAACAATCAGATGGTTTTCTTAAAGATAAATCAAAGTCTCATTTTAACTTGCCAAGTTCAAGTAATGAAAGAATAATTACGCATAGTAGGCCCTTAATAAATGCTTGTTCAATGGATGGTTGGGTAGAGGGTTGATATAGCCATCTCCAAGGGATACTGTACCCAGAATTAGGAAATTCTCCTGATGAACTGGAGGAATAGCAGATAATCTGATTTCTTACTGAGCCTTGAAACTTTTCCTGCAACTTAATTGGCCTTTTGGTAGTTTAGAAATTTGGGGATTTAAAAAATTTAAATTAAAAAAATGTACTCTATTTAGAAATGTTGCGATATAGATGTAAATTAACTGTAAATTAATGAGGATGAAAACAAAGTTATACATATGTCATTGCCACGAGAGCAAGATAGGAAGGTCATGTCTAGACAATAGTTCCTGTTTTAAGAAAAGATTTGTTTTTGTTATTTTATTTTATGTTATTTTTTGTGGCCTGGAGGCTCAGTATGAATCAGTGTGATAAGGAAGCCAAAAGACTGAGTGAATGGAATTTTGGACTGGGTTAATATGGATGTCGCCTTGCTGTAGGCGACCAGAGCACATCTCCAGTGATGCATTCAGTTTTGAATGCCCCACTTAAAGAACGACTTGGATGAGAGAGGTCAGAGGTCAAATAAGATGATGGAGGGTCTCAAGTTAATGGCACATGAGGCTAGATCGAAGGACCAGGGAACATTTAGCCTAGAAAGAAGAGAAGACTGAGGGATGGGGGAAAAGGGAAGATCAGATAGATGCTTTCAAGTATTTGAAGTTCTATATCATAGAAAAGAGGGCAGATTTTTTTTTCTGTTTAACTCAAGATGACTGAGAAAAATGGGTGCAACCTATAGAAACCAATTTCAGATTATTGGAAGGAAAAACTGTGGGATGCGTCAGGAACCAGTGGGTTCCCCTTCACTTGAAGGCCTTCAAACAAAGGTTGGACTTCTTGGTGCAGAAGATGATTGGGGTGTGGGTTAGATTAGAAGTTCCCTCGAACCCTTTCCCATTCTGAGGTTTAATGATGCTGTGACTATGATGTCAGTGGCCATAGTTTCAGTGATTCATTCAGCTGTTAGTTCAATCATAGGTGAAAAACACCTGAGAACTCACACGGAGAGGACACACAACTGCCAAATGGTGAACATGTAGTCGGGGGAATGGAGACCCTGTGTATGGAGGGGCCTGGGACAGGAGATGATTAAGGAGTGGAGATGTGAGCAGGGGACTGGGCTTAGTGAAAAGACTGGGCTGTGTCACTGCTAACCTGGCAGAGGGAAGGGTGAGTGCTGGGGATTCACTTCTGGAGCCCCCCAACTACTCTTATGGAGCCTCAACGGGCACAATTTTGGAGCCTCATAGCCACATGTCTGGAGTTTCCTGCTTTGCTGAGCCCTTTTCCTGTTTCCAGATCTGTCCTGAGTTCAAACTCTTATTCTCTCCCCATTGGGTTTGCCTTCACCTTGTCCCTGGCTTCTGTGTTCTCATCTGCTGCTCCAATCAGGTTGCCAAGATTCCTCAAGTGGAGTTCCATTCTTCTGCTCAATAATCTTCACTGACTCTCCATTTTCTAGGTCCCAGCTCCTTATCCTGACGTACAAGGCCCTTGACACCCTAGTTCCGATGGGTGTCCCTGGATGGACCATCTATTTGAGTTGGACTGGTGTCCTTGCTGTGGTGCCTTCTGAGCATGTCCCAGGCTTTCCAGACACTGACTCCTTTCTGACCTTTCCAGTGCTTCCTTTCCTTAAGTCTGTGCATCCTCCCAGGAATAGGGAGAGGGGACTAGAGTGCTCTTTCATTGCTATCTAGTGGAACTTCCAGGATAGGAAGCTCCCTCTACCAATACAGGCCAGCACCTTCTCTAAGGACTGTCTTGGAGAATTCTTGGAACACTGTCCCTGCAGGCTGCAGATTGGCTTAGAAAACCACACATGAACATTACCTTTTATTTTGTTGAACATTTCCCAATTCCATTGGAATCTGCTTCAAGCCCCACTTAGGAGTTTTGAAGGACCCTTAGATAAGAAGAACCCCTCTGACTTGAACACTCAGAAGTGAGGCCTAGGGGCAGGATTTGAACCCAGACTTTCTTGGGTCTGTCTTGTTGCCTCTCATCCTTTGAGGTCCTCCTCAAGTTCTTCTTTTAATGACCCCTTACCTCCTCTACACATGTTTTGGTCTGATGGCCAAGAGCCCCCTAACTGGCCACTTGCTGGCATTGTTCTCCTTTGGGACACAGAAGCACTCAGCTTGGAGTGAGGGAGACCTGAGTTCGAATGCTAGCTCAAATACTGATTGTGTGTCCCTGGGCACATGACTTTGCCTCAATTTCTTCATCGGTAAAATGGGGGATGATATTAGTACCAATCGTCTAGGATTTTTATGAAGATCAATTGAGATAATATTTATAAAGTGGAATTTTCCTAGGGGATTTCCCTTACCAATGAGAGCACAGTTCTGGACCCAAAAGACAAGGCCACAAGTTGTATCCTTCCTAGGGGACAGGAAGCCTCCTGAAGGCTGAGCCTGAACCATTATGTGTCATCCTCCTCCCAGTGTCCAGTACAGGGTCTGTTAGGTTATTGCCATCCCCATTGGGTTCCTGTCCTTTTTTTTAAACAACTCACCACTGAGGCTTTTGAGTGTGGTGCCCTATCCCCGTTTCCCCCATAAGCCCCTAGTTTTGACCGAAATGTTTTTTAGACACACATACATCGAATCCCAGCAAAACTAACTGGACTTGAACAAACCTCCAGGTCCAGTCCACCCTGGGGGCAGGGATGGGGCCCTCAGCCAGGATTCTGGGGACCCTCATCCACGGAACACAGGCAAGGAGGGATTTGACAGAAGTGACCATTTCCTAGTTTCATCCCCATTCTGAGTTAATGAATTCCACCAAGCAGTTTGTCTGCAGCGCAGATTGGCTGAGAGCGTCTGGGCCCCCATGGTGAAGGGGAGAGGGACAGGCAGCTTCCAACAGCCGGCTTGGCCCTACAAACTCCTGGGAAGAAGGAAGACCCATCTGTTCCCCGAGTCTCTGGACTGACTCCATGTTGGAGCCTCCTTTCCTGGATAATCACACAGTCCCTCATCTCTCTGGTGCTCAGAGATTAAGCCAGAGAAGCCCCTTTAAAAAAAAAGGCTACCCTAGATCTATAGTGTTGAGGGCTCAAGAGGACAGATGGAGAGCTAGAAAGGACCTGGGCCATTGTGTCCAACACCTTGGGAAAATGTGGTGGGTGTTAGAGCTGGATTTGAACCCAAGTCCTTTGATCACTAAGCCTCTTCATGTTATATCACTTGCACTGGGGAAAAGCATCATTAGGGCTGGTATGGGCCCCTGATGCCAGGTTGGGATCCTTACACAAAATAGCCAAAGTCTGTGGCTGAACTGAATCCAGTTGATAAATGATAACCACAATAGCTTTTCTTTCAAGGCAATATTTTTTTCCCTCTTTTGTTTAACAATTCTTTGGTGATGGCCCAACCCAGACCCCCAACCAGTGGCACAACCCCCACCTGGAGATTGTGGTATGAGGAGGGTCTTCAGAGAAGAAGACAGAGAGCCTGGGCCAGGTGCCATCTAATTTTAGCCACCATCTCCTAGACAGGATCTCATCAGCCTGTAACTTTTAATTTTGATCATAAGAGTAAACTTATAAGGTCTAGACTTATAAGGTTTTCAAAGCATTTATCATGTGTCCTCTCCTTTGATCCTCATGACACCTCGTGTGTGAAAGAGGTGCTAATGTATTTTACAGGTGAGGAAATTGAGGTAAACAGGTCAGGTGACTAGCCTGGAGTCACACTAGACATCTAGGAAGGAAAAGAATCAGGATTTGAATTCAGCACCCCCTAAATCCACAAGTCCCACACTCTCCTCGCTATGCCACTTGGCTACTTCACCATTTTGACATTTCTCTGCCGCTGAAGCATCATGTGTTACATTAGCATTGGAGAACAAGGGAATTTAGGCTTGTTGATTCTTTGAAAACTTTATTCACAAACTTCAGCTGCTCACTGACCTCTGGAGATTTGGGGGAATATATTTTTCTTTATTATTTTCTGTCTTAAAATAGGGTTCTAGCCAGTTTTCATATCTTGGACCTCATTAGTCACAGACTGATGACATCCCTTTGCAGAATAATGTTAAATGCATAAAATAGAATATGTAAGATTTAACAAAAAAGAACAAATTACATTGAAATAGTTATCAAAACAGTAACAAAAAAAGTTTGTGGACTTCAAGTTAGGAATTCCTTGGCTTAAAAAAATATTATACACTGAATTATTATTCACCAAAAGTTGCCCTTCAGAAAAGAACCATCAACAGAACTCATGCATTTATTAATTATTTAACTGATTTTTTGATTGAGTTTAACAAGTTATATTGCTGATTGAATACTTATACTATTCAATTATCTCCTCACCCTCATGATCTTATTTGCAATGAACAACTTTTATGATCCCTATGTCATAAATTTACAGACTTAGCAACTTATCCCATTCTCAGAGGCAGCAAGAAGGAGCTGATCTTGAAGCCAGAAAGACTGGGGTTCAAGTCCTGATTCTGACACATAATAACATCTTTGTGATCTCAAGCCAGACACCAAACCACTTAGAGTTCTAGAAAATTCTCTGTGATTGTAAACTTCAGAGAAGTCACTGTTAGAGGAAGTTCCATATTTCAATGATAATATTAATAGTTAACATAGATCATAGTTCTGGTGCCCATCTCTTCTTTAATAGATCAGAGAATAAGTGAATTGCCCATGGTCACAGAGCTAGAAGGTGCCAGAAGTGGGCTATGAATTTTAGGGTTCCTGATGTTGAGTCCAGGGCTTTCCCCATTCTCTGTGAAGGCATACTGGACTCAGTCATTTCCCATCCAAGGCATCCTCAGAGGCTGCTTATGGATGAAAACGTGTTAAGAAATATTAGAATTGGGGTGGCTAGGTGGCGCAGTGGATAGAGCACTGGCCCTGGAGTCAGGAGGACCTGAGTTCAAACCCGGCCTCAGACACTTAATAATGACCTAGCTGTGTGGCCTTGGGCAAGCCACTTAACCCCATTGCCTTGTAAAAAAAAAAAACCCCCTAAAAATAAAAAAAATAAAGAAACATTAGAATTGTAGCTACCTTTTGTTTACCATAAACATCGTCTGTCCTTTGGGAGAGCTGCAGTCTTGGGAAATGGAGGTGTGCCTTACAGACCCTCAGCTTTGGAAGAATAGTGACATGAAGATGAGGACCAAAACACACCTATAGACAGTGACAAAGATGGTGGCCTTAGATTTTCCTCATATAGATACCTCCATGGTACTCCTTGCCTTCACCCCTGCTTTATAAATCTTTTTCCTTCGAGGAAACCTGGTTTTTGAGAATCAAGTTTTATAGAATAGCAATTACGCAGAAATAGTGTACTTTGTAAAAACAATTGACAGGCAAATTTCTTCAAACTATTTAACAACTCATTTTCACTCCCTAATCTGATTACTCCAAACAATCCAGTGTGAACAGTCCAATTGAACCTTATTATCCAGGGCCTCTGGCACACCATAGGCACTTGATGCTTAGTGGATCAAATACCCATTTGACAGAAGATCAAACTGACTCAGAGAGATTGGGAGGGCCCATTATTACCCAGCTTGAGTTTTAGGATTTCTCTTTCACACTAAGACCACCTTTGGGGTCACATAGCCTGAAAGTGGTAGGGCTGGATTTGAACATAGATATTTAGACCCTGAGTTTGCTCATCTTTAGTTAAATAAGGTTTTACTAAGACTCTTTACAAAAAACATATAGATCATAGGATCATAGATTTAGAGCTAGTTGAATTTGGAGGCTAATGAATCTAACCTCATTTATTTATTTGTTTATTTTTGCAAGGCAAGGGGTTTAAGTGACTTGCCCAAGGTCACACAGCTAGATCATTTTTAAGTGTCTGAGGTCCGATTTGAACTCAGGTCCTTCTGACTCTAAGGGTGGTGCTATCCACTATATCTATCTATCTACTGCACCACTGTAAATTGAGAATTTTATCTACTCTCATGTTGCACCCTCTTTCATTTTCCAAAGATTCTCTCTTCTCATCCCAGTCCTTTTATTTTCCCATCCCTCAAACCTTCCCTCACAACAATTGGATCAAAACAAATCTGCACAATGACACCTTTGCCTCATTCCTTAGACTATCACCTTTCCTCCAAGGAGGCAGAGGGATGCTGCCCAACTGAACCCATGATTAACTCATCAAACCTACAAAACTGGTAGTTATTGTGGCTCTCTTTCCTGGTACCAAGAGGTCATTTTAGTTCCTACCCTTCATAGATGCACACATTGGTCAAAAGCCATGAGAGATAGTAGGCCCAAGGGAGACCCCCGGGGAGGAGCCCATCTTCTTAGTGGTTGCATCAGGCCAGAGGCCCCTCCTGAAGAGGCACCTGGCCCATTGTGCAATGGGGTCCAATGTGGCCCAATGGACAGCTGCTAGCAATAAGGAAATGTTGCTTATGTAACCCAGCTTGGGTATCTGAGGGCTATTTTCTTGATAAAAGCTGCAACACCAGGATGTCGGTTTTATTTGAAAATCCCAACTTTCTGTTGAATGGAGCCCTCATGGCGTATCCAAGGGATCCCGTTCTTCCTCCCATCCTGGCCGCCTGCCCCCCATCCACTTGGAGAACTTGGTGGAGGCTTCCACCGTGCCGGGCTGCATCCAGCACCGGGATGGCTAGGAGCTGCTCTCGGCAGACTTGTTTTCCCATGTTTACCCCCAAGAGCTGGAGTTTGTTCTTCCCCGTAGACGCAGGTTTGTGTGTGTGCACGCCTGTACACAAGAGCCTCCCATTTGTTGAGTGATTTTCATGCAAACATCTTGGAGCGCTTTACAAAAGAATTTGAAAAATTAAACCAAACAGGATATGGGGCTGAACTGCCAAAAAAGTAAGTCTTCAGGCAGGATTTAAATTTAGCTAATGACATAAAGAGCTTAATCTGTGAAAGGAAGCGAGTCCTTGGGATTACAGAAGAAGGCCAGATCGGTGCTCCTGGCGGCTTGGGTGGGGGGCCTCCCTGGACCCTTGGGTGAGCCGGCTCCAAACTGGACCTCATGGTCAGCTGGAGAGCCCCAGGCTCAGCCTCAGTGCCCAGATCCGGATGGGACCTTCTCTTTGGGGGGGGGGGGGTGAGAGGAAAAGATGCTCACATTGGATCTTCTTGAGTGGAAATGCTTCCAAGCCCCTGCGTTGGCGCTGAGCAGGCCCGTGGCTTCCATGGGGATGCTGGCAGCCGCTTCCGGATCCTTCCCATTATGGCCTCTCTCCATCCTCCCAGCTACTGGTGGGGGGTAGAGGGCGCTCAAGCAAGGTTCAGAAAATCCCAGTGCCAATAATTTTATGGTCGGAAACCCATAAACTTTGCACAGTGTCAAAATCATCCAAGTTGGTTTGCTTTGGGCAAGAGTGGGATGGCTCTGGAGTTGGACAACCTGGGTTCAAACCCTCGCCAGTGACATTACCTCCCTGGGTCCCTTTTTTTAGGTCATTCACTTCCAGGCTTCAGGTTCTCTTTTTTGTAAGGTTGTATTAAGTGACTTTTTGGAGCCCTTTTAGATGGATGATGGTCCAACTCCTTTTCACTCTGCCCTTCAGCAGTTCATTAAATGGCCTCAGGATAAGGCAGCAACCTATGCAAAGACCTTGGCTTTGGGAGGCAGAAGATATCAGTTCAAATCCTGCCTGAGTTACATAGTCTAGGAGGGTCAGAGTCACTTCAATTCTCTGGGTCTTGGTGTCCTAACTGATAAAATGAATGTGTCCTATATGATTTCTAAGACCCCTTCAAGCTCCATACCTAGGACCCTAGGTCTTTTGCAGCCCTTGGGGCAGAAATGCGAAAAGAAGTCTGGGGGAAGGGGGCAGGACGATGAAGGAAAGGAGAGATGTGTGTGTGTGTGCATTCTTGTCCTCTCCAAGCCTGATAGTGAGAGACTCACAAGTTAATGTGAGCCTCACCAGCAATAAGGTGGTAAGCAATTAGATAGGACCAAGACCTTTGGAAGGAATTGCTAGCATCAAACTATCATCCACCATTTACAGAGTTTTTTAAGATTTGCAAAGTTTTATATATATATATAGATAGATATAGATATAGATATATATAGATATAGAGATATATATAGATATATATAGATATATATATAGAGAGATAATATTTAACTTTATCCATAATTTACTTAATAATAACACTTTGTACTATTGTCTTATTTGATTCTCACAACAACTGGGATGTGGGGGCTTTTATTATCATTTATTATTTTATTATACAGATGAGGATACTAAAGCTGATGGAAGGGGATATGACTTGCCAGTTATTCATCTAGTGAGTATCTGAAGCAGTTTGCACTTAGGTCTTCTTCTCTCAGAGCCTGGCACTCTTGAGGGCCACTAGCCAAATATCTCAAAGGGAAGTTCTTTTGGGGTAGGACTTGAACTAAATGACATATAAGATTCTGAAAATCATAATGATATTAATAATAATATAAATACTAATAGCTAGCATTTCTATAACTCATTAAGGTTCACAAAACACTTTGCATAGTATGCCATTTAATCCTCACAACAATCTTGGGAAACAGGATCTGTTATCCCCATATTATAGGAAGGAAAACTGAGATGTACAGATGTATAGTGACCTGCCCAGGGTCGCCCAGCTGCTAAGTATCTGAGACAGTATTCCAAATCCATTGCATCACCTCATTGTCTCAGCAATGATGCAAACATGAATATAAAGGCTGAATCCAATCTTACAGATGTTCAGTTCTTTCATAGCAGAGAGAGAGAGAGAGAGAGAGAGAGAGAGAGAGAGAGAGAGATGAATAGATGGAATCCAGTGGTCACAGGTTTTTATGGAGGTCACACTTGAGCTAATCCTTGATAAATCAATAGAATGAGAAGTAGGAGTGTGTGTGTGTGTGTGTGTGTGTGTGTGTGTGTGTGTGTGTGTGTGTGTGCGCGCGTGTGTGTGTGTGTGTGTGTGTGTGTGTGTGTGTGTGTGAGAGAGAGAGAGAGAGAGAGAGCAAGAGATACTGATACTAACCAGATAGATGAACACAAGCAAACACGGTCTGTTCAGTGGCTTGCCAAGGCTGCAGCAGAAAATGAAGTTCACTTAGATAGGACTGGGCCATCTTTGTCTTCAGAAAGGCCAAGGTACTTGGGCTCTAGTTCAGGGGTTTTCCAAAGCCTCAAATGGCAAATACTTGTAAAACTCCATGCACCCGTGTTCTTGAGTATTATTGATAATATAACTTATCTGAGTAATGTCACAGTCACAATGTTATTAAATTGTAAAGATGCTTTGGCAGCTGTAAAGGCTTGGCGAAAAGTCATTGAGATTCTTCTTGTCCACCTTGAATTCTTTCCTAAAATGGTTATGCTCCAACATTTCATTTTCTGGGGTTCAACTTGGTGTGTGTTTGACATTGGCACAGGAAGGAGGGTGGAGGTGGGAAGGGAAGCCTATTTTAATCAAACCTGAATGGTACGATGTCATATAACCAAATCCATTTTTCTTTAATTTGTTTGAATGAAAAATAGCTGTTGGATGAAGTCATCATGTCCTTTGAAAGCTCGTTTCAGAATTTCCCAATACATAATGAAATTCTCATTGTAAGAAAATAAATCAAACATGTATCCCCAACAAGGATAGGGCACTGGATATCTTTGAATGTATACTGAGAGTTTCCAGTCTTTAATGTTTGGAGGAAGTACTGCTATAAGAAACTCAATCTCTAAAAATTGTATTCATCTCTGGGCCATTGGCTAACTTGGAGAAATCTTAGAACCATTAATTCCAGGGACTTGGAGGTGGGAGGGACCCTAATCAATCCAGCATGCAGGGAAATGTCTCCACTTTGCAGATAGCTTGGAGATGTCTGAAGTTCCAAAGTTATACTTGTCCTTCATGAAAGCACTCTAAACCAAGAGAAATCTATGAATTTTATGGTTTGGTTTTTGACTAAGGAAGAATCTCAATCACCCCCAAAGAGGGAGAATCAAGTGTGAATTAGTTTAGTGTTGGCAGTTAATGCTTGTTGACTTGCTTAGGAAATGATTAGAAAGAAATCTACTCATTGGTTACATTTAATATAAGATTTTTACTTTCCAATCTAGTGTAATCCAATAAGCAGTTATTAAGCACCTCTTGTATACTGTGTGCTACAAAGTTGCAAAGAGCACTCTTGTCTTCACACAACTTCCACTCCTCTGGGGAAAATGTACACAGCTATTCTGTTTTAATATCTTAACATTTTTTCACCTAGATTTCTAAGGAGCAAAACAAAAACATTTCCAGAAAAGAAAACTAACATTATTTCTAACTAAAAAGCTGCTTCACCGTGGTACAAATGAATATACGTCTTCAAGCCCATATGCACATGATGAACTTTCAAAGCCTGTTGTAGTTGGATCATATTAAGGACAATTGTTTGGTTGAACTGATAGAAAACAAATGATTGGCCTCGGTTAGAACTTGTCAGGCAGCTTAGTAATGGCCATGGCATCCAGTGGAAAATCAGTTATGGTCTGTTAAGCTGAAAAAAAAAAAACCCACGTTTAAATAACCTTAAGATTGGGACAGTAGTGAGCAAAGGCCAGAAAATTTCAAGTTAAATTGGATCCACTCTCTCTATGATTTTCTTCTTACCGAGCTCCAGGAGATCACAGAACATGTTTCTTCTTTTTTTTTCTTTTTTTTTCTTCTCTCTTAGTCTCTAGTCTGTAGATAACCTGGGTCTAGGTACTGATAAATATAGATATTTATCACATTTATATGCTGATAAATACATCTATTTTTATCACATATATGTCACACACATATAAATATGGATATATTTATTATACACATATATAAATATGTATTAATATACATGTGAGTATATGTGTGTGTATATATATATATTTTTATATATATAATTATATATAACTGTTATATAATTCCACATAATTCTCTCTATATAATTCCTTATCTATACTGTTATTTATTTTGATGTCAGTATTTATATCTGTGCCTGGGAAGTTTATGAGCTGACTCCAAAACTAGGAAGTGCTCGATCTCGCCTTAGACAGAGACTGGTTGTGAGACCTTGAACAAGCCACTAATATATCTCAGGGCCCCATCTAAGACCAGAGGTAACTGATTAGGTATCAATATGTTTGGTGGAGGGAGTTTCCATATGTAGGAGTTCTCTCTACCAATGAAACCACAGGGACAGTCCTTATCCTTTTACATATAAATATTCCTGTATTTATATGAGCACATACATTTATTTGCATTTGTGAAATAAATTAATGAAGGAATCTTTGCTCAAAGGCTCCTTTTAAGTGTTTCAGGAAGATGTGCCTGGACAACTAGCATAGCTGGAGCCTCTCTTCCAGTCTTTCTCTTCCCAATCTGTCCTTTGAACAGTCACCAGACTGATGTCCCTACATCAAAGAAGAAACCACGTCTCACACCTCCGCACCTCCACCTCCAAAACCTCCAGTGGTTCCCCATTGCCATCAGAATGAGCTAGAACTTTCTTAGATGAGCAGTGAAGGTCTTCCATAGTGCACTCCACCTTGCCTTTCCAGGTTGATCCCATGCCAATCATCTCCCGGGGCATGGACCCTTAAGTCCTCAGCATTTGTGAAACCTCATACCCGTGATAGATTTCATATAGAATCACAGAACTGGAGAAACTGGGCTCCTGGCAATTTCCTAGGTTCCTATCTGGGAAAGTGAGTATGCCTCATCCCTAAGCTCTCCCTTCCTCTTCAGTGGAAATAACACCTACCTGGAAGCCAGATGACCCGGGTTCAAGTTCTAGCTCTGCCAGTGTCTGCCTGTTTGACTCTGGAAGAATAATTTAGCTTCTCTAAACTTATTTTCTTCATCTGAAAGAATGAGACTTCGGGGACCCAGGGAATTTCGTTTTTGGTGTTTGTGTTTATGACCCCAGCATTAGACTTGCAGCCCCATACCTAACCCTCATTCATTTGTTATTGATTTGGAAAAAATGTATAATGTAATTCTATTATCTAGTGCTGGGGGAGGGTGGGGATACAACCCTTTGTAAATGTTCATTTTTGCTAGAATGCTCCACCCCTCCCTGGCTTCTTTCTAGCCTCAGCTAAAATCTTTTCTTGCAAGAAGCATTTCCTGATCTCTCTTAATTCTATTGCTTCCCTCTGAGAATATCTTTAATTTATCAGACTTCTATTTTTTTTGTACCTCCCGTATGTAAGTTGACTGCCTCTGGAGAATGGGGATCATGCTTTTGGCTTTCTTTGTAAATCCAGTGCTTAGGGTAGTGCCTGGCCAATGGAGGCCATGACTAAGTAGATGTTTGTTGATTTGATTTAAAGTGCTATCTAAGTTATTAATATTGTCAGCACCCTAAGCAACTCTTATGAGACTAGAAGAGATGTAGGAGGTTCTGAACTGTATTGGTAAAGGAAGTTTCCTCACCTGAAAGTTCCCAAATCCAATAAACCACAGGTCTGGGCCTTTTCCTTATCAACACCTCACAAGTATCCCTGGATATGGTCAAGTGACATGAATGGTCTGGTCAAAGTGGTTTGGGTCAAAGCCAAGTGTGTTCTCTCCTGGAATATATATATATATATACATATATATATATATATGTATATATATATATATTTTTTTTTTGGCATGAGGAGCATCATCCTGAAACAGCTGATGGGTGCGAGTGTGTTGCTGCACCCATGAATGGACAGTGGCTTGCCAGGATTGCCCTCCACCTGCTCTGCCATCAGAAGGGGCACACTGACAACAAGAGAAAACAAGAGGTTCTTTTCAGGGATGACCATGGGTAAACTTTGCCCCATTTTTCAGAGTGCCAGAAGGCTCTGTCCTCTGTTCCTTGTTGATTGTCCTTCTGTTTATGATGCATGGGAAAAAAAAGGAGTTCCCTCTCAACCCAGTATTTCAGTCTGTCCAGAATCATCGGATGAGTGGAATTGTTTTTCTTTGTTCAACAGTTTGCTGAACACTAGGAGAGCCTAGAGAATAAAGAAGAGACCTTGGCTCTTCCCGGGGGTCCTTTCATCCTTGATGACACCAAGCAGAAAATCCTTAGTCTTGTGCCATTTTGAAAGATGATTTTGCATAAACAAAATGTGATCGTAACTAGGTTAGGGTGACTGGGGTTTTGGCCTAGAGCACTGGCTATATTTGTGCTCCTTTTTCAGGTAGGAAAGAACAGATTTTTCAGGCTCCTGGTGACTGGAAAGCTAAAATAAGGTCCGTGAAGACTTTTGATGAATAAGGTTAATTTATGGCCTCAGTATTTTGGCAGAAATCTCTATGTTGATCACAATAAGCTTAGTATGATCCAGTGGAAAGCCACTCCCTATCATGTCTTCCCTTAGACCCAACTTTGCAAAATCCAAAGCTAATTTGGACTGTTATGCCCTAAATTTCTGAGGGATGATTTCAAGGTAGGCAAATGAGATCCCAAATATGGCCATTCTTTGGTTGCTACTGGCCCTGTGCTGAATCCAAATCAGTGTAAACCACTTGGCCTTGTAAAGAGATTATTTGAAGACCATACAATCCCAGTGAAGAATACAGTTCCAAAGAAACAAATGAAAACCAAATCTTTGGATTATAAATATCTACTTCTGATTAACTTTGTTTCTCCAATATTCACAAAGGCTGTTGTCCTGTTTTATTTTAATGATGATATTAAACCATAGTTCAATATGCTAATTGAGACAGATAGATCATGTAGGAGACTTGGTGTTAGAAAGATCCAAGTTCAAATCCCATTTCAGATACTCCCTACCTATGTGAACCTGGGCAAACCTCCCTTCCCTGTGACTCAGTTTCTTCATTTCTAAAATGGAGAGATTGGAATTGATGGGCTCTAAAGTCCCTTCCAGTTCTAAATCTGGGAACCTATGAGACTATGATCATACATTGTAAAATCTGGTTCCTGGGTAGGGAAAAGTGCCAATGCTATTCCCCTTACTGTTAGGACCAGAGCACCAAGCTGTCATCTCATCTGGGAGGACTTAAGGGCTGTGTGACTTGTTTTATTGCTATAATGCATTATAAAACACAATGTTCAATTTAGAAATGACTTATTCTCCTCTTCATTGCCTTCTTTGCACATCCAAAAAGGACTCTTTGTATTTTAAGAGTTCATTTGCTCCTGCCAGTAAAAACAGCTGAAAAGTCAACCAACCACAGGTTCTGGGGATAGATGACAAGGAAGCCCAAGCAATCACCCAGGTCCCCCCCAGAAGGAGCTCACTGAGAACAGCACAAGTCCTAGCTGGTGGTTGCAAGACTGGGCTTTTGTGACTCCTCTTCGTCCTTTTTCCTGGAGGCTAATATAGTTATATTTTACTCAAAATGAAAGTCTTTATTTAAATTCAGGACTATTTGTCCTGAATTTTCCATCTGAGAGTTTCAAAGAGGCATTTTTTTCATTTCTCTAATAGAGAGAGAATTCCCAGCTATGGAAATTTCAGAGACATGTCCACCAGACTCCCAGTGCAGACACCTGTATGGATTTGACTCTAACCAGACTCATACTCAATTGTGAGTCAGGAGACTGAGGGAAGAAGCTAATCTTCCTCTTAGGGCAATATGAACTAGAGTAATGAATGTGCCAGGATGCAGTAACTACCCATACCTTAGGTTACCCTGTGATGATGTCACCATGCTGGTATATCCTTCACACAGAACTAGATACTCAGTCAACACCCCCCCACACACACAGACCCTCTTCACTCCTCCTACTTCTGTTTATCCTTGGTGGGGGGGGTCAGGAACCCAGCTTCATACCCCAGCCCATGCTCAGGCTCACAGATATCATTTATTAAGCACTCAGAATGTGGCCGGTGCTAAGAATTGGTGATTCAAATGTCAACAAGTATGGCAGGCCCTGTCCTCAAGGTGCTTATCGTTTCAAAAATTACGTTTTATTGATGTCTTTTTTTAATCACCCTAGTTTTCCCCATCTCAGAGAACAGTCCCATATAGCAAATAATATTTTTTAAAGATAAAAAAGAAAAAGAAAAGAAATGAGCACAATTAATCAATTAATTCATTGAAGAAGTACAAAAGCATGTACCATATCTAATACCTGTTGACCATTCTCTGCCACCAGGAGGTGGTTTGGGGACATCCTTTCATAACTTTTCATTGAACTTCTGTTTGTTCTTTATAATTTTGCCACATTTTCTTTTGTGTTTGTATGTGATTGTCTTTTCTGTGTGTGTGTGTGTGTGTGTGTGTGTGTGTGTGTGTGTGTGATTGTCCTTTCCATTCACATCTTTATGTTTACTTCGTAGCTTGTTTTCTTGGCTCTCTTCTGCTTTAGTTCATATAAACCTTCCCAGATTTTGGGATTCTTCCATTCCATCATTGGTTAACCATTCCCCAATCAATGAACTTCTCATCAGTTTCCAATTCTTTGCTATCAAAAAGGGGTTCTCTCATGTCTATGGGGATTCTAACCAAAAGTTCGGGGTTAAAGAATATAGGCATTTTAGCTACTTTATTTTCCATATTCCATATTCCATGTTCCAAAATCCCAGCAAGGAGTTTGCATTTAAATCGAGGAAGACATCATATAAAAAGGGACTGGAAAGATGTGGGGAGGGTGAGAAGAGAACTATTGAAGAGGAGAAAAAGCCAGCAGAGTTGAATAGTAAATGGCATGAAGCATGGTTGGAGCCCTTTATCCAGGCAGAGAAACAGTCACCAATGTGAAGACCTGTACCTAAAGACAATCTGCAACCCCAACCTATAATAATCAGGAAACATTTATTAAGCAATTATTCTATCTCAAGATCCTGGAGTTACAAAGACAAAATCCTATCAATTCTTGTCCTCAATGAGCATAAGTTCTATTGGGAGATGTAGCACCAGGCTGCTCCTTCATAACCTTTGCTTGCTGACCCCTCAGAGAGACAGCTAGGTGATGAGGTGGACAGAATGACAGACTCAGAGTCGATAATTACGGGTCAGCCCTCACCTTATGTACTCACTAGGTGTGTGACCCTTGGGAGGACCCTCTTTTTGCCTCAGTTTCCACCCCTGGAAAAAGAATGGAAAATAAAGTAGTTAAAATGTCCATACTCTGACTTAGAGCTTTTGATAAGAAAGGAGTTCTCATCAACACCCAAATGTTGATAGCAGCACTTTTTGTGATGGCAAAGAATTGGAAACTAATTGCTTCATTTGCTGGCTTCTGAGGTCCCCACCAGTTCCTAATATGTGATACTAAAATCCTCTCCACTCTCCCTCTTTGACTGGTCTACTCACCTCTATTTCTTAACTCTTGTCATCCAGTAAATAGCCACTCACCCAGAATTGTCCAAGACTACATATTCTTTTGACAGCCCCTGCTCCTGATGGGTTATTTGGGAATGACTACTCCATTAAGTAGTCCATTTCATTCTTGAGTAGTACCATTTCATTCTTCTTTACACTTAGTTACTTCTTGGTAGGCTAAAGGTAACTTAACTCACTGAGGTCAGGAAACATGGTGATCTTTATTTACATGCTTTTCATGACCTCATTTCAGTCCCCAGAGGACTGAGATCATGGAGACAAGTAGACTTTTCCATGCTTGGATGGAAAAACAGAGAGATATAGGCCAGCTGTGAGAAATGGGATAAAATTATACCTGGGTAAATGTTGGAAGGCTGACCCAGAGTACTCTGTGAAGGGCTTCACCTGGGAAGGCTCAGAGGAGTCAGCAATGGGGAGGGAGACTGGACATTGGACATTAGTACTGCAGACTTGGGAGACAAGAAAGGGGAACTGATCTAGAGACCAGTGCCTCTGGAGGCCTGGGAAATTAGACTCCAAAATAGTGGTCACTGGGGAAGAACCTGGATGCCTTGTGCATAGGAAAGAACACTGGCTCTGAAATCTGAGACCTTGAATTCTTTCTCATTATGACTGCTTATGTGACACTTAACATCTGTGGGCTTCATCTACTGTAAGATAAAGGGATTGGATTAATTGAGTTTTCAGGTCCCCTCCAGCTTGAGGTTTGTAATCTTCTTGGGAAAAAAATTGCACCCCTTATGTCAGCTTCAATAGCAAAGTCCTGTTTGCCACAGACTAGTTGCAGCTCTTGAGCACAGGAACCCAGAATCATTCCCTGAGGCACACAGGCTTTCAGACCCAGAAAGGACTTAGAACCATCCAGTCCAACTGTCTCACGGAATAGACAAGGAAACTGAAGTATGGAGAGTATGAACAGTCACCTATCAAATCAATGGTTTGAAACTCACGACTAGTACCTCACAGGATCTGTTATTACTGTTCAGTTGTTTTCAGTCTTGTCCAACACTCTGTGACCCCATTTGGAGTTTTTGTGGGAAAGATACTTGAAGGGCTTTGCCATTTCTTTCTCTAGTTCATTTTACAGATGAGGAAATAGTGGAAATAGGGTGAAGTGACTTACCCAGGCTCACACAGCTAGTAAGGGTCTGAGGTCAGACTTGAACTCAGATGAGAATTAGGGGCAAATAGTTGGTACAATAAATAGAGCACCAACTTTGGATTCAGGAGGACCTGCATTCAAATATATCCTCAGACTCTTGCTAACTCTGTGACCCTGGACAAGTCAATTCACCTGGATTGCCTTGCAAGAAATAAAACAAAGTAAAGAAAGATGAGTCTTCATGACTCCAAGTCCAGTGCTCTATTCAGGTCCTGTCCAGGTCACAATACAGATAAATGGAAATGGATTTATATGATCTTTTCATCCAAATAACTTTCTCCTTCACCAGACCATTTTTTTCCCTTAAGGAAGTCTTAGTTCTTGCTTTTATAGAAAAGCAAGGTCTGCTGTTAAAACCTCTTTCTGATTATCTATAAATGGACTAATAATTTATGATGATAGTAATAATACCAATAATAATAATAATAATAAATAATAATTTGCATTTATGCTTCATCTTAAGTTTTCCAAACCACTATACAAATATTGTCTCAGCCATCCTGGGAACTATTATTACTATCCCCATTTTATACATGAAGAAACTGAGGCTGCTAGAGTTAAGAGAATTACCCAGTCATTCAGTTAGAAAGTATCTGAAATGGGATTTGAACACATCTTTCTGACTCCAAAGTCAATGCTCTATCTACTGCAGCACCTTCACAAACACTACTTTCTAAAAATTAATTCTGTATGACTGATGAATTAATCATCAGTCACCATAATCAATCATAATGGAAGTCCCTCATCCCTTCAGATCAGGACTTTGGAATCCCCACTGGTGGATCTCTCTGCCTCTAGTGTCTCCCTATTCCAGTCTGTTCTCCTTTCAGTCTCTAAAGTGGTCTGCCTGTGATTTGATTATACCAACCTCCCCACTCAAATTCCAGAGGTTCCCTTTCCCCATCCAGGATCAAATATAACATCCTCTGGTTGACATTCAAAGCCATTCAGAACCTTGCCTCCTCTCCCCTTTCGTGTCTTTTCACACCTTAGTCCTTGACAATGGATTCTGAGCTAGTGATGCTGACTTCTTGGTTGCTCCGCTGTGGCTCCAGACAGAATCTCTGACTGTCTTCTTGTCTGGGACACTCCTTCCTCAACTCTGCCTGCTGGCTTCCCTCACGTCTCAGCTAAAATCTCACTATAGGAAACCTTTCCTACCTTCTTGGAATTCTAAGAGTTAATTCTTTCTTCTCTTTCCTGTATGTAGCTTGTTTGTATACATTGTTTGTTCGGAAAGTGGATGGAAATCAGGATCCCAAAAGATCTCAATAAACTTGAACACTAATTAGATGAAGTCAAATAGGAATAAATATAAAGTCTTTTAAAAACTGGCTTTATGAGAACTTGATGGGGAAGGTAAGGTTAGACAACAATTTTCTGTGGACATTTTAGGTTTTCCAGGTTCATTTGGTATTTCCAAGGTGATTTGGTAGCTGGCAAAGTCTGAAGACTTCACTCAGGTCTGGGTTCCCTTTTAGGAAGGATTTCACTGAGCCAGAGAGAACCCAGGGAGGATAATTAAGTGGATGCAGTCATCCCAAGTTGAAGGACCTGAGGGTATTTAGGCTGAAGAAAATAAGACTGGAGTTATCTTCAAATATTTGAAGGCCTCTTTTGTGGAATAGAAAGAGATTATGCTGGCTCTATTTATTCATGGTTATGCCCTTGGGTAGATCATAATATCACAGATTTGGGACTTATTGAGACTCTTGAGATGACTTAGCTCAATGCCCTTATTTCCCTCATCTGCAGGGTCAGGGGATTGAACCCCTTAGCTGCCATGTTCAAAGACTGTGATTCTTTAATCCTGGTGAGGCATCTGTGACCCAGAAGTCTCCCAGGCAGTAAGTATCAGGGTTAGGATTGGATTCCACATCCTGATTTCAAATCCAGGATGATTTCTCTTATAAACCCACAAATAAGCATTTTGGGCCCAGTATTGGGATAGCCTATTGGAAGGAGTCAAGAAAACAAGACACAGCTCCTACCATTAGGAAATCCCAATGTAGAAGAGATAAACAACGATATGGGAAGAAATTTATAGAAGCCTTGTTAAAAATGGCAGCCTACTTACTGACTGTAGTGAAATAGCCATGGGAACCATGCTCTGCAGAGATGTTCAATTAATGTGTGCTTATTTTTATTGATAAAATGTAATGTCCTTGGGAGCAGAAATTGATTTTTTTTGGTCTTTGATTTTCCAATGATTAACACATAGTAGGTTCATAGGAAATGCCTGTTGATTGATTGACTGATGGATGAATTAAATGAACAGTTAGAAAAGATAGAGTTTAGGGGCAGCTAGGTGGCCCAGTGGATAGAGCACCGGCCCCTGGAGTCAGAGTACCTGAGTTCAGATCCGGCCTCAGACACTTAATAATGACCTAGCTGTGTGGCCTTGGGCAAGCCACTTAACCCCATTGCCTTGCAAAAACCTTAAAACAGAAAAGAAGAGAAAAGAAAAGAGAAGAAAAGAAAAGAAAAGAAAAGAAAAGAAAAAAGATAGAGTTTGCTTCAATTGAAGTGATATAGGTAGGATTTTATAGAATCAGTTCAGAGAATTTGTGAGCTGTCAAGGACCTCAGTCACCCTGGAGTCCAACTCCTACTTGAAAGCAAGTGCCACTAGGACCCCCGACAAATGGTTATCCAGATTTTGCCTGAAGACATCAAAGGCATCCAGGGTGGAAGCAAACCATGCATCTGAAGGTGTTCTTTTCCATGAGCGGACAGCATTTCATATTGAGAAGTTTTCTGGGGCATTTTCCCATCTCAGTGCCTTTATCCCCCCACCTAGAAGGGTCTCTCTCTCCTCCTTTCTCCTTCTCCACTTTGTATTTGTCCTTTTCCCCAAGGCACAGCTGAGATGCCACCTCCTACACAAGACCTCTCCTCATTTCCTGCCTTTTCTACCCCTTTACAACTCTCTTCCTCTTGGAATCCCTGGTACAGTTTTATATTCTATCACCGGGGTATGTATTGTATCCTCTAGTAGAAATGTAAAGTTGTTTGAGAGCTGAGACTTTCTCCCATTTGTATATCCCTAGGACCTGGTGCACAGTACAATAAATGCATACATATTGACTAGAATAGGTAAGCCGGGGATCCCAGCTCCCTATTTGGAACAGATGACTTGGCTCCATGGAGAAGAGAAGGTTTGGATTGTGGGGAAGGAAAAAACTGGCCCTGTCATGAGATCCTGAAGGGAGTGGGTGGAACTCGAGGTGGGGACTAACCCCCCCATTGGAGCCTCTTTGGGTAGAAGGCTCTGGCAGCTGTTCAACATTTGCATTTACAAGCATTTTCCTGTTCTTTTGGTGATGATATGTTTTCAAGACCATCCAACCTTTACTTTCAGGGGAAAGAAGCACTATGTGGAAAATGCTCAGCTAATTTGATTTCCGTGCATTCAGCAAATTTTTGGCTGGAGTTTGGAAAAATAGACATTGGGGGATTTGAAAAAGAGCTGTTTGATGGTTTGTGAGCATTTATAATGTTTGTTATCCTCTACTGTCATCCTCCAGCCATGGACTGATGTGGCTTTGAAAGGTCTCTAGTTGGCCCCATCAGACTATCAAGGCTTCAGGAAGCCTGGGGTTGGGGAAGAGAGAAGGGGGTCAGGGAGAGGAAGAGTGGGGGAGAGAAGAGGGAATGGGTCATTGAATGACTGTATGTAAGACATTTGAGGTTCAATATCCAGATACCAAGTAACGGATTTATTTGGCCATAGGACATAGTGGGGGATCAGTAAATACTTTCTGATTGATGAAAACTCCATTAAGATGTGATTGAATTTCTCTTGGCTATGGGGTATATATCTGACCTGACCCTCACTAGAACCCAACAAAGGAGGATCCCACCTTTACTGGAAACATTCACCAACTTTATAAGTCAGACATCATGTCACTTCCAAACCCATTTGAGGGGAAATTTCTTTCAGGAACCTGAAATCTTTTTATCTTAATCCCAAGTTAATAGTTTTCATATAGATTTTGCTTTCTTCATGAATGATCTCCTTTGAAACATATGACATTTCTTAGGTAAATATTATGGATGTTATTATTTCCATTTTGTTGCCTCCAGGTCAAGAAACAGACTTAGGCTGAATGGCTTCCCCTAAATTATACTGTTAGTGTTGGAAGAAGGCTTTGAAAGCCATTTTCAACTACATCACTGCTGCTCTCCATGTCTTCCTCTCCTTTTCTGGAGCTAAGAAGAACAAATATTATTTTTGCAAATCATTAGTAAAGACAGAAATGCAAATTAAAACAACTCTGAAAGTGTATTTCACATCCTTCAAAATGAAAACGATGATTAAGGATGAGACTAGTGAGTGGTAGAAGGGCTGTGAAAAGGCTATGAAAGACACATGTACTGATTAGGTGTTAGAACTGTGATTGGGTTCAACCCTTCTTTAAAATGCTTGGGAGCTATTTTTAAAAGTCATTAAACTTTATACATCCTTTGACCCAATGATATCTGTAGACATTTAGATCCTATAGCAGATAACGGAGTGTCAGGAAGTTCTGAGTTCGCATCTAGTCTTAGACACTTACTAGCTAGGAAATCCTGGGCAAGTCACTTGACCTCTGTCAGATGTAGTTTTTTCAACAGTAAAATGGGGATAATAAAGGATTGTGAGGAACAAATGAGGTTATATTTGTAAATTGCTAATAATGATGCCTGACACTCAAAAGACATTTAATTAATGCTTCTCCTTTTCCTGTGCTCCCTTTCCTGAAGGAACCCATTGATAGGGAAGACCTGAGTATATAGTGGCATATGAGTATAATGGAATATTTTCATGCCATAAAAATGAAAAAGACAATGAATTTGAGACATTTGGGAAGACTTGTGTGCATTATATTCCTTTTTTGTTGTTCTTACTTTTTCTTATCATTTCTAAGCTTTTGTACTCTGAACCCTTCTGTCAGAACTGTGTTGTGCTTTCATATTCCTCCTGTTTTATGTTTCTATTTTTCTTCTTTTGGTGTTTTAGCAGTTTCTTCTTTCTATCCATAGGATCATATATCTTGCACTGGAAGGGACCTCAGAGACCATCCAATGCAACCTTCTCATTTTTCAGAGTAGGAAACATTGGTTGGATGGTTGTTGTTCTTGGTTCTTGAAGAGGACCAAAAGGATATCACTATGTCAAGGTCAAGGTACAGTGTGTTCAACTGTGACTGATCAGACCAATATGAGCCTGGAATGCTCTACCAAAAATATGGCCATGCGGACATCTGAAGTAGAGATGTCTCTAAATTTACTCATCTTGTATTTCTTTTGAACTATTTCAACTTTGCTCTGACTCTCTTATCATCAGAGTAGGAAACATTCAAATTGTAGAGGAGATGAAATGATATATTTGGAAATTAAGGTGATAGGAAATAAAAACTATATTAATAAAAGTAAGATTAAAATGATAAGTTGGGCAAAAGGGAGGTTTTAAGACATTAGAATGGTTAACTGGAGAAGAATTTGGGGAATTTCCTATGGAGAGAAATGATCTTCCCTTTCGCATATGGTGCTTTTGGGGACCAGAGAATGGATATTTTGGCCCTGCTGCTTCTAGACACAAAAACATTTGTGCCTCTATACTCGTTCATTAAACGCAATCTCTTTACCAACATGTGTTGTAATTAACTCTAGTTTGGGAAGTGTAAAAAGTAGAGCTGCCTGCTTTAGGGACCCATATGGTCATCTAGTCCACATGGGAATGAGTGAAAAGGGAGGAGTACAGTAAAATTCACGTTAGATGACGTGCTGATGAAGTTTTCCCCTTAAAATAGCTTCTACTTGAGTCTCTGAGACCTGGAAGGGTAGAGACCTACCCCCCCCCCCCGTTCTGTGCCAGCTGGATTCTGGGGGAGAGACAGCATGAGCATCTGGGTCCCAGGCTAAAGGAAGCTCCAGCATATCCCAGGGAGATACTAAAGTCACTTAATCAAAGTCCTGGGAAATTTGTTAGGGACTGCTGGGATGAAGAAGGATGAGAACCCAGCCAGTCAGTCAACAAACAGTTATTAAGTGACTTCTGTGTGCTAGAATGTAAAGCTCCCTGAGAGGCAGAACTGTTTTGTTTCTATATATCCCCAGTGCCTAACAGAACACCTGATCTGTAGTGGGCACTTGATGCTTTTTGGTTGATTAGTTAGCTGTTAGATACTGAGGATAGAAATGCTCTAAAATGTTATGTTCATATAAATAAATTCTATAGCATATTTAGTAAATGGGTTAATGTGGGGCAGGGGAGAAAGGCACATGCAACTGGATGGGGGGGGTGGATCTGGGCAAGCTTCCCAGCCTCTGAATGAGGCTTTCTAAGAGGAAGAGGGGAGGAAGGAGGCATGCTAGGCCAATTTGAGATTGCCAACCCCCCCCCACCCCGCCATATGTTGAGAAGCCCCACAGGTCTCACCTAGATGAATGGCGGGGGAAGAGCTGGTGGGATAGCAGCCCTGCTCTCTGGTCCAGTAGCAGGAGCTCTCCTAGGTCCCCAGGAAGGGCTCCTGGGGTTTCAAGGCCCAGTCTCCTGTTATCATAAAGAGGGATGGAGACTCCTAGACTGTCCGGGAGAATTTGGAGCAGCCAGTCTCTGGCAGCTCCAGAAAGATGGCTAATCTCCCCTTACAAACTGTGGCCCCCATGCTCTCATCTCTTCCAACAGAATTCTGTAACTTTGGGGAAAATGGGCAGTAACAAAGAAGGCATTCTTTGTCCTGTTCCTAGTGGTTTTTCGGCTCACTAAGGATCTTATTTAGGCAAAGGTGCTTGGCATGGGGAGCTTCTTAACTGCTCAGTTTGACATTTTGGTGCAGCATTGTTAAAGCCTTTGGGTTAAAAAAAGAGACAAAAGGAATTAATGCTTTTAATAAAAACCCAGCTTGTTGGACTTAAGAATTCTGAGTTTGCTTTCAACTGTGAGGGAGATTGCGTCATGTGGACTTTGGAGAAGATGCTTTCAGGGTAAATTTCTGCAGAGATTGATGGTACAAGGGGTGAGTGGGTTAAAGCTTTCCCTTCCCAAGAGTAACCACACTCCTAAATGAAGAGCCTCTTCCACTGACCTCTCCCTTCACCCTCCCCCTCTTCTCTCACTTGGGTCGGCCCAAGATCTGGAAGTCTTCTAAAACCTCATTGTTAGCTGAGCTCCCCCAACAAAGGCGGAGAGAGCACTGAAGGACAGAAGGTCAGTGCAGTGACCCGGAGGAAGATATATTAGGTTGCTGAGTCTGGTGCAGCAGCCTATCCAGGTTTGCATTTTGTGGTCCAAGAACTCAGCATATCGGTGGCAGTGCCCCCTCTGCTGGGCAGAGGATGCCCTCCAGGTTCAATACTAATTCAAAATGTCCAGTGGATAGGTTACTTAGATGAACACCTCATGTGTGCCCCGTTGCCTAATAACTCCATGGAAAAAAATTAAAAGCGCATAAAGGATTAATATCAAAATCACTTCTGAGAAATCTAACAAAAACAATTCATTTCCGGTCCTTTCTTTCTGGCCCCATTCTGGAGTAGAGTCTTGTGTACATGGTTTCTACATACATGCAAAATATATATTCTATAATATATAATAAAGTATTTTCATATAATACATACATATGATATAGAAAATTATTGTTTCTATAACATGTATATGCATACAGAATATATGGGGTTAGATATTATGTGTATATATGTATATATATTATATGACATTATGCCAAAGTATTCATTTTTCTATTAAGAACAAATTATGTGGGTAGGGAAGACACATTATTTCTCACATTTCTGTTCTCCATCTGTTTTTTTTTTATTTCTTTTTGTTGTTGTTCAGTTGTTTTCAATCATGTCTGACATTCTGTGACCCCATTTGGAGTTTTCTTGGCAAAGATACTGGAGTGGTTTGTCATTTCTTTCTCAAGCTCATTTTATAGATGAGGAAACTGAAGTAGATAGGATTAAATGACTTGCCCAGGGTCACATAGCCTGTAACTATCTGAGGCCAGATTTGAGCTCAAGAAGTTGAGGCTTCTTGAATTCAGGCCTGGTGCTCTATGTAGCTGCATAGTAAGAATAACTAAAAGTACTGGCCTCATTCTTTAATGATCTAGACCCAATATTTGTGCTTCATCTCTGAGTTCTTGAAAAGTAGCTTTCTCTAGTCAGTAGGACCTGATTTCTCTCTGCCCAAAGAGGTACTTTGTGAGCCTGACTGCTTTGTAAGATGTTTAAACCTTATTAAGACTATCTCTTTGATACTTATGATCCCTTCAATGTGGGTAATCCTTCCTTCAGCACAAATGCTCGGTTTATTCATTGACTGCTGTGCTCAGCCTGTCAGTGCACCATCTACAATGAGAAACTTGTAGGGAACCTCACCCTCTCTAGGGAAGACCCAGGCATGACTGTGAACTTGGAAGAACCTGGGATTCCATCTTTTTCTGGTTGTCTGGAGAACTTTTTTCAATAAATTTTTGATTATCTCAGTGCGTTTTCCTGTCATGGTGCAGTCTCTAATTTTGACATAAAGGGGAGAATTTGAGATTGCATCTTGTTTTCTTCTCAAAATTTTTTTAATCAGCAAAAAAAGAGCCATATTGAATCTCAGTAAGTTCAAGTCCAATGAAGATGTAGTTTACTATCTGGAAACATCATCCAGAACTCTCTAGTTGGCATTTCATATTGTCACTAATGATGCCTAAGCAATCCCCAAATTTGTTATTGTTCTTGGGAAGGAGAAGAGGGTATAGAAATCAATGTCTGCCTTGGGGAGTTCATGCCTTCTCTTTGGTGGTTTCGAAGTTCATTGCCCTCCATTTTATTTTCCTACAAAAATATGTTGTCTAGAATTGCACATAGGTTAATTACTTTAAAAGTCCTTTGATTTCAGGATGCCAATGAGTCCTTTGACATCCCACCACCATAGCTTCCTCCTTGTGAACTGTGTGCTCTTACCTAGGGACAACAAAAGTATTTTGAAGATCACCTACTTTCTTTGGTTCTATTTGATTTTTTGGATGTGAATTCAGAATTTTCCAACTCTAGTCCTTCTTGGCACACCTTAAGAATTCTACACTTTTTAGGCCAAATGATATTCAGACATCAGTGGAGAAAGTTCCTTGTAGACAAGTGGTTTTATTTGATTTCTCTCAGAGCCATATGTTTTAAGGTCATCTGGGGACTTGAAGTGATTAATATAGGATTTAACCTTGAAGCCAAACTCACTTCTCTTCAGGAGATATAATTGGTTTGGGGGTAGATGGAACCAAGTTGGATTTAAATATTTTCCTGAAAACTGGTTTGTTAAATATCAATTGTTCTGCATGTTATTGTATTAGTGTGTGTTTAATGTAAAAAAAAAAGTAGACATTTCCCTTTAATATTAATCCCTTCCCTTGGAGAGTCCCCTCAAGTTATCTTGAATGTACCTTGTTCATAGTTGTTTGCCACTGGTCTCCCTCATTTTTTTGTATTTAGTTTTTTTCTAATTTCAACACAATGGCCATAGATGTAGATCTGGTTGGGACCTTAGAAGTCATTGAGTTCAGCTCTCTGATTGTCCACATTCACAAAATGTTAGGTGACTTGCCCAGGGTTACAAAATTAGTGTCTGTCTGAGATTGGATTTGTACTCAGGTTATCCTGGCTCCTTGTCCAGTGCTCTCTCCACTATATACATTCCCTCAGTAATCTGTCATTTCTTTGATCAGTTTAAACTATTTCCTTTCCTGGCACAGATCCCACACCCTCCACTACTCAGTGATCCAAGACCCCACTAAAATCCCATCTTCTACAGGAAGCCTTTCCCCTCTTCATACCAGTGTTTTCTCCTTTTTTAATTATTTCCTATTTATCCTACATAGTACTTGCTTTATATATAGTTGTTTGAATGTTGTTTCTCCCATTGGACTGGAAGTTCCTTGAGGACAGAGATTTATCTTTTGCCTCTTTTTGTATCCCCCACATTTAGCATAGTGCCTAGCAAATAGTGGGTACTTAATAAATGTTTGTTGAATGAATGAATGAATGAATGAATGGTCTTTGAGAGATACCATGAGCCAACCTAGTCGGAGTCTGTCTGGATTGAGGCAGAATGGTCCCAGGTCAAGAGGACATGTTGAATTCCTGCTGTGGTAGGAGTGGCCAGCTCCTACTCCCCAGACTCCAAAGACTGGATCATCTCCTTTCCTATGATATGGCAGAGGGAGAAGACTCAAATTCTAGATGCAAATATATTTGTAAAGTGAGTGGGGAAAATGAAAAGTGAGTTTTAAAGTTCCATAGACCTCTATATACTGTCAGCTGTGCTTGAACATCCAACAGCTAGTAAGTTATGTTTTTAATGGAATAAGGGTTTTCCTTTTGGGTGATTTTCATAGAGTAACTTGGGTTGTCCAAACATACTCTAAAATGCATTGGGGATTATGGTTTCAACACATGCGAGCCTAGGGCCAAAGTGTGAGTAACACATGAGATCTTGTTCCATTTCATGAAAAGCCGCTGTTTTGTGGCGTAATCCAAAACATATCCGAGTCCTTTAGATTCCTATCAGGGATTACAGCTTTGGGTTCTCCATTTATGTGATTACTTAAAGCTCATTAGGAGTCTCAGCCATAGCTTAAGGGAATGGATCCTAGAAAACTGCTGTTGGCCTTGGGAAAATGGCGGGGATGTTTGTGCTGTTCCTGTGTTTTTAATTTATCTCCATTTTATTCCTTGATGCTTCCAATGGATAGAACCTACTGCTTTCCCACAATAGCTGAATTCACAAGTTTATTCTAAGGAACTCTTGGACTATTTCAATGAGAATGAGCCCAACAAACCCCAATAACAGCAGAAAGCAAAAATTCCAAGGTGCTATTAGGCTAATCCAATTACAGGGTTATAATCTGTCTTCAGAAGGCAACAAACTGCAGAGCAAAGAGACTAATTTTATAAAGCACGTTATCCTGAATGCATTGACTTATAAATATGTTTACTTCATTTTGCTTTATATGAGCAAGGGAATGGTTTAACTGCATTGTGGTTTGTGTGTGAATGTTGTCAAAACAACAGTCTGGAAATACTTAGAAATTTTTTAAAATGTTCAACTTCTAACCAGAGAAAAATTGGCAGAAGGAGTAGATAGATATATGGAGTAAAACATGGAGGTAGTGATTGGAGTTTCCCCATCATGGAACTTCAGAACATCTCATTCTCCTGCAGTGGCTGTGATTTCTGATTGTTTGAGATGTCTGTCTGTCTGTCTGTCTGTCTGTCTGTCTCTCTCCCCATATGACTCAGTAACATCTCAAACTCACTATTTCCTAAACTGAGCTGAAGACCATCTGCTCCCACCATCTAAGGCTGAATGGCAGGATGGAAATATCCCTCACCAGTGGGCTTGGGAGTCAAGAGTGCTGGGTTCAAATTCTGTTTCTGTCATTTGCCATCTGTGTGACCAGAGCAAGTCTCTCAACCTCTCTTGACTCCCATTTCCTCATCCAGAAAATGAGAGTTTTGGTCTGAATGGCCTCAAACTCCCAATCTATGGCATTATCTCATTTGTAAACACTGGTTCAATTCCCACTATGGATAGACACACACTTCAGTGTGCCTAATGTTGATGCTGTAATTCATATATGCTCTTCTGTGGTCAAAATCCTGATCTTACTGACTGCTCTTGTTCTATTATTTTAATATCCAGTTACCAAGCCCTCTCAGCCAGCTTTTCCTAGGAACTCTCAAACCCCTGTCCTCCTCAATATGCCCACTACATTATCCTTACATCAGCTATAGATGTCTACATGTGTTGTTGCTCAGTTTGTAATCATTTCTGAATTTTCATGACCCCATCGGGAGCTTCTTGACAGTGATACTGGAGTGGGTTGTTATTTCCTTCTGCTCATTTTACAGATGAGGAAGTGGAGACAAATAGGGGGATCATGCAGGTAGTAAATGTCCATGGACAAATTTGAAATCAGGTTTTCCTGACACCACACCCTGCCTAGCTACCCCGGGAAGGGACCTCAGAAACTCTTTGATTCAAACTCCTCATTTGATATGTGAGCCAAATGAGACTCGGAGAAGGTCAGGGGTTTGCCCAGGGCACACACCTAAGGGGCAGAGCCAGGATCTGACACTATTGCACAGTTCTTATTGTTCAAGATCCACGTTCATTTTCTCATTTTATTCCCACATAAACCTGTCATCTAGGTCCTACAGATATTATAAGTCCATTTTAAACGGAGGCAAACTGAGGCGCAGGGAGAGAAAGAGTCTCAGTCATGATTAGGCAGCTGCTACTAGGATTCTGCTCCAGGTCCCAAACTCAGCTCCATATCTGCAGACAATGATGAATTTCCACAGTCACCCCTGAGGGCTATTGCCCAAAATGTCTATAGTTCTGATTAGCTGCTAGGGAGGGAATAGTGGGCAGACACCCCCCACCCACTTGGTAAGATCCCAGGAGGGGCAACTGAGAGGAGGCAAAGGGGGAGGGGGATGGTGCCAAGGGAGGGAGCAGAGGAGTGTTGATCCATCACATCTAGATTGCAATGGTATTTGTATGCCTGCTTTTATATTGTTCATTCAAATGGTGGTGTGACACAGCTTTATCTTAAATGAAGAATGGAGGATGTAGCCATGTCTGCCTGAGAACCTGAAAATATTTTACCTGTGAGAGGAAGAAAATGAATGGACTGTGTTGGAAATGGAAGACCTGGGTTCAAGCTTTGGGACCTGAAACAAGTAATTTAACATTTTGGAGGCTGTCTCCTTATTTGTGTGTGTTTTTTAATTTAAAATTTTATTTTTTTCAATTAAAAGATTTATTTTCCCTCCCTTCCACCTCCCCTTTGGCCCCTGGAAAAGAGAAAAGAACAATGAAGCCCTGTTACAACTCTGCCTAGCCAAGTCAAACAAATTCCCTCATTGCTTGTGTCCAAAAATGTTGCTTCATGCTTTTTCTTAAGTCCTTCACCTCTCAGTCTGGAGATGGAGAGCATTCATCATCACTGGGCCTCTGGAAGCATGTCTGATCATTGTCTTGACCAGAGTTCTTAGGGCTTTTGAAATTATTTGTCTTTAAAATGTTGTAAAATGAGATTTTACATATAGCTATAGATTATAGATATAGATATATGGATGTTGGTCTGTCTATATCTATGTCTATCTGTGTCTTTCTGTCTGTCTAGCTAGCTATTTATCTATCTACATATCTACCTTTCTACCTATTGGTTTGTCTGTGTCTGTCTGTCTGTCTGTCTGTCTCTCTATCCATCTACATCCATCTACTTTTCTACCTATCTCCTACTTAATCTCTCTGCTGTATTTCAATCAATCGGTCTATTCCTCCATCCATCCATCTCTGTTTCCATCTATATGTTATCTACATTAAACATTTATTAATCACCTACTATGTATCTGGGACTTTGTTAAGAGTTAGGGATACAAATATTTTAAAAAGGCTTCTGTGCCCTCAAGGAGCTTGCAGTGCAATGTGGAAGACAATTGGGAAAGGAAAGTGGAAAAGTATGTACATATGTGTGGTGACTCGGAAGGGGACCTGAGACATGGCTATGATGGAAAAGCCAGAAAAATCCCAAAGTTGTGTGGCCAGATGAGAAGTGAGGTTTAAGATTTGCAAAGTATTTTACAAATATTATCTTATCCTCATAACAAGTCTGGGAAATAAGTGCTATGATTGGCCCCATTTTGCTGGTGATGAGACAGAGGCAGGTAGAGGTTAAGTCACTTGACCAAGGTCATATAACTAGGAAGTGTTTGAGGTCACAGTTGAACTCAGATCTTCCTGTTTCTACCAGGTAGCCCAATTCTGATATTCATCATATATGCCTTAAAGGTTCTTATGAAACTCAAATGAAATAATTTATTGAAAGTCTTTTGTCATTGAAAAAGCACTATATAAAAATAAACAATTTTCTAAGCATCCCCAGAAGATTGATTTTGTACAAATCCTGGTGGATTGATCTGGAATCTCCTAAACTGTAGTGGCCTTTAGATCCTTGGTCTTGCAAAGAGTCTGGTTATTAATAGCCTTTATTTATTGGAATCTTATGTTTTGGTTGGACTCTGGAGCTGCAAGAGACCCTGAACATAGCTATAATCGATTACAATTATTTTGTGAAAGACCATCTTGCCTCATAAGCTTAACACACTTATGTTGATGCACAAAGCAGCTGACCCCTCTTCAGTTTCTCCCTTTGGATTTGGACTTTTAGCCTGGCCCCCAACATCAAGCCTTTGGAAGCTTAGAGCCATGCTGGACAGTCAGAGCATGAGTGAGTATTCGTTTTGGAAAATTCCATGTCATCATGCTACCTAATCATTGTCTCCACTTTCAGACTGCACGGACTTCCTTTCCATCCCACTTTGGGGCACCATTTTCCAAAGTCTCTGACTTTCTAAACCCAATTTTATGGGTATGGTCCAGTGAGCTTAAAAACAAAATTTCTGAAAGCCCATGTGTTTCGAGGTACAATTCTTTTCCTCAGAGGCTATGTAGCATATAAAACAAAAAGTCTGTGTCGTATAGTGAATCTGAAAACAATCAACCAGCCATCCCCCTGTTCAAAGCAAAATTGTGCTAGCTTAAATTTATCAATAAAATCAATTTTCTTTAAAGTGCCATTTATATTCCCTTAATTTATGGTTAGGGGAATTTTATTGGAAATATCACCCTAGGAATTTTTCCGTATTTGTACCTTTGACTTGGGGATGTGATTGAAAGAAGAACAAACCATGTATTGTATACCACATCACAATCTTCAGGAAATTAGATGTTTGCATGGGGTTTAAAAATAATAAAGTACTTTCATTACAACACACACATCTTATTAGTTTCTCCTGGGACAGCCACTTTGTGGAGAGAAACCCTAAGACTCCTTCTGAGTGTACCAGCAAAATTGCCTGGTTATCGATAGGAATAAGGATCAAGAACATTGATGGACCCCACTAATTGTGTTGTATTGACTATTCTTCTAATGATACAGGTTGCAATCTTTTCATGTCTGCTCATCCTGAGTATGTATCTCTCATTAGTGTATTTACATAAATAAACACTTAAATGTTCAATAGGGTAAAGCCTAAAATGCTGAACCTTCTTAAGACTTCCTTATATTTTGTGGATTCCCTTCCAAGGGAAGGAAAGCCTAAAGCCTTTCCATAAGCTCTCCCTTCTTCTGAGTATATGGACTACCCATCTTTTCTAGTCATATGTGAACTGTATCATCTATGAAGGAGAAAACTGAATTATACTAATGGACCACCTATGTTTATAGATTTAAATATATTACACAATAGTATCTAAGGCAGGATATGAACTCAGATCCTGCCACCAAGTCTTAACAATGAACCTACAAAAACTGCTAACTGGATTCAAGTCTTTGCAAATGAAAGTAGTTTTCCAATTCAGAAGAAAGCTTATTTCACAAGGCTTAATCCTAATACCAAGGAACTCCAATTCTTGGTTATTTTTATATCTTTAATCAAAGAAGGCCTTAGCTAAATAAGCAAATGATTTTAGGTTTACTTTCAGTACTAAAGAAAACCAAGTGATGGATTATTAATTGTCCTTCCCTGTTACTATCTTCAGCTTTCCATTAGCCTCTCCATGGTAAATCTCTGGTTTTTTTAAAGACTCAGATCAAACCATCCTTTCTTCTAGAGGTCTTTTCTGGTCTGTTCTCTCCCTCTGAGATGACTTTCATTTTGCACCGATTACGACTTGTATGGAAGTCATTGTCTCCTTCATTAGGATGTGAACTTCTTAAGGGCAGGAACTTTGCTTTTGCCTTTGTTGCATCCTCATTCTGCATGGGCACCTGCCACATAGTAAGAACTTAAATTCTTGTTGATTGACCTTTTGGAATTTGGTTAAGTTGAATATCTCTAGTGGTTATCTGTATAGGAATTTGTTAACTCAGAATACCTATAAGAAGTCTGTCTTCATATTATTGAATTGGATATTGTGGGCTCTAATGACCTGACTTTTTCCTCTCTGACCTCTTCATCTACTCACTGTGTGTGCATTTGTGTTTGTGTGTGTATATGCTCATTTTTTTGTTTGTTTTGGTCTCGTTTGGTTTAGAAAACAGGAATTTGGGCAGCTAATGGCAACCCAGACTTCAGACTCAGTGAGTATTTCATTTGGTATTTCACTACAGTTGCTCATGTTCCAAGGATCACCATGTTGTCTGGATTTGATACTTAAATTAAGCTAAAGAGGGAACTCAGAATTAAAGTAAATTGCATTAATTGGATAGAGTGAGAAGTGAAGCCAAATATAAATTTGTGGAACTCAACAGTCAATCAAGCTCAAATTTTCC
The DNA here is from genome assembly GCF_037893015.1 of Macrotis lagotis. Classification (NCBI taxonomy): domain Eukaryota; kingdom Metazoa; phylum Chordata; class Mammalia; order Peramelemorphia; family Peramelidae; genus Macrotis; species Macrotis lagotis. The sequence goes on from NC_133665.1 coordinate 190,178,895, forward strand.
TAAATTTTCCCCACCTCAAAACAAAAACAAACCAAATGAACAATTGCAAACTACCACCAAACCCATCTTCAAATCAGTTTGAGATGGAGGTTAAGTATTTAAAAACATTAAATTGAAATCAAACTTGAATAGAACCCATCTGATGTCACATTCACTGGAATTGCCAGAAAGTTAAATACAAAATGGCAGAGATTGGGTTTTGCTCAGGTTTAAGTTGGCATTATGATCCACTTTATTTTCTAAGATCAGAGTATCTGTCATTCGTTTCTGCTCCTTTCTTTATGGTGCCATCAGCAGCTCCCTTATGTCTACCTCCTCCATTCATATCTGGTATGGATTCAGTCATCTGAATGATTACTGTTCAGTTGTGACTCATGTCTAGGATGATTTTTGGGTTGAAGTCTCTGATTTCATCTGCGTTGAAAACCCTGGTGTTGAAAGTCCTTCCCTTAATGTAGACTGGTAGCTTATGAATAACTTAAAGGACATTGGGCTATTGAGAAGTTGAGTGACTTGTTTACTGACAGTATGTGTCAGAGGCAAGGTTTGAACCAAGGTTGTTATGCTTGACCTCATCTTACTTCTCTAGGATATTAGAACCATCACTTGTGCCTTGGAAGGCAATAACTCTGGGGAGTATGGGTCTTTCTTCATTCTGATGCCCAAGAAATGACTTCTATTCTTGGACATGGTGAGACCACAGCGTTGATGAGTTGACCTTCACCTAAAGTAGTATCTCCAAAATATTCCTGATAAGCAGTCATTTAATCTTTTCTTAAAGACCTCAAATGAGGTAGGGAGTGCCTTACCTCCCACTTTTGAAGAGCCTCATCTTGGAAAGCATTGAACACACTCACCAGGGACATAGATAGCAATCATCGGTGTCAACCCCTCCTGGCCAAGACCTCTTATAAATCTTCATGGGTCAGAGGACTGGTGATCGTCTATGGCTTTGATGTGATGTCTGTGACTGTTGATAGATTTTGGCACTATCTGTTGACTAACTTTCCTTTCACTAGGCCACTGCCCCAACTTTTTATTCTTTTTGATTCTATGTTTTTTTCTGAAGAAAAATCACCAGTGTTTAGCATAGTGACTGACACATAGTAGATACTTAATAAATATTTATTGACTGACTGATGTTCTTTGTACCACTTTTCCCTGTGTAATCTTCTCATTCGTAAAGTGTTTCAACTTTCCCATGTTCACTGTGCATTGTGGACCTTTAATTGATTTGTAACATGAATTCTCCATAAATGAGTATTCCATGATATTTGCCTTATACCATAGAGTACTATTAGAAAGTGTGTGTGTGTGTGTGTGGGGTGATTCTACCCTTTTCTCTCTGTATTGTTTTCTAGTATCTGGAAAAATAAGTCAAATTATTCATTACCTTCTCACCTTTCATATGTGTGACAACAGAGCCTTTATCATTCTTTGACATTGCAGGCATAACTGCTTCTCCCAGTTCTTTCTTTGCTTCATTACCATTTCTATTTCCCCTTGTGGCTCATCAGGAACTATAATGGTGGAGTCCAAAAATCACTGCTTCACTATCCCTGATGGAAAACACTCACCCACACACACTGTGTTTGAAAAGTTTTGACAGATCTTTTCCATTTTTCATCTGCTTGTCATCCTTCTTTTGGTTTTTATCCTTAAATGCTCTGGCTTAATTGAGTTTCTTTTCTTTGTCTTAAGTTACTGTAAATAATCACTGCCCTCTGCTCCTTAGTTTCTGTTGGAGAGCAACTGAATAGGCTGAAGCCTCACTCAGAAATCCCTTCTCAGTCATTTCAGGGAGTAGCAGATTTTGACAATTGAAAGCACCCACCTCTACTACCCTGATCAAAATAAAATCAAAGGATAAAAAAAAAAGTGTATCTATTTTACTTCCTTTTCAAAACCAAAGTATATGGCAGCATCTTTTAAGTAGGTGTAAGCATTGAACTCTGCATGGGTGACTGGTCAAAAAGAATGCTTAGTGGGTCTTTATGGAGAAGTTTGCTCCATTTAAAAATTTCTCTTCCTCCTCCTCCGTTCTTTTCTTTCCTTCTTTCATGCAATCCTTTAATGTGGTTCCCCTCATTCTAATCCGCTGAAACCGGAAAGCCATGGGGGCAGGAAGGGAGCTCTCCCCTTGTGAATAGCAGCTGCAGCGACATCATCCCTTCTCTTTCCTTTCCATATGGAATTATGTGGCTGTTGGTCTTTGTTTGTTTGTTCAAAATCACAACCCATGGAGGGCTGTGCTGATCTTAATTATAATTACTGGCATTTCCCTAGTGCTTTAAAGTTTGCACAGCACTTTATACACTTTATCTTTGTTGAACCTCACAATAGCCCTTGAAAACCAATTCTGTGTATTTCCTCATTCCCATTTTACAGGTAAAGAAAATGAGGTCAGGAGACTTGCATAGGACCAACCAGTTAAGAAGTATCAGAGATGGGATTTGAACCCAGATCTTATAGACTAACCATTTGACTATGTTGCTTCTGAGCTTTCTAAATTCATTATTGCAAAATATTTCTAATTGTGCGTTTGTGCGTATCCTTTTCTAAGATATTTACATGAGTAGCATCTTGGAAAGTCTAACCTATAAATGTCCTTACCGTTTATACATTTGCCAGTTTTCAAATTGCTTACAAAAATTTGCTGTGGTTTTACGCTATGGATTATAGTTTTATCATGATCACATTCATTTAGTCATTTATCTCAAGCCTTGAGTCTGAGAGTTACACAAAGTGGCATCTCAGTGGCCTTGTAGTCAAACTCACAACAAAATACCAAACAAACATTTTAGTGTTTATGAGCTGTTTGTATATTTTAGTCACACATTCAATTTCCAGCTGAATCTTGTTTCTTCCTTCCCAACAGAAACATCTCCTCCTCTCCACTCACACACAACCAGACCAGCCTCTTCTTCATCCTCCACTCAGCATGTGAAGCAATCTTCCTGAAGGACAGGTCAATCCTTTACTCAATAAACTGCAATGGTCCCTTTCTGCCTTTCCAGCCCGTATACACTACTCTTAATCTTGTATTCTACAATACAACTATATGGCTCTATTTGCAGTTTTCTGAACACAAGTCTCTACTATCCATCTTTGTGCCTATGCATTGGCTCTCCTTTATCCCTGGAATTCTCCCCCTGTTGACTACCACCTCTGGACAACCTGGCTTCCTTCGAGATTCAGCTCAAATCCCATCATTTTGAGGCTTTTTCCCAGGCCCCCAATTAGTTACAGTATCTAGTACTTAGTGTTTAATAAACACTTATCAAATGGTTGACCTTTACGAAAATGAATGTTATATCCTTAATTGAACAGGTGACTCTTTCTTACTAACATGAAGCTTTTATTGATTTTTCATCATTTATCATCATCATCATGGATACTTGTTGAATGTGGTTGATGGGAGAGGTGGCCATAAGTGAATTGCTTCCATAAAGGAAGGAAGGAAGGAAGGAAGGAAGGAAGGAAGGAAGGAAGGAAGGAAGGAAGGAAGGAAGGAAGGATGGATATATGGAAAGAAGGAAGAAAAGAAAGAAGGAAGGGGAAAGAAGATGGTGTTCAAAATTCCAACTCTGCTTCTTGCTAGCTGTGTGATCTTAGTCAAATCACTTAACATTTATGGGCCCCGTTTTTCTACATATATATAAAATGAAAGCTTTGGACATTATGACCTCTGAGATCCCTTCCAGCTCTGAATTTCATATGAGCTAAAAAAGGGTCCCAGCCATAAGTCCAATGATCTCATAAAACACCCTTTCTCATTAGGAATTTTTAAAAAATTATTTCAGCATATGCTATTTTGTAACCATAAATCATGTTGTTGGATGGGTGAGTAAAATATCTTCTACATGGGCCACCATGTTCAGTGGATAAACTGTGATTGAATGTTAATCAGCATATGTGTTTATACTTTATAACAATATGCTTATAAGTTGTTTGACCCTGGCATATTCATTTTCCCTTTTTTTTGGAACTCAGTCTTTTCATTTGTAAATTGAGGAGGTTGAATTGGATGATGAATAATAATTTTTCTAGGTATTAGAACTTTTCATCTGAGCATAGCTAGATCCCTATTAGTTCAAATTTTTTAAAATAATAATTTTTATTAGTGTTTTCTATTTCTGACAGCATCCCTTCCCTACCCTTCCCTATGAGCCATCCCATAGGACAAAGTGTTTTGTTCTGTTTTTTAGATAGTATAATCAAAAGTTGCACAACTGATTGATGCATTGAAAAAGTTCGCATACATATCCCATGTGTAATATTTATGAACCTACCTTTCCACTTCCTCCTCCAAGGGTTGGGTTTGGACTGTCTCCTTATATGTGTTCATTCAAGTCCTGATTTGATCTTTATAAGTTTTTACATTTACTTTTGATATTTTGGTGTGTGGTTTTTATTTCCATTTACATTATCTTGACTACATCAATGACATAGATCTCCCCTTGCAAGGCTATATCATTTCACAGTTTCACCAACAATGTATTAGTGTGTCTGTCTATCTTTCCACAATCCTTTCAACATTGTTACCATTTTAAAAGTTTTTTTTCCCCTAGTTTGCAGGCTATGAGGTAAAACTTGAGTGTTTTGTTCTTGTAGTTCTCTTATTGAATTGAAACCTATTTCCTTATGGTTGTAATAACTTTGCAGTTGTTCTTTTGAGAACTGTTTGTCCCTGTCTTTCAACCATTTATCTATTGGGAAATGGCGATTAGTCTTACATATATTTATTAATTGTTTGTATATCTTGTATATCAAATTTTTCCTGTCACTTCCCTTCTTGTCCTAGATGTATTAATGTTGTCCTAGAGAGAAGTTTTTAGTTTCAAGTGATCAAAATTGTCTACTTTATCTTTTGTAATTGCCTCATCTCTTTATTGGTTCAGAATACATTTCTTACCCATAGTTATGAAAGGTATGTGATCCCTTTCTGTTCTAATTTTTATAATATGTAATATTTAATATTAAGATCATATATCCATTTAGAATGTATCGAGAAATATGAAATATACAGTCTGCCAGACTGTTGTCTAGTTTTCTCAACAGTTTTTATCAAATAGGGAGTTTTTGCCTAGGTAACTTTTGTTTTCTGTTTTATCAAACAGTTGTTGAATTCTAATGTTTCTCCTTTTTTAAGTCTGTTTCATCAATCTATCTCTATTTTTCTTAATTAATACCAGATGGTTTTGATAACTTTTGCTTTTTTAATATAATTTGAAGTCTGAAAGTTCTATTTCCTTTTTGTCCTTACTTCGTTTCATAATTTCCCATGATATTCTAGTTTTTGTTTTTTCAAATGAATTATGATACCATTTTTATCAAGTTCTGTCAATTATCCTCTAAGCACTTTGACTGATATAACATTAAAAGTATAAATTAATTCTGACAGTATTGTGGCATGAAAACCCAAGAGAACTGATTATTCCTCCAGCAATTACGTTGTTTTTTAATTCTTTAAGGAGTGCTTTGTAATTGAAGTCTTTTTGTGTTTTGAGAGGTTGAACTCCAGATGTGTTATGCAATTTGTAGTTTTTTGGAATGTATCTCCATTTCTATTATTGCTTTAATATTATTATTATTTTATTATCTTTATTATCTAGAAATGTTGTTGATTTTTGAGGATTTATTTTGTAGCCCATAACTTTGCTGAAACTATTGTCTCAATTAATATCTTGCTGATTCCCCTGAGTTTTCCAAGTAAACCATCATATCATTAATATATAGGACAGTTTATCTCCTCTTTACTATCTTTATATCTTTAATTTCATTCTTTTGTCTGATCACATCGCCAAAAAGTTCGACAAATAGTACTAGGGAGAGTGAGCAATCTTGTTTCACTCCTATATTTATTGGTATAGTTCCTAGTGTATTCTCATTGCATATGATACTTGATCTTCATTTTAGAGAGATTTTTTTAAGATTTTTTTTCCCAAAAAAGATCTGTGTATACTCAAACTTTGAAGGGTTTTTAGCATAAATCAATTTTGTACATTGTCGAAGTGTTTTTTCTGCATCTATTGAAATGACCATATCTTAGACTCTTTAAATCTAACTTGATTTTTTTAACTTAAATTGAGAAATTTAAATTCTGGAGAGCATCTTTTTTTCTGAATAAGCCTGTTTCTTTCACATTAAAATTTATTGATCAAATATATCTGCACTCTTTGATTATTTTCTTCAAAACATCAAGGTATTTGATATTTTCTTCACTGGCCACTTCTCCAGTAATTTTAACATTACTATTTAACCTGATTTTTAAAATGATCAAACCAACCAAAGTTTGCAGAAAAATTTCTTCAGTCTCCACTTCATTCCTATATTCTTTCACTGTTTTAAATAAACTTGAATCTTTTGTCTGACTCATTGCTCTGCTAAGAGGGGGTGTGCTGCTGATGCCAGTTCTCTGTCCCCAAAACTAAAAGACATTCCATTTTTGTCACTGCAGTGCCTCTATTCCTTTTAGTGGTTTGCAAACCTCAGTATGCTGGTGAAACTATATCTTTTTCATTTATTTCACCAGTGGGTTTTATGATATTCTGTACTCTAGAGTCAAGTGTTCTGACATTGTCCTATTTTAAAGTTACTATGAACATTCTATTTCATCAATTTTTGTTCTGAAGTAATAGCAAACCTCTTTTTTGCTCTTTTTCTTCCTCCTTTTCCTCCTTTTCTTTCTTTGCTTCTTCTCTTCTGCCTGTTCCTTTTTCTATTTTTTTCCTTCCTTTTGTCTGTTTTTAAGGCCTTTAAAAAATAATTAACACATCTGTTGGTAATGTGTATGGAGCAGCCCATCTCACCCACATTCAATGACAGAGAAGTGCAAACTGACAATGTGGTGGTGTTAAAACACTTACCTTTTCTCATTAAGTAAATTTTGGCTCTTACATTCAATGTGACCCGTCACTATTTTAGATCCCACTAAGTCAAATTTTGCATTATTTGAATTCAAATTAATTGAGGCCCATCTGCATAAAATCCTACCATATTCAATAGGCTCCCCCTTTTCAAATAACAAAAGAGACACCTCTTGAAAAGATAGTGAATTATAGGACAAGATTGGTTTTCTGCTAGATATATTGTTGTGTCATAGTTAATTCTTTCTTTCCATTTATGCCATGCCAATAAAAGGGGATATAGGTGCATAATTCTATTTTTAGATCACTTTTTCTATATTCTATCTTAGAAAAATCATGAAGCCCCTCCCTCTCATTTTTGAAGTGTATTGTCTTTCACCTCTCTGCTGTTTTTTTTTTTTTTTTAGGATATTACCCCTGGAGGGCAGAAATTATTCCTTAAAACTGAGTAACATTGGGGCAGTGTATAGTTAACTATGCACAGAATTCTCGTGGATCCTTTACACAAATAACACAACGATCTTTGTTAAAAAGTTTATTCCCAAGGAATGTCTTTTTCTCTTCCCTCCCAGGAGATCATTATGACAACAATGAATAGTATGAAAGAACAAAAATGCTCCCAAAATAAATCTGGAAAAAAATTCACCTGCTTAGATGAATCACACCTTCTTTGTCCTCCTTAACAAAAACCACAAACAACTAATTTGGGCTTCCCAAAGCAAGTTTATTTAAAAATGCATAGTAATGGTAAGCTTTCTTTCTTCATACTGTCAGGGATTCAGGGACAGAGTTTATACATTATTTCCCTTATATGTTAGAAATCATGTCCTAGATAATAGCCACATGGAATGATTCAACAAAAATTTTATTCTCTAATTTTCCAGATTATTATTTTGGAAGTAGGGAAAACTCTTAAATATATTTTTAGTTTTTGTCTTTTTGGAGGTTTTTTTTTTTTTATAATGTAGTGCTTGGGCAGTTAGCCCAATTCTCTGATTCCCACCAAGCCATGTGAAAGAAATGTATCCTCTCAAACCATATAGGGGAGAAAATTCTGTTATTCTGATGTTGGCAATGGAGGGAAGAGAAAGGAGTGATAAGTGAATAGAGGGAGGCAAGGGAACTGCTTCATTTCCCACACTCCACACCTCCCCCCCTCCCCAAGCTTATAGAACACTTTACATGTGTAAGGATTCAAAAGAATCAAACTAGATTGTGCGAAAGACAGGTCAATGATGTCATTGTGTTTGTGCTTCAGGTTTTAGTGAATATCCAATTTATAGGATGCCACATTTTTTGATACGAACATTCTTTCACAATTATAACCTACCTCTGCTAAGGGGCCATCATCTTTGACCTTACTCCTAGCCAATGACTTCCATGTTTCTACTTTTGGCTGGTGGAGGACTCATGAAGAACATAGACTATAATTTAATGGATCCAATCACTCCTACTGGAAAATCCAACCCAATAGGCATGCTCTTATTGTCTAAGAAATCCGAAAAGTGCAAGATCAGCACAAAGTCATAATAGCTGACATCTGCATGGAAAGTGAAACCTTCCGTCAATCATTTGAATGTTTCCCAACATTCTGAGATCGGGTGTCATGAGGACAAAAATATCCAGACGATTGACGGACTTTCTCACTTTTTAGCCAAATGTTTGGGTGACACGCATATGTGATTGCCCAAGAGGGTGGCTTGAAAGCAGTAACAGCCCTTGTCTATTTTGAAAATAGGAGCCAAATTCGCATTTTATTGGGTTATCAAACCACCCAATTGACTTGAAGTCATGGACTGTTGGTACTAGAAGAGCCCATCTGCCATCCAGTTTGACAGGAAAATGCAAGTGCTCTGCTGAGGAAGCACAGATATGCAATTCTATAAGTACTTATTAAGCTCCCTCCTCTGTCCTTGGTGCAGATGTAGATATAATGTGCAAGAGTGGATGGAGTACTCTGATTGGGATTTGGGTTCAAATCTCACCTTCAACACTGACTAGCTAAGTCACACTGAGTAAGTCATCTCAAATGAGACAATAGTTGTTAAACACTATTATTAGCTACTATTTAAATGCTTATTCCCTTCCCCCATTTCACCTTTCTCAGCCTCAGTTTCCTTATCTATAATATGAGGGCATAAATGCTTCTAAAATTCCTTCCAAATCCTGATTTATAATCCTTTGAGCCTAAGAATAATAAAAATAATGAAAACCTTGCTTATGTGTAACCATGAAGGAATTAGTTAGTCTTTCTAAGTTTTACTTTCCTATTGGGAATGATAATGTTTTCCAAACCTGGCCCATTAGTTTGTTGTGAGGCTTGTTTGAGATGCTATCAATAGAGAATATGGCTAACTCTGCTCTTATTTTTACTAATCTTCCTCTTTTTCTTCTTCCTCTTGCTATGACTTAACTGCATTTCCTTATAAGCCTAGACAAATATGTTTCAACATTATTCATTATCATATTTAAAGAGTACATGCTGTCTGCTATTTGGGATAATGTATCACCACCGATGCCTCAGAGCTGATAATGGCCAAGATTTTGAACTAGGAAAAATTTGCTTGCTCTGTGTGTTTGCCATTTTCTTAAGAAATCAAAATAGATGAGAGAATCCTAGAAGAGTTTCAGAATTGGAAGAGATGGATATCATAGGATAAATTCAATTTAAATCCCCAACCAATTGGAGAGATTCTCTCTAAGGTGAGCTGCTCATACATACATATATGTATATATATATATACATATATATATATACATATATGTATATATCAAGCCCTGGAATCCTACAAAGTTTCCAGAATGAGATTTGACTTGCTAAACCATGGCCAAAATTAAGTGGATGAGAAATGTCTATTTCCTGACTATAATGAACAATCAGGTAAAACTAAAGGAAGAGTCTTGATCCCCTGGATGACACTTGACACTCTATGGAGGATTCATGGAAGGGAATGGAGGATAGTGTCTCTGGATGAAATGGCATGTATAGGCTTGCCAACCCATCACTGTCAGTACAGAATAAATTAAAATTTTGAAGAAATCACATGAAGTTGCTCTTTTTTTTTTTAAGGTTTTTGCAAGGCAAATGGGGTTAAGTGGCTTGCCCAAGGCCACACAGCTAGGTAATTATTAAGTGTCCGAGACCAGATTTGAACCCAGGTACTCCTGACTCCAAGGCCAGTGCTTTATCCACTACGTCACCTAGCCGCCCCACATAAAGTGCTCTTAAAGAAGGGTTGTGGTGGGTTGGTGAATTTTTGTGTAAATAATGTTACCCTTTGTCCCTCTCATGATGACTCCATGCAACAGCTAGATGTGAGGAATATGTGGGTGTTTGGGTTCCACAAGAATGTGAAGGGAGGATTGTTAGTTTACATACAAAGACCAGGGTCTACCTATGGGCAAGGTAATGTGTTAAAGTCAAAAGACTTAGCCTCCATCTGATTAAAAACTGATGAGATTGCCCCACCTGTTTTTAAGTTATCCTGGGGTCTTGACCTTCTCCTTTGCACATGCTCCAGGAGATCTAGCTGTTCTTGCTCATTAGTATAATGAGCAGGGTGTGGGAAATGTGTGGGGACCAATGTATCAATTAGATTTGTGACCTCAGTCAATGATTGGCAAAAAGGGGCAGGAACAAAGACTTTGAAAGTGCATATAACATCTATAATTTGGGGGATTTCAGGAGCCCTCTCCCACCATGAGAAAGGTGTGCCATTTTGTTAAGATATTTTAATAAAAACCATTTTAATCACTGTGGACTAAGTATTCATGAGCCATTTATGGACAGTCATCCTTTCCCCAATGTTCTTGACTGGTATGGTCTCTTGCTCTCCTTCTTTAATGTCTTTCTGACATTCCTGGAGTTTCTTTAATGTCTGCTCCCTTTTTAATAGCAGCCTAAATCAAAGGTTGTCTTCATTTTTCACAGTCCTTTGTCAACTTTTCTTTCCCTCTGTAATAGGAGGAGTTCAGGATCCTCAGGCATCTTCACTAAAGCATACATCATCTACCCAGATCTTTTCTTTTGAAATATTGGAGCTATGCTGACCATTTTCCCTTTTATAATATGAGGTGTGTGTGTGTGTGTGTGTGTGTGTGTGTGTGTGTGTGTGTGTTTGCAGTGGGTCTTTGGAAGAGTTGGCAATCAAAAAAGTGCCAGGATGTTCATGGATTGATGAATGTCACATTTTAGAGTGATTTGGCCACTCTAAAAACCCTCCTTCTTGGCAACTGATAAGGTATCTCTTGAACATGTGTCAACCTGTCCAGATGCCACAAATTAGGAATAGTTTTTACTCAAAAGTAGAGTCCACCAGAAGGGTCTTCCCAGCATGTGATACCCAACTCGTAGTGATTGAACCTTTTGCTGGAAGATTTTGTGACCTATCTGGGCAATTCTGTTGTTCAAAGTGACTCCATTCCAGGATGGAGGTGGCCTTGGATTGTTCAACTTTCCTTCAGCCTTCCCCTTCTTGCAGCTTCCAGTTTTCAGCTACTTGACCTTACCATTGACACTGGAATGAGAGGAAATGACATGTTGAATTTAGAGGTCAAGCACCTTGGGACAGACAGGACCAGTACATAGTTTGCCCATTAGAGGATACCTGAACAAGGTGCTAAAACACTCCCCAAACACCACCCTTTGTCCAGCCTACCTCAGAAGTACATTTAAGAAGAAATGCTGCCCCTCCTTGGGTTCTCTCTCTCTCTTCTGGATTCTACCTACAAGGATGCCTGCATCTCTCTCTATGCCACATGCTCCTGACCTAGACCCTGCTGGAGCACCGTGGGCCCTCATGTCATGTGGCTGGACTAAGAAAGGACTAAGTCTGTCCTTCCTCTCTCTCTCTCTCTCTCTCTCTCTCTCTCTCTCTCTCTCTCTCTCTCTCTCCACCTAGCCTGTCCTCAAAGTGCTTACTGCTTTTCTAGGAGTTTTAATCTGTATACTTTGTAAGCTTTCTGTAATAAATCCTGAGCAGTTTAAATTCCCAGGGCTTTGGTGAATTCATTCACTATTCAAAGAAACACTCAATCTTCATCTCTCAATCTTTAATTTGGCGACCCCAATTCTCATCCATTACACTTTCAGCCTTTGCTCAGAAAGAAAAAAAAGCCAATAATCATCAAGGAAGAGAACTAGGCATTCAATGCTTCTCATTCGCAATTCACTCTTCTCTTTGACTCCAATCTGGGACAGGCTCCGAGTCACATCTTTCTGCCAGTCAGAGCCTGTTCCTTTTTTCTGGGAGAACCAAAGAGATGAAAGCTTTCCCAAGTGGGAAGGAGAAGTATTTACAAATGAGAAAAGAAACCTGGTTTATTTTTCAGTTGTACCAGTCATAAATAGTTTGTATAATTCCAGATAGAACCTTCAAATTTAGTACATATGTTTTCCTTGATGAAGCCTGGATGGACTTTCCTTCCCCCTCCCCTCAATTTCAAAGGATTTGGTTATGAAATAGTAATAACAGAATGTGCTTTTTTGCTATTGCCTTAACTTGTCCCCCTGGAGAGTCAAGCACAGCCCCTAGATTGCTGTCCAAGCCAACAAGCACCTGAAGGGTTCTGGATTAGGGTCTTTAATGTGTTAAGCTTTTCCTTTTGTTCATGCAATGAACCACATATTTTACCTGATGGCTTGAAGATCAAACTTAAACTATTAACTTTGATACTTCAAATTCTTCAACCAGTTGTTTATGCGGATTTTTCTGTAATTTTTCTGCGGTTTGGCCCTGGCCACTTCATCTGGTCCTTTTGTTCCCAAGGACAGGAAGTGTTCTTGGAGTGAACAACTCCAATAGAGAACCAACCCCTCCTAACCAGCTCCCCCTTCACAGTACATTGCTCACCAAAGTCAGTCTTTGATGTCTATCAACCTGGTGTTATGAATCTGCTTATAGACGAGCGCAATCAATGGAACTGAATTCACCAACATTTACTCAATGCTTTCTATGTGGTCAGTGACATCTTGAGTAAATGCTATGGAAAATTGAGTGGGGCAAAAGCCTCACCTATGGCCTTAGCCATCAGAAGACTTAAATTCCTATTCAGGAGAGAAGGGCAGGTTAGGTAGAATAGCTTATACAGATATATAAACATACATTCCCATGTATAGATTACCTATAATATACTGCATTACACATGTGGTATATTACATATAATGGATATGATAGACATCACATGTAGAATGTATTGCAGTGGATATAGTACATATATTTTATATATTATGTATCTGTTTAATGTGAAGAACAAATGGAGGATGGTACATATAATAAACTAGCTATTATTATTAATTTGGTGCTTTAAGGTTTGCAAATCACTTTATAAATATTACCTCATTTTACCCTCTCTATAATCCTAAGAGTAGGTGCTGTTCTTATTTCATTTTTACAGATGAGGATCCTGAGGCAGAAAGAGGTTAGTCCATGAGATTGTGGGGGGGGGCTCCTTCAGGGCATGGACTGGCTTCTACCTCTTTTTGGATTCCTAGTGCTTAGCACTCTTGTCCCATGGGAGGCACTTCATTAATGTTTAGTGACCAACAGACTGTCTTGTCCAGAGTCATTACAGCTAGGAAGTGGCTGAAGCTGCATTTGAATCCATGTCTTCACTAATCCAGGGTTAGGGCTACATTGGCTGCCTCTATTCCCTGGGGTGTTTGAAATCCCTCTCTGATACTTCCTGACTCAGTGACAGCTTTTTGAACCTCAGTTTCCTCATCTGGAAAATAACTGGATTATTTGTAAACTTACCTCTGGAAGTCTTTGGGAAGATCAGCTAAGATGTGTTTAGTGCTCTATAAACTTTACAAATGATATGGTGATAAAAGTGTAAAAAAGATTTGGGGGGGGGTAGCAGAATTTAACCTGGAACTTAATTTGGGCAAGTCTTCTTTAGGAAAGGAAATTCCCACTCCAGGAGCTTCCCACATTCATCAGCTCAATTGCATTCAATAATAGGCATTTATTCAGTGGTACTCTGTGTTACAGGGAAAACAAACACTGCTTGCCCCCCAAGCCCCTCAACCCTGTTCCATGAGGAGCTTATTCTCTATCCCCTATTGGCAGGAAATAGCCTGTACATAGAAAAGTAAGTGCCAGAAAGCAATTCCTGGGGGAAGGGAGGAATCCAGAGCTTTTGGCAGATTTGTGCAAAGAAGGCTGGGCAGCTAATGCAGAATTCTTTGCAAATTCAGGGCAGACTCAAGGACTCAATTCTTGAATGTGTTTATGTCTTTTTTTTGCATGGTTGTTTCTTTTCTTTTTAAGAGGCTTTATTGATGACTTTTGTTTATTTTTTTCAAAGTCATTTGTTGAGAGAGTATCCCTCCTTCCCTATTTAGTGGGTCATCTCTTGGAGCAAAGACTTGAGAAAATTGACTGTCTTCTTGGCTCAGGAAACATGGAATGTGTGTCTCTCTCAAACCCAATTCTGTATTTTTAATAATTGGCCTCATACTTTGCCCTGAAGCTGGGGTAGCTTTGCTTTACCTCAGGCTGTGGGATGTCTGGCCTCTAGGCAGGAGAACCATGTTGTTCCAATGCTGAACCATTGTTTTTTTTGAGTTATCTTTTTTCCTAAATGAAGTACAGTATCTGCATAGTAAATTTATAAGGGAAAAACCCCCCAAAAGGAAAACAAATACAAAGCCAGACCCAAGATTGGGGCAGTTCAGCATCCAGCCATCTCTACTCATGGGTCTGGTGGTCTTTGTAGGGCTTGCAAATTTGCCTATAGCCAATGATGAAGGAAAAAAAAAATGTTAGGGTCATCTAATCTAGGCTTGAAAAATAATGTGGATGAATTCAAGGAGAGGCCTGGCTCTTAAACCAGAAGTGTTTAGGGACATAAAAAAGATTTATTCTATTAAAGTTACAAAGTAAAGATGATGGGGAAAATGTAGCCAGTTAAAGGTTCAGGTGGAACATGAAAGAATTCATGTAAAAAACTGACTCTGACCCAGAAATTTTAGGAGTAAAAAGGTTTATTTAAGGATTGCTGTGGTTATCCAAAGTTAAGGGAAAGAAAGAAGAGTCCATTGAAAGGCATCTGACATAAATCACCTCGAGAGCATGAGTAACAGGGAAAGGGATAGGAGAGCCTGAGAGGTTACCTGAAGGGGATCCTGTTCCCTCCGCCCAGCTGAAAGGTGAGTGAGCTTTTAAGGGGGCAGAAAGATGAGGTAATTTAGGTAGAAATTGACTGGGGGTAAGAGAGTAGAGTCGAGGTGATTAGGGATATGTAGATGAGGGGTGGCAGCTCAAAGACTTAATCCTTTCAGACTAGGGCAGGGATTTGTCTGGTCCTTGCCAGGGGGCAAGGTACTTCACTGAAAAGTTCATTGACCTAATCAAAGTGATTAAACAGAAAAGGAAATTTAGTCAAGTAAGGAAGGAAAGTAAGAGCAATTAAAAGGAGGTTGCAGTTGGACTGATTATCAAAAGGGGATTAGTAGCCTAAAGAGGGAGAAAATGAAGGACAGTTGCAAGGCTGTTACAACTGGGTTAGTAGTGAAGCTAAGGGAGAAGATTAGAACCCTTGCAAGGATACTGCAATGGGGATAATGATCGAAACAACCAAGAGGGTTAAGGCCAGGGTTTACATTGGCTACCGCTGGCAAAGTGGTAAGGGAGGAGTTAGGGTGCTGCTAGGGAGTGATAAAGGAGTGAATTACAAATAGGTTGACATATGCTGAGGGGTCTTCAAGTAGTTTCTGTAATTTAGGGTCTTTGCTGCTGTTAAGAGAGCTCAATGATGGAAGGTTAGGCACAAATGAACACTGTGGATCTCCTTGAGAATCTGTGATTTCACAAGGAAAAGAACAATTCACTGCCATAAAGTAACTTTTCTTCCTATTTGGAGTAGGTTGATAAAGGTTTACCAAGCAGTTCTCCCACAGTGGTTAGAGCTGGCTTTATCATACCCCCTATTCTTTCCCTATATCATACCCGCATGCACTCCTAAGTTAAAGAAGTGGATAATTCACTGGTTTAGTAAACATTGTCTTTTAAAGATGCTTCTATTTTCTAGAAGAATTGTTGGTTCTGAAACATTCACAGTTTAGTGTAAATTGGTAAATTTCTTTCCTTTGATCATTTAACTGAT
The DNA here is from genome assembly GCF_037893015.1 of Macrotis lagotis. NCBI lineage: Eukaryota > Metazoa > Chordata > Mammalia > Peramelemorphia > Peramelidae > Macrotis > Macrotis lagotis. The sequence continues at coordinate 190,194,872 of NC_133665.1, forward strand.
GTAAACCTTCACCTGGGAGATAGAATCAATTGCTCACCAGTTTAGAGGAAGAAGCAACCTGACATATCTCCTCATCTAATTTCTCCATTTTGCAAATGGGGAAACTGAAATCTGTAGAGATTTAAGTGACATGTTTGAATTCCTCTGTGCTTAACTATGTTTGACCTTGGGAAAGTCATTCTCTTTCTCTCTCTAGATCTCAGTTTCCTTAATTGTAAAATCAAGTGATCGGACAAATTTATCTTCTTGCTCTAAATCTTTAGTCCTAGGATCTTGCCCAGGGTCATACAAGAAGTTAAAGGGACTAGAAGGAAGATTCACACCTGGGATTTTGACACCAGGGCAGTCAGTTGCCTTTCTTATTCATTAAGCACTGGTTACCTGTGATGTGTTGGGGTATAGAACATGCGATCATTAGGCCATGGGGGTCTGGGTACAGATATCCCACAAAGTGGATGGGAGGATGCCAGTGACAAACTGGCCAAAACTTGATCTATTTCATCTGCCAGAAAGGAAGAGAAGACTAGGTGGGACTGGCATTATTAAAGATTTTAGTTTGAATGTGGCATCAGAGAACCTTGGCTATTGAACCAACCTTGCTATTTCCTAGCTGGGTGACCTTGGGTAAGTCACTAAAGTCTCATTTAGTAAGAGGAGGAGTTTGGACTGGAGGTTACCTAGAGTGGCTTCCAGCCCTAAATTTTAGGATCCCACATTTATGGATTAAATGGGGTTGGCCAGCTGGCCTGGGAACTTAACCACCATTTATAACATTGTTTAATGGGAAATTAACATTCTGAAGGTTAAAGCCGAATGGGAAAAGGCATTCGGCGTTCCAGACAAGTCACTGAAAATGAGTTTTTGGAACTCGGCCCTCCTGAGATCAGGGCCTGCAATCTATTGTGTGGAGCCCTAGTTAGCTCTAAGGGCCAGTAAGACAGGCTGGGATTTGGAAGGAGCCTTTGGTAGCGAATGGAATTTTACCATGGGAACTGGGGAACAGAGGAAAGGATCGTGGTGGGAGGAAGGGTCTCTGGTAGAAATTTCATGACACCGGAGCAACATGCTTTGAATTTTGCACAGCTCGCCTGCTCTGGTTCCTTTTCCTTTTCAATAAAAATGTGTAGAGGTTGTTTGAGATTGTTATGTCACCCTTTTTGATGACTTCAACTTGGCCATTTTTTCCACACACTCTGTTTTAATCTCATGGACTGCCAACACCTTCCCTTCTTCCCAGATTCACTTGGGCTTTTTGATCCTGGTGGCTGGGCCTGGCATCTCAGGTAAAGGAGGGGTGCTCTGGGCAACAAGAAGATCAAGGGTTTTCATCGATCTCATTTCCAGTCACCATTCATCTTCATTTCATATTTGGGGGACTTTAGGACAGTTTTCCCCCAGAAAAATAGGTCAGTTTTCTTCCTGGAAGGTGATTTGAATATGGAAAGAATGATGAGTTTGGGCTTAGTCACCCTTAAATTGGAATGGCACCTCTATTTCTCCCTAGCTGTGTGACTGAGGGCAAGCCATTTAACCTCTCTGAATGAAGCTTTCTCATCCAGAAAATGGAGACGATGATACCTGTCCTATTGACCTCATAGGACTTTGTAAGGATCAAAAGCAATAATAACACATCTGTTGTACTTTTTAAATCCTCAAAAGGGCTCTATAAACTATTATAATGAAGGGCCCCAAAGAGTGCAATGATGGCTGCCAGTTTTACAGTGCATTGCAAATCTTAATGAGCTACAGAAATGCCAGTTATTTTGATGTTAATTCTGAATGATAAAGAATAATCCAGCTTATAATCACTGCAGAGTAGATTCTACAATGTATATATACCCCATACAGGCAATGTACGTTTTGAAACAAAACCAACAAAAAGCTGGATCATGAGCTTGGGAGAACTAACAGGTTGAATTTCAGAGAGTCCAGAAAGATCTTGGCAGAGAGCATTAGACGTAAGTGAGTAAGATGAAATTTAAGAGGAATCCACATAAAGTTTTTCATTGGGGTGCAGATGTCAGCTTTGGTGGGTGCTATGGCTCAAGAGCAGTTTATCTGAACAAGATCTACAGAAGACAGTGGACCTCAGTCAGACTCAGTCAAGAGGCATCACATAGAGGGACATCTGTCATGGTTAAAGCCCACTTTGTCCCCCGTGACTGGGAGATCCTCTTCAGTTTTTTCATTTTAGCTCTTGCTCTAATTTTGCTTAGTTGGTCATGTCTGTTTTCATCTCAAATTACATTGCTCCTATTTTTTCATCAATGTGTCTCCTTTTATGTATATGGCAAGCTTCTGGAGGAGAATTTTGTTTTTCCTCTATTTTCAGGACCCAGTACCCAACCTAGCAGGCAGCAGGAGCTTAATAAATGCTTGTGAAATCAAATTGAACCCTGCCCAGTGGTAGCGTGAGATTGCTGCTGTCCAGCTGTGGTCCCTCAGCATGGGGAATGGGGTGGAGAGAGCCTTGACAAGGACCTCTGTTCTGTGAGCCAAGCGACAGTCTGGACCCTTTGGGGCTATGAGTTCTAGCTGCAGGTCTTCCAGGACTCAGTGGGTGACCTTGAACAATCTATCTGATCTCTCTCCAAACTCCCTGCTGCTTATTGCAGGATTTTCTTGACCCGTATCTCCCTGCCAGAAAGAACATATGGAACCATTCCTTGGCCATACAGACCCAGCTTACAAGGCCCTTTCTTTCTGCCTTTAACCCCCAGGCTTCCTGTGCCCATCCAAATGAGCCAAAGATCCAAGGCTTATACTGTTGGTAGCAGGTTAGCCAAGACATAGTGGGACTTTTCTAGTTCTCATTCAGGAAAAAAAAAAACTATCAGAAGAACTCTTCTTCTGTATTTCCTTTCCCCAAGTCACCAACTACCTGCTTTCTGAACTAAACTGAAGTGACATGATCCAGTTCTTTATCACACACACTGGGAAAACCTTGTCCTGCTCAGGGAGCTTGCCTTCCACTGCAAGGTAGACAGATGAGTGGAGAAAGGAGTGACAAAAGTAATCCAGAAACTGTTGTAGGAGGTGGGACCTCATACTGATCCTTAAAAGAAGCTGGTGGTTCCAAGAGATTGCCATGGAGGGAGAGTAGTCAGTGCCCAAAGCCGGGATCCCTCACACAGTCTTCAAGGCTCTCCTCAAACTGTCCTCCACTAGGAGCAGCGGTTCTCTCACAGACCCAGGAAGATCCAGCCTCCACTTCCCTGCTCCCCAGTTTCTCTTCCAGGTTGTCTCCCCCCATTTGAATGTGAAGGATTATTTCACTTGTTTCTGTTGACTCCCTAGTTCTTAGCTCCTTGACAGAAGATAAAAGCTGTTTAATGAGTGCTTATTAAGTCTGTCAATGAATCGAGAGGCATTTATTAAGTGTTTACTGTATACCGTGCTAAGTAACTATATGTTGGGCATGTCAGAGTATGGATTTCTTTCATGTGTGGGTCGGATTCCTTGGCCAAAGTTCTAATTGACTCCTAAATCTTGTGTTTTGGTGATTGATTAGAGAATGTTACAATCTTAGAAGAATCAAAATGGTGACCCTTAGGTGAATATGGTGGATGTGAGCAAATGTATGGAGCTCAACAAAGGCACAGTTGACCAGAAAAGGAAAATAGGAGGATTCTAGTTGAAGAGTGAGGAATAACAGATGGACTGGCCAAGTTCTGTAAACAATATTAAAAGAACCAAGGAAGACCTCTTTCACTTTGGGTTTTCCACCTGTGATGGACATAGAGAAAGACAAAGATGAGAATGTTGATTAGGCATGAGGGGTTAGGTCCACACCCAAGAGAATGCTGATCAAAATACTCAAGTCCTGTAAATAGGGGTGTGCTGATTTTTTCTTTTCCCTTCTTTTCCTTTCTTTCTTTCCTGTAGCATACAAAGTACGATTTATTGTTTTATGAGTCTCTGCAAATCATTTTAATACTCCCTCGATTTTTAACATCTCCTTTTATAGAAAACTATTAAGTTAATAAATTTTACTAAAAGGAAAACATTTCCAAGAGGTTTTCACAGGAAAAAAAAATGGATTATCTCAGCTTTTTGGCCTTGGAAAGAAGATTAACTGCTACGATCAGACTTTTTAAAGTCTCAGGAAAAATTTTACATATGTAGATATGAATTTAATATGTGCTAATGGGTGCTGCAGACCTGGGTGGGAGGGGAAGAGAAAAAAAGAATAATGTTTTGGGTAAGATAGACTTTTATATTCTTCTGGGTCACTGAGAACCATTGATGTCTGATTTTCCGATTGCATTTCTAATTTGTCAGGCAGCTGAAGATATGGAATTCAACTATCATCTTCTATTTTTTTTGTTCCTATTTTTCTAGACATCTTACATTGGGAGGCTAGCAGATGAAGAGAAAAGAACATTTTAATCTAGATGTGTACTTCTCTTCTTTTCCAGTGCTGAACAGAGTGCCTAGCATGTGAGGTTGTTTTCTAAAAATGATGATTGAATTAAATTGAATTATCATACTAGACAAACAAAATGTATTTGTCTCAATTCAATTTACCAGACATTTGTTAAGTAACTAGTTTGTGCCAGGTCCTGTGTTTGGTGCTTAGGAGACCAAAGCAAACCAAAACAAGAACTGTTAGTGTCCCTACCTTTGAGGAATTCATTTTCTACTGAGAATCTTACAGAGAAGGTTGCCAGTCAGTGTGAGGAAAGCAGGGCTGGTTTGCTACAAACTGGCCCAGGATGGGGTGGCTTGTCTCTCCCAGCCTCTTCCCCTAGATAATCCCCCAGAACTTCTCACCTTCCTTTCTCATGCAATTGGCAATAAGCCATATAGCTTCCTAAGGACCACAAAGTGGTTGGAAAATTAGATGACTGGAAGGGGGGGGGTATCTACCCTTGGACAAGTTGAAAACAGAATAGTTTCGGGAAGAAGGGTAATGAGGTCATAGCACATCCAGTTCAAAATAGCTGAAAGGTAGTACAGGATAGGTCATGGGAACTCGGGAGAGATCTTCTAGTCTTTTATATAGCGCTGCACCTAGCCCTTTGCAGAGGGGGGCACTTAATACATGTTTACTGATTGATTTCTATAGAGACGGTCATTGAACTCAGTATCTGATTAGAGTTGAGGCCACCGAGTAAGAGAGGGTAGTAAAAGAAGAGGATCCAGGGAAGAACCTTGGAGTATACCCACACTTAGGGGCTTATAGCAAAGGAGACTGAAGAGTGCTCAGTTATGTGGCAAGATTCAGGAAGGAAGGTAGTCTTTTGCTAATCCCCTACAAGTCTGTATTTTAAAAGGGACAGTGCCTTAACCCAAAGAAATGAAAGCAATGTAGACTGGCCAAAGTTCTGGACTAAGTGTTCAGAGAGCTGGCTTCTAGCCCTAGCTTTTCTACCCTCTATTTCATTATGTGATCTTGGGCAACACTGAGCCTCAGAGGATAGCCATGTAGGTCAGTCCCACCCTATGCCCACTGTATCTTGAAAGACTTAAGGTCATGATTTCCAGGGCCCTTTCCAATGGCATGATTTTTAAAAATTGTTTTGACAAAGATAAATTTAGTAAGAAGATATGGCAGGAATAGATGGCAGTGCAGACATTTTCCCCCAATACCTAGAGAACACACTTTCCCCTAGACATCCATGGTCCCTGGGGGGCAGTGAACTCAAAGGAGTTCCTAGGAAGCATTTCCACCCTTAAGGTCACTTCCAGATGTGGAACATAGCCATAGGACAAGTCCCTCCCTCTTATAGGACACAACGTTTTCAAGCCTGGGTCAACTCTGACCTGGACCGTGGCTCTCAGACCTCTGACAGCTTACTTCCCTGACCTTTCCAAGATCCTAAGGTCACAGCTTCATCTGAAGCTCCTCCTAAGACCAGTAAAGAATAGACACAGTGGAGAAAGAGGGAACTTTGGCTGGTGTGATAACAGGTCACATCATGTAGCCCAAGAGGGAAATAAAAGTATTAGCCCCCCCCATCTTCCCTTTCCATGAAGGTCTTAAAGTAATCCTTGCATCCTTATTTGACTATAGCCAGGAAAGAAAGACTATGCCTGTTATTGTAATAATGGGATTTCATCTATCTGCCTCATGTTGGAGGAGCCATATTGTTTATTGAGTAAAACCAATTCCTTTCTTTACTCTTCCATTGGCACCAGCATGTCATGTCAACTCTCCATGGAATACTTTAATTTTAGAAGTTAGCAATAATAATAATAATTAATAATAATAATAAAATTTGGTTTTTGTCTCTCTATGCTATCTTTTTTCTTCCCCTCCCCCAGGTCTGGAAATGCCCCCTTGTGTAATTGTCTTTGGCAAAAACTTTTCTTCATTCTTGAGATAATTTGGTAGGATGCATAGGATGCAGCATTTGCAATCTTGAAGACTTAGGTCTCACTTCTCCTCACACATTTTCTGTGTGAACTTATTGGTCAGTAAAATAGAGATAATACCTATTATTATCCAATCAATCTCCTATAGGTGAGGCTCTAAACTAGAATTCTACTTTTATTAGGACATTTGTTTTTGTGCCAGATTAGAAAATATATTGACCAAGCTATGAACTGATATCTTCTTTTTAGGAAGTAATGGGAAATTAGAGACATTTACCCAGTGATTAGACTGTGAGGCCTATGTCCTAACACTGATATTAGAAGGAAAAATAAATCTTCAAAAATCCAGATGTATTAATTACAGTAATATAATCACTCCCTCCATATATCTCCAAGAATTAGATGATGCTTCAATAAATTATGGTACATATAATAGAATGTAGCTGAACCCTGTGAAATGACAAATAGGATGAATACAAAGAAACGTGGAGTTTAACAGTTGCTAGAGCAGGAAAGACACTGACCCTGGGAGTCCTTTAGCAGAGGGAACTTCAGGAGGAGGATAGTCACTCAGCTAGAGTAGGTTGATACCTTCTCTACAACTTGCCACGTTAAAGAGAACAGAAAAGTTATGATGAAGATAGCAAATTGCAATAGAAAAATCCATGATAAAAACCTGAAAAGGACAAAGAATAAAAGGAGATTGAAAGGGGCTATGAAACACTTATGCATATGTCTTTGAATTATCATTACTTTTTTTTTTTTTTAGATTTTTGTGAGGCAAACAGGGGTTAAGTGGCTTGCCCAAGGCCACACAGCTAGGTAATTATTAAGTGTCTGAGACTGTATTTGCACCCAGATACTCCTGACTCCAGGGCTTAGGCTTTTATCCACTACACCACCTAGCCGCCCCCGAATTATCATTACTTTTAAAAATTGTAAACAGATGGAAGGCTTTGGTATGATTTCTTTTAAAAAAAATTCCATTGTTTACTTGAATGGTTTTATTTTTTGGCCTTCATTCCTGGAATGTTCTCCTTCCTCACCTCTGCCTCCTAGACTCCCTCATTCTCTTTCATGGCTCAACTCCAGAGTCACCTTTCCCAAAGGGCTATCCCCATTCTTCCAGGCTTTAATACTCCCCATTTTGTGTTCATTTTATACTCAGTCTGCCCTTGGGACTTTGCATCCCCAAGAGCTCAGGGATTGTTTCCCACCCAGCCCTTTGGTGTGCTCATCCCATAGAATCTAAGCACCATGAGGGCAGGGGCAGTTCCACTTTTGCTCTTGTAGTTCCAGAATCTCCCACAGTATCTGATACATAGTAAGTGCTTAATAAATTCTTGCTGAATTGAATAGAATAATAAAAAAACACTTTAAATGTTTAAATGTTAGGATTGTATTGGCAAGCTGAGAAGGGAGGCAGATGAGTGTGGGCTGTAAATAGTATTTTATTATAGGATATAAAATCATGTTTTATTGCAAAGATCCAGTGAGATTCTCCATCTCAAGTACTTTGCAGACTGAGTAGCCTAAGACAAAGGAGCACAGCAATGAACAACAACTGACCAGTGGAACATTTATTGAGCTCTCACTGTATATCACAATGGATGTGGCATCTCCTCTGTTGGGATGTTTGTAACTATTTTCTCCTGCCCGGCTGCCTCTTTTCCTTCCCCTTAGCTGAATTATTCTTGGTTTTTAGCCCTTGGATGTCTGGTCTCTTCTCTGGTATCTCTCAATATTCTTATCACCATGCTGGACTTTGATTTCTGTGCAAAGGCTCAACATTATAGATCTAGCTCAAACCTCTCTCCTCAAAGCTAAAGCCAGGCCACCTATTACCTGCTAGTTGTCTGTTGGTTGCTTCAGACTGAATCTCTCCTAGCCATTTCAAACTCAATTTGTCCAAGTTTGATTTTTGATCTTTTCCCCCACACACCTTTCCCCCAACTTCTCTCTTCCCATAGGGTTCAGCCATTACTTGTCAGATTCAGCACCTTGGATATTTCTTTGATTCTTCCCCACTCCCCTAACCCACATCCAATGCCTGCCAAGTCTTGTTGACTTTATGTCCACATCTCACACTCACTTTGTTCAGCTTACTTGCCTTTCCCTTGGCCTATTGCTATATATCTCCTGTTTGGCCTTCCTGCCTCAGTCTCCCCTCAGCCAAACATGTCTCTATATGGTCACCAAAGTGATTTTTCTAAAGTGTGGTCTGATTGAGTTCTCCCCTTTTCCAGTAGCTCCACAGGCTTCCTATTAACTGTATGATCAAATGCAACCTCCTGTGTTTGATTTTTTTTTTTTTTTTTTTTTTTAGGTTTTTGAAAGGCAAACAGGGTTAAGTGGCTTGGCCAAGGCCACACAGCTAGGTAATTATTAAGTGTCTGAGACTGGATTTGAACTCAGGGACTCCTGACTCCAGGGCTGGTGCTTTGTCCACTGCGCCACCTAGCTGCCCCATATGTTTGATTTGTAAAGCTCTTTACAATCTGGTTCAGGCTGATCTTTCTGGGCTCATTGCTCATTCCTCCCCTTCATGATTTCTGTGTCCCTGCCAGATTGACCTCCTTGCTACTGACTCCATCCCCTGCTACCTTGTCTTTGTGTTTTAGTTCCCAAGTCTGAAATGCTCTTCTCTCACCTCCTCTCTTCTTCCTCATGGAGTATCAGGATCTCTTCATTGTTAGTGTGGCTCTGGAAATTATATCAGATTTATTTTGTATATAGTTTGTATTTCCCTATCTGGGTTTGTGTTTGTTTTTCTCCAGTATAATTTATTTAGTTTTAAAATTATTTTTAAACACATATATCTATTATAGAAGTGTTTATTATTTCTTGTTCCCATTGCCACCCAGCCAGTTGAACACCATCATATAAACAAAATGAAAACTCCTGTGATAAACATACACAATTCTGCAAACCAATGCCCACGTTGGCCCTGTCCAAAAATGTGCATTTTTTATATTATATTCACAGTCTCCTCCTTCCCTGGCAGGAGGTCCTCAAGAGAATTTAAACTCTTTTGAGAGAAGGGATCATAGCAATTTGCTTTTGGAAGTCCCCTGACTAGCCCAGCATATGGCAGATCCAAGGTGCTTAATAATTATATAACAAATGAGTGGATGATGGAGGAATTGCTATTATTCTCCTCCTGCAGAACTGACTTCTGAATTTTCTTTCCTCTGCTTCTCCCCTCCCCTCTCGTATTTCCACTCCTCTCTCCTCTCTTCCCCACCCTTCCATTTCCCTCCCCTCCTTTTTTCTTCTCCTTTCACCTCCTCTCTCTCCTCCTCTCCCCTTCCCTCCCCTCTTCTCTACCCACTCCTTCCCCTCACTTTCTCTCCTTCTCCCTTCCCTCCCCTCCTCTCTTCCCTCCCTCCCCTCTTTTTTGTTTTGTTTTGTTTTGTTACTTCTTGCTTGTCTGGCCCCTCAGCTTGTTCTGTCTACAGGGGATTCATCAGGTACCGACATCTGAGGCGTTTTGGTTTATGTCCTTCCCAAACACTGGAACATTAATCATCTTCTCAAATTCTCTTGCCAAGTAGATGGTGAGCTCTTTATGACCTACTCCAGGGTGCTTGACTAGGTTGGATGTGGAGGGAAGGAAAGCCCCCACTTCACTTGGACTGAGGCTTTCACTCTTTGAGCCTCCCTCACTCAATGTGCTGACTCGACTTGATGGATTGTGGCAACATTCAGTAATTCCCCCTAAAGAAGAGAGTGTGGCCCATCATTTAGGGACTTAGCATCATGGACATATCCAGCTCTTTTTATGACCTTCAACTTTTTTTCAGCCCACACTCATCTGTTGTCCTGGTCCTGCCAATATAGTCATAGCTTAATTTAAAAAAAAAAATAAAATTAAGGTATTTTTATTGTAAGCTTAGTAACTGTCACCACAAACATTCAGAGACAATAAAAGGAAAAATGAATATAAAAAAAGAAGTAGCATTGCATAATGCTCAAGAATTAAGAAAATTAAGAAATCTCAGCCACTTACTAACTAGGTTGTTCTGGGGCAACTCACTCAACCTCTCTCTGCCTCTGTGTTCTCCTCCGTCAATGAGAAATCTGGACCCTATGGTCTTCAAGGTCCCTTCCAGCTTAAAAATCTATGATTCTATAAAATTGTATATAAAACTACTTCAGTTTATTTATAACTTATTTAAAAATTTTTAATTTAAATATTTATAACTTATTTAAATAAAATAAATTTAAATATAACTTATTTAAATAAACATATAGAGATATATCATATTTGTATTATTGTTGTCCTTGCCACCTTGTAGGAGTTAGAAGCATGACACCCTAGGGATCTGGAAAATGCACATAAAAGGTTTTGATTCTCCTTTCATACCAGAGAAAAAGTTAGAATTGTTATAGTATTAAAAAAAATAAGCTATGTTAATATTATACAATACTGTACATATATTTTATGCATTTTTTCCATGTCATCTGCTGACCTTCGCGTGTTTCTGCTACTTCTGCAAAACTCCTCCAAAATTCCCATTTAATTTCTTATGCTGACCCATGATTTATGGAAACTGTGATGGGAAAAAGTCACTATGTGGAAGGGATGATTATATGTATTAGAGACAGCTGGACAGTGCAGTGGATGAGAGCTCTAGACTGCAAGTCAGCAAGATCTGAGTTCAAATTCAACTTTAGATAGTTACTAGCTGTGTGACTCTGACCAAGTCACTTCACTTCTGTCTACCTCAGTTTCCTTAACTGTAAAATGGGAATAATAATTGCATCTACTTCCCAGGATTCCAGTGGGTATAAAATGAAATATTTATAGAATTTTTTGCAAATGTTACAGCACTTTATAAATGGTAGTTATCATTACTATGTAGGTGAACAGTTAGATCTAATTATACACATTTAACATAAATCTACAAAGCCCTTAGTTTAGCATCTGGCACAAAGGAGGCACTATATGAATTACTATACTGACTATATATAGATTATGTCTATGGGTATGTATGTGAGTAGATACATATATATCTAGACATAATCAGAGATATAAAACTTTAACAAAGAAAAAACTTTTACTTCTTAATCTTCTTCTGAACTCTTTTTTATTATGTGCATATTATCAGATTTTATTGTTCTTGTATTCATTATTACTATATTCACACCAATTTCAAATGGGCAAAATAACTTTTACCCTCTACAAGAATTTGACTTCTTGGAGTCATCAACTTTAATCACTGAGATAGTTTCTGTATCATGCTTTGAGGAATATAACACCTAAATAAATATAGATTATTGGTGTAGTTGGGTCAGATTTTCTGGCTTTTTAAAAAAATAGACATTGTTGCTGAATTCTCTTTTTTTTAACTTTTTTTTTGCAAGGCAATGGGTTAAGTGACTTGCTCAAGGTCACACAGCTAGGTAATTAGTAAGAGTCTGAGGCCAGATTTGAACTCAGGTCCTCCTGACTCCAGGGCCAGTTCTCTATCCACTGCACCTGAATTCTTTTTAAGGGTCTCGATGCCTCTGCTCTGCCAAATTTGACTGACCCTTTTCTAGTTTGTAGTTTTCTTCTTGATTGACCTGTTCTGAACTTCCATCCCCTTTTTATCAAATTGTCTCTCCAACTTTTTTAGGTCATTTGGATTTGAATCTTTTCTATGTTTTAAAACAACTTGGGGTTATTAGAAAGCTAAAGATGCCTCTTCTGCATTTCATTATCTCATTTATCAGAAAAACTATAAATTTGTTCTGAGCCCACAGCTTTCCCTTTAAAAGGGCATTTTCAGATACTCCCCAGATCTGAGCTTCTTTCACAGCTAAGTTCTATATTCGCTCCTTGGTCAGAGAGAACCTACCTAATGTTTGTATGAGTGTTTGAGAGAAACTCTCATTTATCATCAATGGAGTGGACCTTCCTTCTACCTCCTCCCACTTGTAGGAAAAACGTTCTCTATCTCTCTCTCTCTCTCTCTCTCTCTCTCTCTCTCTCTCTCTCTCTCTCTCTCTCTGTCTGTCTCTCTCTCTCTCTCTCCCCCTTCCCTTCCCTCCCCTCCCCTCCCCCTCCCCTCCACCTCATTAATCCTCTTTGGCTGCTGAAAAGACTTTTATCTTATTTTTATCTTATTTCTCAAATATTTCTGGATCTAAAACATTTGTATGGCTTGAGGCCACTTGGCTTCTCTGGTCATAAGTTTCCTTCCTCACCTGGATAATGAAGGGGTTGGACTTCACTCTTTTTAAGTCTCTCCCAGCTCTATGATTCTGTCTGTTAGCTCCCCATTTCTTCCATTTCTCTACAAGGAGATCATGGGAAACTTTGCCCAATCTCCTCCTAAGATCCAGATGTGCTCTGTTTACAACATTCTCTTAGTAACCCTATCAAAGAAAGGAAATGAGCTCAGTCTGACAGGTCTTCGCTTGGGTGACCCTGCACCACCTCAGTATGATTGTTGTTTCCTTTTCAGAGGGCTCACCGATCATCTGGGTATTGATTGCAGCAACTGTCCCTAGCTTACACTTTCCAGGATCCGTCCTCTTTCAACCCAAGTCCAGATTGTCCTCACTCCATTCTTCTATCACCGGTTATTTCTGGGACTTTCTCATGGGATGAAAATAGTGGTTCTGGGGAAAGTGGTAAATTTCTTTCCTTGTTCTGACATTGTAGTTGTTTGTTACTTCATCCACAAACATTCACCTGCCGTGTGTCTCAGACTCTACTCTTTGGCCAAGCTGCATGGTTCTGTATTTGGTGTACTATTATTCTCATCTATAAAAGCCCCATTCCTCAAATGAGTAAACTGAGACTTGGGAAATGAAAGGACTTGCCCATAGTCAACTCATGTTGAAGACAGAGTTTGAACCCCAGTCTTTGAGCCTCTGAGTACAATTTTCCATCCTCTCTGCCAGGGAGCCTCTCATTTAATGACTCAATACTTTCATATTTTAGTTATATGACTTAGAAAACATTCACCATTTGTCTTTAAGAAAGAAGGACCCTCAAGCCTTGTCTATTAACTCTCTGAAGCTAGTTCCAAGTTTTGCCAAGCCTGCCCATTTCAGGCCAACTTGATGCCCCAAACAATGGGAGCTCTTCTTGTCCATCCCCGGAGGGCTCCTGACCATCTCCCTCCTTAGTCCTCACCATGGACATTGTCTTTGACAAAACTCTAATTGAAGCCATGTCTCTTATTCTTTTCATTGACATGCATTTATGGCTGTATGTGATAAACTCCTGATGGAAATTAGAGCCAGGAAAAGAAGGTTTCTCCCACTGTTCAAACTTTTCTCCTTCCTTTTCTTAGAAGATGAAAACTATATATATTCCACCATGTTTCCCTTTCTTGACTTGGCTGCCAGGAAACAGCTGAATTCAGAGCTGAACTCCAGGAAAGAACTCATCCCCAGTGCCCAGTATATCTATTTTCCTGTTCCTTTTAACTTTTGAAAATTTTGTTTTTATTGCACTGCTTTTAATGTGTTCAAACCATGTGTCCCATTTTTTGGAAGCCAGTGCCCCCTAAATCATCAAAGCTGATCAACTGCAACAACAGATTCTTGGTTACTCCCTCAACTGTCAGTCTGAAGAAAATTGTTAATGGTGATGAAAAAGTCAGCACTTCACCTAGTGAATTCCCTATTGCTCTCTTGCCATTCAAGTACAATCATTTTAATTGAACAAACATTCTTTTAGTGCCTTCTCTTCTTGAGACACGGTTAGACAAGGAAAAGACTAAAAAATGAAAATGATATAGTCCCTGTTCTTAGGGAGTTTCTATTCTTGTGAAGAGGGAAAGAAAGAGCCAGGAAAATAGCTTTAGAATTATTTGAGAATATAGGAAATATCTTCCTAACCCAACCCTACTCCCAAAGGGAGTGTTGTAGATGGTTAGGGAAAACCTCATCATAAGCTTCGAACTTGTAGCCCAAGAAGATTTCCAAATATCTCCCTCAGAAAAGGGGATTCCATGTCATTTCAGATGTGGAGCCTGAGCATACCTGTGTCCTATGGTGATGGTGAGTCTGAGGTTGTGTGTGTGTACCCATGTCAACTTCATTTCCTGCCATCTTGGAATTTGACTCTAAAACAGGAACATTGTTCAATAATATCTTATCAGCTACCATTAAAGAATTCCTTACCCTCTCTCATTGCCAAGATCTAACTTTGGATTGGTTACCCCAACCCCTGCCTTTGTCCTTCTTATATACTGGTGAATTCTCTTGCAGCTTCACTTCTATAGAAGAAGGAAGAGAATGGGTTCAGGCACGCAAGTCAAAGCTTGTGGTCTTGGCAAGGAGATGCCCACATGCTCATCAAACAGTGGCCTAAAGGAAGAGATGATAGAAGAGGATGAGCAAAGTTTCGGTCATGCAGAAGAGGCAGTGTGTCCCTAATAGCCTTTTGTTCAAAAGTAACAGCCACTGTCAGAGAAGCCTCTGTAGAGAGGGAGTGGGGGGAGGAGATCTAGAAATTCTGTAGAGAAAAGAGAAGGTTTCAAATAAAGTCACACATGGAAAAATCAGTGAATTTCTTTGCAGTGCTGAGCAGTGATTGAAAATTTAGGATGGTTGACATAATTTGCCAGAGCATTAAGACATCATTTTCAAATGTGTTCATCAATAATACTTTTAAGGGTCTAAAATAAAATACATAACCTTGTAAATATATTGAAATATCCTTATCAAAATATTAGCAAAATAAGGACTCTTAAGTTTAAAATCTCTTTTGGGGGAGAAAATGGAATTCAAAGCTGGGAAGTCCTGAGTTCAAAGGCTACTTCTAACATATACTGCATTTAACCCTTCATTCATAGGTTGAGAATTATTATTATTATTATTATTTTTAGGTTTTTGCAAGGCAAACAGGGTTAAGTGGCTTGCCCAAGGCCACACAGTTAGGTAATTATTAAGTGTCTGAGACCGGATTTGAACCCAGGTACTCCTGACTCCAAGGCCGGTGCTTTATCTACTATGCCACCTAGCTGCCCCAAGAATTATTTTTTAAAAATTTAATTTGATTTTTTTCAGTGACATGCATGAATAGTTTTCAACATTCATCTTTTCATAAGTTTTTGAGTTCTATATTTTTCTTGGGGTTAAGAATTTATGGCCATAAGAATTCATCACCAAGCTGCCAACCTTCTGGGGATGATCATCTCTGCATTTGGGCTTTAAAGTGAAAAAATGAACTGGTTATGAAATCCCAGGATCTGCCCATGATGCTCACTGCATATCTGGGTGACCTTGGGCAAGTCATCACCCTCCCACAGCATTATTCTCTGCCACTGGAATAGAAGGGAATTTGCTAAATTAGAGGGAAGTTGGGGTTCCTGGCAACTCTGGAATGATGGACTGGTCCTCAAGAAGCAGAAGGTCAGTTGATAAAGCCAGAGATTCTTGATAGAATTTGCAGCTGGCACAGTTTTGAACAACTTGAGATCATTTCCACTCCTGGGAAGAGGCTTCAGCATAGATTTCTATTCAAAGGAAGCGAACCATTTACTTAACATACATAGGGACATTTATGTTGTAGTCTTCTTGCAGGAGGGCTTTTCTGTCTTACCTAGAGCTCATCAATCCAGCTCCAATTTGGGGAAACATTAAAAGCTGCAGAAAATCAATTAACATATGAACTTACTTCAAAAGAACTCTATTAGCAATGCAAATGTGAACTTCTCTGCTCTTGGGATAAGCATAATGAGGTTCTTTACAAAGGACTTGACTGTATTCAGGCTTGGAAAGCCCAGGAGAAGGACCCCAGCTGAAAAGGGAATTGAGCTGGTCTTCTCATGGAGAATTTCAGAGATCAATAATGGGTATTGGCAGAGAGAGAGGTACAGGGTTCAAGATGGAGGCTTCCACTAACAACACAAGACCATCACCAGCTGGGTTGATTTTTACAAGAGACCCCATTTCTGAAACAGGTTTATTCAGTTACTCAAATGAGACAATGTCATGCGCTAGGTAAACTGTAAGCATTTTTAAAGACATATTGATATGGAGAATTATGAATGGAGTTTATAATCAGAAACAAGGTCTGTAATTTTTAATGCTGCTAAATCTTGTTAAAGAGTGGAAGACCTCTATTGTTTTACTGTTAAATGTAAAATTTGAAACCTATAGCCTTATTTCCAACCCCCAGCTTCCAATCTTCTACCTGTTTTTGGTCACATAAGTGGGAAGAGATTTCCCCTTTTGCCCTCAGTGCTCAGATAATGGGCAAGGCTATAAAACTAGGGCTGAACCTCCCCTCCAGCAGTCAGTTCTCCGGCCCAGTCAGCTGTCCCTGTCTTTCCTCCTTTCTTTATCTCCCTCTCTTTGTCTCCCAAGCAACCTTGCCTAGCCTTTTGTTATTCACCCTGTCCTAAAGTGCTTGTTGACTCTTCCTGGGGGAAAAGTTTGAACCTGTTTATTTTGAAATGTTTTGTAATAAACTCCTGAGCAATTTTAAAACTCCAGGGAACACTTAAATTCTTTCATCTTTCAGAAACCTTTGGTTTCTATCTTTATTTGGTGACCCTAAATCCCAATGGCAAAGATATGTTCATAAAATGCATGATGCATGTATTATAGACATAGATAACAACCTGACCTTGGACACAAGAGGAGAAATCTGTATCTTTTCCTTTTCCTTCTCTCCCCACATCTTCCCTGTTCTGTAGAAAGCATCACCATCCTCTCAATCCCCCAGTCTAGGAGTTACCCTGAACTCCTCATCCTCTCTCATCCCTCATATCCAATTTGGTGCCAAGGCATAGGCCCCCTTCTCTTGTCTGACACTGCCACTCCCCTGACCTGGAATGGTCCTCATCACCTTTTGCCTGGACTTTTAAAATTGGCTCCTGGTGAGTTTGCCTGGCTCAAGTCTCTCTTCTCCACTCCTTCCTTTAGTTAGCAGCTAAAGATTTTTTTTTAAGAGCATAGATCTATAACATCTTCCTTCCCCCTTACTCCTCAAGTCAACAAATTCTAGTAACTTCCTCTTATTTCCATGATCAAATACAAAATGCTTTGCCTGCCAGTTAAAGTCCTTCCTTACCTAGTCCTTTCGTACCTTTCCAGTCTTCTTATCCTTCATTCCTCCCCCAAGTACTCTTCCATCCAGTGACATTGGCCTCTTGCCTATTCTTCAATCAGACTGTCCATCTCTTAGCTCCTGGCATTCTCTTTGACTGCCTCCTTATTCCCTCACCCCTACTCTGCTCCAGCCACTGACCTCTTTAGCTTCCCTCAAGTCCTAACTAAAATCCCAGCTCTTTCAGAAAATCTTCCCCAACTTCTCTTAATTCCAGTGCATTCCCACTGCTAATTATGTCCTGTTTATCATGGATACAGCTGACTTGTATATGGTTTTTTTGTAGGTCATCTCCCCCAGTTGATTATAAACTTGTTGAGGGTAGGAATTTTTTTTTTTCTATCCTGTTACTTAAGCACAGTGGTTGGCAGTAGGTGTTTAATAAATATCTTTTCCTTGATTGATTCAAGTCCTGCCTCTAACACCCATTGGCCTTGTGACCTTGGGAAAGTAACTTGACAGTTTAGTGCCTCAAGCTATACTCTGCAGATCAGATGCTAATCTGTTGTAATCCAAGGAATTCCTTCACTGTGAAGCTCCCTAGACCAATGAAATCATAGTTTGGGACCTATATATCTATGTCCCTGTAGAAACATATAAAGCTAGACACAGGTAAACACACAAATGAATAAGTATAAATTATAGCTATGTATACACAGATGTGTATTTATAAATTTAAATAAATACTTTTATGTTTACATGGATAGATCTTGATACATTCCTATAGATACTCAAACACTCAGATGGATCTGTAATCTGATGCACTTGGGAGTTCCTTCTAATATTTCAGGTCACAGTCATTCAAAAGTGCCCATGTTAAGCTATTGTTCTCCATGCCTTCCCATAAGTTAACTGGGGAAAGGCAGTAATGTAGCAGGAATTGTTCCTTGATTTCTCAGCATAATAAAGGAATAGTATCATTTCCTACTCTGATACATGATTAGCCATTTTCTCTTCTTTCTATGACATCTTTCCTCCGGTTTTTATTTTAGATCTGCATTAGTTATGTTTTCCAGCTTGATCATGACCACCCATATTATGTGTAGTGACAGAAGCTACAATGAGAAGGCTTATAGGAGACTTGTCTGTTCTGTGGTCAGAGACAATGAAGATCTTGGGGAAAAAAAGCCTTTAAAGTAAAAACCAAGAATGAAAAGAATTTTAGGAGATGGAAGGAGGACTAGATGTGTGTCAAGAGAGCAGAAGAAGAGGGCTTGGGTCAGACAGGGAAGGACTACTGAATAATTGGATTCGAGAAAGAGACATGAGTCTCTCCCTATGGAGGAGGGAGTTGAAGGAGGAAGCACCTGCTTGTCCTCCAGGAATGATGATGGGCGTCCACAGGAGCTGTCAGATGGAAGATCATCTACTAGAGGAGAGGAGGCAGTTGGTGGCTCCCTGTGAATGACCCTGAGTAGCTAAGTGTCTTCCAGATGTGAAGAAGACAAGAGATCTATTTTCTTTCCAGCCAAGTTTCCCAAGACTGTCAAAGTCTAGTACAACCACACACTTCAGATCACTCCCTTGGGAGAAGCAGTCCTGACTGAAGGAACTGAGGAAGCTGTGCAAGGGATTCGGAAGGTCTGACAAGAAACTGAACACCTCAGGGGTACAGGTGGTGTTTTCATCACTGAGGCTGATTGAGAGTCAGAGCTTCAGAAGAGAAAGTCAGATACAAGCAGTGAACAGTTGATTAAGAAAATGTTGCTTGAGAATAAGAAGTAGGTTGGTGTCCTATGGCTTCAAGTAGAATTTTAAAAATTATGGAACTTGACTAGGCCCGGATAACACTTAATGAGGATCATCAAATAAATGTCTGCCTAGAGCCTTACAAATTTGATTTGAGGACTTTAATCTGGAAGGGGAATGAAAAATATTGTTGTTTTGTGTGTGTGTGTGTGTGTGTGTGTGTGTGTGTGTGTGTCTGTATTCATCCAAATATACACACAGATACACAGATATAAAAATATACACACATACATATGCACATTTATTGTTTTGCAATTATCTTTCAGTTGTGTCAGACTCTTCATGATCCCATTTGGGGATTTTGAGCAAAGATGCTGGATTACCATTTTCTTCTCTTTTTATAGGTGAGAAAACTGAGGCAAATAGGATTAAGTGATTGCCCAGGGTCATCCAGCTAGTATGTGTCTGAGGCTAGATTTGAACTCATGAAGATGAGGAAGGCTCCAGACCTGGAACTATGCCTACTGTGCCTCCTCGCTGCCTAAAGATATATACATGCATGCATAGCTACATATATAGCCAGATACCTTAGAGAGTAGAAGTTACACTGTGGAAAGAAAAATAGGCAATATTCAGAGGGCAAAATATTGGAAAGAAACAATAATTATCTCTTTTAAAATTCATGACTTTATATAGTTATACAGAAGTGCAGAAAATGGTGGTCACAAGTAAGATAATTATAATGCAAGTGAGAGAATTGACATTGCAAGGCTCGGGTGCAATGGTGCTTCATGACCAGAGCAGTCATCTGGAAGGGTATGCATTATTAATGTGGATGAGAATCACCAGTCAGAAATGAGGTCCTAATTAAAAAAAAAAAAGAAATGAGGTCCTCTGGGCATTAGATGAAGTGCTAATTTGGAAGTGGAGAGTAGGGAAAGAAATCTGAAGTGAATATGGCAAGACGTGAACTTTTGGTGGGAATAAGATAGGGGGCAATTTCAAGTCAATCTAAGTAAGGATAAGTGCCTTAGTCCTAAGGATAGGCTCCCAGGTCTTAAATTTGTATAGGGGAAGTCAGCCAAGGAAAAATAAGAAGCTTTAAATAATAGAATTCTGAAGATATAAAGAAAATAACAATTATAGTAGGAAAGAAAAATATGGGATCTGTGTCTAAAGACATTGATAGTAATTTTTAAAAGCCATGGTTATAGTTTAGAGATATAGCCATATGAAAACATGCTCTGAATCATTATTGATTAGAGAAATGATTGGCTAAAATGCTAGAAAGGGAAAATGACAAATGTTGGAGGGGAAAAATTAGGATACTAAATTTATTGTTAGTGGAGTTGTGAGTGAATTGATCCAGCCATTTTGGATTGCAATCTGGAATGATGCTCAAGGGATATTAAACTACCTAAACCCTTTGATCCAGCAATATCATTACTTGATCTAATTCTGAAGATAATTAGGAAGAAAGGAAAAGAAATCATGTGTTCTAAAATGTTTATAACAACTCTTTGTGGTGGCAGGGAACTGGAAATTTCAGAGATGCCCATCAATTGGGGAATGGCTGAACAAGTCGTGGTATATGATTGTGATAGAATACTTCTATGCTATAAGAAATGATGAACTCAATGATTTTAGAGAAACATGCAAAGACTTGCATGAAATAACAAAAAGCGAAATAAGCAGAACCAAGAGAACACTGCATATATTAACAGCAATATTGTTTTAAGAATGACTTTGAACAGTATTATATCACACATGCCCAAATTAACTATAAAGGACATATGGATAAAGGAACATCATCTGCATCCAGAGAAAGAACTGATGAATAGAAGAAGTATGTATAGAATAATTTTACACATAAATGCCTAATTTTGTCTAATAGTAGCCATCTCTAGGGTTGGGAAGGGAAGGGAAAAAAGAAATTTATAGGATAATTTTGTTGCATATTTAAAAGGAAGAGCAAGTGGTGTATAATAGATTTGCAGTTTCATGTGCAATCATCTTTTTGTATTGTACTGTGTTATGGAAATGCTTGTTTTATTCTATAAATTAAAAATAAATTATAAATGACATGGTTATAAAATAAAAAAAAGCCTAGTTTTTTTTAAGAAGCATGGCCATTAGCCTGAAGCTCAATATGAACTGAGATTGGCCAGGCATTTCTTCAGTATTTATTGACACTGTGCTAAGAAAACAAAGAAAAGCATACACCAAAAGCAATATTTTTGATCTCAGACAATTCCCACCCTAATAGATGAGTTAAGAAGTAAATAGCTAGGGAACGGTGAAGATATAGATTAAGATATTACATCTGCCTTGGGGATAGATTTATAAATTTGGATCCATGTCCACTGCAAGCAATTCTGCCTTTGGAAATGCAGATATGAAGTAGTTTATGCCCCTAATGAGACAGTAAAACTCTCCTGAATCATTGTGGGTTTGTGTGAACTCTCAGGCTGGCACTAAGAGAGGCCCCCTCCCATACAGTTCCCACTGGGCCATCCTGCCTCAAATATACCTAGAGTCTTAGAGGGAGATAGGGCAACATGAGGTCAGTCAACCATAGATGTTTGTGAGAAACAACATTCTTTAGGTAATTACTTCATAAAAATAAAAATATTCTTTAAGGTAATTTAAAAAGACCATACCACTTAATTAGAAGTAAGGCAAAGGTTTTGAGGGTAGTGTCTGCCTGTTCCTCATGAGTGTCCCTGGTTCACTCTTGCTATTGGAGTGAGAACCTGAGGAAATAAAAATACTGACATTTGCCTCTCCATGTGTTCATTTAGAAGATATCTCTTATGGTCTCCAATGGAAGAACTGGCAGTGGCAGACACTGGCTCCCACCCATCATTCTCATCCTTATTATATCATCATTATTGGTGTTGGGGATAGTTTATACAAAGGCATGGGGCTAGTGGAGATAGTGTCTTAGAGGAGCTGCAAGGAAGACAATGTTTCTGGAAAACAACACGTGTGTAGAACAGAAGGTACAAGGAGACTGGAAGTATAGAAGGGGGTCTATTTAAAGGGGGGGGGGGGGTTCTATTTAAGAACAGTTACATCCAAACAAAGGATTTGATATTTGATCCTAGAGGTAAGAAGGAACCAGTGGAGCTCTCTGAGCAGTTGAGGTGACCTTGGCTGACCAATACTTTAGGAAAATCAAATTTACAACTTACTGGAGGAAGAATTGGAGAGGGAAAATACATGAAGCAGAGAGACCAATTAGATGGCTGTTGTTATAGACATAGGTGATGAATGCTGAGTGGGGGAAATCAGATGGTGGTGGAGTGAATGGAGAGTTGAGGATGGTTATGGAAGACTGTCATGGTAGAAATAGCAAGTTTTGATGAAGATTGGATATATGAGATAAATTCAAATAAGTGTTCAAAGATGGAACCAAGATCATTGTCCAGGGTGATTGGTAGAAAGCTGGTGCATTCAAAGTAATAGGAGAAAGTTCAGAAATGGAAAAGGCTTTTTTGGGAAAAGATAATGAGTTCTATTTCAAACCTTTCCAATTTGAGATATCTATTGGATATCCAATTTAAGATTTCTAAAAGTCAGATTAGATGGGACTGGGACAGAGACTAGGGCTAGATGAGGACATAAATTAGGAAAGAGCATTGGAAGATTTTATTTGTTTGTATGTATGTTTGGGGGAAAGGGAAGGATACTACTTAGAGTGGATAGGAAATGAAAATAGATGGAGAAATTGCAGAACCTAGAATTGGGTGAGGTCAATAAAAAGTGTCATGATTGAGTGAAGAGTAGTGAAGGCTCTTGAGTTATCATATATTAGCAAATGTCAGTGTAGAGGACAGGGGCAAGGTTTCCAAGAGCAAGGAGAAATTTGATTTTTTCTGCACTGCTTCGTACTCCCTCCCTCCCCTCCCCAGATTAAAGACAATATAAAAAGCTCCCTGTCACTCACTCCTCTCTTTCCTGGTAAAGTTTCTTTTTCCAGAACTCTTGGACAAATTCTCAACTCCTTTGACAATACATTGGCTTCTCACAGCCCCTCTAACAACCATCATTCTTTGACTTTTGTCACCTTTGCAAATCTGACAGATGTGAGATAAAACCTCAGAGTTCTTTTAGTTTATATATCTCTTATTATTACTGATTTGGAGCTTTTGTTTATATGGTTGTTAATAGTTTGACTTTCTTTTCTGGAAATTGGCATCTTCATATCTTTGGACAACTTGTTTATTTTTACATTAGGTAATAGCTCTTTATTTTTAAATTTAGTAATTTGACCTTTCCTTTGTAAAAATCAAATTAGCCAATGGTTTAATGGTTTGTTCATTTCATTTTTAAATTGCTCAGTTTTAATTATTATTTCAATAACTTTTTATGTGTCTATATCATTTGTAATTTTTGGATCTTTGTTTTTATTTGAGGCTTATAAATTTGTTAGTTTTTTAGCCTTTTTAGTTTCATGCCCAATTTTATGATCTTTTCTTTTTCTCCTTTCTGAATGTAAGTGTTGAAAGAGGAAAATTTTTCCTTTAAAGACTGCTTTGGCTACATTCCATAGGTTTTTGCAAATTGTCCCATTGGTGTTCTTTTCTGTGATGTACTTATTTATTTCTCTAATAGTTTGTTCTTTGATCTTTTATTCTTTTTTTCTGAAGAGGGAAACTTATTTTCAAAAAACAACAAAACAATATAAAACTTACAATAGAATTAATTCTTGGGAAAAAATAAGCATCCTTCAACAAGAATGAAAGCTCCTTGAGTATGATCTGTTTTTCCTTTTATTTTGTCACTGAATGAATTGAATAGACATCTCCAGAAAGTCTAAGTCACTTACTTAATTTTTTTGTTCTTTTTTAAAACTTTAAATGCAAAATCAGAAAAAACATTGTCATGTGTACAGTAAAAGACGATTCTTAATTTAAAATTTCCTTTTCAAGACAGTTGTTTTAATAAATACTATACATTGTGTTCAAAATTGTCCATTTTTGCTTCCTTGTATGTTCTCTTCTGGTCTTTGCTGTGCACTTCTATTTTTCTCTTCCTCACAGGCTATAATCAATTATGAATATATATTTATATATACACACACACACACACATATATCCATTTATACACATTTATCCATATATCTATACATACTCACATATCCACAGAAATATATAGATAGATATACACACACATATTCATAGATATCTCTACTTTACTTCTACTCACTATCTTGCCCTCCTATTCTTTAACCAGCTGCCTTTCTAAGAATCCTTCCCTTATCGCCCTTCTAATCCTCCTTCCCATTGATCTATATCCATCTATATATTCCTTTATCCTATTCCCTCAGCCTCAGCCTCTGACTCAGTACTCTTCCCTATCTCCTCCTCTTATTTCTTGCTGAATTTAAAAGCCTTTTATACCCCTGCTTGTATTTGTGCATGCATGAATCTATGTATTATTTCCTCTTTAACACATTCTCAATGAGAGTAGGCTTCCAGAACTACCAATTCTCCTTCCCCATCCCATTCCTCTATATCAATTCTTCCCCTCACATCTCATTATATAAGATGAATAACTTTTTTTAAAAAATCTTTTCCTATTCCATTTCATTTTTAACAATTCTGTCCTACTTAACTCTACCCCTAGCTTTCCTTCAAACTACCCAGTTACTAATAACTGTCTTGGACATAAGGTTTGCATTTCCATGAATACATTGTAAACAATTTGTCTTTATTGAGTCCCTTATAATTAGTCTTTGATGCTTACCTTAGATTTCTCATGAATCTTGTATGTCAGATTTTCTATTAAGTTCTGATCTTTTTGCAACAAGATCCTGAAAGATTGACAATTCATGGAATGTCCATTTTATTGTTGTTGTTGAGGATCTTGCTTAACTTTGCTGAGTGTGATATTTTTGGCCACAATCCCACTTCTTTTGCTGTTTGATATATAGTGTTCTAAGACCTGTGGTTTCATCGCTGCTAGGTCTTATGTAATTCTAACTGAAGCTCAGTCATGTTTAAATTGGTTTGTTTTTTTGTTGCTCTTAATATATGATATATGCCTATCAGTTTTTCTACTAAAATCTCTTTCAGGTTATGATAGTGATTTTTTTTTTCTACTTTCCCTTCTTGATCTCTATCTTGACTTCAGGACAATTTTCTTTAATTATTTTTTTATCATAGCTTTCAGGTTGTCTGATTATTCATATGTTTTCCTTCTTGATTTGTTCTCCATATTGGTTACTTTTCTTATTCATGTTCTCTTCTATTTTTCATTTTGTTTTTCATTTTTTTCTCTAGTAACTTCAGTGACTTCCACTTGCTTAATTCTAATTTTCAAAGAGTCATTTTTTTTCTCTGAATTCCAATTGGTTTTCATTTGGTTAACTTTTTTTCCCCTTAATCTTTTTTCCTTGGCTTTTTATTTATTTATTTAGTTTTTCCTCAGTTCTCTTATTTGATTTTTAAAGTCTTTTTTGAGTTCTATAATTTTTTTTTAGCAGGTAACCATTTGACATTACTCTTTGGGAGTGTTGTCAGAGAGATTGGGGTTGCCAAATGAAGACTGAGAGTTGGTGACAGTGAATGAATTCACGTACATCCTTGGGATTTAAAACTGCTCAGGATTTTATTATAGATGGCTGCAGAGTATACAGGTTAAAACAGTTTCTCCTCCTAGGAAAAACAGAGGGCACTTTGAGGACAGAAGTGAATAACAAAAGACTAGGCTAGGTTTGTTTTGGGAGAGAGAAAGAGACATACACACATGCCAGTGCATGCATGTGCACGCGTGCACACACACACACATACCATATTTCCCCATGTATAAAATGTACTTTACTTTTGGGGCCCAAAATTTAAAAAAAACTATATTCCTTAAAGTTATCGAACTCGTTTTATTCATCATAAAATTCATACAACTCCTCATCACTGTCAAAATTCTCATCCATGAGCTTGTCCTCATCTGTATTAAATGACAAATCACTGTCTTAGGAGAGGCTCTGACTACTCTCCTGCCTGGGCTCTGGTCTGGCATGGCCCACCAGCACTCCCTGGGCAAATCTGCTGTGTGGACACATGCTTAGTCCATTCTATTTCATGAACTTCAGCACCAACTGTGTCCTCTTTTGAAATCAGTCACTTCTTTTTCATTAGCCATTCTTCTGGCCTCCTCCTGCTGAACCATTTTTGTGGACATAGGAATTCCAGTGGCCCTTTGCTCTTCAATCCATCTCTTCAATTCCCTCTCGAACTCAGGCCATTTGACTGCCTTGCCTCTCATGGCCTTCTTCTGCCAGGGTGTTTTCAGTTGGTTTTTCCTTCCCAGTCTTGGATTGTTTTCTTGGTTGGAGGAAGACCAAACTGACGTTCAGTAGCATAATTTCCATTCACTTTGGCAAATGGGATCGCTTTGAATTTAAATTCAGCATTGGACAAAAATAATTTCTGAGCCATTTCTGGGCAGAATGTGGCAAAATGTAACCTAGTATACAAGTACTAAATGCAAAACAATGAGTGCAAAGACAATAAGCATGAAGAAGCAGTGAATGCAAGTCAAAAACTCCACAACCACTGGATAAGGTGCTTCAAGTTTTTAGACCTCACATTTTTTGAAAAACAGTGCATCTTATACATGAGGAAATACGGTGTGTGTTTGTGTATGTATGTGTGTGTGTGTGTATGTGTGTATTATATATAAAGAGAGAGATAGAGGAAGAGACAAAGACAGACACACACAGAGAAAGAGAGAGAGAAACATATAGCGTCAGGGAGAGCTGACTGGGTCAGGGAGAGTGGTGGCCATGAGGGGAGTTTAGGCCAGGTTTTTATAGTCTTGCCCATTATCTGGAGACTAAGGGCAGAGGGGAAATCCTGCCCACTCTTACATGATTGAAACTAGGCAAAAGGTTGGAAGCTGCAGATTGGGAATGAGGAGACATACACATTTTACATTTAAGAATGGAATAATAGTATCAGTCTATATCCCAGGAGCAGATAATATTTTACATTTTTACAAAATTTAACAGTATGAAGGATTACAAAACTTGTTTTAATTACAAACATAATTCCTTACATCAGGAGAGAGGTTTTTGCTTCACTATCCTCCCCTGAAGATGAACCCCAGTCTTTTCTGTTTCCAAAGTAATTGCTTGGGTTATTCCTCCTTTGTCAGCTCATTTAAAAACTATTTTTGTATATTTTTAAAATTTATTTTAACAACTTTTTGTTATATTCATCTCTAGTCCTGAGGAGTAGGGGGTGGTGCTTCTAACCTCAGGAGCTTTGTCCTGGACCCAATCTCTGCACTCATTTCCCTCTCCAAGCCACAGTTGAGGCCCCTCCTCACACTGTGCTAAAGATGATCTTATTCCAGTACCTATAACCTTCATTTCTCCCCTTTCACTTGGAAACAAGACTAAGAATTCAGTTCTCCTAAAAGTGTTGACAGTCAACAGGGTCCTGTGACACTGCTTCTGTCCTTACCAGGTGAACTGGTTCCCTCTTGTCTGGAACCATCTCAGCAGCACAGTTGAACCTGGTATCTCTTATTGGCAGAGTTTCCCTCTCTTCCTTGCTCAGATGCCCCACTCTCCAGTTTGTCCCCGAGATTAGAATTCCTCAGGTGGAGTGAGTGGGGGAGGCTACTTCCCAACCCAGGTACCCCTAGGGCTTGCCTCCTATTTCAGAGAGCTAACCTGGTGGTTAGCTGGACCGAACCTTTGCCTAGGATTTTTCTTCCTATCTTTTCTGGTTCTCCCAGGAGGACAACTGTTTTGCCTCAATCCTTGTTTATTTTTTTGCTGCTATACCTTCATCCTTCCATGCTTTTTTGATTTATTTGTGGAGAAAATCTGGAGAACTTGGAATTTTCTGACCTATTCTGCCATCTTCCCAGATCTTTTCTGTTCCTTTTTTACTTGTTATTAATTATTTAGTTTTAACATTCATTATTAAAAATTTTGAATTCTGATTCATTTTTCTTCCTTCAGTTGTTCCCCTACCCATCAAAAAGGCAAGGAATACGATAGAAATTTTTACATATGATATCATACAAAACATATTTCCATATTCATCATGTTGAAAAGAAAACAAGAAAAAAATAGAGTGAAAAAATGTACTTCAGACTTCATGCAGAATTCAACAGTTTCTCTCTGAAGGTGAATAACATTTTCTGTCATGAGACCTTCAGAATTGTTTTGGATCATTTTATTAATCAGAGTAGCTTAGTTTTTCATAATTGATTATCATTGCAGTATTGCTTTTTCAGTGTAAAATGTTCTCCTGGTTTTGCTTATTTCACTGATATTTGGTCTTTAGGGCAATTTTATTTAATTTTCATTAATGTCTAAGCTATTTTCCAGATTTTTTTTATTTATTAGAATTTTCATTATGGTTTGGTCTATAAAATACATGTTTAATATTTTTTCTTTCTGCTATTATTGAGCTATTTATGATGAATCACACAATCTGTTTTCAGAAAGGTATAATGAAAAACTGAAAAATATGTATGTCCCCAGTGATTCTCAGTTTCTAACTATGACAATCCATTTTCTGATATCATTTAGATTCTTCATTTCTTGTTTATATTTCTGTTAGATTTGTCTAGCTTTAAAAAGATATATTGAAATTTCCATCTTTTTTTTGTTTACTATCTAGATCTCCCTGTAGACCAGTTAGCTTTTCTTTTTAAGCACTAGGATTTCATGATAATTATATTCATATATTTACTATTGATAGTGTTTCATTATATGATACTTTTGAGCATGATGTGTTTTGCATGCTTATCTATATTAAGTATATATCTATTTTTACTATTGCTTTGCATAACTTGATTGCAGCCCAATATTATTTTTGATTCACTAATGGAATATCGATTCTACTCAAAGCCCTCACTTTACATTTAGATAATTTTTTTACTTTATGTTTATTTCTTGCAAATGCAATTGTTGAGCAGTGCCTTCTTGTTTAGCTTACCACTATTTTCCATTTTATGGGTGAACATATTTTTTTTTCAGATGCCTAGTTATGATTGTTCGATTTCATCTCTCAGGCATCATATGTTGTGGTATTTTTATTCTTTGCACATTTCCACGTTCTTCCCCTTCCCTTTTGTTTTATGAATTTGTATTTCAAAGATTTTTCCTAATTCTACAATAATTCATGGAAATCATCAGCTCTATTCAAGTTCCATTTTCCTCCCTATATGATCAAATGAGATAGTATATGAAAAGTACTTGCAAACCTTAAAGTACTATGGAAGTACTAGCTCTCGATACTCTTCTCAACTTTGTAGATGAATATTTTGGGGCATAGAAATTTTGCTTCTGCCTTTTAGCAGGTTTTACTTTGGTTTCTTCTTTTCTTCCTCATAGCAGCTTTGTGCTCCATTGAAACTCTAATTGAGGTTTTTAACCTTGAGACTTGTAGCTTGTGGGTTACTTGCAATGTTTTTTATTTGGCTTGGGAGCAGTAGAATTTGGCCATCACATTGTTAGAAATGTTAAATTTGGGGTTTCTTCCATTTCTATGGTCATGAACTCTGAAATTCCCTTATCTGATCATAATCTGTTGTCACTATACTACTTCCTCCATCTTATCAAATCCTATTTAGATAAAATCCTTTGGCCTCTCCAGTTCTTTGGCCCCTCACTTGTTTCCCATTACCCATGTACCAGCTATAGTCTTTTTCCTTCCCCATCTTGACACCTGAATGGTTCACTTCAAATCAAGACTCCTCCTCTTTAAGTCTCTTATTTCTTTATTCTGTGATTGATCTTGCCATACCAAACCAGTCTTGGATTACTACCACCATCTGCTGCCTTTACTCCTACTCACATACTGCTCCTTCTCATCTCTCACCAATTGGATGCCTTCTGCCACTATCTCCTGTCTCATATGAAGAGGGAACCCTTCTAGCCAAGGCAAACCCCTCTAAATGCCCAAAGGATCCTGTGCCATTCTACCATCTTCAATAGATTGCCCCCTTTACCATCCTCACTCTCTCACATGACTTCAATTTTTCTTTGTCTTTTCCTTGCATTCCTGCTGCCTACAAACATCCCCATTCTCCAAAAAACTGAACAAAGCCTTATTTGATCCACCTATCTCTACTAGCTTCCCTTTGTGAGTAATTACTTATAAAGGGATTTTACAACTGGTGCCTCCACTTTTTTCCCTACTCTTTTCTTAAATCTCTATGTTTGAATTTTGATCTCATAAATCAACAAAAACTCTTCTCCTTGAAGTTACCAATTATCTTTTAGTCACTAAATCTCATGGTCTTTTCTCATCAACAGCCTTTTAAAATCTTTCTACATCCATTTACATTGTTGAACACCCTCTTCTCCTTGATACTCTCTTCTCTCTAAGTTTCTTTGTCACCATTCAATCCTATTTCTCCTCCCTTTACAATGGCTGATTCTCATTTGTCCTTATTGCATTTCCATCCTAATAGTGGTTATGTCCCATGACTCTGTCTGTTCTGGGTCCTTTTCTCTACTCCCTCTTTAGTCTTTTGTTTGTCATTTTGGTCTTCAATAACAAAGGACAAGAACCAATCAGTGGTGATCTCATCAGCTTCCAAGGATTCAATTATCATCTCACCTGATGATTCTTAGATCTAGTTAAGCAACTCAAATTTCAGTCTTACATCTCTAACTGCCTCCAATCATCTCAAACTGGATATTCTGCAGCTATTTTAAATTCAGCTTGTACAAAACTGTTCTTATTTTCCCTCTTCCTATTTTCCTGTACTGTAAATGGCAGCATCACCTTGACTCCTTTTTTTTTAGGTTTTTTTTTTTTTTTTTGCAAGGCAAATGGGGTTAAGTGGCTTGCCCAAGGCCATACAGCTAGGTAATTATTAAGCCTCTGAGACCGGATTTGAACCCAGGTACTCCTGACTCCAGGGCCAGTGCATTATCCACTATGCCACCCTTACCACCTTGACTCTTAACTCTTTTACCCTACATATCTAATCTAGTACTAAGTCCTATCTGTTTTGCTTTCATAGCATCTCTCCTATGTACCCCCTTCTCTCCTCTGATACTGTCAGTACCTTGGTAGTGCCCATGTCACCTCTTTCCCCGATTATTTCAATAGTATGTTGGCTGGTCCACCTGCTTCCAGTTCATTCTCCACTCAGCTATCGAAGTCATCTCTCTAAAACCCAGATCTGACTGTGTTACTCCCCTAGTCAGTAAACTCCCTACCTCCTTATCATCTTTAGGGTGTTAGGCAGGACTCTTTATAATCTACTTTTCCATTTTACAGCTTATTCCTTCTCTCATACTTCCTTCCAGCCTATTCCAACCATCCAGTGCCATTACCTTTCTTGCCGTTCTAATCTAAGATTCTCCATTTTCTGGGTCTGTAACTTTGCCTGCTTCTTCCCTCCTCCCCCTAACCATGCCTGAAATTCTCTTCCTCATCTCTGCCTCTTATTTTTTCTGGATTCCTTTCTTCTCCAAAAGCCCTACCTTCAAGGAGTTTTTCTCCAGCCCCCCTACTGTTAGTGTTTTCTCTCCATTGGTGATCTCCAGTCCATCCTGTCTATGGCCTGTTTGCTGCAGAATTGTTTGAGTATGGTCTCCCCCATTAGATTGCAAGATTCTTAAGGATGAGGTCTCTCTTCTCCCCTTTGTTTACCCCACTTATTGAGGCACTTATACTGAGGGAGCTCATCAGTTCATGGATAGAACACTGGACAGGAGTCAGAAAGTCTTTCTGACCTTCAGACGATTCCAAGTTGTGTGACCCTGGGCAAGTCACCTACCCAGTATTTGCCTCAATTTCCCCATCTATAAATAGGGATGATAATAACATGAAGTCTCAGGGTTGTTGTGAAAATCAAATGAGCTAATAATTATATAGTGTCCACCAGCTATAAGTAATATATAAACTGTAAGTTATTATTATTATTATAGTGTCTAGAATATAATGGTAATAATTGCTTGAGCTGTTATGCTGACCTTTAGGTTTTATTTATTTTCATTTTGCCCTTGGATTCCAAGATTTCTATACAGTTTTCTTTCACAATAACATTGAGGATTTTTGTTTTATCAGACTTTCCAGGGAGGCCAGTGATGTTACGTTTTTCTCTCCTTGTGCTGTTTTTTAATAGTACAGAGCTCATGTGTTCTTACCATTTTTTGGTCTTGTGACAGTGTCCTAATATTTTTCGCATATCATTGAATTTCTAAATTCCATTCCATCTGTCCAATATTTTCAGCAGGTCTACTATTTTGAAAAGATTTTCTAATCTGTTTATTTTCTTTCCAGATTCATTCTAAAGAATTATAATTACATTCTTTATTCTTTATCTCTTATGTTAGCCCTTCTCCTTTTCTTATTAGTCCTTCCAACTACCCTTGAAGTTATTTTTGTTAGAATAGTTAACTTATAAATGTAGTTTTCATTTTTACCTTTTTTATATCCTCTGGGATTTTACTCTGGGTTTAGTGTCAGAGGAGATCTTTAGATTACCTAGTCTGCTGCTCATCTCTTGTTGCCAAACAGCCCTAAGAAGGTCTGTGAAACAGCTATGCCTTAAAAGACCAAACTCACCATAAAAATGGCTTGTTGATGTTTGTGTGGCATTTATCCAAGTGTGATGTATGTTTGCATGTTCTCTATGTGTTGGTATATGTCTGCCACTTCATGGAACGCCAGCTTCCACGGGCATGAGGGGCCAGTTTGGAGTTGCTCTCTAAATGGAAAAGCTGGCCAATAAATCTCCTAGACTTGTGGAGAGGGAGAAAGGGAGAGAGGGAGAGAACGAGAGAGAGAGAGAGAGAGAGAGAGAGAGAGAGAGAGAGAGAGAATATATGTGTGTGTGTGTGTGTGTGTGTGTGTGTGTGTGTGTGTGTGTGTGTGTGTGTGCAAGCTCAGTGGAGCTCAACAGCCCACGTGCCTCATTCAGGAGGATTCTTTAGCAGAATTGAGGGGGTTGATTTGCTGCTGTATCAGTAGACTGGAGAGCTTGGTTCCAGCCTTCCTTCGAGGCCTCCCGACTCTAGACCTGCAGGTGTTCGACATTAGCAAAAAAGTCCTTATTATCTGGATGGACTTTTGGCAGCTAGTAACGATGTTTCCTGAGATTGAAAAATGATTTTCTACCTTAACCAGTGGTTTTACATTACTGGAATGTCAAAGGGGAGAAATGGGGGCTGGGGGGGAGAGAGAGAGGGGGGGGAAGGCCCGAATTCCTCTCATCAAGTCGTCTCGAAACTGTTTTTGTTAGTTGTATACATTCCGTGATTTGTATATTTTATCGGAGAATGTCAGGCTTTCTTTTAAGCTGGTGTGGTTAGAGTTCGGTCCTTTGCCAAACGAAACAAGCGATGAAGAATTAGGAAGCATGAAGCAATCCCGGATCCTGTCCTGGTTAAACGGAACCAGGGCCTGGCCCAGAGCCAAGGTGAGGACCTGGAGCCCGGGAGGTTGGCAGGACACATACACACACACACACACACACACACACACACACATACACACACACACGGATTTGTGTCCAGACACACGTTTTACACATGTACACACATACATAGATGTGCCCCATATATATCCACACACATGTTTGTACACACATACACATAGACACACATTCTATTGGTATTATAGCTAAAGGCTTGTTTTTCCATCACTGGCCTCTGTTTTATTTCCTCCCCCTCCTTCCCCACTCTGTTTAAAAATCATTCACAAGAGCTGGAGTGGGATTCAGAAGGTCCTGGATTCAAATTCTGCCTTTGTTTATTTCCTCCCTGAGTCCTAGTTTCTTTCCCATAAAATAAAAAGGTTAAAATGGATCCCCTCTAAGCTACTCTCCTGCTCTAAAAGCTCTGCCCCCAGGGTCCCTTTGTGATAGACTTCTCATTTAAGAATTTAAGCCAGTGGTTAGCCTGGCCAAAGAGCTCCCAATGGGGCAGATTTGGAGTGGTTGTTAAAAGATCCTCATGGAGCTGTAATAAAGACTTTTCTCAGAAGCTCCCTCTCCCTGCCCCCTCCTGGGGCAGCATGGATGGATTGTTGGATTTATATTCAGGAAGATTCAACTCCATTTCCTACCTCAGACTTGGTGGCATTGAGCTGAAGGGATGGTCTAGTCCAAGGCTTCTCAATCTGTGCTTCCTGTACTGCATTTTTTAAAAGAAAGGTTTTGATAAATGAACTTTAATAGAATCAGTTTTCCTTTGGCAATCTGTTTTTTATGACATGCAGATTATGAGAAGGGGTCTACAGGTTTCCCTAGCTTTCTGTCCTAGGGCACAAAGAGGGGCAAGAACCACAGGACTGTTCCAAGTCCCTTATTTTAGTGGAGATGCCCAAGATCATAGAGCTAATAAATATCAGGATATGAACCCAAGATTCAAGGCCAGGACTATTTCCTCTATATAACACTACTTTCTACTTATTATCATTTTGTGACCCTGGGCAAGGCTCTCAAAATCTAGGAGCCTTGGATTCTTCACCTGTAAAATGGGCTAGTGAGAGTGCCAACCACCCAGGGTGCTCCTGGGAGGGTCCGAGGAAATAATACATGTGATACCTTGAAACACCACATGGTTTTATCATCATCATCAACACCAAATAGTTGATCTGTTGTTGAAAATTGTGTATTAAAGAAAAGCTTCCTGATTTTCTGTTCATTTCTAGGAAAAATAATTTCAGACTAAGGATGAACAAAGTACAGAAAACTTTAGTGAAATCAATGAAGCAGAAGGAGAGAGAACTTCCAGTGGGCATTGATGCTGTGGTCATCTGAGCTGGTGGGGGTGGGGGGTGGAGGGGCTCCCTCAGTACAGCAGGGAAAGCAATCCAGTTAAGTCAATGAATGATGAGGGGGACAGGGAGGCGGGTTTGCAGAGGCCATGGAATCTGCCTTAATTGAATCTGGTGGAAGAGGGGGCTGCTTCTTTGAAGTCATTTGCCTCTGGTAAAAGGCCAACTGCCTTTGAAACCTCTCCAAGGCAGGTAAACATTGATCTGGAGGCAAAGAAACCACAGTGATGCCATTTCCCTGTAGCTCACCTGTCTTGGAGCAGTCATGAGTGACTGTCCGGGGCTGGGGGAGTCCAAAGCCCCAATGTCCGGGCTTTGCCTCCACAGTCACTTTAACCCCTCTCCCTCTCTCCCAGGGGGCTTTGCAGGGTTTCGTTCAAGAGAGGAAGGCTCAGTTTCAAAGGCCCGGGCTTTTTACATCCATGTCTCTGTCCTGGAGTGAAATGTGACACACATACCTGGCTGCAGACTTTCTTTAAACCCGAGCCAGGGAGACTGCCAAACGTCAGGGAGGGCCCGCTTTCATCTCACACTTTCAAGTGAAAAGTTTGTTGATGTAACCCAGTTTCCAGTCTGTAGAGGTCACCCTGTAATGTAGTGCTCCGATGATAAGCCTATGGATCCTGTTTGATCTCTGAAGGCCCCGGGCTCCACTGGGATTTTCTTCTTTTCCCTCTCTCTCTCTTGAAAAAGCAAGTTTGATAATAATGATACTTTGGGTGACTCAGACGGAAGGGCATAAATCCCTCTGAAATCTGTTGATCGGCCTTGAAAATCCAATTTAGACTTTTCCATGAGTGTAACAGGCATGTAATTAGGAGATTAATGATAGCGATAATCATCCTTTTTTCTTATTCTTTTCACCAGATCTATGATTTGATCGCAATGAGCTAACTACCAAATGGATCTCCTCTGCACTTTAGAGTCTTAGAAAGTTGCCTTGAGTTGAAGAGGTCAAGTGAGATACTTGGGGTCAGGCAGCTTTTTATTGTGGTTGTTGGGGTCTTCTGGGAAAAGATACTGGAGTGGTTTTATGTTTCTTTCTCCAGATCATTTTGTAGATGAGAAAACCGAGTCAGACTGGGTTAAATGACTTGTCCAGGGTCAAACAACTAGGAAGTGTCTGAGACTGGATTTGAACTCAGGAAGATGCTAGTAAGTAGCTAAGACAGGATTCAATTCCTAGTCTTACATCTATCTCCTTTAGCTTCAGTTGGACTGTTCTCACCCTAGTCCAGCCCTCATCACTCTTCTCCTGGACTATGGCAATAACCTTCTAATTGGTTTCTCTACCTCTCATGTCTCTCCTTTTTCTGATCTATCATCCACATAATTACCAAACTGATGCTCATAAAATAGGATTTGACAGTGACAAAAATGGTGTTCTCTAATTGCAGAGAGCTCAGTCTGGCATTTCAAACACTGCATGATCTTGTTCTCACCTATTTTCCAAGCTTTTTTCCTATTATTCCATTTCTCTCTTTTTTGTTTTACAGTCCTAATGGTCTTTGAAGTGTTACTGACATGTGGTCTTCTATTTCTACTCCATTCCTTTACTTCAGTGGTCTCCTATGTCCAGAAGGCACTACCCCTCACCTTTGCCTCTTGGAGTCCTTAGTTTTCTTCCCAACCCTTTTACCAGGTATCACTTTAAACAAGAGGCATTTCCTGATTGCCAAAATATAAGCATGTTTTTTCTCTTTCTTCCTTTTGCCAATAGGCCATTTATCATTTTGTCTCATGTTTCACATGTATATCCATATTCATGAGCTTCAGAATTCCTTTAGTTAATCATAATCTTCCATCCTTCCATCTTTCCCTTGCCTTCCCTTGCCTTCCAGTTCTTTTACTCTTCTGTTCTTTCCTAGGCCATCACTACTTTTCATGTTCTTTCCCATCTCAATTGTTACTGAAATAATTCAACTTTACACTATCTTTTCTTGCCACTCCCCTGATGTAGACTTTTGTCACCTCTTACTTTAACTATGATAAAAGCCTTCTGCTGAATCTTCCTGTCTTAAGTCTGTTCTTCTGACCTTGGTATCCCAATAGGATCCAATTACCTCCAGGATCAAGCTCTCTGGTTGGCATTGAGAGCATTTCATAACCTGGCCTCTTTCTACCTTCCCAGTCTTCTTACCCAGTTACCCTACTTCTCATGCTTGGTTGTATTCTAGCTGCATCATTGTGGGGGAGAGTGAGTCATGGAGGAGATAAATTTTGAGTTGGATTATGTAGTGATTCAATAAATAAATGAATGAAAAAAGTGTCAATTTAGCCTTTAGCTGGTGCTAAGGAGCTAGACTAGACTAAAGACAGTCCCTGCCCTCTGGGTCCTTCTCTGCTGGGAGGGAAAATGAGCCATATGAGGGGAGAGAGGGATAGTTTGGTTTGGAAAATTATAGAGATAGAAAGTGGAGCCACAGGGGAGGAGGTGGACATATCCTTTCCAGGACTATTAGCAGAGTTGATTCAATCCTGCAGGGGCAGGAGGGATCACTTTCACAGTGGTGAGGAGACTGGCAGAGCTGATGACTAGCAAGTTAAATGAATCTCTGTGAGAGCCTGCTTCCATGTAGAGGCCACCAGTACCAAGGATGGGGACTATGCCATAAAGAGGCTGGGTCTTCCAGGGCTTGGTTTCTTGTCCCAGGACTAGGCAGCTTGCCAGGAGGTGACCCTGGGTTAAGTGAGGAATGACTGGATTGGACCTAGATAGAGGGGCCAATGTTCAATTGACATTTATTAAACCTTTTAACTAGAAGGCCTAGAAGGGTGGCATACAAAGATGGAGGTCAGACAGTTACTGCCTTCACTCAACTTCCAATCTTTATTAGCAAGGTGAATATGGTGGCTGTGTGAAGGTTACCTTAGAGAAAGGGCAGCGAGGAGGCAGGGAGACTCATTTAGAGGCTATATAATGGGCCCAACACCCCTCCTCACTTAGCTGCCAATGTACAGGATTATAAGGAAGAGAAAAAGAAAACTTTTAATGACTCCCTATTGCTCAAGACACAATTATGCAAAATGTTCAGCTTGGCATCCAAACCCTTAAACTAGCTGGATCGCATTGCCTTTTTCTTGGCCCTAATGAGACTTGGTTTATGAGATGCTTCCAAGACTTGTGCTCTCCTTTCTCCATCCAATAAAGGTCTATGGGGTCATTGTGAGGGGGGAGACTTGTGAGAGGCTTGGCCACTTCTTAGAGGTAGGGGGAGGGAAGCAATGAAGGAAAGGGAAAAAACAGAAACAACCCTGGGTTTTGGGGCCCAAAGACTAGGAGAATGTCAGGGTCACTAACAGAAATAGGCAAGAGGCATTTGGAGGGGAGCATTTGGGACCTGCTGTATCCCAGGGTCAGTGGGGAAGGGTAGAACTGGGGAGTGCTCAGGCCTGAGTTAGGAATTGGATAATTAAAGCCAGGGAAATAAATGAAGTCACTAAGGAGAGAGCATCATGAAAGGAGAAACCAGACCAAAAGAACCAAGTTTTGGGGAACAGCAGCCTAGAGCACAGGACCTGGAGGGCATCCTAGATTAGGGCATGGCATGATTTGGCCATTGTATCAGCTATCATTATCTCCAAACAAAACTAAAAAAGCTTTGGAATAATGTCCAATGAGGACCACCTTCTTCTCTGTCTGTGCCCCATCCCTTCCTCCACCCTTCTTCCTGCTCATTCCTAAGTGATTCGCCCTGGTCCAGTAAGATTCACTGGAGTTTCATCTCCTGCTGCTAGTGAAATGAGAAATTAAGAGCAATCCCCCCCCCAGTAGTAACAATACAGTTGACTCTGCAGCCCCTTTCACTAGTTTGCTTGCTGGACTGTCCAGAACACAGCCCCAGCAGGAAGGGACCATCTCTACCTCTGTCCTTGACATTGCCACACACCTTTTGGGGCAGGTCACAATGCAGTCCCTTGCTCCAGGTTGTGTATCGATGCAATAAGAAGGATACCCCTCAAGGTCACTGCTGGTTGGTGGGCTGCATTCAGTTCTGACCTTCCCCTCGTCTCAGCTTTAATTGAGAGGCAGATGTACATGGCTGGTCTGGGTCTCTGGGTTGTGCTGTGTGTGTGTGTGTGTGTGTGTGTGTGTGTGTGTGTATGTGTGTATGTGTGTGTATGTGTGTGTATGATGCATGTTTGTGTGTGTGTGTGTGAGGTATATGTATGTGGGAGTTTGGGTTTGGAGGTGTGGATGTGTTTGTAGAGGTGTGCGGATGTGAATATGTGTGATATATGTAGTGTGTGTGGACACGTATGCCTATGACAAGCACACTTACCAACAGAGATGCAATGCCATTTCTAGTGTTTTTTCCCTTCCAGAGAGGATCAGAGCATCCCAGATTCAGAGCCTGAAGGAACCTCAGTAAGCTAGCCTAACCTTCCCATTTTACAGATGAGCAGACTGAGACCCAGAGTTGATAAAGGCTTCCCATCCTGGGATCCCAGTTCTAGAGCCGGGAGACTCTTAAGAGCCTTAGAGACCAATCTGGTCGGATTCCTTCCTTTGATACATGAGCACTCTGAAGCTTCAAACAGTTCAGGGAATTGTCCAAGGCCCCCCAGGTAGTCAGTGGCAGCCAGCCTGGGAGTTGAAGTCAAGCCCTTGCCCCCACCCCATCCTCTTTCCTTCAGCAATGCCCGCTTCTTCTCCATTTGCTTGATTTTCTTGGGAATGACTTGGAT
Source organism: Macrotis lagotis (assembly GCF_037893015.1). Lineage (NCBI taxonomy): Eukaryota > Metazoa > Chordata > Mammalia > Peramelemorphia > Peramelidae > Macrotis > Macrotis lagotis. The sequence continues at coordinate 190,234,394 of NC_133665.1, forward strand.
GTCACCAGCAGCAGCCCGGACCCCAATGTGACACAGTAACAAGAACACAGCAACTGTTAAGAAACAAAGATTCTGTTTTGCTACTTGGGACATATGGTTCCAACGCACAACAAAAGAAGAGGCAGCAGAAGACTCCGCCTGTACACAGATTTCGGCGCAGTTATTTCTAAATAATCCATCGTTCGCTTTCTCCCTCACTATCAGCATCTCATTAACACACAGGGGGCCCGCTGACGGGATGCTGGGCCTCAGCTGAAGATGCTGGTTCCTCCGGCAACCGAGAGATACTCTGGAAGGTAGGAGGCTGTGCAAGGATTCAGCAGAGCAGCCCCCCCAGGAGACGGGCAAGCTTCATCAGGCCCCAGCAGCTTAGCCCCTGGGGGCTTATCAGCTGCAGGGCTACCCCAAGGAAGGAGGGAGGAATGGGGGGGCAGAGAGAGAGGTGGTGGGGAGAGAGACAGAGACAGAGACAGACAGACACACACATGGGGGGAGGGGGAGAGAGAGAGAGAGAGAGAGAGAGAGAGGAGAGGAGAGGAGAGGAGAGGAGAGGAGAGGAGAGAGAAAGAGAGAGAGGGAGAGAGAGAGAGGAGAGGAGAGAGAAGAGAGAGAGAAAGAGAGAGAGGGAGAGAGAGAGAGGAGAGAGAGAGAGAAGAGAAAGAGAGAGAGAGGGAAGAGAAGAGAAGAGGAGAGGAGAGAGAGAGAGGAGAGAGAGAGAGAGAGAGAGAGAGAGAGAGAGAGAGAGAGGCAGGCTGGGGGTGGGGGGAGGGACTCATTATCTGCTGCTGCCAAGATCTGCCATCCAATCTGTCCATGAGTTGATTTCATCATTACATTTTTGATGGGCCCTCAACAAGCCTCAGCACTTTCTCTCTGTCTCTCTCTCTGTCTCTCTGTCTCTCTCTCTCTCTCTCTCTCTCACACACACACACACACACATATTCTTTCCCTCTTTCTTTTTTCTCTTTTCTCCTTTCTCTCTCATCCTCTCCTTTTTTCTCTTTTCTCCTTTCTCTGTTCATCCTCTCCTCTTTCTTTTTTCTTCTTTTCTCCTTTCTTCTCTTTCCCTCTCTCCTCTTTCTGTTTTTCTTCTTCCCTTTCCCTCCTCACTCTCCCTTTGTTTTTCTTTCTTTCTTTTCTCCTCCCCTTTCTCCTTCTCCTTCTCCTTCTCCTTCTCCTTCTCCTCCTCCTCCCCCCCCCTCCTCCTTCTCTTTCTGTGTCTCTGGGTCATTTAAATATCAAGTCTGTAAGAAGGTATGTATTGTGCTTCCCAAGATCCCAAGTACCCCCACACATCTGAGATCCCTAAGAGCCTCCCTGTGAATTTTGAAGAATGTGGACAAATAGCTCTCTCTTCTTTGGCTAATTCCAGTGGGCTGTTTGATCTCTTGTGTTGGGTCTGTAGCATCTAGTCTCTCTCACGTGGTCCTGCCCTCCTCCCTGTGCCTACCATGGCCAGGCCATCTTGACCCCTGACACTCCACATGGAAACACCAGCTTGAGATGTACAATTAGCCTCACATCAAGAGAAGAGGCAGCTCAAGGAGCAGCATTTACCCACGGCCCTCATTTCTTTTCCTGCTGTGTATATGTTTTTAAGAGGAGTTTCAGAAGAAAAGTATTGTTTGAGTGGAATGTGTTAGAAGTGTAACCAAATTCAAGGTCACAACAAGTACCCAGAGGAAAGGATTCTGCCATATTGCATGGTCTCCCCTCCCACTTTCATTCAAGGGTGTTAATGTGACATATGGACTTAGGCTTAGTTTCATTAAAGGTCTCAACCTGGCTTTTCATGAGTGAAATGTTGGTTTTAGTGACTCCAATTCTATCCATTTCAGATTTTTGGTTGTGAAATTGTAGCCTTTCCTGCCTACTGGGAAAACAAAAATGTTTTCACCAACTATGAGATGAAGCCTGGAGTTAGTAGGAAGTGAGTGGCTTGTTTGATGAGGCAGTAGGCTCAGGAGCATGCTTCCCAAGGGTGCCCCTTCTCCTGAGGAGAGTGAACTGGGTAGGCCAGGCTTTTCACAGGTGTGTTCTGTTGGAGGAAACCCAACTCTTTCCCATTTCCTATTGTCTAGCCCATCTCATCAACCTCACCTTCTCAAGTAGGATGCACCTTTGAGAGCAGAGGCCACTCCCTTTCTCATCTGTGTCCACCTTGGTGGATAGTAAGCATTCAATGAATGCTTGACATGAATGGATTAAAGTTATCTTGTTGAACCTTTCCAAAGGAAGACTGGCCGAAGTTCTTCAACTGCTCCTCCTTCTGGATGAGGTCAGATTGGAAAGAGGTTGGTAGTTGCAATTCGATCTCAAAGATCTCATCAGGAAAGTGATGAAAATGAGGGGTTCTTGTGCAATGAAGCCTTTCTCACTATCACATGTGAACCCAGTGGCCTGATATAGTAAGATCAGAATAGTTGGTGATCAATGGGAGACCTTGACCTGGAAGAGTCAGGTCTTTGCCATATCACCGAGGCAACTTTTGACTGAATCTGCCTCCTGATGGTCTGTTTCATTCAGCTTTGCAACCATATTCCTCTTGAAGTCTTTAATTGGCTTATCACAAGTTGCTAGGAGGTTGATGGAAATAACACCAGCAGATGACTAGTCGGCATTGTTTATTGTCAGAATTAGGATAGTATCTATACCATCTTCAAACCGACTTTTGGTCTTGATTAATGAAAACATTCTTGGCAAATGCTTTCATAGTTCATCTCATGCCGGTCCAAGAATTTCACCTTTAGTGGCACAGTTGGAATGTTCTTCTTAATCATGGTCCCAGTTCCAAAAACCAACAAAATAGAACTGGGGTCCTATTCCATTATTCCTAATTGGGGTATCCAAGCAACTCAGAACTGCTTTGAATACTCTAATTTTTTCAAAGTAAATGTTTTGAAAGGGTCTCACAGAACACTCAGCTAAGAGCATACAGGGGGGCTTGCCACAGTTGGGCTGGCACAGGTGGTAACTTGTCTTGTGAGGACAGCCACCTTGATCCCAAGATCCAACTGAAGGAGGCAGAAAGACTTCAGCAATGATTCCTCCCCTCCCCCCACTACCACCATGCCTTCCAACACTGACAGTAGGAGACTCCCACCTGATTCTACTCTCCAGGCCCCTTCTAGTAATTTAGTACCCTTGTAGAGTCTTAAATATAAATTCCTTGAAGATGGGAACAACTTAAGCCATTATTTTATTTTATTTTTTTGGGTTTTGTACTCCTGTTGTCTAACATAGTAAATTAACAGACATAAAAATAGCTGACATTTGTACAGGCCTTTCAGAATTGAAAAAACCTTTTGAGGGGTCTCAAACCTATTGATGAGTTAGAGGGTATCTGCCCCAAGCATGGGAAGACTTCCCCTGGTAGAATGGGTGGATGAGAACTGTTTGTTTCAGTGGCCACGAAGGTAGCCAAAGTAAAAACTGTTGAGTACTTTGAGCTTGGTCAGCCATTGAAGATGCCAAGGTCACACCTTGCATCCTGGACCAGTCAGTCTGTATTTGGTCACAGTATTTGGATGACTCTGGAAGAGAGAGTGAGGCTGATGACTTCCTGCAGCTCTGTCTCACTTAATCCCAGTTCACACTCAAGTCATCACCCTGTGATATCAGTTGATCCTCTTTGAAACAAAGGATGAGCAGCAGCTAGACACACATACACACACACACAGATATACACACCTTTGTTTACATCTATATCTGTATCTTTAAGGTTTATACAGCACTTTACACTTATTTCCTCATTTAATATTTACAACAGCCTTGGGAGGTAAGCACTATTATTACCCTTCTCCCTCAACTAAGCGACATGTCTTGGGTCCTACAATTAACAAGTATTGGGGCTGAAATTTGAACTAAGATCTTCCTGTCTCCAGGCTCAGTACACTAGCCACTGAGACATGCATAATGTCACCTGATTTGAGGCTCACATCTATGACTCAGTTATTATTGGGATCCCCATTTTAGTGATGAAGGAACTAAGTCTCAATATGATATTCCTATGATGATATGGTCAGTTAAGATCAAAAGTAGGATTGGAAACCTGGAGTCCTGACTCCAATCCCAACTCTGTGTAGATCAGTGACCTGGCATGATTTCTCCGCTCACCAGGCTCCCTTAGTGACTGTCTGCCATTGGTTGAATTTGTTACGTGGCTAGAATGTGATGATCCTGGCCAGCCTGGCACCTCCATCACCTGAGATTGGCTCTGAAGCCAGTACTTTCCAAGCACTGGTCACTTGCTTTTCCCTCACACAAAGAATCACAGCTGACAGCCCCATTTGAGAGGATAAAATAAGGAGAGAGAGAGAGAGAGAGAGAGAGAGAGAGAGAGAGAGAGAGAGGATCAGGTTGTGGAACTGAATGGAGTATGTGGGGCTGCTAGCCCAAAGCAGCCCCCAGGCAGAGTGTGCATGCCAGAGAAAACCTGGAATCCTCCATTATATAGCAGATGGAATATGCTGATAAACTTGGAATCTGAGATGGGAATAATAGCAACACAGCACCCCTATAACTGCTCCCAGGTTGTGTGTCTGCTTTTGGGGGGAGGGGGTGATAACCATCTAACACAAGGCCCAAGTCCCTGCCCAGCATCGTCTTCTAGTCCTTGACACGCCAGAGAAACACAAGATCTAACTGCAGAGTATTTGTTTAAAAATGAAGCAACATAAATAACCCAGGGAAGGATCAAATAGCAAAACGGTATCTGGACTTTGAAAGGCATCATTGTCTAAGCTCTTTCCCATCCCTGTGACTCCCAGGCAGACTTGGAAGGCGGAGGGGCCTTGGAGCTCAGTTCGAATAGAGAAACTAGCCTGTTTCTTGCAGTGTTTTCTGGGACTCCCTTGGGGCAGGCGGAGAACTGTTGATCACTTTTGCTGTGTCTCTGCAGTCGTCATTCATTCATTCATCCATTCAATTCATTTATTTATTCACTTCAACCACAAACATTTATTAATTGCATCATTTGTGACCAACACTGAGGATAGGAGTCATCCTTCTAGGAGCTTCTATTCTCCTGGGGAGGCAACATGTATGCATATAAATAAAGCGATAATATTTCTGAATTAAATCCAAATTGATAATCACCATGGTCTCGGGTGATTATATCTTCATGGGGTCATTTCTTTTCTCTCTTTCCTCCAACTACAACCACACAATCTTGCTGCTCCTGACCCCTGGCCCCCTAGACCCTTCCTCTTTTTAAAGCTCCCACCAATCAGAATTCTCACTTGGTGATGTCATTTTCCTATGGGATCCCATACAGCCTTCTCGGGAGATAGTGTCTTGGCCTTGAGCACTGTGGGAAATGAAACCTACCAAATGTAGCCCTAGGGAGCAAAGCTTATCCTCACAAAGCCGAAATGTTAGGGCCAACAGGACTCTGTTGCCTAATTGGGATTAATTGGATTTATAAGGTGACTCCTTCATGCTCTAAAAATGTAATTAAATCTACTATCTTTAGGGAAAAAAAGTTTTTGTTTTCCAAAGGCAATGAATTCCAAATGTGAAAAATGGCTTCTCCTTAGTCATCGTCTGACTAGCTTAACCTTTCTGAAAGCCCTACTGTGTTCTTAAGCCCTCAGAGATGTGAGTTTCCAGACCAAAATCACAACTAGGGTCTGAAACAGGATGTGTGCAATCTGTGAACTTAATTTTCACTAACATGCCATGGCCTAGTAGCACTGGAAATTCCAGGGAAGGACGGGGAACGGCAATCTCCCAATGAGTCAAAGCGAGTGGCCGAGGCTGTTTGCTGTGGTCTTGGGGTCTGGTCCCTCTTCTGCACATACCTGATACTCCTCTGGGCCATTGCTGGCCCTGAGTCACTGGGCTCCAGTTAACATTTTGTTCACACATCATTAGTGCAAGCTCTGGTCCCAGAGATCGCCTGCTCATGTCATAGCAGAAATATGTTGCCTTGTGTACACCTGTGAGTCTGGAGCTTTTCGTAGAGGGAATAGATGAGGATGAATGAGAAGACTGAAATCATCTCATTTGTGTACGGGACTCCACCTGCTGCAGGGGTCTATTTGTTTTGGACAAAATGTCTGGAGGTGTGTTTATGGCTTTAGGAAAAATATTCATTGGGGGTTACGCGATTTTAATGCTTTTTTAAAGTTTTAAATCAGATCCTTGTGATAAGTGAATGAGGTTTTATTTTTTGTTTTGTTTTTTTTCCCCCCTTTTGGTGAGGTAAGAGGAAATCATTCCCTTTATAGTTGTCAGACTGGAAGTAATTCGCCCGTGATAACATGTTACAGTAACAATGGTCCTTGTTGTCTTTGGCTGGGACAGCAATCACAGGAAAACCGATGGTCTCTTTGATGAGGTTTTACTTTCCTGCCTTCATTAAAAGTGACACCTACTTCTTGGCATCTCAGAGATTGGATGTAGTCAAGCATCTCGGAATGCCCAAACATATTGCCTGGGGAATGAGGGCAGAGTTTCTAACCATTATTACTCTCACGATCTGCCTCTTTGTTTTCTGGGGTTTTTCTTTTTGTCTTGGGTTTCTGTGGTCACAGCCTTCATCACCAAGAGGCCAACCTGTGGCTGATGAGCCATGGATGGGCTGTTAGCTGTGTTTTTGAGGAGAATGTGCATACCGATGAGCTCAACATTGTCTTTGAGTCTTTTGTCTACTGTAGACTTATTACTCTCTATGAAGCCCTTAGCAAGGCTAACAGTAAGTTAGCCAAGAAATGGCTATAAAGTGCTTATGGGCCAGGCACTTAGCTAAGCCCTGGAGAGTCAAATAAAGTCCCAAGAATCATCCCTGCCATCAGAGAGTTCACACTGTAATGGAGGAGACAACTTGTAAGTAATTAGGTAAAAGTAAGGGATTCTGAAGGATAATTAAAGACTTCAAAAAATACACAATTGAAAAATAAGGTGGCCTGGTGATATGGCAAGAATAAAGAGTAACTGTTGGATGACCCATAAGTTCTTGTCCATATCCTTCCATAAAACCACTCAAGAAGAATCAGGTCCTATGGACCACCTTCTAGGACTTTTTAACAATCTATAGGGACCAATGGAATACCCAGGGTCTCTCTTGGTTATCCCTAATTCTCTCTGTGTGACTGGACCACCTCCTTCTTTAGTTGAAAGTTTCCTGGTTGTACCACTCTTTGTACCCTGGTTATTTCTTCTCATTGTGCTTCATTGCTTTTGGATCATCACATTTTTTCCCGTCAGGGATTAAGTAATTATTTCATGACTCACAGCTAGAGCCTTCTTTGAATGTGTGGCCAATGATAAACTTCTGGGGTAGACAATAATCTTCTTTTCTGTATTCTCCAGTGCCTGCCAAAGTACCTGCCATGTTAATTGGCACAGTGGACAGAGCACTGGTCTTGGAATCAGGAGGATGCTAACACTTACTAGCTGTGTGACCTTGGGCAAGTTACTTAACCCAGATTCCCTTGCATTCAGGGTCATCTCCAGTTGTCTTGATTCATTTCTGGTTGCTGGACCCAGTTGACTCTGGAGGAGAAAGTGAGACTGGTGACTTGGCACAACACCCCTTCACTCTAATCCAATTCATGTGCTTGTCATGGCCTCACTTCCCTGATGGCAAGGTCTTTCTCAAGAATGAAGGACAAACTTAAGAATCAATTGTGCTCCTATCAGAGGAGCAAGTCTAGTCTAAGGATGTGAAATGAATTTTTTCCAGGACTCGGTCTTGTGCTACTGCTGACCATCCCCCAGTGATTAATAACAAATACTTATAAGAGGGTCAGTCTGGGGATGCATATGACAAAGGTTGGGAACCTGGGCTGAGAACTGACAGAGAAAATGAACTTGTCTCTTGAGTCACTCACCTATCCATCTATTGGTATTTACTATGTTACACTTGGAGCTACAGAGACCAAAACCAAATTTAACAGTCCTTGCTTACAAGGAATTTACCCCCCACTCTTTTGGGGTGAATAGCAAGTTTATACATAAAGAAAGCTCAAATCAATACAGCCATAAAGTTACTAAAAACAAATTAATTGAGGAAATTATGAAAGGTTTCACGTAGGTGGTATTTGAGCTGATTTTTTGGCAACAAAAATGATTCTGGGATCAATGGTGAAGAAGAGTGTAGTACAGCGTGTTGGCTATCCAGTGTAAATAATCCAGAGATTAGAGATGAAGTGATTTATATGAACAGTAGAGAGAAGACCAGTGTGGTTGTATTCTAGACTAGGGGGGATCATGTCCAATGATGCTGGAAAAGTAAATCAGATTCATTTGTGAGGCTAAATAGAATTTATATTGGATCCATCATTCTCCTGATTCTTCTCTTCCCTCTCTTCCCTCTCCTTAACTAGGTCCTTTGCTAGATCCTCTTCCAAATCACACCCTCTAATTGTAGATATCCCTCAGGATTCTGTCCTAGGCCATTTTCTCCTCCTCTGTATTCATTTGGTGATTTACTTTAGCTCCCATGGATTTCATTACCACCTCTATGCTGAGGATTCTCAAATCTCCTTTTATGACCTTAAACTTCTGATCTTTAGCATCATATCTCCAAATGCCTTTGAGACATATCCAACTAGATGTCCAATAGACATCAATATATCCAAAATGAATCTCAACATCTTTCTCCCTAAAAATTCCCTATTCCTACCTTCTTTCTAACTGTAAAGGGCAATACCATCCTCTCAGACCCTGATCATATCCTCAGTGTCACCCTGGACTCCCCACTATTTCTTGCTCTCCATATCCAAGATGGTGCCACGGTCTGTCCGTTCCCAGTGACATCATCTTGTCAGTTTCACCTCTGTAGCATCTCTCCAAGACACCCCCTTTTCTCCTCTGTCCATCCCCAATCCATTGTAGACTCATCCTCTCACCCTTGAATTATTTTAGATTCTGTCTGCCTCGTCTTCACGTGCTCAGGTCCATTATCCATTCAGCCACTAAAGTGATTTTCCTAAAATTCAGATCTGTTTAGGTCACCCCTCTATTTAATAAACTCCAGTGGCTCCCTATGGCCTCCAAAATCAAATGCAAAATGCTCTGTTTGGGGCGGCTAGGTGGCACAGTAGATGGAGCACTGGCCCTGGAGTCAGGGGTACCTGGGTTCAAATCCGGCCTCAGACACTTAATAATGACCTAGCTGTGTGGTCTTGGGCAAGCCACTTAACCCCATTTGCCTTGCAAAAATCTCCCCCCAAAAAACAAAAACAAAAACAAAGCAAACAAAATGCTCTGTTTGTCAGACAAAGCTAATGTGAAATGTTTGTGTCCCATAGGTATTTGGTTACTCCCAATAAGTTGAATGCTTCTCTGAGTTCTAGGTCTGATTAGGACTCCCTGGCTATTCTCCACAGGTGGAACTTTAGAGGGCATCTGGCCCAGTCTTTTAGTTTGCACATAAAGAAACTGAGCCCTAGTATAGATATGAGACTTTCCCAAGGTCAGAATCATTGAATGTCAGAATTGGAAGGAACATTTGAGAAAATAGAAAGCTGGTAGGCAGTGCAGTATTTGAACCCATGACTCTGTACTCCATATATAGCATCTTGGCCTCCCTCCTTTTGGTGTCAGGAAGTTTGGAAAACCACCAGTCTGTACTCGAGGGGAGTCAGGAAGTACAGACAATGTTTTACCATTTGAAGAAATAGCCATTTGCAAGTGAGGCCACTGAGACAGGTGAGCAGAGAGGTCCAGTCTTCCACTTCTATACCCCCCAGTCTGTCCTCATGGAAGACAAGCTAGGGCCCAACTGCAGGCTGGTGCTGCCTGTGACCTTGCATCACATCCTGGGATGAAAGGCTTCTGAAGAAGCCTTCCTTCCCCTTTTCCTTCCCTTCCTCCCAGGATGGCATTCTTTCCAGATAGGCCGTTCTTTCCTTCAGCTGACTGCTACTTATAAACTGAAACATGAAAAGGAAGGAAAGGTTTGAGGCCTTGAGACTGTACCTCTCTCACTTGGGTCAGTTTCAACTTTTGTTCCCCCTTCCCCTTTAAGATGCTTTTACTAATTAAACTCATTATTAAAATGTTGTTTAGGAGGAAAGGACATAGATTTCTCATTATGTCTCCTTTTTTTTTTTTTCTATTTCATTTTCTACCTTTTTTTTAAAAGAAGTTTTTGTTGTTGGCATGCATTTCTGCCCCATGGTGCTTTCTGGAAATACTCTGTCCATGTGCCACCTGCTGCCCAATGGTAGTTAATGAGCTAACATTTCTACAGCAACTATTATGTCCTAAGTACTAAGAACTTTACAAATGTCTCATTTGATCTTCCCAGTAGTCCTGGGAGATTGGTGTTTTTCCCTTTTACAATTGCAGAAACCAAGTGAGAGGTTAAATGACCTGCCCAGGGTCACACAGCCAGTACGTGTCTGAGGCCAAATTTGAATTCAGGTCTTCCTGGTCCCAGTCATCTCTAACTGTTAGAAGTGTTAGAAGGACATGCTGCTTCTCATGCCTGGATAGTTCTTCCTCCTCACCTCTCCCATAACTTCTTTCACTGTCATTTTCTATCTGAACCTTTCCTGATTACCCCAGTTTCTAGCTTCATCTCAACAGGAGAGTGTATAATTTACTTTTTTATGTTTTTAATTTACTTTTTCTTCCTTCCTACCCCCTTCCAACACCATAATGTTTTTCCTTTGCATTTGTGAAATGTCTGGCCAGAGCCTGGCACAGAGATGACCTTTTAAAATGTTCAAGGAAGGAAGGAAGGAAAGAAAGAAGGAGTATAGCTTACCTTACTTGTAGCCTTAGGCTACCTGTCAAACCATTCCACCCTTCCTCTCTAAACACAGAAGCTCAGAGAGAGAATTTATAAAGAAAATGGCACTTTATAGAGAGCGGTCCAGCCCATTTCTCTGAAATCAATCTTTCCTCCAGTTGGATTCTGGGACCTGGAAATGTGAGCAGTGAAGATTTCCGGTGAATTGATGATAAATGACCACAAGTCAAACCAGACCAAACCAGGCTGTTGAGGCATCCAGACCCGTTTTAGTTGGGACTTAGAAAGGCAGCCAGTTGGAGAGATGGCCAGTAGAGGAGGAATCCATTGGAATCTCCTTCCCCTGAATGACCTCAGGTACATTACAACCTCAGTGATCCTCAGTGTTCTCATCTGTGGAATGGAGTCATTAGGTTGATGGCGGCACTTCCAGCATCCTATGATGTTCTGAAGGAGTGTGTTTGATGCTTGCAGTCTCAATAATTTAGGTGGAAACATGTAATGGGGATAGGGAAAGGGACAGAGCCAGGGATTTCATTGGCCTGGAGATCTTCTGGTCCTTTATCATTTTTACTGTACCAGAGAGCTGCTGAGAGAGCATGAGAAATGAAGTGACTAATGCAGGACCACCCAGGTGAAACTTAACTGAAAATTCTCCTTTAGTCCTGAATGGAACTCTGCACTGAGCCCCGCTTCCTCCCAGAGAGTCTAATGGGTACCATAGCTATCACTCCTATGTATTTTAAAGCTGGCTAGTCAGAGCACCTTATCTCTTTGGAATCCTGCTGCAGCCTTGGGATTGGGAGGGAGGAGCTGATCTCATTCTCACTTTGAGAAGAGGAAACTGAGGCTGGCCCTGGGTCATGCAACTCCCCAGTGGAAGGGAGCTCTCCTGCCTCTCTCTCCTTCCCAAACTCTACCATCTGGCCAGGTTCTGGAGTATTACCAGAAGGGCTTCCATTGTTGGAGGGAGTTCTCTCCTTTGGGCTTGAAGGACTCTGAAAAGTGACAAACCTGACAGAAGTTTCAAAAAGACGCTTTCTGATGGACACAACATACATGCATGCATATGGATGCATACATATGTACCTACATATGTCCATACATATGCATGTTTCTAGACGCATATAGATGCATGTATGTGAAACCCAAGAAAAGCACGGACATGGGAAGAGAGCACCGGCTGCCCTGCAGGATTTCAAGTCCCAAGGCCCATGGGAACTCCAGCCAGTGATCCTGAACGGTTCACAAGTCTTTGCAGGATCATGGAGAATGGGGGGATGACCATTTCTATGATAAAGACAGAGGATTCCATGAGCCAACTCCAAGACTGGGAGCTTGACTTTGACTCACAGCAAATAATAAAAAAGAGGTAAGACAAAATGTGGTTATACAAAGCCATAGAAGGTTCATTGGGACCAGGTGGGCCGAGTGAATCATGTCTGGCTTTTGTGGGTTTTTTTTTTTTTTGACAAGATAACTAGACTGGAGGACCAGTAAATAGTCAGAGAATATAGTATGGCAGTTAGTGACACAATGGATAGAGTGATAAGTCTAGAGTTGGGAATACTGAAGTTCAAATCTGGCTTCAGGCACTCAATAGCTATGTAACTAAGCAAATTACCTTCTGCCTCAGTTTCCTCAAGTGAAAATGGGAATAATAGATGATGTCTAAATGCTAATTCCTTTCTCTTCTCTCTCCCCCATCCCTTCTTTTTCCCTAGCATACCTATATTTTGAGGAAAAGTCTTTCCTGCTATTCTTACTGACAACATAAAGTGAAGATTTTTCATATCTTTTGTGTCCTAGATCTCTTGGGCAGTCAGTCTGGGGAAGCTTCTGGACCCCTTCTTAGAATCAAATTTTAAAATACATAATTAAGATTGGAATATATTCAAAAGAGAAAAATGAAAAAAAGTTCCTAGCCCCCTGGAGCCCTTTCCTGGAGAGATGTAGCCTAAATGATCATAAGGACATATTTAGAACTGGTCAAATGGAAGGAATCAGAATGGGTTCGTGACACATTACTGGAAGATCTGGAATGACTGGATCTCTGTTCATTTTTATCAGTGACTTAGATAAAGACAACAAAGGTATCCATGACAGGGAGCTGGGAGGGGTAACTCATACATCAGATGACAGAGCCCAGATTCAAAAAAAAAAAAGGTCTTGACATATCTGAGTTATGGACCTTCTCTATGCTTATAATTTTGTTTGAATTTGGAAAGATAAAAGGAAATTTTAAGAAGGTTCTTATTTTCTAGGAGTCATAAAATTTCAAGTCTGGGTGGGGGGAGGTTAATATCTATAACAAATCTATACATTAATCTATGATTAATGGAGATAGAGGCTATTAAATAGTATTTCAGGAGCAAAGCAGATCCACTAGGAAGATGACCAGGAAAGTCACTAGAGGGATCAGTTTTTTCCCTAATATCTCAACTCTTGTAGTATTCTCAGTTTTCATTTGTTAGAGGCAACTAGATACCACAGAGATGCCTGAGTGGTCCTGGACTTGGAGTCAGGAAGAACTAAGTTAAAACCCTGCTTCAGATATGAATTATGTGACCCAAGACAAGTCACTACCTCTCAACTTCAGTTTCCTCATTTGTAAAATAGAAATGATAGTTGCATCCAAGGATCAAGGTTGCCATGTAATATGTTTTGAAAACCTTAAAACCCCATGGAAGGATTAACTATAGCAACAATAATAAAAATGATTCTTTAAGAACCTGGTCCCTGTAAATACAGAGCAATTCTTGGGTGCTCTCATTTCCCTTGTTTTTGTACGTATAAGACTGAATGTTAGGGGTTTTAAATGTGAGAAATTACCTAGACAGGTCTTCCTCTTAAGACAGGAAATCCTTCTATATCATTATTGACTTCCTCCATTGATATGGAGATCATAATTAAAGAAGAAATGCTGGGGCAGCTAGGTGGTGCAGTGGATAAAGCATCGGCCCTGGAGTCAGGAGTACCTGGGTTCAAATCCAGTCTCAGACACTTAATAATGACCTAGCTGTGTGGCCTTGGGCAAACCACTTAACCCCATTGCCTTGCAAAATCTAAAAACAAACAAACACAAAAAGAAGAAATGCCTCCATAATTGACTAGTCTTGATAGAATTTGCCACAATTTGACTCCTCTGAATTCTATTCCTTGGTCCTAGTTTGGCAGGTATAATAACACCTCCTCAAATCAACAACCCATCAAATATTGAATGACCACTTCTCCTTGCCTCTCCTTCCTCTTCCTCAAGGAACTTTCTATTAGTTGAAAAGAAAAAAAGTTAACTGTCTGTCTATCAATCTTTCTATCTATATCTATATCTATCTATCTATCTATCTATCTATCTATCTATCTATCTATCTAATCTGTCTTCTGTTTATTCTTTTATCTCTCCATCTGCTTGTCTTTTCATCTGTTTATCCACTTATCTATCAATCTATCTGTCTATATGTCTAACCACATGTGTATAAAGGTAAATATATATATATATAAATATCATATATGTGCACATGTATTTATAGACACATATACCCATCTTAAATGCAGTCATTTCAGGAGTCTGGAGCACTAGCAACTGAGGTGAGAGGGGAAGGAATGCTTTATGGACTATTAAGTCATTTGTCCTTAGAGCGCAACCCAGGCAGGGGAATTACAAAGAAGTGAATTCAACCTGGCAGTTAGGACAGATTTGCTAACCCTGAGAGTTATTTGGAGTGGAGTGGACTGCCCCAGGAGAGAATGAGTTTTGAATTCTCCCACCAAAGGCTGGTTGCCCAATTAGAAGGTTTATTTCTGGTTTGAATAAAGGTTGGACCAGAGAACCACTGGGGACCCTCCCAACTCCAAGATTCTCCAAGTGAATTCCCAATTCAATCCAGTGGCGAGCGGGATCTGAGTAATGCTATGCTCATTTACCTGTAATTAGTTGAATATCTAAGCATTTTTGTGGCAGGCCTCAGGAATGATCAGAGATAAAATAAAGCAGCCAGTCTTCCAGGCTTTTGCCTACTTCCTGTTGAACCCCAGCTAAAGCATCCCAGTCTCTTTAAGCCTCGATCACGTTTTTAAAGAGTTTCAGAGTCGAGTCACTTTTTCTTTCAGTAACTTAATCCAGGTTAGTCTATTTCCTGTTGAGAAATTCTGTCTTATTTAAGGAAACCAAAAAACAATTCAACATAAGCAAGTATGACAGTTGTGCAAAATCTTGGGGAAGTTGTAAAATAAAATGGTTCCCATAGCTTGGGGCCAAGGATGGGTCTCTTGTGATTTGCTCTCCTATGTTTTCCTGGCTGTCTTCTCCAGCCAACTGAGCTTTCACTCAAGGGAAGGATTGTGCGATCTGCCCTCAGATCCCAGCTCCTTACCCCTGATTGACATTCCATCACATGCATGCCTTTTGACCTTGCCTGCCTTTGTGGGATTCCCATCAGGATTTAGAGGTGGTTGAATGATCCCTAAGTGTGGAGTGAATGAGGCCACCTCAGATTCTCCTTTACCCTGACCTTCTACAGAAGGCATTTTGGCCATAGTTAATACTCTCAAAGTCCATTTTGCATTTGCTTAGTAGGTTCTCAGATCATCCTTTGTCTAATGAGTCAGTCTAGTCAACACTTTGAGAATAGGGAAAAATTGTTTAATCCCTTGGTAGAACCAAGCCTTCTTTGTTAAGCATCTCTCATTTATCAGTAAAATATTGATCTGATTCAGATATCCACAGTTACCCAAGCAGCTTTAGAGACTCTACATTCTAATGCTATCACACTTGAGCATAGAGTTTAATGAACACCTTCTTTAGTCAATTCTTATTATGTTTACAGATATTCATAGATACACATATACATACCTAGATACATACAACCACTTGAGTCTTTGTTTAGGCTGTTCCCCTTGCATATACTAGAATCCATCCCCACTTTTGGTATTTTCAATCTTTAACTTTTTTCCAGATTGAGTCCAAGCACCATCTCAGTCTCACCAGTTTCCTATAGTGAATTTTCTCTTGCTCTCCAAGTGATCAGATTTCATTATGAACTAGCCTTCTCCCTATAGAAGGCTTCTCCCTGTGACCCTTTCCTCTGATTGGTGAATCCCTGGTCTGGATCACCATTCAATAATATGCTTAGATTATACTAATATCCTCTAGAGGTACTCTTTACTCTCTGAACTTTCCTATCTCTTCTCAAGCAGCCTTGCCCCATAAGGTACCTCTTCTCCTGAAATATTCTTCAGATTCTTTCTATATGTAATCTGTCCTTATTAGAATATAAGCTTGTTGGTGATAGAAAATGCATTTTTATTTCTTTGTATGACTGGAATTAGTAGTGACTATTACATAGAAAATGTTTACTAAATATTTTATCTAGTTAGAGCACAGAATGGAAGAAGTGGAAGTGACAACATTAGAATCATATCAATTGCCATCAGAAAGATAATTCAGTGCTACAATCCAATTAAATATGTATTTATTATGCTATTAATATGTTCAAGGCACTGTTAATTGAGTTAGAATGTTTACCTTCATTGTGACAAATATCCATTCTGTTAGCTCAGGGAGTTTAGCCATAGCATTATCATGCCTCACAGGACCCTGAAGAGTGACCTGGGATCCTTGAAATTCTCACTGGGACCTTAGCCCTGGAAGGTTTGCCAGGCTGGAAAGGTTTCTGATATGTATCTGCTGGGAGTTTTGCTATCTCTAGTCTGTGAACTGATTTAGCTAAGCTGACAAAGGTTCATCACTAGGTTGATCACAATGACTGGCAAGAGCTGTCTACCATATTACAGAGCGGCTGTGATCTATCTTGGAAGAGGTACCTGTGAAATCATAGGTCCTAGCAGTACTTAGCCACAAGGTGGTGCTGCTGACCACCAACCTGATCTTACATACCAAAAGAACTAGGACCCAGGAAGTTTCATATACACTTTGGCTGTTGTGTCTTCTACTCATGCCAGAAGGAACTCTGAGTGAGTGCCAAGCTCTTCATAAGTCAAGAGAATTGAATACCTTTTCCCCACAGCTCCATTTCTTTCTTGTTGGCTTTGTTTGGTTTGTTAGCTGAATGGTTTAAGACTTATCCAAGCAGAATAGTAACACTGTGGATAAGATAGTCCACAGAGGAATCCTGCCTCTTTCTCCTAATGCCCCATGCCCCTCACCCCCAAATTATTACATCATTCAATTATTATAACTCTCATCATGTGACCAGACAATAATAGAATTAGACATTCAAGCAGATGGATGTGTGTTAGTTATATAGAATTTCTTTATTCAAAGGCATAAAATCAATCAAAAAAGGTGTTGATTTTTCCTTTGTATCATCTTCCCAAAGGTGAGTTTAGTGATAGACACACAGTATGGACACTTAATAAATACTTGTTGGCTCAAGCATTCCTGAATGTCTGGACTTGAATCTTCTTCCAAAATCTAGCTGTGTACAACCCTGGTATTTTAGAAAGACAACTAGGAGGACATTATCTTCCAGAGAATGTCTCTAGGTCATATAGTTATAGGTTTTTTAAACAGCTTGAATGTTGTACCCTCAAATAGTCATGATGCATATACTTTAGCCAACCTACCAGTTATGGAAGTCTAACTACTTTGAATCTGTTCAAAATCACTTATGGTATCTTCTATATCCAAAGTACTATACTTCCTTCCTTTTCTTAGTTGCCTACCCTATCCATCACTGTCCACATATGTGACTATCTTGTGATGAAAACCTGACAGAAAGCTGGGTAGGTAGCTAAGAATAAAGTATTTCCAACTTTAATATTTGACCTTCTCCTAACATTATTTCTCTCAATGATACAAGGCTGATTTTTGCACATGATACCAAAAATTTCTAAGTCATCTTTAAATTGGTTTGTTTATAAACAGGGCTTAGTATTTAAGAAAGATTTAAAAAGACTCAAAAAAAAAATCATCATTTTAAAGTTGATCAAATTACTCCTAAAGTACAGAAATGCCCTCCTTTGAGCAAGAAGCAACATTAGATCATTTAAATCTTTCCATGAATTCCCTGTGGAGAATTGATGGTAAGATATGGACAAGAAATTAGATGCAGATTGGATTTCAGCCAAGCCAGAGGGAATAACTTTGTAAATGATATAACAGTCATTAAAGCATACTGTCAATCAACATGCATCTATCAAATGCTTACTTGTGCTCTAAGCATTTTGCTAGCACCTGAGATTGAAAGAAAAGCAAAACTAGTTTTAGCACTCAAGACTTAACTTCTAAAGGAGAAGAAACATGTATTTATTAGAAATAAATCTTGAGTAGATGAATTTAGAGGGACTTGGGCTATAATCTAGTCAACATCCTTCATTTTAAAGATAACAAAAATGAAACCAGAGAACTTAAGTGAATTGTTAATCTCATAACTGATGATGAATGTTTCAGAGATTATTTGAACACAGGTTTTCTGACTATAAATCTAGAACTCTATAAGAATCGTTGTTGAAGATTTTGATTAAAGTTCAATCACAAAATATCATAGAAAACTACCTGAGGGAAAGGGCCATTTTATTTATTTCTGTGCATTCCCAGGGTCAAACAGGATGTCTAAGCAAGAGGAATGTCTTAGCATGTATTTATTGATTGCACCAAATAGATGATTAATGAATGTTTCTTGAATTGGGGATGAAATGTGCTTTTTATATGTTGAATGTTCATTATTCTTGGCTTTAAGGAAAGGAAAGAATGAAGCTCATTTTATTTGTGTGGGGCTAAATTTGTGTCCAATTTAGGCATTCTTTAAAACTCATTTTAAGAAGTGTATTTTGAGGACTGTCATGAAGCGAAATATATTATAAATTATGTTGTTCTCTATTTGAGCATCTTCAGTCCACCAAGTAATTAAACATACTGATCTGGCTACATTAGAGAACACATTTCTGTATATGAAACTCTGGGTTCTCTATTTGGAGCCTCCAGATTAGGGGTCCATTTGAGGCAAAGAGCCATAGAAGGGAAAAACCTTGAGTTTCTCCTATCTACTGTCTGCCCACATTCAATGTAGAATCATGTCTCTAAGGAAGAGAAGAATGACATGGCTTTGCTAAGAATGTTGCTCTGAAGAGGAACAGGAGATAAACTTCCATTCCTTCAAAAGATATTCAGAGCTTAATAGATAGATGCCTCAGGCATCTAAGTTTCTTGTTATTGTGGTCTACTGGCTTTTAATAAAGATAAAAATCCCTCCATGGTCATTGGCTCTTTTCAGAGCCACAACTAACTGGGACATGGGAGATAGTGGTGGTAAATAGGATTTTGCTTTGGAACCCTAGCAACTGAGAGGACCTTTCTTCTTGGGATAACTTCTGTCCATGTTATTTGTGAAGCAGGCAGTTTACCCATCTATGCTTTTCCTTGAATCTTCTCTTCTTTGGATTTAATGTTCCCAGGACCTCCCATCTTTCTTTCTTTCTTTCTTTCTTTCTTTCTTTCTTTCTTTCTTTCTTTCTTTCTTTCTTTCTTTCTTTCTTTCTTTCTTTCTTTCTTTCTTTCTTTCTTTCTTCTTCTTCTTCTTCTTTTCTTTCTTTCTTTTTTCTTTCTTTCTTTCTTTCTTTCTTTCTTTCTTTCTTTCTTTCTTTCTTTCTTTCTTTCTTTCTTTCTTTCTTTCTTTCTTTCTTTCTTTCTTCCTTCCTTCCTTCCTTCCTTCCTTCCTTCCTTCCTTCCTTCCTTCCTTCCTTCCTTCCTTCCTTCCTTCCCCTTCCTTGCTTTTGCCCCAAGTGGCATAATTCTTACTTAAAGCTCAGTCTCATTCCCTTATACAACATAGGGTCCTCCCCTACCTAAAAGAGAACTACTTCTGTCTGGAAGCTGGAATCAATGAGATGAAACCATGCAAAACATCTATTTCTACTCTAAAGTGTTCAGTACAGCTCTAATGTAGCAGTCAAAAGACTGTTAGACTTTTTTTCCCGCTTAATTGCAGGGTTTTTTTAAAAACAGTCATCTGGTTGAATTATGAGAATTAACCATGTAGATTATTTTCCTCAGGACACTATGTTCCTTAATTCCCATCATCCCTCCCTCTGGCTTTTCCACATTCAGACAACAAATAGTCACATAAATTACCATCTAATAGGGTCAGATCCTCATGTAGAAACCAAAGTACTCCAGCAGACAAGAGAAAATGGCTATTTTGCTTTGTCTTTCTGGGGATTGATGCCTATGGTCACCCCACTATGTGAAAGTTCCAAATTCTTCTTTGGATGAATGAGTTTGTACTCCTATTCCCTTGGAATGACCATGGGAAAGGAACCATTGGATCTGATCCTTTGCTGCTGAGTCAGAGGAAGATGCCAGAAACCCATAAACTTGTGGCGTATCCCACAAGCCAAAAGGCCGACCCAGAGCATCAGGTCAAGAGGTATTTGGATCATTTCTTCTCTTTTTTGTACTTACACCCATCCTATACATATAGAACTATTGTGGACCTAATGAAGCATCAAATGAAAGCATTTCAATTGGGGAATTTTGGGGCAGACACTGATTTCTTACAAATGGGAATTGAGATCGAGAGAGGGTTTTTCAAAGCCCTCTATGAACTTCTTGACCAATCTCACAGGGCTCTTAAATCACTGCTGTCTCCAATGCTGTTTGCCATTTCTAACTGGACTTTCCTGGATCTAATGAATTTATGTGTTTATGAATAGAGAACTACATTTATATGTATGTCTCATAAATCCTGGACCTGGAACAGAGAATAGTACATGTGTGTTTGTATTTGGGGATTAGTTCCAGGCCCCCCAAATTGCCCCAAGAATGCCAATTTGGCCTCTAGGCATACCAGCCTAAATAATGAAGCTTCATGAATTCATCATCCACATGCTAAACCCATTCTATGGAACGCCAAAGAAGGAAAGATGAGACTTCCCATTTAGAGAGATAAGGTGAAATCAAGGGACATTTTAAGAAAGGTACAAATTTTGGAACGTCTGAGGAAAGGAAAGAGGCAGTGAGGTGCTCACTTTGAGGCAGGAAGGTTTCTGTCTTCTGCCTCTGCTTATCCATTTGACCATGGTCAAATCACTCATCATTGATGAGTTCTCAGCGGAGGAGGCCAATTGGGAGGCTCTTAAAATGGTCCAGGTTAGGTGGTGAGGGTCTCAGCCAGGGCACTGACTGAGTGAATGGCAAGGAGGCTATGAGATATGGCTGTAAGAGGTATTGAAGAAATAAAAAAGATGAAATTTGACAGCCAGTGATTTAGGGGGATATTTAGGGGAATAAGGTTGTGAAGTTAGGTAACTGAAAGGACAGTAATATCCTTGGCAATAATAAGAAAATTCTGAAGGAGGGTGACATGGAAATGGGAGGGAGAGACAGAGAATGGGTTCTTTTTGGGCCATGTTGAACTGTTCAAGAAGTCAATGGGGTAGCCAGTTGAAAATACTCAATAGAGATGTGATGGGAACTAAAAAAGATACTAGGATATGGGAGCATTAGCAAGGAGAAAATATTCCCACATAAGCTGGTGAAATCATCAGGAGAGAAGATAAGAGAGCTCATGGGACAAACAACTCTTCAAAATACTTAAAGAAGTCCCTTTTAGTCTTCTCTGGCTTAGACATCCTTAGTTCTGTCACTTGTTATTCTTATGGAAAAAATCCAAGGCTCTTTACTTTGATCCTGCCCTTGTTTGGCTAAGCCAACCACAATCCTAACCTTTCCTCCCTTCCACTTTTCCTTACTATTGTTCTCCACTTCACTATGTGTTTAGAATATTGGCAAACATAATAATATAGTTATCTATTCCAATTTTGCAGCCTATGAATGGATTTAATTTTTAGATCTTCAGTTCTTAGGTCTATTCTCTGGAATATAATGAACTTCACAATAATTGGAATAGACAAAGGAAACAATGAGAGTCATGGGGCAATTGGATTCTCAATGCCTCCCTGTTAGAGAAGCAGTGCTTGTGTCCCCCTAAGTTGGAGATGCAAGGGTCTTCTGAAGAGCATCAGCTTCCTGTTCCCTCCCCTGTCCTTTCTACTTAGGCTCTAACCTCAGTTGGGCTGTAATGTTTAGTGAAGGTGCTTACTGCCATTTCTGAACTCACCTGACCACTTATCCCTACTTTAATGATCACGTAGACATGCTTTTGAATCCTGCCTCTGACAATTACTAGTGAATGACCAAAGCATTCCCTATGGCCAGGTGATTTCATCTCTGTCTGCCATCTTCCTTAGTGGAGAAAATTCATACACTGAAAACATCATACCTCCTTGACCTGTTGACCGTGTAGGAGACTATCTAATGTGCACTGATCTTATACAGAAGGTGCCTATTTGTGGCTATGCTGTCTCCCTCATCAGAATGAAAGCTCCTTGAGGGCAGGGGCTGATTTTAACCTTTCCCTATGACTTAACAAACACTTAGAAACAGTATAATTTATATATTTTTTTGTTAAGTGACTTGCCCAAGATCACACAGCTAGGTAATTATTAAGTGTCTGAGTTCAGATTTGAACTCAGGTTTTCTTGACTCCAATGCCAGTGCTCTATCCACTGTGCCACCTAACTGCCCTAGAAACAGTATAATTAGCACTTGTGGCTTGCTTGGTTGATCGGATGACTTGTAGACAGTTTATTGAGTTATTTGGTGATCAAATGCAATTGTATTTGCATTTCTTTCTTTTTTGAATAGAGCGATTAGGTTAGGACTGAATCAGAGAAGTGCTACAGAAGTAGTTTAACTGGATTTTAACTTACCAAGTTACTTGTACTTTTCTTGTGGAAAAGATAGAGACATGAGCTAGGTAACATCCCAGTTAGAAGGATTCAGAACTGGTTTAGTGACCAGACCCCAAGAGCAGACTGTCGAGCATGCCCCAGTGATATTGGCCCTGTGTGGGTTAGCAGTTTTATCTATTATTTAGAAGAAGCTTATCCAATTTGCAGCTGACAAGATGTTGGGAGAGAATGTTGCAACACTCTGGATGACTGTCAGGATCCCAAAAAGATCTTCCCTGACTAGAATGGGGCAGAATTGAACACAGCAAAAGTTCATAGAGAGAAATATAAAATGTTACACTTGGGGTCCTCAAATCAACTTCACATGTATAAATCAGATCGAGGAGGGGTGGTTAGACATCATGTCATCAGAAAAAGTTCTTGAAGCATTAGCCAACTGCAAAAGGAGAATGATTCATTAGGGGTGATATGGCGGCCAAGAGAGCTAATGTGATCATAAGCTGCATTAACAGAGGCTTAGCGTCCAGAACTAGGAAGGTGTCAGTCCTTCTGGACCTTCTTTTGGCAGGATCAAATCCAGAATAAATTGTTCAGTACTGAAGACCAAAAGGAAGATGTTGACAATGTTGGGGACATTCTGAAGGGGACAAACCAGATGGTAAAGGACCTTGAGTTCATTCCTTAATGAGGAGCGCTCAAAGGAGCAGGGAATGTTTAAACTAGAAAAGAGGATATGGCAGCGATTTTTGAGTATTTTCAAGGCTGATACCTGAAAGAGGAATTTGATACATTCTCCTTAGCCCCGGAAAGCAGAACAAGGAACTATGGGTGGAGTTACAAAGGCCCAAACTGAGTCTTGATGTTAATAATTAGAGGCAAAGTAGAAAGGGCTGCTGCTGGTGGTAGTGAGCTCCCCCTTTCTGGAGGTATCCAAGCAATGGTTTGGAGATTACTCAGCAGGGGAGAAGAGACTCTTGTCCAGACATTAGTTGAACTAGATGGTCTCAAATGACTCTTTCAATTCTGAGATTTGATTACAGTTCTTTATAAATGTTTCCTGAATGATCATGCTTCATGGTTTGGGCCAAGAAAAAAAGAGACCACTTCAAGTAGCAAAATCATTATTTACTTTGTCCCTCCAGTCAGAAAATGATGGACCCCCAGGTCCTGTAGCTTGTTCTTTCAAGTTCAGGCCTCTTTTGATGCAATAGATGTCCAATTCTCACTTAAATAACAACAAAAGTGGAAGAGACATTGGCCATCCAGCATTTCATTCTACAAAATGAGCACTTGACCTTGTCTGTTTCTCAGCACTTGGGCCAGCCAGAGACTGTATGTTATAAAAAGTGAGAGTTGACTTCTTGGGTCAAGTGTTGATCAGCTCAGCTCATGTCCCAGGATTCGAAAACTGGAAGCTCCAAGCCCAGCTGGGAGTGATGGATGTGTTTCTTGGGTCATCTTTTTTTCCTCCCCAAATCTAGTTCATAGGCCCATGTTTAAAGAGGTATCATGGATTTATAGGGTCTTAGATTTGGGTTGGATCTTGGAAATAGTGTCATCTTTTACTCTCTTTTTTTATAAGTGAAGAAGCTGAGTCTCAGAAAAAGTCCTGAACTTGAAAAGGGAGACTTGCCAAGGGTCCCTCCTCTTGAAGTTGAAAGAAGGAAGGAAACTGAGATCTGCTCATTTGAGCCATTCGTCCTGAATCTGTGTTAGGAAACCCCACTTTAGGGCAGGAATTTGGGGTCAAGACTGGCCCTGAAGCAATATCTTTAAATGATTTCATCTTTACATTCAGAAACAAAAAGTGATGAGCCTCCGAACTGCAGGGATACCCCTCATCCGGGTCCCCCTATGCCCCAAGAAAGAGCTCCCATGGTAGCCCTTGGTGCTCAGGGAACAGAGTCCCCAAAGATACAGTATTTCTTGTCTCATGGAGCATTTTCACAGACGTTCCAGTTCTTTCAGCTCCTATTGGCTGGGATTCTCAATAGATGACGCCAGGTGTTCTAAAGCTCTAGGCTTGGCTCTGGACTTGCTAATGTGTGTGTCTTCCATTAAAAAAACCCAACCCTACCCACCCCCCCCCCAAAAAAAAAAAACCTGGTTAAAGACTCCACAGCTTGACCTAAAGAGGTTTTTCCTAGAGCCCAAGATAATCAGCAGATGGATTTCTCTTCTGCAAAAAATGAAGGTTGGAGAGTGTGCGGCCAAGACTTCAGGTCTGCCATCATATATCTGTCAGGGCCTCCTTTCAGACTCTTGGCTGCCTCCTTTAATATACATTAATTACTCCTTTCTTGTATTTTATATTCCCACCAAAGTGACCTACTTTTTGTTCCTTAAACTCAGAATTCAATCTCTCACCTCCATGCATTTGCCTGGATTATCCCTGAAATGCAATAATCCTCTTTTCCTCTGAGTCCTGGAATAGTATGTTGTCCAGCTTTAGTGCCACCTTCTAGAGTGATCTAATCCTGTGCTAATAAACTGCTCTATCAACAAAGACCCAATGGCCTGATACCCCTTGTTGTTGCTGCTTCCTTTCTCCTCAAATGAACATGAGATTGGGCATGCACTCTGGAGATGAAACATCTCCCCAAGCCTGTGGAAGATCCTTCTTTTTTTTTTGTCCCTGAGCTTAGCATACAAAGATGTTCGTTGGATCCTATTGGATAGTTGGCAATGTCTTTTCTGAGAATAAATGCATTGGTTTACATACATGTATGCATGCACATGTGTGTGTATGTGTGTGTGAGAGAGAGACAGAGACAGACTCAGAGACTAAGAGACAGAGACAGAGACAGAGACAAAGAGACAAAGAGTGTGATAGAAACAGATGCACACATAGAGACAGAGAGACAAAGACAGACCTAGAGACAGATATAGAGTTAGGAGGAGATGCACATAGAGAGAGAGAGAGAGAGAGAGAGAGAGAGAGAGAGAGAGAGAGAGAGAGAGAGAGAAAAGAAGAAGAAGAAGAAGAAGAAGAAGAAGAGGAGGAGGAGGAGGAGGAGGAAAGAAGAAGAAAGAAGGGAGGGGAGAGGAGAGGAGAGAGAAAGAGAAAAAGAGGAGAGAGGGAGACCGAGAGAGAGGGAGGAGGAAGTGGATGACAATACTAACCCCATAGTGACACTGTCCACTTTGTATTTGGCACTCAATGAATTGGTCCTTAGCCTATAGACAGATCTGAGCCAGGTGGAAGTAAATTCAGTTTAAGGCTTTTCCAGAGAGTCTCTTAGGTTTCCTTAGCCCTCATAAATAAAGTTTTCTGCAGATTGTCACCCAGCCCATTCCATCTCCCTCTTGCCAGACTCTGGAGCATTTTGGGGAAGGATTCTGGTTGCTTATCGCCCAGTTTCTCCATGATGGCGGCCAGAAGGTGCCTGCTGGGGACGAGCTGTTTCCACGGAAATGAGACAGACCTAAGCCATCCCATTGGGAAGTCTGAGAGTCACAGTCAGACTACTGCTCAAAGCAAACAAATGAGCACAAAGAATGTGGTTGGTGTTTTCCCTTAAAACAGTAATCATAACCCCTCCTGCCATCAGTGGCAAAACCCTCTCCTTCCTTCCCTGAAAGCACAGAGTGGTTATTAGAGCCTTGATTGCCTTGGAGTCAGCTAGCCTGAGGGTTTTCAATCCTTGCTAGCTGGGTGACCTCAGGCTAGTTGGTCAGTCCAACTACTGTGACCATCAGTGTTTTCTTCTGTCATGCCAGCCTCAAACGGTGAGGGTGAGGACGAGGACCAAATGAGAACATGTTCGATTTTGAACTTTTTCTTTGGCCCAGACCACTCAGTTCTTTAGAGAGGGACTCCTAGTTGGAATACTCCCTCTGCAAGAGAGATCAATAAATCATAGTATGTGATCTGGAGCCCTGGGAGGTAAGTGATCTGCCTAGTATCATGGGACCAGCAGGTATTGTAAGAGGCAATTGAATCCATGACATAGCTTGGCTGTCCCCCTTTCGAGGTGTGCTACACAGTCCTTCCTTCCCCTCAAGCACTCCACATTCCAGTCAAACTGACCTCTTTACCTGACATGAGTCGTCCCATCTCCCACCTCTATATCTTTGCCCAAGTTGTTTTCCATGTCCACCATACATGCCCTTTCCTCCTCATCTCAGTCACTTAGAATCATGAGCTTCCTTCAAAGCTCAACCCAAACACTTCTTCCTCCTTGAGGTCTTCCCTAATCTTCTAGTTGGAGGATTGAGTTCAAATGCATAGCCACTTGACTCTTACTAGCTATGTGACCTTGGGCAAGTCACTTAACCCCGGCTGCCTTGTATCCAGGGTCATTTTCAGTTGTCCTGATTCATATTTGGCCACTGGACCTGGATGGCTCCCAAGGAGAAAGTGAAGCTAGTGACAACGCAGCACCCCCCCCCCCCCGCCCCCCATTCAAATCCAGTTCATTTGCTTGTTATGGCATCACCTTTCTGGTCTTCTTTGAGAACAAAGGATACAACAACAATTACTATTACTTTGATGTACATTCTACTTTGCATTTACTTATATGGATGAATACTGAATGAATTCTAAGCTCTGTAAGCCCAGGGCCCATTTCAGTTTTGTACTTGCACTACCAGCTTCTGTCATGATGCTGGTATACAGGAGGTACTTAATAAATGTCTGTTGATTGATTATTTCCTCTCTTTGAAGCTAACTTCCTATTAACTCTGCCAAGCTGGGTCTCTTAACAAACTTCAATATGCTTTAATATACTTTATTTAGGATATCAATTATGAATATTATTATATTGCCTTAAGAAACTGATCTGAATGTTGTTATGATGATGATTATTATCTTATATTTAAATAGTATTTGTTGTTTACCGAATGCTTTCCCGTGGATGAGGTCACTCTCTTCTCTTGGCAACAACCCCAATAGGGAAGGAACATGTATCATGTTAGAACTCATCAACTCTGACCCCTTATTTTATATAAGAGGAAAATGGATCAAAAGGGGTAGTGATTTTCCGAAAGAGCATTTAGTGATTTGGTGGAAGAGTTGAAAGCAGACTTCCACTGTAAAGGCTGAACAAGACTGAATGGCTCCCCGACTCCATGAAATTCCAGTTCCAATATCCATTGTAGCCATGAGAGAAAATATTGACTTTGGGCTGTTGGTCTCATGCCTTCTGAGAGAGAGGGAGAGACAAGGGCCAGGAAAGACCTCAATGTGGCCTGGGGTCAGCCTTGCCGCAGTTACAAAAGGCAATGAGAGTTCTCTCTGCCTCCAAATGTGCTTCCTGACCAGTGGCCAATGTCAGCACTGCCTCCAGAGGGTAAACAGATAATTAACCCACTAGCACCTGTTGGTCAGCTGGGTAGTCCATGAGTCTAGAGGCCCGGAGGTCAGGTTTGATAGGGAGCCAAACCAAACCCCCAAATACTGCTCTGCTCAGGTTGTGCCAGAGGGAAGATGAAGATGGTGAAGATGCATGGATTGAGGGCCCTGAGAACCAAGGTGGAAAGATGGTGGCAGGGAAGGATGGCTAATGTTCATCAGCAAGGGGGCCTCCCTGAATGAGAACTCCTTTGCTTCTAGGTTCTTTTTTTTTAAGGGTTTTTTTTTTTCCTGAAAGGCAATGGGGTTAAGCGGCTTGCCCAAGGCCACACAGCTAGATAATTATTAAGTGTCTGAGGCAGGATTTGAACTCAGGTTCTCCTGACTCCAGGGCCAGTGCTCTATCCATTGTACCACCTAGCTACCCCTGCTTCTAGGTCCTTACAATGACTTTCAATGACGGAGGCATCAAGAAAAAAGGAAAAGAGGACAGATCTTTGCAAATTTTGTATTCTAGTCCTAGTGACCCTAAAGAGGGAGAAGATTGATGACTATTGTTTTGGTGAAGATGCTGTCAATCCTCTATAGTATGGGCCAGAAAACTCTTTAGGAGGCAGAATGGAGGAATGGTTAGACCTTGAAAGATTTTACTTGTGTGACCTTGTGCATACTTCCCTTGGCCTTGGTTTCCTCATCTGTAAAAAAAAAAATGGGTTTGTACATTCTTATACTATTAATAACATGGATCATTTATTATAAATAGCTTTGAGACCCTTAAGTGACAACATAAGTTAGTATTACCATCACCATCTATGTGTTCTCCTAATGTTCTATGTGTCTTTTCCAGGTGACTGGCTGGCATGTATAATGTGTGTGTGTGTATGTGTATGTGTATCTGCATAAATTTAACTTTCACAAAAGATGGAGTTGAAAGAGAGAATAGAGGCCTTCACTTGGTCTAGCTTTTATCAAATTATATAGTCACTCAGTCACTTACATGGAGCCCGCTGCCCACAAAAATCATCAGATTTTTTTTAGGTGATTATAGAGCTGGAATCTGGAAGATCTGGTTTAAATTCCACCTCTGACCCTTACCTGTGTGACTTTGGTGCCATTTCCTCATCTCAAAAATAAAAGAATAGCTTTTAAATGTCCCTTCTGGCTTTAAACCCATAAATTATGATATTTTTAAATTATTCCTTTAAAGAGTACCATTGAGAGCCAGCCATTCATGTTTGCTGTGTTGTCATCCTTCTTGACTTTTGTGTCTCCCTCTCCCCACAGAATCAGTCACTGGCCACATCTTGCCATTTTGGTCTTTCCAATATTTCTCCTGTTCATTCCCCTCTCTTTGCCATTCTAATGCACATCCTCATTGCTTCTGGCCTGGACTATTGAACCAGTCTTAGAATGGGTCTCTCCAACTCAGATCCATTCTGTGCTATGCTTTGTCCTCTACTTTGCTGCCAAAGTGGTTTTCCTAAAGGATAGATCTAATTCTATGATTTCTCAACTCACTAACTCTGATGACTTCCTATTATGTTCAGTCATTTTTCAATCCTGTCTGACTCTTTGTGACTACATTTGGGGCTTTATTGGCAGAGATACTAGAGTGGTTTTATGCTTCCTTTTCCAGATCATTTTATAGATGAGAAAACTGAGGCAAATAGGGTGAAGTGACTTACCTACATCTAGTAAAACTCCCTATTTCTTTTAGTATAAAATATGAAAAATTCTGTTCACCTTGAAAGACCCTACCTCTCTTTCTAGTCTCTTAACTCATTACTCTGCCCTTCCCATTTGAAGCTTTTGTGATTGAGCTCCCTGGTTGAGTCTTCCTCCTTTGTCCTCTCCCAGGTGTCATTTTCCCACATGTTTTGAGAGGCTTATTTCAAGATTCCCACTTCTCTGCCACTCTTCATTCTGTTCCAAAAATATGGTGACCAGAGCTGTGCCCTGTCCTCCAGATATATTCTGATCAGATGTGTGGAAAGTTTGCATAGAATTTTGGCAAGATATTTCAGAGTTAAAATGGGGTAAATCTTCATCAACTCTCACAACTAGAAACTGAGGAACAAGACAGAGGCAAGATACTGGTATTTATGACTGGAGAAAGAGCAATGGATTGGGAATTCAGGGACCTGGTCCCTTCATATCTGTTTGACCTTGGACAAGTGACTTCACCTTTCTGGGGTCTGGGCACTTCTCTGTCAAATAAAGGAGTTGGGCTAGATTGGACTGTTTTTTTTTCCTTTGTAACCCTAGCACCTAGGTAAATGCTGGTACACAGTAGATATTTAATCAATGCTTGTTGAGTGATTGAGGCTCACCTCTCTTTCCCTTCATGTGCCAGTACATTTAGAAAAACCTAAATCTATTATCTTGTTTAGTCTCAATTGGAGTCCTGAATGAACTCCCTCTCTTTGAGGCCTAGAATCATTACGTCTCATGTTTGAGGTCATCGGAAGATCATTGGAAGGTCTCGTAGGGATCAATGAGTAATGAGAGAAAGCAGCCCAGGCCTCCTGACCCATCTGTGTCCACGCAGTAAGCTGAGCCTTCCCACCCTGGACAGACACTCGGACCTCCTTAGATTTCCTTCCCATCCTGCAGTCATTATTGACTCTTGCGAGTGGAATGCTTCAGCTGCTCCTGATGCCGGATGGGGGTGGCGGTGGCGGTCTTGGCCGTGGCTGAGCCCGGTGTGAGGATCTGACCAGATTTCCGAGTCGTGTTTCATTAGAGTCTGGCTGTTGACATCACCTCTTTCTTTTTACAGCAGTGTTTTCCCCATTACTTCATAAATACATGAATATTTATGACCAGGAAGGGAACAGTCATGACCGAGAGAGAGGGGAGCAGCTTGTTGACAGTGACCGCAGCTGAAAAAATGATAATAAACATGGGAGATTAACGGGACTCTGGAGGATGAGCCGGGAGGAGGGGCTGCCCCGCTGGGTCTGGGCAATGTCAGAGCAACTGTCACTAAAGGGACTTGAGAAACTCTGGGGCTGCGTGAAGGACAGCATGCTGGCAAGGCCCCGGACCCAAGGGAGCTGCTGATCCTCCTCTGCTTCTGAGGGATTTACGGTGGAATGAGTGGCGTGGGGTTGTAGATGCACAGGCTTCCATGTTGATCTTTCCCAGTAGTCTAGGGTTTGATAAAAACAGCAAGAAAATAGAGCCAGAATAAGAATGGCATGGGCCTCTTCTTCCCAGAGCTTTCCTGAATGGAGGGACGATTTGAAGTGTAGCCCTTGGGCCTACGATGAATCTTGGGGTTGGGAGGAATCTTAAGGTCATTGGTACAACCCATGCCTGAAAATGAGTGCTCCACTTAGAAGGCTGTCTTTAAGGTTCTTTGTCACCTGAAACACATTCAACAAGGGGTCATTGGCCTCTCCTTAAAGACCTTCATTGGGGGAACCCACTACCTCCCTTAGGCCCCCATTTTACAATGACTTGGATTGCCTTGTTAGAAAGTATTTTTTTCTCACACCAAATTAGAATTTTCATCTTAGTAACAGAATTGCGTTTCCTAGTTCTTTCATCTACACATTTATATGTTGCAATAAAAATAGCAGGCCTAGAGCTCATTGGATCAGTTAGGTTGGACTGCATGGCAGAGGGTGGCCAGAGCCCTGGGAATCTGTGGTCCCCTTTTCTGCTCTGTTCATTGCCAACCCCAGAAATATTGGGCATCTTTCATTTCCAGATGTAAAGCAGATGGTCTATAGACTACTAGTCTTCAGGCCTCCTGGGACCACCAAGAAGGGTGTGACCTGGAGCCTGCTCTCTCACTATCAGTCTGCCATTTTGTAAAGTAAATCACTTAAAGGCCTGGCCAGGGACAGCTAGGTGGCACAGTGGATAAAGCACCAGCCCTGGAGTCAGGAGAACCTGAGTTCAAATCTGATCTCAAACACTTAATAATTACCTAGCTGTGTGGCCTTGGGCAAATCACTTAACCCCATTGCCTTGTAAAAAATAAATAAATAAATAAAACCTAAAGGCCTGGCCAGTCTCCCTATCATCCACGAAGTCACAGTGATTGACACATAGCTGATACTTAATGGATGCTTATTGATTGATTAATTGGAGCTACCTGCCTTTATCTACCTTGGGCACTTGGGAAAAGGAGCTAGAGAATGTCGACACTATAGAATGTGATATGCATGCAGGGTATTACTAATAATCTCAAATTAGTGATCCTCTTTGTTTTTGTTGGCCAAGCTTCCAAAGAGACTTTGGTTATTGCCATACTGTGTTCCCTTTTCTGGAGTTCCTTCAGAATATCCCCAGGCCTCTCCTTGTCCTTCTTCCTCTTGATGAGATTTGGGATGTGGGCACACAAAGAGGACTGTGGGTGTTTCCTTCCTGCCTTGTCATTTGAAAGGGCAGCTGCCCACACCCCTCCCACCCAGCCCCTTCAGGGGATCCTGTCACTCTCTTTTAATGTGGCTCTGGCCAGACTGGTGCTCCAAGGATAGAGGTTGGAGGGACAGCCACGGTGACCACGGCCATCCGGGAGCTGGCCTCGACCCCCTGGAGCACTGTGGTAGATGCTACTCCTCAGAGCACCAGGGACAACAGCTCTCCCAGGGCAACTCTGGCACTCATGTCCAATGTCATGAGATTCAGGGGTTATTGGCACCTCTATTTCAAAGGTAGGTTTCCCCAGAAAGATACCAAATACTGTGTCTTCATCATATGCTTTCAAGCAGATTCCTAGTTTAGGCTTTTGAGGTTCAGGGAATTCTATGTGGGGAGCCCTTGGGATCCATATTTGGAGCCAGAAGGGACCTTGGTAGTTCAGAGAATCACGTCCAGCATCACAGACTGAGAAGTGGAAGGAATCTCAGGGTCACATGATCCATGGTGAAGCACCTCATCCTAAGAAGGTAAAGACTTGTCCAAGGTCACACAGATAGCACATGGTAGAGAAGATAGAGTACAAGATAGATTAGAACTTAGATTCCAGGACTGAAAATTGGGGGGTTCCCCCTGTGCCAAAATAGTTCAACCCCCTTATTTTATAGAAGGGGAAGCCCAGAGAGACTTGGAGGTATCAGGCCTAAAGTTAGAAAGACCTGAGTTTAAATTCAGCCTCAGACGCTTCTTAGTTGTATGACCCTGAGCAAGTCATTTAACTCTGCCTCGGTTTCCTCCTCTGTAAAATGGGGATAATAGCCCTTACTTCTTAGGGTTATGGTGAGGATTAAATGAGCTCATAGTTGTAAAGTGTTTTACCATGATGCCTAATACAAGACAGATACCATATACATTATTATTTATTATTATTTTATTATTCCATGCCTTGCTCAAGGGGCAGGTTAGGATAGGAAACCAGGTTCTCTGTTTCTAAACCTGGTCTTTCTCTTGTCTGTCTGACAGTTTTTCTGAAATGATTCCAAACTCACATCTGAGTGATTGTGGAAGTGATGATTTGCAAGAACTTGGGAAGTTAAGGGTAGAGGAAGGTTTTAAGGGGAAGACGCTGTGGAGTTTGGAGCTGGAGATTTCCCCCAGAGCCACAGATGAGTTTGGAGATGGAGATATTTCTCCGGGGGGTGGGGGGTGGGGAGTCACCTGACTATAGGTGATATTGGCAACCATGGGGAGCAGGTGAGATCACTAGGGGAGATTATGGAGATAGAAGAGTCAGAACTTTGGGAAAAAGATACCTGTACTTCTGGGGAGGGAGAAGAAAGAGGGGGAAGAAATGAGACAGAAAAAGAGGGTTAAGAGAGTTAGGAAGGCAACCAGGAAAGTCAGGTGTCATGAGGAAGGGGCTTCTCTCAATGCAGACAGCTATTTGGTCTCTGAACCATGGAACCTTAGAGAGTCATTTCAAAAGTTGGGGTGATTGTCCAGGTCATAGAGCCCGCAGGTGTTAGAGACAGTATTTTGACCCAGCAAAAAACCCCCCATCTGCTGCCCCATGAGGACTTTCTGCTAGCAATGAACTAAACAACTATTTTTGCCATACCATCAGTATTGCAAAGTATTGTTCTTAGAACAATGTTGTGAGCTAGGTGATGCACTTTTATCAGTCATATTACAGGTGAGCAGGATTAGCAGCTGGGTGACATTGGGACATCTTGGTGGCTCCATAGAACACAGAGCTCTGGGCCTGTAGTCAAAGTCTGGCCTCAGTCACTTACTTTCTGTGTGACCCTGAACAAGTCACTTCACCTTGTTTACCTCAGTTTCCTCACCTGTAAAATGAGTTGGAGAAGGAAATGGTAAACCATTCCAGTATCTTTGCCTAGAAACCCCCAAGTAGGGTTATGAAGAAAGAGTCAGACATGACTAAAGTGATTGAACAGCAATGAAAGTGAGGGAACTGGAAGGCCTGAGGGTTAATGGGAAAAGAAATTCTTTTTTTTTTTTTTTTATCATTCTAAGACCTTTAATGAAATATACACTCAATGACTAAGCGTTCAGTTAAATCAACAAAAAAATATCAGATGTCTACCATTCAATAGGCAAGATGGCACATTGATTTGATGTGTGAAATTTGCTTGGAAGAAATCTGGATTTCAGTCCCAATTCTGATACTACCTTACTGTGTGATTTTGGTCAAGGCACTAAAACTTCATATCCCTCATCTATCACTGTAGACTGATGGACTTCTTTTTTAAAATATTTTATTAATTTGTTTTTTCCAGTTATATGTAAAAGTAGTTTTTAACCAATCATTTTTTGCAAGGTTTTGAATTTTACAATTTTTCTCCTTCCCTCCCTTCCCTCGCCCCCCCCACCCCGGACAGAAAACAATCTGATATAAGCTCTGCATTTATAACCATGCTAAACATAGATCCATATTGATTATGTTGTGAGGGAAGAATCAGATCCAAATGGAAGAAAGGAAACATTAGAGAGAACAAAATGACAGTATACATAAGACGATTTTTAAAAATTGAAAATAATAAGCTTTGATCTTTATTTAAACTCCACAGTTCCCTCTCTGGATATGGATGGTATTATCCATCACAAGTCTTTTAAAATTGTCTTTGATTATTGAACTGCTGAGATGAAGAAATTCATCATGGTTGATGTTATTAGTGTGTACAATGTTCCTTTGGTTTTGCTCATCTCACTCAGCATCAATTCATACAAGTCTTTCCAGGCTATTCTGAAGTCTCATCCCTCATGATTTTTTTTTAGGTTTGTGAAAGGGATTAAGTGGCTTGCCCAAGGCCACATGGCTAGGTAATTATTAAGTGTCTGAGACCGGATTTCAACCCAGGTACTCCTGACTCCAGGACCGGTGCTTTATCCACTGAGCCACCTAGCTGCCTCAATCCCTCATGATTTCTAATAGATCAATAGTGTTCCATCACATACATATGCCATAATTTGTTCAGCCATTTCCCAATGGATGGGCATCCCCTCAATTTCCAATTCTACTACAAACAGAGCTGCTATGAATATTTTTGTACATGTGGGATTTTTACCCTTTTTCATGCTCTCTTCAGGATACTATAGTCATTTACCACTGTGTCTTTTGCATCTAATCTGTTCCACTGAGCCTCAACTCTATTTCAGTACCAAAGAGGTTTGATGACTGATGCTTTCTAATATAATTTTAGATCTGGGATGAGTAGAACACCTTCCTTTGTGGGTTTTTAAAATTAATTCCTTTGATATTCTTGACCTTTTGTTCCTCCAAATGAATTTAGTTACTATTTTTTTCTAGCTCAAAAAGGACTTTTTTGGAAGTTTGATTGGTATGACACTATATAAGTGGCATAATTTAGATAGAATTGTCATTTTTATTATAGTAGCTCCATCTACCCATGGGCAATTGACTTTTTGCCCAGTTCTTTATATTTGATTTTATTTGTGTAAAAAGTTTTTTTATAGTTGTTTTCATAAAGTTTCAGAGTCTGCCTTGGCAGGTTGACTCCCAAGTATTTTATGTTGTCTGCCATTATTTTAAATGGGATCTTTTTTCGCTTGCTTCTGTATCTTGTTAGTAATATATAGAAATGTTGAGGATTTATGTGGGTTTATTTTATATCCTGCCACTTTATTAAAGACGATAATTGTTTCCAGTAGTTTTTTAGATGTTTTTCTAGGGTTCTCTAGCATCATATTATTTGCAAAGAGTGAGAGTTTTGTTTCTTTATTCTCAATTCCAATTCTTTCAGTTTCTTTTTCTTCTGTTATTGCTAAAGCTAACATTCCTAATACTATATTGAATAATAGTGATGATAATGGGAATTCTTGTTCACTCTTTGTCTTATTGGGAATGCTTCTAGCTCATCCCTGTAATACTTGAAGGTGGTTTTAGATAGATACTGCTTATCATTTTAAGGAACATTCCATTTATTCCTTTGCTTTCTAGTTTTTTAAAATAGGAATGGGTGCTATATTTTGTCAAAAGCTTTTTCAGCATCTATTGAGATAGTCATATGATTTCTGTTAGGTTTATTATTGATGTGATCAATTATGCTGATGGTTTTCCTAATGTTGAACCAACCCTGCATTCCTGGTATAAATCCTTCTTGATCAAAGAGTATTATCCTAGTGATTAATTGCTATAATTACTTTGTTAATATTTTACTTAAAATTTCTGCATTCATATTCATTAGGAAAATTGGGCTATAATTTTCTTTCTCTTTTTTGATTCTTCCTGGTTTAGGTATCAGCACCATATTGGTGCCATGGAAGGAATTTGACAGAACTCCTTCACCCATTTTTTTCAAATAGTTTATATAAAATTGGAATGAATTGTTCCTTGAATGTTTGATAGAATTCACTTGGGAATCTATCTGACCCTGGAGATTTTTTTCTTAGGGAGTTCATTGATGACTTGTTAAATTTCTTTTTCTGAGCTGGGGTTATTTAAGCATTTAATTTCCTCTTCTTTTAACCTGGGAAATTTATATTTTTATAAATATTCATCCATTTCACTTAGATTGTGAAATTATTGGCATATAGTTGAGTAAAATAGTTCTGAATCATTACTTTAATTTCCTCAGTGGTGGTGAATTCTCCTTTTTTCATTTTTGATTCTGGCAATTTGGTTTTCTTTTTTCTTTTTTTTTTAAATCAAATTAACTGCAGATTTATCTATTTTATTGTTTTTTTTTCATAAAACCAACTCTTGTTTTTATTTACTAGTTCAATAGTTTTCTTGGTTTCCATTTGATTTCATTAAATTAAAGAATTTTCAGAATTTCTAATTTGATATTTAATTGGGGATTTTAAATTTGTTCTTCCTCTAACTTTTTTTAGTTGCATGCTCAGTTCATTCATCTCCTCTTTCCCTATTTTATTCATGTAAGTATTTAGAGATATAATATTTCCTCAGATAATTGCTTTGGCCGTGTCCCATAAGTTTGTGTTATATTGTCTCCTTATTGTCATTGTCTTGGAGGAAATTATTAATTCTTTATATGATTTTTTGATTGATCCACTCATTCATTAAAATTAGATTATTTAGTTTTCAATTAATTTTAGGTCTATCTCTCCATGGCCTTTTATTGCACATGATTTTTGTTGCATCATAGTCTGAGAAGGATGCATTCAATATTTCTGCCTTTCTGCATTTAATTATGAGGTTTTTGTATAGGTGCCACAGGAAAGAAGGGTACATTTCTTTCTATCCTCATTCAATTTTCTCCAAAAGTCTATCATATCTAACTTTTCTAACATTCTATTCACCTCCTTAATTTCTTTTTCATTTATTTTATGGTTAGATTTATCTATTTCTGAGAGAGGGAAGTTGAGGTCTCCCACCAATAGAGTTTTGCTGTCTATGTCTTTCTGTAAGTCATTTAGCTTCTATAAGAATTTAAATGGTGTGCCATTTAATGTAAATGTGTTTAGTATTGAAATTACTTAATTGTCTATGGTACCTTCTAACACATAGGTTTGTCTCTTATTTCTTTTAATGAGATCTGTTTTTGCAGTCACTTTGTCCAAGATAGGGATTGCTAACCCTGGTTTTTTCACTTCCACTGAAGCATAATATATTCTGCTCCAACCTTTTATCTTTACTTTGTGTATCTCTCCACTTCAAATGTGTTTCTTGTAAACAACATGATGGAAGATTCTGGTTTTTAATCCACTCCGTTATTTGCTTACATTTTATGGGAGAGTTTGTCCCATTCTCGTTCCCAGTTATAATTACTAACTCTTTATTGCCCTACATGCTATCTCCCCTCAATATTTATTTTTCTCCTCTTTTCACTTTATTCCTTCTCCCAACTGTTTTGCTTTTTAATACCATCTCTTTCTTTGTTGTTGAAGTTGTTTTATAACATTTATTTTTTAAATTTTAGAAAAGTTTTATTTATTTTGAATTTTACAATTTTCCCCCCCAATCTCACTCTCCTCCCCACAGAAGGCAGTTTGCTAGTCTTTGCATCATTCCCATAGTATACATTGATCTAAGTTGAATATGATGAGAGAGAAATCATATCCTTAAGCAAGAAACATATAGTATGGAAATACAGCAGAATTACATAATAAGACAATTTTTTTTTTTAAATTAAAGGTCCTTGGTCTTTGTTCAAACTCCACAATTCTTTCTCAGGATACAGATGGCATTCTTCATCACAGATATTCCAAAATTGTGCCTGATTGTTGTCCTGTTAGAAATCACTAATTATTAGAGAAATACAAATTAAAACATCTCTGAGGTACCACCTCACACATCTCAGACAGATCAATATGACCAGAAAGGACAATGATCAATTTTGGAAGGGATGTGGGAAATCCTGGGTGCTAATACATTGTTGGTGGATCTGTGAACTCATCCATCCTTTCTGGAGAGCAATTTGGAATTATGCCCAAAGGACAATAAAAATGTTCATACCCTTTGATCCAGCAATACCACTACTAGGTTTGTACCCTGAAGAGATCATGAAAAAAAGTAAAAACATCACTTGTACAAAAATATTGATAGCAGTTCTGTTTGTGGTGGCAAAGAAATAGAAACTGAGGGAATGTCCATCAATTAGGGAATGGTTTAACAAACTGTGGTATATGTATGTGATGGAACACTATTGCTCTATTAGAACCCAGGAGGGATGGGAATTCAAGGAAGCCTGGAAGGATTTGAATGAACTGATGCT
The DNA here is from genome assembly GCF_037893015.1 of Macrotis lagotis. NCBI lineage: Eukaryota > Metazoa > Chordata > Mammalia > Peramelemorphia > Peramelidae > Macrotis > Macrotis lagotis. Next base: position 190,273,194 of record NC_133665.1, read on the forward strand.
GAGCGAGATGAGCAGAGCCAGAAGAACATTGTATACCCTAACAGCAACATGGGGGTGATGATCAATCTTAATATCACCTCTTTCATTGTGTTCCCCCTTCAATCCACCACCTTCCCTTTCCCTTCTTCCTTCCCTCTCTTCTATCAGTCCTTTCTTCCCTCCTTCCTTTCTCCTCCTAATGCTTGAAAGGTAAGATTAATTTCTAAACTCAGATGAGTGTGCATGTGTTAATCCCTCTTTGGGGCAAGAAATTATTAAGAAATGGAAGTGATATCATTACATTAAGCAGTATGGGGGAGAGATGAAGATGAAGCCAAAAGAGAGTTGATAGTTTAGGAGACAAGTAGGGAGTCCAGATACTGAAGGTCTTAATGAAGAAGTGAGAAATAAGAAAGGTGGAAGAACTTTGTATTTCTAGTTATCTGTGTGATCTTACTCATCTATATAAGGGGACCAGACTAGTGACTTCTGCTGGCCCTTCAACTCTACATCTAAAAAGTATGAAATATAGAAAATTCAGTGATTCTGCCATTAACTATCTGTGTGATCTTGATCCCTTCTGCTCCTTAGGACTTTGCTTTTCATCTGTGAAATGAGGGACTTGGACTCCACAGTCTCTAAATTCCCCTGCTAAATCTATATTGGGAGAGTGTGGTCTGAAGGGAGTTTCAGAAATTAGGACTTTATTAGAAAGACCAGTTGTGCTCAGGGCTGGCAGTGGCCACCCTGGAGTTTGACTCAAGAAGAATGCGAGTGAGAAATGGAAGAAACTGCCTATAAGGACAAGATGGAAGAATGGTCAGAGATGAACTAGTAACCCTCCTCATCCTTAGCTACTCTTAGTAGATAACGATAGAAAGTACTGTGTAAAACTTATAGTACTATATAAATGCCAGTTATTCTTACTGATCAATTAGCATAGTCTCCTTGCTTAAGATCTCAAGAGTAACTTTTCTATATTTCCCATGACTATTTTTATCCATTTGTTCATTTGTCCATTCTTTCACTCACTCATCTATATATGTTTCTCTCTCTCTCTCTCTCTCTCTCTCTCTCTCTCTCTCTCTCTCTCTCTACTCTTTGTCAGTTTATGAAAGAAAAGGAATTTGAACCTTAGTCCTCCTGCCTCTTGTTATTTCCAGAATCAAAGTATCTTATGCTTGAAAATTTACAAAACATTTTACAAATATTATCTCATTTGATCCTCTCAACAACCATGGAAGATACGTTTTATTATTATTATTCCCTTTTTTACAGTTGGGGAAATGAGTCTGAGAGAAGTTGTGATTTTCTAAAAGTTTCACAGCTGGTTAGTGCCTAAGACACATTTGAACTCAGAGCTCCACATCTCCAAGTCCATTATTTGATTCACTGTGCCACCTTAGTTGTTTGAATGATAAATATACCTTTAGCATTTCATAGATCCTCTAGTTTAGGAAACTTGTCAGCAAAAAAAGAAAAGCAATGAGGTTAGTTGGCATGAAGTGTATTGATAAATACACACTTGCCTATGGCTCTAGCTTCTTTTTTAGATGCTCATTAACCATTCTTTCAATAGTGAACCCTAGGATTTTGTCATGAATCAGGGTTGTTTAATAGTCTAGAGATTGAAAACTCTACTTCACTTTATAAAACTCATATTTGCCCTTTTTTCGCCCTATACTATCTTCCCATCCTTATTCCTCTTTCAAAGGTCACTGAGAGCAACTCCCTTACCATTGGGGTCAGTTCTTTCAGGATCCTAATTCCTGAATCCCAGAAAAACTACTTGCTTTCTTGGACCGTCTTCTTAGTTATCTTGACCTTTGGATTTCTACCGTCCAGGTTTGTTGTGTGCAGCTTAGAGAGAATTTTTCTTTGAAAAATAGCAGGAAGAAAACCGGTTGGGCAGCTCTTCCTTCTCTCTGGTGTCCATTTTCATGGCTCCCTCCAGCCGAAGGAGGCTTTTGATTTCTCCTTTGCTCCTCCTTTTCCTTCAGTACAGCATCAATCAACAACAATAACAACAGAAATGGCAACAACAACCCTTTTTGTTTTCAAGGGTTGGTCAAGGCAGTGCGGTACAATGAAGAGATGGTTAGACTTGAAATCAGGAAGCCTGGATTTCGGTGCCAGATCTGGTCCTTATTTCTTCACGTCTGGGTAATTAACTTAGCCTTTTCTTAACATGTTTCCTTTTCTGTAGAATCAAGAGATTGGATGGGGTAGTCCTGAAGGTCCTTCCCAGTTCTAAATCTTAGGGTCCCTATAAAAGTTCTACTTTATAGATTCTACTTACAAGGTAGCTCTTGAATGCCATTTAATAAATCCCCAAATTGCAGTGTTGGGACTGGATGGAGAAAGTAAAATGCTCTCACCAGGCTGTGGATCACACTTGTCAGATTTAAATAATTGAACTCTAGCTAATAATACTTTGGAGAAATATGCTTTGACCCCCCCCCCCCAGGGTGGTCAAATTTCTGCATCTCAGGTGAAGCCAGAGTGGTGAGCAATCTTATTATGGAAGAGGGGGATTTCTGTGGCTTACATCTGATGTGTTGTGACTGTAGTCCATCTATGTCCAGGGACTTCTAGTTTACTTCTTTTTAAAGAGAGAAGCAAAGCCATTTTACATAAAACGCAAAGGTTTCTTAATAATTGACATCAGTTACTCATCATTTATTTACTAGAGCTTTCACATTAAAGACAATCAGTGTTTGTTTTTATACCCAATGGAAGTAGCCTTAAATTCAAAAGGTGCTTCCAATAATATTCATTCAACATAATGTATCAGCTTATCTTTGATGACACTGGTCCTTAATGATTAGGACACAAACCAAGATGTAGAAATCAGTTGAATACCAAAACTAATTGGTTTGTTTTTTAAAGAAAAACATTTATTTATGGATCATATTTGTTAGATTTTCATTGAAATTTTTAAAAACAAGCCCAAGTTGGCATCTTGAATTCTTGTGTACTGTATCTAGCATCTCCACAGTGATGGGGCCATATTATGAAAGAATGATGACAGAAGATCTGATTATCTTAATGGTATCCTAATGAAGGTTTGTTGGTGGGGAGTGGGGAGGGATTTTCTATCATGTGGCAGGAAGTTGAGGGTTTCATGGTTTACCTACTTGTCTATCCGTTTTGTTTATAAAGGAACATATGAAAGGCATAACAGACTCTGGCTGAGGGCTCATTTTCTTGGCAGGGAATTTATGCTTCTCAATTTAAAAAAAAATGGACTTACATTTTTTAAAGTCAAGGATACCAGATTTGAGATCCTGGCGGATCCTGTCCAGCTGAAGCCCTTGTAAGACTAGCCGTACTGTCCAGATGGCTTGATTCAGAAATGAGAGAAAGGGGGAAAAATTGCCCCATTCTCCTTTCTTTATCACCCTCCTCATGGCTGTGTTTGCATATTGGGATCCAGAAACTGGTGAATAATACTGTGATTGTGATTTCCTACAGGAAATTGGACAGCAAGAAACAAAAATGTGTGTGTGTGTGTGTGTGTGTGTGTATGTTTTCCTTTAGGAAGCAAATCATGTAAGGAGGGAGATCTGGGAAATAGATCATGGGGAAAAAAACTCATGAATAAGCCCTTGGTCCTTTACCTTGGAGCATGGAGATACTACTTTGGTCCCTCTAGAGTTCTCGGGAAATTATCCTTTCGGCATGTGAAATATTCAAGGTTTTGTTTTAATATCAGCACCTTTCTTCCATCCATATTCAGTCCCTAAATCCCAAGCCCACAGACACATACCGTACCTACCAGCACCATGGAAACTCACCTACAGGAAAGTGAAATCCCATGAACAAAAAGTTATCAGAAATGTTCTCAAATTGTCCTCATATTTTAACCTTATTTTTTTCAAGAATGGTAGGATTTCATAGCCCTTTTAAAAGAATTAGCTTCTTACGTTAGGATTCGACAGTCATAGATTTAGGATTAGAAGACAGGACCTCTAAGGTCATCTAAGCCAATGCCTTCAGTTTGTAGACAGAAGTCCCGAGGACAAGGAGGGGTATAATGACTTGACCAGGGTGACCAGGTAATAAGTCATAGAACTGGGATACAAACTGAAGTTTGTTAACTCCCTAATTAGTGTTCTTTCCATGGCCACCTTAATATCTATGTAGTATGTGATGTTAGGCAAGTTGCTTGACTTTCTGAGCCTCGACTTTCCCATCTGCAAAATAGACATAAAAATACCAATTGGTCATCAGTAAAGTATTCCATGATGCTTAAAGTGATATATAATACATGCCATATCTATATAGATATATAGATCAGTGTGAATACCAATCTTTAAGGAGAGGGATGGTAGCATAGTGCATAAAAGTCAGAAAGAAGCAAGTTCAAACCCTGCTTATGACCTTGCTGACCGAGTAACCCTGGGCAGATCACTTAACCCCTTTGTGGCCAGGCAACTCTCAGAATAGTCTCTAATTCAAAGATGAGTTTCTATTTGGCATTGAAAGGGATGTCCTTCCAGTGACTAAATCCTAACTCTTCACCCACCCAGATTATTTTATTGAAACTTATTTAAGTCATAAATGATAACTGAAAGCATTTTTCCTTGCATCTGATGAAATAGAAATGTTCTAGTGAGGGAGTGATCTGAGTGGACAAGAGACATTATTAGGAGCAGAAAGTCCCTCCCTGAATACTGGCATTGAACATCAATATGCCCTTTGGTCAATGTGTTGTCTCTGCCATTTAGAATGGAAGTTCTGTGAGGACACAGATATCTTGTTTTTTGGGATCTGAATCCTTTGTGCTTAACACAATACTTTTGCTATATTAAACACATCATTGCCTCATCTTTCATTCACCTATACCCTTTGCCTGATGTGAAATACAGACGGACCCTCCCCATTCACCTCAAGGAACAAAACCAGTCTTTTTGAGAAAGTCACTTGCATTTTAGGCCCCTTCACGAGGTGTGAGGGTGGGAAATGATTTTTTGATGTGACTTTATTAACTTTGGAATGCATGGGGCACCAGGAAGGAAACAGGGACAACACTCCACATTTTAATTAAGGCTTCTGTTGACATAAGTCTGTGTTGCAAACTCATCACAGATTCCAGTCCCCAGATTTAGAGCTGAGAGACCTTAGAAGGGGCCATTAATGTCACTGATGAGGTCCAAATCATAGAATGTGAAGGTTGACAGGGTTGTAAAAGAGTATGGAGTCTGGCTACTGCATTTGACAGGTGAGGAAACTGAGGTAATGCAAGATATATGGGACATGCCATTGATAAACTAGACAGTATCCAGAGGAGGAGTCCAGCATGGGGAAAAATAAGGGTTAGGGGAAATAGGTGGGGGGGCGGCTAACCTGGAGACAATGGGGGAAAAGGAGGAAGGTGGACAGCCATTCTGCCTTTAAGGATTTAAAGGGCTTTGTTGTGAAGTAGGGAACTGTACTTTTTCTGAGATGATAGCATTAGGATGAATGGCTTGATGTAAAGAAAAATGGCTTAATAATTACTCAAGAATGTGAATACTCAGATGTCTCTGTGATCCCATAAGTATATAGGGGTACATAAACTTTCTCTATTAATGCAATTTACCACCCTCTCATTGCTGCTCATTCCATTAATGGTCTCTTCCAAGGCCCTCATGGGGCTGTCCACTGGGTAGCAGTCGTGCTGACAGCCAATTATCTCTTACTCTCAACCTGAGGTCATACTATCTTTTTTTCAGTTGGCTGCTTTCTTGTCAACATCCTTTCCCCCCAGTTCCCTTTCATAGATCATATTTGTTCTACATTCATCGATAGCATTATCAGTTTAGAGGGATAGGAAGGAGACTTAGAGGCCTTCAAGACCAATTTCTTCATTTCACAACTGAAAAATGGAGGACAAGGAGGTTAAAGGATTACCCAGGATCACTTAATGAGTGAGTGTCTTAGGTGGGAGTTGAATTTAGGTCTTCCTGACTCAAGGACCAGTTCTCTAGCCACTGCACCATCTTGCTGCCTCTTGTGATGTTTGTTATCATCTTGTGATTCCTTGTTGACCTCTGGGTGATCCTCATTTTTAACTTTTCAGAGACCAAGTGTTGTGGATTGCAGAGTCAGTTGCTAACACCAGGACATGGTGATATTGAAAGGTGGACCTTTATTTTGTTTGGTTGAGGAATATGGGACCAAGGAAGGCATTTCTCCAATCTCTGAAGCCAGTCCAACCTACCCTCCACATTTTGTTTGATTTTGGGTCAAACTGGAGCTGTCCAAAGTGGAATGGGTTATTCCAGAAGCTAGTGACTTCTGCTCAAGATGGTCTTCAGGCAGAAGAGGATCACTTGTGGGGAGTTTAGGAGATGGGATTCTTGGACAGGAAGAAGTGAAGCTAGATAGCTTCTGAGATCTTGTCCTGCTCTGAAATCTTGTTATTCAGAATACATTGAAAAAAAAATTTAGTTCTATGAGAGTCCCCATCGTATCTCCTTATGCCTCACCATACATGTAAGTACGCACACAGAGATTGACACATATATGCAGTTTTGTACTGGAAAAAAAATAATTTACTATTGGATCATTTTTGCCAAGTGTTTTGGAGAAGAAAAAGTTAATTGACAATTTTGGCCTTTGTCATTAGGGATACGCATAATTAATTGAAATACCTTTCCTCTAAGCAAGGCTAGGTTTCCTGAAAAAGTGCCATCAGAAGCCAGTCCAGAACTAGCCTGGGTCTGGGACAGAGAAAGGAAAGTGAGGAGGGAGGTTGTAGCCAGTGAAATTAGAGACAAATAATTCATCCCCATTTCTTCCAGGAAGTTGGACAGATCAGTCAAAGCCCTAGTGTCACTGAATCACAGCATTCCAAAGTTGGCGGGCACCTCCCTTAGGGACATACCTGCTAAGTGGTCATATAGCATCTACTTGAGTATGACCACCGTACTCACTGCTTCTGTCTCTTCATTTCTCTGGACCTCAATTTACCTGTCTGTAAAATGAGGCCATTGGGTTTAATGACCTCTAAGGACCCAACTAGGTTGAAATCTATTATGATCTGCTGACTTCCTTAGACAGGTCAGATTCTGTTTGGACATTTGCTCCATCATTTTATTTCTGGAACTAAGAAACATCCTCTATCCTCTTGGTCCTTTTCTTCAAGATGCCTGTTTCTCCAGGAAACTGGGATAGGCAAAGGTTGTCTCCCAGAGTACCTACTTTTTCTCCTCTCTGCCCATCCAGATCTTGAAGTTGGAGCATCAAGATAGCCCATTTTATATTCTACTTATTAAATCGATTGGTTTCCATGTTTCATTGCCAGATATGCCCTATATAGGGATAACAAGGCAAAGGAGCCTGTTTCATTGCTTCTACTGTCTACTTGGTGGGGGAGGGGAAAAAGGGGAGCTTGTGACCATAGACAGTTTGATTTGAATTTGCACCTTTTACTTATGGAGTGATATGCAGCCTCAATATATCCCAATGCATCTGTGGTCTTAGTTATGTCTACACTCTCTTCAGCAATTCAGATTGCTACTCATCCACAAAGACCTATGTTGTGGAACTTGCATCCATATTTTCCCATATGTTCACCTTAGAGGGTCCCCTTTCCCCCTCCCAGCTGGAAACCTCCTCTGAATTCTTCAAATATGACTTGGAAACCAATGGGATATTTGGGCTGGCCACCATTATCCCTTGCTTATATTATCTAATGGACCTACCCTTGTTCTCCATCATACTCTCTTGGACGACTGAATTTCAATGCTTTGCACTGATTGGAGACATCAAAGGTTTCATCTCCCAGGGAGCAGTCATGTAAACACTGCCCCCCAATCACTGCCAATTCAAGGGAAGTTTTATATTGGGGGAGGGTAGATAGTTATTATTAAAAAATTCTATTAGGACAGGGGGGAAGGTTGGGAAACCCTTAGTACAGAGAGCTCTGGAAGAATCTCACTGGGACTGCCTCAGATACTGACTGTATGACCCTAGGCAAGTCAATCTCTCTCAGCCAAAATTTCCTTATTTGTTATATAGAAATGATAATAGCATCTCCCCCCCCCCGTTATGAGAAGCAAATGAAATCAAATGTGAAAAGCATTTTGTAAACCTTAGTTTTATATAAATACCAGTCATCATTATTTTTGCTCATTATTGTAAACTTCTTGAGGACAGAGACTTTTTTTGCCTCTTTTTGTATCCCCAGGACTTGCCTAGTATACAGTAGATGCTTCTTAAATGTTTATTTATTGATGGATTGATTGGTGATTGACCTTAACTTTGGTGTGGCAGAACTAGGGCTACAGTCCTAGGTATGTGTACACAGGTCAGTCCCTTCTTCTAAGTCATCTACCTTAATTGACCTAATTGACCTAACAGTTGTGGGCAATGTCACCTGTTAATTCCACACCTGGAGAAGCTGCTCTGGTTCCTGAGCAGGACCTGGGGTGGCTACCAACTTCTGCTAAACTCTCTGGATCTGAACATCATCCCTCTGTCCTATGGATGGGATGGGGGAGGAGGGAATCCAGCGCTGGAGAGGTCTCAGGTGTGGCTGAGTTCAGTCTTGGCATCTTAGAGGAATGCCATGGGAGACCAGTAAAGGTAGTCTCACTGGGAAAAATGGGACAGTCACAGATCCACCTAGTCCTAGGCCCCTCAGCTTCCCAATGAGGAAACAGACTTCTGAGAGGAAAAGTATCACAAGGAGAATTCTCTCTCCCCTTCCCCCTCTCTCACCCCCCTCTCTCACCCCCCTCCCCCCTTCCTCTTTCTCTCCCCTTTCTCCCCTTATTTCCCATATTTGGAGCCTTTTTAAATTTATTTTTTAAACGTCCTTTTTGAAAAATTTTGAACCAAGCAGATATGAATATTTCAACCTAGAAAGCAAAGGGAATTGTGTATTTACATATGAGCTTTGGTTTTGTGAAGTTTACTATTTTAAAAATGTGTACATTGAAACAATTTTAAAAAATTATTTATTATCATCCATATGCACATGCATATTTTTAAGTTATGAAAGTTTCTTCCATCCCTTCCCCTCAGCCGGGAACAGTCGGGTTAGCATTGTACATACAGATTTTGATCAAGGTTCTTTTTGGTATGCGGAATTAGTATTGAGGGAAAGAGATGCAGAAGAGATCATCTTTATAAAGTGTTCATCAGACTTGAAGGGTTGATCTCTCTCTCTCTCTCTCTCTCTCTCTCTCTCTCTCTCTCTCTCTGTGTGTGTGTTTTGTTTTGTTGTTATTCCTCTGAATGGGATAATAGAGTCCATAGCTAGTCTAATAACAGTTGTGCTAACTCTCTGGACTGCTGAGAGGCATTGAATCAAATTAAATTAAAATTAAATTTAACATGGCAGGAACAAAACTGCCCTGCTTTTATTTCCTCTTAACTTCTTCTTCTTCTTCTTCTTCTTCTTCTTCTTCTTCTTCTTCTTCTTCTTCTTCTTCCTTCCTTCCTTCCTTCCTTCCTTCTTTTTCTTCCTTCCTTTCCTTCCTTCCTTCCTTTCTCTTCCCTCCCTCCCTCCTTCCTTCCTTCTTTCCTTCCTTCCTTCTTTTTCTTCCTTCCTTTCCTTCCTTCCTTTCTCTTCCCTCCCTCCCTCCTTCCCACCCTCCCTCCCTCCTTCCTTCTTTCCTTCCCTCCCTCCCCACTCCCCTTCCCTCCCTTCCTTCCTTCTTGGAGTAGTAGGAATCAAACTTCAGTATAGAATCAGAGAATCCAGGCTTTAATTTTGACCCTTGGTTTCTAAAATAGAAAGAAAGAAGAGAGGAAGTGAGGCAAGAGGAAGGGGGGAGGGGAGAGAGAGACACACAGAGAAAGAAGAGAAGAAAGAAAAAGAAAGTAAGAAAAAAGGAAAGAAAGAAATTGAGAGAAAGTGAGAGAAAGAAAGAGAAAGATAGTAAGAAGGAAAGAAAGAGAAGTATTCTGAGAGCCTGACCCAGTTTGAATGTCCTTTATAAAATGGACAATGTGGGTCCAGCTGGAATTTCCAGTTAATCTCCCTCATTGGCCTGAAGCAACAAAGCCAACATCATCTCTGCTTTTCAGCCCTCACCCCTAAATGAAATCCATGTGCTCGGGTGCCCTGGCTGTTCTGGGTCCTTTTGTTGCTCAATCTTTTCAAAATTTTTTAATGAAACTCCTCAGGACCAAAAAAACCTGCCATCATGGGTGTTACAAGATCATTCGCATTAATATGAACTCTGTCCTCAGCTTCCAAGGGTATCTTGGATGGGATGCATCAGGTCAGTGACATCTGAGCAGAGGCTAGGAAGGTTTCAAAGGTTACAAGAAGACCCCCACCCCCATTCCCAATATTATGAAATCCCCTTGCCTTCCTGGATCTCAGCACACATTTATCAGTTTTCATTCCCCACTCGAGCAGTATTACCACTGACCCCTGTTAAACAAGATCAAAATGAATAGCCTGCCACAGCACAAAGTCTAACTCTATCCAAGGTTGGAGAACCCCCACTTTCCAGGAAGGGCCCTGCTGGGTTTCATAAAAAAAAGAAAATGTAAGAATATGGCTTGGATTAGAAAAAAATCACATTTTAAAATCAAACTGAACTTGCATTTGTACTTTTTAAGCTTTCTCTGAGAAATGGATGACTTTCATGTCTAATAAGTCATGCATGAATCATCCTTGCTTACAATGGTCCCACTGCACAGGAAATGATTGTCATCAATAGTCCTGGAGATTGGTAGCACCTGGTCCTATTGACAAGGCATTTTAAAGGTACCCTCCCACCACCCTTTCTGCTCCTCCCATTTCAGAATTTAGCATCCCATTTGCCCCACCCCCTTTTCCAGACCTCCAAGCTTACTGCCCTTAGTCTGCTCTTCCCAGAGGTACTCAAGTTCCTCTTCCTGCTTTTCTTTGCCTCCCTTCTGCCCTAGCACTCCCTTTCTCAGAAAGATTGATAATTTGGTACTTGATACAATCTCTCTCTCTCTCTCTCTCTCTCTCTCTCTCTCATCCCCACCCATGATTCTGTTTGCATAAGGAACTTTCTTTCCTTCATTGGTATAAATAAATATCTCATCTTCAGTGTTAAATTCTGAACTGTTTGGTGCATTGAGATATTAATTACCTGCCCAAGGTCTCTCTGATTCCCAGTCTGACCCTCCCTCGTCTGTTATAAGACTGATCCAAGTCAGTCAAGCTAAGTGCGACTAGCTCTGGGCTCCATTCTCTCAAAGATATTTCCCTTCCCTAGTTACAGTTGGTTAAGGAAACCAAATTATTTCTCATGATACAGAAGCTTGCAGAGGGACGGAGGATAACTCTAGGAGAATGGAGAGGAAATATGGAGGTGGGACTAAAGGGGGGAATGGTCTGTCCTCATAGAAAAGATTGGGGAAACAGAGCCCCAAAGGGGCAGGTTAGCCAGTTACTGGAAGTATATCACTTGGGTCCTCTGGTTCCAAGATTTCTTGTTGAAGATGACTATTATTAGTGGTTAGAGCATCTATCCTCTAGTCCTTCCTCTGCCTCCTGGTGCCCAGTCTCATCCAGAAAAGATCTGTTCAGTTCAGGATGGGTTGAGATCAGATTCTCCTGCCTTGATGACCACCCCCCAAGGACATCATCACGGGAGTTAGTTTTGTTTTTCATTGAGGAGTAAGGAGTAAAGAGTAAGGCAGGCACCTCAGGGGCTTGGTGCCAGTTAACCCCAGAGATAATGACCCAAGAGTGTGCTTAATTCCATTCAGGCCACTAATTAGCAAAGAAGGGCAAAGAGGGAGGAGGAAATTGGTGAGCAACCAAGTGGGCATCTCTTTCGAGGACCTTCCCTCTGTCTCAGTGTCCTGGTCTCCGGCTAATCTCCAGGTTGTTGATCCTTGTTAAATCAATTAATACCAGGCCAGGATTAATTTCTATACTCATGTCTCAAGAGTATATTAAGACTTAACTTCCCTGCCCCCCAATCCTGGGACAAGAAACCAGCTTTTAAAAGTAACCGGAAACTTAAAAATTAGTAACTATGGGATGTAACCCGACACAAGATGTCACATTTTCACATCTGTTTTTCATGTTCTGCTATTTATTTGAGGGCTGGCATTATTAAATAATGAGAAAAATATCTTCCTGTTATCACAGGTAATGGCGTGGTAACACAAGGCTGATAAATGGGCATGCTCCAGCGAGATACCATAACTCCAATAAAATTCCAGTGTTTTGGCTCTAACCTTAATCCATCAAACATTTATAAATCTTTTCTGTGTCTGATAGATGAACTGCTAGTGTTTTTGGCTAGTTAATAATTGTTCCATAAAATGGAGAGGGAAACAGCTTTTGGCTTCCCATTAGAACTGCAGCTTGGGAGATGTGGGAATGGTTAGGAAAAGACAGGGCTTTAAGGGACTCCATGATGTTAAGAAATCCAAGCAAAAGGGAATGAGCTTCAAGGCATGGAATCAACTGTGTTGCCTGGGCTTTGGCTCCAACAGGTAGATCCCTTATAAGCTGATTAATACTATCCATTCCAGGAACTGTTATTCAGGGTGGATTGTGAAGGAAGTAGTCTGAGTGGCTCTTTTGTAGCTAGACCTATCATGTTCTTGGTTAAAGGGACTCTTCCAGTCAAGAAGCTTCCCTTGCCAAGGCAGATCAGAGATTTCATTTAAAAAGAGTTGTTTGGGTCACTGAGCATTTGACAGAAGGTCACACAGACTGGACCAAGCACTAGGGTACCTTGTACCCAGGTGTTACCTACTCTGCCCAGATCCTGAATTCTCCCTCCAACCCTATCTACCCATAGACTAAGCAATACCAGGAGAAAGTGTGAGAAAAAACCCAGAAAGATTGGGAAAGTCTTCAGGACCTTTCATAGGAAGATACAAAACTAAGAGTTGGCTGCTTGTGTCTAATCAGCAGGGGGAGGAGAGAAGAGAAAAGAGAAAATGAGAAATGTGTGGAAGGTGGCCCAAACAAGGTTTCAAGGGTTAGCTGAGAACTCCCTAGAGACCAGGATTATTTTGAGAGGAAGAAGCTGGGACAAGAAATTATATAGCAGCACACAGCTGCTGTTTCCGAGAAGACAATCTTAATATTACCATGTACATAAATAATGATTGCTGACTGATCTGAAGATCTCCCCTCCCTCACCCTTTGCAATTGTACAAGAGGGTCACGATGTAAGGAAATGAATTGGATTGGATTTTCCCTGGCGTTCAAGAGAACCAGAAGGAAAAGCAGGAACAATAAGGTGGGAAAGGGTGAGGGCGGCTTTAGTATGTCCTAGTTTGGGACATTTTCATTCTTATAGGAAGAACTTGGGTATTCATGACTAATTGTGGAGGTGGAGAAAAAGTTATGACTGGGACCAGGTCACCATAGAAGAAAGGGGTGAGTGAGTGAGTGTGTGTGTGTGGGGAGGGGGGTGGGGTATTTGCTTCTGCTCAGCTGAAATTTCATATGACCAAACACTTGGTGATTGATCAGTTGGCCATCTCCATTTGCAACAGTCCTAGGGAAGTCCCAGTTCTGCAAAATCAAGGGCAGAGGGAATGTGCCAGTGATTCCTGGCCTTGGACCACTGATGTGTTCTTGGATTATACTGCCTTTCTGTCTATTCCAGTGTGAAAGTCATGAAAATGCAGACTGGGATTCCTATTGGGGAAGGAAGTTGATGGCTCTTGAGGATGCCCAAATAATGACACCTGGGCTCTTTCTGCCTGACCTTGCAAGATCATATCAGTGTGATCAGCCACAGTTGGACACAGTGTACTTGGATCTAACAGTGTTGCCATTTTGTCCTCTTCAGGAATGAAGGGCACCAAAAAGAGGAGAGCTTCCCTTTCTGTAGAGCTTTAAGATTTACAAAGCCCTTAACATGTTATCTTATTTGGTCCTCCTAAGAGCCCTTCGAAGTAGGCACAATTACTATCCCTATTTTACAGCAGAGAAACAGGTAAATAGGAGTTCAGTGGTTTTCTCTAGCTCATGCAGCTGGTAAGCATTTGATGCAGGATTTGAACTCAGATTGTTGTTCCTGGTTCTGCCACTAATTTGTGTGACCTTAGAAAAGTCTCATGTTCCAACTTGATCGCTTCATCTAGGTCCATGTTTCATCAAAACCTCATAATCCTCTGTGTATGTATGTGTGTGTGTGTGTGTGTGTGTGTGTGTGTGTATTTATGTGTGATTTTGGAATGTTGATATCATATAGAACAACTCTGCCAATGTCTAAAATTCCATATTATACATATGATTCAGAGTGTGTGTCTGTGTGTGTCTGTGTGTGTGTGTGTGTGTGTGTGTGTGAAAATTGAAAAATATATTGATGATGCCATCAAATGTCACTGTGCTTGGAGGGGTCTTTGATCTAGTCAGTGGGAGTCATAATCCTTCTTGGGGCATGGGTTGAACTAGACATTCTTTGAAATCCCTTTCCTCTCTAACCTTTTGGGTCTCCACAATCTTGTGGTTGGAGGTCTTGTTCTCCATTGAGGCTGAGATCTCTCTCAAAGTTCGCATCACCATGGGTCCACCCAGTGCACAGTGAGTTTTATGTGGAGCTTATCAATATCTGTCCTGAAATATGGCAATCAGAACTAAGACAAAATTGAAATCCTAGTGTTAGGGTCAAGGGCATCTCAGCAGTCATTAAGAACAATGTGATCATTGAATCTTTGCCCATCCTACGTTAGGGAACTTGGAGCCGGGAAGAATCCCCCCTCCAAAAAAAAAAAAAAAAACAACCCTCTCAAATTGCAGCATTTACCCCTGCTCCCAATTCTACTCTCTGGAAATGAATTGGTTCTTTGAACATTGGGAGACAATTACTTTGTTAAGCCCTGAGGAGGTAAAGTGAGACAAAACACAGTTTCTGCTCTAAGGAGCTCCCATTCGAATGGGGGAGGGCTAAACCTACAGACAACTCATCCATCCAGGATGTAGAGAGTGTGAATGGAAGGTTGACTATTGTTTGCCTGAGAGATTAGGAGCATGGGCTGGCCTGATGATTCCTTCTAGCCCTGGGATTCTGATCCATGAACTTGGGGAGTTGGGAAGCAAATGGGAATGGACATTCAGATGGGAGGTTCTGGCTCATATCTAAACTCTGCAAAAATCTGAAATCTCAACATTGCTGGATTTCATAATGGCTCCTTTTTGGTAAGCTACTAAGGACCTGGTGAAGGACCACCTGACCCTGCCCATTATTACAGGATTGCTTGCCATAGGAGTATTTTTAAAAGGCACTCAAACTCCAATCCATTTGAAAGTCATTTTCTATATCATCCGAATATTGAATGCATCCAAGGTCTAGTTGTTCCTGGTTCTGCCACTAATTTGTGTGACCTTAGAAAAGTCTCATGCTCCAACTTGATCGCTTCGTCTTATTACCTGTCTAAAGAAGGATGGCGTAGAATCGTAGCTAGAGCAGAGAAGGAACAGTCGAGGCCTTCAAGTGTGACGCCTGCATTTTATGTGTGAGAAAATTCAGACCCAGGGCACCAGACTCATGGACCCTGAGGTAGAAGGGGCAGGGCGCAGGATCCAACCCAACTGGTATGAATGCAAGCCTCGTACCATTTTCACCATACAGAGGGATGGACTAGGACAGGGAATCTTTGTACCGCGGATTCCTTTAGTTAGTCTGCTGAAAGCTAAGGGAATCCTACTCAGAATTATCCTTTGAAAGCAAGGTTGAGGGAAATGCTGAATTTCACCTGTAGGCTTATGAGAACAAAGCTAACTATGGCTGCCTAGCCATATGTGTATATTTTTTATTTTTCAACTCAAGTTCACAGACCTCTTGAAATCTACCCATGAACCTTCTTGAGAGCTGTGGAGCCAACATTTCTAAAACATTAAAACATTAAAAAAATGTGAGTTGATGTACTACTACTTCTATCATTATTATTAATATAATATGCTTTTATGTCTAAAACTTCCTCAAAAGACTTAGAAGATGGAAAAATTAAAGTATTTTTCATGTTCATCTTCAAGTTAGATGAATTCAATAGCAGCATTGTATATGAACACTTATTTATATAAGTGATCCTTACTCTGCAAATGGATAATGCAATAACACTAATGGCCTTCCCACGCTGGTTTTCCTCTCTGTGGTGCCTTTCAATTGCAGAATATAACTCATAATATTATTCATTAATCATAGTATCATAGATCCTGAACTAAAAAGGACCTTGGAAGACATCATTTTCTTGCAGTTTACAGATGGAGAAACTGAGGTCCAAAAAAACTAAATAGTTTGCCAGATAGCATCATTGGTGAGGGTTGAGCTGGCATTTGGACTGCAGAACCACCAATTCTTGCCCCTGGACCATCCATTGTCAGCCTACAAGTCTCTTTTCTGTCTGCCCTCTTGGAGGAGGCATGGTCTAAGACCATTCTCATTTTTTTTTATACTTTTCAGATTTAAGATTTATTAATTATGTACCAATCATTGTGCTGTCTTTTTTTAACATTTTAAAAATATTTTTATTTTTTAAAATTGTTTTATTTATTTTGAATTTTTCAATTTTCCCCCTAATCTTGCTTCCTTCCCCTCACCCCACCCCCCACCCCCACAGAAGGCAGTCTATTAAAGATCACTCTTCTTAAATGTAAAATTTGAGAGGAAAAATTTTGTTTTCATTTTCTCCATAAACTTCTTTATGATACTTACTTTCTCTCTTTCTTTTTTCTCCCTCCTTCCTTTCCTCCTTCTTTCCTTCTTCCTTCCTTCCTCTCTCTCTCTTCTTTTTCTGCCTTTCTCTCACTGTCTCTTGCTGTCTTTCTGTCTGTCTCTCTGTCTCTCTGACTCTGTCTCTGTCTGTCTATCTCTGTCTCTATCTCTCTTTGTCTCTCTGTCTGTCTCTGCTTGTCTCTGTCTCTGTCTCTCTGTCTCTCTCTCATGTTAGTGATCCCTCTCATCAAATGGTGAATTTTCTTAAAAGCCCAAGCAGTAAAAGAACTTAGGTTTGTGGCAGCAAACCAGTCCTTTGATGTGTTTTACTTTGAAATTTTGTTTAGGCAAGGCAAAGAAACTGGCCGTTTCTGTGACCCTTGACTGAGAAAGTTTCAGCCTTGAGTTGGAGACCTTGGCATCTGAATGGGTGCTGATGGATGGGCACACAGCTTTAGCTGCCAGATACCCTGTAAATGGGATTACCCTGAGTTTGGGTGAGAGGGTCTCCTGTTTGGGGGGGGAGGAAATCCAGATTAACCTACTTCAGAGCCCATTTTAGACTCTGCCCCAGTCACCTCATATTCATTCCCAATGCAGTTTCCCTGTCCTGGAAGGTATTAGAGACTTTCCTTCCTGAGTGCTCTGTTTAAGCCTTTTGACTATTTGGCCCTCTGCAAGAGGGGTAACAGATAAGGAATGCTATCTACGCATCTCGATGTGAGACATGATGGCGAAATGCGGCGGTGCATGGAATTTTATTTGGTTCTGCAATTTGATAAATGATGAACTATCTCTGGGTCAAATCTAGTCCAAATCTGTTATTCCCATCTGTCACCAAGATATAACTAAATAGCCCCAGATTGGTGGCCATCATGAAGTAAACGAATCATATCAGTTCTTTCCTTCATTAATGGGCCCTGCATTGCCTGGCTTACATAATCAAATGGCCGGCAATAATGGAAGAGATTCAGAAAGCCTGTTCCTGCCTTCCCCTCCTGTGTCCTCAGTGACTTCCAGTGACTTCAGAGAGCCCTCCCTTCCCTCTGCTTTGATGTTGGAGTAGTGGAGTCTATCCTGTTTACATATGTTCACAAAATTTGGGTGTGTGTGTGGGGGGGGGTATTCATTTTAATCCCAGCATCTTCCCTGACTTGTATCTGAAATATTTTGGTTTAGCCATTGAACTGATCACAGCAATTTAGAAAGATACTATCTCAGAGCCAGATGGGACTCAGTGCCCATCCAATCTAGTCCAATACATTTCTAAACAAGCATTCCTAATATGTGACCATTCTGCTTTTGTCTGCAGTCCTCAAATGGGAAGGGTCAGGGGACAGGGCTCCTTGAGGAAACCCATTTCACTTATTATCTCTCTTGGTGAAGAAGACTTTCCTGTCATCAAGCCTCATTCTGCTGTATTGTTGCTTATGGCCTCATTGTTGACCTGTTGTTTCCCTAGAGGACACTCCATCTCCTGTCTCTGTGACTTCACCCTGGCTATCTACGCCATTCCTGGAGTTTCCTCAATGCTGGCCCTCCTCACCTCTGCCTCTCTCACTTCTTTTTTTTTTTTTTTGCAAGGCAGTGGGGTGAAGTGGCTTGTTCAAGGCCACACAGCTAGGTAATTATTAAGTATCTGAGGCTGGATTTGAACTCAGGTACTACTGACTCCAGGGCTGGTGCTCTTTCCACTGTGCCACCTAGCTGCCCCTTGTCTCTCTCACTTCTTGTAATTCTCAGTTTCTTAGCATTTTCTCCTGGCCACCTTTCTTGGTCCATCTAGCTACTAGTCCTCTCCTTCCCCCCTCCCCCAGGGACTTTCCGTCTACTCTGTACACCTCCTAGATGAACTTCCTTCATTAGAATAAAACCTCCTCAAGGAATGGAACTGTCCTTGATTTTTGGTCAATCTCTAATGGTTTGCACAATGACTAGAACACAGTAGACACATAATAAATGCTAGGATGTGACTTCAGTCTAACTGAAGTCTCTCGTTATCTAGGCCATACAGCCCTTCTAGGACTAATTGCCCTAATTCCCATTCATATCGATTGACTGGGTCCCTGGCCAATGACTGCCTACTCCTTCCCTTAGAGTTCTTGGGGTAATGCTGAGGATATGGTGGTGACAATTTCTATTGTTCAGGTCCCCATCCATTCTTTACTAGCCAGCCAGAGAAAATGCACCTTTAGAAATAGTGACTAAGAGACAGTTGATACCAAAATATCCCTCTAGAAATATGGATCCCATTCGCCCATAAGTACATACAGAATCCAAGGACAATTGGACTCAAGTGAGGAGAGTATAGGTAGCAGGATGACTAAAGGCTCTTGGTTAGATGGAAATCCTTTCTCCCTTCTTAGAATCCTATGGTGTATCTGAGGCACTCTCAGGGTGAACACTTTGGGAGAGTCCCTGACTCAATTTCTCTTTGCCCATAGAGATCACACATTCCCTTCTTTTCCTTCATGTGGCATCTGAATGCATTGTTGGTTACTGGTCCAAGTTCTCTATTATCATGTTCAGGATATGGTGCTCCCTCTGGGCTCAGCCCGTCCCCCTTGCTTCCCCCTGGTACAGGGGTCAGGTCCTGTGTCACACACCTTGACTTGATTTACTTCTGTGATCTCTCTCTTTCGGTGTATATAGCTCTAGAGGTATGTTGAATTCTTTCTACTGGATTCTGATATATTAATTATTTAGCATCATTTGATTTCATCCAGTGTCTCCAAGCATTTCATTCTTCCTTACGAGGTCAAGGATTTGTTAGTTTATACTGTAATTAATTCTGTGAAAGTATTTCCATTTCCATTTCCATTTTGGTTATTCCATTTCATAACCCAAAAAGGAATTCTCATCTGATAAAGGCTTCATAAGTAGAGCATCATCTTAATTACTTTAATTGATTTGGGAGGACAGGAGACACCTTTTATGGAATTAACTTAAAACCAATTGGGGGGTAGAACATATAGATTTTATTTTATTTTTTAAGTCATTGTTTATTTTTTCCAACTGCATGTAGAGATAGATTTCAGCATTCATTTAAAAAATTTTCTCCATCTCTGCTTTCCCTTCCTCCCTCCCCCCCCAAAACATGTAATCTAATATAGGTTATACATGCACCATCATGTCATACAATGTAGATTTTTTAAAAAAGAGAAAACACAAGATCTCCTTTGAGGCATTTTTGAGTTAGAGGGTTAGAAGAATACTTTTTCATGGGGAAATTCATATCACACATGTAGCTTGAATCCCAGATGAAGGCAGGACTTATATAGGAAGCTTTGGCTAGGGGAATGGGAATCTAAACATTCCAGGACTCCATGAGCTGATGATCATTTTAGGCTCCTTTCCCAGGTGGTCTTGTTTTATCCCAGCACCTGTAAAAACAAAACAAAAGCACAATCTTGGAATTTAAAGAAATCCCCACTTGTGCTTCTGGTACAGCATGGCCCCAAGAATTTCTGAACAGAGTCATATTTTTAAGTCTCCTTCTTTTTCCTTTTAAATCTATTCATGTCAGCAAATGATGATTGAGGAATAGCAGTGTAGTACTCTACCATTCTTGCACCGGAATAGGTTATCACTCCTGATTTCATCATCCAAAGTTTTTGAAGAGGACCTTTAATGTGCCAGACACTGTTCTGGAATCACAGGGTTTCTAGATCATTCAGAGACAATCATTAGTACAGTCCCTACCCTCATTGAGCTTTTAGAGAGAGAAATTGGGGGGAGGGAGGGAGGAGGAGCAGGAAAAGAAAAAAAAGGAGTAGAAGAGGAGGAGGAGCAGCAACAGAAACTCAGAGCAGAGCCTTGTACAATACTCATATACAATAGGAAGGACAAGTATGATGATCCTATCAGAACAATTGAGAAGGAGAAACCAGAGAAGTTGGGGAGGATCCAGGAGAGGTCAATGACATGCAAAATGATATAACATAAAATGAATCAAGAAAACCCTCATTAAAGAAATATTCTTGCCCCTGGATCAAAGCACCCTTACTCTACAATAGTTTCTGGGTTTCCCTTTGAGATAAAAAGGCCACACACATACATTTCCGTATCTACATTGTCCCCATGTATATACACAGATACAGGGAGATTGGTATTGATATACACAGATGGCTGTACCTATAAAGTCTACATGACCTTGGACAACTCCCTGAATCCCTCAGTGTTTCTTGTCACCCTCTTGGACTCTAAGTTCCAGATCAAATGCCAACTTGCACTGGCACAGGGTACTTCCTCACCTGGGAGTTTCTGATCCCAGTGAAATTCCAGGTCTCATGCTTCTCTGCTCCTCTGTTCTATTTAGATCGATGTTTATGTTTAGATTTCTACATAAAAGCATCTATGACAGTGTTAGTGACACACAGAGGATTTCAATAAGTCTGATAATGCTATTTATAAACTGTATAAACCATAAACAACATCTGCTCTCCCAAGCTGGGCTTACCATGGGAATGGAAGCTTTGTGCAACTGCAGGAGTATTTTGTATTTTCTTCCACAATTGCTGGTGTGTGTGTGTGTGTGTGTGTGTGTGTGTGTGTGTGTGTGTGTGTTTGTGTTTGTGTGTGTGGTCAAAGAGAAGGAGATGTTTGAATTGACTCTGAACTTGTCCCTGGATGTCTTGAATCTCAGTTTTGAGGATAGGAAGAATTTCAGTTTCAGAGAACTTCTCCAAGTATCTCAGGCTGACTTTTGGGTAGTTGACCCACTAGACAGAGTGCCTCCCCACTGGCTGCAACTTCAGATTGAGATGCCCTTGGAATGGCCTCAAGGAAGTGTGATTCCCCTGAAATCAAGAACCAAATTTGGAGTCAGGTGTTCTAGAGTCAAATCACCTTTTTGACCTATGATCCATTCTCTAGGACCCCATTTCCTTATCTATTAAAGTGACAGCTTTTGGGCTAGATGGTTTCTGAGGTAATTTCTAATCTCTAAATTTAGGATCCCATGGTTTGGGTATTGTTTTCATCCTGAAAATTTGTCATGAATAAAGATGCTGGCCTGAAACAAAATGTTCTCCAACAGGTCTCCTGTTTCAGCCTTCTATAGCTACCCAAAGACCTTCTCTTTTTTGCTCCTTTTGGAGTCACTGCAGGAGTGGGAAGGGTTACCCAAGCTCCTTGACTTATGGTGCTTTGATACTTTGGGCTCCAGATTTGTACTATGTAATTTAAAATTTTTGTTGGGATTAGATCTACATTCAATTTGAGAATATGTAGTTTGGAAAAAAAGTAGTAAAAAGTTGATTTCTCTGATATCAAAGAATTTAGAATCATGGCTAGAGGACACATGCCAATACCATGAGGATTTTGTGAGTGTGGATATGGCCTCTTTCCATAGTGATCACTTCTCCTCTATGTCATCCCTAGTGGATGGACTTTGGGTGTACTTTTGACTGTAAATTTCTCATCTCATATCTTTTCTGCTAATGGTGAGGCTACCTCATGGGACTCATGCCCATATCTTTCTCAAGCTTTCTCAAACTTGGCAAATCTTATGCTGCCAGAGGAGATCTTTAGGGGAACATGGGAGTTGGGGGAGGAGGAGGAAGTTCACCCTCCCATGGAGAGGTATGATTGTTGGAATAGCCATCATTATATCTTCAAATATGTGTTGTACTCATGGTCAGATGTTATATTTATTAGAGAAGAGACTCTGTGAAGAAAACAGGAAATCTAGGGATGCAGCAAGCTGACTTCAATAGTCCAAATCTGGATCTCGTAGTTATGGGGTTTTATGGTTTCTTATTCAAGTACAGCTAAGAGAATTAATTTCTCTTCTTTCTATTCTCTCTGTGTCTTTCTGTCTTCCTCTCTGTTTTCTTCTATGTCTCTCTGTTTCTGCCTCTCTCTACATCTTTGTCCTCTAATTATCTTTCTCTATTCTTGCCCTCCCTTCCTCCTTCCCTCTTCTCTCTGTCTTCTCCCTCTTCCCTTCACTTTCTATTGGTCAAATTCTCTCCAATTCAGTGGACCATCTGCTAAATCACACTCCCACAATTTATTTGACAATCATCTTAAAATCCAAAGAGGATATGTCCTTCAACACACACACACACACACACACACACACACACACACACACACACAACTATGGAAAGATTTTCATTCTTTAAAGGTCCTGATAAACCTATCTTCTCCTTGATTACTTCCTTTGAACATATACTCATATGCATCCAAACATCATAACCATACTCAAGTTGGCTGCTTATGTATAACTCTGCACCTGGATCCCTCCACCTCTTTATTGATTAGAAGAGAATTTTGCCATCTCACCTCGTGGACCAGCACTAACCATTACAAAAATCAGAGATTAACTACCCTTTAATGTTCTTTTGACCTTCCATGAAGTTGCCCTTGTCCCCTAGCACTGCTCGCTTCACTCTGCTTCAGTTGAGTCTTCCTATCTCCCACTGAATTTCTGATTTTGTTCATTTCCTATTTCATGATATCCATATATTGAAAACCTGGCTAAAGGGAAGTTTGTTTCAAAAAGTTTTCTTTTTATCATATAAATTTGTGATAGAAGAAAATTCCCTTTAAAAACACTCTCTTCCATGGTAAAGCTTTTTTTAAGTGCCGGACATCATTTTCCTTTAGTAACTTGACAGTTAAATCATTACTTATCTCTCTCTGAAAGTCATTTACAATGCAAAAACTGATATCCTTTCCCTTTCCCTGGGAGCACCCCATTTGAAAACACTTTCCCGCAGGCTATGACTGTCCATCACTTCAAGTGTCTTATTACACACACCAAACCAAGAAACAATTTTCTTCTATCCTTAAAATACAGATGAGATAGAGTGACTTTACATTCCAATGTAGAGTGCAGGGCTTGGTCTCCCCAGCTTGGCTTGTGACCTCATTTCCCCAAATACTCCAGTTTCCTCATTTATCATCCTTGGAGTGTTTGCTCACTTTTCATAATGGTTGCTTCTTCTTCCTGTTGAAAGCTCATTCTCCCCCCTCCCCCCCCATGTTCATGCTGATGCTTTCTGTATTTGTCCTCTTCCTTTGACTTGTGACCTGCCTACAGATCACCTTTAAATCCAAGGAAGAGAATGCCTCTTTGTTTGCCCTTATTCTTTAAGATTTGGGTGATTTGGGGCAGATGAGCAAGGTTGCAGAGCCTTAAAGTTTCTCAAAGATATTTCTTCTTCCTTGATATAGAAAGGAGCCATGAATCTTAGGGGAGAGTGGATGGAGAAAAGATGGTACCTGCCTCAGTTTCTGAGCTAGTGAAGAATTAGGAACACTTAATGTTAAGGGGGATTCCTCTGAGGACATCTAGTACTACTTGTAAATCAAACCCCATCCTCAACAAAGGGTCATTTGACTTCTGATTAAAGATGTTCACTATTGAAGAGCTTATGACAACAAGAGCTAATTCATGTGACTTTAGAATAGACCTCATTATTAACATTTCCCACCTGTAATCAGCAATGACATGTAGAGCTCCTGGTTCTGCCTTTGTCTAGTCTTTCTTCCACATGATAGCTATTTAATATCTGAAGGCATCTGCTGCATCCAATCAAACTCTTTTCTTCCCCAGGCTTAATATCCCCAGTTCCTTTGACCTGTTATCACATGTCATGGTTTCCAGGACCACCATCACCCCCATTGCCTTCCTGTGGACGTAATTCAACTTGTCAGTATTTTTCCTAAAATGGGATGAACTTGGGTTAAATAAGTGATCTGGAAAAGACAGAACCTAGCAAGGCAATTACCTCCCTTGTCTGACAGTGTTTCTTTTCATGTGGCCCAGGTTGGAAGCATTCTTTTCTTTATTGTTGAGAATGTGCTCTAGGCACAGTCTAGTTTAAACTCACCTATAGATAGGCAGCTAGGTAGCCCAGTAGATAGAATATTGGATTTGAAGTCCAGAAAACCCAAGTTCAAAACTTTCCATGACACTTCCTGGTTGTGTAACTGTGGGCAAATCATAGCCTCCCAGTCTCAATTTCTCCAAATGTAAAATAGGCATAATATTGCCACTTACCTCTCAGGATTTTGCAAGGATTAAGCACATACTGAGCTTTGTAAGTAGTGAAGTATTTTATAAATATTAGCTATATTATTATTATTGTTATTACTCTTATTATTATAGTATCTCATTATTAATATACATGACCATTCAAAAGATCACCTAACCCTCTTTATGGGGGAAACCAAGTAGATAAAGAATGTCTGTTGTCCCAACAATGACATGCTTTCAATGGCCAGTCCATTGAGATAGTTCTTGAATCTGTGTCACTAGGGAAGCACATCCCACAAGCAATAGAATAGATCCATAACTGAAATGAGAGGGAGAGGCTGGACCAGATGGGATTTAGGAAACAGGGCAGAGATTTTAACCATTTCAGGCTCCTCTATGGTATAAACTACCATTATATTAGCAAAGATGTTTATTCTCCTGATGATCCTGCAGAAGGCTGTGAACTTGAGAACATGACATTCATGGAAGCATCAGAATTGTGAATGATTCCTAGATTGATGAAGAATTGAATGGACTGTGATAGTAGGCTGCAATATATTTCCAAAAATGACCTTTCTTTTGGAAGAAGAGCAATAAAGGGATATTATTGGGGGAAAGTATGATTGAGTTAAGAGGTGGGTCAGAATTGTGATGGAAGTGAGGGATAGCAATGGATGACCCAAATGCTGCCCTGGTACCCATGAAATGCCATCTTGAGGAAGAACTCTGGATTTGGAGTGAATTCTTTGTACAGATCCAAGAGAAAACATGAAAAAAAAAATTAGAGGATGAGAGAGCATGGATTGGTTTTGTCTGTAGCAATGGATGAAATATTTACAAGATAGGTTTGTAGGTCCAATGACGTGAACAGCATTTTAGAATGCTGGCCATACAGCTGGACATTACATCCTTCCTGGATCTTTGGAAGAATCGCCACCTTTCTAGACAATAACGGGGCTTACACAAAGGGGCATTTCAGAATCACGAAAGCTCTGTTCACTTCCCCAAAATGCTATCTGGCCCATTCTCTTCCTCCTAATTTTGGAGGCAGAACTGGAAAAACTTGTGACTCTTTACCAGAGACCACCGTCTAGGTTGACTGGTCCACTACTCTTCAGATATTGTTATTTAGATGGTTTTGAATTCAATCCAACATTTAGTCTTATCAGGTGCTTCCTGTGTGAAGAAGACTCAGGGTTTGGACAAAACAAGGCCTTTTTTTCCATGGGGCATAGTCTAGTAAGGAATTTGTAAGGGGACTTCTCCATGAGGTCAGAGATCTAGAGATTAAAGAAAAATGAGGGGCCAATTAGTCTCACTGAGGCTCAGGATTGCCCACTATCACAAAAGTGGTAAGTGGCAGAACCAAGATATGGAGCCAGTTTGAGTGGCTGCATATTTCCCCTTTTTTTCAGATACAGATTGGATTGAACAACATCTAACATCCCTTTTAGACCTGAGTTGGAACACTGAAACCTCAGTTGTTTAGAGTTATATCTCAACTCTTCAGTGAAGAATACTTGGGAGGGGGTACTGAGGAAAGCATGGGTGGTGTGGGGAGGGGTGTCTGAGGAAAATGCTGGCAAGCTTTTGCTTGCCAAGTACAGAGAACCGATTGTCAGGAGAAGCAGGTTGACTGATCTGAGCGAGGTGTGTTGTCTGGCCCCAGGTGCTGAGCTCTCCTCCAAGACTGAAAGGTTTTTCATTTCAGTAATGTCCGGGAAGGATGACATTTGGAAGGGAGAAAAGATTGAAGATCTGTAGCAGGACAATAATCTCTTGGAAGACCTTCCCGGCTCCTCTGCCGGAGGGAGTTCACAGATGGGTTGGCTCGGTGCCTCCATCTGGACATCCATGGGCCATGTCTGGCTCCACAGGTGCCAGGTCGCGGTGGCCTTCTCCTGCTGATGAGCCGGTCTTGCGGCCAGCCGAGGAAGCTGGAGCCAACAGACCGAGTTCTAACGAAACCAAGAGTGATATATAAACAAGCCACAACACTTCCATGGCAGGTGAAAGATGAATGGGATACTTAAGCAGGGCCCCAGGGAGTCAGTGTGGTGTGTGAGTTTGATTGTATATTCTGTTCATAGAGAAACAGGTGGGACCCCCATGGGCGGTCACATTTTGAATGAAATATTGGGACGAGTGGCGTGGCGTTATTGCTCACTGTTATTGGAGGCTGTGCCTTTTTTTTTTCTCAAGTACTTTCCTGACTTTTGAGTGTTTTCTTGGCCTCCACAGAGACAGACTTCTCCAGTGCACATTGAGATGTCATGATCCCATAGTGGCTCCTCAAGGCTAATTTTTCATTGGCGTGAGAGATGCCTTCAGTTCTGTGTTTCCAAGGCTTGGTGGGTCATATTTTGGAGAGCACTGGATGCATCTGTGTTTCCATCTTTCCTGATGGATGGAAGACAAGAGCATTCTCTCCTAATCCCTTCCATTTTCGTGAAACTCAGAAATACCCTTAAGTTTCCTTGGGAAATGAGATATCTGTAGAGTTCTTAGCACAGTATCCACTCCCAGTGGGTGCTTCTCTTTGCAGTGGGGTGCTCCGGGCCATAGCTGCTTGTCATGGTTGGGCTTGCTCAGAAGGGACAGAGCAATCACTGATGCTGAAGACTTAGGGGTGTTTAAATTCTTGTAAAGCTTTGAGATCTCCCCGAGACACTGAAGGGCTTGAGGGATCAGAGGTACAAGAAAGGGGGTTCAGAGCTAAGAGTGAAGGTCATTTCTTCAGCTCAGGTACCACAGTTTGTGTAATTTAGGTGTTATTATGTGGGTCTGGCTCAAGCCTTCATGAAAGGAATTGAAGTCTTTTCTGGAATTCTCTTTATGCAGAATAAAAAGGGTTTCTTGGCATCATGGGATAAGAGCTTTAGGGTCTCCTTATTTGAACCTATGGGGAGACCAAAGCCTAGAGAAGGTATTTGACTTGCCCAGTGTCACACCACTAGCCCTTCAGATCAGAGAGAGCCCCACTGCCACTCTCTTCTGGAAGTCCAACTTATAAGATCATTATGTAGAGAAGAGAAATGTGGGAGAATAATTTGTTATAAAGTCATTGATCGTTTCACTCCTTTGGTCCATTGGATGAAGTCCAAGGTTGACACACAAATCATTGTTGCATTGTGGTCTAGCAGCTCAGTGATGATACTGAGTCATGTGGGGCTACTTGTCCCCTTCTCTGCTCATGCTGCCCCAAATACTGTCACTTTTAACGCAAAAATAAATAATGAGAGTAGTGAGTCTGTGCTTCAGAGAATAATGCTATCAACTTAAAGCCAAATGTTAATTTTAATTTTCTAAACTCCAACGTTAGAGTAAACTAAATGTTAGAGTAGGATCCAATTTATGTTTTGTGACTCTACTGTCTTTTGTACCTTTCTGTGAATTTTGTTTTGGGAATTTTACATGTGATGAGAAAATACACTGTATTTCTATTTTCTGTTTTGTTGCTCTGAATACAATACGTAAGTGAGTGAATATTCATGAGCTCCACAGATACCAGCCAGTGATTAGGTCTCATGAATGAAAAAATATAATGAAGGCAACATGTGTCTCCATTTACTTGGAGCATGTTCCCTCTGAAGGACCAGCATGAATCCAAGCTCCCTTAATCTGCATAAACAAATTGCTGAATTGGAGAAAGATAAATTTGATGCAAAACCAGATTTCCGTTTTAAGTTTCAATGAGGTTATTGTGAATACCAAAGCTAATTATAAAAAGATGCTAAAAATTGTATAAGGGTTCCTCTATAACCCTAAAGTCCACCTCTTTGCATACTGACTCTAGGTTCTTCAAGCTTATGACAGCAAAGCAGGTTCTACCAAACTGGAATGGCCTTGAACACAGCCTGTTCTTGAGTGGAAGCTTTGTCACTGTTTTCTGACTGACTGATCTATTGGTGAAATACAATCCTGGTGACAGCATGCATCAAAGGTTCAAGAAGCACCCTAAGTCTAGAAATGTGCGTTCCCAGATGGTTGGTGGCGTCTAGTCAAGGAATTCTTTGCTTAAAGTGACCATGGAGAAGATACAAGATTTAAAAACAAAGTGCTCTTCATTTTGTTGGCTGGCTACCCTATGAATCAATCTACCATTCTGGTTCCAAAATATCACCTGGCTACTGCCCCCCCCTCCTTTTTTGTCTGTTGTCTCTCGCTAAAAACAAGTTTTTACCCATTTTTCTGAATGTAGTGCAAAGAAACCCATGGCTCCCTTCTTAGGACAATGTTTTTAACACATAATAAAAAGTGCATAGAATAACAAAAAAGACCAATGGTTTTGAAATGCTGTTATCAAAATAATAAAAAAAAGATATGTTATAGATACAGGTTAAGGATCTCTGTCTTAGAAGGAGCTAGGTAGCACAGTGAATGGAACACTGGCCCTGGAGTCAGGAGGACCCAGTTCAAATCCAACCTCAGACACTTAATAATTACTGAGCTGTGTGACCTTTGGAAAGTCACTTAACCCCAGTGCCTTGCCAAAAAAAAACAACTGAAAAAAAAAAGAAACCCTTTCTTATAGCAATATAAATTTCTTGAGGGTAGAGACAGCCTTCATTTTTGTATTTTTATCCCCAGGCTTAATATAGAGCCTGAAACATTACAAGTGATACACACACACATATACACACACATATAGAGACAGAAAGACTCACACATATGTATATATGTATGTATATTTATTTTGCTGTTCTTTTTCATTTATAATACTAGTTTCAAGTCAAAGATAAGAGGGCAAGTTGGCTTCCAATCATGAGAGACAATGGAAGACTAAGACAGGTTTCCCTCAAGAGTGAGAAGTATTGAGGGAAGATAGAAGTAGCCTGATAGTCATAAGAGATTAGAGCAGATGAAAGACAATGAGGGGCACCTCAGAGGGCATCAGCCCTGGAGTCAAGAGGTCCTGAGTTCAAATCCAGTCTCAGACATTTACTATTTACTATGTACTATGTATGACCATGGGCAAGTCACTTAGCCCCATTGCCTCACAAAAAAACAAACAAAAAGACAAAAACCAAAAAGATGAAAGACCTTGAGCTGACCAGATTGCCAACTTTCTGCATAAAAGAGAGAGTAAAGGAAGAGTTACATATGACTTCAGGTTGAGGAATAAGAATGATATGGAAGGATGAGGCCCCTCTTAGGGGAAATAGGAAAGTTGGAGGAGTGGTGTTGGGTTAAGACAGGAAGTTCCATTTTTGACATTGTAAACTTGAGTTGCTGAGAGAGAGCCAGGAGAGAGCTGGTGGTGTGGGACTGGAGTCTATCAGAGAGGTGGGACTAGATGTAAACCTTAGTGGTTATCAGTACAAAGGTCATCAAAGAACCCAAGGGAGCTGGTAGTAATACTACAGGCTTTAATAGAGTACAAAGAGAGAAGAGTAGCCACGTCAGAGCCTTTGGGCCCTTATCCTGATGGCCAAGGACGTGTGAAGATCTAATATGGAGGCAGGTATGAAGGGGAAGAGTTGAATTAGGGAAACCCAGGGAGGATTGAATGTCCAGGTACCAAAAGAGGTCAAGGAAGATAAAGATAGAGGAAAAATTGAGTAATATGTAAGAGAACAATTCCAACTGGGTGGTGAAATTGGGTGCTGCATTAGAATTGATAGAGAAGGGTTTAAGAAGTGAGTGAAGGGAGACATTGAGTGGAGGTTGCCCATTGACCTTGTTGACTAAATTGCTTAGGAAGAATTGCAGCAGGACAGACCCCAAACTGTACAGAAGGAGATGTCATGGTGGATTGGAACTACAAAATGTGCCACTGAGGAGGCTCTGGAGCTATCAATCAACATGTGCTTTTCTGAGAGAGCCCGAGCTCCAATATACTTGATAATCCTGTTAGATCATATGAAGCATCAAGCCAGCCTAGTACTGGATATATTTATTATACACTGCTAAGAAATTTAAGTTTGTTCAGTAAGATGTCAGCTACTTATTAAAAAGTCTGTTTTGGGTCAGTTAGATGGTGCAGTAGATAGAGCACTGCCCTGGAGTCAGGAGGACCTGAATTCAGATCTAGCCTCAAACACTTAAGAATTACCTAGCTGTGTGGCCTTTGGCAAGTCACTTAACCCCAGTACCTTGCAAAAAAAAAAGTCTATTTCCTTGCTTATTGTTTTCACTATTTGGACAATTTCACTGGGAACCTTTGATCAGGAAAATGTTTCATTGATTCAGGAAGCTATCAATTGGAGCTTGGCTTCTTGCCCATCAATCAGTAATGTTCGGAGGGTTGGGTGCTAGTTATCAGATATGCTATTTGGAAAGATCCTGGTAAAGTGAATAGAACACTGTGATTGGAGTCAGGAACACTTGGACTCTCTCCATTTCTGATACTTGTCTCTAGATAAGTTACTCTGAGCCTCAATTTCCTTATTTGTAAAATGGGAATATCAATACCCAAAGGTTCTACTTTACCAGGTAACTGTGAGGTTCAAATAAAGCAGTCTCCAGATCTTTAGAGTTCTAGATGTACCAATTACTGGAAGTAGTTAGAGTAGATCCATTTGGAGGTGACTAAATGGAGGGATTTTGGATTAAAGGGAGGGACAATAAGCATTTGCTGGTAAGATAGATTTGAGAAGCATCTAAATGCTAGTGCTCCAAAAAACCTAAGAAAGTGGGCCCTGAGGATGAAGGATGGAAATTCCAGTGATGAACCTTGGAGGATGCCCATGTATGATTCAGAGGGATTGAAGACCTAGACTCTGATCTAGTGAAATAGGAAGTAAGATAAATAAGACCTAAAAGTCCTATGAAAACCCAGACTGGAAGTGTGCCCCCAAAACAAGGGGATCATAATCAGAACCATGTAAGTCTACTGTAGATATAAATACAAGTTAGGAAAATGTGTGGGTGGGAAAGACCTCATGAGGTCTCTAGGTGGCAAAGTGAACGGAGAATAGTATTTTACCTAATGAAGACCTGAGTCTAAATCCTGCCTCTGACACAAGCAGTGTGACCCAAGACAGGTCATTTAAACTCTCTTAGCCTCTTAGCTTCATCTGTAAAGAGATAATAATAGCCTCCTTGAGTTGTTGTGAGGAGCACATGAAGCAATATATGTGAAGTCCTTTGGAAATCTTAAAGCTCCATATAAATTTTATCTGTTATCATGGTTATCATTTTCATTTGATACTCAATTTATATCAACACTCCTTTTCACTCCCCAGGGTTATTTCTCTGCTGACCATAATTTTCTATGCATGTAATTCTGTTAGCCTATCTTCTCTGATAGCCAACTAGGTGGTACAGTGGATTGAATGCTGGGCCTGGGAGTCAAGAAGACTCATCTTCCTGAGTTCAAATCCTCAGACACATCCTAGCTAGGTGACCCTGGGCTAGTCACTTAACCACTTTTGTTTCAGTTTTCTCATCTATAAAAATGAGTGGAGAAGGACATGGCAAATCACTCCATATATCTTTGCCAAGAAAACCCCAAATGGGAACATGAAGAATCAGATACAACTGACTGAACAATAATGTCCTCTCTGATGACATCTCTTAGCTTCTACATCTCTTTACCTCAAACAGCTAATAGACATTTATGAAGTGCCTACTATACATAAGCACTGGAGATTCTAGTCCCTGCCCTCAAGGAGCTTCCGATTTAATGGGGTGGGGTGGGGTGGGGAAGACAATACACAAAAAGAAGCTGAAGAGTGTGTGCTTGGGAAAGAGTGAAGTGCTGGTCATGGGGGCATGGTGGACATTTCAGAGAAATTCCAAAGCAGTGCCATCAGATGAGATAGAAGTTGCTCTGAGTTGAGATCTTTCCTTAAATGGAGACTGAGGTCATGACTCTACTTCAAATATGTAGATGTTGGTTTTTCTACCCTACCATCCCCTATTCATCCATGGATCACCCCAGGATTCTCTTTCCTTGAACACCACCTCCTTCGGTATCTTCTGTCTTCATTTGTTGTCCTAGAGAAGTCCATCATCTCCCTGGAAAGTGTATACTGATGGAGCCCTTCTCCTCCTTGCTTCCATCTGCAATTTCCCATTAAAATTATTTTATTTATAAAATTAATTAGTCAGTGTGCCCTGCAAAAGCAGGGATGCAGTTTGGTTTTTTGGTATTCTCTTCACTTAGTACATACTAGGCTCTTAATAAATGATTTTTGACTGATGACTAATCCACCAAACATTTAAGTTCTGGCTACATGTCTGTGATGTATTATTCTTGTCATTAGGTATGCAGAGACTCATTACATTCAAGGTTTGACTCAATTATTAAGCACTATGTACCAACCCTTTGCTAGTTCCTAGGGAAGCAAACAAAACCAAAGACCATTAGAACAGCAGAACCTGGAGGCTCTTGCAGCTCTCAGCCTAGGATGCTATGACCATGGAGCCTGGGCAGCACTAGATTGGCTTCTTGGAGGCCTCTTGGGTGGCTCTCATTCCACTGCCTCGCTGATAGAATGTCAACAAACAATATTGCTTCCTTATGCCTTGGATCACGGAGCAATTGTCACATTGATCAGCGGGCCCTCCATCTCTAGGGCTGAGCAGGCCACGACATCATTTCCTTTGTGGTTTTTTGATCCTAGAGATTGCTCCTGATGAGACTCCAGCTCACCCTGTGAATGGAGAGATAATGGGCCTCTGACATGCTTCATGGGCAGGACTTTATTACCGAAGAAATTAGGAATGAAGCATATGTTGACAATCGTGTTCCTGTTCTCTTACAGGCTTGCTGTCTTGTTGATTCTAAGGACAGGGCATATTGAGAGCTTCCTGGCAAAGCCAAGCCACCCCAAGTGGCCTTAATTACATAAGACTACCGAAGGCTTCCATCAAGGACCTCCATTCTTCCTTCCTCCCCTGGGTGGGCTTTGGTGCATACCATTTTGAGTATTGCCCCAGAGAAAGAAAAGATAATTCCTCAGGGCAACTTTTGGGGAGAAGAGAGGTTTCTGGCTTTCCTGAACAGAAACTCTGGGATCATTGTTTGAAATTGAACCTGTAGTTCTTTGTTCTCTTCACATTTGAGGTCCAGCCAGGTCAGGGTTTACCTGAAGCAGGACTTGTCTGTTGAACAGATAGAACTGAGAGAATTCTCCAAGAACATTGCTGTTGGATTTCTGGCCAAGATCCTATCAATCACTGAAACTTCTTGGCCATAGAGTGATATGGGCAGATCAGTACTCTAGGAATATCAAGAGTGTAGTTATGTAGGGAAATTCATTGGAGAGTGAAGAAGCTGGTTGCAGGGAGGATCAGATGGTAAAGTGCTAAGGGCCTCTTGACCTTGGATAATACTAGAGAGAAGAGGATAGTTGAAGGACTCAGAGAAGCAGAATCCACAAGCCTTATCAATGATTAGCTAGATGGAGGCTGGAGAAGGGAGAGTTCAGAATGGCTCTAAGTTGGGGAACTTTGGAAAGAACTTTCAAAATGTTTTAGGAATGTTTAGTCCAGCCAACTCCTTCACCAAGCGAACTTAAGTGATTTATCCAAAATCACATAGGTAGTAAGGGTAAATGTCAAGTCTTACAATGGACTTAAAAAATCGCCTATGTAAGTAGCAAGTTGGAGGAAACATAGTTAGGTGATGAATTTTCTGTATGTGGCAGCTAACTGAACAAATGGAATATTAGGCTCCATTTAGAGAGGAAGATCATCCATGAGAAAGGGCACCTCTCTGTATATTTTGAATGCACATTTAAAATATCATGATTAATTTCAGAAACTACAGTTGATGAAAGGTATTAATTACTAATCTAGAGAGTATTAGAAGGAGGTCAACCAGGATGATCAAGGGCATGGAGATCATGTATAGACAATTAGTTGAAGGAACTGGAGATTTTTAATCCAAGAGAAGACTATAACAGGGTTTGATTTTTGTGTTTAAGTATTTGAAGGCCTATCATGTAAAAGTATTATTCTCATTAGCCCTAGGTCTACATCTAGGGCCAATAAGTAGAAACTGTAAACAGAAGATTCAGACTTGATGTCAGGAGAAAGTTTCTTGACCATTAGGCTTTTCAAAAACAGAATGAGTTGTTGCAGAAAGTGGGGGGTTCCCCTTCATTTCCCCTAGCTGTGCTTTATAAATCTTGTATGCATGTATGTAGTCATTTTCATGTTGCATCCCTCTTTAGAATGAGAGCTCCTTGAAGTCAGGAACTGTCTTTTGTCTTTCTTGGTAATGCCAGATCTTAGCACAGTGCCTGAGAGATAGTCAAGGATACCTCTTTAGGGATCTTCAAGCACAGACAAGATTACCACTTATTGGGTGTTAGAGTTAAGATTCCTCTTGTTGTGGTCTGGTTTAGGGGACTGCTCAAATTCTTTCTGATATATCAGAGCTAAAATTGGAACTCACATCCTGTTTCAAAAAGCAGTTCTTTCCCCATTTTACCATGCATCCCTTTCTGTCTATACTCTTAGGCTTAGCCTACTCCTCAAAAGTAACTAGTAGTTGGTAAATGTTAAAGTGGTGACTTTTCTACCAAGGCTTTCATGAGAGATATTATTCTTCTAATCTCATGTGATGAAGCTAGGGTCCTGTTGAATTGGAAGCCTGAATTCTTGCTAAAGTCTCATTGCTTGGTATAGACCAAGAATTACCTTTAATGGTCTTAGTCATAGTTTCCTTCATACTTCTAGGTTGTCAGAGTACGTCAGTACTGACTTCAGCCTGGGAAGATAAGAAATTTATAATGTCTTGTTATATTTCTATTAATTGAACAAGTTGCATTCTTTTACTATGGAGTAATTGGAAAATTCTTTACAAATAGAAAAATATTGTCTTTCTGAATGAGTTCAGTTCACTGCTCATGGTCACTGTCTTGAGTGCTCTTTAGAAACATTCCTTTTAATAGACTTTAACAGACATACCCCATGGGATGAGAAGAAAACTTTTCCAACTATTCCCAAGGTTGCATTGATAAGCATTGGGATCATTTAACTAAAGAACCAAGTGCTAAGCAAGGTTGAAAGACTTGAGTTAATAATATCATGGGAGTTTGGGGGAAGGAGGTCTCTTAATGGCTTGGCTTTGCTGTCTATAAATCATTCTATACATTCCATGACTTATATGAGTCCACCCCCTCTGCATCCCTCTCCATTTTAGAGTTGTTATTTCTGTCCTTCCTTGTGCCAATTAATTCATGAAATCGTTGGAACATACAATTAGGGCTCAAAAGGGAAATGAAGCATTGGGGTCCATGTCATATACATTTGTACCAAAGAGAAGTTGAGTTACAATAATTGGTTTAAATGAAGTAAAAAACAGGAAAATCGACGAGCTTAAATTCGATCTCCATTATCTAAGTGCAGTTGGGACCAATGGGATTACAGTCTAATTTCTCATGTGAAAGGATATTTAAGGGTGTTTTCTTTGTGGTCATTAAAAGTGTTTGGGAAATAGTGAAATTAACCTTTAACACTGTGTTCCTGAGTTATGACCTCCATTTCATAACAGTAGAAGCTCTGTCTCCCCACAAAGTTGTTTTCATGACATACTGAGAGGAAATGATAACATGGATGATGAGATGCACGTAATTATCCCAGTTTTCTTTGCGCAGTTAATTATGAAGAATTATGCTCCACGCAGATTCATGGAATAGTATTGGGTAAGGAAGGAAAATGGTCTTGTTATTTTCTTTTACATTTTTTGTCTCTTAAAAAAATAAAAGAATATAAAAAGAGACTCAGAAAGAATATCACCGATACCGTCACTTCTGTGATTATTTCTGGCAAAGCACAAGACTTCAGACCTTTGGATTTTTTTTTTTTTACTTTTAAAGGTTAATGACCATGGTCCTTGCATACTTTTCCAGCATGTTTCCCAGAATGCTGTAAGGCAGGCGTAATATTGGTGACAAGTTCAAGAGTGATTGAAAATGGTTTTCAAAAACTGACGCAGTGACAAGGTGGCATGGGAGTCCTATAATTAAGTGGATAAAAACAAGGGTATCAGTGATGACATTTTCTGGAGTCCATTAAAGTGGTCTTAGACAAAGTTGGATAAAGAAAATGATTAAAAATTGAAAGCAAACAAGGTAGTCATTGAATACCAAAGAGGAAAATCATGTAAAACAAAGACAAAAAAGCAACTGGTTTCTGAAAATGATTATTTTTCTAGACTAAATTTCAAAGCCATAATAATTGTCCTTGGGTATAGGACAGCCCATGTGAATATGAACATGACATGGGGGGGACTGGACTCTTTCTCCCTCAGGTCCTCTGCCCAGGGCAAGTGATTTATGAACCTCCAACCCTAGGGGCTGGGCACAAAGTGGATCTAGGTGGTCTCCTTGGCATCCTTCCTTGTGGAGAATGCTATGTGATGCCCACTGGACCCTTCCTCCTTTTCACTGAACACAGGACCTCTTCATACAGTATAGATAGATTTCTTTGGTAGATCCTGATGACCCTACACTCCACCCCTACCATTTGTGCTGGAGATAACACTAGCAGGGCGATTTAGTGGGTAGATGATTGATTGACTCTACCTGGGATAAGAAAGCATGCCACACGGTTCCAGGACCCTCTGGTCCATGTCATCCTTATATTTTCAGTCAGGTGATATCTACAACTTGCCAGTAAACAACATGGTCACATCAGGACTTAGCATGGGGAATCCCTATTCTGTATGATAGGTTATTGGAAGACTAGGAAAGACCCATCCTGGATAAGCCAGCCTTGTCCCTCAGTGTGCTTATACATACATATTCATATTTATCTACATACATATGTTATTCATGTAATATGTGTCCCCATGTATTTATATATCTGCACATAAACATATAGATAGCTGTCCATATGACCATAGGGCCATAAAATATACATATGTATATAGAAATAAAATTGATACATGAATTTATGCACATACAGATATCTAGGTAGCAGTATATTTCTATATGCATGTGCAGGTATGCATATGTATTTCTATATACATGAGTATGTATGTATGTGACATTGTATATATAGACACACACATACTTATCTTTCTCTCTGTCTCAGTCTCTCTCTCTCATTTCTCCCTCTTTCTCTTCCTTTTCCCCTCTCTCTCTCTCCTATCTTCAGTGCTGGTTACACTTGCGGTACACTGAGGGCAGAGGTTTTGTAATCCCAGCCCTTATGGCTGGCACATATAGATATTTAAATCAAACAATACTTCCTGGTCGGTTGATTCCAATTCCCATTTGGGGAGGTGGTCACCTGAGATGTTGCAGAGTTCATTTTACCTTAGGGAGAGTTGGTCAAGTTACTCACTGAACTCCTGTTCATTTGGATATCCTGTGAGTTCATAAGTTACTCTGAATAGAAATAGTGACTAGAAGGAAATCTGTGATTTTGGTTTTGGGACTTTCACCGTGGGGAACTTTCTCTATCAACACATGTCAAAATCTTCTCTGAATCTTAGGATGGAAAGTCTCAGTAACTTTTTCAGGCACAGGTGGGATGAACCCCCTTTCTTTCTTTCTTTCTTTCTGGCTCTAAGACCAGTTTGCAGTTTAGGGTTTACTATTTTAAATTCAAGAGTTGAGAAAAACCTAGCACACAGAAACCTTTTTTTACAGGGTGCAGCAAGCACTTAATAGTGTGGTTTTTTTAAAAAATTCATTCATTGATTTCTTTGTAGCAATCAGTATAGAAGCCGGATGAGATATTTAAAAGGTTATTTCTATTAGGCATTTCGAGATCATTGAGTATTTTATCTTCCTGAAATTTGAGTGATGTCCATTGGCCTTTAGCTTTTAGGCAGATGATTAAATTTCACTGTTAATGAATTTCAGAACCATCAATTGAGTTATATTTTATTCAGAGCTTTCCTTTTCGTCTTTCTGAGTGTAGGGGCAATGAATGTTTTTTTTCAAAGAGAGAGAGGCAAGGAAGGACAAGAGAAGAAGGAGGAAGTGGACAGATCATTGCCAAAAGAGACATTTAAGCCTGGAATTGTCTCTGTCCTTAAGTTGGGATTGTTTCCTATATTTCCATTTTCAGGATAACCACAAATAGGAACTAGAGGAAAGGCTATGACCTCTCATGTTTCTGTGAGCTACAGAGACTTCCAAAGTGGGATTCCATTTTTGAAAAGAATTTTCTGGGATGAGCTTTTTGGAACTTATAAAGAATTCATCTCTGAACATTTGAGGCCACGTAACCTCCTTCCTCAATCATAGGAGTTGGTGGCAAATATGTTCTTCATGTGGGTCTAGATGAGTCTGTCAGGATGGTACATAGCAATAAGTCAAGGAGAACTAAAAAACAGACTATAAAAAATTTGTTCAGTCATTTCAGTTTCATCTGATTCTTCATGATCCCACGTGAGGTTTTCTTGGCAAAGTTACTTGAGTGGTTTGCCATTTTCTTCTCTTAACTCGTGTTATAGATGAAGAAATTGAGGCATAGATCTTGCCCAAGATCACTGAGGTAGGAGTTGAATTCTGAAAATAAATTTTCTTAATTTCCAATTTGGTGGTCTATCCGTTGTGCAGCATTGCTGCCCTGTATCAATTTCAGAGTAACCTCAACCTCATGCTGAGTGACTGTAGGATAGGAGTGGTCTTATGTAAGTCAACCAGGAGATCCACTGACCCAGCAATGAATCCATCCCTCACTCCATTGTTTGTTGGTGCCAAAGCTGTTTTGAGCTGGAACAGTTAGTAGGGTAGAGGAGTAAAAGGAATGTAGACTTAAGAATTTCTGTTGTTAATTCATTAAACTGGTTATCCAGGTACTCTGGCCACTGTTAGTTCTTCTGTAATGGAAAGAGAGACGACATGGATCTAGAGGACAGGAAAATTAGGGATGAGAAAAAATAATTGGAGTTGGCTCTAATTAGCTGAATTAAGAGAAGGCAATTAATCTTAACAAGACAAGTAGTATTTTAAGAAGACTAATGAATAGCTAGTATCTCCTTAAACTAATCAAAGGCTTCTTAGCAAATGGGAAGTTAGACAGCAAGGGAAGGGAAGGAAACATGCATTTCTTAAGCACCTACTGTTTTCTAGGCAATGGGCAAAGCACTTGACAAATATTATCCTATTTGATCCTGACAGCAACCCTGGGAGGTGGGTGCTCTTATGAACCCCATTTTGCAACTGAGGACACTGAGTCAGACAGATCTTGAGTTCCTTGCCCAAGGTCACACAGCAAGCGAGACTAGTTTTGAACTCAGGTCTTCCTGACTCCAGGCCCAGGGTTCTACACATTGGGCCACCTAGCTGCCTCTAGAGCTCTCATCAAGCTTGTAGGCAGTAGAATAGATTCTCAAGGCAAGGCTGTGAAATCAGCTTTTCTGGATTTTGTTTTTGAGAAATATTTATGATTTAATCTTGCATAATCATTGAAGTGTCTCTTCCCAGAGGCAAGGGGACAGATTAAAAGACCTTCTGAGGATTTTTCCCATCCTCTTTTGAATGAGACTGTGGAACATAGTTTGAGAATGAGGACTTCCCTAAATCCCTGACCCCACACAGACTTTAGAGAATATGTGAATCCCTGGGCCTTGCATTTCACCCTCAGTCAGTTCTTCACCTTGGCTACTCTCATTTCTGATACAGTGATGAGGAAGCAGGAACCATGAGGCTTTGGTTCTGTGACAGAAAATAGCCATGGCACGGTCTTGGAAATGGCCAGACATGAGGCACTTGTCTTGTAAATAAAATTCTCATTTTTACCCAGACACTTTAACATTAGGATTCTTCCCTTGAGGGGAATGGGCTGGCACAGTCATTCATGACACACATATTTAACACTTACTATATTAACATTTATGTTACTGGATTCAACACCCACCTGACCTGATTCCCCTCACTTGCTAATGTCCAAAGGCAGAAATTGCTATGTATTTATTTTGGTGTGTTTTTATACTGGCTGTGTGACCCTGGACAAGTCACCTACTGTCTCCATGGCAGGAGATTCCCCATAGTAGTAAAATCATACACTCACTCTAAAAGCCAAGATCAAAAACCATCTTTTCTTTACTAACATACATACACATGTTATTTCATGCCAGTAGTGTTAGGGGCTGTTTCATATTTATATGTATTCTCAATAACAAGCACTGTCCTTGCACATGGTGGTGCTCAGTACATGTTTGTAATGAATGAAACAGAAAATACAGACTAGGAGAGACTATGCCAGTTGAGAGGAGAAAGAGAGAGAGAGAGAGAGAGCACGAGAGAGAATGAGAGCGAGAGAGAGTGAGAGAGAGAGAGAGAGTGAGAGAGAGCGAGCGAGCAAGAGAGAGAGAGACTGAGAGAGATTGAGATTTGTGACTGGTAATGATATCAGGGAAGGCTTCATGGAGGAGATGACTTTAAAGTTGCACATTAAGAAGGAGAAGAAATTTGACAGGAAGAATTCAGTTCTTTCTTTAATGTTTTCATCAAAGCACATCTTTGATGAACTTACTTGTGGAAGGGAATTTGAATCACTTGAAGTGTTCTCAATCTTTACAAAAAGACTGTAAATTGCATTGGTCTCTTTGCCAATCCCTTGAGATGAAAGAATTCATCTGTGTTTAAGATGCTCTATTCTTTTTTTTCAGGTGCTACACAATGGTCTGGTCATGGCGATGGACCACCCGACTGTGGGGAGGATCTCTGTACCAGGTTTGAGATGATGACCTCTTTGATTTCCTACTTTGCCTCTTTGGGGTATTCTGCCATGACTATGATGGGGAGTATAGAACAATGGGGAAAGCCGTTCCTGCTCATATGCAATGAATGTGCGCCCCTCACCTCATCATGTTCTGAGCTTGGTATTGTGTTAACAAAATGGAGTGAGGATGAAACCTGGCCATTGATGAGGTGTGAGAGGACAGCCCCACCCTCCCTGTTGATCCCTTTGTGAGCACTTCTCATAAGTTACATGGTGTCATCTCAATGGTAACATAGGGTCGAAGTGATTTACAAACCTTGTTGAGATTGTTGGGAGAAGAGAATTGAGATCAGAGGAGGGAGGGGGAAATAGGAGACAGGGAGAAAATCAGATGTCCAAAACATGGGGGAAACATGAGCACATTCTGTGGGGAGGGTCACTCAGGGAAGGGGTGCTTGAATTAAGAGGAAAGAAGGATTTCCTGTAGAAAGCAGGATTTTACCTGCGGCTTGAAGGAAGTCGAGAGAGAGAGAGAGAGAGAGAGAGAGAGAGAGAGAGAGAGAGAGAGAGAGAGAGAGAGAGAGAGAGAGAGAGAGTGTTTTCCATGCATGGGGGACAGCCAGTGAAAATACACCAAATTAGAAGATGAAGTGTCTTGTGACTACCTAGTAATGATGAGAAATAGACACAATTGCTAACACAATGCCATCTCTGCTGGTTCATGGAGGGTGGCAAGGTTAGGGAAGTTCAATGAGATGAGTTCAATGATCACCCATGGCCAGCAAGTCACATGTCCTCCCTAGTTGGATCAACATCACACAACCTAAAATTTACTGATGTTGAACTCCCCAATTAATATCTCCAGTTTAGGAGAGAGAACACATGGTTTAATTTTCCAGTTTCCTTGTCAGTGCTTTAAACACCCCAATTTTCACTGAACTAATCCATCCAGGTTGATCTTTGCATGATAACCAAAAATCCAACTGTGTTCTGAGACCTGTGGTCTCTCCCCCACACCAGGGAGCTCTCTTTGCCCATGAGAAGACAACTTTGGACTATAGTCCCACTCAATTATAACCTTTGGCCAAGTATTGTCATTCTAGGTCCTGGGGATCAGAAGTGATCCAAAGGACTCAGAACTGGGGCCTGTCATGTTGAACAATCCAGGAACTCCTGTATCTTAGTTCCAGATAAAACAAGCCAACAAAGGAGCAAATAATTAAACACAGTTGTACATAAAACTCTTTTTAACACCCTGTGTCTTAAGTAACGGTCAATTGGATAAGAGTTGCAAACCACTTTTAGTAATCTCTCTCCCCCTTCTTAGGCTTATAAGAACAATAAAACCTCTCTGTCTTATCTGTATGCTGAATTTCTGGGTCTTGGTCCTTTTATCATAACAAGGGAAGAGTAAATTTAAAGTGACCAGCAATGAGCTTGGTTGAATGTCTAACCTCATACATTTTGGATCATGTGGGACCCTCCCCTCCTTGAATTATTATTTTATTTTCATCTTTCCTCTCCCTGTGATTGTTTATCCCTCATTGGGTACAAGGGCCACACTTTTGACTGCAGAGTTACCTAGTAGTTAGAATAATTCAGACTATCTAGTCCAACTCATTCATTTTATAGGTTAGAAAACAGACTCAGGGAATTAAATGACTTACCTAAGGTCAGCCAAATACTTAATGTCAGAGGTAATTTCCATCAATTTGTGCCTCTCATTTCTAATTATTCCCTTTGTGTCCATGGTCCACCAGGGACAGAAGGTCTTCCTTCATCCTTTAGGCTAATAATCAGACTTCAAAATAAACTTAGTCTGCTTCTATGGTATTGTGGTATCTATGGAAACTTCACATCTTGCTAGTTGTGTCAACTTTTATCAATATTGCTGATGTTTAACTTTAAGT
The DNA here is from genome assembly GCF_037893015.1 of Macrotis lagotis. Classification (NCBI taxonomy): domain Eukaryota; kingdom Metazoa; phylum Chordata; class Mammalia; order Peramelemorphia; family Peramelidae; genus Macrotis; species Macrotis lagotis. The sequence continues at coordinate 190,316,264 of NC_133665.1, forward strand.
GCATATAAATTATCAAGCAAATAAATTCTCCTGTATTGAGGCAATTCTCTTTTCTCCTCTTCTCTATTCTTTCACCCCCCCCCCCTGCTTCTATCCCTCCCTTTCTTCTCTATCTTTTTTTGACTCTCTTTGGTCTGTCTTCTCTCCTTTCTGTCTCTCTCTTTTTTTGTCACTGTCTATTTTTCTCCTTATTTCTCTGTCTCTGTATCTTGGTCTTTTTCTCTAACTATTGTGTATAAATTCACTCAGGCCTCTGATCCCAGTCCAGCCATTCAGTTTCCTTAGATTGGAATGGGATAGGGTTGAGGAGGGTGGGGACATTGAGGTGGTATGATGGAATATAAGCTCTGTCACCATCATCTTTGCAGATACAACTTCCCCAACCACCCTTCCCTCACCTCTGCTGTTCTTGGGGCAGTCTAATCTTCACCTTCTCCTAACTGCCCAGGTTGTACATGGCAGGATGATTAGAGTTTTAACTGGTCCAGAATCTGAACAGAGTTCCACTTTTTGGCCATTCTCTTGTATATAACAGGCAGAAAGGCTCAAGAATCAGGTCTTTCCAGCTCTCCTTCCAAGGTGATGCTCATTCTAGCCCTCTTTTCCCCACCTCATATCTCTATAGCTCACAACCTGTGTTTGAGAATTCTGCTACATCCAGGTGAGGGATAGGTTTGGAATTGGTTGGGAAATCAATGTTCACAAGCCAACACCAGAGCCGGTATGGCCAGTGGGCATATTTTGGCTTTGCACGACCATTAACCTTCTTGTTCCATGGTTTTCAACTTAACTTTGACCTGAACCACCTGCCTCTTCTCCAAGTAACAGTAAAATCTGGACTGAAATAGCCCTGAAACCATAGTGGAAGGGTCCAAATCACCAAGAAGCATCACCTGAAGGGTCAGTAAACATTCCATCTTCCACCACCACCACCAAACCCTTCTTCTTTCCAGGTCTCTCTTAACTTCCATTATTCATGTTTACTTTATTCCCTCTGAGATGGGCAGTTAGTTCCTTCTCTTTTATCCCAAATGATCAGGGATAGGAGACCTCATTCATAAATAGGAGAGCCATACCATTGATTGAGTGATTGATTCATTCTCTTGGCATTTCAAGGAATCATGGCATTCTTAGGACTGGAAGGAATCCTGATAGCTATCCAGATCAATTCATTTCTACTATAACATACCTGACAAAGTGGTCATCCAGCTTCTCTTTAAAGAGAGATAAGGTGGTCCAGTGGAAGGAGCACTGAATGTGGACTTGGGTTTGAACCCTGCATCTCCTAGTTGCTTTCTGTCTGATTTTGGAAAAGTCTTGTGATCAGTTTGGGTGTCATTTGCCCAAAGGAGTGGGTTGGATTCCTTCCAATACCTTTGTATCCCTATGCCCCTGTGGTTTCCTTTTGCCACTGATAGTTCTGCCATTTTTAAGAAGAACCTAGATACTAGCATTAGTTTACTTTTTCACATTTGCCACCATAGCCTTGTTTTTATCATTTCCTTTTCATGTGTCTTTTAACATTAGAATAGAAGTTCCTGGAGGGAAAGGTCCATTTTTTTTTTTTTGTATTTTGGTGTAGAACAATGTGTACATGTTGTAAACAATAAGTATTTGACAGCATAAATCTATCATCTTGTGATTCTCCAATTGAGAAAGAATTATTACTTCTCTAGGAAGTGGTGATAGCTCCAATCATACATGGCAAGTTTTTCCTGATGACAAACCAAAATTTGCATCTTTACAATCCCCCCTCATTTCCCTTTTGCCCTTATTCCTACTCTCTGGGGCTAAATAGTACAACTCTCTTCCCTGAAATCCCTTTGATACACTATCCCCTTCTTTCTACCTTCAGTCTTCCTTTCTCCTGGTCCTCCAAAGAGTTTATTAAATACTTGTCATGTACTAGGGATTTCTTCACTGTGGTGCTATATTGAAGTAGACGCAGCATACCCTGAGAATCCTCCATGATATTTTGGGCATTGGCTGTAGCCTGTCTTCTTCCTTAACCTTCTATAATCTCTACTAAGCCCATGCCTTATGTTTATGTGCCAAAGAGCAGGATTTCTCTAAGATTGTAAAGACTTTGAGCATAAGAACCTCAGTTTACTCTTCTGGAAAATGAAGGGATTAGACTAGTTGACTTCTAACACCTTTGCCATACCTGTTGTATGTGTTCCTTATACGGCCAGTCATAGACTGTGGGCATGCCATCCAAGGAGGAACCAAGATAAAGGAGGAGAGGCTTATTGTAGAAAAGCTGACCCCAGGGAAAGGCCTTTTGGGATTTCGCAGGGAGGGTTGATCTGTGTCAGGGAAGGGAATGCTAATGCATGGGAAATCCTTAAACGAAGGACAGCATTCTGGATGGATTAGATATCTCTCTAGTCGGCCTGCCCATTAGATTTTCAGAATGTTTCTCCGATGAAAGAAAGGATCCTTCTTAATATGTGCCATCTTTGTTTTGAAACGAGACTGACCCTTTCAGGACATTTTTGAGATTAACATCTTAATGTTTCTTGAGAACAGTTCAGCTCCACTCTCTATAGAGTCCTGATGTTGAGTGACAGCTTTATTTACTGATCCCTCCCAGATTGGAAGCCCAAATGCAAGCTCTCATTTCAGGATGTGCTAATCAAAGGCATTAGAGGCAGATGGGGCAAGGGGAAGTCAGAAATGTCAGCACCACACAATGTGGTGGTCACTTAGTTGTCTGAGAGGCAATACTCAAAAAAACAATACCTTGCAAGCAAACAAACAAAAACCTTCCGACAAAATGGATTCAATTTCCCATCTTTGCAAATTGGTTGGTTGAAACTCGGGTTACATTTCCCATAGACTTAATGGTCTCAGTGGATGTAGGATCTTAAGACTGGACAACAAAGTTCAGGAAAGCGAATGTTTCCTCGCTCACTTTGCAGAACCCTGGACTGCAGTTAGAGACCAAAGAAATCAAAGGGAGTGGATTCCAATGGTTTTTTGACTAAAGTGTTTTTGGAATTCTAGTTGGGATGTCAGAAAGAAGTGGCCAGTACATGTCAGTAGCCAATAAATGTTGGGAAAGCAGAAAGACAATTCCTGCCCTCACAGCACTTAGAATCTAAGGGAGAAGATAACATGTAAAAGGAAGTTGAAAATTGGAGACTAGGAAAAAGAGAATAGACATGTTGGGTGGGTGAGGAGCTCCTATCTTTTTGTTTTGCATTCTGGTTGGAGTCTTAAACTTTTCCATGTCATTTGAAATGGACTTTGTTCTTTTTTTTTAGGGAATGGTTTCTTTCTATAACTTTCTTCAACTACTTCCCAAACCTGGGAATTGTATTTTTTCTGATTGCATGCTTTGTGGCAACAGATCTTTTCTGTGAAGATAGAACAGAGTCTAATGGATTCAACAAGGATAGGAACTTATCATGTGAAAATATAATAATAATAAATGACCATCTGAGGAAACTTCCCAACCCATTTAGCTTGGCCCCTTTGCTACTTCTAGTCATCTTAGAGAATTGTTTGGTCGTTTGTTCAGCATCATCCAGCCATTTTATATCAGAAATGGGGTTTGACTTTGAGTCTGCTTTTCTCAGAAGCCAACTGCCCATGTCCTAGGCTGTGCTACCTCCTAATAGACTCACTATAGGATATAAAGCTAACTTTCGCATGCACGCATTGGTCTCGTGCCCTGCAGATTTGGGTGCAGGAACACATCTACAGCCTCTCATTTTGGCCTTCTTATCAGAAGAAAGTATGTGGTCATTACATTGCTCTTAGGGGCTCACAGAAGTAGGGTATCCAAATTCCCCAGAACCCTGAGGACAGAACCAATGACCATTTGAAAAGACATACCTTTGTATAAGGAGGTGAATAAGAGATATCTTCCCAATAATAACTCTTCTGATTTGGGGATTATATTTGGCTGTTGGAGGTACTTTTAGTTCACGGAAACTGGGTCCTCAAAGAGGGCCACCCTCCTGAATTAATTAGAGCCAGCCAGTGATTGGAGGGTGAATTCAGGTGTTGCCCAATGGACTCATTGACTTTGACATTGAAGATGGTTTTTTCTTAGACTCTCCAACATCTTGCATGTGTGTATGTGTTGGAAGTTTGTTATAGTGCCCTGGTCTTGGCTGGTCATCATAGGTACAAAGCTGCATAGTTGTCATGATTTCTTAGAAGACAAGAATTAGTCAATCAATTCACAAATGCTTCCTGGACTCTTTTACTTGCCAGACACCAGGCACATTAAACTTGTCCAGGACTTGCCAAATTAGGCAGGTGCTTCGATAAAGTGTTTGGGGACTGATAGACTAAAGCCTCATGAGATAGATGAATCTTGGTTCAGTTAATACCTTATCATGTGGCCCTGGGGAGGTCTGGCCCTCAGTTTCCTCAGCTATAAAATTAAGAAAGTAAATTAGATGAACTCTAAGCTCTAATTCAGTTCCACTTGTGAGCAGTGTTTCTCTGAACTCAGAGAATCTCAACTGGAAGGACCTCAGAGAGTGCCTGAGGAGGACCATCTTCTAGGATATCCCTCAGCAAGTCATCATCCCACCTCTGCTTGAAGACCTTCAAGTGAAAAAGAATGAACATTGCCTCTTGAGACCATCCATTTTATGTTGGGATGGCTTTTGGTGGAAGGAAGTTTTCTTTAACATCTAGTATCAATCTACTTCTTGGCATCTTCTATGCATTATTCCTGGGTCTGCCTCTGGGGCCAGGGAGAACAAGGTTGATCCCTCTTAAAGTAACCCTTCAGATCCCTGAAGACATAAGACAACTATTTGTCCTCCTCTGCCTCTTAGCATCCCTCATTCAATGTGAGTAAAGCATTTTGTTACAGTTATGAAATTGTATTCTTAGACCCAAGTTATTTCCATAGACAAATGACAATGTTAGTATTCATTTTGTTAAGCATCCATTTCTAAAAGTGGATTTCTTCAATTTCCCTGGTTCTCTAAAAACTTTGAATATGCTCTTCCAAAATTGAGGACATAATTCAGACTGACCAACTTTCCAAGCCTTCTCTTAGACTAAAGTCTAAGACAGAGTGGTAACTGTCTTCCAGAGTTCCTATTACTCCTTTGGAAAGATGTCCTTCTAATGGGTCATGATAAGGAGTCAAGCAAAAGTACTCCCAAACAAGACTTTCTTAGCATCTTTTGGCTTTTCACAAAGATATTAATTTGCCTGTGACTATAACAAATGCAAGGTATTATAAGTAGAGAACTGACCCTGGAGGCAGGATGCCTGCATTTCTGATAAATCTGAGTCCTTTGTTTGGGCAAACCATTAATCTCTCAGAGCCCCAGGAAAATTTTTAAGATCAGAATGTAAGAGAAGTTAGAGTTCTACATCCTAGGATGGTATGTGGTGGGAATGGGGGTTGGAGTAGATGAGAAGATGGGGCTTTCTTCATCAGGAATTCTCAATAACTAAGAAGTAAAAATAGTATTTCCTCCAACACACATACATAGACATTCATTTATATATGAACTTTGTTCAATATTTTTCCAATTGGAATCAAGTACATTTAGAAAAAGTCTCCAAGGCGTCTATTTTTTTAGCCCTGAGTCAAAGATTTCTACTTTATATGCTTTCTGCCTGTCAATGTTGTCTAAATTAGGGGAAAGGGACTGAATCTATTATTTCATTGATAAATAGAAGCCCTATAGATTTCCATTCTGATATAGCTAGAATATATCTACTTAAAGTGAATATATTCTGCATTATATTATGGATTTTATTATTCTAGTTATGTTCTAGCTATATCTATGTATCTATCTTCTTTCCTCTGTACAGATATGTATTTATATATATCTCTCTCTCTCTATATATAATCTCTACACATATATAAACATACATATATATTTATCTTAAAGGATCTAGATGTGTAGTTATACATTTCTATCTGACCTAAGAGCAAAAGTTAAAATTTCATAAATTATCCTCACAGTGATGGGATAGATAGATGAGATGTGTCACCTTATTTATCATGGAAACCAAAAACTACTCATAAAGCAGTCAGCTTTTCCTTATTCTCCATAGAGTGTATAAATATTGGTTTCTCATAAGGAAAATTTTGCACAACTTTTATCCAACCTACAAGGAATGTTTGTTGAGGTTTTGATTGTCCCTATAGGTGAAAACTCTTTTCTGATTGCAGTAGGAGAGATATCAAATGGGGTTGGGACTGAGATATCATTTGTCTTTTGGACATAGAAGAGTCCTTGGGGCTGTTAGGCTAAGTTGTGGAGAAAGGCAAGGGATAAAGGAAAGGAAGTCCTTATACATTCATCCAATGGTCAGGCAGCATACGTCCAAAGAAATAGAGTGACATTCCCTGAAATCTCACCTGCCTTCATCCCCAACATCATGGTGGTGGGCTGCAAGTGACAGAAATCATCAGATAATGTAAAAGGATTTACCTTGCAGGTGTGGCTTCTTTTGAAGGTACCACTCCTCTACATCAGGTCATAATTCTGTTGGAAGCACAAGCATCATGGCAACTTCTCCACAGAGAGTGTGGGGCGAACCCAAGGAGTGAGGAGCAGAGGCCAGAGGAAATTGGGAACTTGAAAAATATCAACTGGAGGAGCCAACACAGTTTCTAGAAAGATCTAGGGACCCTTGATAGAATGTAAGTCATTAGGAGACTGGGTCTCTTCCAATCCTTTTCTTTGTATACTCAGGCTCAAAGTAAACATTTAATAAATGCTTTTTTGATATTTGATCAATTTATTAACTTTCTTTATGAAATGAACTAGAGATGGTTCATTCTGTTTTATATGGCTGTATGTCCATATTGGGGCAGCTAGGTGCTGTGGCGGATAGAGTGCAGGGCCTAGAGTCAGAAAGATCTGTGTTCAAATTTGAATTCAGATACTTAGTAGCTGTGTGACCCTGGACAGGTCACTTAACCCTGTTTGCCTCAGTTTTCTTATCTATAACATGAACTGTAGAAAGAAATGACAAACCATTCCACTCTATCTTGCAAGAAAACCCCAAATGGGGTCAAAAAGAGTTGACTATGACTGAAAAATAGTTGACAAACAAATATTCTATTCTATGGCATCATATTACATCTTGTTATGTTACATTGCACTATATTATAATTGATATTATATCACCTCAATCCTAACCTAAACTAAAAGCAATTATCCTATAGATAAAATGGTTGGAAGTCCAACATTCTCCAATGACTATAAGCTTGGATTCTATGGCTCAAGGGTATTTTTGTTTCTGGAGGAACAATTCAGCTTCCTTGTAAAGTCACAGAAGTGAGCTATGGGAAGCAGCCAACAGGAGCCTGGAGCATTAAGTACATGAAGGAGAGACTGGTGACATATCCCCAGAAGTCAAGTCAGTCTGGGGTTTCCTTTACATAGAAGGATTGCCCTCAAGTTGTCCTAAACTGTATTCATATGGAAGATTCGTAGGAAAGATTCACATTCATATGCAAAGAAAGAGATTGGGGTAAGAGTGAGAAAGAGATCAGGAGGAGGCTGGAGAGGTGGAGGAAATGAAAGGGTTAACCATGATCCTAGTGGTTAAAAGTCTGATCCAGAATTTAAAAAGAAAAATAAAATGAAGGCAAGAAAGAAGGGACTGGAGCTGTCTCTCTAAAACCACAGTAACAAATGCAGTCATATAATCTATCCCATTTATCATATCTGCTTAAAAACCTTAAGCTTTAATCTGCCCAGAGCCCAGCCTGGGGCCACACAAAGCCTTTGGGGGCAGGATTGCAGGCTGCCTCCAGGGAGCTGGTGGGGGAGAAGAACTGGGCTTTGAGATCTAGATTCTCCAGACTGGAAATGGTCACCAAGGCCAGAGAGACCAGGGGTGCCTGAGTGGGAGCCCTCTTGACCGTATCCCTTGCGAGTGGTCAAACAGGGAGATACTCTCATGATGAGAAAACCCTTCCTTGCCTCAAGTCAAAATTTCTTTCTTTGCTTGCTTTCTGGAGCCAAGCCTAACAGATCTATCCAATGTTAATAATATTAATAATAATAATGATAGCCAATATTTATATAGTGTTTACTATGTACCAACCAACTAAATACTTAAGTTATTAATCTCAATTGATCCTCTTTACAACCCTGGGAGGTATTTTACAGATGAGGAAACCGAGACAGAGTTCAGATGACTTACCCAGGGTCACTAAACCAGTAAGTGTTTGAGGTCAGATTGGAACTCAGGTCTTCCTGACTTCTGGACCAGCACTCTATCCATATACCACCCAACTGCCCCAAGTATAATATAAAAATTTACATAAAAATGTAATAATGAGAGTAACAGCTATTGCTTATGTAGCATTTGTTTGGCAAGTCACTAACATATATTACTTATTTAAGCTTTATGACCACCTTATGAGTTATGCATTATTATCATTATTATTATTCCCATTTTACAGATGAGGAAAGTTGAGGCTTTTATAAAAGTCATGGTCAGAGGGGCAGCTATGTGGTGCTGTGGATAGAGCACCAGCTCTGTGGTCAGGAGGACCTGAGTTCACATCCAGCCTCAGACACTTAATAATTACCTAGGACAAGTGTGTATGACCTAGGGCAAGTCACTTAATCACATTGCCTTGCAAACCCCCTTCCCCCAAAAACGTCATGGTCAGAGTCATACATCTAGAATACATGTTCTTCCAAGACACATGATTCATCTACTGTGCCATCTACCTGCCTACTCAAGGGCTCCATGGCACATGTTACCAAGAATGGTAGTATAGTCCAAGATAGCACAATCCAATACCTTTCCTGGGTAGTCCCAGACCTGGATTGTGTTTTCATGACGTTTAGTTTTGCGATTGTGAATGACTCCCAGTCTCTTGAATGAGAAAAGATTGAAGAGAAATACAGCACAGGAGAGGAGTTGCAGTGAGAAAAGCCAGTTAAGATGAATTTTCATTATATTTCCTTTGTTGCCTTGAACCTTCTTCCTAATTTCTGTTGGCCTCAGACATGTAATCATAGCAGAAGTGCATTAGGCACAAATAGCTTGGGCATGCATAGGGTGGTTCATGGGGTGCATGTAAACAATCCCCAAACTGCTAGAGTCAAAAGCGCCCTGAAGAAGAGGATGCTTCTTTGAACCTCTTCCCTAGTTTCTGTTTGCCTCAGACATGTATTCATAGTAAATGTGAATTAGGTACAAGTGGTTTGGGTGTGTGCATAGGCTGGCTCCTGGGGTGCATGTAAGAAATCCCCAAGCCGCTAGAGACAATGGTGCTCTGAAGAAGAGGATGCTTTTTTGAACCTTCTTCCTAATTTCTGTTTGCTTCAGACATGTATTCATAGCAGAAGTGGATGAGGCACAAGTAGCTTAGGCATGCAGAGGCTGGTTCCTGAAGCCTGTAAGCATTCCCCAAGCCTCCGACAACAATGGCACCCTGAAGAAGAGGACACTGTCGTTTCTTGGAGGCAGCATCGGGGAAGGGCAAATGACTCTCAGAGCTCAAGCTTAGAAATGAGACTGATTAAGTGGAAGGAAACTTTTAAAAAATATGACAGGGCTGATGAGGTGATTAAAGGATACCATTTAAGTAGTGAAATGTGATGAATCTGAGATGTATGACCTGGAGGAGAGATGCTAATCGGGCACATGAGAACGGCTATAAATACTCCAAAGGGATGATGTCAAAGAACTGGAAAGCTCGATTAATGTGCTGAATGAAGAGCAGCAGCCTTGATCTACAGATCAAGAAACAAGAGTTGACAGGGAAGATGGGGGGGACTGTGACCCCCCAGGGACTAGAGGCTCCTCAGAGAGATGCCGAGCTAGGCAGGACTGGAATAGCCATTGGATCATAGGTTAAAACTGGAAGGATCTTTCAAGACCCCTCCTCCCATTTTATAGAAGGGAAAACTGAGGCTCAGAGACTGGGCTGCCTGAGGTCATCTAGCTGACTGAGAGGCCAAGTTGGGATGCCAAGCCAGTTCCTTCCCTCATGGAGGTCAAGGGGATGACTTGTTCTGATTCAGTGGAGACTATTTCCAAGGTCACCAAAAACTTATTAAAACCATGGATTTCCTCTTTACCCCATCCTGCCCACCATTCCCCAAGCCAGGAAGGTAATCATGGAAAATGGCCTCATTTACCTGGAGGGTTTGTTGTCAATTGATGGAAAAGCTCAAAATTGTCAATAATTTCTCTCAGCTTAATCTTAACAGTGTATTTCCTGCTAGCTACACCTGAATCTAAAGATTTTAGCTTTAGAGCAGGAAGGGAATTTCTCTCATTTTATAAATGAGGAAAGTGAGGCTCTGAGAGGTCATTTGACTTCCTTGCTTGACAGAACTCAAACTTAGGTCCTTTGATGAAAAATTCAGGATTGTAGCATACAACAACTCTACAACTATTCAGTATTGCCTAGTGAGTTCTGAAGGTTTATTGTGCAAGATATCTGGGGTTTTCTTCCTCTGTCGAAGAAGAATCACACTGAGAGGGTCTAGCACAAACATTACCCTCACACGAGAGTGGGAGGTCGGCAGAAGTGTCCTTTCTGAACCAAAGACATAGCTACAGTGCTTCATCCCTGGTCATTTTGGAAGCTAAGGTGCAGCGGGGGTTAGGAGAAATCTTTTTGTTGCATGTATAGTTATGTTATATTTTATATATATGCATTCTTTCCCTTGAGCAGAGTGAATGGTGATTGAAAAAATTTAATTTCTTATTCCTATTTATGATACTTCTGAGACAAACAGTCCATACTTGCGTTACCTCATTCGCCTTTTTTAGCCATTAAGGCCAACTACTTATGTCTTTTACATTTCTGCAACTGATTTCAATTTTGAGGAATTCGGTAACAGAGCAGGAACTTAGCCGACATGATATATATCATCTCATTTGGCGATCCTCATAATGCTTTCTTTTTTACTTTAATAAACATATAAATGACAGATTGGTATGGATTGGAAAACCAGAGCAAATGGGAAAGTTTAAAAAAAAAAGAATTTGAATGACTCTTCTGGAATGATTTAAAAGGATAAGGGGCTTCCATGGATGGGTGGGGCACGAATTAGACTAATACAACAGCAACCACAACCACCAAAAAAATAAAAATAATTTCTTTCCATTTATCCATTTGGAGATTTTTGTTTTTTTAATGAAGGCAAACTGAGACACTGGGTCCAATAGATAATTCCGGTTTGACCACCTCGATATCAATGGTGTTCCCTCCGAGGTCAACCCCAATCTTATTCTTAGGATGTTAGGGACATAAGGCTGAAAGGACTCTCAGAGGCAGACTCATTGAGCAGATGAAGAAACTGAGGCTCCAAGAAACTTCCACCTGGAGTCCAAGACCAGATGGCAAGATATAAACCTATCACAAATGAGTTTTAAAGAAGTATCTACAAAATCCATAAACTAGCAAGTTTTTTCTTTGTGATGAGAGAGATTCTACCTAATATCCCTTGAAGGAGGCTTAACTTTGCCATTCTGTATTTTAGAGGTTCTTGGTCTTAGGAGGGTCTCAGTCATCTTTCTTAAAAATTTCAACTTTTTTTCTTAATATATTTTTTATTTTTTCAAATGAGGGTGAAAATCAAAATGACGCCATGCTTTTCCTAGAGAGAAGAGGGCCCCATTGTGCCCCTTTTTAGCAATATGATAGCTTAGTGTAGAGGAAAGTACAAGTGATGGCCGACACTCTCCTTATTGGGGGTTTTATGTCTAATCAAAAGCAGATTTCCATTAGTTATTTCACTCCATTTGTAGTGAATTACAGACTCTTTGTGTGTGTGTGTGTGTGTGTGTGTGTGTGTGTGTGTGTGTTTAAATCTTCCACTGTCGATTTTCCCAACAAAGAGGAAAAAAGAAAACTATCACTTTAAAACATTTGGTCTTAAATTGGATGAAGAATACCAAATTTCCAATCTGGAGACAGATATCCCTGGGTGTAATACCACACTCAAGATGAAGGTGACCTTTAGAGTACCAAGATATCTTCTGTGGGACTTGGGTCTTTCCAGACACAAATATAAATAAATACATGAAATTGTTGTTACCCCTTTCCCCCTTTTCCCTGAAGAAATTTCTTGGGATCCTTCCCATTCATCTCCTGAACCCCCATCTTTCTATTACTGAGTCTGAGCCAGACTACTAGGATTAGAGCTAGAAACAAAATGGGATGAGCTAGAAGCAAAATGATGCAGACTTACCTCCAAGATCCATGGCCCGTCCAGAGAGGTGCCCTCTAAATAGATTTTGGTGATCCTGAGCATTTGAGTACTTAGTAGACTTGGCCTTTAGGAAAGAGAGGTTTGTTTTAAAGCCAGGGATGGCCCAAACATATTTGATTCCTTTCTTTCCCCCCCCTTTTTTTCTGGAACCTTCTTTAAATAAGCACATGTGGTTTTGGGGATGATGGTGTCAGTGGTAAGGGTGGGGGGAGAAATGAGAGTTTTTTTTAAAAGCAAGGAGCAGAAATGACACAATCGATTGGTCTATCATGCAACAAGTATTTATTAAGTCTGCCAAGCTCTAGGTTAGTTGCTGGAGACACAGTGACCAAAATGAAAAACTCCCTACTCTCAAAGCAGTTGCCTTCTATTGGAAGAGACAAGCTTATATATACAAATACAAAAAGAATATAAATACAAAGAGAATTAGTACAAATACAAAATAGTTCAGTGAGAGGTAACACTGGAGGGTAGTAGCATACTAGCCTGGGGGGAGCAGTCAACAATTATTTGAGTTCTGTGTTCCAGGCAATGGAAACCCAAATATTTCGGGATGAATAAAATAACACACAAAGGAAAAAAATGCATGAATGAGATGGTTTTCTGGTCACAGCTTACAATTAGACCATCCTTCTGTTGCCTTGGATGTCTGGACTAGTCCTTTATCAACTCAGACCCTCTCACTTACAGCTGAGGAAATCCTCTGACAAGTGGGGAACCTTCCAATATTTTTTCCATCATGTCAAGCATCACCCTCTGAGTTGTCAACTCTGTGTTTTCTTTGGATGGTTGTGCCTCTTTATCCTCATTAAACATATCGCGGATATGAAAGGAGAGGTTAGTGTTTTGCCCTTGGTGGGGGTAGGATGGAAATTCAGGTTGTTTCCATGCCCTGCTCTTAGAGGCTGGGGTGGGGCGGGGCTCTCCTGGAGAACCTTGTACCATGACTCTCAGTCAAATCCTATGCCCTCCCCTCCTCCAGCTTGTGGACATAGTGATTGCTTCCCCAAACTCTCCTTTAGGCTTGTCTATAAAGCTATGTGTTTGCTGTGGCTCCTATCACTAGACTTCTCTTAGATGGTCACTCTCAATCACAGATTACAAATCAGGAAGGCATCAATAAGAGGACCATCACTGGGGTCAGGTATACCTGGGCCTGGGTATGACTTGTGTGATCTTGGGCAATTTATTTTCCATGTAAGCCTCAGTTTCCCTATCTGAAAAATCAGGTTGTTAGGTTCTGGGTCATCTTCAAGATGCTTCCAACTCTAGAGCTGTGATCCAGAATATGATGAAGAAGCAGATGAGGAATCTGAGTCCAAGAAAGATTTAGGGGAGCTGTCTAAGAAAAGGAAAGGAAATGAACATTATTAAGGACTAGACACTATGCTAAGCACTTTACAAATGTCTTATTTGATCTTCAAAAATGATCCTGTGAGGGAAGTACTGTCATTATCCCTGTTTTAGGGCCCAGAAACTGAGGTTAAGTGACTTGCCCAAAGTTACCCTGCAAGTAAGTATCTGCAGCTGAATTTGAACTCAAGTCTTGACTCTAGGCAAGGTACCACCCGACTACCTCTTTTGAAGGCACCCAACACAGGAGACCCATTTAGCAGTGGTTGGACTTATTTTGCAGGAGTAGATTATTTTTTGTGAAGTGGTAAATATGGAAATTTTTCTGATAAATGTGGAGATCAGCTAGCTAATTTCATCATTTGCCATTCCTGTGTGCACACATGTGATTTGCAAACAACCTATTTCCCGGACCTGCACAACCATTTATTTGTGCATGAATTATTGTGCCATAAAAATGAGATTATTGATGAAAAAGTGCTTTGTAGAGTTGGAAGCATTGTGCACGTCTGAATTATTATGTGTCTGTTTGTGATATGCATACTTTGGCTCAAGAGGAATGGGATTAAACTGGATGGGGTTCGATTGGATGCCTTAGACTAGGCCTGCGAGTTAGAGTTTCAGTTTAAGGAGAAGCGATTTAACCGATGATGACCATATCAGAGCCACATGGCCACATGGGTGTCTCCAGGAGGAAAGAAGCAGGAATGCACATCCAATTCATTTATTTATCTTTCTTTGCTTTTTTTTTTTGAAACGAGCCTAGCAATTCTTTTCTTCTTTAACAATAAGCAAGCAAGAAAAATGGTTTTCTTTCCCCCCTCTTTCATTGCTTTCTATTAACTTCTTCTAACCCAAGAATCTTCCTTTATGACTATGAATTTTAGAAAAACAAAACCACTCTAGTGAGGGAAAACTATATCAAGGGACCCTTCCAGGAATGGAGTCATTAGGTCAAAAGTTATCTTTGACTTTTATTCACAAAGAAAAAAAAGTATATGAACATTTACATCTGAAACAGAGCCAAAACAAATAACTCTTCATGAGATTAGACCATACTAGGTAAAGTCTGTGCAAAGAAAGTGTTTTCCCTCTGTCTGTAGTCTTCCTCTAACAGATTGTAAACTCCCTGAGGGTAGAGACTGTCCTGGTTGCCCTTATTTATGCTTATTATGAAGAAAGTGCCTAATAAATGTTCCTGTCTCTCTGTTTCTCTCTCTGTCTCTCTCTGTCTTTCTCTGCTTCTCTCTGTCTCTCTCTGTCTCTGCTTTCTGCCTCTCTGTGTCTGTCTGTCTTTCTTTCTGTTTCAAATTTGTTTTTTGCTGGGGTAGACAAGAGCACTAGGATCAATCCTAGCTGGGTATTTGTCCAACTAGCTGTGTTTGCTTATTTCTTTGTTCCTTGGCTAGTGGCTATTGGGTAGAACCAGAGGATGTCCCTGGCTATTTCTTGGTCTCATCTCAGCCCTCAGTGGATATGTCACACAGGGAGAGACCCTTAGGAATCCAGCCAACTGTAAAGGCTCTAGGTTTCTCGGGCACTCCATGGAACTTTTCTAAGATTTACTGGAGTTCAAGTTGGAATACTCTTAGAGGTTTCTGAGGAAATGTCTGTAGAAAGTATGAGGATGTTGACCCTTATCATCCTCAAGGTGCTGAGTTTCACCTGAGGATGGCAAGGGATCAATTTTGATTCCAGTTCAAGTCAACAACATTTACTGAGCTCTTAATATATTTAGGAACCCTTGGGTCTTGGGAACTGCACATAGCTCCAGGACTGATATTTTGAGGTGTCAGAATTAAGGATGAAAAGGCAGATTGTAGTTTCCCGGGGAGAGGGACCCAGAACAAAGAATGTAATTCAAATCAGAGAGCCTCTCTTGGTCATCTATCATGTAACAGGCTTACAATATGAGAAAAATATGGAATTTCAAAGAAGAATGTAAGTATGAGATATGATCAGAGAAATATGTGGGAAAAAGAGAAGATGGCTAGTTCATGTGGCCCAGAGAAGGATTGCAGACCAGCAGCTGAAGTATTTTATTGGTACCTGCAAAATGGAAGGGAAAAGTGAGGAAAACCTTCAGCCTGGTGAGAAGACCCTTGTGAAGTGATGGGAGGATATGGGTAAGCAGGAAGAGGCTGTGATGTATCTTTGGAGACAACACTGATATCTGAGGGTATATTTAAAGATTCATTGCCATTCACAGTGCTAATGGGACTGGGATTATAAAGAGAAAACCCAAATTGACTTTTGTCCTCAAGTTTCCTCAATTTTTGGATTGTTCTCCAGGGGTGCCATGCTCATGAAGAGGGCTCCAGGTGCCACCATCTTTAAAACTTTGTGTTTTTATGGAAGTCATCTTTTCTTTTCTCCTAAAAAGAGTGATGGTCCCTGCCAATGATTCCAATAATCAACTTATGTCTTTCTCTTGGAACAGGATGTCCATTCTGACTTTTCCACTTTGTGTTCTGTATTTATCTATGTTCTTTTCTGCCCTGCTGTGTGCATGTTATTTCTCCACTGTAGAATGGAACTCCATTGAGGAAAGTAAGTAATTAATTTCTGTCTTTAGTCATAGCACCTTCACACTGCTAGGCAACACAGCAGGCACTTAATCAATGCTTGTTAAATTATAATGACTATCCCAGCTAAGAAGAAGAGAGAGATTCTGCTTAATTCACTGTAGAGTAATGTGGAGTCTCACCATAGACATATAGGAATTCCTAAGAATATTAAAGACTTTGCAGCCAAAGATTCTGAAGGTGTAATGTTCGTTCTTGAAAATTATACAAATATGTAGCATAATTCCACAAAGATTGGGAAGTGCTCCTACCTCTCCCAGGAGAGGTAGAAAATGACTTTCTTTTGGGGTGAGGCCAAAAGAAAGATGCACTCATTAGTTAGGTCTGCTTAAAACTCCACAAATATAATTAAATTAAATTTTACTGTTTGTGGTTTTTAAAAATATGCCCAAAGGCAACCCAATAAGCAGAATTAGTGGTCTAGTCTTTTTGTATTGGAATAATGTGAAATCTCAAATGTAGATTTATTATTCCTGGCCTCTCCTTCTCATCTTGGTCTTCCCAGCACAGACCATATCATCTCAGTAGACATCTGGGCTTTCCACAATGCTCTCTTTCTTCACTAGAGATTCTCCATGGTCAAAGTGAAAGCCAATGCTAGCTATTTCTCCGATCAGCAGATAATCTCTTAAGCACCAATTCTAGGCCAGATACTTTGCTGGGGGTGGCTTACAAGACTGAAACATAGCCTCTACATTCAAGTATTTTCCACCTTTTGGGGGGTAATAGAAAAATAAATCAAAGATAGTCCTTCCAATGGGAAGAGTTGGGGGTACAAACAGCGAAGTCAGAAAGACTGGATCCCCTTCAGATGATGCATAGGATGAAGGAAGGCTTCATGTGGTATTTTTTCTAAAGTCATGTAGTTCATGAATCCCCATTGGTGTACCATGATTATACCATGATTAGTCAACCATATTGAATTAGCTTTTAGAAAGTGGCAGTTACTCAGGTCATCTAGAAAGAGTGTAGATAGGCCAAGCAGATAAAGATTATAAGTCTTGCCATCAAAGAACATCTATGTTCAGATCCCAATTCAGACAATTACCAGCTTTGTGACCCTGGGAAAGTCACTTCAAGTCACTTCAACTCTACCAGTCTCAGTTTCCTCATCTGTAAAATGGGTATAATAGTACACATTTTATGGAATGCTATTCAAATCCTAGTTTTATATAAATGCTAACTATAACAAGAAAAGCCAGTGATCTTCCCAACCTCATGTAACATGTTCTTCCACAACTGAAGGCATAATTCAGAGGATTGTGGGGTTAAGTTTACAAACTTGGGAGTGACAAAAGAGAACCTCATTGCTCCTGAAAATGTTTTTTTTTTTTTTTTTTTTTTGCTGGAAGATCCTTTTGCTTTCTGAGAATTCTCAAAAAAATTTCTTGATTTTGTCAAATGCACCTCCATCCTTTGTGGGAAGGATGGAATGGAAAGGGCTGGGAAATGGAAACAAAATCACTAATTAGAAAACTTTTATAGGTGAGATGTAAAGACGTCCTGAAGAAGGTGGTGGCAGTAGGGGTGGAAAGTATCAAAGAGATATTATTGTGGGTAAAGAATGTATTTTGTTGTTATTGTTCAGATATGCTCAACTCTTCAGGACCCCGTTTAAGGTTTTCTTGATTAGGAAACCCTGCAAACAGCATAAAGTGACAAAACCAAGAAAAAAATTTGCGGAAAAGTTTGGCTTTGGACATTTTCATTTTGTTCTCTTTCCAAGATAACAAATTTGTGTTATTGCAGGGACTTGACAAAGCATTATTCCATGTATCCTTCCCAAGGCCAATCCCTATACATGTGGATTTGATTCCACCTCTTACTATGTTTTGTAGCCAATTATTGCTTCAATTATCCTCATCCCCTTTCCAATCATTAGCCTTTGTCAACCAATTCATCCCTGCTACTGTCAGACATGACCAAGTACCCCATTCCCTCCACCATCTTCTAAAAACCATTACTTGATTTGGTCAAGTAAACTAAACTATCATTCTGTCACTCTCTTCCCTTTTTTAGCTAAACTCTGTTGTCTCCACTCACTGACTCCACTTCCTCTCCCCTCACTTTCTCCCTAATCCTTTGGGATCTGACTTTCATTTAACTTTCACTGCTCTCAGTGTAATTACCAGTGATACCTTAATTGCCAAATCTGATTGTCTTTCTCACTTTTTTGACTTCTCTGTTGCCTCTATCACTATTAACCATCTATTCCTCATGGATACATTTCTTACTGAGTTTTCTTGATGCTCTCCTCTACTGGTTGACTTCTTACCTGTATGACCAATCCTTCTCAGTTTCCTTTGCTGACTCATCATCCATATCATCCCCTTTAAATGTGGGTGTGGGTATTTGGTTCTTCACTGGGCCCTCTTCTCTTTTTTATATCCCTGGCTACTACAGAGAGAGCAAAATTATGATAGATTGGCCATGTGGTTTGAATGACAAATCTGTATTTGCCAAAATGACTATTTTATGGAGAATTCACACAGGACAAGTGTTCACAAATTGGTCAGACCAGAACATTCTGAAGGTTTCTCTTAAGAACTTTAGAATGGATTGTGCAACATGGGAGACACTGGCACAAGACCCCCAATATCAGAGAGGGTTCTGGGCCCAATGAGCAAGGAGGAGTGGAAGTTGCTCAAGGGAAATGTAAGATAAACAAGTTTAGAGAATTCACTTCAGGTGTTCACATGGACTATTTTGCCCAATAGAGCATTCCCAACATGTATTGGTCTGATCAGACACCATTGGACATACTGTCATTTGTCTCAAACATAGTGATGTCATTTGATATTCTTTGATAACAAAGGACAATAACCAACCATCCAATTAATCATCATCACTTGCCCAAAACTCATCATTTCCCAAAGATTATTATCATTTCTAGGCAGATGACTTATAGGTCTGAATAGTTAGTCCCACCAGCCTTACCACTTGCCTAATGAACATTTCAATTACGTTCAAAACTGAACCCATTATTTTTTTATTTATTCTCCTACTCCAGGTTCCTTTTTCTAAAATTTCCTGTTTCTTTTGTGGATACAACCATCTCTCCAACCTCCCAGATTATAGCCTAAGCATTATCCTGGGCTCCTCACTCTCCCTCCTCTGACGCACACAATCACCTGCTAAGTCTTATTGTTTGTCCTTTTTTTTCCTCTCACAGTGGACTTATCTTCATTCACTCAGTTACCACCTTTGTTCAGACTTTTATCACCCCTCACAGTCCATCTCCTACCATCCCACCAAGGCACAGGTCATCTTTCATGCCTGGAATGTCTTCCTTCCCTAGGTCTGTCTTAAGTCAAAGCTCAGGTGCCATCTTCAACATGAAAATTTTTACAATTCCCCTCACTGCTAGTGCCCTTCCTCCAAAATTACCTTGGATTCAACTACTTTGTAAATATTTCTATATGTTAACTTTATATTTGTGGTGGATCTGTGTAACTATACATGTACATGTAAACATACACATGTTTACTTGTTGACTGTCCTATTCACATGTCACTCTTTATAAGAATTGTTTCATTTATTGTATTTTCATTCAAATTATCTGGCTTGAAATCAGTACTTGTGGATTGATTGATTAATTGCTTAACCACTTGCCAGGTGCCTTGTCTCCAGGATCTTTTAGTTCCCTCCCATCTCTTTCATTCTATGACTCGGTGGCTTTCTGATGTAACCAAGGATCATCCAGTCTATTAAACATGCCCTTAATTTATCCATCCTCATGATGCAACAGAAAATTCCATGGAAATTATATTCCACTTATCTATCCCTATTTTTTTAAACATTAAAAATTTCCACAATTTTTTCTAGAAATCTTTCTCAAACATGCTGCCCTTTCCTGGAGGGTAGGTAATGGCCATCACTTATAGCCCTGGACTGTCAAAAGGTCAGATCTTCAGAGTCTCTGACCTGGGTGTAGTACTGATACTAAATGTTTTCAGGCTTTAATGGTTTTTGAGATTGTCTCCTTCATATAATCCTTTCATCATTTCATGCTTATTGAAGGTTGAAAAATGTCATACTTTTTATTTCTAGAGACTTCCTCTAGAAATCCAGAATTTTTATTTAATTAGGTGCTTCCAATGGGTTCTTAAACTGAGTCCTGAGAACGTTTTTAGTAACTATTTCTATATAATTGTTTTCTTTTTAAATGCTATAATCTTTATTTAATGCATTTAAAAAAGTTATTTAGAGAAAGAGTCCAGAGGTTTCATCAGGCTGCCAAAGGGTCCATAACACAAAAAAAGGTTAAGAATTGTTTTTCCAAAATGTGATGGGATGGCCAACCACAAAACTAAACTTGTTGGAACTGCATAGAGAGAAAGACTAAGCAGACTTTGATCAAGGGACTCGGGGAATTTCCCAAGAATAGAATGCATGAGCATTGGCCTCTGGCTTGGGACCTGCATTTTGGCTGAACAGAGGCCCATTTCCCCAACTCCCTGCTCCCCAACTGTGAATTAGACTGAGGTTGCTGGGTAATTGATGTCTGGATAAATGAAGTTTTGCCGTAATTCGACAGTGCTCTAAGAATTGTTAATTTTGTTAACTTCCTGGAATCCACTTTTATGAGTTTGGGAAGATAGAAATGTGTGCTCCCTTGCTTGCATGGAGAAAGGGGAGGCCAGCAGATTCATTCATAAGTGCCCCACTTCCCATGAATGGTGCAGAACAAGTATTGTCCAATCAGATTGCTCCCTAAGGTGCCATCATTTTAGAGGTCAATGTTGAGAACACTTTATAGCTATTTCAGGCTCCCCAGGCCAGGCTGTGTAGATGGATGGAGAAACAGGAAATAAAAGTGAAAATGGATGTCATAAATCTGCCCCACGCAGACATCTGCTGAATAGCCCATAGTTCACTAAAGTGGATCCACTTCATCAAATCCCTGGATTCTCCACCATGCAGAATTCATTGGGGGAACCACAAGTTTCTTCTCCCCTCCTCTCTACTGCCCCTTTCCTAATGTTGGACCCACCACAATGTCTGAAAGCAAACTGAGTCTCCTTTCTCTCTATCAGCAAGGGGAAGGAGATCTGGGAGCCAGTGGAAATGGAGCAACTTTATCAATGTATGTAGCTGGTCTAGAAGGGGGAAAAAAACCCCATTGATTGGAGTTAGGATGTCTGCAAATATCATCTCCTTAAGCAGGATAAAATGAATCCAAGTAAAATGCTCCAGGTCAGTTTATAACATGAAAGAATGCATCGGCAGGTCCCTTCGAAGAGACGTTGCTGCTGATTATGCTTTGGGGACCTGCGTGCTCAATCTGGATACACATGTGCAAGTGGAAATCAGCCCTGAGACACTGCCAGACCCCAGCACCCAGAGAATTTAATCTATCACTTCCTCATTACTTATGGCTGAAGGAGAGAGACTCACCAGCCTGCTTGGTGCTTGCAGGCCCTGACTTGACCAGGACCCCCTCCCATATGGAGAGTGCTTCCTGGATCCTGTGTAATTTGTGCACAATTCATACACAGCCTTGAAAAGATTTAGGGGCTTGGATCATTTGTTGGCCTCTTCCACAAGGGTCATGTTTCCAATCTATCCAAAAAAACTGCGACTGCAAAATATGAATGAGGCATGAATGGGGGCCGTGTTATTGTCCCATCAAGAATTAATTGTGGCTGTTGAGGTCTTCTTGTTAATAATTCTCATTAGTGATTTTAATAGGTAATGATTTTTCAAGGTACTAAAATGACTCATATTTTTCTAATTATTAAAAAAAACATTCCCAAATAAGAAGAAAAAACCAAATATTTGAGACAATCCCCTCTGTAGTCCATGATCACTTCTCACCCAGTAGGGAAACAGGATCTCTTCTTCATGAGAATCAGTTTGATCAGTCTATCAACAATTATTTAAATGTCTACTATGTCCAGTTACTATTCTAAACCTTGGAGACACAAAAGAAAGCAGAGGCACTCCCAGCCTTTGGGGGAAGATAACATACAAATGAGATGCATACAAGATAAATTGGAGACCATCCACAGAGGAAAGGCACTGACATTAATGGGGATCCAGCATAATAAACTTTATGGTCATACTCCATCCATGCATTACCATCTTTATCTCTGAGTATTTTATTTTATTTTAGGTTTTTGTAAGGCAGTGGGGTTAAGTGACTTGCCCAAGGTCACACAACTAGGTAATTAGTAAGTGTCTGAGGTTGGATTTGAATTCAGGTTCTCCTGACTCCAGGGTCAGTGCTCTATCCACTGTGCAACTTAGCTGCCCCATCTCTGAGTATTTTAAAAGACAAATGATGATGATGATGACGACGTTGACCTTTGTTGTGACATCAAGGAGGTGATGCTATGACAAGCACATGATTAGATTTAGGTTGGGGGGGGCGCTGTGCTAAGTCATCTGCATCACTTTCTCCTCTAGTGGGTCTAGTGGCCAAAGATGAATCAGGATGACTGGAGATGGCCATGGATTCGAGACAATCAGAGTTAAGCAATTTGCCCAGGTTCACACATTTAGTGAATGTTAGTTATCCAAGCCCAGATTTGAATTCAGGTTCTCCTGACTCCAGAGTCTGGACACTCTCCCCTACCCGGAAGACAAATACATGTTATTGTTTGTATCCAATATGGTATCTGGAGTACTGTACTCAGGAAGACAGAGGTAAGATGGAGAACATCCTGAAGAAGGCAATCCAGATAGGGAGGAGTGAAGCCTAGGTCATACAAATGCTTCTTGAAGGAAGTAGGGATGTGAAGGTGAAAAGACATTGGAGAGAGAGCATGATAGATATTTTCAAGTACATTAAAAGCTGTTATGGGGAAGAGAGAATGCATTTTTAGGATTGCAGGATGATAAATGTAGGTTTAGAAGAGAGGTTAGTGGTCATCAAGGCAGTCTGACCCACTTTAAAGAAGATGAAACTGAGTCCCAGAGTTTAAGTGACTTGTCCACCGTAGTGGTGCTAAGGAATAGTCTGGGGTCCCTTTTTGGGCATGCTTTTGTCCATTCTGCATGAAAGGGAAGGGAGGTGTAGAGATTATTGTCAGAGAGGGGAAATTGTGGGGACAAGATCTTTGGGATGATGGGGGAGGCAAGTCTTAGGTGGTCAGTGTTTATCCAAAGGTAATGATGAATCAAAAAGATCTCTCTCTCTCTCTCTCTCTCTCTCTCTCTCTCTCTCTCTCTCTCTCTCTCTCTCTCTCTTTCTTTTATTATTCTGTCATTCTATCATCTATCTATGCACCTATCTCTATGTTCTATTTATCTATTTATCTATCTATCTATTAGATAGATTGATGCAAATATAAAAAGATAACCTGCTTTTCTTTGAACCTAATGGCAAATAGTCAAATTCACTCTTTTTTAAATTTATTTTTTTATTCTCATTTTGTACAAATGTTTTTTTACATTAATAAATATTCTTGTTTACAAGTAAACAAAATACCCCTCCTCCCCCATGAATATAGATAGACTTGCTTGGGCGAAAAAAGTAAAGGGGAGAGAAAAAAATTAAAATTAAAAAAAATAATAGTAATAATTGTAGGTATAGCCAGGTGGTGCAATGGATGAAGCACCAGCCCTGGAGCCACGAGAACCCGAGTCCATATCCAGCCTCGTAAACCCAACAATCACCCAGCCATGTGACATGCAAGCCACCCGATCCCCACTGCCCTGCAAAAACCAAAAAAAAAAAAAAAAAAAGAAAAAAAAGACCCAAAATAAAATAAAATAGTAATAATAGTAGGGGTGGCTGGGTGGCAGACAGCGCATTGGCCCTTGAGCCAGGAGCACCTGGGTTCGAATCCGGCCCCAGACACCCAACGATCACCCTGCTATGTGGCCCCAGGCAGGCCACCCAGCCCCACTTGCCCTGCACCCTCCCCCAAATAATAATAATAATAAATGTGCTTGAGTCTTTGTTCCAACACCAACAACTCTGTCATGGGTGGATCGCATTCTTTATGATAAGTCCACCACAAAAGTTATTTCCATATTTTTCCAACGTTGCCATTGCTGATCGCAACTCCCTCCTTTCGTATTTCTCCACTACCATGTACTCTATTTTCTCTCTCCTTTCACTCTGACTCTGCTGTAGGGTTGGCTCAGCAGACAGATCCCTGGTCCTGGGGCCAAGAAGCCCTGAGCCCCCATACCACCCCTTAGGTCCAGAATCCACCTGGCCCCATGGTCCTGGGCAGGCCTTCCAATCCCAGCCCCTTGCAAGAAGTAAAAAAGAAAATGTGTTATATCTGACCACTCTCCCCCCATGGTCCATCCTGTCTTCCTTTATTCACATCCCCATCCCTTCCCCCTGCTCCCTCCTCCTTCTTACTCCAGATGTCTATACCCCATTGAGTATATATGCTGTTTCCTCTCCTAGCCATCTCTGATGAGAGCAAAGGTTCCCTCATTCCCCCTTGCCTCCTCCCCTTCCATATCATTGCAATAGCTCATTGTAATAAAAAAAAAAACTTATGTGAAATATCTTGGACTCTTCCCTCTCTCCTTTTTCTTTCTCCCATTCCATTTCCCTTTTTTTTCTATTGACTCCAGTTTTACACCATATTTTATCTTCGAATTCAGCTTTCTCCTGTGCTTCAACTATAAAAGCTCTCTCTACCTGCTCTATTAACTGAGAAGGTTCATATGAGTATTATCAGTGTCATTTTTCTATGCAGGAATGCATGCAGTTCATCCTCATTAAGTCCCTCATATTTCCCCCCTCTCCTCCAATCTCCATGCTTCACCTGAGTCCTGTATCTGAAGATCAAACCTTCTGTTCAGCTCTGGCCATTCCAAAAGGAACATTTGAAATTCTCCTGGTTCATTGAAATTCCATCTTTTTCCCTGGAAGAGGGCATTTAGCCTTGCTGGGTAGTTCATTCTTGGCTGCATTCTAAGCTCTTTTGCCTTCTGGTATATTGTATTCCAAGCCCTATGAGCTTCCAATGTAGTTGCTGCTAAGTCCTGTGTGATCCTGACTGCAGCTCCACGATATTTGAATTGTGTCCTTCTGGCCTTTATAATATTTTCTCTTTGACTTGGGAGTTCTGGAACTTGGCTATAATATTCCTAGGGGTTGGTTTTTTGGGATCTCTTTCTCTGGGGCATCGGTGGATTCTCTCCATTTCTATTTTGCCCTTTGCTTCTAGAATATCAGGGCAATTTTCCTGTAGTAATTCTTTGAAAATGATGTCAAGGCTGTTTTCCTGATCATGACTTTCAGGTATTCCAATAATTTTTAAATTATCTTTCCTAAGTGTGTTTTCCATATCAGTTGTTTTTTCAATGAGATATTTCACATTTTCTTCTAATTTTTCATTTTTTTTGTTTTGAAGTATTGATTCCTGATTTCTGGTAAATTCATCAATCTCCTTGAATTCTATTCTTTGTCTGAAGGATTTGTTCTCCTCAGAGAGTTTTCTTATCTCTTTTTCCATCTGGCCAATTTTGCTTTTTAAAGCATTCTTCTCAAGAACTTTTTGAACTGTTTTATCCATTTGACCTAAGCTGGTTTTTAGCATGCTATTTTCTTCAGCATTTTTTTGGATTTCCTTGACTAAGCTGCTGACTTCATTTTCATGTTTTTCCTGTATCTCTCTCCTTTCTTTTCCCAGTTTTTCTTCCAATTCCCTCATTTGATTTTCAAAGTCTTTTTTGAGCTCTGTCATAGCCTGAGCCCAATTTCTGTTTTTCTTGGAGTCTTTAGATGCAGGAGCTTGTGCTTCCTCATCTTTAGACTGAGTATTTTGGTCCTTCTTGGGCTCATTTGTAAAATATTTCTCAATAGTCTTCCTTTTGTTTCTGTGCTTGCTCATTTTCCCAGCCTGGGCCTGGTTTGGGGTGTTCCTTGAGCTTTTGGGACACTCCCACAAGGGTCTCAGTGTGTGAGGCTCTGTCCTCCCTCCTGGTCTATGAATGACCATAAGTACCCCCCCTCTGCCACGGGGCTGAGGTGGTGGGGCCCTGCTGTTCTATGGGGGGGCCTAGACTGCAATCAGCATCTGAATGTGGTCAGAGCCCCAGAGTCCTGTTCCAGGGGCAGAGAACAGAGCTGGACAGTCTCTCTCTTCACTCCCCTCCTTAGGTTCAATGGACTCATGCCCTGGGGGCTCCTGCTTACGGGCTTCGCCTGCTTCTGTTTCCAGCTCTGGGCTGCAGAAAGAGTAAGCTGCTCCCTGTGTGCCCCGAGGGCTGGGCTCCACGTGCTCGCTCTGGCAGAGGTCCCCCTGTTCCCCTACTTTGTGCCAGGTGCTCCTTGGGGTGCTGCTCAGGAGACTCCCCCACTGCTGTGAGCTGAGGCTCCCAGCGCCCTGGGGCTGCCTCCGGGAGGCTGAAGTTCTTTGGCTCTGGCGGGCCACCCCTCTGGCAGGCCGCCTCTCCGATCCCAGGGAGCAGAGCCTTTCTGCTCTTTTCCAGGTTACCTTGAGTAGGAGAACTGCCTCACTGGGTGCCTTTGTGGGTTCTGTCTCTCGAAAGTTTAGAGTCCTTAGCTGATGAGTTTTATCAGAGAGCTCCTAAGACTTGATCCCTTCTTGTTCCCATCTTGGCTCCGCCCCCCCAGATTCACTCTTAGGTTTCTAGACAGAAGAAACTGGACAATAATTTGGACTGATTTGGTTCAGAATGCAAACTTTTCTGAAGCCTGGAATTTCAGCTTATGAAACACATCATAATTATTCAGAGTTAATGAAATGAACTGTGATATTTATTCATATATTATTTTGTGGTGGGTGGTAGGGAGAAGGAGGAGTATATATTGGAATATCCAACAAATTGAGTTTGTACTTCCTTAATTAAGGGTCTCTGAGGGAGGAAGTGCTAATCTCCTTTTCAATCAGTGTGACTTTCTTGAGTAAGATAAAAAAAAAAAAACAACAAAACCTTGTTGGGTTTGGGGACAAAGAGCAGGCTTAGGAGTCAGAGGACCTGGTTTGAAATGCCATCTCTGACACTTTATTGTGGTGGGACCTTGGACAAACCACTTCTATTCTTTGAGACTCAGTTGTCTTCCTTATGAAATGAGGGCTTTAAGGACCAGATCAATGATTCTCAGTCTGAATCTGTGGAAATTGGTCTGGGGATTGATTTAGGGGATTGGTGAATTAGCATGGGAAAACAATATACCTTTTTTTTTTCATTAACTTTTGGTTTCCATTGTAAGCTAATGTACATTTTATTTTATGTGTTTAAAATGTGATGCTGAAAAGGGCTCCACAGACTTCTCCAGATTGCCCAAGGGACCGCAAAATAATGAATTATCCTTGGGCTTCATAATGAAGTAAACAAAAAAATTTCTTTACCACCATGTGTTGGGGCAACATTATAGATGCTGGACCAGCAGCAGTGCAGGTCAGTGGTGTGTCATCTGTCCATTAGTTAGGTAGAATTTGTAGTGGAGATCCTAGGGAGATGGGGTGGGCAGCAAAATGCCCCCCCAGGATTCAACATCAATATGACAGACAAGGGATTTGGGAGACTCATTCTGGTCCCACCACTCTCTTTTTGAAAAATTCCCCACTCCACTCATAGACTTGCAAGATTGTAGAATATAGATGTGAAAGAATACCCAAAGGAGAACTACTCCAAGCCTCCCCCCTTTACAGATAAGGAAACTGAGGGTGGAGGCTGTGACCTAGTAAACATCAGGGGCAAGACTGGAACTCAGATTCTTGATTAAAGAACCAGTTCTCAGCATGGTGCTTCCTGTCTTTGGATCAGTTTTCTCATCTGCAAAATGGCTACATATTGCCAATGAAGCCGCAGGGTGGGGTGGGGGTGTCTCCTGCACTTTACAATGATTGAAGCTGCCCGAAATACTTGTCCTTTATCACTCCTCCCCAGTGGAGCAGCCTCTTTCCTCTTGGCTGGGGCTGGAGGAAGTTGGACGGCAGCTCTTGGGGTCATCTGTAATGTAGGCAGCTTGTATACACACCATCATGCATTAAGCACGAGCTTTGGTCTGCATGTTTAAACATATTAAACACAAAATACGAGCAGCATAAATTGTATGAAACCCTTTTTATCTCTGACTTGGAGCCTTCAGCAGACTTTGATAGGGGCTGGCTGTGAACATTACACAGACCCGAGGAAGACGGAGTGGATGTCTGTTCAGCTGTAGAGAGGCAGAAAGGTTGACCCAGGAGGAAGGATACAGGGCTACCTTGGTGGGGGGTTTCTTAGGAGGTACTATGGGGCTGGAAAGGGCATTTGTGGGGAGTGGGCTTGGCTGTTCCTGGTGGGAAAGGGTGTAGGGAATATGTTTATTGGATTTTCTCATTGTCTCTTAGCATTAGGCTGTGGGCTTTTGTCCATGACAGGTCTTGTATTTCAAGCTCTTTGTTGCCATTGGGGCACGGCAGAGATTGGTTGCCACGCTTGGGCAAAAAAAAAATATCTTTTAAAGCCCACAGACTTTTTCTTGTGTATTTAGAAGATGACAGATGAGCATTTCCCTCTCCCCCATGCTTCTAATTTCAGTAATCTCAGTTCATATTATAAGGAATCTCCCAAATCAGCATATTTCATTGCCTGGATTTATGGAGTCAGAGAGGAATGCTTTGGAGGCTGAATGGCAATCATTAAGCATAATTATCACATTTCATTGGTAAATTGTAACTCTTATGCTTCCCTGTAACTGACTAACCTACAGATTTTTCAGATTCTTTCTTTAGAAGATTGTAAGTGACCCCCTGGAAGAGATGACCATTTATCACCTATCTATCCATCTTCCTGCCCATCTATTTATACATTAATGAAATACATTTTCTTTATCCCAAGGTCCAAGTTTTACTAGAGCCACAAAAGATATGATGATAGTCCTTTTATATTATCACCATAATCACTATATTAATTTTAAAAGTTATTTTATCCATCTGTGCCATAGTTCACAGAACATAAAATATTGATAACAACATTGATATTAGCAGGATAATGACTCATCCTAGAACCATTTCTGTCTGAACTGAATCCAGATGCCCTTAGCTATCTCCTTGTTTCCTTCTTGGTCACCCTCATTCTGGACTTCTTTGACTTCTCCACCATGTTTCCAGTAAAAGTCATCACTGGGAAATCTCATCATCTTGAAAGTTCCAATCAGCCTTTTTACTCTCACCTCAAAGGGATCCTCTACTCCTCCATTAGGAGGATGAAAGCATAAGCTCCTCTATTTGAGAAGGACTAGGACTAATATCTCCTCAGATATCTCACTTCCCACTTGACCACACTTATTAAGGACTTCTTTGCTACCTCCATCGTGCCTTCTTCACTCATCCCTTATCCCTCACTTTTTAACTTTTTCTGCGTGTGTTTTTCCACATTAGATTGTAAGCTCCTTGAGGGCAGAGACTATCTTTCTTTTTCTTTCTTTTTTTTTTGTATTTGTATTCCCAGTATCTGGCCCATAGTAAGGGTTTAATAAATGTTCATTGGTTATGTTTATTGAACTCTAATGGAGGAGAGGGAAAAATAGGAGTAATAGTAACTTATTTATTGAGCCATCTCAGGTTTGCAAAGCATTTGACCACCACTGAATCTCTAGAGCAAGTTTAACCACTAATGCCCACTCCTCTCTAATGCTATTTGGAGATCAACTGGTTCTGACTCAATGTCTTGTGATAGTATTATGTTGAGATAAAGAGAGCCATAATTTGGGAATCATCAGAAGACTAGTGTTAGAAATCCAGCTAAGCTCCATCTTAGCTACATGACCTGGAGCAAATCATTTATTATTTCTGGGTTTCCATTTCCTAATTAATGAAATGAAAGGAGAAGACCTTAGGTGTTTTCAAGGGCTTTTCAGTGTGACCCCAGGACCCAACCCAGCAAGGAGATGCTTTAGGGAAGTTGGAATCATCCCATTGTGCTTCAGCTTCCCCAACCTGCAGACAGAGAGGCTGCAGCAAACCGGTCCCTGATGGCCACACATACAAGCTGGTCCCTCCTCTTGCAAGAAGATTAATAGAACCCAATGGGGTTAAGGCCACATAACAGAGTCTGAGTTAGAAGCAGCTTGTTCCCTTTTGCCAAGTAAATTTTGGAAATGATTCTCCTCTGCTGACAGTCCCCTCATTACCGATTATGTAGAATAATTTATCAGGCATTTCTTAAAATAAACCATTCATTTATACTAATAGGACTTGGCAGGAAAGAAACATTGGCAGGACTTGTCGTTCTGAGTGTGGGCTTCTTTTTGGGGGGGGTGTTTTGTTTTGTGTTTTGTATTTTTTCTTTAAAAACACACACAAAACATTGTTAAGTTTAAAACATTTTGGAAAAAACAGTTATCTGAGGCCAACTCGATGTTTATTAAAGCATAACTAATTACATGATAAATCTTCAAAACTGGGAGAGGAGAGTTTTCTTATGATCAAGTTCCCAAAAGCAAATTGTCTGATTCCATTAGCCAATCCATCTTGTTGGGCGTGTCCTTATGGTGTTCATACTAATGGTCCTTGTACCTCTCTGGGATTGAACAGAGAGTGCTGAAGACCTCCCTTCCACCCTGCCCCATGTCACCATGCTCTTCATCAGTTGTTTGGATTTTTATCTATACCTAGTTTGCCAGTGGTGGTGCCATCTCTAGGCTATCTATTGAAGCAACTAGGTGGCACAGTGAAAAGAGCACTGGGCCTGGAATCAGGAAGCTCTTGAGTTCAAGTCCAGTAAAAAACCCTAGCTGGATGACCTTGGACAAGTCACCCAACCCTTGTCTGTCTCTGTTTCCTCCTCAAGGATTCATAATTCATTCCACCTCCTAGGATTGCTGTGTGAGGATCAAATGAGAGGATATTAGTAAGTACTGAGTAAAGATCTTGGAACACTGTAGGTGCTTACTAAATACTTCTTCGCTGTCTAATGATATTAGAGATGACTTAGCCAAAGATTCTTGGTAATAAATTTCCATCTTAAACTTTTTTTCCATGAAAGTAACATCATTAAGATTGATACTCTTCCTCCCCAAATTGAAGAGTAACAAGAAGCATTATGATCTCTTAGACCAGGGGTGCCTAACCATTTTTTTTATATCATGGACCTTTCTGGAAATCTTGTGAAACCCATAGATCCTTCTCAGAGAATGTTTTTAAAGGCATAAAATGAAGCACATAAAATTACAAAGGAAACTGATTACATTGAAATAGTTATTAAAATGTTTTTTCCTTTAAAAGTTCATGAACCCCCAATTCAGAATACTTGCCTTAGAGAATTAATTGGTCTTGTAAAATTGATGACTGACTGATGTGTTCCACTGATGTCTATCCAATGTCAAGATCTCTAAAGAAAGCTCCCAAGTATGGTGGGCAACACACCCTATGGAATGCCACTAGGCAAGAACAGACCAGTCATAGAGAGGTGGACAGGAAAGGAAGAGTTGCATTCTGTACCACTGGAAGCTATAATAGATTTGGAATAAGGAAGAACTGAGTTCAAATCACACACTTTTGCTAGCCACGATGCCCTGGGACCAAAACATTTAACTTTTAGCCTCAGTTTCCTCATCCAGAAAATGGTGATAATGAGCAGTTCTAATTCATTGGATTGTTGAGAGAATCATATGAGATAATAGAAAAATGGGGTTGAACTTCTCCACCTCATTTTAACTCTGGTGCTTTAATTGGGTAAGAATGTATTTCAGTCAATCAAGATACCAAAAACTCAGTGTAAATCATGTTTGAAAGTCATCAGATAGAATAAAATGATTTGAGAGAGGAAGTCTATTCCAGCAGGCTGAGAAACTTGGAGATGCCTCCAGGATAAATCATCAAGCAAATTGAGGTGGGGGAGGAGGGGATTTCAAAAATTAGAATCCATAACTGAAGACTCAAGGTAGATCTCCTTCATGGTGGAGAGGGGAAGACAGTGAGCAGGTTTATCATCTCTAACAGTCATTGGGGAGTATCACACTCAGGCTGGAGGGAGTCCCAAGACAAAATCAGCTCTTTTCCCACTTCTCTTGGTACTTACCTCTCTGCAGATTTTGTAATATAATCTATTGTTTGCTGTTGTATTACTCAAATATTTTATGTATATTTAATTTCAAAGAATCCAGGAGTGGAGGCAGGTGGGTGGCACAGTGGATGGCACACTGACCCTGGAGTCAGGAGATCCTGAGTTCAGATCTGGACTCAGACACTTAACAATTACCTAGCTGTGTGACCTTCAGTAAGTTACTTAAATCCATTGCCTTGCAAAAAAAAATCCAGGAGTTAGAGGCAAATAGAAATGTAAAGTTAAGAAAAGAATTCAACCTTTGCCGAAATAATAGAAATTTTGCTAAATGGGGGCTCAGAGCAATCATGATTGAACTCATAAACTTTTGTCTTAAAAAACCAACTACTCCTTGAAGTTAAGGAGCAGGATTGACCTTTAAGACTCTTTAGGCTTAAACAAACTAATTGCTGCAAATCCTCTAACATCATGTAAATTCTAGTTATTGGAGGCAGTCCCTCATAGGTGCAAGCCCGGATCAATCAACAAGCAATCAGGAAATTCTGCTGATTTTGTAGGTTTTGAAATAATCTCCAGAATCTGAAATAATAGGTCAAGTTATGGCAGAGGGCTATGAAAATGAGCATCTTCTTTAAAAACAGAGCAATCTACCAAGATCCCAGGGCTGGGGGAGTGTGGTATACCCTCTGAGGCTAAATCACTGTGGAAGTGATCAGGTAGGGCAGCCTAGAAGGATGTTCAGGGCCCCCTGGAAGAACCGTTCTCATCAGAAGAGCTTGAGTATCAAACTCTTACCATAAGCACCTTGGATGTAAGGAAGTCTTTCCAGATATGACTTATTCCCAGCTCAGGAATCCCTTCACCCACAGTTTTGTATTTACTGTGTGTGTGTGTGTATTTGTATATAGTTGTGTGCCTATATGTTAAATACAACATAACGATATAAACAATATAACAATATAAAAGCAGGGGCTTTTATTTCCATCTAACTCTTCAACACCCAGGACAGTTCTGGCACATCACAGTCATTTCCTATGTGATATCAGTGTTATCTCCAAGATGGAAACTTTCTAGGGGCTGACCATGTCCTAAATCTTCCATCTCTTGTGTGATTTTTTTCCACACAATATTCTTTTATTTTATTCTTTTGTTAAATTTAAGGCAATGGGGTTAAGTGACTTTCCCAAGGTCACACAGCTAGGCAATTATTAAGTGTCTGAGGCTGAATGTGAACTCAGATCCTCCTGTCTCCAGGGCTGGTGCTCTAATCACTGCACCACCTAGCCACCTCTCTTGTGTGACTTTTTGAAGGAAGCAGAGACTGATATGATCTTAGAGAAAGGGAGCAGGGCATGGCCATCTCTAATACAGCAATGGAAGATATTAGAAGCTTTAATTAGAAACTTCACACTACTTTGGAGTTCTCATTCTGATTGTATTGGGCTTAGAGCAAATGGTCAAGCCAATGTTGATGAATCTCCCACAGCCACTAGGTGATAGGGAAGATGTTTTCATTTGCCATGTTGATTTTTATGGATCAAGGGGGAGGAAGTTGGGAGATTTCACCGTGGCAAGAAAAAGCATCACAGGGGAAATTTGGGTGCTCATGAATGAAAGGTCCTTGTGATTGTGCTGGAGATAAGGCCCACACTGACTTGGCAGAGTGGAATTTGGAGATCGGAGATGATGTAGGTAGCATTGGAAAGGAATAGAGAGGAGGTAAATCTGATTAGAGAAGCCTGGAGAAGGGGGAATAGCACATAATAGGCTGAGAAGAGCTTGGAGGCATGTGGAGACTAAAGCGAAGTGCAGTCTGTTGCATCTGG
This sequence comes from Macrotis lagotis, assembly GCF_037893015.1. NCBI lineage: Eukaryota > Metazoa > Chordata > Mammalia > Peramelemorphia > Peramelidae > Macrotis > Macrotis lagotis. The sequence continues at coordinate 190,350,152 of NC_133665.1, forward strand.
AGGCAACAGGGAGTTACTGAGTTTTATCATGAAATATTATTATTATAACTAGAATTTATATAGCACTTTAATGTATTATCTCATTTGATCTTCATAACTACTTTGGGATATTTTGCATATGGAGAAACTGGGGCAGACAAAGGTTAAATGATTTGCCCAGTACCACACAACTTATCTGAGGCTGAATTTGAACCTAGAATTTCTAGACTCCAAGTCTAGGGTTTTATCTACTATTGCACCTTGCTGCTTTACCAATTTTAAGAGTCTAGGGGTATTGTGGATTGGACTTGCCAGTTCCCCTAATGGCTTATTGGGATCCTTAATCATCTATTGGGATGATACAACAAGAAGACCTAATTTGAACTATTCAGTAGGCAATAAGCTAGTTTAGCACTCTCTTCTCCAGGAACCCTCAATCTTTGTCAAATAAATAAAGGAATGGATGAGAAGACAAAGATGGCAAACCTCTCATTAGAGCCATTGCCTTAAGGTCTAATCAGACATACACACACACACACACACATGTTTGCATACAGACATAGACATGCACATAAACATTCCTACCCAAGCTTTGCCCTGCCACCATTTTCAGAGATCTCATAGTATGGAAAGAGCAGACAGCATCCAGGAAACCAGTTTGGGCTCCTTTGAGGAACCATGTTTTCTCCCCCATGGTGAAGGCAACCTTGTGTGACTTCTATTCCATATTGCCAGAAAGTTTTACTTAATTGGAATTGGGCTTCAGAGAAGAATCATGGACATCTCATAAGACATGACTATTTCCTTGCTGCAACCACCATGCTATGAAACTACATCTGACTTTAACCAATTGTTTTCAGAGGGATTGTTTTCAGAGTTGGGACCTGACAGTTGCTGAGCCCCAGGAATGCCCTTGAGGGTCTGGAGGCAGAAAGCCAGCATGACCATTATTATCTAAGACAGATAAAGTGAGAAACCAAGGGCACCCAGGAAAGGGGCCAGACAACTAGAAGACAGAATAATCTCATCTTTCTATTTCTTTTTATTTTCTTGATGACCTGGACTTGTCTCAGGAATGGCCTACAGTGCGTCACTTCCATTGCCAAGCCCTTCCTGGCCCATCATGTGCCTACTGCAGGTGAAGCAGAATGAGAAGTTCCTATGGTATAGTGGAAAGTGTCTGAGTTTAGATCCTAGAATGACCAGTTTGTTTCCTGCCTTGGTTTCCTTATCTGTTTAGTGAGGAGATTGGAGCAGTTGACCTCTGAAATTCCTTGTAGCTTTGAATTCACTCTGTGCTCTAATTTTACATCTGTTTTAAAAAGTAAATTATGACCACTTTCCTTTGGAAAAAGGAAGCATCTGTTAGAAACTAATGAATTTTAAACCCTTCCCAGTTTGGAACCCCAGAATCCAATAATCCAGGGTAATATTCCAGAATCCAAGGGAGGGCAGCTAAAACAGCAAAGGGCCTTGCTGGAGTCCAAGCTCCATGAGGACTGGTTGGAGGAACTGGGGAATGGAGAGTGAGAGCTGTCATGGAACCTGTGTATTTGCTCAGATATCCTGGAGGAGAGCGAATCTTCTTCTTCTGCTTGGTCTCAGATGGAAGAACCAGCAGCTTTAGGTTCCAGGTGTACGTTTGATGCTGGGAAAATCCTCCTCCCATTGAAGGTGGAGTGGGGCACCTCAGGTTGCCTTGCAGTCTCTGAGGGGATGCTGGATGGCCTCTTGTCAGCTCTAGGGTACTGGGGATCCCTTCATATTGGAATTCCACTGGAGGCCACCAAGGGAGGCCCCTCTTTCCCAGCTGGTTTGTTCTGGAGTCCTGTGACCTGACTTCCAGAACATATTGAACCCTGTTCTGCAGGCCAACACTGCCTGGTGTTCATTACTCCCATCTGTAAGTTATGAGTTAAATTGTTGTATTTTTTTTTTTTGATGTAACCCTTTTATTTGCTAGTCAGAAAACACTACCATTGATTGAAGGGCTTTACAAAATGAGGTGGCTGAGATGTGTTCTCATTGGCTTCCAACTGAAAGCCTAATGCACTCTATGCTTCCAGGAGACGGAAGGGCAAGCAGATGTCAAGAAAGGAGAGAAAGCCATTGGCCAGACAAAGGCAAACAAGATAGGGGCTCCTGCTCTGGGGACTGGGCCCCTGGCAGATTGCGTCCTGCCTTTATTCCTTTATACCTCAGTGACTGTCCCAATGGAGCACAAATCATTTTAGCCAACTAGTGAGTACCAGGCAAATTCTAAGACTCTTACTAGTTGGCTACAGATCTATTGTAGTTATGTTGGGAGAGGGACTTTCTACACCAGGAGTTGCTGTCATCCATGAAATCATGGGTCTGGACCCCTTTCCCTATAAAAAAATGAAACCAAAACAAATTGGGCATCAAATTTAATGAAGAGGAAATAAATTTGTTCTTTACTGAAATGTTGAGATTTATTTTCTTTTTGGTTAAAAAAAGTTCACAGGGTCAGTGACTAAGAGGGGGAAGGATCCTTACGGATGCTTATTCCAAAGCCTTCTCTTTACAGATGAGGAAACTGAGTCCCAAAGAGTATAGGTGACTTGCCCAGGGCCACCCAGGGACAAATGGAAGAGTTGGGATTTGAACCTGGAGCCTCTGCCCCACCCCCAGGTTTGGTGGTTTCCCAGAGAATGCAAGGATGAAGTGCCTGGCTGTCCATCTCTGCCTCATCACCCTTTGCTTCTGCTGGGGCTCAGGAGCCCAGCTTTGCTCAGAGAAGAGAAACAAGTTCATTCTTCCAAGAACATTTCAGTTCTGACTGGGTGGCTGAGTTTCAGCTGCAGGGTCCCCCAGCCCCTCCAGCCCTGCCAGCCCCACTCTGAGTTTGCTTCTCCCTTCACCCAGTAGGCCTTGGGTTGTGGGTTCAGAGAGAGGGGCTGAAGTCAGGGTGCCAGCTGGCCCAGTGGCTCTGCATCTTTGAAAGAGATCCCTCAGATGCCGGCCTTCCAAGGCCGGGCAGCGCCTGCTGAGGCCACCTCTCCTGTTTCCATAGGTCCCAAGTAAACAAACAGTGAACTATTTGCAAGTTTTTCCAATCAGTGCCATTGTTTAATAAAGGCAGGAAGGCCTCGGAAGGGGGAATTTTCTTCCTGGTTTACCATTTCTCTTATCTCGGGCCAGATTCTTACTGTTAAGGCAATCTGTGAGCCCCTTCACCCAGGGCTGACACTGGGATGCGGCCCACATGCTTCTTGGATGGATTTCATGCTTTCAGACAGAAGCCACCTAGTCAAAGGCTGGGGAAGGCCACCACCTGCCAGTGGTGGGCCGGCGGCCAGGCGTCCACCACATCCACCTCGGGGCCTCGGCTTTCCTACTACACTGCCTTGGCAGGGCCGGCCGCTCTCTCCCTCTGCACGGAGCTCTGATGGGTTTTCCATCCCTTCTTCATCTCTTCATGAAATCTGGTGGGCTTCTTCACTCCAACAGGTATCACTCTTTACAAAGCACTCAATGATGCCTCCAGGAGACCCTTCCTCAGGGTCTGGCTTCCTCAGCTTTTTTAGCCTCAGATCCCCTCTGGAGGGTCAGCCTGCAGAAGCCAAGAGACCTTCCCCAAATCATGTTTTAAAATGTGCAAAGCAAGATAGATTGATTACAAAGGAAAATAATTTTATTGAATTATTATTCAATTATTATTAAGATGATTAAAAATTTAGAATTAAAATATATAAACTTCACATATAACATTATTAAAATATGAGTAAACATACAGAACTTAATATATAACAATTATAACAATAATATAGTACAAGTCATGCAATATTATATATAAATATATAAAATAAGTACATATATAAGATATATATAAACTCATATATATATATATATATATATATAAATAGAGAGAGAGAGAGAGAGAGAGAGAGAGAGAGAGAGAGAGAGAATGAGAGTAGAATTCAGGTAAAGAATATCTATGAATTTATGGGGCTTTCCTCTCTTCCAAGAACTTAGAGTTTGTTTGGATAACATAATCATTTGAGGAATTCAAAGAAAGGGGATGACTACTTTCAGGATAGAATGGTCAGGGAAGGCTTTATAACAATAATGATAGCAATAATTCTAATGATTATAGTGATTATGTAATATATAACATAATCTATTTTAATTATTTTTAATAGTCATTAATTATGTAGTTACTTATCCTCTGTCTGTCTCAGTTTCCTCATCTGCAAAAGGTGAATAATAATAGCACTTTCTGGCAATGGACCTGGAGTCAGGAAGACTTGAGTTCAAATTTGACCTCAGATTAGTAAATACTAGCTGAATGAACTTGGGCAAGTCACGTAATTTCTCTCTGCCTCAGTTTCCTCATCTACAAGACAAGGCTAATAACACCTACTTCTCAATGTTAACATAAGGATAAAATGAGATAATATTTAGAAACACTAAAGTATCGTATAAATACTGGCTATTATTTCTGTTGTGTTTACTCATTTGCAGTTATGTCTGATTCTTGTTGTCCCATTTCGGGTCTTCTTGGTAAAGACACTGGAGCAGTTTGCCATTTTCTTCTCCACCTCATTTTATAGATGAGGAAACTGAGGCAAATAGAGTGAAGTGACTTGCCCAGGGTCACATAAGCTACTAAGAGTCTGAGGCCAGATTTAAATTCAAGTCTTCTTGACTCTAGGCCTAGTGTTCTATCCAAAGTCGTCCTTTTGCTATTGTCATTATGCTGAAGTTCAAAAGATGCAGAGCCACCGGGCCAGCTGGCGCCCTGACTGCAGCCCCTCTCTCTGAACCCACAACCCAAGGCCTACTGGGTGAAGGGAGAAGCAAACTCAGAGTGGAGCTGGAGGGGCTGGGGGACCCTGCAGCTGAAACTCAACCACCCAGTCAGAACTGAAATGTTCTTGGAAGAAGGAACTTGTTTCTCTTCTCTGAGCAAAGCTGGGCTCCTGAGCCCCAGCAGAAGCAAAGGGTGATGAGGCAGAGATGGACAGCCAGGCACTTCATCCTTGCATTCTCCAGGAAAGTTGACATTTGATCTAATGGTTGCAAAGTACCAAACCATACTTTCATTGGATTCTCTTCCAAGTCAATGAAAAGTAGTCCCTTGAGGGCAGGGCACCACTTCTTTAGAGAGCGTAGTATTATCATCCTTACAAGATGACAAAATGGAGGCTCATCCATGGCCATCCAATTCTTAAGTATCCATGGCAGGATTCAAACCCAGGTCTCTCTTGGCTCTATATCTATTACATATCTCATGAAGCAAAAAGCATTGGAAGTGGGAGCCAAAGAATGGGAAGAGTGGAAAGGACCTTGCGGGTGGCCGATGAGGCAAGACAGAGAGCCTCTCCATCCCCATTAATATTTTAAATTTATTTTTATCCCATTAAATATTTCTCAATTATATTTAAAAGTTTTTTTTTAGTAATCAGGAAAGCAATTCTTAGTTCCAAATTCATCCCTATTATTTGAATTTATTTTGCATCTGCTTTATTTCCCATAGTTTAAAAATGAATCTAAGCCTTTGGGTCAGGAATTGTTTGATTGAGTTTTTGGGACTTCTGTACCTCACCTGGTACCTGCCAATCAGTCAACCAAGAAGTTTTGTGTCCAGTGCCTACTTGGTACAAGCCCTGAGGATACCAACATGAATGAGGCCTTCTCTACCCTCAGGAAGCTGACATCAAATCCCACCTAGAATGCACATAAGGCTAGGCTCACCTTTTTATTTGACTTGGAGGGCAGGGTTTCTATTGATATGACTCAAGACTTGGGTTAGGTTGGGTAGGTAGCGTGGTGCCAGACTTTGAAAGGAAGGAAATCTCAGATAGAGGAATGGGAGCTTGCTCCTCTAGACCATGAGAAGTCATTAGGGTTCCTTTGTAGTGAAGGACTAAGGGAAGACTGACCATCCTAGTGGCAAACCAGTGAGGTGGTTAGGGTGGGGGGCTGGGAAATGGGGGCGTCTGAAGCAGCTCTAGCAGCCAGGCAGGGGCAAATGATTGGCAGTGACTTGGAGAAGGGCCAGTTAGAGAGTGCTGCTGGTTATTACTGGTAAACTTTCAGGACACCCAGAATAGTTTCCTTTCTGTGGCTCCTCTCCAGTCAGGGTTATTTGTCTCTTAAAAGGAACGTTCCGGCCTGAACCTCTGTCTGGAGTTCCTAATAAGGCTCCAAGAGAGGAGCAGTTTGTTGGTGAGAGAATGCCCCGATGGCAGATCTGCCATTGGAGACGGGTGCCTTTTTGTCAGAGATGTTCCTTTCCAAGCTGGGCTTGCTCAGCCTGGGTACTGTCTACATTAATGAGTGTTTGGGGATGAGATCTGCAATCTCCCTGAATAGACCAGGTGCCAGGAACTTTGGGAGATGCTAAAGCTGCAAGTAGCCTTGGCCCTCAGGAAGCTTACATTCATCTGGGGAACCCAACACTAGCCCTGGTAAATAAATGTGAAGTATATCTATAAATGTTTATATGCAAGGATGTACACATACCCATACGTAAAATAATCTCTGGAGGATGGCACTGACGGCACAGGATCTAGAAAGGGTTCCAGGAGGAACCTGGAATAAGGCTGAAGCTAACTTGAGGCAGAATTGAGGAGGGGTAGGCACTCTGGGAAAAGTGCCAGCCTAGGGAAAGAGACAGGGAGCTAGGAGGATCCTCCAAAAGTCAAATTCATTGGAATGTGTAGAATGTGAAGCAAACTGGAAGGGTGGGCTGGAGCCCAATAGGATAGTTGATTCTGGAAGCATCAGGGAGCCCCTGGAGTCTCTTGAGCAGAACTGTGCTTTAGCAATTATCACAATTCAAGATATTTGGGATCATACAGTCATAATCCTTAAATAATATGGTTTGATGGGGGGGGGGTGAGATTAGATCCAAGTAGGTTGGATCAGCCTTGCAAGTAAGGACCCTCTCAATGAGGTGCTCAGAATGGCGCCTTGGTTGTCACATTGGGATTTCTTGGAGAAGCTAGTATGTTTATTTTAAAGGGAAATAAATTGTAAACTGGATTAAGGAACTTGGTAATTATTTGCAAGTTGGGCTTCTGCAGATGTGGGCCTTCCTTCTAGGCTCTGACCAAGTTAATTGATTTTGACACATTCAAAGGAAGGGGCAGGCAAAATTGATTAGATAATTACAGAGAAAGACCAAACAGCCCAGTGCCCTTTTGCGTGAGTTATGAAGAAAATCCAAGAGCAAGCCAAGAACAAGGTGGTTTCTCTTTGGGCCTATTCATTCTCTCTAATCTCCCCAACAAGAGGAAAAATGGAAATAGGTTACCAACTTCTGCCTACAGAAGTTGAACCTTACCCCTCCTCAGATTTAAGTTGGTCACCATGAGAAGGAGAAGCCAACTTTGACAAAATATGTACGAACTTTTTTCTTTGAATATGAGTTTTGGTCAATTTGACTCAAAATTATTATCATTATTAATGTAAAAAATAGATAGGGTACGGCTAGGTGGCACACTGGTCCTGGAGTCAGGAGTACTAGGGTTCAAATCCAGTCTCAGACACTTAATAATTACCTAGCTGTGTGGCTTTGGGCAAGCCACTTAACCCCATTTGCCTTGCAAAAACCTAAAAAAAAAATAGACAGTATGTTCTTATGGAAAGAGGACTGGGCTTACAGTTAGGAAGCTGAGGGTTCAAAACCTACTAATAATACTGGATAAGAATCATCTGGTTCCCTCCAGCAACTCCCTCAGGCTTAGAGATAAAATCACAGACAATAGAATCAAGGGGCTGGGGTGGTCAGTACTGGTGAAATAGTTTCTGAGTGATCACACTGCTTACTGGACAAAGAAATGAATAGATTTCTTTTTTTGTATATGATGACTGAAATTGTAGGAATTCCAGATATTTGAATCTTATCATCTCTCATACTTTGGGGGACTGAATTCTCTAAAATCACATAGTTAAAGGCAGGTGACTCCAGCTACTCAGATAGGGCTAAATTTTGTAGAGCAACCTGAGATTTTTTTGGTAAGCTATAGATTTACTTTACAATATTTGAGCATATTGGGGCTCCTCTTCAGTTAAAAGACTATGATCTGATCATGCCACCATCTTGCTCAAGAAACTTGAATGGCTCCCTGTGCCTCTAAGAGCAGTTATGCTGCCTTCAGTCGCTCCTTCCATGCTGATTATTGATAAGCACATTGCAATTATTTAGTTGAAAGACAGATGATCATCTCTGAGTTAGCAGCCTGGGCCATGAGACTGAAAAATGACAGTATCTATTTTGGGGTGATTATGTAGGAAGGCTATTTATCCCCATCTCTAGAAATAGTAGTGGAAAATAAAATAGCCTTATTCTGGTTACCTTTTCAGAAAAAGTTTTGCAGCTATCAACATATTATATTAAGGTTGAATACAACTAAACAAATATTTATTAAAGCACCACTGTTTGTGACCGGCAGCTATGGTGTAGCAGTCAGCCAACCTCGGAGCCCCATGGGTTCTGCTTCTTCTAGTTCTCTTCTGATATCTTCTCATTCCTTTCAGAAAAGGAATTCCCAAGATCCCAGAAAGGAGAGTGGCCTTCCAGTCTCTGCTTGAGGACCTCTCATGGAGTGGAGCCCATTCCCCTTCAGGCAGTCCATTTATGTATTTCTTAGAAACAAGGATTTCTTTTTCTTTTCTTTTCTTTTCCTCGGATGTTGGACCAAAAGTTGTCTCATTTTAGCTTCTACCCACTGCTACTGACTGTCCAGTTTGGGCAGAATGGCTTGGCCACATTGCCCCTTCCTACTTGAAGATGCATCTTATATTGAGGATGCTTCCCTTCAGTTTTCCTCCCTCTGGCATAAACATCTTTCATTCCAACTGACCCTTGTAATTAATGATCTCAAGGCCTTTCTACATTCTGGGATTTTCCTGGACACTTTCTGAATGTCAATATCCTTCTTAGAACTTGACCCTTAGAACTGAACACAAAACTACAGGAAGGGTCTGAATAGCCAAGAGTACAGTGGGTCTATCTAGTTTCATGGCCTAGATACCACATCATGTTAGTGCTAGGGGCTCATTGGGTCTCCAGGTCCCATGCCTTATATGATACTTGCAAATCACTTAGATCTCCAGATCTTTTTTGGCTCTTCATGCTTTGGGAAATCATTTTAGACAATGGATATTTTAAATGTGGGACCTTGGAAATCACTTGGGGGCAGTCTACATACTTGTCTGGGGAGAAAATGAAGTAAAAATAATGAAGCCAATGTCATATCTCCATTAGTATTAGAGTCATAGGATCATGACTTTTTTTCCTTTCCCTTTCCCATCATCCTCTGTCATAAAATAAAAATTAGAGATGGTCTGTAAGTCTATCTCAGACCTCCACAGTTCTCCTTTCCAGAGCTCCCTCTCTTTCCTTTGACACATACATTTTCATCACTTAAAGAGGGAAAATAAATTTCTTCAGGCAAAAGAAGACTCTACAAAGTTTTATTGGGAAACAAGAGAGACAAGCCTTGAAAACAGGAGCTCAAGAGCTTGACTTGGGCTTAACATGTGGAGAAACTACAAATTTAAAAAAAATTAATAACATTTCCAATCCCAGTTGTCACAGAAATAGTCATGCATGGCCTATTTTTTTTTAAATTTTTTTTTGTGGCAATCCTGTGTTGTTTTTTCCTGATTTCAGAGATAAACTTAAAAGGAGAAATTGTGATAAACACACACATGCACAAGCATGCCCACACCCCTCCACACCCATACTTATCCCAAACCCCCTCTTTGGCCATCCCCCAGCAGGCTGCACACAGTCTGGCCTGTTGGTCCCCCGATTACACAGAAAATTGACTGTGGGAACCTTGGCCGGAGACGTGCAATGTTGTTTACATTTTTTGTGCCCAAACATTATGAAGGGAAACCGTCAAACAAGATGACTAAGTACCACATATGAAAAATTAATAGGAACATTTTGATGATGTGATATTTTATTTGAAAACATATAAATGAAAAGGGTGCTGTCTAAGTATTTTTGACCTCTTTTAAAGTCCTTCCTTTCCTCCCCCAATCCAGGTCATTTGCAATAACCCTTCAACATCTTGGATCAAAAAGTTCCTTCTTTCTTGACTTTCTTTTTCTCCTTCCCTCCTCACCATAGAAATTGCCTTTCAGGGGAAAAAGGAGTACTTGGGGAAAGCACTGGGCAATTGGATCATGTAGAACTGGAAGGGAGCTCAGAGGGCATCCAACCTACCTACCCCCTCCCCAGTATACAATAGGGAAAATGGGACCCCATGAGCAGTGACTTTTCCAAAGTGATGTGGATGTTCCAGAACAAGGTGACTCCCTTCACTCTTCAGATATTTGAAGACAGTTGGTCATCATGAGTGCTCCAGGCTCTACATGCCCAGTTCCTTCAACTGACCATCTTTTGCCACGTGCTCAAGGCTCTTCTCTGGACATCTTCTGAATTTTTCATCCTTTTCCTAAAGCCTCATCCCCAGAACTTGGTCTGATATTCAAGCCTTATTTCAATGACAGTCACAGTGGGAACATCACCTTCCTGTTCCTGGAAGCTCTACCTCTCTTAATAAAAGCTAATAATTAAAAACAAATGAGGTAGGAAGGGAGTCTCAACACTCTGCTAACTCCTATTGAGTTTTCCATCCATTAAAATCTCAACAGTTTCATTAGAGCACTATTGAATAGAGTCTCTCTGTTTCTCCTCATCTTATATTTGGGGAGATTTTTTAAAACCAGCTGCAAGAATTTACATTCATCCCTATTAAATTTCATTTTATTAGATTCTTCCCAAAATTCTTATCTGGACTGATCAATTTTAATCTCAACTCTGTTACTTTGGTGTTAGGTCTTGCTCTCAACTTCAATAAATGTATACTTTCTATGATTTTTCCAATCATTGACAAAAAGTTTCAGTGTACCCAGCACAGATCCTTGGAGCATTCATTAGAGATCTACTGATATGTTGATATTGAGTCAATGATACCTTTTGAATCTGTCCATTCAACAAGTACTGGATTCAATCTATTTATATCATTGTCTAATCCACTGTTTTTCATCTTCACAAAAATTATTGTAGGTCATCAAAAGTTTGATAAAATCTAGGTAAATTAAAATTTTAAAAAATCTAGGTTAATCGTATTTACCACATTTACCTCATGCACCAGTATAGTAATTCTGTCAACAAAGGAAATGAGGTTAGTGTGCAATGACCATTTTAAAAATTCCATTTGAATTTGTTATCTCTTCTACTTCCTCCCCAGTTGGGAAAAAAAGAAGAAGAAAGCAGTTGTAACAAATAAACATAGTCAAGCAAAACAAATTCCTATATTACTCATGCCCATAAATGTGTGTCTTACTTTGCATCCTGAGTCCATTTCCTCTCTATCAGGAAATGGACAGTATTCATCCTGTGTTCTCTAGAATTATGATTGATCACCCACTGCATTGATTAAAATTCTTAAGTTTTTCTTTTCTTTTTTTTGATTCTTAAAGTCTTTCAAAATTGTTTTTACAAAGTTAATGTTATAATAAAAATTTGTTTTTCTGGTTCTTTTCATTTTCACTGTAAATCAGTTCATTGTAGTCTTCTCAGATTTCTCTAAAACTCAATTCTTATAACACAATAGTTTCCCATAATATTTATTTACTGGAACTTATATGGTTATTGCCCAATGGATGGGTACACCTTGAGTTTCCAGTAGTTTTGCTATCATATAAAGAGATGTTAATATTTTGTGGGGACATCTTTCCCGAGTCAATGTATCAGTTCACCATTCACCAGCAACAAAAGAGAGTTGCCCATTTCCCCACAGCCCTACCAATATTTGATTTTTTCCTTTTTTTTTGGGGGGGGTCAACTTTGCCAGACCTGATGGGTGTGAAACAGAATCTTAGAATTGTTTTAATTTATATTTCTTTAATTATCAGTATTTTTTTCTATCTATTAATGAGCTTTTTCACATTAGGTATACATGTCTTGGATTTCTTTCTCTGGTTAGTCAAATCCCTTGATCATTTATCATTGGAAATTGGATCTTGTTCTTAAAATTTGTCAGTTTCTTATGTATATTGAAAAGATGAATTTTAGGGGCAGCTAGGTGGCACAGTGGATAGAACACCAGCCCTGGAGTCAGGAGGACCCGAGTTCAAATGTGACCTCTGGCACTTAATAATGACCTAGCTGTGTGGTCTTGGGCAAGCCACTTAACCCCATTGCCTTGCAAAAACTTAAAAAAAAAAAAGAAGAAAATGTGAATCTTATCAGAGAAACTTATTGCCTAGTCCACCCCTAAGTCTACTTCTGATCATAGATACATATTGAATTTGTGCAAAATTTACTATTTTATGTATTTTGTCAGTCCTTTCCTCCTACTTTTCTTCTCTTTTCTTCCTACTCCTGCTTTACATAGAAGACGGGAGACAGAACAGGAATGGATTTAGCGCTTGTGCTCCAGACATGATCCAAGTAGCCGCTACTCCCCTATTTCTCTTCTCTTCTTCTTGGCCAGATCCAATCACGAGTTTCATTCCAGTCTTTCCTTTTCAACTCTTCTTCATGATGACTTCTCTGAACTCAGATTTACTTCTGCTAGTAATCATTCTCTTGTATCTACTATTTCTTTATTCCCCCTTTTCTTCTCCCATCTGCTTCCCATTTTCCTGGTTATTTAAAGTATTTCTACACCAAACTCTTGAGTGTGTTTGTCCCACCCTTTCTTTGACCAGTTCAGATGAAAGTGAGGTTCAAATACGTTCAGCTTCCCCAACACTCCTCCATTTGTATAGACTTATAAATATGACACTACCCAATTACATGAAACAATTTCCTCTACTCCTATTCTTTGCTATTTCTTTCCTAGGTTATCTTTCCCTTTCCTTTTTTGTTCTTTTTTAAGATCATCAGAACATAATAAAAATCATTCCTACATCCTTTGTCTTATTTGACTCCTGATGACATCATGGTTCCTAGGAGATGACTGTTTCACCTTCATCTATACAAAGCCTTTTTCCAATTGTTCACTTGTATTTATGTTTCTTTTTACCCTTGTGTTTGTATTTTAAAATTTCTATTCTACTCCAGTATTTTTAATCATATTATGCCTGGAATGTCCTCTTTCTTTTTATTAAAAGCCAATTTTCCTTCTATAGGCTTATACTCAATTTTGTTTGGCAAATCTTAGGGAGTCATCCAGTATAACAAAGATTTTTAAAGTAAAAATACAAAGAGCAAGAATAGAAAAAATAGGAAAACTGATTATTTCATCAAAAAAATCTGAAAATCATCATAGTCTTCTATAGCCTCATACCACTCCTTTGGTGCCAAGTTTGCTCTTTGCAATTTCACAATATCCTTTTTCTTTTAATTATAAAAATAATTTTTATTGATTACTTTAAATTATGCCCAATTTCCTCCACCCCCAGTAGTTCTCCTGAATATTTTAAAGAAAAGTAAAGAGACAGGATTTTAAAAATTAGCAAAATTGATCACATACTAAAACAATTCTGAAAATAAATTCAGTATTCTATACTCTGCAAAAGAGATGTGTGTCTTCTTATATCTTGCTTTGTAATTTTCACTTTTGATTGTTTTGCAGTTTTCATATACATTTGTGTATTTACTATTGTATGTTATTTTCTTTTCTCTATTGACTTCACTATGCATCAGACAATGCATCGTCCTCTTTATTCATCACATTTGTTGTTTCTTGTAGCATAGTAATATTTCATTATTTTCATGTACCGCAATTAGTTTAGCTATTCCCTAATAGATGGGCACTTATTTTGTTTGTAGGTCTTTGCTAACACTAACAATGCTACCATAAATATTTTGGTATACATAGAGATTGGTTTTTTAAAATTATTATTATTATTATAGTCAATTAGTACTTCGGGTATGAAGCCTACTAATGAATCTCTGGGTCAGAAAGTATGAATATTGTAATTACTTGATTTACATAATTTCAAATTCGTTTCTGAAAATAGATGCACATAGCCCCACCAATAATGCATCACAGTGCTTATTTTCCCACATTCACTATTCCCTTCTAAGATTATCTTTGTCAATTTTCTGGGTGTGAGGGGAAGCTACTTCAAGATTGTTTTGATTTATATTTCTCTTAGCAGTGTTTGGGGGAATTCTTTCATATGAATTAATTACTTGAAATTATTTTTAAGGACAAATTGTTCATATCCTTTCAATACTTTTCTATTAGGGTATGATTTCTAGTTTTATATAAATCTAATAATTTTCTATGTCATGGATATAAAAAATAACTAAAAATAATTGATGCAAAGCTATCCCCCCATTGGACCATGTCTTATCCTAGATGAATTAATTTTGTTTGTGCAGAAACTTTTCCATTTCATGTAATCAAAATAATCTATTTCATCTTTACAATTGCCTCTATCCCTTTTTGGCTAAAATTAAGTCTCCTCCAAATGGTTGCAAGAGATATATCATCTGCTTCTATTCTTTGTAATATGATTATTAGTATTCAAATTTATAGCGATTTTGAAATTATTATGGGACATTGTATCATTCTAAGTCTAATTTTTGTCAGATAGCTTTCTACTTTGCCTTAAGTAATTCTTATCAACTTTAGGATTGTTTTCTAAGCAATTTATATTTTTGCCTTTATTGAATACTGATTCTTTGTGTTCCATTACTTATGATGGTCCTCTACATAAGTCTATTATAACTGGAAAAGTTCTCTCTTTTTAAAGCAATATCAAATGGTTTTGGCGACTAAGGATTAATAATATAGTTTAAGGTCTGAAAGTGCCATTCCATCTCCATACCTATCTTTTTCATTATTTCAACCAACCAATCAATAAATGTTTGTTAAATATCTACTAAGTTCTAAATGCTAGAGTTAGGAATTATTTTCCTTTATATTCTAGATTTTCTCTTCATTCATATGAATTTTGCATTATGTTTTATAAAGTATTGCTTTGATAGTTTGGCTGGTAATAAATAAAACTGACAACTTTTGTAGTATTATAATTTTTTTAATATTGGCATGGCCAAGATATGAAGATTTAGTATTCTTAAAGTTATTTGTGTTCTTTATTTTTTAAGAAACATTTTGAAATTGAACCTATGATAGTATTATATTTAGTTTGATATTTGATTCATATATTTTATGTATTTAGCAGTTATTTGGAATGTGATTTCTCTGTATATTATTTCCTCTTGGATGTTTGATAATTTTAAAAATATAATAATAGGATTTTTTGTGGGATCATTTTGTAGCCTGCAACTTTACAGAAGTCATTGTTTTAATTAGTTTCTTTGCCAATTCCCTATGATTTCTAAATAATCTATGATATCAGAAGATAGGGAAATTTTATGTTCTCTTTGTATATCTTTATGCCTTTACTTGCTTTCTCTTGTCTTATTTCAATTTCTAGCATCTCTAGAACTACATCATTAAAGAATTGACATTTCTGTTTTACTCTAGTATTATGAAAGCTTCCACTGTATCTTCATCATGCTTGTATCACATTATAGATACATTTATAATATTAAAAATATTCCTCTTGTCTATACTTTGTAGGGTTTTAGCATAAATGAGCATTGTATTTTGTCAAAGTCTTTTTCTGAATCTGAATTATTGAGATAATCATATGTTTTGCAACCAAATCTTCAATTTTAAGTAATCATGTGCTTAAAGCCTCAAAATTTAGTTTTTGATCTGATTATTTTATATTGGTTATTTTCCTAATGTTGAACCATCTTTCTTCATCAACATGAATGATTGCTTGAATGAATTGCTATAATCTCTCAGGATTTTATTTTAAGATATTGAATCAATATTCCTTAATGATATTGGTCTATAGTTCTTCTTTGCATTAGCCTTCCTTGATTTAGTTATTAGCACTGTGTTATCTCTGTAAAGGACCTTTTAGGAAGTGCTTTATTTCTTTTTTTAAAAAAGATTTTATTTGAGTTTTGAGTTTTACGATTCCCCCCCCCCCAATTTTACCCCCCCCCCCCACACGGAAAGCAATCTGTCAGTCTTTATTTTGTTTCCATGTTGTACATTGATCCAAATTGAGTGTGATGAGAGAGAAATCACATCCTTAAGGAGGAAACATAAAGTATAAGAGATAACAAGATCAAACAATAAGATATCTGTTTTTTATTCTAAATCAAAGGGAATAGTCCTTGAAATTTGTCCAAACTCCATGGCTCTTTATCTGGATACAGATGGTCTTCTCCATTGCAGACAACCCAAAATTGTCCCTGATTGTTGCACTGATGGAGCAAGCAAGTCCATCAAGGTTGATCATCAGCCCATGTTGCTGTTAGGATGTACAGTGTTTTTCTGGTTCTGCGTATCTTGCTCAGCATCAGTTCATGCAAATCCCTCTAGGCTTCCCTGAATTCCCATCCCTCCTGGTTTCTAATAGAACAATAGTGTTCCATGACATACATATACCACAGTTTGCTAAGGCATTCCCCAAATGAAGGAGATTCACTCAGTTTCCAATTCTTTGCCATCACAAACAGGGCTGCTATAAATATTTTTGTTCAAGTGATGTTTTTACCCTTTTTTTCATCATCTCTTCAGTGTATAGACACAGTAGTGGTATTGCTGGATCAAAGGGTATGTACATTTTTGTTGCCCTTTGGGTGTAGTTCCAAATTTCTCTCCAGAAAGGCTAGATGAGTTCACAGCTCCACCAACAGTGTAATAGTGTCCCAGATTTTCCACAACCCTTCCAACAATGATCATTATCCTTTCTGGTCATATTGACATGTCTGAGCGGTGTGAGGTGGTACCTCAGAGAAGCTTTGATTTGCATTTCTCTAATAATTAATGATTTATCAATTTTTTCATATGGCTATGGATTGCTTTGACCTCCTCATCTGTAAATTACCTTTTGCATATCCTTTGACTATTTGTCAATTGGGGAATGGCTTTTTTAAAAAAAATATCACTCAGTTCTCTGTATATTTTAGAAATGAGTCCTTTGTCAGAATCATTAGTTGTAAAGATTGTTTCCCAATTTACTACATTTCTTTTGATCTTGGTTACAGTGATTTTATCTGTGCAAAAGCTTTTGAATTTAATGTAATAGAAATCATCTAGTTTGTTCTTGGTGATGTTCTTCATCTAGGAAGTGCTTTCTTTCTTGATATACTATAATAATTTGTGTAGTTTTGTTATTCATTTTATTTTATTTTTTGCGAGGCAATGGGGTTAGGTGACTTGCCCAAGGTCACACAGCTAAGTAATTATTGAGTGTCAGATCAGATTTGAACTCCAGTCCTCCTGACTCCAGTGCCAGTGTGCTATCTACTTCACCATCTAGCTGCCTGATAGTGTTTTTTATTGAATAAATATTTTATTTCTTTTCCAATTATATACAATAGTAGTTTCTATCTATCATTTTTTGCTAAGGTTTTGAATTTTACATATCCCCCCCCACAGGAGGTGCTCTAATAATTTTTACATTGTTTCCATTGATCAAAATGGAATGTATTGAGAGAAAAATCATTTCCTTGAGGAAAAAATAAAATATTAGAGATAGCAAAATTATGTAGTACATAAGACAACTTTTTTTTTTTTAAAAATTGAAGATAATAGTCTTTGGTCTTTGTTTAAATTCCACAGTTCTTTCTCTGGATACAGATGGTATTCTCCATCATAGATACCCTAAAATTGTTCCTGATTGTTGTACTGACGTAATGGGCAAGTCCATTAAGATTGATCATCACTCCCATATTGTTGTTAGGGTATACAATGTTTTACTGGTTCTGCTCATTTCACTCAGCATCAGTTCATGCCATGCAAGTCTTTCCAGGCTTCTCTGAATTCCCACCCCTCCTGATTTCTAATAGAACAATAGTGTTCCATGATGTACATATACCACAATTTGTTCAGCCATTCCCCAACTGATGGACATTCACTCAATTTCCAATTCTTTCCCACCACAAACAGGGCTGCTATGAATATTTTTGTACAAGTGGCGTTTTCACTCTTTTTTCATGATTTCTTCAGGGTACAGACCCAGTATAGGTATTGCTGGATCAAAGAGTGTGCACATTTTTATTGCCCTTTGGGCATAATTCTAAATTGCTCTCCTGAAAGGTTGTATCAGTTCACAACTACACTAACAATGTATGTATCCAGATTTCCCATATTCCTTCCTAGCTGCCTGATATTCATTGCTTTATTTTTTTAAAGTTTGATGGAATTCTCCTGTAAATTCATCAGGATCAGAATATTTTTTTCCCACTGGCAGTTCATTTAGAACCAGTTCTGTTTCCTTTTGTGAAATTTGGTTATTTAAGAACTCTAGATCATGCTCTATTAATTTGTGTATTTTATAGTTTTGAAGGTAATTTTCTATGCTATCAAAAGAAAGCTTTGTTAGTAAGTAATGCATAGTGAGATTGAATATTATTTTTATTCCTTGTGGTTTAGGTTTTCATTTTGTTCATTTAATGTTTTTATTGATATTTTTACTTTTTAATCTGATTGCCTAAAATTTTGTTAGTTTTCCTAGCTTTTTTTTAAAGAACCAGATTTTAGCCTTATTTATCATATCGTAGTCATTTTGCTCTAACATTAGTCTATTTCATCTCAAAAATTTAATATCTGCTCATTTGTGTGGTTGCAATTTTTTTCTTCAAATGTATTCAGTTCATTAATCCTTGACTTTTCTATTTTTATTATATGTTTGTAAGGATATCCTTTTCCTTCTGGGGACAGCATTAGTTGCATCCTAGAAATTTTGGTATGCTATTTCATCATCCATTGTCTTTGGCCTAATCCTTAGTTGCTTCTCTAATTTGTCCTTTGACCTATTTCTTATTGAGGGTTTTTTCATCAAGTCTCCATCTGGGTCTGGGCCTTTTGTTTTCAAGGACTTGTTGACTGGCATGTGGAATAAACCTTTAATTGGTTCACTTTGGACTCAAAGAATCTGAGTTAGAACAATGGTTGGAAGTTGCAAAAATGCCAGTTTTGCCATCAGAGGCATTAGCTTCCAAGTCCCCCTGAGTTTGCTGACTCAGGAGGCAATGCTTTCTTCCCTAGGGTAGGTCTTTAGGAGAAGGCTAGATGACCACTGGTAGATAAGTGGCAGTCAGGATTCTTGGTATTTCCATTTATTCTCTTCCTATTTATTTTCAATGTAATTATGTTTCTTTGTTCCTTTTCTATTAAAATGCAAGAGACTTGGGGATAGGGATCATTTCATTTATTATATTTGTAGCCCCATTCCATAGCACAGAGTAGGTGCTTATTCAATTCTTGCTGATTGATTGGTTCCTGAACCCTACAGAACTTCTAATCCAATCTAGAAATTTCTGGAGGCTAACAAAGCAGACTAATTTCCTTGGAAGAGACATAGAAGCATTCTGACTCTCCTCTCTCTCCCACCTATCAGAGTCCTTCATATTTCCAAGTTATCCCATGGAATGACTCAGGAAATCAAACAGCCAAAGTATCACCCCACCCCTCCTCACACACACACACAAAAGAACCACCTGTTAGAGCCTTCCAATGGGTCCACAAGAACAAATTGGTGCACTGTATCATTTTAATAGTCAAATCTAAAGATAGAAAGGACTAGTATGTCAAACAGGAAGATGTGCAGAGTGACAAATCATTTCTCTATAAATCTCACCTAAAGTTTGTACTCAACATCAAAACTATTTTAACATTTTCATCATTGTTTGTTTTGTGTTCTAGCTGCTACTTAGGGGAATAACACTCTATATTAAAATATGTTCTAAAGTCACAAGGTTTAGATTTAATTTGTAAGGTAAAATGTCTCTTTAAAAAGGAATGACCTAGACAACAAGGGAGGCATAGGGTGAAGGGGGGAGTGTGAGGATGGATGGACCAGGAAAGATGGTTGACATGTGAACCCTTTACCGTTCATAAAATTATTTGAGCAAAAGAGGAAATTGCTCCAGTTTAAGTTTACGGCACGTGAACACATCTCTGAAGTGTTGTTCTGTAAAACTTGTCAAGGGGAAAAAAGGGCAGAACTCCCTGTAGGAATCTGAGGCTTTGTATCCTGTAGTTTATTACAGTTGTCAGTTGAAGCGGTGAAGATTATGGCAGCAGATTTATGAATTTGGGGGGAAATTCTGGCATGGGGCCATCTCACTCTGTGGGCTCCGCTAGAAAATGCTTTGGAGGGTCCTGCAGGCTACCTAAGAGTAGCCCCCACTGAGGTAAGTGACCCTCCAAGTCTTCAGAAGAGCAACCTGGGGAGAAAGCCTGGTTATCACTGCCTCTCTGGGAGGCCAGCAGGGTTCCAGTGAATAGTGCTTTGCACAAGGAGAAATTCTTAATTTGTCTTTTTAGTTGAGGAGGGACTTCAAGACTCCACTCTTCTTTGAGTTCTCACTAATAGCCAAGTATCATGGAGAAGCCTCTTAAGTTTCACTTCTCATATCCAACAGTTATCATAATCCTTGTCTTAAGACCTGTCCTTGCCCAGTTTACTTCCCATTGATGATAGAGGTGGTCATCCAGGTTGCCCTCTACCATATCAGTTGAAAAGGTAAGGGATGAATTCTACTAGTTATCCTCTGGATATTGCTTAATGTATGGAGTGTATATATTATACAAAGGGGATTGGAAGGGTCATGGTAACATGGGGGCTATTGACAAAGGGAGTTTTTCTTTACCATCTTTGACTTTTGTGAAACAAACTAGCTTCATTACCATTATCATTCTTTCTTTCCCCAACACAAGTGTCTAACATTCTATCATAGATTTCTAGTTCTTCTCTCATGGGGTAACTTAACTATCGTATTTATTAAGATTGATGATGGACAAAATAACCTTTTGACATCCTCATCATTCTGAAAATTCTTTGACACCATATTCCCAAGATCCTAATTATCTGGGTCAAGCTTCTTGATGGGGCTCTATTAATCAACTGATATTTCCCTGAGAATTAATATAGCATCTTCTATAAGCCAAGAACTAGAGATTTCAAGTCAACAGTAAGACAGCTGCCTCCCCTCAAGGACCTTATACTCAATGTACACATATGTATGTGTTGGTGCAAATCCTGAGAGGCAACATTCCTGTGGGGTCAAGCTTTTGATAGATTATGATATAATGTGATCTCATATAATGTAATATCATGTAATATGACACGAGATCAGCACATTGTAAAATCATATATGACATAATAAAACAGCCTATAAGGCTTAATGAATTGAGTTGTCCTATCATCTGCCCTCATCCTGCCATGCTGCAGGGTCTGCTACTCTCTTTATTTTAAGCATCTCCAATTCTGCAGAATTGTGTGTTGTAACAAATTTGGTGATCTCATTGAGTGATGAGAGTAGTAGTTATCATGCTACTTGAAAATAGGTGGAGCCAATCAGGGAGTTTGGGCTTTCCTTCCCTTCAAGTACACTAAAATATTCCCCATCTACATTGTATTAGTTGAAGTTCTCTCAAAGTTCACCATGCTTTTCGACCTTGTGGGGCTTTCCATCTCCAGAGTCCCTTTTTCAAATGTAAATGCATGTACAATCAATTCTCTGGTATAAAGAAGGGGAAGGACTTTAGAGATGATGATGGAGTCTGGTTTTCTGGGCATCAGCAGGGTCTCTGGGAATATCTCCATCGATATATTGCCAAACACAGCCCCAGCTATCTCTACTTCTGCCACTTATGGGAGGACTCAGTCATGGAACCTGAAGCCAGGTTAACCTGGGTTTCAATTCTGACACTTCCTAAGTGACCGAGAAGTTATTTAAGGTGTTAATCAGCCAAGGTTATTGTGGAACTCAAAGGAGCTTCCACCAGCAAAGCAAACATTGTCTAAGTTTGGGCTGCTCTTGGTTATAATTGCTCTGTGTATATTTGTCTCTGGTAGCATCTGGGATATCTTGCCCATGAACTACCCTCAAGTTCAGTGACTACAGAGAGAACTTATAGCATCCCAACTCCACCAGCTTTGCTTTGGGCAAACCTATCCTTTCTCCTCCATTTGGTTTGTTTTGTTTTTTTTCCCCTAAAAGCCAAGGTAAGTAACTATGGTTTCCCATTGAGCCTAGAGAAAAGAAATGTCTTGGATTTGTGAATTACCAACAGGCCACTTTCACTTAACTCCAAGAATAGGAACTCGTATTGAAAATAAGCAGCAGGATCTGACTCTCCCCCTGTTTTGCTCCCCACACTGACCTTATCACCTTCCATCTCCCTGATGGTGGGTTCTAGGACACCCTCGTGGCTCTTTGTGGTTTGAGAGACTTCTAGCTCCCAGGCTCCTCTCTGCAAGGGATGCTACCTCCCTGTTCAGCACCTGGGTGGTCAAGGGTGTGTAGGGAGCTGGGAGAGTTAGGATGGACCAATCTGGGCGTGTATGTGGATGGCCTCTCCTGGCCATAAGAATGTACCCTGGAAGGACCCCATTTACTCAGACACATGCAGTAGGTGGCACTGTTCCCTTCTTTGGAAAAGCCAAGGTCAGAAGCTTCCTATATAGTATACAAGTTGCTTGGAATGACCCAGCCTAGTCATTCTGAAAATCTTTCTTTTCTGTGCACACCCTTTGGGAAAATGAGTGAGACAAAAAAAAAATGTGTCAACATAATGGACAAAACCTGGTCTAGCTGTTATATTTGAGCCCTCAATAAATGAATAAATGAATGAATGAATGAATGAATGAGGTACTTTTATTACTATGTGCCAAAAAATGAGGGTACAACAAACAGATCAAAGACAGTTCCTGCCAACTTACACATTCTAATAAGGGAAAACAATACATATAGGAGAGTCAGGTCAGACTTTGGTGTAGATTGCCCCAGAGATGGGGAGGTAGATTGACTCTTTTTGGAAAAAATGGCAGCTCTGAATGAACCAATCTCAGAGAATACCAATGGCCTTCTCTCAGAGTCACATTGATGAAAATCAAATACTAGACTTTAGCCAAGAGCCTTTTTTTTTTTAGGTTTTTGTTTTGCAAGGCAATGGGCTTAAGTGGCTCGCCCAAGGCTACACAGCTAGGTAAATATTAAGTGTCTGAGGCCAGATTTGAACTCAGGGACTCCTGACTCCAGGGCTGGTGCTTTATCCACTGCGCCATCTCGCCTCCCCCAAGAGACTTCTTTTAAGAAGGAAAAGACGTCCCTACTCATATAGGTGAACAGCATGCATCTCATTCATGTTACTCATGGCCAAAATGACGCCAATCCCCTTAAAAAGAGTCTGAATGGTCTCTTCAGGCATCATCCTGGAAAAGGGGTTTTTTGTTGTTTTTGTTGTTGCTGGCTAATAATGTTGCTGCTTTTGCCAGGGGAATTTGAGAAGCAATGAGTGAAAGTAGAAACTTTGCTAAAAATCCAACTTTCATCAACTCTGGATCAGTTTATAAGATCATAAACCTTGATCTGAAAGGGACATTAGAGACCAACTAGTCTGACCTTCTCATTTTAGTAATCAACTTCCACTATTTAACACCTACAAAATGCCAGATATTGAATTTGTCACTGAGGAATACAGAACAAAAATGAAATAGGCCTTACCCTAAGTTTACATTTTATAGATGAGGAAGTTGAAACCTAGATTAGTTAAATGACTTGTCCAAAGACACTGAAGGAATAGCAGTTTTGACAGAACTATCATTCATAGCCAGTCAGTGTCTGCATTCTTTGCATTGTACTATGAAGAATTTGGAAGCTCATCTTTGTCTTTCTAAACTATAGAAGTGAAGAATTGAAGATACACCCGAGATTGCTTACTACATTTTCTCCATTTCTCAGAGCATGGGTGGTTGCACACAATTACACAGAAATAATCTCACCTATGCATTCCCAAGAAGATATATTTCCAGGTATCTTGTTATTTTACTCTTCAGTTTTACCAAAACAGCATTTTGGGGGTATTTGAGAAGTAGGGTGGGGATATAAACCTCCCAACCACAAGAGCCCTTCAACCAAACTTTTGAAATCTTTCAAGGATTTCTTGTTCTGCAGTGAAATTGTATCACGATTCTTTTTTTTCCTTCATTAAGGCAAAGAGTTTTCTGCTGAGGTCATAAAACCCTTATAGTTTCCTCTCCATCATCTTTAAAGCCTTGTAAACACCTTCCCCAGTGAGCCCGAGTGATCTCTTGCACTCTACAGTAGTGCTTTCTTTATGAGAATAGATGGGTAAGAATGAGTCAAATGTAATTCCAACCAAGCAAGACTGGCCCTACCGGGACAGGAAATAGGAACCTCATTGGCCTCCTTTAAAACACTCAATTTGAAAATGAATGTCTTTCTTCTGTCCCTTGCGAAACACATATTTTTATATACTTAGTTCTACAGTGACTTCTATCTTGGAGTTGATTCTAGAGGTTGGAGGATTATAGGAAAATGAACCGGAAGGACCTTAGGATCAATAAAGCAACTCTAGTCTCATTGTTCTTTTCCCTGGTCAGAGAACATTCAGAGTATTAAATTCAGTTCTGAACACCCAACTTGAGGAAGGATACTGATATTCTAAAGATAGTTCAGAGAAAGGCATCCAGAATGGAGACAGACTGCAAGATTACGCCCTGTGAAGAGGAATCACAAGAACTTGCACCATTGGTTAGATTCAGAGAGGTAACGATTCTCAAGTATTTGAAGACCTATCACTCAAAAGCTAGTCTAGAAGTTTTCTATTTGGTCTGAGAAGGTAGAATTAAGACCTGGCGACAGAAGGCGCCAAAATACAAACTCAGGTTTCATGTCAGCAAGAATTCATTATAAATCTCTCCATAAATGGGATGGCTGGCTACCTCAGGACAAATTGGGGTCTTCACAGAAGAGACTGGGTTATGAGAGGGAATCTTTGAAGGGTCTAACTTAGGTGGTCTCTGACTTCCTTCCAAATCCAAGACTTTGCAAATAAGTAGAGTCACTATTTGATCCCCAGTTTTCTGATTTCAAATATAATTCTCCATTTAGGTCACCTTACCTCTCCTGAGTTCACCATTGCCAAAAGATTATCCATCAAGGCACTTCATAGAGAAAAATGGCTTTTCATATTTATAACTCAAGCTGTCAATCTGACCATTTTTGTTTTAATATTTAAATGAAGCCAAGATATTTAAGGAAAAAGGAAATGAACTACATATAGCTTAATATACCCTGCCAACGTAAGAATATACAAGAGGCATTGTTCTCTTCCTCCCAAAGCTGTGTCTGTCCCATGAAATGAATCATAGTGTTTGAGACCTGGAAAGGACCTTAGAGAGGTTAGAGCCCAACCACTTTATTTTATAGTTGAGTAAAACCAAGGCATAGAAGTGGAAAGTGATCTTTGCTCAAGGTTGAATATGAATTTAATGGCAGAGGGGAGACTAGATTCAGGTCTGCCTCAACTCTGACAGTCATGGCCTTTCCATTAACCCTTGCTGATGGTCTCATCATGGCTTACTTAATTTTTTCCTTCTTGTGAATTTTATCTATTCCCTATTCCTCTGTGCTTGCAGAAACCATCCCACTTTTTCTTCCTTTCAAGGGAAATGATGGAAGTGACCAGAGAGGCAATAGGATAGTAGCTAGATCCTCTGAGTTTTAAAAGTGAAAAAAAAAAAGTGCAACTGGTTAGTTTTATTTCAGAAAGAATTCCACAAAAATACTGCCAGGTGGTTAATGCCAGAGGATTTCTGGTTCTATAGATCAGTTTCCCTAAAGATGGGACTACTTCTAGATAATAGAAAGCAGAGGGTTTTAGAATGAGTGCTCACCTGCCAAGTGGAAGCCCTGGGTTCTGGCCTTCACTCAGCTCCCTGAAAGCTATGGGACTTAAACTAAGAACAGTGGGAGAGAATTACAAAGAGGCAGATTTGGACTCGAAAGCTCCCTAATACTTTAGATCTATTCAAAATTAGAATAGGCAGCCTGGGGAAAGATCAGAAGTGAATATCCCTCATTAGACATGTTTGGCAAAATATGGGTGACAACTTGTTTGAGTATATTGTAGAAGGAATCCTTTTTTTTTGTTTGCTTTTTGCAAGGCAATGGGGTTAAGTGACTTGCCCAAGATCACACAGCTAGGTAATTATTAAGCATCTGAGGTCAAATTTGAACTCAGGTCCTCCTGACTTCACTCTATCCATTGTACCACCTAGCTTCCCCAAAGTAATCCTTTTCCAGGTAGGATCTGGATTAAATAGTTACTGAAACTCCTCCCAACTCAGAAATTCTGTGCTTCTGTGACTTGGGACAATTCATTCATTGCCCCTGAACCCATTTCCTCACTTGCAAAGGAAGCAGTGATGAATTTTGAGCTATCTACTTCCAGTTTGTTTTGGGATAAAGTGAGATAATATAAATGAAAGCATTTAGTAAACTGTGATACTAGAAAAAAGTAGGGTATTACTATTGCTATATCATCAAGTAGTGTTCATTAGTAGAAACACATGCTAGAATTTAAGATGATTTGAACATCTGATATGGATTTTCTACTTAATTCATTCAAAAAGAACTTGTTCCTTGGAATCCAACATTTTATTCCTCAATTTCCTTTGACCAATTTGCTTAATTGAAAATGAGTACCAAAAAGAAAAGAAAAGTGCAGAAAACACTTTATGGCTGATATGTCTTTCATGTCTAAGGCATTAAGAATAGTATGGTGCAGTATGCATTAAAAGGAAGATTTTCATGTGACAACCTTGGGCGATAATTAAGGAATGGGGGATATGTATTGTTTTTACTCTTCCTACACACCTCTAAAAATCTGTCAGTTTATCTCTTCTTTAAATTTTGTATCAGGAAGAGGACAAGAGAATTGGGGATGTGGCCAACATTTTTCTTACTATTATTTCTTTTTTTAGTGACTCTGGTCATCTTCAGAAAGGAAATTATTAAAAATACAGTTCAGTTTGAGTGAGATTTGGCTATTACCTGTAGCTTTCCATTTATTCTTCCTAGCCTTTCATTTCCTAACCACAGCTAATTGAGTGTACTTTGATTAGATTAGAAATTAGATTTCTAATTGTTTTATTTATTTTAAACTTAATAGCCATCAATGAAAGCTGTTAGATGGCCAAAAACATTAAAAATATCAAGAAACCATAAAGTCTATAGTTCTCTTCTTCCTTCTTTTCTATTACTTTCATCTTTCAAGGACATACCATATTATACCATATTTTAATATCATTTAGAGATATGACACCATGATATTAGATATCAAAGTTTAATCAGAAACAAATTTATGAAGTGATTCCATCTCCCCTCCCCTCTTATCCCATTCAGAATTGTTTCAAAGAAAGAATAACATACACACTTAATTGAATATAGATCTCTATCTTAAAAAAGACAACCACAAAGAAGAAGAAGGGAGAATTGATAAAAGGGGAAGGAGGGGAAACAGTGATCAGCAGTAAAAGACTTGTGAGGAGGGAAGATAAGAGAGAGAAGGATAAGCAAGGGAAAATAGGATGGACAGAAATACAAACATAACTGAAATTCTATTCTCATTCAATTATCATACTATGCTTAACTTTTTCTAAAATTCTATTTATCTCTTTAACTTATATGGTTATATTTATCCAGTTTTGAGATGCGAAAATTAAGGTCCTCCACTAGAATAATTTTAGTGTATATTTCCTCCTGTAATTCATTTTACTTTCTCTTTAAGAAATTAGATCCTCTACCATTTGTGACATATAGGTTTATCACTGATAATGCTTCACTGATAGTGCTTTTTACATCAAGATATAGTTTCCTTGATTATCTGTTTTAATTAATCCTATTTTTGAATTTGCCTTGTCTGACATCTTGATTACTGCTCTTGCCTTATTTATTTATTGATGTATGTATGTATGTATGTATTTATTTGTTTTGCCTTGCAATGGAGTTGTGATTTGTCCAAGCTTACACAGCTAAGCAAGTGTTAAGCATCTAATGTCAAATTTGAACTCAGGTCCTCCTGACTCCAGGGCCAGTGCTCTATTCACTGTATCACCCAGCTGCTGTGCCTTAGTCCAAGCAAAGCAGAGATTGCTCCACTTCTTATTTTAACTGTCTTTATCTCTCTGTTTCAAGTGTGTTTGTTTGTAAATTATGTATGTGTATGTACATATAAATGAGCACATATATATATATATATATATATGTATTTGTATGCTTATGTTTGGTTTTTAATTTATTCTGCTAGCCTCTTCAATTTTATGAGTGAATTCATTCCATTCACAGGTATAATTACTTTTTTGTGTATTTTCCTCCCTATTATTTTTTTTTCAGTTTATCCTTCTCCTCTAATTTACCCTGTTCCTCCTCTAAAGTCTCTTTTGTTTTTGACATTGCCTCCTTTAATTTATCTTCCCCGCCACTTCTCTTATGCCCTATGCCTCCTACTTCCCTGTTGTATACGATGAATTTTTATATCCACCTTAGTGGGTATTCACATTTTTCCTTCTTTGTACCAATTTCAATGAGAGAGGGGTTCAAGCCTTGTCTATCATGTCCCTTCCCAGCTCTCCTCCACTGTAAAAGCTCTTCCTTGAGTACCTTTTTCTTATAAGATAATTTCCCCCATTTTCCCCCCTCTTCTTTTTTCCTTCTACCTGTGTATCTCTCTTTCTCAACCCCTCATTTTTATGGAGATCATTTAACATAATCAACTCCCATCTGTGCCCTCTATCTATATAAACTCCTTCTAACTGCCTAATAATGATAAAGTTATATACATCATTTTTCTATATAGATATATATGTAATCTTATTAAGTCACCTATATATTTCCTTTCTTGTTTACCTACCTCTTGAATCTTGTATTTGAATATCAGATTTTCTAGTCAGGTCTGGTCTTGTCATCAGGAATGCTTCAAAGTCCTCTATTCATTAAATATCATTTTCCCCCCTAAAGAATTAAACTCAGTTTTGCAGTGTAGGTTATTTTTGGTTGTGATCTTGGCTCTTTTGCCTCCTGGAATATCATATTCCAAGTCCTCTGATCCATCAATATAGAAAAATCTTGCTCAATCTTGTATTATTCTGATTGGGTTCCATAATATCTGAATAGTTTCTTTCTGATGCTTGCAATATTTTCTCCTTGATCTGGGAGTTCTGGTATTTAGCCATGATATTCTTGGGAGTTTCATTTTGGTATATCTTTCAGGAGATGATTGGTGGATCCTTTCCATTTTCATTTTACACTCTAGTTCAAAGATATAAGGGCAGTTTTTCTTGATAATTTCTTGAAATATGACATCTAGACTCTTTCTTGGTTCATAGGTTTCAGGTACAGCTAATAATTCTTAAAATACCTCTTCTTGCTCTCTTTTCTAGTCAGTTGTTTTCTCCAATGAGATATTTCACAATTTCCTGTTTTTTTCATTCTTTTGACTTTGTGTTATTGCTTCTTGATGTCTCATGGAGTCATTAGATACGACTAGTCCAATTCTAATTTTTAAAAAAAAATTTTTTTTTAGGTTTTTGCGAGGCAAATGGGGTTAAGTGGCTTGCCCAAGGCCACACAGCTAAGTAATTATTAAGTGTCTGAGGCCAGATTTGAACTCAGGTACTCCTGACTCCAGGGTCAGTGCTCTATCCACTGTGCCATCTAGCAGCCCCCAATTCTAATTTTTAAGGAATTATTTTCTTCAGTGGGCTTTTATACTACTTGATACATTTGATCAATTCTGCTTTTAAGGAGTTCTTTTCTTCAGTGAGCTTCACTCTGTCTCTGTCTCTTTTTCTGTCTCTGTTTCTTTTTGTCTTGGTCTCTGTTTTTTTTTTAACTTTAGAACAATTCTCTTTGTTTTTTTTCAGAAGGTTTTGTGCCTCTTTTACCAGGCTGTTAATATTCTTTTCATAATTTTCTAGCACTTCTCATTTCTTTCCTAATTTTTTCGATCTTTTAGGATTTGTTGTTGAGCTTTTTGCTCATTTTTTTCCTTTGAGGCTTTACTGCTAGCCATATTCACATTGTTGTCTTTTTGAAAAGTTATTTGATATTAAAAAATTATTAAACATCCCCCCAATTACAGGTATATTTTCAACAATTTTTTAAAAGTTTTATTTTTAGATTCTGGACCTTCCTTTCTTCCCCCCCCCCTGAGAAGACAAGCAATTTGATTTCAGTTATACATGTGAGTTCATGCAAAACACATTTCCATATTAGCCAAGTTATAAAAATGGCAAACAAAATAAACTGATAAAGATAAATACATTTTTATAAAAGTATGCTTGGATCGGCATTCACAATTCATCACTTCTCTCTCTGGATGTGTATAGCACTTTTCATCATGGGTTCCTTAGAATTGTCTTGGATCACTGTCTTTATCAGAGATGGCATTTGTATATAATGTTCTCCTGGTTCTGCTCATTTAGCCTTTGAACTCATGTAAATTTTCCAAGATTTTTCTGAAACCATCCTGCTTGTCATTTCTTATGCACAATAGCATTTCCTCTCAAGCATGTACCACAACTCAATTCTCTAGTTGATGGATATCCCCTCCAAGTCCAATTCTTTGCCAACCCAAAAAGATCTGCTATAAATATTTTTGTACATATTAGTCTTATTCTTTTCTTTGTTCTTTTTGGGATATAGACCTACTGGTGTGTTACTTTTCAAAAGAAATACCTAGTTCTTTAAGAACTCTTCAAGCATTGTTCCACATTAGTCTCCAGAACGGTGGGGCTGGTTCATTGAGCCACTAACGGTACATTAATGTCCTAATTTTTCCATATCTCCTTCAACTTTTTGTCTTCTAAGTTTTTGTCTTCATTTTCCCCTGTTGCCATAGCAGCTTTTATGGCTAAGGTTCTCTTTTTGTTGTTTACTCATTTTTCCAGCCTATTTCTTGACTTTGAACTTTATTTTAAAATTAGGCTTTCTTCCCAGGTTGGAGTGGGAGGGACAAGTGTCCTAAGCTCAAACTTGTTTGCTCTGCTGTTTTCAGAACTTCTTCTGGGGGGGTCTGTACATTTTCAGCACTTCCAAGGTTTTGTGTTGCTGTGAGAGATGTGGGCTTTGCTTTCCTGGTATGTACCTTGAGGTTTACCCAGGAAGGATCTTTGCTCCCTTGCAGCCCCAAGTGCAAATGTTCCTCTTGGCTTATTGAAACCATGACCCAGAACTGTATATAGGCAATGTAACATGGTCCTGCTCCCAGTGTCAGCTGAGGGTCTATGTGATTTCTTTCTGATCCCCTTATTGTCTTTGATCTGACAGTTTCTGCTTTTCTACTACTGTAGCTACCCCAAGACCCTGCACTCTGGGCTGCCCCCTTCCCAGTGTCCTAGATCTATCTTTCTGACCTCTCAAGTCTTCTTAGGCTGGAAAAATGATGTGACTTGACCTTTTGCCGAGTTTCCCTCTGCCGAATTTGATTTGAAATATTACTCTGAAGATATTTAGAAGGGAATAGTGGGAGAATTTGGCTGCATTACTCTACCATCT
The DNA here is from genome assembly GCF_037893015.1 of Macrotis lagotis. Classification (NCBI taxonomy): domain Eukaryota; kingdom Metazoa; phylum Chordata; class Mammalia; order Peramelemorphia; family Peramelidae; genus Macrotis; species Macrotis lagotis. The sequence continues at coordinate 190,381,479 of NC_133665.1, forward strand.
TGGCTTCACTTCTTAATTTATCAGACAAGTCCATCATATCCTTTTCCTTCTAATTCTAGATTTATTCTTTTAATTATTTTTAAAATTTCAAAATCTATTACTAACTAGTTTTGACAGTTGCAACTCAAATTACTTTGAGATCTGGCTCTGCAAATTTTTTTTGCTTTTATTTTCTTTCTCTCTGAAATTCCCCTTTATTATTTTGTTTGTTCTGTTATAATTTTATCTAATTCATTGAAGTGACCCAGGAGTATAATAGGTAGAGTGTTAGACTTGGAGTCAAGAAAATTCTAGTTTGAATTCTTACTCAAACACTTATATCTGTATGACCCTGGGCAAGTAATTCGCTTCGCTGCTGCCTGCTTCCGTTTCCTTTCCTGTAAAGTGAAGGGGTAGGACCTGGTGGTCTCTAAGGACCTTTCCAGTTCTAAACTGGATGATCCTATAATCCCATGATCTTCATTTTATTGACTCAACCTGCATACAGATGTTAGCTAGATCTCTATTTAATGCTACTGCTATTTTAAGTAATTGTATTTATATTGGCCCTTCAGATAGCCATAATATTGCTGTGACTATAGTTGATCTGGGTGTAAAAATCTCATTACTATTTCCAGGGATATGAACTGAAATTGAAGACTTGGGGAGTGAGAGAGAAATTTGCCTTTCTCTTTGGAAAGCAGATAAATTAATGAATAAAAAATTATTTACTAAGCTCTTACCCTATAAAAAACCTGAGCATACAAACAGAAAAGCAAAGTCCATCCCTTTTATCAAGAAACTCATCCCTGAATGGGAGGAGAAAACATATAAGGATGGTTCAATGCCAGTCAGATGGAAAGGCCTTATGATCTTTGGGGTGGCAGCAGCAGAGTCTTTAATGTTATTTCACTGAAGTGATCATTTACATTTCTTGTGTTGACCATTTGAGAGGGTTAAGGTCTTTGGTGACAAAAATATACATACACATATGTATCTATATAATGTGAGTGTCCATATATGCGTATATAGATTTTTTCCCTATGTCTTCAGAGCTGTGACTTGAAGACTCGCAGAAGTAGTTGCCAAGATTCAGACTCCACAGAGTTTGCTTTCAAGGATGATGATGGTGATGATGGGGGATGATGGACTGAAAGCAGAACCTAGTGGTCTGGGACTGGGAGCTTCTGTCACTGCCAGAGAGATTAGGTTTAATTGCCTCTGGTGGTGGTTAGCCAGCAGCTGGAGTTTGTGCTAGTAAAGACAATGGGACCTTTCTACATAGGCCTTTCTCCCCTTAAGGATGACCAAAGGGCTTGAACTATTATTTGCAACATACTTTTCTTCAGAGTCCTGGGACATCCCTATCATGGTCTGAGGATTCGTGGTAGCAGTGGTGGTGGTTGGACTTGCCTGGCATACACTGTCCCTGTCTTCCCTTCAGGAGCCTTGATACTTCATATAGGTGGTCTTCCCTGTCCGATGTCACATAGAGTAGCAGTTATGACACAGGGAAAAAAATCAGTGGAGAGCCCAGGAGCAATACCCCAAACTTGAGGGTAATAATGATAGTAACAGCTTTAGAAATCAATATGTAGACAGAGCAGAATCTAGGAAATAAATGAATCTAAGAATTTAATATACCAGTATAAATTCTATCTTATCACTGTAGCTCATTAATGAAATACCTCAATGGAAAGATGTATCTTCCTCAAAAGGAATAAATTAACTCAAAGTGGCAATGGATATGGAGAAGATATATGCCTGAGAAAATTTAGGAAGTGGGCTGTGTGTGGAATGATGGAGATTTTTGAATGAGGATCAACAGAGAGAGGAATGGAATTGATATTATTCTGGGAGCATTACAGACATAGCCCTTGGGCCAGGAAGAGGAAACAAATAATGTATACAGGAAACCCATTACTAACTTGGGCAGAGCCACAATGTAAAAAAAAATACAGTGAAATAGTGAGGACTACAATTTTCAAGGTATCTGCTTGACCTCTTGCTGCTTGTAAAGTCTGGCTTTGCATGAGTGATAATCCATTATATAAAAGGTAGAGGAAAAATATGATAGAATTCATGGATAGAGGGGAAAATAATAAAAATAATATTAATTTTTAATATAACACCTATGATGTGCTATTCGTTGTGTTAAACATTTTATAATTTTCATCTCATTGCATCCTCACAAAAACCCTGGGAGGTAGATATTATTATTTCGCCCATTTTACAGTTTAGGAAACTGAGACAAACAGAGATAAAGTGATTGGTCGAGGGTCTTTCAGCTAGTAAATGCCTGAGGTCCCATTTGAATTCAGATCTTCCTGACTTCAGACCTGGAGCTCCATCACTGTATCACATAGTTGACTCACAACTTAGCTTATGATATGGGAGATGTTTCATGGTTCAGAGCATGGGGGAAAAGAAATATGCACAGAAATATTGAATTATGTGATCAAATGAAATATTTATAAACATATAATTTCAATAAGTTTAAATACGACATTTGATTTAAGCGGTTTGAAGAAAACTAAGGGAAGTCATGATCACTACCTTAGTGTGTTTGAGGTCTTTCTTGAGGAAAAACCTTTAAACTTGTTTTCAGTTGCCCCAGTGAGTAGAACAAAGAGAAATGTGTGGAAGTTAAAGAGAGGCACATTTAAACTTGAAGTTAAGCCAGAAAAAACAAATGCTAACGATGAGAATTAGCTGCTTTGTGAAGTGCCGATAATCTCCTTCCCTGGAGGTCTTCTAGTTAAGGAAAGTGATGAAGGGAGTTCTTGCTCAAGGATGGCTTAGACTACATGTCTTTTTCAAACTGACATGCTGTCCCTCTGTGAAACCCCTTGCCAATATGGCAGACGACATTCCCTACTAATTTCCCATTTGTTTTTGTTATTGTTGTTGGAGATGTGTTGAAATGATGAAGATTTGTATAGATTTATTATATATCCCATTATATTGCCAAAGTGGTTTGCTATTTTGAGTAATTTTGTTTTGGAATCTCTTAGACTATCTAAGGATCATTTACAAATAGAGAAATTCTACCTTTTCATTATTGGAATAAGGCAAATAGCAATGGTCAGAAAGGACAGTCCTGCTGTACCTCACTCATTGCTGGGAAGGCTTCTAATGCTTTTCCATTTTATATATAATATTAGCTTCTGGTTAGAATTGATACTTTGAAAGAAAACATTCTATGTTTCCATAATTTTAATGTTTTAAAATTTTATTAATATTAAAAATTATGCATCTACTGAAAGAAGCATTTCCTTTTCCAGTTTTAAAAAGTTAATGTAATTTTTAAATAATGATTGTTTTTCTAATATCAGACTCTCCTTTCAATCCTTATATAACTTTATAGGGTAATGTTTTTGATTTTGTTGTACTATAATGCAGTTATTTAATAATTTTCTGTTTTAAGTGTAATTCATATGTTTAATAAATCCTGTTTAATAATCATTTAATAATAATAAAGCATCATTTTTCTATATTTTGCTTTTTCTTTAAAAAATTAAGAATCATCTATCATTTTTGCCTCTGGAGGAAAAGTAGGTAGTATGTTGTCTTTATAGTTGAAATCATGTTTAATATATTCTATAAATTTCTGAATAGTTAAAAATGCTATTATTTAATGTTTGCCTGAATTCACTTGTAAATCAGATGGCCTCAAAGATATCTTCCAGTTGGATCTGTGACCCTGTGATCCATCTGGTAAATCATTACATGGATTTACTACAATAACAGTTTTTCAAGGAAGGTCATTAATGACTTGTTGAATTTGTTTAGATTCTTTATATTCTGCTGTAAATTTATTTTCAACATATATTTTACAAATCTGTTTATTTTAAAATTTCATTTGTATTGACTTACAGATATGTATATTATCTTGTCTAATTTTTTTATTCTTTTCAACTATTGCTTTTATTGTTTTTCTCATTTTTGGCAACTGAATTTTCTTGCTTCTATTTGCTATTTTAAAATCAGCATTTCTGAAAAATTGGACTGAATATATTAATAAAATATAGATGTTGGATTATTCTTCAATACGATGTTTTCAGTAGGTCCCATAATTCCTAAATCATCTTGCATCTGCACCCAATCTCTTTTTGGTACCTATTGCTGACCTAGTCACCAGATATTCCAGTGGTGCTGTTGGGGATGTGGATAGGAAGATGGGAAGTCCACCAGATAATTTATACATGCTTATAGATGTAGTTCCCTGCACAACAACAAACCACTTAAGGTCATGGTTTGCCTTTCATTTTTATTCGACTTCCTAAAACCAAGGCCAATACCAAATCTAAAATTACATTTGATAAATATTTGCTGGTTGGATGATGGTCTCACAGTTTATTCTCCTTGAAGCATTTTTATCAACTCCATTGGTTCTGAGAATGATTTGTATTAATTTATTATCTATTTCATTTTGTCTTGAAAAACCAGAAAGATCTATTTTCACTCTTATGATACTGTGTGAGTATAGATAAAAATGTAAGCTTTTTGAAGACAGACTATTTCATTTTCCTCTTTTTATCCCCAAGATTAGTACTGTGCTTGATTTTTATATATAGGAGGCACTTAATGAATTCTTGTTGAGTGATTGATACTTATAGTCAGAGATGGATTGCAACAACTTTGGTGGAAGGAATATCCTATACCAGAAATTCCCCACCTGATAAAATCATTGATCCTTCCCATAATAGGGAGATAGGCTTCCTTAGAATGCTCAGGTTGTCATTTTCCTAGAAGTCTAACTCTGCATTTATTTTAAAAGAAGTTTGTGGTGAAGGTTCCAGTAAAAGACCCAATGAAAAATTTGATTACTACTAAATATTTGATTACTTCTACTAATTCTACTAATATTTGATTAAAATCAATTAAGTTCACTTGACCCTTATTATTTTCATTTCTTCCACATTTTTTTCTCTTTTGGGGGCCTTTTTTGAGTGGATAATCAAGAATAATGAGCAAGAAATCATAGAATCATAAAACACTTTAACATAAAGGGTCCTTATTAGTCAACTACTCTCATATGTTCCCTGAAAGTCATTTCTCTTTAAAATGGAGTCCCTTACTCTTTTTTACCATGATTTTGGTTACAGTCTGGTGAAGCCTTTGACTCTTCTAAGAATCATACTTGGAAAAGCATAAAATAAAATGCATAGATTTAAAAGAAAACCAATTATACTGAAATATAATTATCCAGATAATAGATGTGAGTGATCATAGGAATCTAACAATTGATGAACTCAAAGATCCTGACTTCTGGAATAACTTATCATTTGACAAAAACTGCTGGAAAAACTAGAAAACAGTGTGTCTCAAACTGGGCATAGACTATCGTCTTAGACCATATATCTTGATAAGGTCTAAATGGGAGAAAAGGAAAAATTTTTAAACTGAAAAATTTTTTAAAATTAATGTTAAAAATTGTCTTCACATGTAATTGGAAAAATAAAATACTATTAAAAAACAAAGTAAGAAGGAAATGAAAATATCATAATATATTTGATAACTTTATAGCCTCCAGGTTAAGAAACCTTATCCTAAAGTACTATCAGAAAGTGAACCACAGAGTATTAGAGCTACAAGCGACCTCAGTCGTATAAAGGAAGAGCTATACTGTCAACTAGACCCTTGAGAAACATTAGCAAATTATCATATGTTGTCACCAGAACCCACATGCTAGTTTGCCTAGAGCTGACGGGTTACCAAGCTTCCTCCCTGATGCAGGAGGAAGTAAAACCAATTCAAAGGACTCATGGCGGGGGGAGGGGGTCTTGTTTCCTATCAGTCAGTCCAAGGGATGAAATTGTTCTGGAAAAGACAATCAAGAAGGATGTCTTTGTACAACGCTCTTCTCACTATTATAAACATAATTGTGCAAGTCATGCCATCGTGGATATAAGTCACAGTCAGTATATCCTATAGGTAGTCATATAGGCTTTGCTTGAAGACTCCAATGAGGATGCTCCCACCACCTTCTCAGGGCAGCTCATTTTATTAGAAGAGAGATGTAAAGGGTACAGTAGATAGAATGTATGCTTGGGAGTCTCACCTAAGGCAGTTAGTAACCTTTTCATGCCTCAATTTCCTCATGTGTAAAATGGGTATATTGATGGGAACTCTTACTTTACAAGGTTACTGTCAAAAATAAATGATATTAATATACGTAAAATGTTTTGAAAACCTTGAAATGTCAAATAAATATAAGCCTTTCTTCTTTATTAATTATTCAGAAGTTTTTTCCCAACATCAGACTTTTGTAACTGTTGCCCTTTGCTCTTAAATCACTTAGCCCCAGGGAAAATAGAGATCAATTTTCAAAAAATTGTTGTTGGTCCAATTTGAATTAATAGTAGCACAATTTCTATAATATTATTTTTTGTGAAATACTAAACCATATACCAGAATAGCCATGTGAAAATGCAATGGAACCCTGAAGGAATATGAATGAACCCAAAGGAAATTAGACACCTGGTCTAGAGAAAATTGCAAGGTAAATGAAAGTGCCATGTTCCACTACATTTTTACTGGGACTCTTGTTACTGACTTTATTCAAAATCCTCAAAATCCCAACCTTCCAGTTGAGCAAAATGTCTTATTAGTAGCTTTCATTAGGAATGACATGAGAAGGTGACCTCGTAGATTATATGTGGAATGAGGGGGGCTGGGATGAGATTTATTACTCCTCCAAACTAGTCATTTAAAATGTCATCAAATTCAAGACTAAAAAGTCTTCATTTCCTACATGAATTGAAATAACATTTGTCATATACTTTGTATGAGTTAAAGTGATATTTAAATGTACTATTACTTGTGTATTAATGATATCTGTTTTATTCCTATCTTTTGCACTGAATTCAAATTGGAATAGCTGCTACAACCATCCTCATGTTCCCATATTTTTCAGTAAAGTTAAGACAATAAGGTCCTCTCCTGCTTCTAGAGTTTTATATTTAATGCTTAGGAGTCGATTTATCAGAAGGCTGAAATTCATTTAGCTGCAAAACATTATTAGGATGCAAGTTTATCCTTTGTAGGTTCCCTGAGTGTATCTGTAGCCAAACTATTCTAGTATCAGATTGGACAATGGAGATGATTTGCAGCTCTTTCGGTTCTTTCATGCTTATGATCTCTTTTTTAGAGTATGGTTGAACAAGTTATGTTGTATGAATGTGATGGAATGCTATTATGCTATAAGAAATGATGAAAGATTTCAGAAAACCTTGAGTAGACTTATATAAACTGATGCAAAATTAAATAAGGACAGAGGAACAATTTAAACAATAAAAGCAATATTGTACAGTCAATCAACTCTAAAAGACTTAGGACTCTGCTCAACAAAAATTATAAAGGACTTTGCTAGAACATGCTGCCCACCTCCAAATATGAAACTGATGGGCTCTGTGTGCAGATTGAATCATGTCCCCCTGCCCTCTTCTCTCTCCTTATGGCTAAAGCAGGAATTTATTTTACACAATTATACATATTTGTAAACAATTTTGTACTCTTTTTCCCACCTTCTCAATAGACAAGGGAAGAGGAGAGAAAAGGGAACATATAAAGTAGAAATGAATTTTTTAAAAAGTTTCTTAAATTTTTGTGGATTAAGTTGCCAATATTGTTATCTCATTTTTCTCATCTTTTGTTCGTGTTTTTTTTACGAATCAGTGTTATGAAAGGATGAATGTGGATAAGTGTGCTTCATTTCTGATATAGCTTTTTTGTTGTTCTTATCTCAAGAATATTTAAAAATCTTTAATTTTTGTGTGGGGTTTTATTTTTAACTAAACCTTTGAAAAGAATAAACTCTCTGGTATATATCCCTAATTAGATTTTGGGTATTCACAAACTGTGGGGTGCCACAGTTTTGCATTTTTTTTTAGATTTTTGTTTTTCTGTTAGTGCTTTGCATAATCTATTTGAATACTGCTTCTGTAATTACTGGTGGTCATGTCCCAAACTTGCTTAAGGATGAAGAGAGGGATGTCATTTGAGTAAATCAGTGAAATCAACTTACTCTGTTTAAAGATTTTAAGCTCTGAAACTTCACCCAGGAGAAGATACTTCTATGTTCAGGCAACCATAGGTTTTAGACTAAGTACAAAAAATGCCCTCAGTGAACTGGACCCATAATGTATTGGAAATGGCGGATTGGCTAAAGCAACTTCAATATGGCCTTAGGGGCTAGTGTAAAACAGGAACTACTTCAGAACCCAATGGACTCAAGCACTACATACCAAGAGGAGATTTGAGTAAGTTGTAACTCAGGAAAGCAAATTGTGATTTTTGAATGAATAATTAACACAAAAAATCACAGGTTCTCTACCGGTCAGTACCACACCAATCCTAGATGGAACCAACGCTTATAGCAAATGGAGACGTTTTTAATACTGTGGCTATGTTCACTTTCCTTCACTTACTTTAAAAGGATGTACATGAAATTGGGGAACAATTTTACAACTAGTATTGAGCTGACCTCATGGCCATTTCTGACAAAGGACTCATTCCTAAAATATACAGAGGACTCAGTCAAATTTTCAAAAAAACTAAGCCATTCCCCAATTGACAAATGGTCAAAGGATATGCATTTTACAGATGAGGAAATCAAAGTGATCCATAGTTAGATGAAAAATTGCTCTAAATCACTACGTATTAGAGAAATGCAAATTAAAGCACCTCTACCCCCTCACACTTCTCAGACTGGCCAGTTTGACCAAAAAAGACAATGATCAATGTTGAAAGGGATGTGGGAAATCTGGGACACTAATATGTTGTTGGTGGAGCTGTGAACTCATCTAACCTTTATGGAAAGTGATTTGGACTTATGCCCAAATGGCAACAAAATGTGCATACCCTTTGATCCAGCAATACCACTACTGTGTCTATACCCTGAAGAGATCATGAAAAGGGTAAAAACATCACTTGTACAAAAATATTCATAGCAGCCCTGTTTGTGGTGGCAAAGAATTGGAAACTGAGTGAATCTCCTTCATTTGGGGAATGGCTTAGCAAACTGTGGTATATGTATGTCATGGAACACTATGGTTCTATTAGAAACCAGGAGGGATGGGAATTCAGGGAAGCCTGGAGGGATTTGCATGAACTGACATTGAGCAAGATGAGCAGAACCAGAAAAACACTGTACAGCCTGTCAGCAACATGAGGGCGATGATCGACCTTGATGGACTTGCTCATTCCATCAGTGCAAGAATCAGGCACAATTTTGGGCTGTCTGCAATGGAGAATACCATCTGTATCCAGAGAAAGAATTGTGGAGCTTGAACAAAGATGTAAGACTATTATCTTTAATTTAAAAAAAGAAAAAAGGTGTCTTATTATGCAATTTTGCCATCTCTTATCTTTTATGTTTTCCTTAAGGATATGATTTCTCTCCCAACACATTCAACTTAGATCAATGTATACCATGGAAACAATGTAAAAACTAACAGACTGCCTTCTGTGGCGGGTGGGGGGAGGGAAGTGAGAGTAGGGGAAAAATTGTAAAACTCAAAATAAAATCTTTTTAAAAAAGTATGCACATGTAGATAATGAGGTTAATGCATGCATTGCCAGAGCTAGCTCAGTGTTTGGGAGTTTCCAAGGATAGTGTGGGAGAGAGAAGAGGTATCAAACTGTAGGTCTACAGAGCCATTGAGGTGACCTCATGGCCGTTTGCCTGTGAAACATGGAGAGTCTACCAGAGCCAAGTCAGGAAGCTAAATCACCTCCATTTGAATTGTCTTGGGAAGATTTTGAAGATCCCCATCAAGAGAAAGTACCAGATACTGAGGTCCTTTCTCAACCAAGCACTCAACCTTTAATGCAGTAATACAGAAAGTACAACTGCATTGGGCTAGCCATGTTGTTCAAATGTCAAACAAGCATTTGTCTAAAAGACTTTTTTTTTTGGAGAAGTCACACTGTGGATAAGGCCAGCACTCATGTGGAGGTCAGAGGAAGTGATGCAAGGACCCTCTCAAGATCTCTCTGAAGAATTTTGGAATAGATTGTGAGATATGGGAGATACTGGCCCAAGACCTCACAGTTTGGTGTGCTCTCATCAAAGAAAACACTGTGCTCTATGAACAAAGTAGAATTTCAATTGTTCAAAAAAAAAACATGTGAGATATGCAAATTTAGAGACATCTCCACTCCAAATGTTCATATGGATTATTCGTAGCGAAACTGCAATAAAGCATTCTGAATTCTTATTGCTCTGATCAGCCTATCCCACACATCATCATAGTGTGGTCATTTCTATCCTCTTTGAGGCTGAAGGACAACAACCAACTGGTAATTTTCTTCCTTCCATTAGTGTTCTATAGAACAACTGGCAGAAGGATCTGCTTTTGTTGGCAAAGACAGAATGGACAAGCTAAGGAAAGCCGGGTCTAATAGAAAAAACTATTCCAAATCCAAGGGAAATATATTCTGAACTTCAGTAGACAGTCTTCTAGGAACTGTGGGTTTACCTTTGCCACAGGTGATCTCCAAGCTTAAGTCTATTTTCCAATGGATTCTGGACACACTGGTAGATGAATGAGTAAGACATTTTGGAAAGGGAGAAATTTTGTATTAACTATGCCACAGAAGTAAATATTCATTCCTTAAAACTCATCAAATCTGGCTAACTAATTGACATCAACTGATGATCACTAGAGGAGCATGCTAGTGGGGGTAGAATTAATTGGATTTGCGATTAAATGGCATGGATTCAAATCCTATTATTTCTCCTTAAATGCCTATTTGACTGTCACTTTACATGTTAAGGTATCAAATTTTGTAAAAAGAAATTTAGGGAGGTAGCTAGATGACCTCTGAGGTTCCTTAATGCTGAAAGTTTTAGGAAGTTCTTCCTCTAAGCATCTAATGGCTATTGATACCAAGGGAACCAAACAGAAAAAAAAAAAGTTTTCCTCTATGGACTTTTCATCACTTTACATGTTAAGGTATCAAATTTTGTAAAAAGAAATTTAGGGAGGTAGCTAGATGACCTCTGAGGTTCCTTAATGCTGAAAGTTTTAGGAAGTTCTTCCTCTAAGCATCTAATGGCTATTGATACCAAGGGAACCAAACAGAAAAAAAAAAAGTTTTCCTCTATGGACTTTTCATCTAAGCTAGAGTTAATACATTGCATATTGAATACACAAGGAGTCTTGTACACCATCCTCTAAGACCCATAAAGAGTGGATTGATGCATTGTTTACAGACAGAAATGGACAAAAAAACTTCTTCACCCCTGCAGTCTTCTTGCTCCTCAACTCCACCTTGATAAAGCCATTGATCAGGTGCCACCTCCTATAAGAAACCCTTCTTCTCATTGCTTTGTTTTGATTCTGGATGAATTTGGTATTCACTTCTTGGACATGAAAGTCCCCCCATAGAATATAAGCTTCTTGAGGACAAGGACTCTCATGTTTGTATTTATCTCCCAATAGTAGGCATTTTACTTAATACTTATGGAATCATTTTACTTAATACTTATAGATTTCGATAAAATTTAGAGATTATGAATGAAGACATGTCATTTCAGAAGGAGACTTAGAAGACAGAGGAATTTGAGCTCTGTCTGTCTTGTATTTCTCAATCCACAATATGGGATGGGGCGGGGGAATGGGAACTGCCTTCCATTTTCCTTTCCACAGGAATGTCACATTCATATCTCTGGGATTTTCAGAGGAAGGATGTGCTTTATATGCTGCTAGTTATCTTCTGTATGTGGGCTACCCTAAGGCCTAAAGTTTTCCATGAAGATTGGGGTGAACTCACCCACCAGAAAATATTTTTAGATCCTTGCGGGCAGAGAACATGCCATCATATGTTCCAATTGTCGCCAGGCTCTCCATGGGTAGCCAGCAAAAATTAAAGAGCTGTTAAAAAGAGCAGGCCATTCTCAGGGAAGGTCTCTTGTGTTTCTCACATCTCCCGGGTGAAAAGCAAATGCTGGCACCCTGGCTGGCTCCTCTTCTGCACCCATGTGGAATGATTTAATTCCATTAATACTGCTTGCCATGCTAAGACAACAACACGGGGCATGTGAACCCAGACTGGTCCCATCTGCATCCAGACCCCCATTTGTTTCCTATTGTTTTCCCTTGATTCTGATTCCCAATCTGTTTTCACTTTTATTTGTGGTCAGCCCCAACTTGTCTACACGAAAGCACACTTCAGAAGCCAGCAGAATGACTTCAGACAGCTCTGACACTTTTAGGGTTCACTGGCTCCTGCGTCAGTTTTCCCAGGCCCATTTGAAGGATACCAGTGACACACTGTGAAGGCCAAGGCATCACTTTGGAACCTCTTGTGCTTGAACCCATCGAACCAGGTGCTGGGCCAGAACCTTGCCCTTGGAGGCTCCAGTGACAAGGGTGCCCCAGCCAACCAACACTTGCACGCAATTCTCATTGACGGCAGTCCGGAGTTGCCTGGGTGTGGCCAGGGCAGAATCTGGCTGGATCCATGAAACATGCTGGCCATGATGGGGAATCTAGCCAAAGAGCATTGTTTACTATTTAGATGGATCTTCCACTGCTTCTGGAGGCCAAAAGAGATGAACTCACTGCTTCTGGATAACTAATTCATCAGAACAGACATGGAAACTGGAATTTGGAATGTAAAGCCTTAACCCACACAGTCTTGAAGCCAAACTGTGCAAGGGGCTGCCCACTCCAGAGTAAGATGGTGCCCACCACAGAGGGGAGACTTCCAAAGAAGAGGCTTGTGTGTGTGTTGGGGGGGGGGGATCACTCGTCATGCCCTGGAACCTCTCAGAACTTTGGTTGCTTGGAAACATTCAACCAGAGACAGCTTTCATAATTAGGTCCTCAAGGACTTCATGGTAGCCAACTCTTCATCCTCCCTAGTTCAAGATCCATACTTCATCAGACCAATGGGTTTTATAGCAGCTGTCATTCCTTTTATGTCCCTATGAATGGAACCCAGCTTCCTTTAGGGTCCTTTGTAATAATGCTCCCACTATGCTTTGGAACATGGTAAATTGTTCCATGTGTGTTATCAGGCTGCTGTAGTCAAGGCAAAGAAGGAGTGACTTGACTTTCAGCTAAGAGTTTCTCCCTGTGAGCCTTTGTCTCAGGAGCCTCATAAACAGAGGAGAAATATGGGACAGTAAGAAGTGAGTGGACCTTAGGTCCACTTCTAGAGGGTGAGATGACCTGGTGGGGCATTTCCCACTCCACCCACCATTGGAGATAGTGATGATTTTTAATTGGTCTTGTAAACTCCTGGTTGGGGGAAACTCATTCCTCTTAGGCAGATTATTGCTCATCCATCTCCATTTCTCTGAATCTGTGGTCTATGAGTTGGTAGGTCAATCCTAGGGATCTGCTTGAGGCACATTAGAAAGGAAATGATTTATCTAGGATCACACAGTCAGTGTGGATTAGAAACAAGACTGGAACCCAGGTCTTTGTGACCTCACATCTAATACTCTATCTCCATTGTTACAGTAGCAACTATCTTCTGGCAATAAGTAGACATGAGGTAGCTAAGAAATTCCAAAGAGGAATGTGAATTGCTATCATTTCTCCACCATCTTGACTCTGCCCCCTGCAAGAAAAATGAGTGATATCATGACTCTAGAGAGAGGCAGACAGAAGTCCCAGGGAGGCTACAGAACCTCCCTAGGGATCAGTTATGTTTTTTTTGTCATCTCAATGTTGAATTGGCAGCTTTCATTTGAAAGCAGTGCAAATGGAGAACACTATCCCCAAAGACCATCAGGGACTTTGTGTCTCCCTCAGTCTTGGAGGAGAATGAACCCACTTCCCTCAGCTGTTCCTCTTTGTTCTTGTATCGTTTATGTCTTTTCCGTCATTTTTTTTGTTGCTATTTTCCCCCCAATTCTCTACTATTTCAATTTCTGCTTTAACCTCTAGATCTGGAATATGGGGGTAATTTTCCATGATAATTTCTTGAAAGATGATGTCTAGGTTCTTTTTTTTTTTGATCTTGGCATTCAGTAATCCAATATTTTTTAAAAATTACCTTTCCCGGTTCCATTTTCCAGGATATTTGTCTTTCCATGAGATAATTCACATTGTCTTCTACTTTTCATTCTGTTGGTTTTGTTTTATTGTTTTTTGATTTCTCATTGTCTCCTGATTTCTCATTTTTCTTATAGCTTCCATTTGATGAATTCTACTTTTTAAGGAATTTTATCCTTTCAGTGAATTTTTGTCTCTCTTTTTCCATATGACCAATTTTTCTTTTCAGGGCATCCTTCTCCTCACTGAATTTTTGTTCCTCTTTTACCATTTTTCCTAGTCTATTTTTTAAAATTATTATTTTCTTTAGTATTTTTTTGTGTCTCCTTTATCAAATTATTGACTTTTTTCATTAATTTCTTGTATCACTCTCATTTCTCTTCCCAATTTTTCTTTTATCTCTCTTACTTGATTTTCAAATTCCTTTTTGAGCTCTTCCATGGCCTTAAACCAATTCATATTTTTCTTGGAGACTTTGGTTGTTGGAGCTCTGCCTTTGTTATCTTCTTCTGAGTGTGTGTTTTAATCTTCCTTGTCACCATAGCAACTTTCTATGGTCTGATTTTTTTTCTGTTGTTTGTTCATTTTTTCAATATATTTTTTGACTTTTAACTCCTTGTTAAAATGTGGTTCTGTTTCCAGGGTGGAGGGTGCACTGTCCCAGTCTTCAGGGATTTTGTGCAGTTTTTTCATAGATACCTCTAGGGCCACTAAGTTTTCAGTTCTTCCAAGGTGGTATGATCTAAAGAGAGGTGTTTACTACTCTGGCTTGTGCCAGAGTACAAGTGTGCACAAGCACACCCAACTGTGATATGAAGGTCCCTACTCCCCTGCAATTGCAAGCTCTGCTGTTACTGCTCCTCCTTGCCCTGGGGCTGCCACCCAGAACTACAACACAGATCTGAGTATGGGAACAATAGAGTACTGTCCTTGGTGCCAGTAAAGAGACCCCTGTGATCTCCTTCAGATCACTTGTTCGAACTCCTTCCTGTCTATGGGTTGGGAGCTCCAGAATCTGCTGAGGCTGCTGCTTCAGCAGCTACCAAAGCCAACTCCTGGTGTGCTGGGGCTGGGTCTGCACTGATGCAACTTGTACTGGACTGTGCTACACTCTCACCGAGGTGCATCAGACTTTTTCCTGCTGACTTTTTAAGTTGTCTTTGACTGGAAAGTTATTTCATCCTCTTTTGTGGGTTCTGCTGTTCGAAGAGATTCTCACAGTGGATTTATGGTTAGAGACCTTACCCTGGTACTTATTCTCTCAGAGACTCAGTTTCTTTACATGTCTTAGGGGGAAAACAATAACTCCAGGGTCACAGAGTTCTTGAAAGAATAATAATAAAATGTATCAATATCTAGAATTTAAATAGCCCTTTAAGGTTCACAAAGTGTTTTTTACATATTACCTCATTTATTTCTCATAAAAACCTCAGGAGACTGCTTATTTTATCCTTGCTTTAAAAATTGATAACTGAGGTATATAGAAATTAAGAGACTTTACCAAGGTCTCATATATGTAGCTAGTGATTGGGGCAGAATTTGAACTCAGATCTTTCTGACTTTGGGCTCAGTATCCTATCTACTGTAGTGCCATCTAGGATCAATTGAAATAGTGTATAAAGTGCTCTGTGATTGTTAAAATTGTATTATCCAAAGGGATCATTAACATTTATGTTGATATTATAGCAATATCTTTCAAAATATATTAATTAAAATTGTTATTGATATTTAACAAGGCTGCTAGGTGGTATGATAAATAAGATCTTGGAATGTGAGTCAGGAAGAACAGATTTCAAATTTTGGTTCAAATATTTACTCTGGTCAAGTCACTTAACCTCTCTTTGCTTCAGTTTCCTGATTTGTAAAGTGGGGATCTTAATAGGAGCTACCTCCCAGTGTTATTGTGAGGATTAAATGAGATCATATTTGTAAAGGACTTTGTAAATTTTAAATGTTGGTCATCACCATCGTCATCATCATCATCATCATCTTCATCATCACCACCGCCGCAGCCACCACCACATAAACATAGAATGTGCATACAAATATTGTGGGGAAAATAGAAAATATTAAAAACTGGAGAAATTCTTAGAGAAACATTATTTTAAATGAACCCTCAGGGGAACTAGGGGTTACAAACAACAGAAATGAGATGGGGAAAATATTCCATTTGGGGAGGACAATGTAAGCAGAGGATGTGGAAACAATGGAATGTTATGTAGGGAGGATGATCCTTTGACAGAGACTTAGAAGGAGCTATGAGTAACCAGCTTGGAAATGCAGCTGAAACTAGGTCTTTAAGGATTTAAATTGCCAAACTGAGGCATTTGTAGTCTATCTTAAAGGTGATAGAAAGTTCCAGAAAGTTCTTCAGCAGAGGAATGACCTGATTAGGTCTGTACTTTAGGAATTCTAATTTAGCAATTGTGTATAGAATGGATTAGTGAGGTTAGAAGCTAGAAATGAGGAAAAAAAGAGACTGCAATAATTTCAAGGAATCTTGGTATATTTAATCCAAACTAAGACTTCTAGAGAGTGGAATTGACTTCTTCAATGACACATTATGGTTCTTAGACTGGGAAGCTCATAGCATTTATTTTATTCATTTAAAAAAAAGTTATTTTCTATTCCAGATTCTCTCCATCCCTCCCATCCATGGAGAAGGCAAGAAATACATACAATCTCATACACACATTACATATATATATGTATATATAAATACAAATATATATTCATGTAAAACATATTTCTACTTTAGTCATGTTGTAAAAAAAGCAAGAAAAAATGGAGAAAGCGAAAAAAATCTGCTTCAATCTGGACCAGAATTCATCAGTTCTCTTTCTGGAGGTGGATAGCATTTTTCATTCTGAGTCCTCTGGAATTATCTTGGATTGTTGTTTTGATCTAAATAGCTAAGTCTTTCATGGTTGATCATTCATATTGATGTTACTATGTATAATAGTCTTCTAGTGCATTGGTTTATCTAAGTC
Source organism: Macrotis lagotis (assembly GCF_037893015.1). Taxonomy (NCBI): domain Eukaryota; kingdom Metazoa; phylum Chordata; class Mammalia; order Peramelemorphia; family Peramelidae; genus Macrotis; species Macrotis lagotis. The sequence continues at coordinate 190,398,463 of NC_133665.1, forward strand.
TTCTCAGAATTTTCTTAAAATAGCCTGTTCATCATTTTTTATAGCAAACTAGTAGACCATCACAATACTATATTGCCACTTGTTCAGTCATTCCCTTATTGATGGACATCCCCTCAATTTCCAGTTCTTTGTTCCACCAAAAGAATGTTATCAGTAATTTTGTATCTATAGGTCCTTTTGTTTTTAGCTTGATCTTCTTGGGATACAGACCTAGTAGTAGTATTGTGCAGTCAAAGATGGTACACAGTTATAGCCCTTTGGGTCTATAACTGTTCTCCACTTCACAACTCTACCAACAATGCATTAATATTTTGATTTTTTTTCACATTCTTTCTAGCATTTGTCATTTTCCTTTTCTGTCATGTTAGCCATAGGTATTTTAATTTAGATTTCTCTAATTATCATCTACAACTCTTCCCCCCCTGACTATTGATAACTTTGATTTCTTCATCTAAAAACTGCTTACTTATATCTTTTGACCATTTATGTCACCTATTTTTTTGTAAATTTGACTTGGTTCTCTATATAGATGAGAAATGAGACCTTTATCAGAGAAACTTGTAAAACTCCAGTTTTCTAAATTTTCCTAATTTTGACTGCAATCATTTTTTTGTGCAAACCTTTTAAATTTAATATAGTCAAAATTATTCATTTCACTACCCTGTGGTCTTTTCTATCTTTTTGTTCATAAACTTCCCTTATCCATAAATCTGAGAGGTAAACTTTTTCATGCGTCCCTAATTTGCTTATTATATCACCTTTTATTTCTAAATCATCTGCCCATTTTGACCATATCTTATACTGAGATGTTGATCTATGCCAAGTTTCTGCCATACTGCACTCCTGTTTTCCCAGTCATTTTTGCAGAATAGTGAGTTCTTGCTCTAAAATTTTTCATCTTTGCATTTATCAAACATAAGATTACTAAGATCATTTAAGATTTGCTATTTCTCTCTCTTCTTCTTCCTTCTGGACTTTGTTAGTAATATATAGAAATAAGGATGATTTATTTAGATTTATTTTATATCTTGCTTCTCTGCTAAAGTTGTCAATAGTTTTAACTAGTATTTTAGTTCATTTTCTAGGTTTCTCAAAGAATACCATTATTATCTGCAAAAAAGTTATAGCTTACTTTATTCTTTATTCTTATTCTTTCCATTTCTTTTTCTTGTCTTATTGCTATAGTTAGCATTTCTAGTGAAATACTGAATAATAGTGGTGTTAATGCACGGACCTGTTTCAATCCTGATCTTATAAGGAAGACTTCTAGTTCTCATTACAGATAATACTTGCTCTTGGTTTTAGATAGTACTTATAAACTGCATGCATTCCTATGCTTTCTATTATTCTTAATAGAAATAGATATTGTATATTGTTTAAAGCTTTTCCAATATCTATTGTAATAATCATATGCTTTTTGTTGTTTTTAGTATTAATATGATCAATTGTGTTTATAGTTTCCCTAATATTAAACCAACTCTGCATTCCTGGTATAAATCTACCCTAGTCACCATATATTATCTTTGTGACTATTGTTACAATATCCTTGCTATATTCTATTATTTTTTTTTGCTTCAAGATTGATTAGGAAAATTAGGAAAATTCTACTTTAAATTTTATTAATTTCTCCTTTGACTTTCAGGACTTCTAATTTAGTGTTCAATTGGGATTTTTTAATTTGTCCTTCATCAGTTTTTTAATGGACATGTCTAATTTATTGAACTACTCTGCCTCTTTTATTGATATAAACATTTAAAGGTAAAGTTTTCCCCAAAGTGCTGTTTTCACTGCAACCCACAAACTAAATGTTATCTTGTTGTTATTATCTTTAATGGAATTATTGATTGCTTCTATGCTTTTTTGATTCATTCATTCTTTAGGATTAGATTATTTAGCTTCCAATTAATTTTAATCTATGCTTCCAAGGCCCTTTATTGGATATAATTTTATTGCATTATGGTCCAAAAAAGGTGCATTCAATATTTCTGCATTTGTTTGTGAAGTTTTTATGATATAATGTAAAGTCAATTTTTGTCAAGGTGCCATGTGTAGCTGAGAAAAAGATATAATCTTTTCTATTCTCATTCATTATTCTCTAGATATTTCTCTTATCCAACTTTTCTAGAATTCTATTAGTTTCTTTAATTTATTTCTTGTTTATTTTATGGTTAGACTTATCTAAGTCTGAATGGATAAATGAAATTTCCCCAAAAGTAGAGTTTTACTGTTTTATAATTCATTGAACTTTTCCTTCAAGAAAATAGAAGCTAAACCACCTGGTGCTTTCATGTTCACTATAGATTTCATTGTCTATGGTACCTTTAAACAAAAGGTAGGTCCCTTGAATAGCTCTTTTAATTAGGTCTATTTTTGCTTTTGCAATGCCTGAAATCAAGATTGCTATCTTGCTTTTGTTTTGTTGTACTGTCTGAAGCAAAATCAATCCTGCTCAAGTCTCTTATTTTAACTCTGTGTGTGTCTGTTTCAAAAGTGTTTCTCTTATAAGCAATGTATTGCAGGATTTGGGATTTTAATCCCTTCTGCTATTCACCTTCACTTTTATGGGTGAACTCTCAGTTATTATTACTAACTATAAATTTCCCTTCATCTTTTTCTCTTCATTTATCTTTCTTTTTTAAACCCTATCCCATCAAAAACTTATTTAGATTTGATCACTATCTCCCTTAATTTACCTCCTTTTTAACCAACCCCTTTTTTCTTACTTGTTAGGCTATATCAATTTATATACTCAACTGTATATATTTATAATGTTACCTCTTTGAACCAGTTTAGATGAGAATGAGGCCTTCTTTCATTTTCCTCTCCATTTTACAAAATCTTCCTTTGCACCTCTTATATGCAAATTTGATATGAAGAATTGTTTTGAAAAGTTGTTTAGAGGGTTGAGTTGGGAGGGCTCAGCACACATGCTCATTTGCCTTTGCTGTATTATCTTTACACGTACTCCCCCCCCACCCCAATTTGGAATTAAGAACAAAATATTTTGCCTTCTTCCTTGCCCAGAAAAGTTTATTTCCAAGCTACTTTCAATATTGTAGATATTGGAAAGTCTTTCTGGACTCCTCTCTATGTCTCGCCATGTCTCATTGTCTCTTGCTTTTTAATGGAGAAAAAATACTGTCTGGCAATAAATAGTGCATATTCCAAAGAAGAATATTATCCCCTAGCTGACATGCAGATAGACCACTTGGAAATGAGAAGGACTAAAAAGCCTACATCAGACACTTACCAACCATGTGGCCCTAGACAGGTCACCTAATCCCTCTTACAAATGATGGTAGTCAGAGTGCTACCTTCTTGGGTTGTCATGATGATCAGATGGCTACATGGAAGTTGTTTTTGTGGGCCTTAAAGCAGAATGTGATTGTTGGTTGTTATTCTCATGAAGACTTCAAAAATGTGTCTCAAACACATTTGATTAAATGTATTTGTATCAATTCACATAATGGTGAATCTCACAGATCTTTCCAGTGTCTTGCAAATTCATAGCGGTTGCTACATCTGTGGCAATCAAACTATGCCCCTTCTCCCCTCTCTTCATGTCCCAGTGGTGGATCACTAAAAACCCATGTGGTTTTTGCTTCCAGAAGTTCCTTCTTTGATGATGAAGATAATCACGGAGTTTACTTTCTCTTCAACCCAGTCTCTTTCAGTTCATTCCATTCAGTGTCTGACCTGTGGAGAGATGCTTGAATCTTCATTTTAGACATCCAGTTCATTCTCACCATATGTCTTCAGCTAGTCTAATAAACAGAACATCTTATCTGAGAACTTTCACTTTCTTCCCTTGCTTGAAAAACCCACCTCATATGTCTTCATCTCCTATGGGGCAGAGCTCCAGGACTTTTCAGAGATTGCTCACCTACCCTACCTCTCAGAGCTCTTAATCATGTCAAGGTCCTCTTGGCTTATGGACCAGAGTGAGTCGGCGGTCAGGTTATGGAACTGGAGCCTTCTGGTCACTTAAAGCCAGGCAGGAGTTCAATCAGAGACCCCTAAGGATGAGAGAAGGTCTTAAATCTGACCTTCCTGTGGTATATTAAAGTTGCAAAGTATTTGGCATGCATTATTTCCTTTAAAGCTTCCAACAAAGTGGATGATGCTTCTATTATCTGATTAAGGGCAGAGTCTTATAAAATCATAGATATGAAATTGGAAGAGAAAGTTAGAGGCCATCTAATTTGACCATTCTCATCTCACAGGTGAGGAACCAATGCTCAGAAAAGTTTAAAGGCTTGCAGAAGGTCACACAGCCACTAATTGACAAGCCCAGAGCTGGAACTCAAATCAGCTAATTCAAAATCCATCACTGAGACAATCAGATACACACACACGCGTGCGCGCGCACACACACACACACACACGCGTGCGCGTGCGTGCACACAGACATACACACACAGACATACACACACAAACACACACACAAGCAGTTCTATTAATTAATTGGGGTGCATACTTAAATCTGTTAGGGAGGGAAAACTTTGGGATAAAAATAGTGAATCTTGGGACATATCTCTGGGACCTCCAATTTAAAACATCCAAAAGGCAATTAAATATGAGCAGGATAGCCTATTCAAATAGCATTATATGGAAGGTCCCAGCTTTATTACTGTGTGGCCTTGAGACTAAGCCATCTTGTGCCTCAGTTTCCTCAAGTATCTAATAAAAAGAATTAGGCTAGGTGTTTTGAAAGATCCCTTTTCCAGAGATAATCTTGGATTTATTTTATTTTTTTTTAGGTTTGTTTTTTTTTTTTGCAAGGCAAACAGGGTTAAGTGGCTTGCCCAAGGCTACACAGCTAGGTAATCATTAAGTGTCTGAGACTGGATCTGAACCCAGGTACTCCTGACTCCAGGGCCAGTGCTTTATCCACTATGCCACCTAGCCACCCCCTGGATTTTTTTTTTTTATGTGGAGAGGAGCAGATTATCTGAATGTCTTAGGCTGGACATGCTGATATTTTCACCATGTAGAGCTTTTTCCTTTTTTTTTTTTATTTCATGCTAATAGTATTTGCAGGAGAAAAGTGGGGAGGGTGATGATTTGTGAAGTGATTAAAAAGATGGTAATTATCAGTTCAGATTTCCTTTCCTTTCAAGTTTCTGAAATAAGGGATAGGTGGCTACTGCCTCGACTGTCTTTTACTTCTTTTTTGCATCCTCAGCTTAATATAGCACAGTGCTGACCCATAAGCAAACTAATTGTTGGATTTGATAGTCCCCACACTGTATTGTAGGCTGCATCAGAGGATTATAGCACGAAAGGAGGGGCAGGAAACCATTCAGGGAGCAAGTACTAGAGACAGGATCCAAACCAGGACCAATAATGAGAGGGAAATGAGAGAAAGAGCAATGAAAAATGGAAAAAAATGTTGGCATCTTCCTAGGCATCAAAAGACTAAAGAGTATGTGATTACTGACTCTCCCCTCCCCTTATCCCCAGTGACACACAGCTTTGGCTCATTTTATTTGACCTGGTCTATCCTGATGAGGACAAAGCACATTCCTTTTTTTAGAAGAAATGTTCCCTAAGGAAAATGCTCTGCCTCCATTTGGAAAGTGAATTGATGCTCTCCAAGCCTGGGAGCCTCAGCTGATAGCCCCTGCCCCAGCCCCAGCTCCAACTCCTGCCCCTGCCCTGGATCTTGTCCCTTCTTTGGCCCCTGTCCCAACCCCAGCTCTTCCTCTGCCCCTGCCCCTGCCCCTGCCCCTGCCCCTGCCCCTGCTCTGCCCTGGCCCCTTGCCCCAGATCTTGCTCCTTCTCCAGCCCCTGTCCCAGTCCTGTCTCTTCCTCTGCTCTTGCCCCTTGCCCCATCTCCCGCCCCAGCTCTTGCCCTGGCCCCTGCCTCTTCCCCAACCTCAGTTACTGTTTCAAATCAAGAGGTGGAGAAAAGGAAGGCTGAGGATGGGGGAGGAACCAACAGGAAAAGATGGAGCAGGACTGTTTTGTTCATTCTCTTCTCCAAATAAGGATGAAGAAGGAAATGGGGAGCAGAAGGTGAAGATAGAGGAAAAGCCCAAAGGAGATTTCTGCTGGGGACTGACAGCCCCAGACTGTCTTCTCCTTTCAGAAATTCATGGCCAGGCTTTGTCTTGAACTTGGCCCTCACTTCTAGCTAATTTGGTAAAGGAGAACTGGCAACTAAACCCTGCCTGCCAGGGGTCTGCCTGGCAATGGAGGCAAATCCCAAATTCCAAGGCTGTCATTGTCCATGTAAGTCAACAGCAAGTGTTCAGGAAGCATTTCCTCTGTGTGGGACTCTGGGCTTCGCCTTAAGAATTCCCACTCAGAAGTGAAATGGGTCTTACCCTCAAGGAGCTTCCAGTCTGTTTGGGGGAGAGGGGCAAAAAGAGCCCAGAGAAGCAAAATATAACCCCCAAATCCAAAATGATATGTTGGATAAGGAGATGTATGAGTCCTGGGGTCAGAGTACATGTAAAGTGTGTGTGTGTGTGTGTGTGTGTGCTGGTGGAAGGACTTGAACCATCTGCCTCATGGGTAATGATGATTCTTCTTGGGAGGACCAAGAAAGACACACACACACACACACACACACACACACACACACACACAGACACACAAACAGCTTTGCAAACCTCATTGTCCTCTAGACAAGAAGGAAACTAATCCCAGGGAGCCTCACAAGGATAACTGTCCTTTTTTTAAAATTTGGTTTTGTTTTCCCTGAAATCCAATCTCCCTGAGTGTCTAGAGAGAGTATTTTTTAAGAAAGTGTATCAAAAGCTTGACAGATAAAAATGGCAACTCTTGTCTTTTTTTTCAAATTCCCACAGAGTTCAGCCAGTTGTCTTTCTTTAAAGACTTAAATGGAATTTTGGGAGAAGACCATCCAGGATTTCTTTTAGCAATAATAAAAATAATTAATAATAATAACAGCTGGCTTTGAAATTAATTTGAAAACAACCCTAATGGACAACAGGTACACATCCTCGAGGTGAAGTCATTGCTGGCACCTTGCAGGCGGGGGAAGCATTGGGATCCAGGAAAATTACACCCAGTATTATATTTTATGATTTTCTTTTTCCTCTCCCTGTGAGTGGCTGCACAAGCATTACAAACATGCCCTACACCTGTAAGATTCAGTAGTGGAGGCAGTGGCAGTAGGGAATAGCCAGTGATTTAGCAGGAAATTCTGCTCATTGAATCAGACGAGGAACAGCTGGTAGAGAAATCATCCCAAGAACCCGGCTAATCTAGCCGAGGTATGTGCGTGAGCATTAAATATTTTTGCATGCGCCATGAGAAGATTAGATTAGACCTCAGGGTCTCTTGACCAAGGCTAGAACAGGGGACAGCCTGGAGGGATGGCTTTCAGGAAATGGTGGGGGGGATCTCATGATGAAGAACCCCACCTTTAAATATTATTCGGGGTGACACTTTTCCTTCTAACCATAACTTGGCTTCCTTGAAGTCATAGTGTGTCTGATTTCAAAAGTCTCAAGGTGAGGTTCAGGGAAAGTTCATCCCCGGCGTGGTCTGGCCTCTCCATTTAGAAAGCAGGCCATTGGTAGAAGTCTGGGTAGAGCTAGGCAAATGGTAACCATGTGGGATCTTTCAGAGATATCACCCAGTGCAATGGGCTCCCTGGGCTCCAGTTGAGGGTCTCCCTTTTTGCTCCTTCACAGAAGCTCATGGTGTTATGGGACCTGTTTGTTATATTTTTTTTCAAATCTAGGCCACAGCTCTTCTAACTGAGGAGAGCGATTGTGTTTCTTATAGACATTTGGGAAGCATCTGGCAAGAAGCTTTAGGTGCCACCAGTAAGACAAAGCATGGTAAGCTAGTAGAAATACAGGAAAAATTGTGCCTTTTTGGAAGTGACCAAGGGATTAGCAAATGCAGTAACGATTCCTGTTGGGGTGAAGAGTTGTCAGGACCCCCCAATTTGGGGTCTATCACGATACTGGATTTTACTTGCTTGGTTTTTTTTTCAGGCGATGTCCTCCTGTTGGGACTTTGATTTTTGAAAATGGAAAAACTGAATCCTCTTTCCCACTCCCCTCTCCCACCCCCAGTCCCAAATACAAATGTGCAGAAAGGTCTTCCTACTTATGAAGCAGAATGGGGGAAAGGGGAGGAGCAGCTATTGATGGGGTGAGGAAATAAGCAACGAAAAACACAAAAACAGCTTCTGGCCTGAACCCATCCAGCCCAGGAAACTGAAAAGTCCCCAATCCAAATGGCTGGTGATCAAAGGTGATGATGGACTGTGTGGGTGGAAGGTGCTGCTGATGTTGTTAGACATTCCACGATGGAAACATTGCACTAGAATCCAGCACCTGCTGCTTGGAAATGAGGACCCCCTCCCCCATCTCAAGTAAAGGAAAAGCATTTAGTGAAGGAGTTAGAATTTGCTGGCTGGGGTGTCTTGGAATAGGGGCAAGAACCCAGGACAGAAGATGGGAATTTTCCAATGAAACTGAGCTGGGCCGCTGGGAGATATTGCCTCTCCACTTGCCGGCTTCAATCTTATTTTAATTTGGGGCACCCAGACTTCCCAGTTTTCTGTGGCAATGTGAAGTTATTTCCAGTAAGAGGATCAGCAAATGAACTTTGGCCTCATGCCTACCCTGGTGGCTCATTCCTCCTCATGGGTGGGGAAGAACTTGAGATTTCTGTTCCATGATCCATTCTTTGACTTTGGGGTTTCAGAAGGCATGTTCCCCAGCTTCACTGCCCTTCCCAGAGCAGCATGGACCATTAATCCCTCTGCCTGTTATATGCCAAACTGGCACATATGGAAAAGCCACAAGAACTTGCAGAGATGATCAGTTGCAACCAAACAGTCAGGGAGAGCCACACCCATGCACAACAGTGAAATATGGTGGAGTAGGCTGTCCCCTTGTCAAGAGCTGTTTTTGTGACATGCTGTGATGCTTTGGTACCCTCAGCTCCAAAGGGAAGTTGGATGGCCTGCTCTGACAGCCAGGACTCGAGGTCTACCACCATCTATCCCTCTGCTCTGAGCTCCTCTTGCCACTTTCAAAGGTCCCTATCTGCAATGTGCCCTCCGCCTACCCCCACCTTCTTAGAGTCCTAATCCAAACACTTTCTGTTCTGTGGAGAATTTAAAATAAAAATAAAGCATGATTGGACTATGAGATAGTGGTACCAGAGAAGTAACTCAAGAACAACCAGCTTAAGTGCTCTTACTCTTTGTCATTAGAAGGGTCTGCATTTGCCAGCTTTTAGGGATATAGTGCTTATCCTGAGGTGAACACTGCTCTAATGGAGGAAAATTGCATTCAACTATGCAGCCCTTTGACTAAAGGGTCTCGAGACTAACATACTCTTTTTCTGTCTATTTAGAGGGAAGCTGAACATTCTTAATGTCTCACGTCAATGCCTAAATACAGTCAAGGAAGAAGGAGAAACATTTTGGTGCCTGAAAGAGCTAGACAGGAAGTATGGCAGAGAAAAGAGAGTTAACTTATAAGTTGTTTTTGAATTGTCACTTGAAAATCATAGCTCTGAGATCCTGGAAATATCTCCAGCCTCACTGATCCTCAGTTGATTCATCCATAAAATGAGGACAATAATAGCCCTTGTCCTGCAGGATTGTTGCAAACATCAAGAAAGATGATGATGGTGGTGATGGTGATGAAGATGGTAGTGTTATTCATGATAATTATGATGGTGGTGGTGGTGATAAAGATGATGATGTTGGTGGTCATGGTGATGGTGATGATAATGATGATCATGTGTGTTTACTTGCTGATATAACACTGAATTTTCCCAACTTTGATTTCTTCTGCTTGGACTAAAGAAAATTTGGTTGGGAAATTTTGAGAGTCATAGTTGAGAGTGGCTAGTATGGCCAAGGTTAAAGAGAAAGGGATGTCAGGATAATATGATGGTGGTGACAGGTCTCCTTGGTGAGCCTGCTCTCTTTCTTGATTGGTTAGATGAGACCAGACACCTGGCATCTGACATCACCCCTATAAAATTAAAGTTCCCATCAGATCCAGATGTTTACATCTCAGGATGAGACAAAGATCTCTCCATCATCTTCATCTGATGAATAGCCCCAATGGATTGTGAGTTGAGATTCTTGGCAAGATGTATTGTAGATATTCTTTTGCCTACTGGGGGTAGAATCAGCTATATGTTTCTTAAACCTCATGGGTTTGGGTCAATTCTCTGTTTGGGGTAATTTTTAGGGTCTGAGAGAGGTAAAATCTCATTTTCTCAATGATTGATTGCTTTCTTATAGCCACAATGACTTCTTTTCATTCTATGCTAAGATAAAAACAGCTACATAATGAACTTGCCTTCTCACAAACACCAGTTCATTTCCCCATTTCAAGTTTTCTCCACTGGCTATCCCCTAGGACTGGACTCCCTCCTTTATTTCTTCTTTCTAGACCCAAAAATTTATTCAAGTGCGATCTGATGCATAAAACCTTTCACTGTCCTTAACCCTCTGAGACCACTCCCAATTGATTTTGTATAGATTTTGTTTGGCATAGTTCTTTGCCTGTTGTCTTTACTCATAGGCTGGGAACTCCTTAAGAAGGGATTTTTCTTTTTTGTTTTTCTTTATATATTTTGGTTTGGTGACTGGCCCCATATTAGGTTAGTATTAATTATTATACTAACTTAACAAAAACCAGTTGGAAAAAAGTCCACATCTAAGAATATATTCTGTTCTACCTGATTTACTATGAACTAATCATCAATAACAATAAAAGAGAATAGTCTGTTCTTTTTAGTCAATTGTATGATTTTGATGATAAAATCTGTTCTCGAAATCCATCTGTGAAAGCTTCTGAAATTACCATGGAGGATGCCCTCTATAGATACAGAGATCATTGTCATAAACATTTTCTAGAAATAGGAGAGGAGACACGTGGCTTGGTGCTTGCTGGTGCCTGCTCTGTAGCCTCCTTACATAATAACGCCATCTGGGTTCCCCTCACCCATTCCTTTGAAACCTTCCCCTCTTTGAAATATCTTGAACATTCAGGCCCCCAGTCATATTGCCTCTAGCAGGCATTTCTTCTCCTATTTTCTAGTCATGACCAGCCATTGTTCTTGGTTGGTTTTTTCCCCCTGCTTCCTTATCTAGCACATCAGGTTCAAAAGGATTAGGAGACTCAATGGGCTGCCAGAAGCAGTATGACAGTGCAGAGAGCTGGGCTTGGAGGTAAGCAGATGGAGCATCGCATGATCTTGCCTCTGACCCTCGGTAGCACAGCACTGAACCCTTGTGCTCAGTAGGCCTGTGCCAAACATCAGGGGGAGAAAAATAGAAAGTGTTCTTTCTTTAGGTCTTATAGGTTTTTCTTCATCCTCATCTTCTTGATCTCTTTGCTCCTTTTAAATCTGTCCTCTCCTCTTTGCATTTTCCTAATACTGCCCTATGCTGATTATCTTCCCACTTGTCTGAGTTCTCCCATCCAGTCTCCTTTTCTGGTTCATTCCTTAGAGTATGTCTTCTAAGTCTATCTACGAGTTTGCGTCCCAAGGTGTTGCCCTGCTCCCTCTTTTTTCATTATTTCCCCTTCGCTTGTGCACTTCCAAGTCCAATGGATTTCACTCTTCTGTCTATGTAGATATCTCAGAGATCCCATCTCCAGACTCAGTCTCCCCCTTGCTTCAGTTTTGTAGCATCCACTTGCTATTGATGTTTCAAATGGGATATCCCTGAGACATGTCAAGCCTAAATGGGCTAAAATAGAACTCATTCATTGGATATGATTCTGTGACCTGAAAAGAGAAATTGGTAACTGGGTGACCAATATCCCCAAACTTTTTTTTCTTAACCCACTGATGAATTGTTCATACCTGGTTTCCAAGGCTAAAATTCTTTCCCAACAACTTACATCAGAAGAATCAAACTGACAGAATTTAAGAATTGGAAAGGAGCTCAGAGGCCATCTGGTTTGGTGTGACTTGATTTTTGGATGACAAGTGGAAGCTGGCTGGCTCTCTCTCATCTCAATATGGAACTTTGAAAGTCCATTCTCCAAATGCAGCCTCTGATCCTTCTCTCTCCTGCTCGTTCACTTGCACAGTCCTATTCTTGGGCCTTATCATGGCTCCCAGTCATACAACTGCTCCCTGTTTTCTCAGTCTGTCTCCCATATTCTAGTTTTACTTGTTTCCATACACCTAGATTTAATCCACATATGTCACCTTAGTGTTTCATTAACTGAGTCCCTGGTCTCATCTAGTAAATGAACCTATTAGTCTTGATGCCCTCCAAGGTCCCTTCCAGCTCTCTGAAATTGATCCTGTTAACCCAGAATTCTTTCACTGCTTAACCTTCTGCTATTGCTGACCTGAGAACCTCATCTCTGGATAACTTCTACCCTACAATTTTTCCACTCCCACTCCAGGACTGACCCAACCATTGACATATCCAATTCAACATGTCTTAAGCTTAGAATTGATTTCCCTTATGACAAATTTCACAGTGTTCCACCCTGGCTAACCCTTCCTTCTCCATAATCAAACTCTGATCAGATTGACTCCTTATCTCATCCCAGAACATGAGCCATACTTTTTCCCCTCTTTACTATCAATTATGTGCAATCTTAGCTTCTTATTTATTCTTTAATTGAATTCTTTATATTTCTGAGAAATCACAAATCCATCTTCCCTCCCATCAAGATGATCTTCATTTCATCTCTTATTCTTTCCTCTCTTTTACCTCTCAGTATTAAATCATATATCAATCATCATCATCATGTGCTTGGGCAAACATATAGAAACAACATATTATTTATCATCTTCCTTCCCAAGAAAAGTTGGAACCATTCACTAATAATACCTTCAGAACACTCCCCCATTTCTCATCTGTTCTTAGAGGTGTTAGTACAGACTGAGGAGCTGGGCTGGAATCCAAGTTCTGACAATCATTTAATTTACATAGACTTCAATTTCTTGATCTGGAAAATGGGGTTATGGAACCACAAACACTATGGTGTATCTTGTAGCTCTAGTTCTCTGTTGTTATTATTATCAGACACATTCTTACTCCTTCTATATCTGTAATAATCTATATAGAGGATCCCTCTATCTATACTCTTATTCCAGTCCTCCTTCCTCCCTCCAGGGCCTTGTCCCTATTCCTCAGGTATCATCACTATCTCCATCATCACTGTCTTCTCTGTTTTCCTACAGATTGCCTCAGGTCTCCCTAATTCTTTAAAAAGAAAAGTTCCCTTGGCCCCTCTGGCTCTTCCAATTACTATTCCATTTGTCATTTCTTTCACTGCAAAGTGTCTTTAAAAATTGTCCATTTGCATTGCTTTACTTGTTCATTATTGAAGACAGTTATAAATAGATGACTCACCACTATGATGTTAACCAATATTGCCAATGACACTTTGACAAATCCAAGCAGCCCCCAGATCTCAGTGCAGACCTCATCTTGCTTGGTCTTTCTGAAGTTTTTGATTATTAGTAATAGTCTGTTGATCTCTCCAATTTTTCCTTTCTTTCGTTTATATGCAGTTGATTTTTTTCTCTCCCATCAGACTATGAGCTTTTTGAGAATGTCTTTTGTCTCTTCAAATTTCTAATATTTCTTGTAGAGCCTATAACATAATGTGTCTAAATATGTTTGTTGACTGAAGGATATTGTTGACCTCCTGCTCTCTCTCCCTTGGCTTCAGAAATCCCTCCCTCTCCTGCTCCTCCTCCTCTCTTTCTCACTGTCTTCTAATTCCTTGCAAAGGGCTAGTCCTTGGCCCTTTCCTGTTCTCTTGCCACAATCTGTCTTTATCTTGGAGCCTTTATGTCCATGGCTCCAAGTATCCTCTTTATGCAAATGATTCCCAAGTTTTCAGCACTGGTCCAGATCTCTTTTCTGAGCTCCAAACCTACATCTCCATCTGCCGACATACAAGACCTCTCTCTCCGGAAGGAAGCCCCATTGCCACCTCAAATGCAATATGTCCCATGCTGAGCTCATTATCTTTCCCTCTAAATCTGTTCCTCCTTCTCACTTTTCTATTTCTGTCAGTAGTATCACAGTTCAACCAGTCGCCCATGTCTGTGATCTTCTTTTTCTTTGACTCAGATCTAATCATTTACCAAGTCCTGTCGATTCCATCGCCTAAGCATTTCGTAAATCTGTCCTCTCCTTTCTCTGATCACTTCAGGTCATCATTACCACCTGTCTGGATTCTTTGTCTTTCCTTCTTCTTCCCCATCTCTGCCTTCCAATATATCCTTCATATTGCTACTAGAAAAAAATTACTGTTAACTGTGTTTTTCTTCATGTTGCTCCTTTGTAATAAAAACAAAACAAACAAAAATTCCCAATAAAGCCTAAGTTCCCACCAAATAAAGTTTAGCTTTCTTTCCCTCATTCAGGACTTTCTTTAAATGGAAAAACCATCTTTCCTTTTCTATCCTATGAAGGCTCAGCATCAGGAAAATGTCCTACAACAGTTAGAGATAGTCCCCATTGATATGGAAATAAGGATCCTTTGAAGGTAGTGAGCATAGTAGAATATGTTGTACCCCAAGAACTTTCCATCTCTGTGATACTGTTGAAGTATGGGTTTTCTCTATCACCAGACCAAGGTCTCTGGTGATATTTAGAGTAATTTTCTCATGACACCAGAAGACAATACCATGTGGGGCTTAGACCTGGGTTCACATTCTGCCTCAGACATGTAATACCTGTGAAACCCAGACAGACATTTAGACTATGCCTCAGTTTCCTTATCTGCAACATGAGATAACAACAACACTGCCCCTCAGGGTTGTTGTGAGAGCAAATGAGTAGACATATGGAAAGGACTTTGTAAACCTTAAAGTGCTATGGAAATACTAGCTCTCACTGCTACTCCTAGTCTATGACCAGGACTACTGCTGTTATTACTAGTACTCTAGTGCTGGAGTGTATATAATAAAGAAATGATGGGGCAGAAAGCCCTCCTCCAGCTGAAGTGGATTGGAGCTCAGAGCTAATAGTCCTATATCACTTAGGGCAGATTCTTCCATAGGCACATTCCATGCCCAGTGTCAATAAACTTCCTCATGGAGGAATTGACATTTTTTAGTTAACCTTTTCTAATTAGCAAGTGGTCTACAAGAAACACAATTTTAAGAAGTCACTCAACAACTTTATTCTAGAATTTCACCATAAAATCTATCATTTGGTATTCTCCAATCTACGCTCCTGAAGTCTAGTTCCAAGTTATTCAGAACTCAGAGGGTTACTGAGGACATAGTGTCTGGTGGCAAAATTACCTTTGAAATGGACAAGCATTTATTAAACACCTATTGTGTACTAAGCACTGCTAAGCACTGGAGGATACAAGGAAGACAAAAGACAGTCCTTGTCTTCAAAGAGTTCACAATCTATTGGGGGAGGGGGACACTGCAACAACTCTATCCATACTTCATGCCAATCACCCATCCTCCAGGATATTCTTTGAGTTTTCACTCATTCAGTGCCCTACTTCCTTTGGGAGAGCTTTTCATTTTCATTAATGTAACAGTTACTGGGTGTTTTGTTCTCCTGGTTCTACTTACTCCACTGCATCAAGTCAGATAAATCATTTGGGATGGGAGGAGGGGATAGCATGATGAACCAATGGCTTCCTCTTGATATTCCTTGGTGGAAGATTGGTGGGTTTCTCATTATTCTGCTGGAATAAGCAGCTCTTGCTTTTCTTGGTCTTTCAATATAATTCTAAAAACCCTGGTACAATGACCATGTTTGTCTTTCCCCTCTCCAGATACCATATTCCTGTAAGTCCATACTCTTGGATAGTGTTTTCCAGGGTATTATTAATTCCCTAGATATAAATTACTTGAAAAAGAAATACAGAAATGCTCAGTGCACATGGGATCCAGATGGTAGGAATATGTCCTTAAACCATATCCTTAAAATAAATCATGTGATCCATGTAACCCATCACCAGGTACTGAGCCCCTTTCAAATGCTGGTGCTATGTCTCCAGAACAACCCGAATTGGCAGTGGTCCCCACACATAACAATATAGGTTTATGGTTTTCTTTCTGTGGAAGTCAACTATGAAATTAGTAATTAATGGGCTATTCCAAAGACCACTTCTTATGCATCAGTCTTTCTCCAAAATACTCATGTAATGTAAAAAATGGACAAAAAAGCAAAGCTAAAAACAATTCTACAAAGCAGAGCATTCCTTAATGGCTGACCTTTCCAAAATCCCATGGGGTGATTTTTGTTCTGTTCCCCAGATACCAAAGAAATCTCTCTTCCTCTTAATGTCTTTCCTCTCTCCTTATTACTATCACTCTCACTCTCACTTTCCCTTCTACCTTAAGCACTGATTCAATGCCTCCTTTCATCTTCCTCCAAGCTTCTCACAGATTTTTAGAAAGGACAAAACGAGATCTTCCTGTGACTTCTGCTAGCCGCAGCTCATTCTGGGATTTAGAGTTTCTGCTATTCTAATTCTCCTTCTTATATTTATCCTCAGTTGCTTCCACTTTTCCAATTTCTGGATATATCTTTTTAAAAACTGAGTTGATTTGTGATTCTTCTCTGCAGTTCAATTGCCCTTAGACAACTCTGAGCATCCCTATCCCACCCTTTCTCCTTCATCAGCATAATCAAAGTTTCTGTTGTCTAAATTTTATTCTTGAATGCTTGGGCCAACTTTCTTTGAAGCACTGTAGGATTTGAGATCCTACTTATGCTTTCTCTATCCTCTGAATTTTGTTTTCACAAAATCTAGGGAGCTCCTCAGGGTACTTGCCTGGGTTTCTCCTGTTTATCTCTCCTGACCTTGGAGATGATATGCCCACTTCTATCCCAGCTTCCTGTTATTTTTCCTGTACTTTGGCAACCCGTTCCTTCTTTCTGATCAGAATCAGTTCTAGAATAGTGGTTTCTTTTATCATGCTTTCTGCCTTTTTTTGAAGAAAGAAGTTATCATCAATTCAAATAAAGGATTTATTAGTTGTTCTACTTTGAACAGAGCCAGGACTTCAGTAGATATCCAGTTAGGTGGTGTTCCCCACCAGTATATCATACTTCTTGATCTGTGTCTGGAACTCATCCATGTACTCCTTCTGGCTGACTGGTCTACAGTAGAACGCTACCACAATATCCTTTTTGTTTTTTCCTCTGCGTTTCCTCTGCTGTGGTTCACTAATTTCCTAATGGAGTATATCTTCTTGACATAAAATTGAACTCCACTACCTCCTAAACTGAATCTATATCTTGTGAATAAGGGATATTCTTTCAGAGTCATATTCCAGAAATCGGTCACATCTTGCCAAATCTCAGTGCTATCTATGAGATCAAGTTTGCCTCCTTGAATTAAAATCACTAGTTCTTTGCATTCATTACACATAGTCTGGACATTTGTGTATAGATTAAGCAATGAACGCATTTGTATATAGTGAGCAATGGATAATTATCACTACTGCTTCTATTCTCTAACATTACCTGCTTGGACTTCTGAACTTCTCTCTCAGTAACCTTCTTATAGTCTGCCTCTTACTCTCTGTAATGACTTGCTTAGTTGGCACATGTGTTGATAATTCCCTTTTTGTTGTATTTGAATAAGGTTTCTCTCTCTGTCTCTGTCTCTCTCTGTCTCTGTCTCTCTCTCTCTCTGTCTCCTCTCTCTCTCTCTCTCTCTCTCTCTCTCTCTCTCTCTCTCTCGCTCTCTCTCTCTCCTCCCACCACCATATTCCATTTAAAGTCTACCTAAACAAATCTATACATCTCCAAATAAACAGATTTTTTCAGATCATCAAAGAAGCCTTCTATTCTTGACCAAAAATTTTCCCTTCTTGTGCTTACAGTCCTTTTATCCTTTTCTTTGACATTGTCTTCTTTACTCAGTGTTTATTTCTTTTATATGCCCCTTCTTCTGCATTTCCTGCTCTGAGTCTACTACAGTGATAGAAATATAGTCTGTACCCCTGAGAACTTTAGAGCTGTTCCTTCTGGAAGCATCTTTCACCTTCACATGAATCAACAGAAATGGATTTAGGTGGTTACATTTAACAACCATCAGGAGACTCTCTATCTCATTCTAGATGTATAATCAAGGAAAACAATTTACCTCTCATTGGCTATGTTGAGTCACTCAGTGGCTTTATCAGAATCCATCCTCAAGGAGTCATCAAATTTATCCCTTCTTCCTATAAAAAGGACTGGATGCCACTATTCTGACTGCAAAAAATGGGCTGTCATCATCATTCCACAGAGCACAGGATAGCCTTTACTTTCTATAGAAACCACCACAACAAAACTCCAACTATCTGTCATGGAATATACTAGTGTTCTTGATAAGCTGGGGGGCAGGAAAGTGTTCCTATCTCTAGCACCTTCACTCTCTCCTCTAGCAGGGCCCCCCAATCTCACCTAGTTGTTACTGGGTATTGGAAGAAATCCAAACACAACACAGAACCTTCAACTCACCTGGCCATTTTTCTCATGTTCCATGTTTGCTTAAACTAAGATGGTGGCCTTGTTCTTGATGGTAAATGGGAAGGAAAACCATCTGGTCTCTGTCCCAGGTTTCTTTCACCTAGAAAGGACTTTTAAAAACTTTTAAAACTAGTATCATTGCTTTTACTTCCCTTTTATTAGTCTTTTCTTTATAATCTGCCAGATGTTCCTTAGTATTTGATCTCAAATTAAAAAAAAATCTGCTATAAAAGTTTAACAGTTATTGATTGTTATATTTGAATAGGATTTTTATTAAAAACAACTTTCATTCATTTTTCATCTTTCTTTTTTTTTGTCTACTTACATATTACTTGGTCACTGTGTCACCAACTGCATCCATCTTTCCATTAAAGGAGTTGATTCAAAGCCCTCACACTTATTGGGGCAAGGCGTCTTCTGAGCATTGTTGTTTATCTGCCTCGGTTGCCTCATCTGTACCATTGGGATGGTAATTATACCTCTGTTCCATAAGTCTTGTGAGGATCAAATCTGTAAAATTCTTTGTTGACCTTAAAACAGAGAAATACTTCCTCTTGTTATTGTTGTTACTGCTATTTTTGTTTTGTTTTGTTAAGCCTTAAGTTTTGAGTTTTGGGGAAATCAGGTACAGTTTGAACAGTGGATAGAGTTTATTGTTCTCCCAGTAGTGGTTAATGAAGCTGTCAGAGGTTTGGCCAATTCTGTTTTTGAGGGTTCGCCTGGAGAACCTAAAAAGTTGAAGTCAGTAGACACTGGGACTTGGTTCAAATCTAAATCAGGAAGGTTTGACATTCTGTCCAAATTGCACATATTTTCAAGCCTCAGGAAAAATAAGACACTTTCTCAGATTTTGCTGTTAGGGTTCTTTCACACGTCTCTGGTGGGGGCATTGTTCCAAGAGTGCTCTTTAGTCTGATGAGAATGAAGGCTAAAGAGGCATCAGGCCCTAGAAGAAAGAGTCCTGGGCTTGATCCTGGCTCTGCTATGGGTTCTCATGTCACCTTGGGAAATGCACATCCCTTCTCTTGACTTCAGTTTCTGCAAACCCAGAATGAAAGACTGAAGACTTTAAAAGTTGAAGGCCATTGAAGTGCCTTCTAACTCTGGAGCTAAGACTATGGAGGAAATAAGTTTGAATCTTGGCTCTTTCAGATACTCCTAGTGTGACCATGGCCATCATTCATCGCTTTCTGTTTGTTTCTTCCTCTAAAAAGGGGGGAAAAACCCCTCCAAAATAACCAGCTGTGGAGCTGGACTTGATTTTTTGCTCAAATAAAACAAAGATACAGATTTACAGTTATTATTTCATTTGATCTTCTCAGCAGTCTTTTGAGGTATGTACTACTGATATTTTTTATTCCCATTTTATGGAGGAGAACACTGAGGGTCTCTATAAGCAAGGACTCCATGAATCTTTGGGCAACGTCATAGAGCTAAGAAGTATCAAAAGCATCTAGGCTCCAAATGTAGCATTCTTTACTATATATCATTCACCATCATTAATAATATTCTGCTCTAAGATGTTGATCCAGCTTAATTCAGGCCAAAATAAATCATATGAGTAATTAATATTAAAACCAAAATAAATCTATAAACTTTTTTTCCAAATCAATTTTAAAACCCTTTTTTTTAACCTGGATTTTTTTCAGAAAATTGTCTTTTCGTTTTACTTTATGTAAGAAAATATTACCATTAATTCTGTTTTTCTCTTTGGGTTTTGCATGAACCTGGAGACCCCTTGGAGAAATTGGTGGGCAAGAGGGAAACTCATGCAAAGCAGAGGGAGACAAATTGAAAGAATTTCTGATGAACTCCAGAAGACTCCAGAGCCTTGACATCAGAACCTTTTCTGAATTCCATAGTATCCAGAGCCAAGAATAGCCACCTGGTCCGGCTTCCAGGCTGTCCTTGTGTCCAAGATGAACCTCCATCTAATTCGGCTTTCTTGATTGGAAACTTTCTTCCCCAATTTTTCTCCATGGTGCTCAGAGGCAGAGGAGGTGAAGAGGAGGTCATGACTTTGAAGGTTGATGAAGTTTATAATGTTCTGGACCCAGGCTCCAGTTGAACTGATACTGTTTTCCATGCTTCAGGCTGACCAAACAAAGTCTTGGGAACTTGGCCACACAGAGCCTGTTGAATCTTTGAATTACGAGGGTGAAAAAGAGAAGTATTGATTATCTTGGCAGAGTTTACATTGTCATCAAGGTGGTTTATGGCCAGGCTGATCATTTGGAGAAGTGTTGAAAAGAGCAAGAGGGTCAAGGATAGTTCAAGGAGGAGAATCAGGCTTGTGGACGAGACTCCCAGCTTCTTAAAGGACCCTCAGCAAAAGGTTAGAGGCCTCCCCAGGAACCATGACTTGGCAAGTGGACAGGAATGGGACTTTCCAGTGGTTACTTGGCTCTAGGGTGTGCCCAGGACCTGATATGACCTTTATCCTTATTGGGTAGTAAAAGGATTGGGGGGAGACAGATAAACAAATGCACATTGTCCTGCCTTTCTGAAGAAGGAAAAATCCATGTCAGAACAGATAAAAAAAAATCATTGAGTTGTAGCAACCATCCAGTCCAAACTCCACCTGAAAACAAATTCTTACTACAATAAACCTTATAAATGGGCATCTAGTCTTTGCCACCCATGGAGGCCCATCCCACTTAGAGCTTTCCTTGTTAGGAAGGTTCCCCCCCTAACATCAATCAAATTCACGTCAACCCAAAAAGTCCAATCTTTCTTTTATAGGACAGGCTTTCAAATACTTGAATATAACTATAGTGCAGCAGTCTTTTCTTTTTCAGGCTAAACATCCTGTATCCTTTCCTAGCTTGGTGGTCCTTCTATGGAGACATTTCAGGTTATTGATATCTTTCCTTTTTGGCACTTCCCATTGTGCCAAGAAGAGCAAAATAAGATATTCGTGAATTGTGTTCCATCATTCAATCATATCCATTTTTTTTTGTGACTCTGGGGACCATAGCATGCCAATGGTGTCAATGGGGTTTCTTGGCAAAGATTTCCATTTCCTTCTCTGATCCATGAGTTCCATCTATGCTATATGGTTACAATGATCTGCCATGGGATAGCATAAATATAACCTCTGATGACAAATGTACACTTTTGTTCCTTTGCTGTGATTCTGAGTCTTTGGTATTAAATAGTATTAAATCCTGGAGTTATGGGACTTGGCTTAAAAAAATACCATCTTCCATATTTTCAGCTAGCCACTGATATTTTAATCAAACAATAAATCAATAAAACTTTATTAAGTACCTACAATAGGCTAAGGACTGAGGATATAAAATAAAAAGAAAGTCCCTGCCCTCAAGTAGCTTACCATTTAATGGGGAAGACAACATGTAAACAAATGCACACACACACACACAGACACACATACACACACACGTACAGATCAAGAGAAGGCACTGGAATTGAGAGGCTGGAGAAGCTTCCTATAGGAGGTGAGATTTTAATTGGGACTTAAAAGAAAGCCAGAAAGAGCTGGAGCATTCCAGAAAGGAGGACAGCCAGAAAAAAAAAATGCCTAAAGCTGAGAGATGGAATGATCTGTTTATGGAACAACCAGGAGGCCAGTGTTACTGGATAGAAGAGTTCTTGGTGGGTAGTGAGGTGTAAGAAAGCAAGAAAGATAGATGGAGGCTACATTGTAAAGGGCATTGAATGGCTAACAGAAGATTTTGTCTTTTATCCGGGAGGTGATAGGGAGCCACTGGAGTTTATTAAGTAGGGAGTTGACATGATCAGATCTTCAATTTAGGAAACTGGTGACTGAGTTTAAAGGTGGATGTGAGTAGGGAGAGACTTGAGGCAGGCAGATCTACCAGCAGTTATTACAGGAATCCAGGTGTGAGGTGGTGAGGGTGCAGTGGAATGCAATGTCAGAGGAGAGAAGGGGGCATTTTTGAGAGATGTTGCAGAAGTGAAAGTGTCAGGCTTGGAAATGACTTGGATATAAGAGGAGTGGAGAGTTGATGAGGCAAAAGCATTTAATTGATTATTTATTGGACTCCTAACTAATTTACTCTAGTATTCATTGCATTTGTATTGAGAACAGAAAGAAGTGGTTAAATTTCATGCAGACTATGCTAAACTCTGGTTCTTGTGAACCTGGGGTGACTTGTGGAAGGGAGGTCCCAAGGTCTGGAGCATAGATCATATTGTTGTCTCTGGTGCTGCGATTTTTTCCTGGAGGCTTTAAAACAGAACCCAAGGAGTGCCACGGATCAGGACTCTTAAAAATATCCCAAGGCACAGTGATCCTTTATGACCTATTTTCCACCACATCATGCTCATTTGGATGGTATTATCTGCTCTTATCTAATATCTAATGGGTTTAATGTGTTCTAACTGGATGACTTAGCTTGGTGCTTTGGATACGATGACTGATAGGCACCACATACAAGATGTTGTGATGATGATGGTACTGAGATCAAGCATTGGAGGGGAAATTGCCAAAGAAGTCTGGCCTGGAACTCTTATTCTTTTCAGCCAAATGAAGTTTGTCTCCTTGTGACACCAGTTAAGCCTGGAAGATTAAATAGTATCTCCAGCAAGTATCTCAACCGTGGACCCAAGGAGCCAAACTAAAAAATATTTTGCAATGGAATTTCATATATTCTAAGATAGATGTTTGTTTTTCTTCTGGATTCTTGATTTTGAAAAAAGTGTGCAATTCAGAAAAACTGAAAAACAAAAAAATAAAACACTACTTATCGAAGCAGCTCTAGCTTGACCTATCCTTCCTCAAGGAAGATCTCAGTGATAATACTGGGGAGAGGAGCATTTACCATGAATATGACCCTGGGTGTTGATCTATGTGTGAGATGATACCGAACCACAGAATGCTTAAGGGTTTCAGTAGAAATTTCTTGACTGGTGGTAGAAGATGCCCAAGCTTGAGGAAAATGCAGCATTTCTGTGATACTGCTGGACTTTTCTTGCCATTTACCACCACTCATTGCCCCTCCCCCACCTCTACACCCTCTGCTCTGTTTCCCAAGGAAGAAAGTTGGAGGAGATGAAGTAGTGTTTACTTGAGGATGGGTTCCCCATCCCAATGGAAATAAATTATTGTTGGTCACTTTTGACCATGTTGGCCACCTTTGCCATGCTCCAGCTTCTTGGAAGGCAGATAGTGTTCTGTATTCTCTTAACTTGAAAGAATAGCTTGGGAGGTCATTAATGAGACTCTACTTTGGGCACTGGAAGTCCTGAATCCTGGCTGTACTACTTAATGGCTATTAAGCCCCCAATCTGTACAAACCTTGGTTTATTCCTCTATAAAATGAGAATGGTAATATATTCATTATCTACTCAACAAGGGACAGCTAGGTGGCAGAGTGGATAAGAGTACTGGCCCTGGAGTTAGGCAGACCTGAGTTCAAATCCAGCCTCAGACACTTAATAATTACCTAGCTATGTGATCTTGGGCAAGTCACTTAACCCCACTGCTTTGCAACCTCCCCCGCCAAAGTAATCATTATCTACCCAACAAGGTTTTGTGAGTTATGAATGAAATTTTGTCTGTCAAGCCCTCTTTAAGCATCAATATTGAGATATCAATGACTTATGGATGATCTCATGGATCGAGTTAATTCTTCCTTTCCCATTCGATTCTATTCTCTCCTTTGTTTTGCCTTTCTTCCTAGAGGTTTTTGTTTAGGTCCTCAGCATTCTGAGGGCATGAGTGTAACCCTCAACCACCAATGACAGCAATGGAGTCAGGGAGAGGGAGACAAATGGTGATACTACAACTATTATTATCATCACTAGGGCCATGATTACTCCCACTAGTTAACATTTCTATAGACATTTAAGACTTACAAAGTATTTTACAATAATATCTCATTTGATCCTTAAGACACTCCTATGAGGCAAGTCCTGTTGTTATCTCCATTTTACAGATGAATTGGAGGAATTCCTAGCCTCTCAGCCTCATTTTCTTTCTGTATAAAATATAGGAATTGGACAAGAAGACCTCTTTGGGACATTTCAGTCTGAGGTCTATGATCCGTTTCCTTCTCAGTTAACTCATATGTAAAATGAAGGTATTCAACTTGCTGACCCTTGCAGACTTTAAGCTCTAGATCTATGACCCTGATGTCTGGAATGCCCTTTATAAGTCACACAATGTTCTGAGCCTCTGTATCGCATTCTGTGAAAGGAACGCATCAGACTCAATGACCTTAAAGCTCCCTTTCAGCTTTAGGCCTGTATTCCTTTCCCATCTGAGATCCTGTGCCATAACCTTCAAGGATCCAGGAAATCTCCATGCTAAATGGTCAATTAATCTGCAAGCATTTATGAAGCACTTATTCTAAATGAATGAAAAGACAATTATTAGTCCTCTCTGTGTGTGGACACTGTGTTGAGTACAAAAGGCACAAGTTGTTCTCTCTGGGACTTTGTGTGCTAACCAGGGGATTTGAGGGGCTAGTGGTGTTGTGGTATCTTTTCAGGCAATAACTCGCCAGCTCCTAGCCCTGACCTGATGTAGGAAATGTGTTTGTTTGCTTTCCCCTTTGTCTTTGTCTGTTTGGCACAACCCAAGCACCCAAATGTATCTCTGTCTTCTCATTTGGGGCAGTTTCTCCAGTCACACAGACTGTCCTCCCAAGGCTGTGCCCATAGAGGTCAGTGAAGGCATGCTAGATTGGACTGGAGCATGTGTGTATACTGGCAGAGGTCTTCCATAGGTTGTCTTCTAAAGGATGGATAGGAACCCCATGATTTCTCTTCATTGTCCTTGAATGTCATCATCTTGACTAGTCGAGGACATTAAAGGCATTTCCCATCTGGTAGATTACTTTCCATCTGATCTTGTTTCCAGATGCCTACAATCAGCAACATTTTCTGGAACCTTGGTTGGGGAAGATTAGTAGGGAGAAGGAAGAATAAAACACCCCATACAGTCTAGTAGTGTCTAGAGAGGTAAGGCAGCTTATCTATTGCTTTGGAGGCTCACTTTTTTTCTGCGTAACAGTAACTAGGGAGAGTTCTCTCCAATCTGTCTTCTCTGGGTACCTTGCTATTGCCAATCCTAGTACTTCCTGAGGTTTTTCAAAGCAAAGAAATCCTCTCCTTTTATTTTTTTTAATGTACTTTATGGACATAGAGCTGGTGAGGATCTCTGAGATCATCTAAACCCCTTATTTTACAAATCAGAAACTGAAATCCAGAAAGTTTTCCCAAGGGTTCATGTGTAGAAAGTATCAGAGACTGAATTTGAACTCTACTCTTCTTATTTCAGCCCTAGCAGGATTTCAGCCCAATCATATTGCCTTGTTTGTCAATCCCTTTGTAACCATCAGTTCATTTGAGCTTCTCATTCCTCTCTGAGGAGGTAGTTTCTGTTTTACAAATGAAGAAACAGAGTCCCAGAAAAGTTCAGTGACTTGCCATCTGTCCCTGGTTAGATTTGAATGTAAGATTCCTGACTCTGTGTCCAGTTTGCTGCCCACTGCATCATTCTGCTTCCTTTGGAACAGAAACATGAAGTGATTTCGGCAAGATAATAATGGATGTGAGGACACCAGGAGCAGACCTGTGTTTCTGGGCTGGGGAGCCCAGGTTATCAGTAGCCTTGGCTTCTCTCTTCTCTGGCTTTCTGGACTAGGACCAGTGTCTAGGATGGAAGTTTGTGTCCTTTATTTTGACCAAAGTCATCCTTTTGATGAGATCATGGGATCAGGGCTGAGAGACATCAGAGATCACCGAAGTTCAACGTCCTCATTTTACAGATGAGGGAACTGGAGCCCAGAAAGGAGAAGCCCCGGGTCAAAGAGGTAATCTGAAAGAAGCCAAAGGCACAACCTGCTTGTCTTCTGAATAGCTTTGGCTCAGTGGGACACAATTGAAAGCTGCATTCTCAAATTCCTTCTGTAAGGACCCAGGTGCAGTTTTCTTCTTGCAGACAGCACCCCCAGATGGGTTTCTGCCCTCTGGTCAGTAGATGTTCACCTGGGACATCAAAGTAGAAGAAAGTTGAAAGGTATCAGAGGCTCAGTCTGGGCAGAAGCCATGTCAAAACTCACAACTTTGGGGGCATTGCTATAAATATCTATACTTACCTTGGAAATAGAGGTTGAGGTAGAGCATATTGGCTAGGAGAGAAAAAGATGTGTTCAGGTCCCAGCTCAGATACCAATGGCTGTATGGCCAAGGTCAAGTCACAGCCTCAAGTTGCCATTCTGTTTCTGTGAAGAAAATCTATATAGGGAGTTTTCCAACTAATAAAATTGTAGGTCTACATCAAAAAAAAAAGTTTACATCACACTACTTTGGCTTAAATTAATTTTTTTTAGTTTTTGTGAGCCAATAGGGTTAAGTGACTTGCCCAAGGTCATACAACTCATAAATATCAAGCATCTGAGACTGGATTTGAACTCAGGTCCTCCTGATTCCAGGACCAGTGCACTATTCGCCTAGCTGCCTTGGCTTAAATTTATTTTATCATTTATCTTAACAACTTCTCTCACCAAATGGGTGTTGTTATTGAGTTGAAAATTCTTATCTGACTCTTTGTGATCCCATATAGGGTTTTCTTGGCATAGAAACTAGATTAGTTCACCCTTTCCTTTTCCAGATCATTTTACAAAAACAGGCAAAGAGGGTTAAGTGACTTATCAAGGTTACATGGCTGCTCTCAGATCATATTTGAAGTCATGAAGATGTCTTTCTTCTAAGTCTTTTACTCTATCCACTGCATCATCCAGCTTCCCCTATTGGTGGCAATAGATAAATGAATATTAGAACTCATCATTCAGTAGAGAAATTAGAGGAGTATTTAGAAGTAAAAGAATGGAATTAAGTAAGGAAAAAATTTAAGGAAGTTCATTGCAAAGAGGAGTCTAAAAGATCAAATGTAGCAATGACTTGCTACATAAATTTTTTTTTTTAAAAAAGACCTGGAGGTCAGAGTGGCTGTATCTTGGCTACATGGTATTTTAAAATTTCTATAAGACAATGATTATAAGGAAAATAAGCTCCAGGGAATGCTTTTGCTAGTCAGAGAAATCTACCTCCCCCCACTTAGGAGAGCTTGGGGGAAGTTCAAAAACAGAGCCACAAAGATAATTAAAGTTCTGAAAGGTAGGATTCCTTGGGTAGAATCCACAAGGAGAGGTTAATACACCTGGGATTGCATGCTCCAGAAAATAAAACATTGGAGGTTGTCCTAATAACTGCTTTCAAGCATAATAGGGGCTGTCATACAGGGAACAGTGACCAGATGCTTGCTACAGACCTATGCAGTCATGTTAAACACGACACCTTTTGTTTAATGCTTAAATTGTGAACAGTTGTGTCTGTGTTTCTTTTTTCCATTGACCAGTTAAGATAATTAAGGTTTACAGAGAATATTTTATCCAGGCCCATGGGTAGCATGTATGGGATTGCAGACATTGCTAGAAGTGACAATGTCTGCCGTACTTCAAATCTCTCCCCATCCTAGTCCGTGATCCACTCAGTTGCTGAAGTGAGCTTCCTAAAAGGCAAGTCTGACCCTTAGCTTCCTCATATTCAACAAATCCAGGTGCTGCTGCTTCCCTTTAGGATTAAATAGGAACTCTTTGGTTTGATATTCAAAGTTCTTCCCATCCAGGATCATACCAACCTTGCCAGTCAACCCATTATTCCCCTTCCAACATGCCTTCCAACATGCCTTGACCTTAAAAACTTGGAGGCAGGGAAACTTCTGTACCAGGAGACAGGATAATATAGAAAGAACAGTCCCATGGAGCTGACCCTCCTTGGAGCTCCCAGATCTCCTTGCTTTTTTCCTCAATATAAATATAAGTAATTCTTATCTTCCTAAGTGGCACCATTAGTCTATCTCCTCTCCTTCCACCAAATCAGAATTCTCCTAGGGATTCTAATTTCTTTTTCTAAGGGGGCAGCATGATTCCAATGTAGACTTAGGCACTTCCTATTCAAGGAGTTAGAATTGGACTCGATTCATCACAGAAATCGTTGGAGAATTGTCCATGGAACAACCTGACCCGTTTCTTACATAACTGCATTTAAAATGCCCTTGGAAAAGCCCAATGGAGACAGCTAGCTTAACCAATTCTAGCCTCAATTCCAATTCATGGAGATTGTCAGAAGCCCTAGCATCTGCCTGGTTCTAGTTGGCTAGGCTACCATCTTGCTCAGAGTCCTCATTCAGCTGGCCAGGAATCTGCCAAGTCTCATTCTAATCTCTTCTGAACATATTTCCCCACATTTTTAATTTTCTAAAATGACATACTTAAATTGGGGAAGCATAAGAAATGAGATTTGACCAAATCTTTGGAATCAATGTAATAATAAATTAACTTGGGCAACAATGAACCAGGGATTCTGGTATGATTGTATTTGTGTGTGTGTGTGTGTGTGTGTGTGTGTGTGTGTGTGTGTGTGTGTATGTGGTGTGGTGTGGTGTGCTGTGGTGTGTAGCTTTAGAAGCTTTCAAAGGAAACAGGTCCTGAGCAAACATAATGGCAGATAAATGATCAAGCATGGCAGAGGAGAGAATGGGAAAAGATGAGTGTGGCATAACTTCTGAGCAGGGAAAATCCCTTGGATCCCTGCCAAGGGTCTCCTTTCCCCTTTGGTGAATTTTATTTGAAATATGAAGGGCTAAGCTGACAGCTCTGGAGACAGAGGTCTTGTCTCTGTAAGAGCAAACCAAAACAATGCTTTCTATCCATATAATTCTCTGCATTGTCCAGAGCATTTTTATCAGCTTTGCCTAAGGTCCAGATGCCAGAGCATTCAGATATAGCCCTGATTTCTGTTTCCTCGGGGCTTCCTCAGAAAAATATGGTTTGATCTACATTACTTTGGTGGGTTAAAAGCTAAGTTGTAGTTATGATTAAGATCATAACATAGACATTACCCATGTTTTCCTGAATAACTGAAGAAAAGATATTCTGAGTAAAATAAGGGAAATGAGAGTTTAACTTTGCCTGTTCATCTCAATCATCAAATGAGACAAATCAAACAGAAGCCATGGAAAATAAGCTCAGTGAGTTGACCTAGAACCCTTAATTGGCACCTCTGTGTGACATGGTCTTAGGCGAGCTCATGGTCGGACTTTATCCACTTTTACATTCTGGTATTCAGATGCTGCAGTCTTCGGAAGGGGGTGGAGCTTTTCCCAGAAACATTTGAAAATAAATGGGGTCTGATTGTGTCAGAGTTTTGCATGGTTTTCCTTTTAAAGGATACCTAGCCTAATGACAGAGATTGGAGTCTGCCAAGGCCTGATGACTACAACCAATGGCATAGCCAACTGGCCACCACCTCCACCATGGAACTTGAGCAGAGGGGACCTTAACAATTGACTTTAGGAGAGAGTGATGTAAACTATCAAACAGCCAGCTTCCCGAGAGTCTTCTAGAGAAGGATCCATTTCTTTAGCAAATAAAGTAGAGGTCCCTAAACAAACCTAGCCCATGCTCTTGCCTGAATATCTGCAAAATATGTTTCCAGCTTTTTCATTCCCTTTCCCACACATTGTGCTTTAGCCAACCTGGCCTCCTTACCACTCTCCCATAGGACACTCTATACTTTTGAAATAACCACCCTCACTTCTAACTTCCTCCTAGACTCCTGACTTTTCCTCAAGACTCAGTTCAAGTGTTTCCTTCTATGGAGGTACTTTTCTCATGCCTCTCCCCATCCCCCCAGTTATTTCACATCTAACCTGTAGCTATTTGGTCTCTAGATCTATGCATATACCTGTTGTTTCCTCTCAGACTAACCTCGGTAGGGGCAGAGCTGTTTCATGTTGGCCTTTTGTGTCCCTAACATTTAGCTCAGTGCTAGAGCTAGAGGTATACGTTTTTTAATAAAGTCTTATCAGTTTATTCATTGAATGAGAAGAATGCTCACGGCTCTTGCTTCATCCAAGACTGATGAAATTAAAAATCCTTCTACCCACAAGCAACATCACTTATATGACTAGAATGCTCTCCCACCTCCCCTATGACTTTTAAGGGCCTATTTCAAAATTTAGCTCAAGGCCATATTCTAGAGAAAGTCTTTTCTTGGGTTTTCAACTCCCTGAATCTTCTCCCCTAAGGGTTCCTGTATATAAAAGCCTATTGATATATGGCTAACCAACTAGAATGGATATTCCTTGAGGACAAGGGCTGTTTTTGCTTTATCATTGTATCCTCACAGTCTCCGACACACAGTCGGGTCTTACTAAATGTGTATTGATTGTTGAATAGAACCTCCTTCAGAGCAAGATGAGGGTGTCACTGTTTATTCAGAGGGTGTGCACAATTGTTTTAATATTTGATTTTCAGAACTTCATATATGTCACAGGATTCTTTTGAGGAGTTTACAATGAAGCACTCCAATAATTACTTTAAAAATGAATTAAAATTGATCTCTATCAATTGGGGAATCACTTTATTTGTGTATTTCACTCAAATCTATATACCTTTGACAAATGAAGCCTTTACTGGAGAAATGTGCTGTAACATTCCTTTTCTTTGGAGATTTTCATCTAATTTTGACTTCATTGGACTTTTCCCACTGATGCTCATTGTTGTTTTAATTTGGATTTCTCTAATTAATAAGGGTTTGGAGCATTTGTTCATATGATTATATATATATATATATATATATATATATATATATATATATATATATAGCTTTAATTTCTCCATTTGAAAACTGTCTATTCACATCTTTTGACCATTTATCAATTAGGGAATATCTTGTAAGAGAAGGTCATTTTTCTATGTTCCCCTAATTTGCTCATGATCTCATCCTTTAATGTCTAAGTCACATACCCATTTTGATCTTATATTGTTGTATAGTATGAGATGTTGTCCATACCTATTTTCTGCCAAGTTGCTTTTTAGTTTTCTCAGCAATTTTTGTCACATAGTGAGTTCTTGTCCCAAAATCTTGGATCTTTGGGTTTATCAAATATTAGATTACTGTGGTCATTTACTATTGCATCTTGTATACCTATTCTATTCTACTGATTCACTTCTGTATTTAATGAGCAGAATGTTTTTTAATTAATTAATTTTTATTAAAGATATTATTTGAGTTTTACAATTCCCCCCCCCCCAATCTTACTTCCCCCCCCAGGAAAGCAATCTGTCAGTCTTTACTTTGTTTCCATGTTGTACCTTGATCCAAATTGGGTGTGATAAGAGAGAAATCATGTCCTTAGAGAAGAGACAAGAAGTCTAAGAGGTAACAAGATAAGACAATAAGATATCTGTGTTTTTCTAAATTGAAGGGAATAGTCCTTGAACTTTTTTCAAACTCCATAGCTCCTTCTATGGATGTAGATGGCACTCTCCTTTTCAGACAGCCCCAAATTGCTCCTGGTTGTTGCACTGATGGGATGAGTGGGTCCTTCAAGGTTGATCATCACTCCCATGTTGCTGTTAGGGTGTACAGTATTTTTCTGGTTCTGCTCATCTCACTCAGCATCAGTTCATGCAAATCCCTCCAGGCTTCCCTGAAATGCCATCCCTCCTGCTTTCTAATAGAACAATAGTGTTCCATGACATACATATATCGCAGTTTGCTAGGCCATTCCCCAACTGAAGGACATTTACTTGATTTCCAATTCTTTGCCACCACAAACA
This sequence comes from Macrotis lagotis, assembly GCF_037893015.1. NCBI lineage: Eukaryota > Metazoa > Chordata > Mammalia > Peramelemorphia > Peramelidae > Macrotis > Macrotis lagotis. Next base: position 190,430,518 of record NC_133665.1, read on the forward strand.
AGGCTGCTATAAATATTTTTGTACAAGTAATATTTTTACCTTTTTTCATCATCTCTTCAGGATATAGACCCAGTAGTGGTATTGCTGGGTCAGAGGGTATGCACATTTTTTGTTGCCCTTTGGGCGTAGTTCCAAATAGCTCTCCAGAAGGGTTGGATGTGTTCACATCTCCACCAACAGTGTAATAGTGTCCCAGATTTCCCACAACCCTTCCAACAATGATCATTATCCTTTCTGGTCATATTGGCCAATCTGAGAGGTGTGAGGTGGTACCTCAGAGAAGCTTTAATTTGCATTTCTCTAATAATTAATGTTTTAGAGCATTTTTTCATATGGCTATGAATTGCTTTGATCTCCTCATCTGTAAATTGCCTTTCCATATCCTTTGACCATTTGTCAATTGGGGAATGGTTTTTTGTTTTAAAAATATGTCTCAGTTCTCTGTATATTTTAGAAATGAGTCCTTTGTCAGAATCATTAGTTGTAAAGATTGTTTCCCAGTTTACTACATTTCTTTGGATCTTGGTTACAGTGGTTTTACCTGTGCAAAAGCTTTTTAATTTAATGTAATCATAATCATCTAGTTGGTTTTTGGTGATGTTCTCCAACTCTTCCTTAGTCATAAACTGTTTCCCTTTCCATAGATCTGACAGGCAAACTAGTCCTTGATCTTCTAATTTGCTTATAGTATTGTTTTTTATGTCTACCTCCTGTAACCATTTGGATCTTATCTTGGTAAAGGGTGTGAGGTGTTGGTCTAATCTAATTTTCTTCCATACTAACTTCCAATTATCCCAGCAGTTTTTATCAAAGAGGGAGTTTGAGCAGATTGTTTTTGATAATTTTGTATTATAGCTTGAGATCTGGTACTGCTAAGCTGACTTCCTTTATATTTTTCACTGAATCCCTTGATATTCCTTTTTTAAAAGTTTTTTTTTGCAAGGCGAATGGGGTTAAGTGACTTGCCCAAGGGCACAGAACTAGGTAATTATTAAGTGTCTGAGGTCGGATTTGAACTCAGATCCTCCTGACTCCAGGGCCGGTGCTCTATCCATTGTACCACCTAGCTGCCCCAATCCCTTGATATTCTGGAGCTTTTGTTCTTCCAGATGGATATTGTTATAAATTTTACTGGCTCTATAAAATAATTGTTGGTAGCTTGATTGCTTTGGCACTGAATAAGCAAATTAATTTAGGTAGAATTTTCATTTTATTATATTGGCTTGTTTTACTCATGACCAATGGATATTTATCCTTTTATTCAAATCAGACTCTATTTGTGTGAAGTGTTTCGTAATTGTGTGGTTTTTTTTGTTCCTTTGTGTGTCTTGGAAGATATTTTATATTATCTGTAATTTGTTCAATGAAATCTCTCATTCTATCTCTTCCTGCTGCACTTTGCTCATAACATATAGAAATGCACATTGTTTGTGTGGGCTTGTGTCCTCCAGTTTTGCTGAAGTTGGTCATTATTTCAAGTATCATTTTTAAGCATACCATAGTTGTTGTTTTTGTGTTTCATTCTCGAAGAGGACTAGGACATCAGGGAGGTGATGCCATAATAAGCACATGAGTTGGATTTGAGTGAGAGGGGCTGCGCTAAATCCCCAGGCTCGCTTTCTCCTCCAGAGCCATCTGGGTCCAATGGCCAGATAGGAATCAGGATGACTGGAGATGCCAGACTATCAGGGATAAGTGACTTGCCCAAGATCACACAACTATTGTTCTGTAAGATACTATAAAGTGTCCAGTGTCTAGGGCTGGATTTGAAACCAGGTCCTTTTGACTCTAGGATCAGTGCTGTATCCACTGTGCCACCCAAGTGCCCCTAAGTATACCATTGTATCAGCAACAAAGAATGATGGTTTTGTTTCTACATTGCCTATTCTAATTCCTTCAATTTCTTTTTCTTCTCATTGCTATAGCTATCATTTCTGATATAATGTTGAATAGTAATGGTGACAAGAGGCATCCTTGCTATCCTTGAAATTATGGAGAAGGTTTTTGGATTAACTCCATTAGAGATAATGCTTGTTAGTGATTTCAGATAGATTTTTTTATTTCTATTTTCTAGTATTTTAATAGGAATTAGTGTTGTCTTTTCTCAGGTGTTCTTTCTGTATCTGTTGGAATCCTCATATGATATTTGTTTTGGTATTGATATGGTCAGTTATGATGATAGTTTATCTACTATTGAACTAGTCCTACATTTCTGGTATAAATCTCACTTGGTCATAATGCATTGTGATATATTGCTTTCATTTCCTTGCTAGTATTTTATTTAAAAATTTTTGCATCACTGTTCATTTGGGAATTTCTCTCTGTCTTCTGTCTCTTTGTTTCTGTCTCTCTTTTCTCTCTTCTCTGTCTCTCTGTGTTTCTCTACTTCTATCTCCCTGTCTCTCTATGTCTCTCTGTCTCTCTGTCTCTCTCTCTCTCTCTCTCTCTCTCTCTCTCTCTCTCTCTCTCTCTCTCTATCCCCCCTCCATATCCATCTGTATCTCCATCTCTTTCTCCCTCTCCCTCTCCTTCCCAGCATCCCTCCATCCCCCTGATCCTCCTTAAAAGTCTGTTTTGCTTCTGACCACCAACTCCCTTATTCCTTCCTCCTTTCTATTAACATCTTCCCTTCTCTTATCTCCATTCCCCTCTTCTACTTCTCTGTAGGATAAAATAGATTTTTATACCCAACCAAATTTACATATTACTCTTTCTTGAGCTAATTCTAATGAGTTTAAGGTTCAAGATTGTCTACCCTCTCCTTCCTTCCATTACAAGATTTCTCCTTCCCCCCCCTTTTTTCCCCATTGCATTATTTTCCTTCCTTTTCATTTTATTTTTTTTTAATTCATACTATTACAGTCAACTCATACCCATGTCTTCTCTAGGGATAGTCTTTTTTTAACAACCTTAATAATGAGAAAGTTCTTAGGAGTTATAATAGGAATGAAAACAGTTTAATCCTATTGAATGCCTTATGATTTATTTCATATTTACCTTTTTAAGGTTCTCTTCTGTCTTACATTTGAAAATCAAAATTTCTATTCATCTGTAGACAAACATCAGGACTGTTGACAGTCCTCCATTTCATTAAACACCCATTTTTCCCCAGAAAAATTATACTCAGTTTTATTGGATAGATTATTCTTGGTTATAATCCTAGCTCCTTTGCTTTATGATATATCATATTACAAGTCTTTTTTGATCAATCAAAGTTAAAACCTCTAAACAGTGTGTGATCCAGTCTATGGCTTCATGACATTTAAATTGTTTCTTTCCAATTGTATGAAATATTTTCTCTTTGATCTGAGAGTTCTGAAATTTGGCTATAATATTCTGGGAGTTTTCAATTTCAGATCTCTTTCAGGAGGTGATTCGTGAATTTTAAAATTTTTTTATTTTACTCTCTGATTCCAATTAATTGAGGAAGTTTTCTTTGATAATTCCTAAAAATGTAATGTCTAGGTTCCTTTTTTAAAAAAATTTTGGCTTTTGAGTAGTCCAATAATTCTTAAATTATTTCTTCTCAATCTCTTTTCTAATTCAATTGTTTTCCAATGAGATATTTCATATTTTCTTCTGTTTTTATTCTTTCAACTTTGTTTTATTATTTCTTAATTTCTACTTGCCAATTCCAATTTTTTTAAGGAGTTATTTTCTTTAATGAGCCTTTGTACTTCCTTTTCCATATGGTCCAGTCTATATTTTAAGGAGTTCCTTGCTTCACTGAATTTTAAAAAAAATTTTAAAATTTATTTTCTCTTAATTTTTATACCTAATTTTCCATGTAGTCCTCAGTTCTATTTTTTTAAAAGAGTTCTCTTTGATGGATTTTTATGCCTCAATTTTTTATATGACCGATTTTGTTTTTTAAGATATTATTTTCTTCAGTATTTGTTGCTTCCTTTACCAAGCTATTGGTTCTATTTTCATAATTTTCTGGTATCACTTTCATTTTCTTCTTTTATCACTCTGATTTTGAAAATCTTTTTTGAGGAATTCTTATTGGAATTGTATCCAATTCAACTTTTTTTCCTTTGAGGATTTGTTTGTAACTGTTTTCACATTATTGCTTTATTATGAGTTTGTATCTTGATCTTCCCTGTCACCCTAGGAACTTTTTATGGTTAAGGGTTTGTTTGGGTTTTTTGGTTCATTTTTCCACTTTATTTCTTGACTTTTAACTTTTGCTAAAGTTGGACTCTGCTACTGGAGTGAAGGGGGTACTGTTCCAAGCTTTAGCATTTTTTGGCTACTATTTTCAAGACCAGTTATCAGGGGGGTATGTTTTCAGTTCTTCCAAACTTTATATGATACAAAGAGAAGTGTAGTCATTGATCTTCTGGATGGTATTCCAACATTCGCTCAAGAAAAACTTTGTTCTTCTTTAGTCACAAGTACTAATGCTCCTCTTGACCCTGGAAGTGTGACTAGGGCCCCTGTTTCAGGTGCAGGGTTCTTTCTGCCTGGGATCGAATACCTGGGCCTGCTCCCAGGTGAGTGACCACAAACTTTCTTCTTCTACCCTTCCCTGGGGCTGTAGGCACTAATGGGCTAATGTTCTCCGCTCTGGAACTACAACCTGGGGCTGCATCAAGTTTCATAAGAAGTGTTGCTTTTGACTGTTATGTCTATGTGTCTGAGAAGGAGATTGAAGCTTTGCTCTATGAGTTGTTTTTTAAGGATTTTTTTCATCTCCTTATTGTAGTGACTAATTTACTTGAGTTAGAATTTCTTAGGGAATGGTGATAGTCTGTGTCAATTTGTGTTCTTTTATCCATTTCTCAGTTTCAATGTAAATAGCTTGCTTAAAGAAGTCATATTGGAATTGCCTCATTTACACACCATATTGCCTTATTTTTATTCATTCATCTAATTTGAGATTGACTTTTTTCCTTATGCTAAAAAAATAATAGGACTGTATCCAGAGAATTGATTTATAAATTACAACTGCAGTAATAATCAGTAGTAGTCAATTTTGTTTATTTTATCTGTTGCAGAGAATAAGACAATGAAAAATAGCATGATCCCTACATTCTAGAGTCTTCATTTAGTTGGCGAATTACCAAGTTAAGGATTAAAATACTATGGATAGTAGATAGTAACAAGAAGGAAGAAGTATTCTTCCATAGGGTTATCTGTAACCTGAGGGGAGGAGAGCCAGGAATGAAGACTTGGAGTCTGAGGTTTTGGTGATCTAAAGGTCACTAAGAGGGTATTTATTGACACTTTAGAAAGATATTTAAAAAAAAATCTTTAGAGAAGAGGTTTTCCATAGAGTTGTGGGAGAGAAAACCAGATTAAAAGGAGCTAACAAATGTATGTGTGGAAAAGAAGTAAGTTGATATGTCTTTTGTAGGCTTTTTCCAGAACATTGGTAGGGAAGGAAGGAGAGATATAGGATGACCAAATTACTTACCTCCCTGGACTTCAGTTTTCTCATCATTAAAAGAGGGTTTAGGTAGGATAGCTTCTGCATTTGGTTCAGATACTCCCATGAGTCTTAGCTTAGATAGGTTCTCTTGGTCCTGAAAAACAGAGGGCATTTCTGGGAAGGGGTTGACTGCTCCTATGACCAGCCCAACTCCTTCCATTTCCTTATGCTAACGTTCATATTATTGCTTTGAGAAGTGCACTGGGTAACCAACAGATGGCAGAAATATGTGACCTATGACCCCATTCAAGGAAAGCTGCATGCCAAACTTAATTTCTTTCCTAAATGCTGGTGAATCTAGATGCTATAACTAGCTATGTTTGGTTTCCCTGACAATGCTCAAGGCTACTTGGATAATGAATTAATTTCCTAGGGTTTGTCATTAACATACTTCCTGTTCTCTTTCTCCTTTGGCAGGACCAGCTGTGAGGTACAGCGGGTTCACCATGGCTAATCCAAAGCCCCCTCCTTTGCTTGGGCAGCATACGGTAGAAGTACTGAAGACATCCCTGGGCTATGATGACAGCACCATCAAGGACCTGCTTGGGGCTGGCGTGGTGGCCCAACCCAAAGTCCAATGAGAAGGGATGTTTTCATGACTGAAGAGCCCATCTTGAACCCACTTGGTGAGGGCACACCCTTCACCCATGTTCTGGTGGCATACAGAAAACAAAAATGAAAATAGAATCAATTCCCCAAGGATGAGCCTGGGGCCGATCAATCTCCCTACACCTTTGAAATCCTATCACCTTTTTCAATTAATGCTCCAATCATAGTTATTTTTAGGCAATGATTTCACTCCCTGATCCCCCAACCCTCCGCATGTCCTCCTCATTCAGCTCCTGCTAATTGCCCTCATGTTTGCTCCAGGATCGAGCCTGAGGGTGAGGAAGAGCAGAGCTTGGACAGATCCTGGGAGCCTTTGAGTCTTCCCGGCTCTCCACTCACACATAAAGCCCGCATTTAAACCGTTGTTATGAAGTCAAAGCAATAAGCAAAATGACAGGCTCTGTGATTGATTTTAAACAGAATAACCTAATTTTGTGCTCATGAAGCCTTTGTTAATCTGTAATTTAAACCCTGGCCTTTACCCATGTCCATTGTAAAACCGAGACCCACTCTCCGGCTGGGCTGTGTAAATATTTGCTTTAGGGTGCATCGCTCTGATGGTCCCATGATGGGTTGCAGACCATCAATCTCTGCTCCTTCCCGGTGGCACGGCTCCTGAGGGGAGAGCTTTGAGGAGCAGCCTAGCTTGAGCAGAGGGAATAGAAATGGCTCTTCCATGGTGCCCAGCCCCCAGATTGGAAGGGATGGAGAATGAGAGGCCCTTGGGAGATCGGGAGCAAGGCACCTCCCCGCCGCTAACAAGTTTGGCAGCTCTTTGGCCCTTGAAACCTGAGTGTTCAAGGGTATAATTTACAAGTAAAGTAAACAGGGTCCTGGAAGGCTTGAACCGTTGAAACATCAGCCCCAGAGTGGGCCTGAACATTAATTCAGACTGACGCCCAGCCAAGCTAGGCTCTAGCCATGTAAGGAAGGGTGACTTGGGCCACTGGCTGACCTTGTCCCTAGGGTTGCCCTTTAACCAATATTTTCCATAGAATGTGCCATCCTCCCTTCATGCTTGTTATGTGCTCCTTATTAAAAAAGATAATGTTATTGCGTACTCAAGTTGCAACTGAATGTTCATTACCGTTTGTGTTTCGGACTGTGGTTTGGCATTCCATTCATTTTCTTTGCTCCTTGCTCAGATGCTCTTTATTTTCATTCTCTTGATCGCATAACTCCAGTCTTGAGTCCATGTAATTAACTGGAATAAAGACGCTAAATAAATAAGACATTCATCTTCTCATTGGGTTTATGACAAATAGTATAGCCTACTCTCCATCTGCTTTATCAGTTAGGAAGTTGTCCCCAGGGAATTCATTTTTTTTTTATAATCAGCTGCAGCCACTCATATAGATTCTCTCCTAAGGTGCAAAGGGGCTGCTATCTATTCAAGTGGAGGTAATCCCAAATGGATTGATACTCTTTCCTTGAAGTATCTGCCATCACAGGATGTCTTAGAAATTATCCCTGGGAAAACTTTGGAATCTCCCACTCTGCCTGGAAATTTGAACAGATAGCAGACTTTCAGAAACTTCAGTTTTTTCCTTCTATAAAATGGAGCTGGCAAACAATTGATTTACCTTTCTTACAGAGCTGTTGTAAAGATCAAATGAGATCAAATCTCTGAAATTATTTCATAACTATGTACCATTTTGCAAATCCCCAATACCACAGTGGTTCTGTGACCTCCTCAATATGACCGTTTCTCCAGTGATGAAGAAGACTGCAGTTCATTCCTGCCTACTTATCCTGTGGGACCCTTAGTCACCCCCCTCCCATCATTTTGCCAAGGGGGGAGCTGCCCAATATGTTTCAGACATTCCTCAGTTTCTCTTGACATGTCGAACATATCACCAGTACACCCAAACTGTCCCTACTCATTGTCTTTTTGTCTTACCACAGGACCAGCCCATCTCCATTTTAGCTCTGATGTTTCTTGAATCCCTAAACATGTGTTCCTTTTCTGTTTCCCCAGTGCCTAGGCCATGCTTGGCAGATAGTCAGCACTTACAAATGCTTATTCAATGACTGGTTGCTAGATATCACAGTACCTATCCTTTCATCTGGACCTTTCATACTTTGGATAAAGAACACTATCACTGCTCCGCTCTGCCCACACATTTTGAACCACAGAATTTCTCCTTAGCCCCTTTTGGGCAGACCTCAATGCCATTATGGGACCCCAAAGACCTTTGGCTGATTTTCATCTAAACAGATGGGTGTTGGAACAGCCCTTTTAGGTGACATCTCCATGTCAATGTAAGTGGGCATGGTATCAATACTGGGGGATCATGTGGAAATTCATCAGCTTATTTTGCAAGTCAAGGCAATCATATGCCATCTTGATGATGGGGCCTCTTCCAGAAGACAGTTCAGATCCTTGCTCTGGAGAGAAAGCTCCACATAGGTCATAAGTAATCCATCTAGAGTGAGAAGGGACTTTAGAGGCCACTAGGTCAAGACCACTGTTCTTCCCAAATGGAGAAGGGACTTGCAAAGGCCACCTGAAGATTGCCTATTTCTAGCAAAATCAATACTGCAATCCCTAGATACTCTCATTGGAGTCAAACTCATGAGGGAAGGGTCATACCACCTGCCTCTGCAAGGACTCAGTGACAAACACCTGATCCCAACTCACCCAAGGGAATCATGGATGTTGGTGGTGAATATACTTGGGAAGAGAACTAGTTGAGTCCAAGTTTCCAGAGAAATGCTATTTAGGGAAATGTGTACAGCCTCATCCCTTATCCAGTGGCCTTTACTTACCCATGGGTTATTTGCATTAACAGGGAGTTATTTTCTCCTCATCTCCAAATACTGAATTCACAGATAAGACACTGTACCCAAACTCTACTCTCTCAAGGCCTTCCCTTAGATAAGTTTGTTCAGGCTTTCGCCAAGAGTGACCGTGAGACAGCAAAATGAGATATGGGTATGGAGTAGGGAGCCCTGGCTCCTAGGCTGGCTGGATGACCTTCATCTTGACCTTTCTGGGACTCATTTTCTTGATCTGAAAAATAACTGTGTTAAATGAGCCTTCAGGTTCTTTCCCACTCTAGCAATTTGTTGTTTAAATAGTCAATTTTCCTCTAAAAAAATTGAGTGAAGGATATTCAGGTTATGTATTAGGAGAGCTGGGTTTTCTCCTTTCTTTTTCCCAGGATTCTGATCCTGAGTTTTTCCTGTTAAGCAGATAATGATTTCCTTTTCAAGTTTCCAGTATAAGAAGAGGGGTTGGTTGTTTCTTGGAAGAGAAATGGGGCTCATTTCAGACATAGAACACTTTGAAGTTACAAGGTGAAAGTGGCCTTAGAAACAGAAGGTATGAAAAGTACATGTTGTTAGGATCCAATGAGGTGATATTCGTGATTTATTTGATCCATCTTAAAGCATTCTAAAAATGTTCATCATCATCATCATCATCATTATCAATAATAATATTGTTATAGCTGCATAAAAGTTGAGTGAGTTATGTCAAAGAGACAAGATACTGAATGAGATTACCTATGGTGGTCTGAGTCTCAAAAGGAGGGCTCTGATAGTCCTTTTTAAACATATTTTTCTTTGGATAGATAGTTTTGTTCCATAGTTGTGTATGTGTGTGTATGTGGTGTGCACACCTGCCCATGAGAACAGGAGAAGAGCTCTAAGTCCATACCTCACCTGAGTGACTGTAAGAAGGTCACTAAAGGAAATTTCCTCTGGGCCTCAGTTTCCTCATTTACAAACTAGAAGTCCCTTCTAACTTTTCATCTGTTATGCTATGTTCTAACTCAGACTCAGGAAACATTTTGACCAAAGACAAGGAGATAGGAAAGTACAGGGGACTTCTGGGGAAGGGGAGATACTGCAGTAAATAGTGTTTGAAGAACAGTGTGAGATAAACAAGGGTGGAAAAGGAGGTGACTTGTGGGAGTCTTGGATTGCCTGGTTAGGGATTCAGAGGAGTATGGAGGAGGGTATGGGAAGCTCTGCAGCTGCAGAGTGGCCTACTTTATTTGGAATTCCTGGTTAACTTCAGAGCACAACCCAGGTGCCACGTGCTACAGGAAGCTTTTCCTGATCCCTCCAATTATTACTGCTCCCTCCCAGTTAAAATTCCTCTTTGTAGTTTTTTCTCTCTGTGACTGCAGTATATTTCACTTTTTTGCATTGTCCAACTCTTTGTGATGTCATTTGGGGTTTTCTTGGTAAAGATATTGGAGTGGTTTTCCATTTCCTTCTCCCAGCTCATTTTACAGATGAACAAACTGAGGTAGACAGAATTAAGTGACTTGCCCATGGTCACCCAGTCAATAAGTGCCTGAGGTCAGATTTGAACCTAGGAAGATGAATCTTCTGAATTCCAAGCTGGGAGTTCTAACCACTGTAGCACCTAGCTGCCCTAAAGGTCTTCGATTCTTCAAAGGTTGGATGACATTTTTAAAATATTCATTTATTTATTTTTCCATCTACATGCAATAGTAACAATCATTTTTGTAAGGTTTTGAAGTTCATATTTTTCTCCATCCCTCCCTTCCCTCTCTCCTCCTCCTGGCTCCAAGAAATCTAATATAGGCTCGACATGAATAACTTTGCTAAACATAGATCCATATTAAACATGTTGGGGAAAAAAGAACCAAATAACAATAGGGAAATTATAGAGAAAATATAAAACATGATACCTAAGACAACTTTTAAAAATGGAAGATTAAACTTTGGTCTTTATTTAAGCTCCATAATTCTTTTTTCTGGATGTGGATGGTATTTGCCATCACAAATCCTTTGGAATTCTCTGTGCTTATTGTACTGCTGATACATCTTAAAGTCCATCTTAATTGCTTGGATGACTTCCTGTTGCAGAGGTATCAGCTGGACTACATGGTCTTCCTGGTCCTCCCCAAATTCTAGGAGAATGTAAACTCCTAGAGAGTAGAGAATGTTTCCCTTATGCCTTTGATCTCTAGGCCCAATCACAGCACTGAAAATATTGGTCAAGAGTTAGTCTATCCTTGTTGAAGCGAATTCAACCAACCAATAAGCATCTATTAAGTGCATGCTGTGTACCAGCCAGCCCCTGCCCTCAAGCAGCCCATATTCCAATGGGGATGTTTTCCTAGTGTAGACAAAATAGGTAGAAGATGATATCTGGGAGGGAGGGGGAGGTATTGGTTGCTGAGAAGGTCAGGAAAAGAACTGAATTGGGATGGGGGTAGGAGTGGAAAGGAGAGACACATTCCATTCCAGAGGCCAAGTCTATGGGACTTGGGAACAGATTGAATGGAGAATAATGGCCATAATAGCTAACATTTATCAAATACTTTAAGCCAATTATCTCTTTCCATCTCTGCCTCAGTTCTTGTGAAGTCAGAACAACCCACCTTTTTCTGTTTGGTTTTCATGGGGGATTTCATTGCTATAAACAACTCCTGGGAAGGAAAGCCCCTCCTCCAATGCAGACCAGCACTCACTCTGTCAACTTTGAGTATTAGGGATGCTGAGAGGAAGGGGAACCTGGCCAGTTTGACAGTCGGTATGATTATGCCTATGGGGAAACTGAGGCTGAGAGGCAAGTCCACCTGTCCACTAATCAGTGTCAGAGGGTCTGGGAGGTCATTGGAACCTATTTCTCTACCACCTAATTGCTTTTTCTGCTGCCTCATACTTGACTCTCACCATGTGTATTTTTTAAAATTTTATTTATTTTGAGGCAATGGTGTTGAGTGACTTGCCCAAGGTGACATAGCTAGGCAATTATTAAGCGTTTGAGACCAGATTTGAACTCAGGTGCTCCTGACTCCAGGACCAGTGCTCTATCCACTGTGCTACCTAGCTGCCCTCCTCACCAAGGGAATTTTTAGGAAATATTAAGGAACTTAGGACCTCTGCCTTCAATGTCTCAAAGGAAATCCCAGGGTCTGTCCTATTGATGCTGATTCTCAGAATGGCTCACTCAGCCTCTAGGTTTTGCTTCTTTGAGAGGCCTGGGAATAATGAAACCCTTGCTTTCCCCTGGTGCCATGTTTGTGTCCTTTTGCCCTCTCCATCCTCCGATGGGAAGACAAAGACAGTTGGGGCTTCAGGACCTTACCAAGCATAGAAGCCAGGACTCTGAGCAGCCCTCAAGGTACCTACCTGATGCCGGTGGCTGATCTGGCGAGACTCCTTCTGCTCTGCTTCTTGGCCTCTCATTGACAAGGTCTCAGAGAAGGACAGAAACTTCAAACCTGTCCATCTTCTGCCTCAGCCACAACCTGAACAACTCTGAAGCAGTTCCTACCATTAGATACAGGGAGAAAGAAGCTTCATCAGGGGTTTAAATCCAGATCTCCTTGCTCCAAGGAACTCTGCCCTTGTAATATACTTGCTTTGTGATTGTGGGAAGACCTTCAAGTTTTTTGAGATAGTATTTTCATCTATATAGGGAGATGAGCAAGACCTGCAGTGCTCACCTCCAAGGGGCAACCTCATATGGGAGCCCCAGGCAAGCAGGTGGCACCATCAGAATCCTGAGTATTTGGAATGATGGCTGATAAAAGGAATGAGAAAGGGACACTATATTACCAGGAATAATGAGTAGGTGCACTTTGAAAACATTTCCTCTCCTATGCCTCTTCCTCCTATCTTCCTCCCTCCCTCCCTTCCTTCCTTCCTTCCTTCCTTCCTTTTCTTTCTTTTCCCCCATTTCTGTATTGCTGAAGCCTGGGCTAAGTCTAGGCTCATTTTTTCTATTTATATTTTCTCCTTCACTTTCTTAGGTTTGCTCATTCAACTAAATCCATTTGTATCATTTGCTCATTTCCCTGATATAAATGCTAACTGACATTTTAATAGCTGTCAGTTCCAAGATGCCCAGCCACCTGGGAGCTGGATGGAACCTCACCCCAAGGGCTCAGTGGCTTCTTCACCTTACCAAGACCTCCCTGAAGGTCGGGTCATCAAGCTTTGGGATGAGTTTGTGGTCTAGACTGGAGACTTGAGGCCAATTGAAGCACCTTCTATAGGCTAGGCTCTGAGGAGGCAAGGAACAAATGGAGCATCCCCTGGCTGCCCACCAGCGGCATATATGTCCCTCTGGGGAGAGACCTTATACAGCTAAGTAAGTAGGCACACGATCCTTTGAGGTGAGAGAATGTTAACTAGCAAGATTAGAGAAGGCTTCTTATGGTAGGCCAGTTAGTCATCAAGTATTTACTATGTACCAAGCCCTATGCTAAACCCTAGAGAGACTATTACAAGGAACAAAGACAATCTTTTCCCTCAAGGAGCTTATGTTCTAATAGTGAAGACAGATAAAAGAATCTAAAAAGGGGGTGAAGTTCCCCACCACTAGGGCATGCAGATTGTGAATTTAGTTGACCAGAAGGATGCTGGCACCTTGGACAGAAATAGGAACATTTGCAGGGGGAGAATCTTAGAAAAATGACAGATGTGTAGACCTTGGTAGGTGGGAGGCCTCTGGCTTTTCCCTAAGCAGGGACCCTTTCTAGACAGAATGATACAGGCCTAGCTGGTATCTATGGTGTCTTCCAGCATTCAATTCTCTGGCATTAGGACTTGAAGATTGGTCTTCCTCATAGAACAGAAATTGTCAGGCAAGAGAATAAGAATGAGGAGTCAGAGGCAACAGTGATGGCTGATGCTTGTTCTGTCCCATGACTTGGTATCATGTGGATTTGCTTTGAGGGCCCTTGCCCTGACATCCAGTCTTGGACTATCTGACCCTTGTGCCCATCTCCAGGATGAGGATGGAGCTGAGATGTGGAAGGAAGTGTCATAAGACTTGGCTATGCTAACCCAGGGGGAATAAGCACAACCAAGATTTGCTTCTTTTCTTTTTATATTTCATGGTACCTGGTCAGAGGAACTGGCCTCAGCTCCTCCCTCTGGCACATATAACCTGATTTTCCTCAGTTTCCTTATCTGTAAAAGTGGGATATGTGAATATAAAGTCATTAACATGACTTTAGAGGTCTCTCTGGTCCTAGGATTCCCTGATGTGCTGCCCTTCTCGCCTTCTCCAGTAGAAGGTCAACTCTTAGAAGGCAGGAGCTATTTCATTTTTCTTCTCTGGGATCCCAGTGGCTAGCACAATATCTGCTATGAGGTGGGTTCTTTATATATTGCTTGGAAGTGGTCATTTGGACTCAGGTTCAGCACCCTTGTTCTTGTGGATATTAAATAGCCTGGGTAATTTTCTGGTTTCATTTACTCCTGGAAAAGCTCAGAGGGGAAAGTTATTGCAGTTTTCACACCTGCACACACACACACACACACACACACACACACACACACACACACACACACCCTGATGCTGCTGCTGCTGCTCCCAGGTGACATGAGCTGAAGTGAGTTGTGTGGGGGCTTGTGTGGGTGTGTTTCTGAGGGACGGTTTTTTACCTCAGCAGAGTCAGTGCTCGATGCTCTCATTTAGAAGGAGGAAAAGCCACCCAGGCCCTGATGAAGGGCAGGAAGGAGGAGGAAGAGGAGGAGGAAGAGGGAGATTAGGAGGAGGACGAAGAAGAGAAATCTGTCAGCTGCAGCACACAGCAGTAGAGGTAACAAACTGACCTCTGGGACATCAGAACCTCTTCCCCAGAGAGGGTTATTTTCATTCTTTTGTTTTTGTTATCTTTAAAATTCTGTCATCAGAGGGTGAAAGGGCCTCCAATAAGTGAAATAATGTCAGCCTAGCCTTTCCTAAGATGTGTAGCTATTCTATATTTGGGTCATAGACAGATAAGTTTGCCTAGGCTGGCTTTAGCAAGGTCCTTGGAGACCAGTGGAAACAGTCAATGTATCATAGCAACCTGGACCAGCCTGCCAGCAAAGCCAAGGAGTCACAGAATCACCAAACCTCAGGGTTGGAGACCTTTGTACACCACTGACCAGCTTCTCCTCATTTGACTATGAACAATATCCCTGAGGAGTGAACAGCTAGTCCTGCTTGAAGGTGTCTTGCCACCTCCTCCTCTTTAGGATAGTCTCCAATCTTGAATTTTCCAATAAAAAATATCCTTTCATCCTCACAGAATATGGTTCTTTGGCATCCAGGGAACCCTCATTTCACAAAAATCAGTTTCCTCATCTGTATGAGGGGGTGATTATACCCATTCACAGGGAGATTCAGTAAAGAGCTGTAGGTAGGACCTTACATGGCTATGTGACCATGAGTTATTATTATTAATTAACAGGCAGGACAGATCAGAAAGGAGCAGACCCAGAAGGGGCAAGTGATAATGTTAGCTCTCTAGGAATAAAGGAGGGATGAGTTTCTCCTTGAAGTGTGGGCCCTGGCCATACCTGTCCTCAACACGTTTGGCCCAGCAGTTCTGTTCAATTGGAGTATTGATTCTATTTACTAATAATGTGGAAGAGCCCTAGATCTGGGGTAAGATGGTTTATTTTTAACACTTTTTTACTCTGCTGTCATTGATGCCTTTACTTTAACTATACCTTTTGATTAACTTAAATAAATTAGTGGGAAGTCCCGAGTGATATAGTTTTCTGAGTGGACAGAAATCCATAGAAGAATTTTGAACTAGGCTAGTTTTTTCTTGGGGACCCATGTGTAAATGGAGGTATCCAGGTATTAAATTAACATTTATTCAGTCTAAGACAATAATCTTTGGTCTGGGCAGGATAGAACCAATGTGATTAGCAGGAAAAAAGGCAAACACCAAGCTTTCTCCATATTGCCACCCTTGTAGACCTCCCCTCCTTAGGCTCCACTAATGGGCTCCTCATTAATCTCCTTGCCTTCACTTTCTCCATATACTCCCCAGTTGCTAAGAGTCCTCCATCCTAAATCCATCTACCTGATCTTCCCACCCTGGTGCTTGAACATCCTGCGGGGTTCCTTGTTGGAAAGACTATTAGATTCAGAGCTTCTGATGCTCCCTGCCCCTATGATCTTAGTCAAGTTGCTTAACCTTAGGCTCTGAGGGGCCTTGACTCAGAGACAGATTTGCTTCCTGCTTGCTAGTCGAATTCTCTGAAATAAGATGATTTAATGATGAAATAAGAATACTTCATTGCTTCAATAAGCTAAGTCACATAGTTCTAATAATAACATTGTAGAGGATTGAAAGAACTTGAGGATGTGATTGCAGTCCTCCTTGAGAAATTATGGAAGATGAGAAAGCCGCCACATTCCATCTCCTGCCTCCATGACTTTGCCTAGGCTGTGGCCTCGACTTATTATACCTGACTTCTATCTGAGCAAGTAAGATTGCTTCTATTCAGTCTCTTATATAAATTTGTTCTCTTGTGACTTGCCAAAATTAAGAAAAACCCTCTTAAATGTGGGATCACTGATTTGATACTCTTGGAAACTTGTTTATATTATAGAAGATTTTAGCAAAGGAAGAATCTAGACTTGAAGTCAGGAGGACATGTCTGGGTCTCAGGATCTCCCTTGAACTTCTCTTAAAAGTTATGTAGATGACTTGGGAGTTGAGGGAGTTCTCTGTACTATGCAAACTATAGATCCTTTGGATTTAGAATCAGGAAGATCTGGGTTCTAATTCTGCCTCAGAAACCACTGGCTGTGTGACTGTGGGCAAGTGAATTAAATTTTCTGGATTTCCTATTCACTTAGAATGAGGGAGTTGGACTCAGTGCTGCCTTTGATGACTTACAGGTTTAAATCTATGAGTTTATCCTGGATCTGGATGTGTGGATGTAGGGGTAGTTGACAAGAATAGAACATACTATTATTAGGCGATTTGATTGCAAAATTTCCCAATTTTCAAAAGAAATGGGGAATCTTCATTCTTCAAGGAGAGGCAAGGCTGCCTAGCAAGTTAGGTTAAGTCAAACCAACTATTATTTATTATATACTACTATGTAGTGGAAACATGAAGAAAGACAAAACACTGTCCTTGTTCTCAAAAAGCTCACAATCTGATGGGAAAGAAGACATGTGACCAACTCTGTCCAAATAAGTTTATATCCAGGTTAGGACACATCTATGGACTGGTCATCAGATGGACCTGGCTTCCATTCTTGACTCCACTACTTGTTAGCTGGGGTTCTGGGTAGGTCACTTAGTGGCTAACTACTTTGGCTTTTGAATTCATCAATTGTAAATGAAAAGGTGTGTTTAGATGGTCTATAAAGTTCCCTCCTGTTGTCAACGAATGATTCTATTCCTTTTTTGGTGAAGGGGGAACTGGTGGTCAATTCATCTTCTCTCTTCAGTCTATGACCACATCCAATGGCTGCTCCCAGGTCTGGTAAGGGCAGACCAGGTGTATACTCTCCCTCCACAATCGGAGGTGAGACTCAGCCCTGCCACCACATGTTGTCCCTATCTAACGTAGGTTCACTCAGAGCTTTGGAGAATGAGAGTGAAAAGCACACCCTAGATGAAGTGGAAAGTGTACCTAACTGGGTTAACCTGAAACTAGGGTCTGGAGTGCTTTGAGTATCAAGAATGTGAGAAGGGAAAGTCTAATTTTCCTGGCATTTCTTCCCATCTCTCTTGATAGGCACATCACGCAGCTGCTCACTCTGGAGAGTTGATGAGATGCCAGGTGAATTTGATAGCCAGAGCATGGAGCCCAGAAGGAACTTGGGCTCTGCTTAGGCAGAGTCGCCAAGACTGCAATTTCAGCAAAGCCCAGTGACCTTTCCTGTCCCCATGTGCTCAGTGACCCAGCCTATCTGAAAACTGAGTATGGGCAGGGAGGGGAGCCTTCATCCATCTCCAGATGTCTCATTAGGGAGACATGGACAGCTTGCGTGGGCCTGCTGGGAGATCCATTTCCCGTCCTCCCTTCCTGGTGATCCTAACTGGAACCAAGAGCCCAGAGGTAAGCAAAGTATTTGGGCCTGAGCCCTGGCCTGTAATAATGAATGGCTCCTACCAAAACCAAGCCAAAGGAAACAATTACAAAGGGTGTTGAAAAGGCCCCAAGTCTGGAAAGGTCAGGCAGAGTATTCATCTTGGTGCCTTTTTCTTGACCCCAGCCTAGAATTGAAGTGGAACAACACCTGCTTACTGCCTTCAGGATCATAGAATCATGGCCTCTTAGAGTTAGGAGGGGGCTCAAGGGTCATCACCTATCCCACCCCAGCTGAACAACAACTCCCTATATCGTCTAGACTCTACTTGAAAGACTTCAATGATGGGAGCCATTATGGTGCAGGCCATTGGATTTGAGGAGAGCTCTCATTACCAGGAAATGTTCAGATTTGGCTTTCTCTGACATCAATCCTAATTTGGCCTCTTTGTATCTTTCCCTCTCTGGGTCTACCTTCTGTGGCCAAGCTGAACAAACCTGACCCTTCCTCCTTCCATAAAAGTTTTCTAGATACTGGAAAGTAGCTCTCAAACCCTCATCTCTTTTCTTCTAAATCAGCCTCCCCTCAACCTTCAGCTTTTTCAATATAATTGGTTTCCTTCATGATCCTATGTATTTAGAAATATGGTTTTGAGGAGGAGTCCATGAGCTTCCCAAGATTGCTAAAGAGTCTACAGCCCAAACAAGGTGAAGAACCTTCTCTGTACGCAATAGGGAGCCATTGTAGGCTTTTGAACTGGGGAGTGACATGTAAAGGACAATATTTTCTAGAAACGGTTTTCTGCCAGCCATAAGCAGATAAATTGGAGAAGAGGGGGAATAAATAGCGCCAGGCAACCATTTAGGAGGATGTTGCAATAGTCTGTTTTGCCTAAGGTGTTATGGATCCAAAGTAACATCCTTTGCCTGTATGTTGATTTGTAATTTTTGTTGTCTCCCCAACTAGGTCTTGTGGGCAGGGACTGTTTCTTTCTTTCTGACTCCATCATTCCCACCCACATCATTCTCAGCAAACAATGAACATTCCGTAAGTCATGGTGTTTTTTTATTGGAGTTATCCTGTTCTCCTTCCAACTTCTCTGAAGTTATTTTAGTTACATTGAGAAGACCCTGGAGCTACTAACACAATACAGGTCATCCTGTTACGATTGATTATATTATGTCGGATACATTTCCTGTTATTGATGGGTTTAGAAAAGATCTCACTATTATTTTGAATTTTCTTTTCTTTCATTCCCCTTTCCTTCACCACTTATTTGTCTCTCTGTCTCTCTTCTCTCTCTCTCTCTCTCTCTCTCTCTCTCTCTCTCTCTCTCTCTCTTTCTCTCTCTCTGTTTCTCTCTCCCCCTGCAAGTAGCCATGCATAAATATGCTCCCACAACCGATCTGCACAAAGAGTTTTAACCTGGCCCTGTTCTCCCCTCTTTAAGCCAACTAGGGAACAACTGTTCTGGAGGGCTCGCCATATTGGTGCTGGACCTAGAATGAAAATCTGATTAGTTCTACAATTCAGAACTCTTAAGTCCAAAAGCTCCACCAGCCTCAGCATCATAGTATCCAGGAGCACAGCTGTTTCACCGCCTTGAATTTACTTCCTTTTTTTAAAAATTTACTTTCAATATGTCTTATATATTACTTGTTTTTCTCTTGTTTCCATCACAGAATGTCAATTGCTTGAGAGAAGGCATTTCACTTTTGTCTTTGTGTCCCCAGCACTAGGCAAAGTGCCTGGTAAATTTATTTAATAAACAATCAAATAAATACAACATTTGATAAATGCTTGAGGAAGAAAGAAAGGAAGGAAAGAAAGGGGAGAAGGTAAGAAAGAAGGAGGAGGGGAAGGAAAGAATGGAGGAGAGAGGAAGTCCTATCCTATTCCAACAAGGATGTATTATTATAGACTGTTAGACATTGGGAATTCAAAGACATGAATCAAATATCCTTGTCCCAGAGAGTTTATAGTCTGTTGTGAGGAATCAGTATTTGATAAGACTGTTTTCAACCTGAATCCTATCAGAGGTGCCTACTGGATCCTCCTAAGGAAATGACCCCTAGGGTGCACCCATAGGAAAAAAATAGCACCCAGAACACTTTATGACTCTTTTGCTTGTTGGCTTCCATACTACCTGAACTTCATATTAGAATATATCTCTGCTAATCTTTCAAATTAGATTACAAGCTAAGTGAGGGGAGGTATGCAAACCTCATTGCATAGAGGTAGGCATCAGTTGAGCATGGTACTTCATGAATGCCAATAGTGTGGGCTATGAAAGAATGGAATGGATTAGTAATTTGAAGGAAGTCCATCTCACACTGAAACCAGAATGATCTATCTTGACTCCAGGTTATCCTTTTAAGATTTTTTTTTGAGAGGCAAGATCTAGAGCTAAGGGGGAAATCAGAAACTGCTAAGCACATCTCCATTATTTTATACATCAGGAATCTGGGGATTGGGACTCACTCATGTTCACATAGCTTGTAGCAAAAGTTGGATTGTAACCTAGAACATTTGCTTCTAAGGGTAGGACTCTTCATTGCACTTTACTAGAAGGTAGTGTTCCCAATGGAGGTTCTGAAGGAAAATGTAAGACAGAAGAGGTATTAATCTGCCTACCAACCTGAAGGTCTACAGAGCCATTGTGCTGACCTCATTGATGCATGCTTGTGAAACCTGGACAATCTACCAGCACCACGCCAAAGAAATGGAATCATTTCATTTCAATTGCCTTAGAAATATTCTGAAGATCGCCTGGCAGGAGAAGATACTGGACACTGTTAAATCCCCAAACCAGACCCCATCTCATTTTGAAGTGCTGAATATTCCAACTCCACTCCAGAGAGTGCCACTCCCAATGATTGGCCATGTTATTTGAATGATTAAAGTATGCTTGCCTAAAAGACTATTTTATGCAGAACTATACAAGGCAAGTACTGTTATGGTGGTCAGAATAAATACAAGGATAGTCTCAAGGTTTCTCTGAAGAATTTTAAAATCATGTCATAGGAGACACTGGCAAAGGACTGTCTTCTTCAAAGAAGGTACTGTGCTCTATGAGCCAAACAGAATTTCAGTTGCTCCAAAGAAATGAGAGATAAGCAAATTTTGAGACATCCCCATCCCAAATGTTCATAAGTTACTATTTGTGCCCTATCTGGGGGTAGAGATTTTTGAGTCCATATTGGGCTAATCAGCCTCTGTACCTTGACTCCAACATAGTGTTTTCATCTTGGTCATCTTCGAACATGAAGAACTACAAGTCCATGGTAAAAATGATGAATCTTGTCTTCATTTATTCTTTCCTCCCCCTTTTCTCATTCATTATGTTGTTATCCAGCACACTAACCAAGAGGAACAAAGGGATAATCCATTGCTTTAAAGCAGGGAGAATCATATTGGGGTCAATGAGTACAAACCTGGGATTTAACATATCAGAAAACTGAGGACCCCCAAAGTGAAATGACTTGTCTAAGGAGGCACAGGTCATAAATAGCAGAATGGGGATTCTAACCTAGGTTCTTTGACTCCAGGTCCAACAACTGCCCCCGTATGCAAGTCTGGGATCTCTTCCCTTCCCAATGACACTGGGTGTTCTCCTAAGTTCCTACATATTCAATTTTTCTCTTTATGTAGATTATTTATATATTTATTATGATTTATTTATCAATCCTTAACCTCCGTCTTGAAATCCAGACTCTCATTTCCAATAGCCCATAGACATTTTAAGCTCACCATGACCAAAATTAAATTGATTATCTTTTCCCCCAGATGTTTTCCTTTTCCTAACTTTTTAATTACTGTCAAGGGACCCACCACTATCCTGGTGTCATCCTTTCCTGCTCATTGTCTCTAGACTCCCATCCTCAGTCTTTGCCAAATCCTGTTCATTCTATCTTCAGATCATTCCCTGCATTCATCCAGCCCCTTGACTCTTCTGCACCCTGGCTTAGACCCTCATCACCTCACACCTGGCTGATGACAACCGTCTGGGCTCGGTCTCCCTGCCTCCAGTCCCTTCCCACTTAAATTCATCTTTGACTCAGCTGTTAAAAGTGGATCTTCCTAAAACACAGGTCTGAGCATGTGATCTAGCTTGTCAATAAATTCCTGTGGTTCCTTCTTGCCTCCAGGATGAGATCTATTAAATCCTTTGTTTTTCTTTTAGTGTCTTTCACAACTGAATCCCTCTCTACCTCCAATTTACTGTAAGTAGCTTGTTTGTACCTACTTGTTTGCATGTTGTCACCCTTTTGGAAAAGGGAGCCCCTCGAGAGCAGGGAATGTTTTTGCCTTTCCTTGTATCCCCATTGGTAAGCACAGTGTCTGGCAGACAGTAGGAGCTTAATAAATGCCTTTTGACTGACTCTCCTTCTTGTTACTGGAAGCTCAAGTCCTGGGCAAGTTAAAGTCAGTGTCATCCTTTTTTTAAGACATTTATAAGAAAAGGGGGATGTGTCTAAACTAAATCTGAGCCATGACTTGCCTGTTCACCCATACCATGGAAATTAGTCTATATGAAATGTTTAATTTGGCCCCTTTCTTTCCACTGGGCCTGAAAGGAAGTATTTCCATTATAAATCTGCTTTCCATTCTAAGCACCCTATGGGGCTTCTTTGGTCCAATACAGAGAGCTGGTGGGGGAGCCCTTGGAGGTCACTTGATGAAGCTTTTCTCTGAATGGGCCCTTGTTTCTGGGTTTCCCTCAGGAGCCTCATCCTTGACAAATGCTTTTCTGAGCCCTGGTTCCCAGTTGACATAGGTCCCTGCCAATGCAAAGGCTGATGGAGTATGTGCAGCCCTTGGAGAAACTCCAGGACTGCAGCCTATCATTGTTCTTCCTTCCCAAGAGAAGGGCCGTTCCAGATTGTACAGTCTTCTCCCCCCAAATTCTCAATGCTTCTACTCTTCCTCAGGGCATACAGTGATTTTCTATATGTGTAATACAGCAGCTGGATTGGGTTCAAGAACACTTCATGTGGAAGTCTTCTACTTCAGTTTTTTTTGAAGGAAAACCATTTTTGCAGATTAATCATCTCAAGACAGTAATGGAGCCCCATTTGGACACAGAAGCCTCACTTAGCTGAAGGGTGTGTTCAGATGGAGAAAATAGATTTGGAAATGATGCAGTGGTCATAAGTCTACATTTTCTCTAAATTCAATAAAAGAAAATAAATGAATCTATAGGTCAATAAATCATAAATTAGCAATGACTTTAAAAGTAGGCTTCATGATATGAAAAAAATAAAGTAAAATCATTGGTGAGTTCAGGGGCTGTTAGTCTCCCAGTGAGGGACTCCAGTTAGTAAGAGAGATGTGGTCTCTCCTGAACCTGGCAGTGGTGCCTTGGACTTGTCTGTGAATTTCCAAATCATGTGTTCTGTTACAACCCCAATAGTTTGTCTTAAGGAAGGGGATAAATTGTTTCTTAACATATGAACTATCCCCCTTTTAAAGAAAAAGTAAAAAAGAAAAAAAGAACCTTGTTCATGTCAGAAAAACCCACAGATTTTAAACCTATTTACTGAAACCAAAGAAAGGAAGCTTTCCCCAGGGGACTTCTTTCATTGTGAAACAGGACCAGTTATTTTGGAAATGCACAGATAAGATCTTTATACAACTACTCATCATTAGTGTTGAAACTAAAGATATTTCCTGCCTCCCTCTAAAAAAAAAGAATCTTTCTTCCTTATAATAAAGAGAAGCACCAGACACACTGACAAGGTAAGAGAAGGTATATGATGCTCTCTGCTTTAGTTGTCCCCCACTTCTGAAAGCCCTGTTTTCTATTCTCTGGAACCTTTCATGGGTTTTTTTCAGTTACACACAGTTCCACTTCTTTTGTAAGTACTGAAAAAGTTAACCACTTTTGTTAACAGTCTTTTGCTACCACAAAAGTGCCCTTGAAAGTATTTTTGATTTCAAAATCAAGTTCTCATTGAGATCATCTAAGGATGGGGGGGGGATGAGAGATGAGGATGTTATTTTGCTTTCAAACTATCTCATTCATCCCTGTCTCTTCCAGTGAAACATTCCTTAGAACAAGGGGAAAAAAATTAGTTTAGAAAAAAGTAACACATCATCATCATCTGATGGGATATGTAAAATCCCACACCCATAGTACTCCACCTCTTCAAAAAAAGAAGTATAATTTTTTTCACCCATCCATCAATCTATTTATCATTTTCTCACTCAATCTCGTGAGGTGGGGGGGAGGGTATATTGAGGTTTATCCCCACTGCATAGATAAATATACAAAGTTAAAATCTGACAAGGGGGATATTGCCTTTAATTAATTCAGCAACTATGTACTGAATTCCTATTGTGGCTAGAGATTACAAGAGGAACTCATTACAAGAGGAAAGTCATTTGAAGTCATGCAATGTACACAAAGTACACAATCTAATAGTCACTGAAGACACCTACTCCCATTATATATTCTTTTCCTTCTATTCACTTTTTCCTAATTAAGGTATAGGATTCTTTTTGTGTGTGTGTGTGTTTTTTGCAAGGCAAATGGGGTTAAATAACTTGCCCAAGTTCACACAAATAGGTAATTATTAAGTATCTGAGGTCGGATTTGAACTTGGGTCGTCCCGAATCCAGGGCTGGTGCTCTAGCCACTGTGCCACTAGCCGCCCCAAAGTTATAGGATTCTTGTAAGAACCTAGAGACACTAGTAGCAAACAGGGCTAAAGAGGTTGCTTGGTGCAGGAGGCAGAGTGTTGTGGAAGGAAAAGCCCAACTTGGAGTCTGAAATCCTGGGTTCTGATCCTAACTCTGACACTCTCTGAGTGACCTTGATCAAGTCCCTTTACCACTCTAGAGCTTGATTCCTTCTTCTTCAGAGTAAGACACTGGGACTTTGTGAACTTCACATGTTTTACAAGATCAAATATCTAGAATTCTATGACTTCTGTGCTAAACCAATTCTCCAGGCTCTGAAGTTGTTTCCCAATGGCCAGTGAGAACCCTATCTCAATGCAGGCTTATGTCTCCATGGCAGGTGTGTTTGCAGGTGGTGGACATGGTGGAAGGAGTACAGGCTAAGGCTAGCCCAAGGTGAGATGGCTTTCCTCTGTATTCTTAAGCAGTAGGAGATGGGACTCCTCATTTGACCCTCTTTTGTAGCTTGGGTACTACCTTATTAATTTAAAAGGAAACATGGTGCCACTACATGGATTATTTCATAAGGGAGTTAAATTAACTGAATTGCTTACCAGGAAGTCAATAAAAGATTTATCAACAGTCTACCATGCACCAGATGGTAAGCTAAGTGATAAAGTTACAAAGGAAGGCAAAAGACAGTCTCTACCCTCAAGCAGCTTACAATCTAAGGGGCAAATAACCCTGTAAAAATGCAGGAAAAACAGAAAATAGTTAATAGACAAGAGAGAGAAAATACTAGAACTACAAAGGATTAGAAAAGGCTTCCTGAATTTTAGCTGGAACTTGAGGGAAGCCAAGAGGCAGAGAATAGGAGGGAGAACATTCCAGGTCTGGGGGACAAGAGAAAATACCCAGAGCCAAGAGATGGAGAGAACAATAAAGAAATGGGGAGAGCCATAAAGAGAGTTGTAGTGGGGAAGGGGCAATTGGAGAATTGGGTTTGCATTTAGATGGTCCAATATTCAGTATTCTTAGGATGGGAAGATGAGAGAGGAGATAAGAGGATGTTATAAACAAAGGAACAAGTCTAAGTATTTGCTTTCCATGTTGGAAAGTCATTTGAAGTCATGCAAGCAAAGTGATTAAAATGGCAGTACACTTTGACTCAGAGATTCCATTCTGGGTTTATACACCAAGAAAGTCATTTGGTAACAAATATTTATAGCAGCACTTTTGTCTTAGCAAAAAATTGGAAACAAAGTAGATATCTGGGAATTGAGGAATGGCTGAACATGGATGAGATGGAATATTGCTGAACTGTAAGAAATGACGAATCTGATGAATAGAGAAAAGTATGGAAAGATATTTATGCATATGGAGACAGTGAAGTAAACAGAACCAAGAAAACAATCTATACTATAGCTACAACCATGTAAATGGAATGGACAATGACACCCACACCAACCAATCAAAAGTAAATTAGAAAAAATCAAGGATGACACCCTCCCCTCAAAAATAGATTTGAAAGAATACTCCAATGTACCCCTTTGTGGAGGTTTAAGATCCACAACTGTTGCACATTGATTTCAGGCTTTTTAAATGTGTCAATTTTTGTGATAGTTTTTCCCTCTGTTTCTTTTTAATCTTTTAAAAATGATATTTGTTAAATGGAATGGCTCTCTGGGAGGGGCAGAGGGAGAAATGTTGAGGGAAAAGACATTAATTAAAACTTCTTTAAGTATTCAAAAAAGATCCCAGAGATGGGGAGAATGAGAGAAGATGAGAGATTGTTATTCATTGGAAATAAGTCTGGTTAGAGCATCAAAGGCTGAGGGAAGTTCTATAGATGAAGGCAGTTGAATGGAATGCTGGTTTTCTGGTTTCATATCAGATGGAATCTAGTTCTACATCACAGATCATCAGTTATTCCTCTATCAGATTTTCACCTTTTATCAATTATCTTTTCAAATTCAAAGGCAACCAATTCAGCAATGTAAAATTATAAACCAAATTTCAATTAGAAGGCACTTAGACAAATGTGTATCACACAGAGATTTTGGCTTATGGTGCCAATAGCAGGATAGCTGAGTCTCTGCCTTCTGTATCAAAAAGTTACAGCTGTCTTAGGAAGAGAACCACAGAACCAGTGTTGAGGAGTTTCAGACAATGATCATGAATCTATACTTCTCTAACACCTCTCTCACCCCAGGCTGAGATCTTCACACAGTAAGGATACACCTTCTTCCTGTTGACACCCCTTAGGACTCCTCAAGTGTGTGTGTCCCATTCTCTGATTGTAGCAGGTACAGAAACTCCATCATTTGTAAACTTGGGTCCACATACTCCCTCCCAGATCAGGTGGAAGAGTATACCCATTACCTTCTCCAAGGCAGAATAATGGAGTCATTCTTTCCTTTATTGCCTTTGAGTAGAATAGGCAAGGGCAGCATGCATGAAGCTGCTCCTTGGCTCAATGTCTGCCCATGGACCCTTGTCCAGACTCAAGGCTTGTTCCATTTGGTGGAATATTTTATGAAGAGGATTCTTTTGAGCGAAATTCAAACCAGAGGGTCAGAGAAGTGGCCTGGCTTCATTCAGCAGCCGTGAGAGGAGCAAGGAACACAACCGTGCCCCCCCCCCCCCCAAAGAGATCCCTCCTTTGGCTGGCAGAGCAATAGGACAAGAGAAAGATTCATTGAGAAATTTTCTGGGGCAACTTGAGGACCATTTTTGGTTAGAAATAATTTAACCTGATTGTAACTTTGAATACTAGCAAAACAAAATAAACCAGCATTTACAATTGTTTACAATGAAAAATGAATTTCTCTGTTGCTCTTCATGCATTCTGCCTTCCATGAGCCCTTGTGTCATTTCTGCTTTCATTGATCTCTGCATTTCTCTTTTCTACATTGTTCTTTCTAAGCTGGCCATTTTTCTGTTTCCCTCAGTTCACATCACTTCACATTTCTCCCAGTTAACCATTCTTCATGCTCATTGCTTTGATAACCTACAGCTATCCCCTTACCATCCAGGTTGTTTCCATCTCTTTGTCATGATCTATGTAGCAGCAATATGTATTTTTTTTAGGTTTTTGCAAGGCAAATGGGGTTAAGTGGCTTGCCCAAGGCCACACAACTAGCTAATTATTAAGTGTATGAGACTGGACTTGAACCCAGGTACTCCTGACTCCAAGGCCGGTGCTTTATCCACTATGCCACCTAGCCACCCCAGCAAAATGTATTTTATATGTTTTTTATTTCTTTATTTTTACAAGGTATTGGTGGGTTAAATGACTTGGTCAAGGTCACACTGCTTGTTAATTATTAAGTTTCTAAAACTAGATTTGAACTCAGGTCCTCCTGACTCCAGGGCTGGTGTTATATCCACTATGCCACCTAGATGCCCCCATGTATATTTAAAGGAAAGAATAATTCCCCTTTTTCCAAGGAGATAGGTGGGTTATATCACCAATTCTGGGACTAGCATAGGTCAAGAGCATGGTGCTTTGGGGAGCTCCTGAGCCCCACATTGCCTCTGTCACCAGTGGGGCAACCCATCTGGCAACTACAGGAAGAAGAGAATATAGAGCTCTGACACCTTCTGACTGGACAACCCCCAAAAAGTTGTAATTTATTTCTTTGACTTGAGGGTCAGTGTTCTTTGCACGCTACCCTTCTTTTGGCTCAAAATTGTCTTAATTGGCCTTTTTTCTTATTGACAGTGAAATAAAATAGTCTTTTATGTGATTCTAACAGTGTATGCATTTTCACTTTTAAATGATTTTTGGATGTTTGGGCTACTTATCCAATGGAATTCTGCTACTCCTAGTAATTCCTTCTAAATATTTACCTTATTTTCAGTCTGCTATAATAAAAAGAATACTGGACCCTCCATTCAGAAGGACTTGAGTTCTAATTCCACTCCAACATTTACTAGCTATGTGATTTTGGCAAAGGGTCTCAGTTTCCCAGTCTGTAAAATAAGGATCATATTAGTAGCTCCCTACTAATTTGATATGTGCTTTAAAGGAGATAACTCATGTTAAGCTCTATAGCTAATCTATTGATGCTCCTGGACAAAGGCATGAAAGCCATTGGGTTCCCTGAAGGGAATAGCACATCTTGGTTTCCCATGGCTAGTCCTCTCCACCTTGGGCCTTCCAAGGAGGATAGGATCCACTCCTCTCACTTGAAATTTCAGGGAAATTTTCAGTAATTGGTGAAGATTTAGAGAAATCAGAGCTTGCCATTATTATTTTTGCAGTCAGGCCAACATAAACTGGTTTATTAAATGGGTAATTTCCTGCTTCTCAGATACTTGCAGAGCACCAGATTGTCTTGGTGTTGGCCAAGGGTGGCGTTTTCACTTTTTACAGGAACATGGAGGGAGGGCCGGGTGGGTCACTGCTTCTCTCTGCTTCCTGGAGTTTGGAGCAGCCAGCTGGCGGCCTCTTCTGCCATGAGCCCACACCTCACCTTTCTGGCCAGGGAAGTATGGGCCCCTGCCAACTGCAAAGGAGAAACCTTGAATTTGCTAAGTGTTGGGGCCTTAGAGAGAGACCTAGAACTTAAGGATCTGTTTTCTAGCCTATCATCCTGAGTCTTTGCCAAGGGATTTAGATATCTTCAAGAATCATCCCTAAGTAGCTGGCTGCCATGGGGGACTGGGTCCCAAACCTGTTCTCTTCCTCCTTTACTTTGACCAGAGTTGTTTCAGGAATTCCATATTAACTATCCAATTCAGGATGTGAGAAGCTGAGATGGAAGGATCTGTACATTTTCTGAAAAAAAAAATAGCATTGCTCCCATCCCCCAACCTAGCCCTCATCCTGTTTGGACTCAGGGACCCTTGATGCTTGGACAATAGCCTGCTTTTGGAACATAGGAAACATTTTATTAAAACATGTTGAATGAATTGAATTGCTAACAATGGCAGCTCTCCAAGGGCTCGATGGGCTGCTGCAGGGTCTAGTGGGTTCCTCTCACTGGTAAACTCAGAGCAGAGACCAGGTAGTCACTTGTCAGGGTTGTTTTAGAGTTTGGGTTGGATGAGATAGCCTCTGAGAACCTCTTCATCTCGGACAATGAATGATTTGGTTAGTGGAACCAGAATCTTCCAAGATAAAAATCGATGGGCAGGAGGGGGGTGTTGTTATTCTACCAGGTCCCTCTTCAAGAAGGCAACTGCACTGAAAACCAATGCCTATGAAGGGAAATATGGTGATGAAGGGGCCTCATGCCACATGTATCAAATAGGAGCCCCTGATGTTTATAGGAAAGGATTAAGGTGAACTTACTTTTTAAGTTCAATGATTTAAGCTGTGACCATGTGCAAGGAGGTGTTCTAAGTACAAAAGATGAATGATGGAGAGTATAACCTTATCACCCCAATTCTTCCTGAGATTTCTGAGTTGCTGGTCAGGTTGACCATCTTTATTCAAACTGGATATTACTAAGAAGAAATTAGGACTTGGAGTTCCTGGCTCTGGATCTTGTGGTCAGACCACTGGAACTCACTGTCCTCTCTTTTTAATAATATGGAATAATGGTTCCTTGTTAATTAAGGATTTGGCCAGCTCTTAAACAGGAAGATGTGAAGCCTTCCCTTCCCATGTGGATTTGTAGAAAAAGTCATCCCTCTGGTGGTCTTGGAAGTGTTTCTGTAACTCAGTTATGGTTTGTTTCTGCAACTAATCTACAATTTTCCCTCTTCTCCCATCCTCCCTCCTTCCTTCCTTCCCTCCCTCCCTCCCTTCCTTCCCTCCCTTCTTCCCTTCCTTCCTCCCTTCTTCCCTCTCTTCCTTCCTCCCTCTCTCTATTCTTTCTTCCTTCCTCCATCCTTCCCCCTTTCTTTCTTCCCCTATTCTCCCATTTTCTTCACTCTTTCTCCCTATCTTTCCCCTCTTCTCCATCTCTCTCTCTTTCCCTCTTTCTGTTTCCCTTTCCTGCCTCCTCTCTTTCTTCTCCTGCTCCATCCTCTTTCTTCTTTAAATGGATGAAGGCAGAATACAAAAAGAATGACTGGTGAATTTCCATTGTCTTTCTTTTGGCCTGGAGAGATATAAGACTATTTAGAATCAGTGTACCAATGTATTCTAACAACTTCGTCTTCCCATAGGATTTAACATGGCTTGTATGTCAAGCCTTCAAAGCTTTTAGTTGGCGTTCTCCTTCAGGGTGAGTCATTTCAAAAACTGGGGGAACTAAGCTATCCTAGGAGACAAAGCCTGTACCTCTCAGCTCACAGCCCCTTCTTCCTAGGGAAATACCTACAGGCTACCTCCTGGAAGAAGCACCTTCATCCCTGCCCAACCTATCCCATCCCTGCTCTCTCCTGTCCTAGTATTGCCAAAATGACCTTTGTAGGCTTCATTCTCTTCCAGATTAGCCCCCACAATCATACTCACAACATGGCCACCTTACGTTTCCTTCCCAAAGAATAAGAGATCTCTTAAAATCCATCTGGCCCCTAGAGAACACAAAGGGAAGTAGGGAAAAAAAGATGGTGCTAGACTTACATGTGAACTCATGACCCTATGACCTGGGTCAAATCAACTTAAACCTCAACCCTCTCTGAGCCTCCAGTGTTATAATCATTCCTGTCCTGCCTACAACTCAAGGTAAGTTGTGAGAATCAGGTACGATGGTAGGTGTGAATACATGGAGTACCCAGTAAAGATGACCTATTATAATTTATTAGTTGTCCAATGCTTTTGGTGTAAATGTTTTCCCCTTTCTTCAGTTTCCTTTGCCTCTACTTTCCTCAGTTTGTCATTTGTGCCAGACACTGTCTGAAGCATTGGGGATCCTAGGAGAGGCAAAAATACAATGCCTGCCCTCACAGGGCTTACATTCTAATGGGCTGACACCACACCCAGAACTAGACACAGAAAATGCATGCAGGGTAGACCTGAGACCCCAGCAGCTGGAGCCTCTTGGAAAAGGAAGTCAGGAATCCTATGGGGTGGAGACAGAACGGAAAGAGAAAATTTCCAGGGAGTTGGGATAGGCAGTGAAAAGGCCAAAAGTAAGAGATGGGGCAAATTGTCCTACTGTGGGTAGGCTGCTGGAGGTGACAGCCTCCCAGACCATTGAAAAGATGGTGAAGGGGCAGCTAGGTGGCACAGTGGATAAAGCACCAGCCCTGGAGTCAGGAGTACCTGGGTTCAAATCCGGTCTTAGACACTTAATAATTACCTAGCTGTGTGGCCTTGGACAAGCCACTTAACCCCATTTGCCTTGCAAAAAAACTAAAAAAAAAAAATGATGGCGAGAAAACTGGAGATTTATTTATTAGCTGTGGTTTGGAACCACAGTGATGAATGGACTTTGCTGAGATATGTATGTTATTCTTCACTCTTTTCTAATTCATCTTCCACATACCTATCACATGTATGTTCTAACCTAGTGACCAAGATGAACCCTACTCCTTCTCCTTAGTTACTCACAAATCTCCAGTAGCTCTTTATTACCTGTAAAATACAAACTGCTTATCTTGTCATCTAAAATCCTTCACAATCATATAGCTTCCTTTTTTGCCCTCTTTTTTGGGCATGGCATCTTCCTTTACCCAGTATGGTACTAATGTCTACAATGGATTTTCCTCATTCTGACTTCTTGGAACTCCCCAATTTCCTTCAAAGCAAACTTTTTAGTCTTGCCTCCACACAAGACCTTTATTTCCCCTTTCAATTGGCTAGTTCTCTCTCTCTCTCTCTCTCTGTCTGTCTGTCTCTCTGTCTCTCTACATAGATAAACATTTTATATTTATAAATAAATTTATTCATGTGAACATATAAATAAATATATAATATACATAAAACAAACATACATACTCATACATGAACATGTGAACAAAGGCACACATGCACTGCACATGCATCTGTGCATTTATATGTAGAAACATGTGTGTCCACACACCTTTGTTGAATTCAGTGGAATTTCTCAGACTCTCATTTCTCAATTGGCACAGAGGATTTGGTCCTTCCTCTTTTCAGACCAGTCAACTCCCTAAGCAGCCCCCAGAGAGCGGCAATCACCTCCTCTCCCTGCCTCAAGAAGGAACAGCCAGATGAGCTGGGTCCGGCTGCCCGAGCATGGAACAATTTCTCCTCAGTTGGAAGTATTTAGGGATGTGTGGCTCCAGGAATGGCCTCCTGTAAATTTAGTTTCCAGAAGCTTAAATAACAGGAAGGCTTCATCGTGGGAACCGTGTTCCAAGGAATAGAATGCTTTTACCATGGGTAGAAGGAAACCTAGCAAGATGGAAAGAAAACAGGATGATCTCGCTGCCATCATGCCTTCGCTCTAAAACAACTGCATAGTATTATTTCACTGGAAAAACAAAGCCAAGCAAGGCAGCCCAACAATAAGAGACAGCAAACCAAACCCGACTGTCCAAGAACTCTTTCTGGCCAGACCCAATTTCCATCTGAGTTCTTCTGACACTTTCTGTATGCACGATAGCTGACCTTTCTCTGGGAGTGATTTTGCTTGAAGAGCCCAGTGGAAATTGGAATTGTCTGAGGCAATTCCGAAGTATTGGACCTGGCCAGTACACTCAGAGAAAAAGCCCTGGGAACTGTAAGCACAATGTACATTTCCCCTTTTCTGGGTTCAAGACACGGTTTAGCTCTTTAGAAATTGCCTCCCAGGGGTGACTAGATGGCACAGTGGATAGAGCATGGGTCCTGAAGTCAGGAGAACCTGAGTTCAAATCTGACCTCAGACACTTAATAATGACCTAGCTATGTGACCTTGGGCAAGTCACTTAACCCCATTGTCTACCAAAAAAAAAGGAATTGCCTCTCTTAGTTCTCAGTTTCCCTAACAAGCTTGGTGCCCAGAGAACAACCATGGAGGTCTGGGGATAATTTTGGATTGTGCTTCAGTTTAGCTCAAATCAAATGGTGATACTCTACTCTTTGTCTTCAAGAAGCAGAAGTTCGCCATTACTCCCAGCATCCCACTGCTATTACTCTCTGGTTGTTAGATCTGAAACACAAAAGTGTTTGAAGCATTTTTTAAAAGGTCTTGTTCAGAAGACAATGGAGAAGTTCATGCCAGGTGTGACCTTGCAGTCACACCTGTAGTAGACAGCCAATGAGCAACTCTGAAAAAGATCTGGATCACAAAACATCATCAAGGAAATGAAAGGTCTGAATAGAAGATGGGTTGGGATGAGGCAAGGGTGAAAGACAACATTTGGTGGCCAGCCCTAGAGTTCCACAGCTAATCCCAAGATGTCAGGAGAAAGTATGGAAAGCCTACAGCTTGTTGGGTGGACTCCTTGAGGAAGATGAATGGGGGGATACGGGCATGAGTTGTCCAGGATGGGATGTGGATTACCATGATGGAGATATTTTCCAAGTTAGTGAGATTATATCCAGGGATATAGTCTACATGCTGTTTGATGCTAGGGATGGAGAGACAAAATAATAGCTGCTCTCTCCCTCCAGGACCTCTTGTTCCATTGTTTTTTATAGCAATCATCATTCTGTCTTCTATGGGAGCTCCTGGGTATTAGGATTTATGGACCCAATAAATAGCCCATCCAGTCTACAAAAGTGTATCTACTATTCTTTCCCAAAATTCTTTCACCAAATGCTATGGCAGATGAAAGAAGCCATCAGTCTAACTACAGTGTAGGAAGGGAAAATGACAAAATCCTCAGCATAGAATTGAAAGGGGTCAGAAGACCTTGATTTGGACCCTTGCTTTACTAGTAACAGTTTCTGAGACTCCCTGTGAGTTACATCTCCTTCCCCCATGTGCATTATGGAGTAGGCAGAGCACCAGATCTCATTGGCCTCATTGCTCCACTAAGTCAGCTGAGCCACATTTTTCATTTATTCCTGGGTGCTCTACTGGAGCATGGGATTGGACTTCAAAATTGTAAAAACAAAAGAAAATGAACCTCAGTCCTACTCAATGGAGCTCCCCCATGATTCTCTTAGAGGTTTTCTGAGAGTCAGGAAGCAGCTTGGACAGTCATTCTAACTCTTCAGGAGTGCTTATCCCTTTTCCTGTGGCCCAGTCCAGCCAGCCAGGAATGACAGTGAATATCAATTTCCCACATATTTGGATCTGGGTTGGGTTTTTGAAGGGAAAGGTACCATTTCCTTGAATCAACACCTAGGAGCCAATCTTTGACTTTGGCAGAAGGCCTTTCCTAGCCTGCTGACACATCAATCCCAGGGTCTGACCTGCCCTTTACTTCTCCTTTCTTCCTGAGCTGGGGTGGGAACTTCTGGAAGGATGGAGAACATTATCTCATCCTAGCCCAAAGACAAGATGGAATGCCTCCTTCTTGCAATTAATGGCCCATGAAGGGCAGGCTGAAATGTTATAGTGGAGGTCACCATTGACCATCTCCTAGACACTGGCAGGGATTTTCATGAATCGTGGAACATCTGGCTGCCAATTTCCTGACCTCCCCCCACACCCAATCTCATTACTTTCTGTTAACAATATTATAAAATGTTCTTCTTTGTCTTTCCACTGTTCTATCTTGGCTTTCTGTATACCACTGAATACCCAATTTATTTTAGGACATATAATATAACTCACATTTCTGAGGCAAGGTGAGGTTTGTGAAGCTTACCCATTTTATAGATGGGAAAGTGAGGCTCATTGTTGCATATTCAGGGTAGCACAACTTGCCAGTATCTGAGGCAGGATTTGAATCCATTTCTTTGTGGCTCCAGCTCTGTTGCTCCAGAACTATTGTCCTTCTAATGTCTCATGTCAAACCAAATGGAATAAATAGGATCCATGTCCCTCCCAACCATAGCTCTTGCCCAGTTCTTGCTATCTATCCATGGACAGCTCGGCCACCAGTCAGCACAGCCACCAGTCAATTGATCTTTGAACTCTTTACTTTAGGGGATAATCATTCTTTCCAAAGCACCTGTTCCATGATAGGTTTTATATGTGAAAATGTTTAGGTGATAAAAAGATGGGTAGAAGGTCTCTGACCTATAATGATTGTGAAATTGAATAAGACAATATAACCAGTGGTGTCTAAGAGAAATAGAAATGATGTCCATTATCAGTATCCCTAGGAGGGGCACATAGTAACTTAGAAAACCACCTATTAGCAATATGTTTTATTGTATTTTTCATTTATTTTGTTAAAATAAAAAAATATGAATTTAGGAAAGTAGATGAACGGACTAGACCATGTGAGTGAGTTCTGTGCTTTTGAATGAATGAATGAGTGAATGAGCATTTTTAAGTTACTCTTACAACTTTTTTGATTCTCCATTTGCCAGTACCATCATTTCCAAAGCATCTTTTATTTATCTGATACAATCTATTTTGTATATAGTTACATATATCCTCTGTAGACTTATTCTATATACATTTATATACATTCTTGTCTCCCCCATTACAATGGAAGTTCATCGCAAGTAGTAATTGGTTCGTTCTTTGTACTTGGATCCCCCCTGCCTAGCACAGTGCTGGATACAGAGTAGGCACCTAATAAAACCCAGTTAATTGATTGATGCTGAGTATTTACAAGGGACTTTAATTCCTTTGGGCCATGAAAGTCCTTTAAGGTAGCTGGAACAGCAACCCCTTTCCTCCAAGTCCTGTGTGGTGGGGGGTAGGGATATGTGACTGAATAGTTCATAGAATCATGTAATTTTAGGGGGAGAAGGGACCCCCAGAGACCATCTAGTCTAGGTCAAACCTGGAAAGCAATCCCACCGGAAGACCCCCAATGAGTGATCAAACACTGCTTGTAGGCCCAGTTAGAGTTAGGGTATGCATGGTCTTCAAAGGCAAACCATTCTTCTTTGTTCAGTGTCTCCTCACACTGAGCCAACATTGGCTCCTTTGCCTCCTCTGCCCATATTTCCTGGTTCTTTTCTCTGGGGACACACTGAAAATGTTTAGCCTTTTTTGCATAGAGAAACCCTTCAGGTACTGGAATACAGCTGTGTCCCCCCAGGCTTCTCCCAAATGGAAACCTGCCAAGTCCCCTGAGAATGGACTCATCCTCCTATCTTTGGGGTCCTGGGAAGGCATCATGCAGATGGGAATAAAATGTAGGTCTCCTGACTCCTAAGTGAGTGGCCTTTTCCATTTGCCAAATCCCTTTTCTATTTTGTCTCTGAAATTAGCTCCAGGAGACGATGGAAAAGTGTGGTAGGCATCCTCTGAGACCTCAATATAACTCACAATATAACTTAATATTGCTGTCTGAACACTGTCCTTAGAAAACTCCCTTTACTTGGTCCCAGAGCATAGCCCCATGGGCAGGAGGTGGAATTTTCCAAAATCCAATTTGAATTTGATAGAGGGAAAGCTATTTGGACTGAGTGAGGCAACTCAATAGGGAAGGCGTTGCCCCATGGGGCAAAATCCTGCTCAGTAACGAAGACACCAGAGTGAAGGCTGGACCCAGGTTTCTTATGGAAGCAGCCAATGGATTCTTTGTCAAGCAGAGGTGGATTCCATGACCACCAAGGGCAACTCCATTTCTGAGATGTTATAGTTTTCTTTTACTGTCATGGCCACACCTATAGCAATTGTTACTAAGCAAATCAGAACACTAGAGATTGATGTTTGCTGTTTGGATCAGAATTCCACCAGCCTCTCCCTTTCATTCTCGGGGACTTTTGGCTTAACTTGAATTCTCCAAATGATCCTTTTAATTTGGACTTGACTAAAGAGGAAAAGGCAGGAATCACAAGGCAGCTAAGTTGTTAGATGTCTGCTAGGGTCTTGGAGTAGGGAGGTCAGGGGTCAGGAAGAACTGTGTTCAGATATGATCTCAGACACTGTGACCTTAGGCAAGTCACTTATCTCTGTTGGCCTCAGTTTCCTCTACTGTAAAGTGGGGATAATGATAGTATCAACTTTCCAGTTAGGAGGATCAAATGAGAAAATATTTGTAGAATACTTCTTTCCTTTCAATTTGCCTTTTATGGAATTAAGACTGGCAGAGGGCATCCTGCAGGAAGTTGCCAATACTAGAGTCTGGATACAAGATTTTGTGGGTGAATCATATTGGTGAAGAATGGGTGAGCGTGATTTCTGAAACCACAGCCAACAAAGCTTCCTGTCCCTTGTCTCCTTGAGGGACCAGGAGGCAGATATCTCCCTAAAGAGCCAGGGAAGCTTCTCATTGACTCAAAAAAGTTCATTTGCCTGAGTGTTGAAAACTCACCCTGTTTGCTTCAGTGCAGTCAAACCATTAGCTGTTCTAATTCCTAAATTGTGGCTGTTCTTGGAATGTAACTTTGAGAGAAGATGATTGGTACCACTGGGAAGGGTAATAGATCCTTTTTTTCCCAAAATATAATTTCTGTCATCAGGCTTGTGAGTTCAAAAGAGATTGATTAATTTATATTGACAACTTTCTTGGTCCTCCAGCTCTTCATACTTTCAGACCTAAAATGATCTAGTATTCATTTGGTGTATAATTAGAGTTGTCTCCCATGATAGAATGTAAACTCTTTGAATATAGGAACTAACTTGTTGATTTTCTTTGTGTCCCTCCTAGCATTGGATCGAATTCCTGACTGTTAATAAATGCTTTTCAATGTACTGTACATCTGCCAACCCATTGACTGAACATCTGCTTGCCCATTGGTTGTCTCTTGTGTGAACCCCTGACACCCTGATCCTTGACTTCATGGGACCAGTGGTCATTTCTCACACTATCAGAGAACCGCCCTGTCCCCTTTCAGCAAAAGTCTTGGGTGGGTATGAAATACTAGTTGTATTTTTAACTTGTACTGTGGCAGTGTCCCATGCCATAACCACCTCCAAGAACCAGAGGAGAGAGATGCCTTGGAATGGGAGCAGAAAAGACAGATAGAATATGAGCTTTAGGCTGACCTAAGATGGCACTTGTGTTAATGGAAACCTATGCAAGAGATGTAAACACAGATTTTGTAAGATGTGGAAAATGATTGGATGTGGAATAAGGGTAAGTGAGGAATCAAGGTTGATGGTGAGATTATAAACCCAGATGGTGGTGCCTTTGGCCAGTTCAGAAGAAGAGAGCATTAGGGAGGAAAGTTGGGACATGTTAAGTTTGAGATGTCTCTGTTCCCTCCAGTTTGCAATAACTAATAGTTAATTGGTGATACTGCACAGTACTCAGGAAAGGGTTGGCTGCTGGAGGCATGGATCTGTGAGTCAATTTTGTAGAAAGGATAATTAAACCCACCAAACCTATGCAATTACTAAGACAGTTTAGAGAAGAGTGTTCAACTTTGAATTTTGGAGAACATCCACGGTAGGGCCTGTGATCTAGAATAGCATCATCTAGCAAAGAAGATGGAGAAAGAGTGGCCAGGTTGATAGAAGGTGAACCAAGAGAGTGGAGTGTCCCTAAAACTCGAGAGGAAGAGAAGAGACTCGAGATGAAGAAGCACGCCAGAAGTGGAGGTCGTCCAGTGGATAAATCGAACAAGATTCAAGCTGAGAAAAGATCACAGCCTCTCTCCTCATCCTTCTGGTCATACTTCTGAGGGACCCAGGCACCTTTCCTGAAGCCTTCTGATTTTACTGGGTGCCCCGGCCCAGTCCAGTGTGTGCCCCCAAGTTTCTATAAATACATCAGGACTATGTAATTACCTGACAGAACCCAAATGGCGCCAAAGCCCTAGCTCGAGGCTATTGTGTGAGGCTTTGAGGAGCCTTTATAAATCTGGGCGCTTCAGGACTCAACGCACATGCTAAAATAACAAAACAAAAAAACCCCTTCATTAGGAGTTTTCTCTGG
Organism: Macrotis lagotis; assembly: GCF_037893015.1. Classification (NCBI taxonomy): domain Eukaryota; kingdom Metazoa; phylum Chordata; class Mammalia; order Peramelemorphia; family Peramelidae; genus Macrotis; species Macrotis lagotis. Next base: position 190,469,696 of record NC_133665.1, read on the forward strand.
AGACCCAATCGGCTCCACAAAGGTCACTACAGCCTCTTGAGTACACAATAAAACCCTCCATGAATCTCTTCTATTCTTTTCACCCCCACACACTTAAAAAAAAAGCCAGGAAATTAAACGCAAAAACACAAAACACTTACTGTATGTTTAATTTAAAGGATAAAACCCAAGGTTGGAATAACATGGGGTGGTGACACGAGCCTGGAGAAGGCAGGAAATTCCCTGTTTAGGCTGCTCCCCTTCCCCTCCCTTCTGTCCTGGGGATCCCATTACACCGGGCCGACTCGGAAAGGATGAAATATGCTCAACCCCAAAGAGACAAAGGGGGGAAACTGGGGGCCCAGATCATGAGTTGTGGCTCAGGAGGATGGGGCCAAGCCCTCCAACTCCTGCTGTCTTGGAGTCGGCACCCCCAATAGAGAGAAGGCAGCCCTCATCCATCTTAAAGATCAGGCTCATAAAAGGCCAAGGTGTGTGCCAGTGTGTGTGAGTTTGAATGTGCATGTGTGTGCATGTGTTGTGGGGGTGGAGGTGACTGAGAGTATCTTTTATGGGTGAGTTGTAATTTGAAAGTTCAGCCTGGAATCTCAGTGAGATGAGTGACCCTAGGCAAAGCACCCTGGTCATTCAATTTACTCACCTGCAAATTGGAAAGAATTCCATTTGAGCCTTTACTGTTGACCAATGACATCATGGAGTGAAGTCTTGACTGGTGGGTAAATTGGATAAAAGTGAAACAGAGCTGTACCAAGTCATCAGCCTCACTCTCTCTTCCAGAGTTATCCATCAAGAGGCAGGACAAAAGTCAGGAGGATTGTGATGACCCAGGATGACCTTGGTGTCTTCAGTATCTGTCCATGTTCTTTGTACTATTCAACTCCTGCTTCCCCAGCCTTCATGGCCATTGGAACACACTGTTGTTCTTCTCTTCACGTTCTACCAGGGGATGTCTTCATATGCTTGGGGCAGATGCTTCTCCCCCCCAACGCCCTGATGATTTGAGGCCTTTATTATGAGTTAGGCAGATGGAAATATGAAAGAGGATTGATTTTGGAGTTAAAAAAGCCAGAGTCAAATCTTACTTCTGACACATCCTAGGGTATGAACCCGGACAAGTCACTTAATAACCTTCTAAATGGCAGAGAAATTGTAACTGACCTAGGTAGAAGTTTCTTCACCTGTAGTGCCCCATACCAGGGACATTAACCAGGAAGTTAAAGCTGGAAGGGAACTCCTCTGAAGTCTAATCCAGACCCTTCTCCTACCTCATTCTCCCATTTTCTATTATTTATGGGAGATTTATATTTATATTCCTTTTAGTATTAAATGGGAGATAAAGAATCTGATTCTCAAGATGAAGTCATTTACCTAAGATCACACAGGTGAATAGTGACAGAACCAAGTATTGCCTTTGGCTCCAGTGCAACATTTTTTTTTCCCTTCTGGACCAAAATGCCTAAATATGAAAGGTACTGTGCTAGCTTCTGGGATTATGAGCTGGAAGGCCATCTCATTCTATGAGGAGAGAGGCCCAGACACAGGAATGGTGGAGGCGTGACTTGAACCATGATTTTTCCCGTATGGCACGTCTTAGGGCCCATTTTCACATGAATTTTTTTTTTTGCCATATTTCCCCTATTCTGTCCTGGTCAGATTGTTTTTCATTTTAACCCCAATATAGACATTTATGTTTATTCCCATAATTATGTTTGACTCACAGGTCTGAATTTTTAGATCTGGTTTCTATCACCTAACAGATTCACTATCCCTCCCAACTTCTACATTTCTTATTATACCTTGATTTATGTCACTGATAAAAGATTTCAGACCCTGATAGAGAAGGGCACTCCTGGAGAGATGTCATGTAAGTGGGCAGAGATGTATTATTATAAACTATAGAATCAGGACTTTGATGCCATTCTTCTTCTGGCCTTCTTCCTTTTCATCTTTCTTGTGTGTGTGTTGACAATTAGAATATAAACTCTTGAGGGCAAAGATTCTCTCTTTTCTTGTATTTGTATTCCCAGGGCTTAGCTCAGTGACCGGCAAATAATAAACCTTTAATAAATACTTGTTGCCTTTCTTACCCATTTTGTTGAGCCAATAAACCAATCCCAAATTGATGCATCAGTGTTTCACATCTAGCCCACATGGGTCCATTTTGTCTATAAAAGAGTAGGACCTTAAAAAAAAGCCCTTGGCTGTGGCTAAGACATCCTCTCCTCCTACTAAGCTTAAAAAGTCTAAATATTCTTCCTTGACCAGAAAAAGAAAAAAAAAAGGAAATCTGGCTCTCCCAGAATGCTTGGCCTTTGAGAAAGTCCTATTAGCTTTCAATGATCATCATTGCCTCCCATTCCAAATGCTTATAGAGTCATAATGACTCAGTTAGAAGGGTCTTTGACTACCAATGGAACAGAACAAAGTGATTTCTAGACCATACTTAAAAAATGTTACTTGCTGCTTCCTATGAAAGGAAACCCTCCACATCCCTCACCAGGCCTAATAACCGGCATAGATTGACCCCTTGGCAGCTTCTGGCCACTGCTCCGAGTTCTGCTCTCTGGGACCAAAGAGGACAAGTCTATTAACCCTTTCACAGAGCATCCCTTCCAAGAGTTGAAGTCAACAAACACTATTAAACCTGCATTGAATTCCTTCACTGACCCTCCAAGACCAAGATGTGGAACTGTAGGAGTTTCACCATCTTGGTTGACTTGCTCTGGCATATTCATCTAACTGTGCTTCCCTCAATCTTGGACAGGTGAAGCTAGTTATTCTAAAGATGAAATGGAAGACTTTCCATTGAGTTCTAGCAATGTGCCATTGAACTTTGCCAATAAGTGACATCAAAATCATCAGTCTATAATTTTCAAACTGTTCTTTGCCCTTCTCTCACTTCTTTAAAGGATAAGAATTAACCTCCAGACTTGTACCAAAGTGATGTCACTGCTCTCCTTTTCACTTTAATAATCTGTGCTGTCTCCCAATATGACCTCCTTAACCACCCCTCTGCTCAACATTTAAATTCTTCACAGCCTGATGTTTTCACTCTTTTTTCTTATACATCCCTCTCTTCCACACTCTGGGGTCCAGGCAACCTGGCTTACTCGCCCATCTTGACAACAATATATCGCTAATCTCTGTTAGAGATTCCCCGTCTGGGAATGCCCTCTTCTCCTAGCCTTGCCATTTCTGCCTTCAAAACTCCACTCATATGATATCTTCTTCCTGAGTTCTTCCAGCTGCTAATTTTGTCTTCCCTTCCCCATCACAGACGACTTGGTATGCATATCCTCTATACTCTGTACCTACGTACTTGTAGACATGCTATCTCAGCTTTTACATTATGACCTACTTGAGAATAGGGGCCATGTTCCTTTTTGACTTTGGACATATTGGGCACAAAATAAATAATCAGTGGATGGATCCTGGCATCTTTCCTGTTCTTCATGATATCACAGTGATCCCTGATAGTGTCTCAGCATTCACACCTGCCACTTCTTTTAGTACTCAATTTTGTGGATTAACTGGATCAGCTGGCCAGAATTCCTTGACTTATAGCACCCTGGAGCAAATTCCATAACCCATCTGAATTTCAATGATCTCTCTTTTGAAAAGGGATCAGAGCTAGAATATTTCCCTTGCGAATTTGTCCAGAGAATCAAAGGTGATATAATATGAAACAGGCTTTCCTAGACCTAAATTGACATGTGTGTCTCCATCCTTACATATACAATTATGGGACTTTAAGGTTCCTATATAAATATACATATGTATATATATATATATCTCTTTGTATATATGTGTTTATATGGATGCATGTATGTGTGTATAAATATATTTATTTATAATATTATCTCATCCTTACAAACCCTGGAAAGCAAGAGCTAGTACTCTCCCCATTTTACAGATTAAAAAACAGAGTCTGAGATAGATTAAGTGATTACCTAGGGTTACATAGATAATAAATGACTAAGGCATAACTTGAAGTCAGGTCTTCTTGGTTCTAACACTCTATGCATTATGCGACCCAGTTGCCTGCCTAACTCAACCCTCTCTGTGTTTGTTTTTCTTTTCTCTTCCTCCTTGTCCTAATGCCTTGATTCTTTGCCATTTCTTCTCTGATTATGGGATTCAGCTCCCTAATTCCTTCCTGATCCCCCCAGATTTTTAACTTTAATAGAGAAAACATTAGAGTTGATTTCTTTGACATTATTATTGTTTCCTATGAACAACATCTCCTCTACCTAGCTTGGACCCTCTCCTTTCTTTGATAGTGCCTAGGCAGGTCTCCAGCTTATTAGCAAAGACGTTTAGAAAGTAGTCTGGTATGATGGAAGCCATATCTAGCTTTATCCTGGACAGGCTTGGATGGCCACTGGCCCAGGGGCTGCCATCTTCCTTCCATTCAGGAGCTTCTGTGCCAGGCCAGCCAGAAAGCCCCATCCTCCTGGAGTATATCTGGGCTACAGGTCATGACAGCTTTTACACCCCCTTTCGTCAAGTAGTGAATTTTTACAGGCAAATTACACGTCTATTTACAGTTCAGCTACAGTGAGCCCGTTTACAATGAGTAGCGTGTATATTTTTACAACTACATTTGTACCACTGGAAAACAGAAGTGTACAGACAGAGCCCTGAGCTTCACCCCCGGGGTGGGGTCGTTAGACTGTTTAGGCTCAGCTAACTAAACAAAACCAAAGAAAGAGGCTTTGTGCTTTCCAGATGGAAAGTATCCCCATCATGAGGCCAGGGGTTGGATTAGATCACCCAACTATGAGGTCTTTGTATGCATAGTAATGATGGGTTCCATACACATATTATCCATACCCTGTTAGGACTGCTGGGGAGCTGAGAGATCATCCAATATAAGACCCTCATTGGATAGAGGAAACAGAAGACTACTTGCTCAAGGTCACATAGCAAGGGGGGGGATGGGGTGGGGGATGAAAGCCACCTCTCCAGAGTCCTCTAGTTCCAAGTATGAGGCTCTTTGGACATGACCAGAGTTTTATAGTTGTGACATACATGGAGTCATGTCATTAACCTTGATGTGACTGTAAAAACAATGCTAATTAGAGGGCAGTTTTCTGACATATACTTGGAGAATTGATTTTATTGTTTTTGGTGGGGAGGGCCGGGTGTGTCCAGCAAACACTCAGATAATGACTTCCTTGAAAAATCCCTTTGTATTCCCTCCCAGGTCAGTGTTCCTTGAAGACATAATTTGGACCTTTCTGGGTTTCATTTCTATACATTTCTATACTTTAGGTAGATCTTTTCATTCAGTTTGATAGGAATAACATGAAGGAATTTTATTTTAACTTCTTTGGGAAGTGTTAAAAATTTGTGTTAAACTATTTTTGGGTCCAATGATTAGCTTTGATAGAGGAGATTCATTTGTGAGACATAGTAGATTGGAAAAGCTTATCTTTTATACTAAAAGACATGGGGAGCCATTGAATGTGTTTGAGCAAAGGATATTTGGAACAGTTCCTTAGAAAGACTATTTAGACATGTGTGCAGGATGTAGATTCTAAAAGTGATAGACTAGAAGGAGGAGGATGAATCAGGTTATTACAGTAATCCAAGAGTAGCACTCACTCTGGGGCCACTCACCCCAATTCTAATTCTCACTCATGGATTAAGTACCCAGAAGAGGGAATGTTGCTTTTTCCCAGAATTCTAGAATTTTCTCTAAAGGACTGGGTTTCTAATAGTTTTGCTCAGGAGTCACCCCTGGATTATTTCCTATCAACAATTAGTTGACTCTATGAGCTTTTAGCAAAGAACTTTATATTACAAATTGTTGATATAGAACCTTTTACCTCAAACCAAGGCACACCTTCCCATCCATATGTGCAGCATCCATGGAGAGAAGGGGCACAGACTTAAGATGACTCAGGAGGGTCCTACACATACAGTAAAGGAATACCTCCCAACTCTGTTGTTATAAATTATCTTCTTTCTTCATGTTGTCTTTATAACATTCCATATATGCACACACATGTTAATGAGAACATGCACAGAAACTTACATGTGTAAAAATTATGTGTATAGATCAGTGATCACAGAATAGCATTTTAGATAGGGATGGTCATTAAATTGATTGAAATAATTGATTGAGATATTCTTTCCAGAGATTAATGTTGATTAGGTGAGTTTTCCCAGAGCTAGAATTGAGAAGAGTGACAGAGGGGATGAGAAAGGGACACAAAGAGGGCCATGGCATACAAAGGGGGGTGTGTCTCATGGGTCTGCCAGACATGTCAAACAGTTACCAGCCCAGTGACCCAGGATGAACATTACTGGGTGGGAGGTGGAGGCTAGGACTCAACAACGTTGAAGAGGATATCAAAAACATTTGGGAAAATACTGGTCAGGATCCATATGATCCTCTTCCTCTACTGTCACACTGGAGAGGCAGGAGCGCAACAGCATCTACCACAAGCCCTAATGAGTACTGCCTGAGGCCTTGGTGTCAGGGAAGACACAAAAGCTTTGGAATGACTCAGCTGGCAAGTTCTAAACTCTTCCAGACTCTCTTGGGGGCCCTAGTAAACATGGCAAACACTCCTCAGGTAGATCAGAGCAGGAATCCTAAGGTAGGACTGGGTTGAAGTTGGTGGCAACTGAGGTCCCCTCCACCTCAGAAGTTCTGGCTGAGGCTTCCCTGTATCTCTTCTTGTTCCCTCTTGGACATGCTCAACCTGTACAACAAGACAGGGGATGAATACGGATTAAGATAAACTAGGGAGACTCTAGAAGAAGAAAAACAAAACAAAAAAGCAAAAAGAAAACAAAGGGATGGTCCAGAGAAATCCAAAGCTAAAACTGGCAAGATCCACTGAGTGTGAATAATCATCCCGTTGTGGGAAGTAGACATCAACTGAGCTTCCTTTGAGGCTTCCCTGAATCCAATTTACTACCCCCAAAACTCATTAAGCACCTACTATGTGCCAATGAATAAACATCTTAAAAGGAAATATTCAATTATTTGTTACAGCTTGTATTTTAGTATTTTTGAATTTTATTTATTTAAGGCAATGAGGTTAAGTGACTTGCCCAAGGTCACACAATTAGTCAATATTAAGTGTCTGAGGCCAGATTTGACCTCAGGTCCTCCTGACTCTGGGGCTGGTGCTCTATCCACTGCACCACCCAGCTGCCTGCCCCCAGTTTATATTTTAATGTAGGAAAGAACAGGAATATAGAAAATAAAATACAAAACAATTGTAAAGTTAATGTCTTGTGGGGGATAAAGTAGAAAATAGGGAAGGTGGTTAATGTCTGGACTGGCCATCTGTTGTACATTACCCTTGAGCTGAGCTTTATGGGAAGCTCAGGTACCTAAGAGATAAAAGTGAGGAGAGAGACCATTCTGGACAAGGGGTACAGCTCTTGCAAAAGGTGGGAGATGGCAGATGGAATGATATTGGTGAGAACCACTAAGAAAGTGACCCTGAGTCAATGTAGTGGATAAATTTGAAATGAGACTGCAAAAGATTATAGGAATCAAATAGAAGAACGAGGTTTGTATTTCAGGGACAAATAGATGCCACTGGAATTTTTGAGTGATGGAAAGATGGAGTCAGAATGGCTTTAGAAATATCAGTGTGGAAGTTCTTTGAGATCTAGATAGAAAAGAGGAGGGCTGAGAATAACACTAACGAGCAGGAAATTTCCATTGTCCAGGTGAAAATTGGCAATGATCAGGACCAGGGGGTGATCTTGGGAGTGGAGAGGAGGGGATGAATGATACCAAGAAGGTAGAACTGACAAGATCTGGTAGCTGACTGGAAGGGGAGGATGAACTAGAAATATAATTTGAGGGTAGATATGCAAGAGACAGCCTCAAAGTATATATCTCAAAATTATCAGATATCTAGGAAACATAAACAAAAAATGTGATCCCATTTCTGGAAATTGTACAATAAAAATTTGCCATAATTATTGAAATCAAGAGATAGATATCAGATTGACAGAACCTACCAGATGCCAATTGGAATGAACCCCAGATTCAACTCTCTAAGACATATTTTCACCAAACTCCAAGACTACACTTATAAAGCAATGTTTTTACAAACAATCAATAAAATACATAATGAAATATTTTTCTCCAAAAAAAAAAATGCTAGTGTGAATTACACACATTTTTTAAATGCAACATGCAGATTGAGAGGGAAATCTGGACAATAGTGTAGCAAACTTCAAGAGTAGTTCTGTCTGATCCCCAAGTCCTTCTATTCAAAGAAATGTTGTGAGTAGTGAGGAGGAATTGATTGACAGACCACATACTCTGATGCTCATTTGGAACAACAGAAAGATTTCGGGAATGTGTAGAAACAAGACAATGTGGGGAGGAATATTGATATAAAGAGATTGTAGAAGACTTCAGGATAAAGACAAGGATAACACAGGAAACTTTTTTTTATCATCTACTAAATAATTGCAAATTCTAAAAACTCTGTTTAGATTCTAAAGATTTGTGGAATCAAGCCCCAGGCCATCTTTCCAGTTTCACAGTCCTTCCTATCTTCTTTATTCCAGCCACACTGGCCTTTTCTCTGCTTTGGATGTATCTCTCTTATGTCCATGAATTTGCACTTGTCCTCTCTGATGTGACAAATTCACTCTGCCCTTGCCTAGTAGAGTTCCCTTCTTTCTTTAGAGCTGTCCAACTGCTTGTGCCTCCCTCTCAACACACCTTCTATTGATTTGTATTCTTATTTCCATTTATGCTGTATATCCTTATGAATCTAAACATATGCATATGTATATAGGTGTAGGCTTTTACACACTCACACCTAATAGATGTGCATGCCTGCAAAAGGCAGTGTGGAATAATGCATAAAATACTGGCCTTGGTGCCAGGAAGATCCATGTTTACATCCTTCCTATGAGACATATTGACTGTCCCTGGGCAAGTCACCTAACCTCTTTCTTCTCCAGGCAGCTTTCTAAAAATAGAAGCTGTGAAGAAGGTACAAATTTAGGTTGCTGGAGGTCATTTTCTGTATCAATGAGGTCATGGGGCAGCCCTTATCCCTATGTACTAGCTAAGTCTTCCCTGTGAGAAAGTAAGCTTTTTGAAAGCTGGGAACTTTTAATTTTTTTGTTTCCCTTTCCCTATCACGTAATACTGTGACTGGCTTAATAAATACTTAATAATGGATTAATGGATTGATTTAGGAATAGAAAATAGTAAAAAACCTTGTTTTGATCGATAGCCATCTCAATTTAATCCATTTAGGAGAGAGAAATAATGAAACCACAAAAGCATTGATTCAAAGAACTTCAAAGTAAACAATAAGAAAGAGAGAATGAATGGCAAGGATGTTTCAATTAACAAAAAAAATAATCCTAATTGGCCAAAAAAGGAAAAAATATATATTTCAAAAATTATGGAGAGGAAATAATTTGATTATTTGGATCACAGATGCAGATAAAGGAAAAACAAAGAGGAGAAAGAAGAGAGAGAGAGGCTATACAGAAGAGGAGGAAGAAATGGAGGAAGGGAGAGAGAAAGAGAAAGAAAGAGAGAAATGGAAAGAGATGCAGAGAGAACCTTTGATCACCCCAGAGTGCTGCTCTGATCTTGGACCAAGCAAATGGAGGATGGAGAAGAGCCTCTATTTTTGCTTTATTCTGATGCTTTCTGTATTGGAATAGCCCTGTAACCTCAAAGGCTAAGCTGTATTTTTTTTAAGGGAAAAACAAATTGTTTATTTTAGGATTCTTTTGGCAGTCATGTTCAGATTCTCCAGTTTCTCACATTACAAACATAATTTTTTTTGAATGTTAAAAAAATACCATAGCATATAAGTGGAAAATAAAATAAAATATCAATTAAAAATAGAATTCCAAGCAATTGTCCTTGGTTCTGTGCAGTTTGACATTTTTATCAATAATTTGGATGAAGGCAAAAACTCTGGCTTTCGGGTTTGTAGATGACATGACTTTTTAAAAAATATATATAAATATTTTCTTTATTTTCCAATTATATACTATAGTTTCTACCAATGATTTTTTGCAAGGTTGTGCTCTGTTAGGTTTTTACCAGCCTTTAATGGCTTGGCCATATAATGACTGTGCATTTATTATCCAAAAACACATTCAATGAAGGTTGGAGAGAGTTAGCTCCAAGTTAACCCTCAGTAGGACCACCACTCTCAAAGACAATTGGATAGATTGTAGGTAGGTCTACTTATGTCTAGGGACTCCTCACTGTTGAAATCTTGAATCCTTGAAATAGTGATTGAAGCATTAAACTACTCTAAAGAAAATGCTGGAATGAATTACAACCTAGGGGAGCCATGGACTATTACTGTATCATCAAGATAATGATTGTTAAAGATACAAAGAAATCCAGAAGATACAGTCAAAAAGTATGCCAGAGAGGAAGGATAGAGGTCAAAAGAGGTCAAGGAATTTTAATAGGGAATTCACTGACACAGTTGGGTCTGTAAAAGACAAATGCACAAGAAGAAAACAAGGACAGATGTTAGAGGATGCATACAAATGTATGTCAAGAACAGAGGATCTCTATGTGCAATAATTATCATCAAAAAAGGTTGTTTTATTGTCTTAAAGTCCCTTTCTATTATTTATATAAGAGAAGATCGGAGTTGCAGATTAGGAATGGAGTTACTATTACTGGTGGGTGAATCAGTGATCATACTATATACCCATTTCTTTTGTCTTAAATGATGAATTAAATTTTTATGGGGAGAAAAAATGGTATCAGTATCAGAATAAAAAAATTAAAACAAGGAAAAAATCATAAATGACTGCCATCCTAATATGGGGAATAAGGGGGGATGGGGAATAAGGAAGTAGAAAGGAAATTTTTTCAAAGTATTGGGGTCACTCACTGTATTTCTGAAGTCTAGAATGCTGGTTTGTTCTAGAGCACACATTACAAGAAGCTTCCAAGGGACTTGATCAATAACCCGGTTGCAGCAACCTTTGCTCCCATGATTATCTTTCATCTGTCATCTCATCTTTTCTTATGTTGGTTCTCTGTCTTTTAAAAAATATCTCTTGTATTGTCATTCAGAATCAATGATGAATTCTCCCTGTTGGGGCAGCTAGGTGGTACAGTGAATAGAGCACTGGTCCTGGAGTCAGGAGGACCTGCTCAGACATTTAATAATTGCCTAGCTATGTGACCTTGGGCAAGTTACTCTTAATCCCATTGCCTTCAATAAATAAAACTTGAAAAAAGAGATGTGTCGATTCTTCTCTTAGCTGGAGTCAGCTCATTTTAAAGGTATGTCATAATTCTCCAAGTATTTGACAAATTCTCTCCTATTTCTTATTCTATAGACAAATGAAAGATGGGGACTAGAAGAGAGTATAATTCAGAAGTTTTGAAACTGAATGGGCAGACCCCAAGAGTGTTTTTAAATAACTTTCTATTACTACCTTCTGTTTCTTAGTTCATTTTAGTTATTCCTCCCATATCCTCTTCCAGAAGTGAGTACATGTAGTAAATAGCATTTTTAAAGAAATAAAAAAAAAAATCAGCACAACTGATTGATATATTGAAAAAGTCTAAAATCATATGGATCTTCCATGCTCATGAAGGAATGAGTTGAGAGTATCTTCCCATATCTCAGCCTTTGAATCCTGCTTGGTCTTTACATTTTTGTTACATTCATCTTTGGTTTTGGGGTGTATATGGTAATACTTTCTGTTGATAGAGTTGAAGTTACTATTTTGAGTATTTCCCTGGTTCTGCTCACTTCCCTCTGCATCAGTTCATAAAAATCTTTCTAGGTTTCTCTGAAGTCATTAGGTGTCTCATTTCTCACTACATTCCATTCTAGTACAGAACCACGATTTACTTAGCCTTCCCCACTTGTTTCCAATGGAGGTACTACTCATTTTTCTTTTTTTCCTCCTCTCTTAAAGGGAGTGATTTTTGGCAGAGAAAGCAAGACAAAAAGCAAGTAATAGTTGAAACCCAAGAAAAAGGAAAGATAATGAGTTCATCTTGTTTTGTAAATTCAATTCAGTGAATATTTATTAAGACCCTACTCTATGCAAAGCCTTTAATTAATATTATGGAGTTTACAATTGTTGAAATTGCATAAACAGTCCTTGTCTCCAGGAACGATTCTATTTGGAGTATATAGAATATGGTATTTACCCAGAGAAGTAAATATTAGTCATTTGAGCAGGTAAAAAGTACTAGGTGGGACTGGGGATGGGGGGAGATCAGCAAAGATTTAAATAAAAGATGATGCCTGAAATGAGCCTAGACAATGAGGAAATTTTAAGAGGCAGAGGATTCCAGTCACAGGGTGGAGAGACAAGAGATGGAATGTCCAAATTAGGGAAGAGAAGGCACAAAGGGGAATGATATGAAGCAAACTTAGAAAGGACATCAATGTCCAGACTGAGGAAACCTTTCACTTTTAATTTTAAACTTAATTTTTAATATATGGAATAAAACAAGCATTTCCATAATATAGAACAATAAAAAGATGGCTGCACAAAAACTACAACTCTATGATGTTATCTTGCTATTCCTTTCAAATATACAACATGCTTATCATGTAAATTGCTTTTTTTCTTCCTTCTCCCTCAAATGAAGAATTTGCATTGTTTTTTGAGACATTAGGTAATTGCTCTAACTTCATAAGCAGAGTGACATGAATTTGTTTCAGGAATATTCATTGGGTAAAGGAAGAGATCGGTCCCCAGTCTTAGATGTTGTCTCTCCCAGAAATACTGAAAGGGTATGTATATGGGACCTCTGATCTGAAGACCAGAGTTGGTAGAGCTTTGGTGAAGTGCTGTGGATTAGAGAAAGGCAACTATCCAGCTGTTTCAGGCACAGGCAGGGAGTTTCCAGACTGTAGGCTATGACTTTGAGGACTGACAGAGTTCTGGGCATGTTATTGAACAGATGGTTTCAAAATCATGGCTTTACTTTACATGTATAAGATGAAGGAGGCAGTGGTAGGAAGGAGTTTGTCTGAAAAAATGATCTGGGGGTTTCAGTGGGCTACAAGTTCAATGTAACTCTTGGAATCAATGACCAATAACATCTTCCCATCTTAGCTTGCTTTACAAGAAGAGCAGTGTACAAAACAAGCAAGATCGTTTCACTCCATCCTTGTGAGACAACATCTGGAAGGCTGTGGGGAGCTCAGTAGTGCCATAGAGTACAGGTTTGGAATCAGGAAGACCTGAGTTTGAATTCTACTTCAAACTTTGGGCATCTGTTTTAGCCTCAGTTTCCTCATCTGCAAAATGGAAAGAATAATAGTACTTACTTCACAGGATTTTAGAAGGATCAAATGAGTTAACATGTAAAGCAATTTGTAAGTCTTAAATGAATTCTTGTTAACATAAATATATAGATATGATGCATATTTATATATTTGTATATAAGTATTATAAAAATTATATCATATAAACAATTATATAATATAAACATTATATTATTTGTATATTTATATATGTCAAGTTCTAGATTGCCCATTTTGGGAAGGGCATTGCCATCCTGAACATTTCAGGATTCAGAGAAATTCTAGAAACATTTATTAGTTTTCTTGCTTTCTCTGCAGCATTTGTCACTCCATTCCCCATCCCTGATAGTCTCTTCTCCCTAGGTTCTCATGTCAATGTTCTGTCATGGGTCTCCTATCTGTTGGATGGCTTCTCCTTGGTCTTCTCTGCAGGTTCATCATTATTTAGCTGGATCTTCTTATCTTTTGCTTCTGCTCTTTCTCATGGTGATCTCTTTAGCTCCCATGACTTCAGTTATCATTTGTTGGACACAAATCACTCCTTGTTTGGTCTACTATCTAGCCCTCATCTCTCCCCTGAGCACTAGTCCCTCAGCACTTACTGCTTAGTTGACAGGTTCAGTTAATGGTCCATAAGCTTCTCAAATTCAAAACTCAACAACTTCCCTTTCCCACCAAACCAATTCCAGACTTCTCTTGTGGATTCAATCATTTGTTATGGCACCTGGAGTCAAAATCAGAAGTTGTTGCTTGTGGGTGGTACGGTGGATAGAGCACTGGTCCTGGAGTCAGGAGGACTTGAGTTCAAATATGGACTCAGGCACTTAATGATTACCTAGTTGTGTGACCTTGGGCAAGTCATTTAACCCCATTACCTTGCAAAAAAAATAATTTGTTGCTTGTTTCCTGACTCTTCCTTCCTCCTGTGCAGTCAATTGTGAATCATCATCTTTAGTGTTCATTTCCCTTCTACTTACACCATCACACTCAGCCCCTATTGCCTCTCATGTCTTCTACTTTAATCATCTCTTTAGTCATTTCCCCTCATCCGATTTCTCCCTTCCTATCTGTCCTCCTTGCCATGGCCATATTAATAATGCCACAACATGAACTGACCACTGTCATTCTTCTCAAGAATAGCTCTTCTGCCTGTAGGTTCATATATAAGCTCTACTGGCTATCATTTAAAGCCCCACACAATCCAGCCCCAGATTACCTCTTCTGGATGGCTCCATAGTCTCTTCCCTCATACGCTCTACTGCTTGTCCAAATGGTCAAATTTATATAGTTTAATTTTGAAATAGCTGCAGAATGCCAGATGTTTTGGAAAGACTGCCTTCCTGATATCAGTCCAATGGCAGCAGTCTAGGGGGTGCTTTCCCTAGTCTGATTTGTCCATACACAGAAGCATATATAAATAAAATATGATAGATGTGCATATATACATAAAGATTGATAGATATATAGAAGCATTCTTGGGGTAGGACTTGATAGAGGATAGGGAGACCTAAATCTATGGATAGGGACCAGCTTTCCATAGAATCATAGCACTCTACTGGTTCTTTCCTCTTTACAAAAAAAGTTGTGAATTTTCTGGTAGAAATCTGGAAAAAGGCCAGGGATCCAAGGGCTTTCAGAACTTTTCTCTCCTGGCACAGCATGGGACTTACTTGGAATATCACTGCTTCAGGCAATCCAGACTTCATCTTCATTATCCTGTCCTCTGGAAGGTCGAGGCAACCTAAGATTTCAAAGTGGCAGAAATATAACCCTGTTTGTTATCCAGAATCAACAGCTCTTTCCTGGCCCCCTTTCTGGGCCAGAACTAGACTGTGTATTGGCCTCAGACTTGGAATACAAAGGATGGTATTTGACCTTGCCTAGACCTAGAGTTTGTGCCTGCAGGTAGGTACTGTATGCTTAGTTTCAGATGTAAGTAGGTATGAGCATCTTGGGTTCTCCCCATGCCACCCCACCTTCCTCTTGTGACTTATTCCACCATAATCCTATCCCTTTAACCCAAACATTAGCTTTGCTCAGACTTGTCCAATATTCTGTTCCTTACCATCATGTTGTTTTATGTCTTTCCGGGTTGGTTCTCCATGTGTAATGGAACTTGGAGCAAACAGACATCTCTTCCAAAGAACTCCTGGCTCAGTCATGGCAAAGACTTTCTAACTGGGGTCAGAAATCCATTCAAACTATGCCTCTCCCTTTTTTCTTCACCTTTATTGATCTCTGCAGTTGTTGACTTTCTTGCCCTTCTTTTCCTAGGCTTTGTCTAGTTTGTTGGACCTTAAGAAGCATTTAGTGGTTTCAGCTGGATGGGAACCTCACTCTTCTGTGTTTGTCTATGATAGTCTCCCACTCAGAACCATGAAATGGTTATTCTGGCCCGTTTCCTGGCAGGCCATTTTCCAAAGCTGGAGGCAATTACACTGGGCAAGGAGATGTGGGAGGGTCATTTCCAGAAGGCACACATCTGCCTATGTGGAATTCCTGCCTCCAGTGGGGTCTTGGCCCCAAGAAGTTAAAAATCAATAAACAATGTCTTGATCAGCCCAATACCTACACAACTCAGGTCTCCAGGAATGTTCTCAGGGAGCTCCCTGGCTGATTCCATGCAGCAATGGTGCAGCTACAAGAAGCCTGTGAGCTATGGTTAAGGCCAAGAGAAAACTTTTCAAGCCCTCTGACTCTATAGAAGGTAATGAGTGATCCAAAAAGCATTAGGCCAAATTTCTGCAGTCTTTCTCTACAGGTCCAGCCCCAACATCCCCAAGAACCTTCTTCCTCCTCTTCATTGTTCTCTTCTTCCTCCTCCTCTATGTTAAAAAAATATGGGCCTTGAATAATGAAGTGCTTGCCTAGTGCTCACCTGAATGAAGGTGTTCAGTTCAGATAACTGGGTGGAAATGTACCTGGGGATTAGCCCTCAGTCTGGATTCACAAAGTAAAAATCTGAATTGGAATTCCCAAGGGAATTGTGTAAAGTGAGGAGTGCTGGCTGTGAATTTTAGCTAGAGAATTATGAGGATGGGTTTTGCTTTCTTTCAATCTTGATCCTTTGGTTGGA
This sequence comes from Macrotis lagotis, assembly GCF_037893015.1. Classification (NCBI taxonomy): domain Eukaryota; kingdom Metazoa; phylum Chordata; class Mammalia; order Peramelemorphia; family Peramelidae; genus Macrotis; species Macrotis lagotis. The sequence goes on from NC_133665.1 coordinate 190,486,037, forward strand.
ACCTAGTGCTAATAGGTTCCCGCTCTCACAGTCAAGCTTAATTCATCATTAAAGAGTGTGTTAAGGACTGGCTGGGTCCATGATGTCATTAATAGAAGAAAATCCCCAGGTGAGAGAACTCCCTTTAGGATTGTGTATGTGTGTGTGTGTGTGTGTGTGTGTGTGTGTGTGTGTGTGTATTCATATGGATGTGTGGGGCAGTGGTCAAAGCTTCATCAGAACATTCATAGTCAAGAGAAGGTAGTATGCAGTGGATGTGGAACCAGAAGGCCTCTGTGGAGGTCCTAGTTCTCCCATTTCCTACCTATATGACTGTGAACAAGTCACTTCACCTTCACATATCTCAGTTTCCTGTTCTGCAAAATGACTAGATTGAACTTGTGCCCTCCAGCTCTAGCTCCAGGATCCTATATGTAACTTTGATCCTATTACTTTCTCTCAGTTTCTTCATTTGGAAAATGAGAGTGCTAGACCTGATTTCCCCTAAGGTTCCTTCTTCTGAAAATATGATCCTGCAACTAAGTGGGGGAACTGATTATAGGAGAGGTCAGAAAAAGATGACATATATAGATATATTTACATATATCTAATATATATTGAGAGAGAGACAGAGATAGAGACAGACAGAAAAACAGAGACAGAGAAATGCACAGAGAGAGGAGAGAGAGAGAGAAAGAGACTGAATGTGTGTGTGGTTTTCCCACCTTACTTTTGATAAAATTAAAGTGTAAAACCCCTTTGGAATCCTGAAGGGTAGTTGATTTGAGGATGAGGGAAGAGGTGTTTTAGATGTCAGCATCTCTTTTTGTGATTCTTGGCCAGTTCTCTGACTTCCTTTATAGTTTTATGTGCATTGTCCTGAGAAAAGGATGCTCTGTCACCCAGGAATGCTCATCATGGATGACTTCAATCAGACAGCCCTACCATATATACTCATTAAAGAAACTAGAGAAAGGGTGCAATTTTTCCTCCTGCAGCCAGTGGAAAGGAGGCCCTTCCATTCATCAGGCAGCATAAGTGGGACAGAAGCTTCTCCTAGGTCCCTGGTTAGTCTTCGGATTTTCCAGTCTTAACTGGATTTTCTCCATCTTTCCCCTCTCCTCTCTTTACTTTGGTAAAGAGAACAAAGCAGAGAGATCTAAAAAAAAATTGGGTAGAAGTCAAAAATTACTTTAAAAGACCATTCAGCTGTCATCCTTTATGCTCTTGATGTTTTTGTTTTCAGTCTCTCCTACTATAGAGGTGTGGAAAGGCTTGAAGATATCTCCAATAATGATTGATGGCACTATTGCTCTCGAACCCTTGCCTATAAGTAACTGCAGCAGATTTGATCTCCAAACAAGGCGCTAAAATTAATTAATTATATGACCTTAGATAAGCCACTCTATTCTTTGTGCCCCTGCTTCTGTTTCAATAATTTGGACCTTCAAGTCAGTTGCCTCAGGAGGGAAATGTTCTCCTCTGATGGACTTCCAACCTATCTGAGGTATCCACCATACTGACTCATGGAGGAGAAGAAAAGATGCTGTATTTTCCTTTCTTCCTTTCATGGGTCCCATAGGATGTCTGGGAACCTTTGGGAAATAGAAGCTACTCTAATCCAGGTTAGAGATACTTGCCCCGAAGGCTGTTGTGGGGGGACACAGATAAATTACTTAGATCAGTTATAAGCTTTTGGGTTCCTTGCTATCATGTTCATTTAAAAAAACCTAAACAAATTGTTTTTGTAGTGGGGTGTGTTTCATTCAGAGAAGCCCATGCCTCAAGGTGGTCTTCTGAGAGAGCATAAGGCCTTGGAGCTGGAGTCAGGACCTGAGATCAGAGGCCTGTCCTTCTCCTGCTACATGTGGGACCTTGGCCAAGACCCCAATTTTGCATAAGCCTTGGGTTCTTCATCTATCAAGTAAAATTGCTCTTGTTGATCTCCTCTATTCAGCTCTAATGTCTGTCAATACACTGATTTATTTTCAAGGATCCATGATTTCCTCAGCATTGGGATCTTCTAATCAAACGTGTCATCCCCCAATGTAGATTACTATCCACTGCAATTTTGAGTCTTCAAGCGTGACTTGGGACCCCGAGAGTTAGTGTGGCACCTGTGATCTCTCTTCATTATGGCATGCTGCATTTTAATTGTGAAATATTGTTTCCCTCAAATTGGAAGGGCCCTTCCTTAAAGAAGCAACACCCAGGTTCCATTCTTGGTGGGGAGTGACTCAGCTTGTGTGATGGGGCACATTAGAATTCCAGAAATAGATAATTTGCCCTCCAGCATGTTCCTTTAATAGCCTCCACCCCCAGCCCCCCACCTCATCCCCCACTGACTGTTTACAGTTGGATCACCATTTTACACAGTCAGGGAAAGATTAGCAATCACCTCCCTCAAGATCTGACTTTCTGGCTCATTGGCCACTGTATCCTGTCCAGGGCAAGATTCTTGACTGTCTGTCCTGATTCTCCAAGTCTTCATCTCTATTTCTGGAAAGGAGAAGCTTCCTTTATCCACCCCTCTTCCTGGAAAGGTGGGTGGAGGAGATGTCAGGACCTGTTTACTCCAGACCAAGTCTAAGGCTTTGTTTCCCAGGTCCTCAGAAATGCATTTACTGGGATTCTCTGAGACTGAAAAAAAAGAGCAATAGGTGAAAACTGAGGGTAGTGAAGATTTGTTCCATTGTCCCCTTCCATAGTACAAGCCTGCCAGCCTTGATCATTATGAGCCTTGAATGGAGTGTGTATGGCAAAATGATCATTACAGAACCATAAATATCAGGAGATGACCTTGTGAGCAGAGATTTTGGTTTAGAAAAGTGTCCTTGAGAATGAAATTAAAAGAAGCCATCCCTTAGACCTTGGTTGGAACATTGATGAGTTGGGTTTGGTGTTTGACCCTTCCAAGCCCACTCTGTTTTCATAACAAGAATTTTTTGGTGAAAAGCACATGCAGAGGAGAAAGATTGTCCTATATTTCTTTGATACTGTTAGCCTGAATGCTTGCTTGGGAATTGGGTTTTTTTTAACACCCATCTCTGCAGACCTAGGCAAGTGATATTCTGATATTCTGTGGAGAAAATTGGTTGGAAGGTACAATGTCAGATTCTGAGGTTCCTAAGGAAAATGGCATGACAAGTTTTAACAAATGACTCTATGATGATCTCATCAGTCTTCCCCTGATATCCAATATTGTCCATGAAAGTCCAGTGACTGGGTCCAGGGTACCACCATTTTTCAAAGAAAAGTATGCAAGAAGAAGTTCACAGAGCAATTTCCTGACAACTCTGAGGATATGATTTTACTTGCATTTGTTTTCTTAATGAATAATTTCCTCTTTTTCTTTTCATCTCTGGTTCTGTCACTTTATATGGTGTACTCCCTAGTTTTATTCCCTGATTTACCACTATTTACATGAATAGGTGTATAATGTCTTTTGTGATTAATATTCCTGTAGGCCTTTATGTCCTAATCTTCTCAACCCAAACTTTTCAGGGATCATTGTCACCATTTAATAGGTAACTTCATCATCCATTCCATGATAGATTTCTGGAACTTAAATATTTGGTACAAACAGAATCCATGTAAACAACAGCAAGAAATCTCCACTGCTGCATTCTCCAATTGGCCATGATGACCAGAAAATTCTCAAATTGCTTCCCTACTCCGATCACTGCCTGGCCTGGCCCTCTGTGAAGTAGAAAAACCAACATGTCACAAAAGCACATGGTACCTTATTTTCAATTCTTTCTTCAAAGGGTCCCTCTTAGAGAAGTCTATACAATTGTAACAGGACCTGGGAATTGAAATGTTCAAACTTTGCCTTCCAGCCAAGCCTTTGTTTCCTGGTTGGTTTATCCCCCAGAGTCTGGACAGTAGTCATGGTACATAAATCATGACAGTCCTTAAGAAGAGAGCCCCATTAATGACTGCCCAAAGAATTATTTTTATTGTGTTTTTAACTCACAATGATGTTGGCAATTAGAGAAATCTTATGCAATGCACAGGCATCTCCTCTATTGTAAATACTTTTCAACTATTTTCATAAGACAGAACTATTTCAGAAACCCAGAGGACCTTGACTTTGGGTACAAGGAAGAATAGATGTTTTCAAAGTATCAGGACAAAGATGGTGCATTCACTTGGAGAAGTCTGCTTCATCCCCTCTGCTTGGCTGATTCCCAATACTAATTGATGCCATATTACCAAATCCTTGCTATTGAGTATTTTCTTTCAACCCATTTGGTATTTCCATATTCTGGTTGGCTAAGATACCATTCACTAATATCATTCCTGCTTTCTACCTAGATTCTGGGGTACTAATTCTTGCACACTATAGTACAAGGGTCAGTGCCTATAGAGTAGATTCAAGTTACCCTCCTTTATGAAGACACAGTAACTGACTGGGATGAATTAATGCCTCCCATGAGGGCTTTTGAAGTTCAACATTTATTCCTCAAGGATTGGGATGATGTCTCTTTCAAGATGGGGGATGAGGAGGAAACTATCAAAACAGAGTTAAAAAACACTGTCATTATAATGTAGTATAAATGCCTGTAATTCTTCTGTAATCCTGCTCCCTTTATTTTATTTGTTGAACTTACAATATTTAGAATTCCCTGGAGAAGCTCTACAAACCTTACACAGAGGATGGACAGGCCTGTTCCAAGTAAAGTCTGCTTGGATTTTGGAGGCCATTTTAATTCTGCATGCATGAATTTTACTTGGGATTTCTTTCAAAACAATATCTGCTTTGCTTTGAAAGAATGGGGGGGGGGGAAAGAATAGGGGGGAACCAACCAAACAACTCCATCTGTTTTTGTGTCCACTTGAGTTTCAGATCTATAGTAAACAATTAACTTCAAAAAATCAGGATGCTGCCCATTGCATCACTGGAGCTGTATAGGGACAAATAATGCATTTGTCAATATTCCTGCAAAGCCGATACTGAGTGAATAGCAAGATATAGAAAACCTTGCGTAGCAATCACCTTATCCTAATAACCCACATACATATATCTGAGAGGTATGTTGAAAGGAGGGAAAAAACCTAATATCTTAATTAATTAATCTTAATAAAGCCAGTCGTTCTGAAAATGACAGAAGAAATAATTTCTCTTCTCTGGGGATCTGACCCTTACTTGAAAAATGAGAGAATGTACTAGATAGTTTCTTTGAACTTCAAGATTCTATGACCTAATATGTTATTCAATTATCAGGTAAGAAGAAGAAATGATGCACCCTCACATCCATAAAGGGATCCATCCTTTAAGCAGAAAGAAATAGAGATTGTATCCAGTGTGTCACAGTGAAGGAGTATTGAATTCATATTCAGAGGTCTAGGATTCAAATTACGGTTCCACTACTTACTACCTGTGATCTTGGACAAATCCTTTAACTTCTCTTGATGACATCTATAAAAATGAGGGGGTTTGTATTATTTTGGTTCTCTAGGGTACTCTCTAGGTTAAAATCGATAATCCAGTAAATGTTTGATATAAATGAGAGAGAGACCTATATCATCATCAACATCTCCTTCATCATTGACACTACCAATACCTATCCCCTATATCCAGTACAGTGCCTTGTGTTGTTCATTCCTTTATGCTCAAATCTTCATGACCCCATTTAAGATTTTCTTAGCAAAACTACTAGAGTGGTTTGCCATTTCCTTCTCCAGGATTAAGTGACTTATACCATAGGTGATTAATAAATATTTGTTGCTCAATTGTCCCCAGAAGCCTATCTGGGTCAGATCTTGGCACTTATTTATCTAGTGCCTTGTTTACTAATGTTATGTTAATCTTATCAATGATTGTAGACTTTTTGAAGGGACCGTGAATGATATTCCCAAAAGCACCTAGATGTATGCTGGACATGTACTGTAGCTGTCAGTTGATAAAATATTGATTTCTACCAACCAGCCAGTTTGATTCTACCAGTGATCCTGGGAAAATGCTTGGTGATGAGAGTTGAAGGATTTGGCTAAGATTCCTTTCTTCTTGTGATTCCTGCCTTCATCATCATGGGTGGTAGAGATCCCATCTTGTCTTCCTTCCATAAGTCCTCCATCTGTAATATTTGACAAGATTTGTGACCATATAGAGTTGGGATTCCTACAGTTTCTCAGGAATGGGAATATTGTCATTTTGAGAGCAGAAAGGGCAAGTTGGACTTGGAGACAGAGGGTTATTGCAAGTCACAAGTTAATGTAGAATTAATGAGAGGACCCTGGAATCTCTATTTAGCAGTTGACATGGGCAAGGATCCTTTTGCTGGAGAACATTTCCTAGGCAACAGATAACCAAACCCCTCCACACCCAAGCCATTAAAACAAAATAATCTCTCTTTTCCACCTTTTTCACTCAAAAAACCAACACCCGAGTTGAACCTGGATTTGAATAAAACTAAGTTATGGAACTTCGGGTTTCCTTTCCTGGATTCTGGGAGTGTCTGAAATTAGACCATCCTGATTTCTTGTGCAGAATTATATGAAACAATAACCCAAGAAGGGAAAAAAAAGAGCCCTCCCTAGGTCTCCACACCCAACTCTACAACATATCCTGAGGTTGGGGATGAAGAAATGTTAGAAAAACAGGATATCACAAGTCTCCTTAATCTTCAGAGCCACATTTAAAGGATGGATAACATTAACCAGGCTTCAACTTGAGCTCCCAATATCCTTCCCCCATTATAGAAAGTAATAGAGGCTTCCAAATAGAACATGTGCTTATCAGGAGACCGGGACAGAACTTGTCCCTGTTAGTTAAAGGAAGGTGGTATGAGGATGGTGAACATCCATTGATGAGAACAGAGAATGTCCCCAGTTGACTCCCATTCAGCCAGAAGATTGAGCTAACCTGAAGAAAGAACAAGAAGCTACCAAGGCAGCTCAGATGAGTCCTGAAAGTGGGTTGTTTCTTTCTCAGTTTATGTTAGTATTTCTTTTCAAGTGGGCCCAGGTTATATCAGTCAACCATGTATACCATACACCCTCTGTGCTCAGGCTCCTGGCCATCACGACACTCAGCTAGAGCAGGGGCTTTGCAGGCCTGCAGTAGCTACATCTCCTGCAGGGAAGGAGATGGAGCAGGACAGCACCCGCTATTTTGCTACTGGCTAGTTCATTGTTCGCTGACCTACCTCATATTGGTACCTTCTAAGAGTTTCTTGGCTTGGGGCAAATCATTTAGCCTTTCCCAGTTTCCTCATCTCTAAAATGAGGGATTCCACTAGATGGCCCCTAAGATCCCTCCCAGTCCTCAACCCATTTATTTATATATTCACTACATCAACTTTTGTTATTTGATACATTCTAAATATTGAGAGTACAGAAATAAAATGAAACAACTCTGGTCCTCAAAGAGCTTACTATTCTATTCTATTCTATTCTATTCTATTCTATTCTATTCTATTCTATTCTATTCTATTCTATTCTATTCTATTCTATTCTATTCTTTCTATTCTATTCTACACTATTGGGTGTGGGGGGGATATTAGATATTCTACAGATAAATTGAACACACACACACACACAATGGAAGGGCAATAAAATGGAACCTCCAATAGAATGGAAGTTCCCTGAGGTCAGGAACTGTGTTCTTTTATCCCCATGTTCTTGTATGGTTGTTAGCATATAGCAGGTTCTTAATAAAACCTTGTTATATTAACAAAACAATTTCTGAGTGAGGGGCACTGACAAGTGTAGATAGATCAGGAAAGGTCTCGAATAGTAGATCCTGAGCTGTGCCCTGAAGAGAGTGGGGAATTCTATCACTGTGTGATCCCCTGATCCAACAATCTTTCTCCCCAAAACAACATGATTATTTCCAACTCTCTGTTGAGAATCTCAGAACTGTAAAGGACTCAGTGACCATAGGATCCAACCCATACCTAAACACTAATCCTTTCTACTATATATCTAATAACTGATTATCTCACAATTATCACCCCCATATAAGATGTCCAGTGTAGGTGACTCAGTCCATTGCTGCTATTGCATTGCCCTCATCATTTTAAAAAAAGAACCTCTTTAAGTCCTGGAGTACCTCTCCATCTTTCTGTTTCTGTCTCTGTCTTTTGGTACATGAAGATTGCATTCACTTTGTGGGTTATCATATGGCATTGTTGGTTCATCTAACCATGCCCTTTTAGTCCAAGACCTTTTGCTCCCTCGGGTCCTAAATACTGCATCACTCAGCGCAGGTAAAGAATAGAAATCCTTATAGTCCATGCAGTTGCTTTGAACAACAGAAATCAGTATCATGACCCTTGGGTCTATGCCAATTTGGATTTTTATGATTCCTCTGATCTCAAGATGCTGCTCCAGAAATGGCTTATACCAAGAGCTTGTTTTCTCTGTGAATTCAAGCTCCCTTTAGAGCAGGAGTTCTTAATGCTTTTGTAACAAGGAGATCCTTTTGGCTTTGGTCTGGAGAAGTTCATGGACCTCCCCACCTCTTCACGATCAATTACCTTGAAATTCAGTATTGCTTAAAATTCAGTATTTTTTAAAATACCAAATTCAGTTTTCCCTTTCTCTAAAATTTACTCATGGAGCCCTTGGGATGTCTATGAAACTTAAGATTTAGAACACCAGCTTTAGGATGATTCAATTCTATTCAAATAATAATGTATGTTTGTAAATCAGTGTTCCTCAGTTGGGATATATAGAGATACCACTATCACTGCCATAGGGAACACATCAAGTTTTACACTTTAAAAAAATCTTAAGTATAAAATGGATCCTGAGCTACCATGCCAGAGATGAAGCAGATACTTCCATCAAGGAATTTACCTTCTCTTTGGGGAGAAAGCATAAACCTATACAGCAAAGAATGATGGCAAACACCCCCAGCATCACCAACCAGAGGAAGGGAATTCAGATTGGTATTGGGTAGCAGATTTTACTTTGTCTGGGTTCTGAGCCACTGACAAGGGATGAAAGATCCTCCCATGCCCCAAACTTGTTAGTGCTAATGGGGCCTCTTGGGAGATTGGCAGTTCTGGTTTCTGCCCTATCAAGTAATCCCTAGGTTGGTTATATTTCACCTCACGCTGCTCTAGTGCCCAGTCTGTCCTGAATATCTGCCATCACTCAAGGACTTTGACTAATTGTCCTTTAAATTTTCTGACATGAAGTACTATGACCCAGACGGGTTCACCTGAAATGTAAAAGTTTTAGATTCTCCATCCAGCTATCAAGTCAACCTGAAACATAGATTTAATCATGGCACTCTTCATCCATTAAACTCCCTCTCCTTTGCAGGAGCTGGGTGGTATAGAGGATAGAGCACTGGACCTAGGGTCAGGCATTAAGACCTAAGATGGTCAAATCCAGACTCAGGTGTTCCCTAGCTGGGTGACTCTGGGCACCTAATCCTCTTGCCTCAGTTAACATAACTAAAATGGAGAATTTTTGTGGTCGTTGACTTCCCAGGGTGGTTATGAGGAGCAAATGAGACCATATTTGTAAAGTGCTTAGCCCACCATCTAGAATATAGTATGTGCTTAATTTATGTTCCTTCTTCTTCCAGGAAAAAAACCATTTTGATTGGTATTAAAAACCCTTTAGGGGGCGGCTAGGTGGAGCAGTGGATATATCACCGGCCTTGAAGTCAGGAGTACCTGAGTTCAAATCTGCCCTCAGACACTTAATAATGACCTAGCTGTGTGGCCTTGGGCAAATCATTTAACTCCATTGCCTTACAAAAGCTAAAAAAAACTAAAAATAAAAAAAATAAAAACTCTTTAGAACCTGGGCCCTTCTGGTCTTTCAGTCTTCTTATACTTTATACCTCCTTACAGGCCAACACAGTCACACAAATAGGCATACACACACACACACACACACACACACACACACACACACACACACACACAGTGATATGATAACATTGGGCTCCTTGTTCCTCAAACAAGAGTCTCCATTTCTAGATTCCAGATATTTTATCTTCCTTTCCACTCCTGCCTAGAACTCTCTGCTTCCTGGTTTCCCTGACTTCTTTCAAGGACCAGATGAAGCCCAATCTTCTACAGGAAATCTTTCCCATCCTTCATTCTGGTGCCTTCCCTGGGTCTATCATCTCTAACAACATATGTAACTTGTGTGCATGGTGTCTCCCCCACTGGACTCTAAGCTCCTTTCTCTGTCCCCCCAACATTTAGCACAGCACCTCAGAAATAGCAGGTGCTTCACAAACATTTGTTTATTCAATGTATTCACTTTATGATGTCATATCGCAAGAGTTAACCCAGAAGCTCAGAACTTCAGGTGGATACTGAAACCCAAGGTAGATGGCATTTTAGAGTTGTCCCAGGTATAAGCCCACCTCCCATGAATGTTTTTTTTTTAGGTTTTTGCAAGGTAAATGGGGTTAAGTGGCTTGCCCAAGGCCACACAGCTAGGCAATTATTAAGTGTCTGAGGCCAGATTTGAACTCAGATACTCGTGACTCCAGGGCTGGTGCTCTATCCACTGATCCACCTAGCCCGCCCCCCCATGAATGTTTTTTTTAAAGAAAAGTTTAAATACTTTTTTAAAGGATGAATTCCTATTGGCTCTTCCCTCCCTCCCAGCAACCCCTAGTCTTGTGGGTGATATTCTGGACAGTCACCCAGGAACCTCCTGGCTGGAACCCCCAGAGGACTTAATCAAGCTTTATCCTCAGGCCAGCCCAGCCCAGAAACACACCTCACACAGCAACAGTATTTACTTGAGACCAGCAACAGTGTAAATGAGGAAGTGATTCAAAGACAAAAAGCCTTCTCTGCACTCACTCACCCACCCACACACACACACACAGTCAGGAGCATTTTTCCATTGCCTCCTTGGGAGTTCCAATGGAATCCTCATTTAATTCCTCTGATTTCCCAGCACCAGCTCTCATGGGAACCCTTTACTTTTTTGCTCTTTGGAGATTTAATCCTTAGAGTTCCTTGAAGTAGGTTGGGGGATTTTTACTCTGGAATCAGCTTGATCCCCTCAATTGCTGGTGTCATCTCCTGTAAGATTCCTTTTGCTTTACTCTGCATATGATGCTTGATGATTGATTGATTTCCTTACCAGGAAGGGATCTGAACATTAAATAGAGGATTTTATATTTGATCCTGGAAAAGGAATAGACATTAATTAAACATCTATTATGGGCCAGGCATTGTACTAATTAATTTTTAAATTAGCATATATATACATATATATATATATGTATATATATGGAGAGAGAGAGAGAGAGAGAGAGAGAGAGAGAGAGAGAGAATGAAAACTCAGGCTTCTTGACTTTGCACAATCATTGGTTTCTACAATTTCCCATGTGAACTTCAAAGTATACTCAGGTTTTGTTTCCAGTCCATGTGGCCATCTGGCTATCCACGCAGGGGGCAGTATCAGCAGAATCACTTGCGGATTTCCTAAAGATTTAGACTTTCCTTGCCCAGTCCCCCATGTCACTTCTGGTATTATCCCTATAAGAATGACAGAGTTTTTGACGTGCTTTCTTCTTTGTAACCCCAGGTCTTAGCATCATGCCTAACTCATAGCAAGTGCTAAATAAATTCTTGTTGTTCCTTTGATTGATGGCTTCTGGCAAGACGGCAGCTTTGGGCTTGCAATGGTCATGCTGTTCCATGTGGTCCTCTCTTCTGACCTCCCAGGTTGAGTGTAGCTTTTAACCTTTCCCTCACATGGACACTAGAGAATACCACTCCACTCCAATTTGCTGGTAGTCCTATTTTTTCAAAACTACCACCTCATAACCCTCCCCCCCATCAGAGTGCTCCTCTGACCTCATCATGCTCTGTGGTCAGGCATCCTGCCTTCTGGGAAATGGAATCCATAGAATTTTCATAAATAAACAAGCCCTTCTTGGCCCCTGTATTATGGGAATTGGGACTTACAGTCTTGGCCACTACATTGCAGTCAATTCCATTAGAGAATTAAAATTCAGTAGTTGATGGAGTGTACAGAGACACTTGATTTGAAGTGAGACTTGGGTTCAAAAGCTGCCTCTGTCATTTTCAAATGGAAGGAAGAAAGAATTTTTTTTAGGTTTTTGCAAAGTAAATAGGGTTAAGTGGCTTGCCTAAGGCCACACAGCTAGATAATTATTAAGTGTCTGAGGCCAGATTTGAACTCAGCTACTCCTGACTCCAGGGCCGGTGCTCTATCCACTGAGCCACTTAGCCACCCCAAGAAAGAATTTTTAATGTAGGAGTTTATCCCTGAAATATTAAGCCTTTTATTTTGATATTACCATTATTGATATCACCCCTTCCCCGTTGGACCATTATAACAGAGAAAAGCAGTTAAACAAAATCAAGTGTTTCTGATAACATGTCCCCTATTCCATCCCTATAGACCTATCAAACCCCAGTCCCATTATTATAGAAGTAAGACTACTTCTGTTAGCCTCCATTCTAGGGCTGTTTGGAGACTCCAATGAGATAATGTATGTAAACTCTATGGGAAGGCTCATGGGGTAATAGATTTTGGGTTTGAAATCAGAGAATCGGGCTCAAATCTTGACTGTTTCTTACCATGTGACCTTGTAAATGTTACTTTTTCTCTCTGGGTCTCAGTTTCCACAATTGCCTTCTGTCTTTGTACTCTTCTGCTTAGCATAGTTTTTTGACACTTAGAAGGTGCTTATGAAATGCCTTTTGGTTGATTGGAGGAGGATCTCTTCCAGTTCTAACCTCCTGGGTCCATTTTGAGTGACTGTCTCTCAGAAAGAAGTTCATCTGTTTTATAGGAATGTTATCTTGCCCTCTTCCTAGGGGATTTCTGACCTTTTCTCTCTTTAAGATCATAAGGGAATGACTCAGTTTAAATTTAGCTTAGTCTACGGATTGTAGACTCTGAACTGAAAGGAATTTCAGAGACCACTGAGTCCAACAACCTTATTTTGTGGATGAAGAATTTGAACCAGACTTGCCTGAAGCCACACCATCCTCAGTGGTGGAGGCAGATTGTGAAATCAGGTTCTCCAATTCCAAATGTGATGTTCTTCCCTCATAAGGTGCTGCTTTGAAAAATCGTTAAAAAAGCCAAAAAGTCAACAAATAGTAAATCACAAATACTCTTTTTAACGAGAAACAGTGCCCCTCCTTATAATTATATCTAACTTTTTTCCAGAAAGGAACTCCCCTCTTTTATTCCCCCCTCACTCTCATTTCTCCTAGGAGGATTGCTGAGTGATAGTTGCTTGTTCTTCTGAAAACATAAAACAAAGGCCTGGAGGGACTGAAGCATTAGAACAAGTTTCCTGAAGACTTCCCAGCAGGTGGGAAAGCTGTTGAATCCCTAAATCAAATTGGAGGGAAAAAATCATCAGTTATGGTAGAATTGCTTGATATGAGTCCTTTTAGAATAGGAGGAGGAGGCAGGAAGGAGGTCATCTCTGAAACCGACTGAAGCCAGGAGAACTCTTGCAGAGGAGCAGGCCTTTCCCAAAGCATCCTGTTCACCACCTCTGGTGGGGTTTTTTCCCCGTTGATTTGGTCATCTTACACCTTGTGGGGTTCCCAACTGTCAGTAATTACATTTTGCCTGGTGTAATTTGTTCTTAAAGTGACCAGGGAAAGAGAAGACTTAGAAGGTCACTAGAGCAAACCCATTTATGATCTCATTGATCAAGCTCAGAGCCTTGAATTGCTCTCCAGAGGAAGGGAGGATTGGACTGGATGCTAAATGTGCAGTTTCAAATACTTGCCCACAATTAATTTCCTCGTCCATCAGAATCATCAAGTGGTTAACATTGTAGGGGTTCCCCACTTGAAATACATAATTGATGTCTTTTAGTTTGACATCAAGATTGTTTCCCAACATATGCACCCCTTCCCCACTAGACCCTGCATCATAGAAAAGAAAAACCAAGCAAAAATAATGAGCATATAGGCTATTCAAGTCCTGCAGACCCATACCTCTCCACAAGAGAAGAATAATTCATGTCATGATCTGTCCTCTTCTGAAAGGTATTTCTTTTTCATTGGATCTAGTTTGGCACCTTATCTGTAACTTATGGCTTTCGAGGAGCTGCTAGGGCCCGAAAAGTTTAAGGGACTTGCCTAGGATTGTGTGCCAGAATATGTCAGAGGTGAGACTTGAACCCAGATTTTCCTGATACCCATTGACAGGTGATTATCATGTGTAAAGAAAGGTAATGATATCTGAAGACACTTCACAACACTTCTGATAAAATGGCAGTTCACAAATAATCTCTGCCCTCTCATGAAGATGGTTAGCATATCCTTGGACTCCCATTGTGGTTTAGGCGAAAGAATATGTCTTTGCATTCTGAAGACTCAACTCTCAATGATGGTATTTGTTACCTGGGTGGGTTTCCTTGAGTCTCTTCCCATCAGTCTGAGTCTCCTCAGAGGTAAAATGAAGATGACCCTTAGAATCCCATGGCTAGCTCAGGACTCCCAGGCTTCAGGTGAAAGGTGACAGGTTGGCGGGGTGGGGGTGGGGGGGCATTTAAGTTTACCTTATCACTGAACAAACTAACAGACAATCCTCCTGACCCAGCGGTGGGGCAATTTTGTGCGTGTGCATGGAGAGATCTATTTATGAGTTTTTAACGACCTTTCAAGGCATCTGACAAAATTCAATTCCTTGGATTGGTCTTGTCAAATAATAAAATGACTTGACGTAAGTGTAATCGAAAGCAGATGTAGACGCGTGGAATTCAGTCAGTTGTTCTGTCGTTTTGAGGAGGGCTCTTGACTGATGCCAATCAGTGTCTAGCTGTTGGTTCCCCAGCAGCCCCCACATCTGGGCTGTGCTGTGCTGTCCTCTCTTTGCTAGGGAAACAGCCCTAAAAAGATTTCTGCGATTGTTGGCATTTACAAAAAGACCATGTGGAGGCTGGATGAAATGGGGAAGGGGTTTCCTAGCCAGAGGACCTCTAAAGTTGTTATGGTATGAAACTCTTTCCTGACTGATTTGATGCTTCATGACCCTAAGAATCTCACCCTCCCTCCAGGTGACTTGATTTCCTATTCAGACAAATGGGAATAAGAACACTTGCCCCTTAAATTTTCTTCTCATTCATGAAAATGAGAATCACACTTGACCAAAGCAGGAAGTATATAGTACAATATACTTACAGTGACTCTGGATGGCCTCATAGAGGAAGCAACTGTTGTGATAGATTTATAAGGAATAGGAAAAAGGAGGAGGAGGGATCCCAGATAGAACCCTTTAGTAGTTGGGCTCCATTTCCAGATGATAATGACCATGGTAATGTCCTTGGAAAATATGTAGCTCCTGATTCCTTCATTTCCAAGAGAGAACACATAAGCATCAATGGGATCAGAAGCATCCTAATGAGAGGTTGGCATGTCCTGGAAAAGACCCAGGCGTCATAATTGCTGAGGGAAGGCCATTCTTTTAAACTCATTATTTTTACTGAGGTTGTGGCTCTCATTCTGTCCCTTGTTCCTTTATAGAAAAGATTCATTCAGATGATTGATATATCTAAATCTATCTCTTCCCCACTCCTTTACAGAAAAAAATATGAGAGTGGCGAGATAAACAGTTTTATAGAGAAATAAATTTAGAGATTGATAAATAGATTTATAGCTATAGATACATAGTCAGAAGGGGGAAGAAAATAGATTTATAGATAGAGATTGCTCTTAGATATAGCCGCATAGAAAGGAGGGGGAAGAGGAGATGAAGCATTTATCTAGTGCCCATGTTGATGCCAGTTACTATGCTACAGACATTACTTCATTTGACCTTCTCAGCAACCCTGGAAGGTCGGGACTGTTGGTATTCCTGTTTTATAGTGAGGAAACTGAAGTGAGTAGGGCTTGAGTGACTTGCCTAGGGTCATACAGCCAAGGTCTGAGGCAGGATCTAATCATAGGTCTTTTGGTCTCCAGGCCCAGAACTCTAACCATTGCTTTATTTAGCTGCCTCAAATAGATGGTAGATTGATAAGATGATAGAGAGACAGACACATAGATGGGGAAAATGGAATGAAAAGCATTAAACGCTTATTGGCCTAAGTTTTAGAGATAAAAATGTGATAGAAGAATTAAGGTAGGTCCAGTGATCGCAATAGAACAAGAAATCAATGGATTGACATTCCCTTTCTAGGAGCAATGGTAATACTGATCTGATTGTAACTCTCAGAAAAAGGGATGGAAAGGAATAGGGGATGGTGCCCATGGTCAGTCAGGATAGAAGAGGAAGCCCAGTGGGGTCTGGGGCCAGCCATCACCAGTTAGGACAGTACGGCTCCTAGGGATTCTGGTTCATAGGATTCAAGATAGATGATGTTGCTGAGTGAACTCGGAGTAACCCTTTGATTCCAAGGTGACTTCTATCCTCTCTGGTATCACCAGTCAACTTGAATAAATCTTCAAGTGAAGGGCTGAGTTATGTCTGAAAATGAAGCGTCTCAGGGATGTTTTCACCTTCTGCACTTGTCAGCATGGAGTGAGCTTAAGCTGGACAAAGCCCTGGATGAAGAGGCCAGGTCACATGCCTCAGTCCCACCACAGCCAAAGGGGGAGAGGATGCCGGGAAAGTTCTGTGGCTATAAACTCCATATGGACATTCCAGCTGCTGCTGAGGAAAGGGAGCAGGTTGCCGTGTTAATAATAGCAGTGAATGCATTAGCTCATCAGGAAAGGGTTGTCACAAGACCGCTGCAGTTCAACGATTCTTTACAATATAGTTAACAACTGATTGCAAGTCATTCTCTGGCTGTTTGGAATGGAAGGGAATGCCCAGGGCCCATCCATCACTTGACTGGAGTCTCCAGTGAGTCACAAAGAGTGGAAACAGTTTTCATTTCATTTCCTGGTCTGTCCAAGGCCATTTGCCATGAGAAATGGACACCCAACTCATGGACCTTGAGGACTGGCAGAGTTTGGAATTCAGGAGCTCAAAGTTGACTCCATTCTCAGTGGCTTAAGGTGAAAATCTTCCCTCTCTCGCCATCCCTCCTCTTCTTCTTCCATTGTGTTTCTCACTCTTTCTGTCTTTTAAATTTCTTTTGGGGACTGAACCTATGATTTCATTGCCATAGGGAACTTTATTCCATGGGCATCCACCACACCCATCTCATCACATCTGATTTTAGACAGCTGCCAGGACAATGATGAGGTGACCACTTGCCCAGGATCAAGCAGATGATCCACCTCAGGAGCACTTTTCATTTTCTAGTATGGAGTTCAGACATGTCTTCAGGAACATGTAATGTAAGGGAAAGAACACTGGACTTGGCTTAAATAGAGAAGTCTAGGTTTAAATGTCTATTCCAACCCTAAATCTGTGTCTCCTGAGTGGCTTCTTCCTGAAGCTGCCATGTGTGTGTGTGTGCATGTGTGTGAGCACCCATGTGAAAGAGCTAACTAATTTATCCATTTAGAGTCTACTATGTACCAAATACTTGGTAAATGCTTTCTGTAGACTATATACTCTTGGGAAAAAGAAGGATATTTAGGATGTGACATAAGAGACATAGATGATGGAATTAGAAGAATTTTCACCCTTATCTGCAATAGTATTCTTCTCTATGAAATCCTACCCCTCAGGTCCAATCATATTCCACACTTTATTTGGAAAGTAAATAAATGACTCTGTCCTCATAGATATTATGTCAAGAATACTGTTCCTGCTCTCCGGCAGATCTTCTAAAGGCTGATACTCCAGTACAGCTTCCAGAAAGGGATTAAGGCTCACCCCGGCACCTTTTACATTTCTTCCCCTTCAGGAAATAGAACCTTTTACAAATTAATCACATTTCCCCACTGAAGTCAATTGAGGCACGAATTCAATTCAATTCAATTCATTAGAAATTTATCAAGTGCGTCTTATGGGAAGGACACTGTGCTAGATATGAAAGTAAAGAAAAAAAAACAGTCCGTGCTCTGTAGGGCCTTTCATTCTTTTGGGGTATAGCACACACACCGAGGCAGCTAAGTACAGAATATAAACCATATGACAGAATCTCATTTCCAAAGAAAGCCATTGATGCCGATATCAGGAACATACTCAAGCTGTGTTTTGGAAATAATAATAATATAAAATATTAAAGTAAATACTCAGAATTCATTTTAAGATGTACAAAGAACATCTCTCCCATAAGACATAGTCTAACCCACATTTGTGACTATTCTTGCTGTGGTGAATAGTGAATGTTTTTCTCTTTTGTGCGAATTCAAAAACAATCTCTTTGCTCTCAAGTTAGTAGTAATATTTTCATCCATTTCTTTTTTTGCCCATTCCTGTTTTTCTTTCTCTTGAATATTCTCTCAAACTTGTCTTTTGCTAGCTAGGAGTTCAAAGGACATCGAGGGGTTTGTCCCCCCAACGTTTCCCAAGGCCTTTGTCACTCTCAGTCTGGATCCTGGGGTGCATTCTGAGAACCCAGTTTGGACAATTCAGTTCATTTTAGCAAACATTTATCAAGGGTTCACTTTGTGGCAGGAACTGTGCTAGGAATCAGGAAGAGAAAAACCCAAAGCAAGAACTGCCCTCCCATTGCTCTGATTTGCTATCATTTGAATAAATGCAAACTAGATGTATCTGGGGAGGTTTGGGATGAATAAATGGGGTGAGCAGGATAGGCTTGGCTAGGTACCATGGTGGCCCTTGAGTCTGGAAGAGAGTTTGAATTCTAAGAGATTGTGGGAAAAAAATCCAAATTTTCTACTCTTTGAGATCAGCATGATGGGAACAAGGGGAACAGGAATTGGAGCTGTATATGACTGGGAAGCTATTGAACTCCTCCAAGCGAAAATCTCCAATTAGAACAGAAAGTTCAAAGCAATCTTACTCTTATAGGTTTGTAGTTTACCTACAGTCACAAAAATGCCATGGCTACAAAGATCATCTGCTGTTTGGTCTGGAGGGCTGATGCTGAAAAGAAATGGTCTTCTACCCCTGAGTCCCTTTACCTTACACGTTAGAGAACTGTGTCTGGGATGTTTGGCACTACTCATCCAAGAGTTTGCTTTATGACTTTTTTCCAGCCCCAGAGGGAAAAAAGAACATAAAAAGATGCTAGAGAATTGGGAAATGGAAGTATTGGAGATCCAATGATAGCTGAAGGACATTCACAGGGATGAAAGAAAATACTGATGACACCAATAGACTTAGGGTTAAGAATTAGCTGTGCTCCTTTTCAACTATGTCATCTTGTCAAGGTCCTTACCCTCTTTCCACCTCAGTTTCTTTGACTAAAAACTAGAGTTGGCAGGAGAAATACCTCTACTGTCGGCATCCCAGAGTGTGCTGAGCATCCCTACTAAATCCAGATGATGTCTGGGCTGACGCTGAGCAATTTACTCATTACTCTAAAGGAAATGCATCAACACTGATTCAGTCTAATGGAACAAAGTGGTCTACAGCATCTCTAACGGGGCCTCATTCACTTCTCCAGGGATAATTGGAGAAACCCTCAGAGGTCTTCTTTAGCCACTGCTTAACTTGGTCCTGGACCCTGAGTAAGGGAATCACAGATGGAGGGTTGATTGAGTAATTGGGCAATTGGATCAGTGTCTGCCATGTTTGTATCAACATAGTTGGTACCCCTCACCTTCAGAAAGCAAACTGACAAACACTAACAGCTCCACTATGTTGTATAGTTTCTGTCTTTTTTAAAAAATAATTGCTAGTATAGTTCATTAATGGTGGAATTCTGGAAAACGAATGAAATCATAGGATACACTAAGGGGGAAGAGAGCTTTTGAGAAGGAGGAACTGATTTTCTTGGTGAACTTTACTCTCTTTTGACCATGTCTACAGCATTGTATTTCATTTGGAGTGCTCCAGTTTTGAGAAGACATTGATAAGCTGGAGAGTATTCAGAAAAGGATGATTAGAATGATGAAAGACTCTTGATTCTGTTATTTATCACTTTTTAGTAACCATCAAAAATAGTAGAAGGTTGCAACAGAAAACAATGTCTCTATGTGGAAACCATTCAATGGATAATCATATAAGGCTAAGACTGGAATCTTTCAGCATCTTCCTGGGATCAACCTGTTTATTTTGTTTTCTGGGAAAAAATTACTAAGACTAGAGAGTCTATCATAGCATGACTTGAGTGCAAGCTTATGTAGAGAATGGACTGTTATGGTTCCTGTAATATAATATGACAACAGTCTTGATCAATCTGAAGGTTAAATATTGGTCTTGCTGGGGCTGCTAGTGGGTGGTAGATAGAGCATTGGCCTTGGATTAAGGAGAATGGGGGTTTGAATCCAGCCTCAGACACTTGGCCACTTACTTGCTCTGTGACCTTGGGCAAGTCACTTCACCTTGATTGCCTCGCATCCAGGGCCATCTCCAGTGGTCCTGATTCCTATCTGGCCACTGGACCCAGATGACTCTGGAGGAGAAAGTGAAGCTGGTGACTTAGCACAGTCCCCCTCACTCAAATCCAATTTATTTGCTTTTGCCATGGCATCACCTCTCTAGAAAATGAAGGACAAACATTATTATGATTGGTCTTGCCTAACTTCTACATTAGAATAGAATTCTATCATGAGTCACAAAAGTGAGAGATCTCTGGAAAGCTGGTCAGATTCTCTAAGAAGGAGAACCGTCCAAACACTACTGTTGGAGACAGAATAAAGAAACCAAAAGTCAGAGAGATTTGGGTTCAAACCCTCTCTGACATGTACTATCTGGAAAATTATAAGCAAATCACTTAATTTCTGTGAACTCTTGCTGTCTTGTCTATAAACTGGTAGAAATCACAACTCCCAATTCCTGTCTTATGAGGTTGTACTAAGACTCAAATGAGCTAATGGATATGAGGCATTTGATCATATGGTGGTAATATGGTGACTATTTGTTTGCCCTTTAGAGAGTCTGTCCGGAAGCTGTCCTTGTAGGTTGCTGTCAGTCCCGCCAACACAAATCAGTGTTCTGGTAAGTTCTATTTATAATACAAGTCAGTGGGAAAACAATGAGCCAACCTTTTGAGACAGGGCAGGGGAATGCTGAGACTCGCCCTGTGAGCGCCACTCATCAGCTCGATTTATCATCCATTACAGAGTAAAACAAACAGAGCCACTGGGTATAATCCTTAATGATTCTATGTGACTCCTGATAATATTTATTGGGAGTGTTTATGGAAGGGCAACTGAAACTAAAAAGAGAAACACTCCAGCCTCTAGATCATTTATCTTCTCTGATGTGAGCAGGGATTCTAGGGAAAACATTAGCAGCTAATTCTTAACTAGCATCAGCAACCACTGAGGCAACTTGTTCCAAGGCAGGGGGACCAAGAAGGCAATCTCTGCCCCATCCTGGTACTCTATTCCATAATGCTGGTCCTTAACTCATTTTTTTTCCATTCGAAATCATCAGCATCAGGAAATATTTCACAGATTTCCCAAATCTTGGAGTAAGAAGGCCCACAGAGCCCTTCAATCCAACACAAAGTGAACTAGAGAATCCTTTCAACAAGAGACAATCCAAGTAGCCATTCAGTCTAAGCTTGCAGACCTCCAGGGAGGGAACTTACTACCTTCCAAGGCTCAGTGAACTTGGGGAGAGCTATAATTTGTTGTTACTGACATCAAGTTGAAATCTCTCTCTCTCTCTCTCTCTCTCTCTCTCTCTCTCTTCAAATGGATAGCAACAGTAATAAGGAGAACAACAATTTTCACCCATTTCCAGTTCTATGCTCTGGGGTTTAATTCCTCTTCCATGTAACAGCTTCTTAAATATTTGGGCAGCTATCCCTTTCCACCCTTCTCCCCCAACCAGGTCAGCTCTTCTTTGTCTTCTTTTTTGCTGGGCAATGGGGTTAAGTGACTTGTCCAAGGTCACACAGCTAGGTAGTTATTAAGTTTCTGAGGTTGGATTTGAACTCAGGTCCTCCTGACTCTAGGACTGGTGCTCTATCCATTGTGCCACCTCACTGTCCCCCAGGTCTGCTCTTTTTAAAACTAAACATCCACAATAACTAAATACTTCTTAAAATCCAGTTTTAGTTTTTATTGTGAACTTTAAATTATCAGCAAATACAAAAATTTAAATATTAAAAAAACAAAGAAGTCATTAAAAACAGCTTCCTTTAGATGCAGTTTATTTATAAGATATATCTGTGTGTCTGCAAATGAATATATATATATATCCATATATATTATATTGCATGTATTTATTATATTTACATGTACATTTACAAGCCTACAGACAGACATATAATGTTCCTAAAGCTGAAAAGTATATTTAGAGATTTGGAACACTCTGAAGTCAGTCAGTTAAGAGACATTTTTAATAGATAATAGAAAAGCTAAAAACATGGTCTGTGACCTGACAGATTTGCCAGTCTAATGGAGGAGCTTATGAGACAAGACCGACAAGACTAGTATCCTTTGGATGTTCCACATGCATGACTCTTGATTGGTAGAAAGAATAATGCACATAACATCATTCATATAGTAAGAAGTCTCCTATGAGAGCTTTGGAGAAGAGGGACATTCTTTTTCTCCTTTGAGAAAGACACACAAGAGACCAAACTCTGTTGGAGATTGACTCCAGGTATTTGGGGAGAAAGATAGACAAACCGAGAGAGAGAGAGAGAGAGAGAGAGAGAGAGAGAGAGAGAGAGAGAGAGAGAGAGACAGTTGGACATAGGGCCACATAGAAAAGATAGAGACAAAAAGAGAGAGATAAGATGGGATGTTAGAAGCTGAAGGGCAAGTGGGCTTCTGTCCCTGATTTCCAATTGTCTTCTTTACAGTTTAGGAGTATTTCCCCTTGGGGGAAATCAATCCATTCTCTTGATTGAGCCGAAGGCCCCTTCTCCCTCCCTTCTAATGAGGTTATTCACATATCTTCCTAGTAGATTCTGATCTATATAACTTTGTGGATCTGTCTACTATTTGCTCGAATACATGAATTTTCTTGTTATTTTCTACCTTTGATGATATTTTGTCTAATATTGGGAGGGATGAAAGGTGTCCGTCCATCTAGGGAAAGTCATTTAGAAATTATTCCCCCCCCCCCCCATCTGCCTTCACATATCTTTAAGGAATAGGAACCAGAGGCTTTTTCATTTGAACTTGCTGCATCTCCAGACTACTAGTACTTAGCGAAAAAAAGATAGATAAATTCTTGTCCAGAAGCTTCTTGGAGACTGGAAGAAAGGGACGCCAACTTAGAGGTCATCTCTAAAGTAGAAAATGACTGCTTCTCCCTCCCCCCAAGCTATTCAGTTGGTGTTCCTCTACTCCTCCAAAAAGGCAATCTGGAAATTGGGAACAGAAGTCTGGACTTCCCATTGGTTCCAGCAATGTCCCTCTCTGAGCTCCATTTGAATTACTCATATAGCAATATATGTTACATAGGTTCATAAACCTTACATGCACATATAGAAATGTATATCCATATGTATATGAATTTAACAAAGTAGTAACAAAATAACTGGTTTTGTCCTTTCTAGTCTTTTTTTCTTTGTACATTGTTTCAATATTCTTTTTATAAACCTAAAGATTGAAAGCCATGTCATTATAAACAAAGGGGAAGGGGAGGCAGTCAGTTTTTACAGATACAGTTAGAAAACACAGTTCTTCCCAAAATAATCAATAGGGGTGGCCATAAAATATAAAGTAAAACATTTCAAAAACATGCAACAAAATAAATTCAATTAGAATCAGAAGGAAGACATTAATGGGGGAAAATATTCACAGCAAATATCTGATATCAATCTACTGTCCAAGATAGATAAAGTATTAATACAAATGTATAATAACATAATCATTCTCTAATAGAGAAGTCATTAAAGAAAATAAATAGGCATTTCTCAAAAGAGCTAATGAAAATTAACAGCCACATAAAAAATGCTTCAAGTCACTAATAAAAAGAGAAAAATGCAAATGAAAATTCTCTGAGGTTCCAATTCACACCTATCAGATTAGCAAAGAAATCCTAACAGATAAATGACAATCACTGGGAGAGACAAGGCAAAAACAAGTACAGAAGCTCTCTTGATGGTGTTGTTAATTGGTTCAACCATTCTGGAGAAGGATTTGGAGTTCTGCCCAAAGAGTCACTCAGCTGGGCATGTGACCCAGAATCAGGATCTGTCCAGAGGAGATCAAAAATAGAAAGAATCCATTAGAATGACATTTTTTTTGCAGCAATCCTTTTTTCTTGTAATAAAATACTGGAAGTAAAAAATAGAGGGCCATCTCAAAGTCTTACTAAAATCGTTTATGTTCTCTCCCTAAACCTGGGCATTTTCTTTTCTCCTATCTTCTCTGCCAAGTCATACCTTTCCCTTATGAAGTCCAACTCAACATTCTTTTTCTTCTGTCTTCCTTTCTTTTTCTAACACCCTTCCATTTGAACTGCCCAGAGTGCGTTGTGGCAAGAATCCAAGACTTGGAGACTTAAGACCTGAGTTTGAACTCTGACTCTGCCACCTACTTTTTCTTTGATGGGTGTTCTTTAACATTGTTCTGAGCTTCTCCTTTCCCAGGTAAAAGGAGAATGAAAAACACTCACCTAACCTCTCTCATAGTTTGTTGGGAGGCACAGATCAACTGAATATGTACAGAGTTCTATTTGTTCCCTGAAAATAACTTTTTTACAAAGTAAAAGGCTGTTGTTATTGAATCCTAGGTCCTATTTTTCCTATGTTATAATGTTTCTGTTTCTCCAAATCTCAAGAATTTCTATGTAGAGCATTACACTCTAGATCCTGTCTTTTGTTTGGACATAGAGAGCCCAGGAGAACATTCATTGGACATGGGGCATCACATCCTTCTAGAACAGGGAGAAGTGATAAATGGATTAGTGTGCCCATTATATAGATGAAGACACTAAGGTTTGGATAGTGAGGTCCTTAAGATATTAAGAATTGGGACTCAAATTTAAATCAACTGAATTTGTCTTCTTGAGGATAAGTTAATGTTTTAGTAGACTGGCTGGGAGATGGGGACTTAGGAAAAATTTTAAGTTAAATATTCTTTTAGAGGGACTGAAATGAAATAGCTCTGCTCAGTTATAAAGTATAATGAGAATAGAGGGTAGACAAAGTTTGGACATGCCCATATATTCTCCTTTGGTAGTATAACAATCCATTTCATCATATTTCTGTATTACTCTAAGACTGCCAGATTATATTACTCACAATGGCCCCGGGAGATGAATAAAATCAGGATTATCTGCCTTTTGCAAATGAGAAAATCAGGGTTAGAGGAGGTTAAGTGGCTTACTAAGGACAACTCAGTCCTGGGGTTCTAATGCTACATGATCAGTAGGCTCCTTCTGTGTCTCAGACACTATGCTAATGTTAAGATTTTAAAAAATGCACTACCTGCCCTTAAGGAGCTGACATTCGATGAGGGAAAATAGCATGTGTATAAACATACACACATACTTTATATGAAGGTATATACAAAATATATTTAAATACAAAGACCTTTGTGAGGTGAGCTTTACCAGTTATTCTATAACAACTTGTCAATTTTGTGCATCCATGGGGTTGAGGGGAGGGTTATGAATCAATCAAATGATTCATGGCTCATGAATCTGAGATAGGAGGATCAAGTGGCCTTAACTGAGAATTAAGGAAAGGTGATTTGTCTTTGTGGTCATTGGGTGTATCTGTGAGATTTTCTCAGTCGCAGACCAATAAAGTAATAAAACTTAACAAATAGAGGAAAGTTGGGACAGGGGACATGGCCATGAAAGGACAGTTCCTTCTCCCACCCTCCTGGAGACTGTTTTTGAAAAGTTTCTTTCATCAAATGTTGAATCAGCTTTAAACATCTGACTGGTAGGATCTATTTCCAGAGACCAATCAGAGCAGGTTAGAGAGGTTATATTTATAGACTACATGGCAGAATTAAAGATTCAGACTTAGAGTCACAATTAGATTTTGGTTCAAATAACTTTAGGAACATGGAACTATCTATAATCCTTTCTTTCTCTATTGCTCTAAAGAGATGTTAACAATAACAGTAATGGTAATTTTGAACATGAAAGTGATGTAGCTCTTGGTTTTATAACTCTGACAATCCAAAAGAAATTGGACCATTTGCTTAAAAAAATGATGGCCACATGCAAATTCCTATTCTCCAGAATTCCCTTGAACTGTGTAATGATAGAATCTGTGAGGAAAGTAAAGCATAGGAAATTCATTCATTCTCCTCTAGTACCTTCCTCTCCTGGTCTACTTACCTAATTCCCACTTTCATTGGCAGTTTTAGCCCCTAATGGGTGACTGACTACTTTTCGTATGATCTTGGGTATCTTGACCTCTTTGGATCTTAAGTTTCATCATATGTGAAATGATGTGAATTACTAGAGATTTTCTAGTAGTATTTTTCATAAGACTACATCCAGTGTGCTCCCCACTGATTATCAGACAACTTAAATAATTTTAAAAAAGAGCATTTTTTAAAAAGCAGATTAACAAAGACCACTGTAACAGAAACATCTACCAAAGAGTGTGTCATTCTATGAACAATTTGGAATTATGCCCAAAGAACTAAAAAGTAAATACCCTTTGACTTAGCAATACTACTACTAGGTCTGTATCATAGAGAAATTGAGGAAAAGGGAACAGGACCTTTATCTACAAAAAATTATTTATAGCATCTCTTTCTGTGGTAGAAACAAATTGAAAATTGAGAGGATGTCCATCAGGTGAGGAATGACTGAATAAGTTATGGTATATGATTTTGAGGGAATACTTTTGTGCTATAAGAAATGATGAGCAGGATACTTTTAGAAAAACCTGGGAAGATTTATATCAACTGGTGCAAAGTGACTCTAGATCCTGTCTTTTGATTGGACATATAGAGGCCAAGAGAACATTCATTGGACATAGGACATCATATCCTTATAGCACAGAGAGAAGTGATTAAATCAGAATCCCCTAATGTTACTGATCCTTGGATCTCAGTTGAGAGCTATAGACATAGGCCAGAAAAACAATGTATGCAGTAACAGAATCAGAAAAACAGTGTATACAGTGACAGCAATATTGCAATGATAATCCACTGGAAAAGCCTTAAATATTTTGATCAAGAAAATTATCCAAGGCAGTTTTGCAGGATTCATGATGGAAAATGCCATTCTACCCCAAAGAGAGAACTGATGAACTTGATTACAGATTAAAGAACATTTTTTTCACTTCATTTTTGTTTTGCTTTTGTCTGCAACATGGTCAATAGAGAATATATTTTAGATTTCATATGAATAATTGATACTATATTGCTTTGCTTCTCAATTGGTGGTGGAGAGGTGGAAGGGCGAGGAACAATATGGAACTCACATTTTTTAAAAAAGTGTTAAAAATAAATAAATGCAGAACTTAAAAAAAGGCCATAGGCAAACTTTCCTCTTATACATACCGAGCTTCCTGGAGAGTGGGTTCAAACTTAGAGAGTTCCTTAAAGTTTGGCTAAAGGGTAAACTCATAGCTCCTGGTTACTAGAAAGCTTTTTTAAAATCCCTGTGTGAATTCCTCAAGAATGGTCTTTGTTTATAGCTCTCTGCTGGGGTCCAAGAATCAGTAACAGAGAATTCTGAAGTTGCCTGTCTTCACGGGATTTCCTTGAAGTATGCCTTTCAATTCCTGATAGAATTGTTATGATTAGCCACTGCTACACTGGGGTTGCTCCTGCCCCATCCAGTGGATATTGTTACCAACACCAATGGCAATTCCAGATCATCTGCCATTTTGGAGTTCAAAAAGTCATCATATGGTAAATTGGTAAGGGATGATGAGAAATCACTTCCCCTATCCCAAGGGTGAATTCTCAGGAATTCTTACTTCTAACTTCAACTACCCCTCTGTTGGAATACAGTTCTAAATGACTTTTTGTGCTATACATCAGCTCAACAGTATGTCTGATTTCTTTAGCCAATCACAAACTATCACTTGGGCGATGCCATCTGTCTTTATCCAATGATCTAACATCCCTATCATCATTCCAATTTATCGCTTCATTTACTTTTGGTTTATTGATTCAGTTACAGTATTTGAACCTGATATACTTGTATCATTTGGTGTTGATAGAGAAACTCAGCCCCAGTAGGCATCCAGGAACTACAGAATTGATTAAAGAAAAGGTTCTTTAGTGAGATGGTGGTTCTCAGGATTATCCAATCAGTTAATTTGATCTACTTTGTTTGAAAGAAGCCATTTACTCATTGTCAGGTGTTAGGGACTCCACAAATCTCTATGAAGGGGTATGCAGAACTGCCTGCATAGCCTCCCATTGGGGCAGCTAGGTGGTGCAATGGATAGAGCACTAGCCCTAGGAGTCAGGAGTACTTGATTTCAAATTTGACCTCAGCTGCTTAATAATTGCCCAGCTATGTGACCTTGGGCAAATTGCTTGACTCCATTGCCTTAAATAAAAAATTCCCATTATATTGTAAGCTTGAAAACAAGGGAATAGGATTGGCAAAAGCCAAAATATGTACCTTCTGATGAAGGCATGTGAATAAATAAAACTCTTCTCATAGAGTAGTCTACATAGTATATATTATAGAAATCATGGTTCACTGAAGCTAGTCTCTATATACAGGAATCATCTTTCTCAAACCCTAAATCAGTTTTGGTCTAAGCTCCTTGACTTATTAAAGCTTATTAAAGGCCTATTGCCTTGGGGTCTCTACATGTCCAGTGTTTAGCATGGCATGCTGCTTTTATCAAGTAATTAATGGATGCTTCATATGAACTATCCAGAGATATTCCTTTTGGAAAAAATACTTTTCAAAGACTGTTTTCTTTTTGAATTTGGGACTACTCTGGAAAATCCCTCAATTGATCATTCAACAAATAGTTATAAAAAAACAACATTTGTTAGACCCTGAGGATATAAGGCCAGAAATATAATAGACCCTACCTTCAGGGAACTTATATTCTATGAATAATGACAGCATAGACATATTTAGGCATATGAAACATGGAATCAAAATCATGGGAAGGGGAATCAGGTATTGGGGGAGGTCAAGAAAAGGGTTCATTGGGGAAAAGAGATACTTCAACTAAGGTTAAAGGATATTAGAGATTATAATACATGTAACTATGTCTACCCTTGGACCTTATATCAAGTAGAGTGATCTAAATTAGAATCATAGATCTAAAGTTGAATGGGACCTCAGTTTATCCACACCAATCTCTTCATTTTATAGATGAGGAAGTTGAAACCAATGCAGAGAAGACATGACTGAGATCAGAGGGCAAGTGTCCAAGGAACCATTTGATATTACCCAAGCCTACTGAATCCAAATCCTTTCCATTGTAAAATTCTTTGGAAGAAGACCTATCTTCTGGAAGGAAAGCTTTGTGTAGAACTGTCTTTCATGAAATGATTTCCTGGGCAAGTGGAAAACACTACGCTCCATTTTGAGGTTAAGGAGTCACATCCTGTAGTTTTCAGCATACATCTAAGAATGCGGCTCATTTTCTATTCTACTCACTAGACTCCCAGCCTGTTCCCCTCTTAGACTACAAACTCATTGAGGGCAAGGCAAAGCCACTTAACTCACATATACTTCTCATAATGTCTTATGCAATGTCTGACATATCATGGGTGATATATCAACAGATCCTGGCAAAATGAGAGCATTGGTTCATGCCTGCTAATACTGTCTCCCAAGGATTCGTCCAACCTCCAATCCCAAGAGACCATCATAGAAGGCAAGAGTCCCTCCAAACAACCTCAATGTAGAATGGAAGAGATGGGCCTCTGAAATGAGGCTTTACCTCCTAAGTACTTGGGAGCTTTGAACTGGAATCTGGAAGCTGTAAGACATCAGGGAGGTTCTGGCTTCAGATGCTCTTCCTGAAGACTTTCTTGACATGCTGGGTGTGCTCATATTTTCTCTGCTGTCTTTTTGCCAGTTGGAAATCGGCAAAGGAAATAGCTCCATCTGCAGCTTCCTCCCTGATTACAAGGAAAGTAAATTATGCCTGAGAGGAAGGTAGGTGGTAAAGAGGTGATTGGTTTTCCATTTGTGCAGTTTTCCATTCAGTGGCAAGAATTCAAACTCTGGGCATCTCCAAGAGTGAGTGGAGTGGAAAGAACATTGAGTCAGAAATCAGAAGACTTGACTTCTTGTCCAGTATTGGCTCTCTAGTATTAGCTTTGGAAAATCCAATGAGGAAGCTACCTAATCTTGGTTAAATCAAATCCTGTGAGGAAGCTACATTATGTTAACTAAATTCAGCTCATTTTATTCCAATCCAATCCAATTCAACCCAGCTTAGCTCTATTTAATTTGTTTCAACTCAACTTGGGTGATGAGGAAGTAGAGTTTGGGAGAGTAGGCTATCCTCTCCAGAAATTGGAAGGAGATTTGTTTTAGTGAAAAGAATGTCAATCTTGGAGTCAGAAGAGACATGGATAGCTCTGTGACCTTAAGCAAATCTCTTAACCTCTCTAAGTATCACTTCCTCATCTGTGAAATGAGGAAAACTTGCTCATTCTAATTTCCTCATGGGCATGTGAGGATTAAGTGAAATTATGAACATAAAAACATTTTAGACATAGATCTTATTCTCCCTAATGAGAATATACCTTAAGAGGAGAGGAAAGTGAATAAATGAACTGCTTAATAAATACCTACTGTGCTCTTTGTTGGGGATCCAGAGGAAAAATAAAATAGTTCCTGCTCAAGTAACTCAGAAAAAATGGGAGAAACAATTGTATATGAAGATGTATCTATCTATCTATCTATCTATCTATCTATCTATCTATCTATCTATCTATCTATCTATCTATACATAGACATGCATTCATACACTTACATACACATATATCTATACTTATATATGTGTATAGGTGTTAGGGACTGTTGTATGTTGGAATACTGTAAATTATTATCACCTGGTGCCTTTGAGTACAGGAACCTTGTTTTACTAAGTGCCACAGGAGTGGGAGTGGATTAGGGTCTGGGAAGGATATTTAAGTACTTTTATTCTGGTGAATAAAAGGAGCACTTGGAGACCTTGGAGTATAGGGAGAGACTTGTCTTCCTTGTCTCCCATCTCTCGAGGACTCACCTGGAGAAAGATTGAGGGAGTCCAGAATAAGGACTCAACATATTGGCATCCGAACTGGGACTCAATATATAGACATAGATATCTATCTATATGTGTCTGTGTATATGTAAACAAAAAGAAAAGGAGAATAACCATTTATATAAAGTCTACTTTATGCAATTTTTACTTTTACAAATGTTACCTCATTTGATGAACTGATCATAAATTGAAGAATTGGAATGGACCTAAAAGACCATTGAGTTTAATCTCATTTTATAGACAAGGAAACTGAGGCACAAAGAGATTAAGTTACTCCATCATAGAAGGATTCCAAAGTACTTTTCTCATAGTGGTCTCATAAGATGGAAGATCAGAATCTATTGCATAAGCATGGATTTTTTTTTATCATTATTCATGATTCTTGATGATGAGCCTGAGGTCAATAAAAGGCAACAAGCCCTGAAAAAAATGCTGCTTATAGCCACCTTTTTTTAGTGTCTGTTCAAGAATATTTAATTGCTTAGAAAATAAATCTGCTAACAAGAATTAATTGTATATTAGGTGCCAAGTACCCTGTTATACTTTGGGCATCCAAAAGAAAAGGAAAAAAAATGTACCCTGTCCTCAGGGAGCTTATATTCTTATAGGAGAAGACAATGTGTTTATAAATGGGTATATACAAGATGAATATAGAAATGACTAATGTAACCTTCTAGTGAAAGGCATTTGTATTTGGTGTTGGGGGAAACAATAAAGACTCTCCTGAAGGAAGGGGGATTCAAACTGAATCTTGAATGGTTAGAGAATCTAAGAAGTTCAGATAAGGAGGAGCAAGGTCATTTTGTTTGTGGAGAATGTCAGTGCAGAGGCCCAGGGGAGGAGGTAGAACATTGTATATGACATGTAGAAAGCAGGTGAGGCTCAGTAGAATGGCGATGTGGGTAGGAGGACAGTAGGGGATCAGTACTGTAGATAGCTCCTCACAAAACTGACTTTTGGGGAAATTCAAGAGGTATCTCAGTGTTTATCAGCTCAGTGTAGCCATGCCAAAACACAATCTCATGGCATTGTAACAGAATTTCAAAAGAGATCAAGCATAGGACTCAATTCTGTGGCATAGAGAGAGAGGACTCAATTTGGAGTTAAAAGAGCTGGGTTCAAATCCTTTCATACTCTCCATGGAATCTTAGGCACATCAGCTTGTACTCTCTCTGTTCTTCAGATAGCTCATTTGTAAAATGAAGTGGTTGGTCTGTGGCTTCTAAAGTCCCTTCCAACTCGAAATAGATGAACCCATAATCCTACAGTCATAAACCTAAAATGCAGATGGACTTTGGAAGCCATCCACCCCAACTTCCTCTTTTTTCAGATGAGGAAATGAAGGTTCATAAAGGTCAAGAGACCCTAGATCACACAGACAGCAAAGACCAGAGATCGCCTTTGAACGTGGATCTGCTTTCTGAGGCATTGCTCTCATGGTCTGTCTACTTCCATTTCTCTGCCTCTTTTGTTGGTAGCTTGAGTCCTAGTGCATCTACAGTGGTGGCATCTGGGAATTTTTTCCTCAGTGGCCAGCTGTCACCAAGTGGCCACTCTTCCTGGACACAAAACACACCTCATACATCTGGAGGCTACAGGAAATGGGCAACTCAGCTCCAGACAAACTTTCTGCAGAATTCCTCCTCTGCACCTGGGGGCCTGGGAGAGCTGGAACTCTATTTTCATTTCCCAGGCCCATTTGAACTTGACCTTGATCAGGCAATGAGTTCATGGAGAGCCTGCATTTCATGCTTTTTCCATCATTCAGATGGTGCAAGTGTAGGACACCCCTGCCTACTTAGTGGAGGTGGGAGGAATGTGTCTGGAAGTGAAGTCTAGATGAAATTCAGAGGCAGGGGAGTCAATGATGATAGGAGGCCCTTCATGGGACCCCTGCCAACATTCTGTCTTGCAGTTTCACCATTTCCTTGTTTCCGGCTTCTAGCTAACCAGGGAAGCCTCCTTGCCAAGAATGGCCATAACAAGTGGGTTGGGGTTTCCACTAGAGGTTAATTTAAATGCTTCACCTTCTATCAACTTCTCATTCCAATTACATCAACTTCCCTAGACAGCCAAAAGCTTTCCCAGACCTCTCTTTAGATTCATATTGAAGAATCACAGGGCTTTAGGACCAGGCTCATCATGAGTTGAAGCTGTCTTTTGTCATTTTATCTGTTATTACATCTAATAATACATCACCAAAGTGATGGCCATTTGAGACAAACCAAAATTCATTAGCAGAATTCTAGTCTCAGTTCTTAAAATAATAATGAATTTAGAACAGAAGGCAAGGAAGGATGGCTTAGGATGATTTCCCTGTCTCTCTTAAGTTCTAGTGATCTCCCATCAATCCAGGTTTTCTTAAAACCAAAACAGCCCTTTACCCTACCAAAAAAACCTCTTCTTTAAGAAGTTAGTTGATAAGTAGATTAAGTTCATGCCTGTATTAGGGATAGTCATCGAGTTTTTTTTTTTTTAATCTTACAATATCTCAAATGGTATGAGACTCATGGTATAGATTTCACAAATACCTATTGACTTGGTTTAGGATTACTCCTTGAGGTTACTTTCCCCTCTTGTCTCCTTCCATTCTACCCCAGAGAGAAAAAAAAAAATAATGACTCATTGTTTTCTTTAAAAGATACCATAAATACCTTTCTTATAAGCACCTGTATTCTTTATCTCCAGAGAGTCATCAGGAAGGACAACTATTAAGGAAACTTTCCTTATATTTGGCATATAAGATTTCATTTTTGAATTCACTTCAATTTAATTCAACAAACATTTATTAATCGCCTACTGGATATGAGGCACTGAATTCTATTAATATTGGTGGAGGTAGCCCTTAAGGCCATGACATTAGAGCTGGAAGAGATATAGCAGTAATCTCAGCAAACTCCCTCATTTTGCAGTTGGAGAAATGGAGGGAGTTTCAGAGAAAATGGCGGGGTTTGCTCAAGGACTCTTGAGCAGTCAATGAAGTCATAGCCTTTACATTGTCAGTGTTTCCTTCAGCGATGAAAATTATGACTTGTCTGTAACAGTTTATCCACAGTAATTCCCATTCAATTCTCATCAATTTACCCCTGAGACCACCCAGACCAAAGGTTTTGTGCCTCCTATATGAGAGAGCAACCATTAACACAACTAAATGAGAAGAGAGGGGTCCTAGCATTGTGAAGAAAGTTCTTTTATCAATCCATGTCAGCACTTTCTATGCAATATAGAGTGTTCAACTTGACGAGAAGGGTAGGGTAACAGAATAGTTGGAGACTGGGTTTTTCAACCACAAAGACCTGGTTAAAGTCCTCTCTCTAGAACAGGATAGCTGTTTCGATTAAGTCACTAAGTCATTAAATTTGTTCAACAACAGAAATAAGTACAATAGAAAATCTGAGAGAATGAATATGAACTAGAGAGACTCAGGGAAAGTTTCATAAAGGATTTGGCAGCTGAATTACTATTTGAAGGAAGATAAAACATCCAAGAAGCAGAGATTAGGAGGGGAAGCATTTCAATTATGAAAGCTGACTTATGTAGATGTCCAGAGAGGGCCCATGGTGTGCCATCAGGTTGGATAATAGCTTTTTTCTCCAGCTTGTCTGGAATATAGAATTTGTGAATGGGACTAACAGCAACTATCTTAGTGGAAAATAGGGATTAGGCAGATAGTGAAAGTCCTGGCTTCCCAGGTAGTGTGTGTATGTGTGTGTGTGTGTGTGTGTGTGTGTGTGTGTGTGTGTGCCTGTGTCCGTATTTTAAAATTTTTATCCTAGAGGTATGAAATAGCTGTAGAAGATTTTTTGATCATGGGAGTGAAATGGTCAGACCTGAACTCTAGGAAGGATGGGTTGAGTTACTTAGGGAGAATGAATAAAGGAAGCCATTGGAAAGAGAGATCCATTAGGAGACAATTATGGTAATTTAAGTTAGAGGTGATGAGGTCTTGAATTAAGATAGTAGTTTTCCAGTGGAGAAAAACAGGAGAGAAAGAAAGGTGAATTTTAACAAATTTTGGAACTTCAGGGATAGGAAGATGAGGAAACAGAAATCCAGAGGTACTTTAACACTATGAACATTGGTCTCAGAGTAGATGGTGGTGTCCTCAACATAAATAAGAAAACATTTGCATGAGGGAAAGGTTTCAAGGGCAAGGTTCTCTCTATCTAGGCTTTTCTGAAAATATTTGTTTTTTTCTGTGGATTGGAATCTTGTGTGTTGGAAACAGCTTCTCCAGCTTGTGAGAGTCAATTGTTCAGTTATTGGTGTAAGCATTTGTACTTTGAGGAATAATACAGATCAGGGCTTGATTTATTGTTTTGTTGGTTTTCTAGACTAAAGACAGTAATGGAGATAATGTTAATAATGATAGTTAAACTAAAAGTGTGTCATTTCTTTTTTTTTTTTTGAAAGTCATTTGTCAAACTTTACCAGAAAACATCTGGTTGGACCTGGGGGCCACAGCATAGATACAAATAAGACCAAGGCACAGCTGACATTTGACAATCATGGCAGTCCCCTTCCATGTCCCATCAGGCCTCCTTGGTCTTTGGACAACTGGAGCTACATTTCCTGAGGAAGCCACTGGGTGGCACCCACAGAAGTTGAAAGACCAGTCAGTCCTCTCCTGTTAACCTTTAAACCTTTAAATCAGATCCAGGTGCCAACAGCAAAAAGTTGGTCACCACAAATGACCTTTGAACCTTGAAGCACAAAGCAAAAGTCATCAGCAAGAAAGCTAGAGTTGAAATTCTATAATAGGCCAGCTAGGGAAACAGAAAGGGGGTGTAAGCTGAGAGGGGGGGATCTGCTCCTGATCAAAGACCTCTTTGTTCCATGAAGGGGAGAGATCAGGAAAGCCGGGGCTCATTTTCAGTGTTTGCAAGTGAAATAAGATGAAAATCTTGCTGGCTTTCTCAACACGCCTCAGCTCTCCAGTGGTGGAGCCTCTCTGGGCCTGGGTAGTGCCATGAGAAGGGGGGCATGGCTAGTGCTTTCTACTGAAAATGCCTCATGCCCTGGCATCCAGGATGCAGAGCTGTAACCCAGTAAGGCGTTCTGCTCCACCTGCAAGATCTATATTGTGATATGAGCACGCCTTTTGTCAGCGCCTTCCAAGGTCAACAAATAGAAACACCTAGTGTTCCAAACCCAAACTACCTCATGAGGAGAGTATTCCAGGCACCTCTGATCAATGCCAAGATGCCAATCAGTATCTACTTTGTGCCAATTGAGAGCAACTGGAGAAGTTTAGTATGCTACTGTTTCTTTTCTTTTTTCTTTTCTTTTCTTCCTCTCCTTTCCTCTCCTTTCCATGGGCAATGTGAGTGAGATATATTAATTCAATAAACTATCAGCTCATCTGCCTTCAAATAGCAGATTTTCAAACTGGAATTGACTGGTGAATAATGTGTCCAGTATCATTGTGTCCATGTGGGAGTCAAAAGAGTACTGAGACACACACAACAGGTCTATCTTCCTAAACTTTCACGGTAGACTTAGAGTTATTTAAACTTAAAAAACGAAAATCAAAACAAATTAAAACAAAACAAAAAAGAAACAATTCAACAACCTTATGAAAAAAAACCAAAGACTTCCTGGGCCAGAGGCTTTGTCATTGACTTGGCCTCTAGCCAGTCACCCTCCTGCTCTGGGTCATTCTAACCTCCTTCTTTTACTCTCCCTTGGATCAATCCCTTAAGGTAACCATCTACTTTGTCCACTGACTTCCTGCTAAATGCAGCATAGCATGAAAACTGAACAGAAAAAGAGAGAGGGAGAGCATATGAAGTGTCTCATTAGAAGCTCTGTCTGGTTTTTATTAGACCCACTGACTGATTCTCATTAGGTCTGTGGCCTCAGTTTCTCTTGAGCTGGGAGTATATAGGCCAATGTTGAATGTCAGACTTGACTGAAAATTCATTGCATTTGTGGCCAAAAGTAACATGACTTCTGAAGAGTCCCTGGAAATTTCTTTCATCAAAGCCAAAGATGACATATTGATGTCATTTACTCTTTCTTGAGCAACCCAAAGTTGGAAGGGCAGAAGAAACTTTTTCTATCCTAACCAGAGCCCAACTTTCAATGATGTGGTAGACCTAGGAAGCTCTAGGGAGCCAGAAATATGGTTCTAGTATGCACAGAATGGAGTGACCCGTCCCAAGACTTCAAGGAGCCATTCATCAAAACTGGTTACCTAACCCCTCTTGAGCTTTTCATATAGAAATTGATGAAAGAAAATGATACACAACAGAGGTGTCAAACTTGGACCCATCTCATTGGCCTCATGGCAAAACTCCTGGGTCCTTCTGATTAAAATATACTTGGGAAATATTTAGCAAAATCATTATAATTCAAACTTAGATAATGTTAACTATTTGTATTCTAAGTCAATAAATAGGCC
This sequence comes from Macrotis lagotis, assembly GCF_037893015.1. Classification (NCBI taxonomy): domain Eukaryota; kingdom Metazoa; phylum Chordata; class Mammalia; order Peramelemorphia; family Peramelidae; genus Macrotis; species Macrotis lagotis. The sequence goes on from NC_133665.1 coordinate 190,523,452, forward strand.
TCTGAGGTCCATTTCTATTTGAGTGTTCTGGGACTTTGATATGAAAGGTGCTACTGAAATAAATGTAGGTGTTTTAACCTGCTCCTTTCCTTCCCCACCTCACCATGATAATGAATAATAATATCTTATTAGAATGAATGAACCTTTCCCTTTATACTTCAACATGCTCAGCTTGGCTTAGAGGAGACTTTATCTTGATAGTTCTTTAAGAGAGAAAGAGGAACTGAGGTACCACCTCACACCTCTCAGACTGGCCAATATGACAAGAAAGGACAATGATCAATGTTGGAAGAGATATGGGAAATCTGGGACACTAATACATTGTTGGTGGAGTTGTGAACTCATCCAACCTTTCTGGAGAGCAATTTAGAATTATGCCCAAAGGGCAACAAAAATGAGCATACCCTTTGATCTAGCCATAACACTACTGGGTCTATACCCTGAAGAGATGGTGAAAAAGGGTAAAAACAGCACTTGTACAAAAATATTCTTAGCAGCCCTGTTTGTGGTGGCAAAGAATTGGAAATTAAATAAATGTCCTTCAATTGGGGAATGGCTTAGCAAACTTTGGTATATGTATGTCATGGAACACTATTGTTCTATTAGAAACTAGGAGGGATGGGAATTCAGGGAAGCCTGGAGAGATTTGCATGAATGATGCTGAGCGAGATGAGCAGAACCAGAAAAATACTGTACACCCTAATGGCAACATAGGGGTGATGATCAACCTTGATGGACTTGCTTGTTCCATCAGTGCAACAATCAGGGACAATATTGGGCTGTCTGAAAAGAATACCCTCTGTATCCAGAGAAAGAATTGTGGAGTTTGAACAAAGACCAAAGACTATTACCTTTAATTTTAAAAAACCCCAATATCTTAGTATATAATTTTTCTATCTCTTATACTTTATTTTTTTCTTAAGGAGATGATTTCTCTCTCATCACATTCAACTTAGATCAATGTATACCATGGAAACAATGTAAAGACAAACAAATTGCCTTCTGTGGGGGGTGGTGTGGGGGAGGGACGTAAGATTGGGGGAAAATTGTAAAACTCAAAATAAATAAAATCTTTCTAAGAAGAGAGAGGAAGAAAAAGAGGCAGAGACAGAAAGATGATGATGATGATGATGATGATAATGATGATGATGATGAGAGAGAGAGACAGACAGAGAGAGAGAGAGAGAGAGAGAGAGAGAGAGAGAGAGAGAATTTCTTCTACTAGGACCCAGAAAATGGAACTAGGAGTTATGGGTGGAAATCTCACAAAAACTAAGTTGACTCAAAGTGGAATAGGCTGCCTTGAGGTTAGTCAGCTGTCTAGAGAGTTTCAGACCAAGACTAGATGAGTACTTTGTCAGGTAAGACTTGAAGAGGATAAAATCTCATTGAGTTGTAGATTAGACAAGATGATTGCTGACATTCCCACCTATTGTAGAATTCTACACTAAAACTTCCTAATCTTGGGAACTTACCTGGGAAGTGCTTCAAATATGTCCAATGGGAAAATCCCTGAATCTTTACCACAAACTTGATATACAAAGGAAAATCATCCACAAACTTGATATGCAAAGGAAAATCATCTATCAGTGTGTTGCAACTTTCTAAATCGGTTGGTTTCATGTGGATCTAAGAGAAAGGCAATGGTGACACATGAGGCTTGAGGGTAGCGAGGAGATGCTCTTGACTGAAGTAAATCAACTTGCTAGTCAGTTCTCAGGAGGCAAGATATGAGTGACCTTTCTTAGACATCTTGGGCAGTAAAGTCTTAGGGAAGGGTTTGGTCGTGAAAGCAAAGGAAATGATTTTGATACTGCTTACTCAATCTGTGTTTGATGTAGACCTGAGGAAGGAAGTCAGACAGCCCAAGAGAAACATTTGTTGGATGTCTATATGGGTTTAGAAATATGCTCTCCACCCACTGAGCCCAAAAGAAGAAAAGAAAGCTCTCCATATAAAGACATTCCCCCACCAGCAGAAAGCCCTAGTGGGATTCCCTAGGGGCACCCAGAGAATGCTGACTCACTAGGGACACAGTGGGGTGTGGTCTCTGACAGACAAGTCCCAGCTGCTGTTGGAGCTGAGAAAGAATGGGATTTTCTTTCTTGTTAATGTCTGTACAAGTTTTCCAAATCTTGTTTTAAGAGTTTGGAGTTGTGATCTGGATGTAATATGGCTAATTCTCAGATTGACTGATTGATTGATTTTGGTTTTGGTGCATGTCTATGCCATGAAGCTTTTGGTTTTGCCAGTCTTTTGGGACTATTTCAAGTTATTTTGGATCCCAGAGAATTCCTCCTGGAAAGCTAGGGAAAATGACATTCAGTAGTCATTGAGAATTCAATCTAAAGCCTTACCTTGAGAGTATTTGACCCACAATTTATAACTCAAATATCAAGCCTGTGAGAAAGACAAGAGTGATGAATTTGGACACAAAAGACCCACATTCCTGTCTGAACTCTGTTATTTTCTACCTGTGAGAACTTAGACAATTCTTTTCAACTCTGGGGTTCAGATTGCTCATTTATAAATGAAGGGATTAGTTGAGATCGTCACTTAGATCCCTCCAGTCTCGGTATATGATTAAGAGAAATCACTTTTACTCATTTCTCTACACTATTTCTAGCCTCCTCCTAAAATGTCCTGGATACTTCCCTTCATGGGGAGACGGCTTCATTCCCTCCTCTTGGATGTAGTACTGCCTTCAAAACCTTCTGGGGAATATGTATCCCATAATTCACTCTCCAGAACTATAATGCTCATTCTCAGCTAGAGCAAATAAAATTCATGCATCTGCCTGGAACCTGGAGCTTGGGACATTGGCAGTGGAAGGGGGAGCAATCACTGTTAGTTGAGCCTAGGATGACAAGAGTACCAATTTGGCCCCAATCTCTTGAGTATCAAACCCAACAAAGAAAGAGAATTGGACAATGTGCTGAAACTGATCATGGCCTTTCCAGGCCTTCCTCATCTCCCAAGTTTCAATGGGAGAACCTGATCTCTCAGAAAGTATTCCTTTTATTGCCAACCAGGCAGAATCGCTGACAAAACTAATTAAAGGACGTGAACCTTATCCAAGCTTTCATTATCTGACCCTCCACTAGTGGGTGGGATCCAAACCAAGGAACTTTGGGGCCAAGGGGAGATAGAATGTTGAGAATCTTAAGACAGCAGCAGGTGACTGGCACAGCTCAATTCACTTCCCTCACCCAGCAGCCTGGGCATGGAATCCTCTTAGTGGCTTTGCTATCATCTCAAAAGGGGAAAAAAAAGAAATGCTTGGAAAAAGGCATTGGGAGTAACCAAGTTTAACTTTTCTGTAAGTTATCCAGTTGAAGAAATATGCATTTAGCTCTTTCCCTGGACAAGATTCTGTGCCAGGCCCTGGGGATACAAAGAAGGAATAAGACCCAGGCCCTACCCTTGAGAAGCTTGGGTTGTTGGAGTCTGAAGTGCATTAGCCTTTTTCAGGCTCCCTGCCCAGATCAGGGAGATCAACCCTAGTCAGGCACCTTGGAAAGATGCCCCTTGAGGCTAACCATTTTTCTGTGGCAGAAACTCAAAGGGGCTAAGGGTCCAACATTTGACAGGGGCTAGGTAATTGTGGCCATTGGGAGCCCAAGAAAGATCTTTACTCCTTCTCCCTCCAGTTCCCCTACTTCCAAGGAAAAGAAAGAAAGAACTGAAAACTGAGCAAGACCATTGGAGATCATCTAGTTGAATCCCTTCCTTAAATGAACCAGGACTCAGAAAGGAAGCATGAGGAAAGGATTTGAACCCACTACTTGATTTTTTGTACCTCAGTGGCTAAGAGTTAGTGCTTGGCATATTCTTACCTGATCTTTTATTTTCCTGTAGGAAATATTTGGTGTCATTTATTTTTCTTCATTTTTTTTTTAAAGCTGGGTGTAAGTGTGTGTATTTTGGCATTCGTGGACATGATTAAAGCGGAATGGCATTCATTGACCCGACTACCCTGGCTGATTGAAGGCTAGCTATTTGAGGGTTGTGTAATGATTTCTGAATGTTACATGATGATCCTCCAGAGTGGAGGCCTCTTATTACAATCTACCTTAGTCATCCCAGGGCTTTGCTCTCAGTCAATAGGAGCCTGTTGGGATCACAGCTGAGATTTGCCTGTGAACCGGTGTTTTCAGAAAGCATTATATAAGAGAGGCCATCTTTAATCTAGGGCAGGGCAGTCCTGGAAGACGTGTAGCTGACCTCTCAGCGCCCTCCATCTGGACCTCTCCGCCTCTTATTGCAAACTCTTCTGTAAGTGAAAATTTCTGGACATGCCTCCGCTCCCTTCTTTGGTTGGCCACTCTCCGAGATTGTCAGCTTCTTGAAGGCAGGGCTGTTGGCATCTTCATGCCATCTCCTAAACCCTGAGCACAGAAGTGTGTCCATCATAGGCTGGACAATCAACAACAACCCACCCACAAAGCATTTATGGAGGACTAATGAAGTGTCATTTGAGTGGGTTTGGGCTAAGAATTCGATGATTTGAGTTTGGTGAATTTTATGTCTCTCAGCACCAGCAGTCATGGTGCTTGGTAATTAGCAGGTGCTTCAAGAATGCTGCTGCAAATATTAGATAGACTGAGAAAATGGGAATGTTATTAGGTATGACTGAAAATATGAACCTGTTAGTTATAATGATTTGGAATCCAGAATGATGCCTGGAAAACATTAGGAGCAACTTGGATAGATGCAGGAATGAAAAGAGTGGAGGAGGGGAAAGGCAGAAGACCTTGGTTCTATTCCTGGTTCTGTCACTTACTAGTTGTGTGACTTGGATTCATGTTAAGGAAACTCCCCAGGCCTCAGTTTACTCATTTGTAAAATGGGGATATTAATGCCTTTACTTCCCCCTTCCCATGGCTGTTCAGAGGAAAGAACTCTGCAAACCTAGAAGCCTTAAGAAATACGGACTCTACTTAGCACATATCCCAGGGACCCAGATAAACTATTTGGGACTGCTTTTGAAGCTCCCAATCTCTGTTGACCTGGTTTTATATAGAATCACTTGCAAATGACAAACTATTTAACTTTTCAACTTTTAGAGAGAGATTTAAAGTTGGGAAAGCATCGAGCATGATGAAATACAAGAAACATGTAAACAATGTAGTTAAAATCTGTCTGGATTCCTCTTTCAGTGTGTTTGACCAAGGAAGAAGACGTTGGGGTTTGCTTTGAGACTGGATGGTGGGATTGGGAGCTGGAGGTTTCTGGCTGGCTATTTATGTTAACAATATAACAATGGATTAGAAGGTCAATCATGAGTGTAAGGCACAGGATAGAATATCTCTCCATCTGCCTTCAGTTAAGAAGACTTTTACATAGGTTTACATCTTGCAGAATTGACTTTATTTTTTTTTATAATATGAAAAGTAGTTATTACTCACAGGCCTCTGGGTAACTCCCTTCTCAAAACAAAACAGCAAAGCAAAATCTGACTCCATGAAAAAAAAAGTTAATCAGTAGTCATTAAATACCTTTTAGACACTTTATTAAGTACTAGGGATTCAAAAAACTGGAATAGCTCCTGCCCAGATCTCAAGGAACCCCCATTCAAAAGGGAGCCCACAAGCAATGATATGCATGCTAGAAATCCATAGGATAGCTTGAAAGAAATCTCAGAGGGAAGTTACCACCGGTGGAGGGAAGAGAGGAGAGGAGGGGCTCCTGTCAAAGACAGTCTTTGATCTAAGGCTTGGAGGAAGTTAGTTGGCAAAGGTGAGAAGGGAAAATCTTCCAAGAATGGGAGACAGCTGATTGAAAGATGATGGACATCAAAAGCAATTACTTCCAACCCCCCCCCCCAAGCAAAGGATAAGGAGATGGATTTCAACATGGTTCCCCATACCATAGTAGCATAGCAAGAATTGGCAGGAGCCTCTGAGGTCGCCTAGTTTAAATCCTGTTCAACAAAAAAGCCTTGCTCTTCTATCCCTCCAAAGGGAGTCAAATGACTCATTGAAACATTCATTGTTTCATTCCTTACGTTCTCTCAGACAGAAAGACCTTCCTTTCCTTTGATGCGTGGAAGACTTTGATGGAAGAAGTAAAGACTGCAAGATTTGAAATCAAAGGATCTGTGTTCCAGTTCCTCTTCAGACACTTAAGGAAGTCATTTCCCCTCTATTGACTTCAGTTTCCTCAACTGTAAAATAATAGGCCGAACAAGATGGCAGGAAAAGTCTCTTTCATTTCGAATCTATGATATTATGCATCAAAGGTAAAAGATTCATTATGTGCTTTGAATTTAGTTCTGTCACTGAGGAACAGGGTTTCAAGATGTGACCCTCGAGTAAAGACCTTCACTGATGCCATCCTGAACAATGAACAGTTAAAAGGGACCCCATCAGTCCAGCTAACAAAATGGTTGCCCCATCTTCCAACAGTTTTTCCTACCAATATTCTCTTCCCTATACTCTATTCTTCAGAGATAATCTTTAGATAAAGAAAAAAAATCTTTTTTCCTAATGATCTGATTTTTTTCACTTTTCCCCATGCAACCAACTATCTTTACCACCTCCTTATTGCCACTTGAGTCAAATTCAAGCTTCTTATTGAATGGCTAAAGATATTTCTCCCTCTTTATCTTTTTACTCTTAGCTGATTGTTGTCTATCCTTTATTTTTGAAGAGGACCAGTGGTATCACAGGGTGATGTCTTCACTCCTGCCTAAATTAGATTTAAGTGAGGCAGAGTAGCTCAAAGTCATCAGCCCCACTGTCTCTTCCAGAGTCATCTATATCCAGTGGCAGGACAAAAGTCAGGATAACTGGTGATGGCTCAGGATGTAGTGGATGACCTTGGTCAGCAACCATGGTGTCTTTGAGGTCTGACTAAACTCTAAGTGACTCACAGAGCTTCTCTAACCACCTTCATGGCTATAGAAACAAATTATAATCATTCATCTCTTCTCCTGGGGGAAGTCTTCATCTGCTTGGGATAGATATCCCCTAAATTATCAGAAGGTTTTAGGATCCTTGGTGACCCTCACCCTGATTTATCTTATCAGTCATGATGGTTTTATCAGAATGTGGACACCAGAGTTTCTTGGAACCATGGATGAGAGTTGAGTTAAAGGTGGACATCAAAGACAAATGAGCAGCCCTGAAAAGGGCTTGGCAAGCCCTCATACCAAAGGTGGTAATTCTCCTTGAACATCCCATATACCCCACTCTTAGATAGCATCACTTGCTGCTATTTATTAGGGTCAAATTGACACTAGTCCATCCTTTCCATGCATATTTATAGGTCAATGACTGCTGATGTCTTTGGATCATACACTCAGAGCTAGAAAAGACCTGTAGGTCATTAAATTCCAACCCATTTTGCAATGAAGAAATGAAGACTGAGAGATTGTGACTCTCCCAAGGTCACACAGTTTCTAAATGACAATTTTAGGATTTGGAATCAGTTCCTATGATTTTGAACCTATGACTCTTTTAAGCTAGACTATATTGCCATTTTCCAATGACACTATTATTATATCTGATGATCTTTTCATTCTTTTGGAATCTTTTCCTTTTTGGCGTATATAGAAAAATGGGCCCAGGTGAATTCTACCCTGCTCCACCTTTAGCTTGAATTTCCCCGTCTTTATTTCCTCTTATACTGTCATTCTTTATGACTTCACCTTCTAAACAGACATACTACTTACTTACATAATGTATTGGGTATTGGGGTGGAAGATTCTAAATATCTTGTTTCCATGATCTTGATAATGTAAACAAATAGAAAAAAATCATTGCACATCTGTTCATTTGGGGGTCTATTTGTTGTGCTTTTTCCAGTTTTATCTGTGAATACTCTCAGAGTGATCTGATTTAACTGGGTCTTAAACTAACTTTTCTTCAAGCTCTGTTTCCTTATCATTGCATTTTATTGCTTTCATGATACTACCAGCCATAATTGCACATTCTCCTTCTCCCTCACCCCTCAATGCTTTTTCCACTGAACTTTTATTCCAAAAAGATGTTGTCCTTGGATGTCATATCTCCCTGTACTTCAAGGTGATAAAATGTTTTCAGGCTGATGTGGTTTCCTGACTCACTGTAGCAAATGCTTTACAATGGTTAAATTTTGATAATACTAATATGTCTGGTGGTGTTCTCATCTAACTACTCTCTTGTGGAAATATATAATTTAAATTTTGTATCTCTTCAAATTTCTAGAAATGTTCTATACTCAATAAGGAGTTAATATACTTACTAAATTTATGAATTGGTTAGATGATTGGGTGAAAAAGCATAAACAAGTCTTTACCAATTAAATTATTGGTTATACCATATGATAGAAGAGCATCAAGCTGTAATTGGTACATGGGTCCTCCCATTAATATATCTACTTGGATAGTGTGTTTCCTTATTGGTGAACATATTTTTTCCTTAAATTTTACTTTCTATGCAGTTGATCTTAGGGTGATTCTCACAAATTAAATACAGCATCAGAAAGTATTGGATGCTTTTCAGTATGCTAATGCACTTGAGACAAAAGGGATAAATCTCAGAAATATGACAATTAGCATGGATTTAGTTACACGTGGTAGGTGTTTAATAAATGTTGGATTAGATTAGATTGGATCAAAGAGTTTAGAATTGGTTAAAGGGAGTCAGATAAGGCTTTGATGAAATGGGGTATAGGTCTGATAGATCTCAGGAAGCTGCCCAGGGAGATGCTCCCTTAATGAAACGCCAAGAAGCGTATCGTAGGAGAGAGTGGACATGAAGTGTGTTAGAATCTGGGCAACACAGAGTATAACTAGAAGTTGGGGAAATGAATAGTGGGTCCCAGAAACCCAAGAAAAAGTGACTTGTTTAGGAGAGATGTTATCAGCTTATAGAAGTCATTTAAGTAGAGAGGGTGTCTCAATTTGATTTCAGTCTATATCATATTTAATTAACATGATCACATATGATGTTGTTGTGTGGTTGTGTCTGACTCTTTCTGACTCCATTTGGGGTTTTCTTGATGAAGATCTTAGAAGTTTCCTTCTCCAGCTCATTTTACAGATAATAAAATGGAGGCAGATAGACTGAAGTGACTTGTCCAGGGTCACACAGCTAATAAGTGACTGAGGCCAAATTTGAACTTCAGTCCTCCTGACTCCAGGGCCAGGACTCTGTCTACTGTGCTACCTAATGGCCCCACATATAATATTTCCAGGCAATGAAAAGTCTATGTACTGAGCTCTCAAAGAAGAAGAAGATATACACAGAGCTAGACTGAGTAACAAACAGAATTGTTCATAATATCAAGAAAGGAAACTTGCTAATGGGAGACGAGTAGACATAGTAAACTTGGTTGAGGGGGTGCAAGGTTTGGGAGAAAGGATCTAGAGTCCTTTGTTTGAACCATGTGATAATAGGGAGCCTGTGGATACATTTGCACATATACACACAAATATATATTCTCACATGTTTATATATGTTCATATTCTAATTAGTTTATTTGTTTTTAAGATCTGAAGACACTGGGCCAATCATATAGATAAATTGAAAGAGGTCACAGAAAGCCCTAAACTCTTTGTCAATTGTTTAGAATTTGAGAAAGACTAAATAAGGGGGCCACTGTATTTGTGTGTTGGCCACTAACCCAGAGTGACCCAAATGTGATCATATTTACTGAGGACTGAACTGAAGCTGGCCCCCAGCTCATATTGGAAAGTTGAGGAAAGAGAGGGAAAAAATGCTAATTTGTAAAGGAAAATAGCCATCGCTGGCAGGGGTGTGCAGTGGAAAATCCATGACTTTAGAGCTTTGAGATTTGGGTCGAAATCTTGGCTCCAAGATATACTACCTGTGTGACCTTGGACAAGTCACTAAATTTCTCTGGGTCTGGGTTGCCAAGGGATTGTATTAGATGAGATGATGGCCAAGGTTCTTTCTAAAACCAAATTCTATGATTCTATGATAAGTCCTAAATGGTTTAGATGTTCACTTGCCTAAAGACAGGGGGCTGGATCAGATGACCTCTTGAGCTTCCTCCCATCTCCAGAATTGGACGATCTCATAAAAACACCAGCTGATCCCCTTTGAGGAGGAAGCAGCTGTTTTCTGTAAAATTCCCTCAGGAGGAGAGGAAGGAAGTCCAATAATCCAGATGTAATCTGGAATATGGGAGGAGTAAGGGAAAGAAGGAGAGGCCAGCAGGATGGAGCCTGAGAATGTGCCTACTGGACCATCCTCAGCCTGGACAACCTCCTACTGCCTCTGCAGACTCAGCTCAAACTAAGGCAGAAGAGAGTGAATTGAACAGTTGCAGGAGGGGAAACTGAGGCAGACACTGACTTCATGGGGAAGAGGAGCAACCTTTGTTAAAAAGTTACAACCAAGTTATTTGTCCAGTTGAAGGTAAGAGCAGATTCATCCAGGACAAATACATGAGAAAAGAGGGAAGTGAAATCAAGATGGGATAAGTCCCTCATCGGTACAAGACACCTTCTGCGAGAGCACATTCATCTTCCTACACTGCATTTTAAAGTATGCAAAAACACTTTGGAAACATCATCTCATTTGTATTTGCTCTGCCTCCCCAGTTACTTTGGATTTACTTTCTATAGATGTTATAGCAATTTATCTACCTAAGTTATTCCAGACATCTGTATTATTTGTACTATTTTGCACATAGTAAGGCTTGAAAAAAATGTAAATTGAATTGAACTAAGCCTCACACATACACACACATACATACCCTGTGAGCAGGTAAGTTAGGCAATTGTATATCCCCATTTGCTAAAGGGGGGGGGGGAGTGAGACTGGGGGAGGAAGGAGTGTGGAGTTGGGGCTCATTCATGCTCCCACAGCCAGCAGGCATCAGAGGGAGCATTTGAACTCAGACCTTTTAGATTTGAAGTTCTTCCTAAGTCCCCCAAGGAATAGACCCTCAATGACTACTGGTGAACATACCTACTCACCCTCCCCAACTCACTCAGATCCGGAGTACTCTTATTCTCTCTACTCCTATAAAAGCTTCCATCATCACCAGCATCTCACTATTAATGTTCTTTCTTCCAGCCACAATCCTAAAGGTTCAGGAGTTTCTTATCTTTGAACTAAGCCTTGGGACCATGGCTCTTTTCTCTAGACAGATTTGAACACATCATAGATTTTCAGGTAGTTGTTTTTAGTGTATGATTGCCCTGCTCTGGGGTTAGGAAATTACCACTAATATTCTCTTCTGAGGCTTTCTTGCTGTATGAGGATGATCCTGGGATTCCGAAGTGATATGAGCAATGGACAGGCAGTGGCAGATTGGTCTCATTCTTTAAGAACACCCTTTCCTCCTGCATACCCTCTCTTCTGGGTTTTCATGACCCTACCTTCTCATGACTTTCATGATACTGTTCTACTACATCCATGGCCACTCTTTACCAAACTTTTTGATTTTCACCATTCGTTCTCTCCATACTTTCCTTTGGTAAGCTCTTAGGTCTAATGATCATCCCTATGTAGTTGACTTTTCATTTCTAACCTTCATCTTTATCCACTTCTCTGTCTTCTGTTTCTGTCTTTTCTTCCCAGTTTCTGTCTTTTCTTCCAGTCCAGCATCACCAACTTCTATCAGAGATTTTCACTTAGATCTATCTCAGAACTCGACATACACAATTCAGAGTTCATTATCTAATCTCCAAACCTTCTCTGCTTCCTGAAATTCCATTTTCCCCTGAATGCAACACTGTCCTTTTAAGCCAACAAAGTCAATGTTGACTCTTCCCTGTCTCCTCTTACAATCATTTTAATTTCCATGTCTTGCTATATATCTCTTCATAATAGATCATGTATTTATCTCCTCTAGGCTCAATTCCCCTTCTCCATGAAATCTTTAATCCCATCCAATGCTAGTTTCACCTTACCAAAGGAATTATATCAAATTTTTTTATGTTTTCCATGCACTTATCTGTGTACGGACGGAGTGTTTCTTTGATGGTTCAGTTCATTTAGGGCTACGATGACTATTTTTGTCTTTGTTATCACCATGGTGTAGCCTGGTGAACTTTGAATTGATGCTTATTGGTTGATTACTTCCACTCAGATAACTCACTTCATGTCTTCATCACCCTTTAGCTATTGTAATACTTCCCAAATCTGTCTCTTAGACTCAGCTTCCAATATGCTTTTCTTCTCAATCCATCCTCCCTCCGAGTTGTTAAGCCAAAATCTTAAATCAAAGTTCTGACCAGGCTTCTCAGGAAGTGGAATAGTTCCTTAATGAGTGTAGGCTTTGATAACCTTTCACATGTGATCCTTTCCAGTCTTCTTATACTTTATTATATTACATGTATGCAAAGATCTGTCTACATTTGCTTATTTGTTGTTCCTTGAACATCACTACATCTCTCATCTCCCTCCTCACCTCCACTTCCTGACTTTTTCTAAATACTCAGCCCATGGACCTGCACTTTATAGGGTTGGTTGTATTATCGAAGACGACCAAAATGACATTAATATAGTTTAGATGAGCAATAAGATGGAGGATTCTACATTTTCTCTGATCTCCCTGACCTCTCAAACCTATCTGTGCCAAAGATAAAATACCTTCTACTGTCTCGGTTAAATAGGATAGCTAGAATCAAAAAAAGGAATAAAAATTTAATCAACTGATGCTCCCTGATTTTGAGCTCATAGTACGTATTCCCCACCTCCAGGAACAAGACTGTACTCAGAAGATTCCAGGACTGGACATGTGGGCTTATAAAAACAAAACAACCCTATACCCCCATCTCTTCTACCTCTTGTTAGCACCCCAAAGATCGCAGCTCCAGGTTGTAGAAACCAGATTTGATTGCAACAGACATACAATGTGGCCCTAGTCCTTCCTTCAGGAGCAAAATCCTTATAGGACTTTAAGCTCTTAGCATCAGTGCTGCAAAATTGTAAAACACACTCTTTTTACACTTTTAAACATTTAAAAAAAATTTTTGAGTGTCAAATTTTATCCCTTCCTCCCTTTCTCTCTTCCCCTCTCCCCTCCCTGAGATGGTAAGAAATCAAATATATGTTAGACATATGCAATCATGATTCACATTTCTATAGTAGGCATTTTATACAAGATGACTCAAATAAAAGAAGGAAGAAAAAAGTGAACAATAGCATGCTTCAGTCTGTATTCAAATAATATCAGTTTTTTTCCTCTGGAGGTAGATGCTTCCTCTCTAGAGCACTAATGTTTCCTCATTAGTTCTTTGGGATAGTCTTGACTCATTATATAGCTGATAATAGATGTCATCTGCAAGTCTTCATTGTATAATATTGCTGGTTCTGTTCATTTCACTTTACATCAGTTCACGTGAGTCAGGTTTTTCTGAAATCATCCTGCTTGTCATTTCTTATAGCACAATAAAATTCCATCACAATCATATCTCACAGCTGGTTTAGCTATTCCTTCAGTGAATGAATGTGCCTTTGATTCTCAATGAAATTGATTCTCAATCCTACCACAAATAGAGCTGCCATAATTATTTTTAATAGGTAAGCCCTTTTCCCATTTTGAAAATGTTGTTGGAGTATAATTCTAGCAGTATAATTCAAAGCAAATACTCTGTTTTGGGCATAGTTTCAAATTGCTCTCCAGAATGGTTGGATCAGTTCTCAACTGCATCAGCAATGCATTAATGTTCCAGTTTTTCAACAGCTCCTGAAACATTCATCATTTTTCTTTTTTTTTGTCATATTAGTCAATCTGATAGATATGAAGTACCTCAGAGTAGTTTTAATTTTCATTTCTCTGATCAATAATGAATTAAAGCATTTAATTTAGGCTTTAATTTCCTTGCCTGAGAATTGCCTGTTCATATAGTTTGATTAGTTATCAATTAGAGAATGATATTTTTCATAAATTTGACTCAATTATCTAGAGATGTTTTTCCCCTCCTAATCTGGGCTATGTTGGTTTTGTTTATGTAAAAACTTTTTTAAATTTTGTATAATCAAATTATCAGTTTTATCTTTTGTTCTGTATTTTCTTTGATTTTAAACCTTTCCCTCATCCATATATCCGGCAAACTATTTTGTTCTTTTCTACTTTTCTTATGATATCATATTTTATGTGTATCCATTTTGACCTTATGTTGGCATATGGTGTGAGATGTTAGTCTATTTTTAATTTCTGTCATACTATTTTCCATTTTCCATCAGTTTTTGCCAAATAATTATTTTTCCTCAGAAAACTTGGATCCCTGGGTTAACATATTATAACAGATTACTCTGATCATTTACTATATTTCTATAGTTATTTTAAATGGGACTTCTCTTTCTATCTCTTGATGATGCACATTTTGGGGAAATATAGAAATACTAATGTTTTATATAGATTTATTTTGTAACCTGCAACTTTGCTAAAGTTGATAATTATTTCAAGTGAATTTTAGTTGATTTTCCAAGTATAACATCATATCATCTGCAAAGAGTGGTAGTTTTGATTTCTCATTGTCTATTCTAATTCCTTCCATTTCTTTTTCTTCTTTTTTACTATAGCTAACATTTGACATTTTTGGATAATAGAGATGTTAAGGGCCATTCTTGTTTCACTTCTGATTATTTTGGGAAGGCATCTAGCCTATTATCTCCATTAGGGATAATGTGTGCTGATGATTTTAGGTAAATGTTATTTATGCATTCCTTTTCTCTCTAATGCTATTAATAGGAATTGTATTTTGTCAAAGACTTTTTATGCATCTATTAAGATAATCAATTGGTTTCTATTGCTTTTGTTATTGACGTGTCAATTGTGCTATTAATTTTCCTATTATTAAATCAATCCTGCATTCCTGGTATAAATCCCACTTGGTCACAGTGTATCATCCTTGTGATATTTTTCTGTAATCTTCTCACTACTATTTTATTCAAAATTTTTCATCAATGTTCATTCAAGAAATTGGTCTATAATTTTATTTTTGTACCAGCATCATATTTGTACCATAAAAAGAAATTGTTAGAATTCTTTAACTATTTTTTCCAAGTAATTTATATAGCATTGAGATCAATTGTTCTTTAAATGATTGTGAATCCATTTGCTTCTGGGGATTTTTTCCTTAGGAAGTTAATTGATGGTTTTTTAAAATCTTTTTCTAAGACTGGGTTATTCAATTATTGTATTTCTTCTGTTGATTTAGGTAATGTATATTTTTATAGATATTCATTCATTTCATTTAAATTTTCTAATTTATTGAAATATAATTAATCCAAATAGTTCCTAACAACTGTTTTAATTCCTCTTCATTGTTGATAAATTCACCCCTTTCATTTTTCAATTATAGTCATTTGATTTTTTTTTAGTTTTTGCAAGGCAATGGGGTTAAGTGGCTTGCCCAAGTCCACACAGCTAGGTCATTATTAAGTGTCTGAGGCTGGATTTGAACTCAGGTCCTCCTGACTCCAGGGCTGGTGCTCTATCCACTGTGCCACCTAGCTGCCCCTTCTTTTTTTTAATCAAATTAACCAGTGGTTTGTGGCACATAATCTCATAGCACAAGCATGACAGCTTTCTGAAGTGCTGGTCTTGGACAAGAAAACTGAGGAACCAGAGGAAATGGGAGAGAATTCTCAGTATACATGTGTGTATGTTTGTGTGGTGAAAGGGATTGTGTAGCACCTTGCTATACTTGAGGAAACCAGAACAATAACCATTTGAGGAAAGTTCTAAACACTTGGTAGCCTTTTGGGGATAGATTCCTAGGATGGCGAACCACAAATTACCCAATGTGGAAAATAGCTAAGACACTTTGAAATCCAGCATCCAAGAAAACCACCATTGGAGATGAAAGTGTTAGGAAATAAATGGGAGGAAAACAGGGGGCATTGAAAATTCTCAAAGATCTCAGGAAGAAGTAAACTTAAAGACCTTGAACCTAAGAAGAAAAAGTAACAGGTTAACCACGTGATCTTCAAATCTAGTAAATTAATTCAAGCATCTGTGAATAATACTATGAAACAAAGAAAAGTGATGCAATACTTGATAATTCAGAGAACTCTGTGGAATGTGAAAACATGAAACCATAAGGCATTATTTCTGAGGGGTTCAAAAGAGAAATTAGAATTACAAGAGCAGACTCTATCATGGGTACAACAAAAATAATGGGCATGATAAATTAGAATTGGACAAGTGGAAGCTAATGACTCCATTAGGCATCGAGAAACAATTAAATCAAAAGAATTTTTTTTTAAAAAAAGAAGAAAATGTGAAATATCTAATTGAAAAACAATGGAAAATAGATCAAGGAGATATAATTTAAGAATAATTGAACTACCAGAAAGCCATGATCAAAGAAAGAACCTAGACATTATATTTCAAGTAATTATCAAGGAAAATCGCCTAAAAACCAGAGGGTAAAATAGAAATTGAAAGAATACAATGATTGCCTCCTAAAAGAGAACCGCAAATAAAAACAGTCAGGAATAATATTCCCAGTTTCCAGAGTTCCCAGGTCAAGGAGAAATATTGTAAGCAGCCAGGAAAAAAAATAATTCAAATACTGTGGAACCATAGTCAGGGTAACACAAGATTTAGCAGCTACCATGTTGAAGGAGAGGAGGACTTGTGATGTGATATATATATATATATATATATATATATATATATATATATATATATATATATATATCATAAGGCAAAAGAGCTGGAATTACAATAAAAAATAACCTGTTCAGATTAGCATAATCCTGCAAGGTAAAAATATATAGTTAATGAAATAGAGGACTTTCAAGTATTCCTGATCAAAATAGAAAATTCAACTCTGAAATACCAGATTTAAGAGGAGTGTATGAAGATAAACACAAAAGAGAAATTATTAGGGACTCAATAAATTTATGCTGTCTTGCTTTATGAGATGATAATGATGATGATGATTTTATATACATACATACACACATATATTATATATATGCTTCTATGAAGTTTTCATTATTAAGTAGTCAGAAGGATTCTATACAGAAAGAATATAGAAGTGAGTCAATTATTTTGGAACAGTACAAAAAATGGATAGGCAAAAAAAGAGTGATCCTCTTAGAGAAGGGGGAACAGAGAGGAAGGATGGAGAGAATTATTTCACGTTAAAGAATGGAAGAGCCTTTACAGTAGAAGAGAAAATGGTGTGAGAGATGTGAATAATGCTTGACCCTCACTCATATCTAAATTGATTCAAAAAAGGAATATGCAGACAAACAAAAGTATATTCAATTGATAATAGAAAGCTATCTTACCAAACAGGGAAGAAGGAAGAGATAGGTATAAGAGAAAGAGTAGTAAAGGGGAGAATAGATAAAGTGGTCAGAAGCAAAATAGATTTTGAGGAAGGTATAGAAGGAAAAGAGACAGACATATAAACAGAAGATAAAAGGAAAGAGAAAAACTGATGCAACAAAAACTATGAATATGAATGGAATGAATTCACCCTTGAAACAGAAGGCAATAGTAGAATGTATTAAAAATCAGAAACAATATGTTGTTCATAAGACACACTTGAAACAAAGAGACACACAAGGGATTAAAATAAGGCCTGGAATGGAATTTATTTTGTCTTAGCTGAGGTGAAAAAGGTAGAGGTATTATTAATTATAATCTCAGGCTAAGCAAAATAAAAAATGTAAAAGATTAAAAAGGATAAATGGGGAAATCACATCATGGTAAAAGGCAATGAAGAAACAAGAAGACTAAAGAAACATGCACCAAATGGCATACAATCCAGATTTTTAAAGGAAACTATACTAGTGGGGGACCTCAATTGTCCTCTCTCAGAGCTAGAAAAGTTTAACCATAAAATAAGGAAGAAATTATGGAGTGGAATGGAATCTTAGAAACCTTAGATATGATGGACCTGTGGAGAAAACTGAATGATAAATGGAGAGGAATATAACTTTTTCTTAATTGTACATGGCACCTTCATAAAAACTAACCATATACTAGGGCATAAAAGCTTCATAACCAAATGCAGAAATATTGAGTCTACTCTCTTCAAATCATAATGTGCTAAATTTGCATTTAATAAGGGACTGTAGAAACATAGATTAAAAATTAATTGGAAGAGGTACCTAGGTGGTACAGTACATAGCCACCAGCCCTGGAGTCAGGAGGACCTGAGTTTGAATCCAGCCTCAGATATGTGATTACTTACTAGTCATGTGACCTTGGGCAAGTCATTAACTTATCACCTTGGAAAATGCCTTTCCCCAAAATTAATTGAAAACTAAATAATCTAATCCTAAAGAATGAATAGGTCAGAGAACAAATCATAGAAACAATTAAAAATTCCATTACAGTGAATGACAACAATGAGACAACATTCTAAAATTTGTGAAATGCAGTGAAGAATAATCAAGGGAAAATGTATATTTCTAAATACATTCATTAGTAAAGGAGAGAAAGAGTAGATCAGTGAATTAGGCATGCAGATAAAAAATTAGAAAATGAACAAAATAAAAATCCTTAACGCAAAATGGAAATCATGAAAATCAAGAGATTAAGAAAATTGAAAGTTAAAAAAATGAGCTTATAAATCAAAGTAGGAGGTAATTTTATGAAATAAAACAGTAATTATTGAAAAAACATTGGTTAATTTGATCAAAAAAAATAAGAAAATCCAATTACCAATTTGAAAAATGAGAAGTATAAATGAAGGAAGATGAAATTAAAACACTTGTTAATTATTTAAATTTAGTTTAAAAAATTGTTAGTTATTTTGATTACTTACATGCCAGTAAACTGGAAATCTAAGTGAAATAGATAGATATTTACAAAAATATAAAATGTGTAGCTTAGTTCTCCCCCCACAAAAAAAACCAAAGCAAAAAAAAAAACAAATCTGCAGGACCAAGTAGATCTACAAGTAAATTTTATAAAACTTTTAAGGAAAAATTAATCCCAATACTACATAAACAATTTGAAAAAATTGGTAATGGTATTTTACCAAATATCTTTATGACACAAATATAATTTTGATACTTAAACCAGGGAGAGCAAGAGTAAAGAAAGAAATCTATAAATCAATTTAGTTAATAAATATCAATGTAAAGCAATTCACAAAGGACCATACACTATGAATTTGTTGGATTCATACTAGGTATATAGGATTGGTTCAATATTAAGAAAACTGTCAGCATAATTGACCAAGTTAACACCCAAAATAGCAAAAATTTTATGATTATAGGAACAAATACAGAACTTTAAAAGACTTTATGCAAAGCAATTCTTATTAAAACACTAGAAAGCCTGGGAATAAATGGAACTTTTCTTAAAATGATAGTTTCTATCTAAAAACCATATCAAGAATTACTTATAAGAAGAATAGTAAGTGATCATAGTGTTTAATAATCCAAAGGATCCATGATTTTGGGATGAGACTCATCATTTGAAAAAAATTACTGGGAAAATTTGAAAGCAATCTGGCAGAAGTTATGCGTAGACCAACAATTCACACTGCATAACCAGATAAGAGCAAAAATATGTAAATAATTTAGACATAAAGGATATCACAAGTAAATTATGGTATCATGGAAAAATGTAACTATCAGATCTAAGGATGAAGAAAGAATTTATAAACAAATAAGAGATAGAGGATCACAGGAAGTAAAATGGATAATTTTGATTACATGAAATTAAAAAGGTTTTGTACAAACATAACTAATACAACCAAAATTAGAAGAAATTTAGGAAATGGGGAAAAATTTTATGGCATATTTCTTTGTTTAAGGTCTAATTTCTCAACTATATAGGGAACTGAGCCAAATGTGTAACAATAAGTTGATAAATGGCTAAAGGCTGTTTTCAGAGGAAGAAATCAAAGCTATCAAAAATTACATGAAGAAAGATAGTCTAAATCACTACTGATTAGAGAAATTTAATGCAAATTTAAAAACTGAGATATCATCTCACAACTATTAAATTGGAAAATATGACAGAAAAGGAAAATGACAAATATTGGCAGGATGTGGAAAAATTGGGAAACTTATGCATTCTTGGTGGAGTTATGAATTAGTCCAACCCTACTGGATAACATTTTGCAACTTTGCCCAAAGTATAATAAAACTGTGTATATCTTTGATCCAGCAATATTACTGAGACAGGTCTGTATCCCGAAAGAGATCAAAGAAAATGATACATTGATACAAGAATATTTATAGTAGCTCTTTTTGCATTGGCAAAGAATTGCAAATTGAAGGGAAACCCATCAATTAAGATATAGCTGAACAAGCTATCATGAATGATTATGGTGAACTAATATTCTGGTATAAGAATGATGAGCAGGTTAGTTTCAGAAAAATTTGGAAAGAATTATATGAACTTATGCAAAATGAAGTGAACAGAACTAGGGGAACATTGTACAAATTAATAAAGGATGATCAACTGTGAAAAACTTAGCTACTCTAAACCAGACAATAATCCAATATAATTACTGAAGACCCCGGTGAAAAATGCTATCCATCTCCAGACAGATAACTTATTAACTCTGAATGAGTTGGGATTTTGGTTGTTTTTTTAATATGGAAATCTGTTTTTCATAATATCACATGCATAATTAATTTCCAATTATTTGCTTTCTCAAGAAGGTAGGAGGGGTAGGAGGGAGGAAAATTATTTGGAACTCAATTTTTCAAGATATTACATTTTTATGTAAAATTGAGAATTATCTAATGAAATCATTAAAATATATTTAAAAAATAATAACACCCATCTTGCAGAAGTCCAAATGAGATAATATTTGTAAAAGTGCTTAGTACAGGGGCGGCTAGGTGGCGTAGTGGATAAAGCACCGGCCTTGGAGTCAGGAGTACCTAGGTTCAAATCCGGTCTCAGACACTTAATAATGACCTAGCTGTGTGGCCTTGGGCAAGCGACTTAACCCTATTTGCCTTGCAAAAAACCTAAAAAAAAAAGTGCTTAGTACAATGCTAAACACATGGTAGCTGCTTAATCAGGGTTTATTGACTTCCCTTCCCACTATTAATAAGCAACTTCTAGGACCCATAGTTTAAAAAGGAGATCGAGATGTATCACATGATGAAAGTTACATCATTGGGAACGATACAGACATCTTCCCCAATAATGCATCTTTTAATCACCAGTGTTCTGCCAAGCAATGTTTCAGGGCCCTGATCCTTGGGATAAAGATTTATAGATCCAAATAGAAACAGAAAGATATGTAGTGGTTCTAAAGAGTCCATAACTTGCTGCCATTGATTCTGTCTAGCTAGAAGGCATGAAAAATATGTTATAAATCAATAAACATTTATTAAGCACCAGGCATCTACTATGTGCTAAGGACACAAGGAACAAAGAAAGCAAATTATCATCTCTGCTGAAGAAACTCATAGCCAGATGGGGGAAGAGAATATAGAAAAGAAGCTGAAAAGGTAATAAGAGGGTTGGGGGTGTGATGAAGTCCAGAGGAGTGTAACCCAATGGGAAATATGAAATGATTGTGTTGCATGCCCTCCTTAAATGAAGGACCTGTGAGGCATTGTACTAATGACCACCCTCTCTAGTTAGGGGAATGGAAAGATCCCAGAGATAGGGAGTCCTGAGCAGGTGTGAGTGTCAAGATAGATGGGATCTTGCAGATGTTGAGTTTCTGTGGATTATAATGGACTCAATGAGAGCAGTCAGGTAAAATGAGATTTATTTCCTTAGCTCTAATGAGGGAGTCACTTGATCCTTCGCTGAAAGTTTTAATACATCTTCCGTGGTTCTAGGTTGAAGCAGCTAGGTTTTTTTTCCTGTAAGCTCTACAACCCCAAATGAGTAACTCTATGTTCACAAGATTCCTCTCTGGTCTTCTTTGATAACTCCTGAATTGTTTCTCTTTCTCTGTTTCTTTTTCTCTCTCCAGTCTTCCTACTCTCTGTTCCTCTTTCCCTGTATCTTCTCTCCTCTCCCCTTGATTGAGCTATTAATCTGGTGCCAAACATTTTGTCTTCTCTCCCAGAGTCCCTGAGAAAGAAACATTCTTTTTATTTCCTCAATTCAAACTGGGCAGCATATTATTAGAACTCTGGCATTTTAACTGATATCTAGATCCCCTGAATTGATCTTGCTTTTTCCTGAATGTTTGCTGCACCCTCATTAGCTCTGCTTATTTGCTCCCTATTTGATTGCTTTTATGGTCCTATCTTGGCATATTTAAGAAAGGATACATGGCCCCATGGATAGAGCACTGAACTTAATGATTGAATGATCTCAGGTCAAATTTTACAAATAATGGAAATGATGAAATGCTAGATGATCTATATAAGATTCTAAAAGATAATTCTGTTAAAGTGCTGTACTAACTATGCTAGCAAATCTGGAAAACTCAGCACTGACCACTGGACTGAAAAAAAATCAGTTTATGACCCATATCCTAAAGAGTACAATGACAATGAATATTGAAATTATTAAACAATTGCATTCATTTTGCTCACCAGCAAAGTTGTGCTTAAGATTTCACAGTATGTAAACCAAGAATTAGCAGAAGTGCAAGCTGGTTTTGAAGAGACAGAGGAATTAGAGACCAAATTGCCAGCATTTGGGGAATGAAGGAGAAAGGAAGGGTGTGCTAGGGGCAAAAAAACCCAAAACTTTTATTTCTGCTTTATTGACCACACTAAAACTTTTGGCTGTGTGGATCACAACAAAATGTGAGAAGTCCCCCAAAACATTGGTTCCAGTTCATCTTCCTTAATCCCTGATGAATCAGTTTACAAATCAAGAAACAGTAGAACAAAACATGGAACAATTAATTGGTTTAAGATTGGGAGAGGAATATGATGAAGCTGTATATTGCCACTTTATTTATTCAATTTATATGTAGAATACATCATGTGTAATAATAGACCAGATGAATCAAAAGTCAGAAGTAAGTTGGCAGGAGAAATATCAACAATCCCAGATATGTAGATGATGCCACTCTGATGGCAGAAAGTGAAGAAGATTAAAAAGTCTCTTGATGAAGGTGAAAGAGGAGAGTATAAAAGCTGTCTTGAGCTTAAGATTATGACAACTGGTTCCAACATTTTCTGGAAAACAGATGGGAAAGATATGGAAGCACTGTCAGATTTTTATATCCTTGGTCTCAGAGATCACTATCCATGATGACTGTAACCCTAAAATTTAAAGAAATTTACTTGGAATGAAAACTAAGGAAAATCTGGACAGCAGCCTAAAAAGCAGTTACATCACCTTGCCAACAAAGTCTATTTAGTCCAAGTTTGGGTTTTTCCAGTAGCAATGTATGACTGTGAGAAGTAGAGCACTATGGAATAGAAGCTTTTGAATTGTGATACTAGAGAAGAATTTTGAGTCACTTGGACAACGAGATCCAATCAATAGATACTTAAAAAATAAAGGCCAAATCCTGAAGCTTAAGCTTAAATATTTTGGTCCCATAGTTAGAAAAGATGACTCACTGGAAAAGACCCTGATGTTGGCAAAGATGGAAGGCCAAAAAGGAAGATGGTAGATGGTAAGATGGATAGATAGTGTCACAGAAGCAGGGTACTTTAACCTGGATAAACCTTCATAAATAGTGGAGGATAGAAGGGCCTGGTGAGCTGAGGTCCATGGGGTCATGAAGAGTCAGACATGCCTGGAAGGCAGAAAAAGGAATGAATTCTACATTAGACATCCACTAACTGTGGGAACCCAGATAAATCATTTTCCTCTAAACCTCAGTTTATTCATCTATAAAATCAGGATAATAAGAGCCTTACTTCATAATGTTCTTCCAGGGATCAAATGACTCAAAAACTAAGCATTTATCAAGTAGCTACAATGTGTTAAGGACAAGAATGAACCAGTTCCATTTTGGTAAGCATTTTGCAAATCTTAAGAGTATTGTTGGTCTTTGTCTCCATCAACATCTGTTGCCTCTCTACCATCTCACACCCCTTCCCCATTACCGGTTTTAGTAAGACAGGTTTAAAATGGTTCTTCCCAGCTAGGAGCAGCATAGATTGAGTGGTTTGCTTGACATCATAAAACTCTGAGTTCAGATATAGTCTCACATACTTATTATTTGTATGACCATTTCCAAGTCCCTTAACCTCTATCTGCTTTAGTTTCTTTAACTGTAAAATGGAAATCACAGCCTACTTGTAAGAGTGCTTTGTAGAGTATCTGGCACATGGTAAGCAGCTAAATATATGTTTATTTCCATCCTTCTCATCTGTAAAGTGAGGCATCTGAACTAGGTGGGCTCCATGGGCTCTTCCAGCTCATAAATTTCGATCCTATTATTCTGTGATTTGCCTCTTTATATTTTTTGTTTTTCTATCCTTCCAGTACCTCTAAAAGTTCTGTTTTCTCCCTGCCCCTAATTCCTCTTCAACCCAGGCTCCTCCATATGCCTTTCTCCCTATGGAAAGACATTTGTAGTTGTTCTTTTAGAAAATTCTCACAAGTGCAAACAGCATGTTCCAAGTCCACATGACATTATGATTATCCCCTGGGTCATCTAGACAGGAGTAGATATAGAGCTGTTATAGTTTTTTGGTGTATTCATATTTTTCAAGAAGGGAAGATGGTGCTCAATCTTCTGCTATTCCATTAGGTAAGAGTAAGAGAGTTAGCTCATTCATCCTCATTAGCTCAGGAGAAAACTAAATGACCCAGAAAAGGCCCCTGGTAAAGCTCAGGGCGAACTGAACGGCTCATTGACTCTGAAAAACTAGAATATGGATCCTAAATGAAAATCAAGACATTTTCTTCTCTTTCCATCCCCATTGCCCAAACTAGGAACTTTTTCCAATTCTTGTCCTGTATAATAATAGCATTCCTGGGTAATTGTTGGTATTTCAAGTGAAGGATGTTTTGATACAGTTCTCTGGCTCTCCTCCTCCTCCTCATAAGAGGAGCATTTTAGGCATTTGCAGATGTTTTGGGGCTACCTTGGTTGGGCCAATTAGAACAATAATAAACAGAAATGACTTTTCTCCTCCTACTGTAGGAAGGATGCGGGCTTGTACAGCTTTGGCTGACCACTGACTTATCACAGGTCATTGACACAGAGCTGGATGGCTTGGTAAACTAATCACTCCCTTCTTTCATGTGGTGCCGTGTTCTTCCGAGCGCATCAGGAGGAATTAGCCTGATGATTTCAGCTGTGGCCCTTGGGAACTATAACCCAAGTCAGAGATGCACCAGAAAGGATCTGGCTGAACTCACCAGCCTGGGTCCATGGAGGAGGAAAGTTCAATCCTGGACTGGTCTGTTATACACTAGAGCCAGGGAATCGGCTTTGCCGTTTGGAGAACAAGGAAGACAACCCAGCTTGAGGAGGAGATGGAAAGTTATCGTGTCTGTGTTGGGTTGGGCAGGGGGAAGCATATGGTGGGTTGGGAGAAATGGGTGATGGAATTCAGTTTTATTCAACAAATGTGATTGACACACAGAAAGATGCAAAGACTATCAAAAGTCCCTTGTTTGTTGTTCTCCATTTTCAGATGATATATGGCTCTTCTCCTTCTCAATGATAATCCTTTTCCCTTTTTTCCTTTAAACCCATTCTTTCCTTTATTTTTCAGGAATTGACCCCATGGATGCTTTCATTTCTCATTCCGTCAATCTCACCCTTTCCACTGACTCTTTCATTACTACTGAAAATACACTCAGGTTTCTCCCTATTTAAAAAAAGAAATGAAGGACCTCCACTTGACTGTACCATCCCTCATATACCTTACCTTCTATGTCTTCATGTGTCAATGAAGTTTTAGAAAGAGTGGATCATATAAACCCATCATTCTTCTGAAACTAGCGGACCAGACATTGTGGAGTACCTGCCAAAGATGCTTCATTTTGCCCTTCTTTTGCTTCCCTTTCCAGCAGGGCCTAGCATATCAGAGGGAATAAATATGTTTTGATTGATTGCCTGGAGATACTATCCTGACTCTTTCTTTCTTTCTTTCTTGCTTTCTTGCTTTCTTGCTTTCTTGCTTTCTTGCTTTCTTGCTTTCTTGCTTTCTTGCTTTCTTGCTTTCTTGCTTTCTTGCTTTCTTTCTTGCTTTCTTTCTTGCTTTCTTTCTTGCTTTCCTCCAAAAGGTTCAAATATCATCTCCAATTAGAGGATTCCAATATCTCTATATTCAGTTCCAATCTCCGCCCTGGGTACTTGCCCATGTACTCTTTGATCCAGGGATACTGGCCCTATTCCTATTCCTTGAACAAAATACTCCATTTCCTAACTCCAGATATTTTCTCAGGCTGTCCTCCATGACTGGGATGCTTTCCCTTCTTATCTCCATTCCTGGCTTCCATGAAGTTCTGGATAAAAGTTCACCTTCTAAAAAAAGCCTTTGCTGATCCCCTTAACCAGTGGTCTAACAACCTGAGCTAATTTGCATTCATGTTACCTCCTTGCCCCAGGACTCTGCCTGCTCTGGAGTTCCTGAATGGTTGAGAAAAGCCTTCAGATTGGAAGAAGTTTCTTTTCAAGGGCATTGAGTTGAATATCTAGTGAAACAGGCGTTCCATCTATAATATGAACAACAAGTAGCCATATGGACTCCACCTGAAGATATTCAGGGATGGGGAAACTCATTATCTGGTAAGAAAGCCCAGTGATATCAGGCAGATAGAAGTGTAAGATTTCTTTGTTTTTCCTTTATCTTGAGCTGAAATATACTTTTTGGTAACTTTTGTCCTTTTCATCTATTTATACACTATGGAGCCAAGTAAAACAGACCCAAACTTTCTTTCCTATGCCTGCCTTCAAATACTTTCAATACAGTTTTTTTTTGAGGTTAAACATCCCTAAATTCTTCAGACAACGTTTGTATAACTCAGGTTTTAGTTCACTCACTAATTTGAATACCTTCCTCCATAATGAAAAACTGCTCCTGAAATATTTAGATTATGGCTGAAACGGCAAGAATGTCCCTCTTGATACAGCTACCCAAGGTGATACTAGCTCTTTTTGAATGTCAGATCATAATTTGTGAATGTATTTTATAATCACCTAAAAAAGAAAGACCAAAAACATAAAAAACACAGATTTCCAAACTCCCCATCTGCAAAACACACGTGAGCTGTGAGTTCATCATGTTTCTCCATCTTATACATGAAAACATGCATTACATCAGCTTTATCTTTGTTTCTAAATTTGATTCATTATTTCAGACTGTTAAGATCTTTCAGGAATAATTAGTTTTATCATTCAGTATCATAGTTCTCCCTCATAAGTTCCATGGGTAAATTGTGTGAGTAATGGGGCCCATCCCTTTATCTAAACCAATGATAAAAACAATTGTCCAACAGAACAAGCACAGGTAGGTTTTTGTACCCCACTAGCTACTTCCCAGCAATTCATTAGTGATTCTACTTTGGGTATGGTCATTTACACTTGATGAATCTACCAATTTGTCCAATCATCTAGCCTAGCTCTAACTATCGTGTTCAAAAAGAATTCCAGAATATTCATTATGGCTGGATAAAATTCAAAGACTAATGATGATGGAATTTCCCTGATCCATCAGTCTAAAAACTAACCCCCTCCAAAAGAAAATTAAGTTATTCTCAAATCTCCACTTATTGATGAAGTCATACTGTCTGGTGTGATCCCTGTTGCCTTCTCTAATTGTCCATTCAACATTCTTCTCCCCTCCCAGATTCCTAAGAATTAATCTGCCATTTTTTGAACATCAGGAGTGCAGTGAACTGTTTCTAGACTGATGGCTGCTCTCTGATTCTCCATAGTTTTAGAGAAAGATATCTAATATGATAACAATCACAATAAGAAGTTCTTTGAGTAATTTGGGCATAGTGGCATTATGGCCTAGTGGCACAATATCTTTAAGGTGGTCCCTCATTCTCTCTTCTATTTTCTTAAATTTCAAATTCCAGTTATTCCTTTCCATTCTATGCTTTACCTCCCTTCACACCTCCCACTCCAAATTTTATTCTCTTTAATAGAAAACAATCAAAATACCAGTGAGAAGTACGACCATTTCTCTATTATCACCCCATTCTCCTCAGTCATTGGTCATATTCTGTGCTGATCTGGGTACCACAAACTCTATTTAAAAAGGTATTTGCTATTCTTGCATTAATTACTTAATTATTGAAAAAGACTTAGGAGCCCCTGACATACTTTTGGATTTGAATCCAGTTCTCGGTCCTTCTTTCTACCTTTTGTAAGTCTTTAAAGCATGTTTATTGACATCTTTTATTTTTACATATCTTCCCCAGTATAATTCCGCTCTCCTCCCAGAAAGCCATGTCTTCTGACAAAGAATAAAAGAGAGGGAAAATCTTTCACAAAATTAACCAACAAAACTGTTGGTTATGTTGCTACTAACTTTACTGTTACATATTCATAGTCTTCCTCCTTTACCAAAAAAAGAAGTATAATCTCCTATCTTGTTTTGGGGGCAAGTTTTGTTAACGTAATTTAATAGCATTTACTTTTCCTTTTGATTGATTTCCTGCTGTTCTTTCCATTTATATTATCATAATCATTGTGTATATTGTTTTTGTCTTTCAATTTACTTCATTCAACATTAGTTCATATATTTTTCCATACTTCTCTATACTCATCCTATTCATCACAAGCACAATAATATACCATTATTTTAAGTATTGCAACTTCTTTAGCCATCCCCCAAATGAAGCTGTCATTTTCTTTCTAATGATTACTATTGCAAGTGTTGCTATAACTATTTTGACCTATATTATCTTATTATTCAGTCATTTTTCAGTGGGTCCTATCCCTTGGGGGGAGGGTATTGGTGCTTTGCTATTTCCTTCTCCAGATCATTTTATAGATAAGAAAACAGAGAAAAGAATAAAGTAATTTGCCTAGGGTCACATAGCTATTAAGTGTCTGAAGCCAGATTTGAACTTATAAAGGTGAATCTTCTTGACTCCAGGTACAGCACTTTATCCACTGTGCTACATAATTGCTCTATATGGCATATATAGGACCTTGTTTCTTGTCACTGATCTCCTTGGGTTATATACCCAGTAATGGGATCTCTGGATCAAGGAATATGGATATTTCAGTCACTTTTTTCATAACTAAATTATGTTCTGGAATAAATTTACCAGTTCACAGATCTACTAATGAATCTACATGTCTTTTTAAAATGGAGGCTCATTGAAGAATTCTCTGTGCAACCACATACATCTCTTTAGATAGCACTATCTTTTCTTCCTTGATGGAAATATTTGTAATCAAATCATCAGAATTTGAATTTCTAGAGCAGTGATGTCAGACTCAAATATAAATGGGGTAACAAAACCATAATTAAGATTCACATAATGATTTAGAAGACCACGTATTAAGATTATCTACATTTCATTATATTTTTATTTTGATAAATATATCCCAATTGCATTTAATTTGTTTTAGCCACTGGGAAATTGACACACATGCTTTAGAACATCTTATTTCTCTTAAGAATGTCCCTACCAAAAAAAAACTATCAGCTTTCAACTTAAAAAAGTGTCCCTACCCCTTTCTGTCTTTTAGTGTCTTGTTGCTGAATATCTGAGGATTAGGAAATTTCACATGTGAAAGAATGAGGGAAGTAAATGAAGTTCTGTAACTTAATTATATCCATGTGTATTCCAAGGAGACCTGAATCAAGTCCCACCCCTAATGGTTAATAGCTGTGTAGCCATGGACAATTTACTTCATGACCCTTGAGTCTCAATTTTATGATCTATAAAATGATCAAATAATACTGGAAATTGCTTATCATTTAATATTTTTAGATTATTAAAAATGAGATAATAAATGTAAATCCATCTATAAGTGTCAGTTGTTTTAAATTTTATTTAGATTATAAATAGATCCCTTTTAGGATCACTACTATTTTGTGGTAGAGGGGCTTGTGTAGCTCATGCAACTATGAGCTTTGCTATACAGGGTTACACAAGAAAGAAAGGTCATGGTGAAGAGTTCTGATAAAAGCCTACATACTGGAGAAGGAAACGGCCAACCACTGCAGCATCTTTGCCAAGAAAACAGCATGGATAGTAGGAATATAATAAAAGAGATGCCATTAAGAAAGTGAGCCTTTAAGGTAGAAGGCAACCAGCATGATATTGGGAAAGAGTGGAGGAGATCTACAGGTAGCACCCGTTCTGAGGAAGCAACTAGACCAAAGCCAAAGGTTAGTTTGGCACTATGCATGTATAGTGATGAAAGGTAAGTCCAGTGATATAAAAATCATGTTGCATAGAAACTTAGAATGTAAAATCCTTAAACCATGATCAGCTGGATGTGGCCACAGAGGAGATAAAAAAATTAAACATCAACATCTCAGATGTCAATGTACTTAAATGAATGGAAACAGATGAATTTAATTCAGGTCATCATTACTTCTACTAAAAATCCTTTAAAAGTAATGGATTATTCCTCATAGATTGCTACTCAATAAAAGGGTGAGAAAAGCAGTATAATCTCAAAAATGAAAGAATGATATCTGTTTGAATCCATGGCAAACCAATCAGCATCATGATAATGCAATCACTACAAATACACATGGATGCTGGAGAGACCAATGTTGCTTAGTTCTATGAAGACCTACATCTTCTAGAAGTAATACCAAAAATTTTGTCCCATTCATCTCAGAAGTATGGAATGCTAAAGAAGGAATTTAAAAAATTAATTGGAATAATAGGCAAATTTGACCTTGAAATACAAAATGAAGGATAGAGAAAAATAAGAGTTTTGCTAAGATAACTTGCTGGTTATAACATAACAAGCACTCCTTTTTAACAACTCAAAAATTGACCTATAGATATCACCACATGGTCTATGGAGAAATCAAATTGATTACATAATTTGCAGCCAAAAGTAGAAAATGTCTATACAGTCAGGTAAAACTAAGTGTGGAGCTTATTGAGGCTCAGACCAGGATTTTTATTGTAATTAAGGAAAGTAGAGGAAAATCATCAGACTCTAAATGTGTTCAAAATAACATCGTCTATGAATATGAAGTGGAAGTGAAGAATAGATTTAATGTATTAAATCTGGTAGAACTATGGATAGAAGATTACAATTTACCCAGGAGGCAGCAACAAAAAATATTTTGAAGAAAAAGAAGAGCAAGAAAGCAAAATAGCTGTCTGATTAGGCTTTCCAAATAGCTGAGGAAAGAAGGAAAGTGAAAGGTAAAGATGAAAGATTAGCTCAACTGAATGCAGAATTTCAGAAAATAGCAGAGAGAGATAAAATTCCTAAATGAGCAATGCATAGAAATAGAAGAAAACCAATAGGTTGGGAAAGACAAAAGATATTTTTAAGAAAAAAGCAGCAACAAGGAAATGTTTCATGGAAAAATGGGCATGATAAAAGACAAAAATGGTAATGAGTTAACAGAAGAGTTCAAGAAGAGGTGGCAAGATTATATGGAACTATACAAGAAAGATTTTAATGTCACTGGTAACCATGACAGTAGGATTAATGATCTAAAGCCAGACATCCTGGAGAAGGAAGTCAAATGGGACTTAGGAAAATTGCTAACTTGAAAGCTAATGAAGGTGACAATTTCAGTTGAGCTATTTAAAATAGTAAAAAGAAGATGCTATTAGAATCCTTTCCTCTATTACCAGCAAATATGGAAAACTCAACAGTGGCCAATGGATTAAAAAAAAGATCAATTTATATAGCAATCTTAAATAAAATGAGAAAGAATGTTCAGATTACTGAATAATTATGCTCATTTCACATACTGGCAAGATTATGCTTTGGTTTTGAAGAGGCAGAGGAACTAAAGACCAAATTGCCAATGTTTGCTGGATTATGGAAAAAACAATGGATTTCAAGAACAAACCTCTTCTTCTACTTTATTAATACACTAAATCCTTTGACTATAGACAACAACAAAATATAGCAAGTCCTCCGAGAGAGGGGAGTACCAGATCACCTAACTTGTCCCCAGAGAAAATGTATACAGATCAAGGGGCAACAGTTAGATCAAACATGGAACAAGAGATTTGTTTAAGATTGGGAGAGGAGTACAAAAAGACTCTACATAATCACTTATTTATTTAAATTATATAGTTCAGTACTAGGCAAAATGCCAGTTTAGACAAATCAAAAGTCAGAATTAATATTGTCTAGAGAAATATCAACAATTTCAGATATTCAGATGATGACATTCTGATGACAGAAAGTGAAGAAGAATTAAGAAACTTTTTGATGAGGGTGAAAGATAAGAGTTTACAAGCTGACTTGAAGTTTAACATTTAAAAAAAAATCCTAAGATTATGGCAACTGGTCCTGTCACTTTCTGGCAAATTGAGGGAGAAGAAATGGAAGCAGTATCTGGTTTTATGTTTTGGGGATCAAAGATCACCATAGATGGCAGTGGCAGCCATGAGATTAAAATCAAATTGATTACATAATTTGCAGCCATGAGATTAAAAAAAAACTTGTTCCTTGGAAGGAAAGCTATGGAAAATCTGGACCATATATATTAAAAAGCAGAGTCATCACTTTATCAAAGGTTGATATAGCCAAAGTTAAGATTTTTCTAGTAGTACATCTTTGAGAGTTGGATTATAAAGAAACCTGATGCCATAGAATTGACATTTCTGAATTATTGAGAATCCCTTGAACAGCAAGGAGGTCAGATCAGTCAATACTTAAAGAAACTAATTCAGACTATTCCTTGGAAGGACAAACACTAAAGCCGAAGCATAAATACTTTGACTATATGTTGAGAAAAAAGGACTCTTTGGAAAAGACCCCGATGTTTAAAAAGATTAAAGACAAAAAAAAGAGGAAATGGAAAAGGATGAGACAGTGTCGTGAAGGCAATGAACATGAGCTTGGACAGACTTTCAAAAATAGAAGAGGATAGACTCTAAGGGTCATGAAGAATCAGGTATGACAGAATGAGTGAACAACAAGGATTACCAAAAAAGAAGCAATAATAATAATAGTTCTTTTCCAGACATGTGACTCATTGGAATTGAGAATTTCCCATGAGGAAACTCCCTCTACCAATGCATAGGCCTAACTGTTTTGTAAGGAACACTAAAA
This sequence comes from Macrotis lagotis, assembly GCF_037893015.1. Classification (NCBI taxonomy): domain Eukaryota; kingdom Metazoa; phylum Chordata; class Mammalia; order Peramelemorphia; family Peramelidae; genus Macrotis; species Macrotis lagotis. Next base: position 190,556,423 of record NC_133665.1, read on the forward strand.
GATTAATTAGAGGTAAGAGTCATTCTTTATTCAACAGAAAACAAAGCCAAAATTGCCAGCTAAAAAAGGTCCTCAGAATGCTGGTCTACCAAGAGAAAGTGAAGCTCAATATATCTATGCTCTCTAGAACTCTCCTGGGGTTAGAAGGGGATGAGAAGGAATATTCAGGTCTTCCCTAATTCCATTTTACAATATTATCCTTCTCAGGAAAGTTATCATGGCAAGAAACTGACAACAATGGCCAACAAGTTCTATTTTCTTAGATTTAGAACTGGAAGAAATCTCATAAATCATTTCAACCAGTCCTCCCATTTTATAGGAAGCTGCAACCTAGCAAAGAGAAATGACTCACCCAAGATCACATAGGTAGTAACTGGCAGAGCTGGCTTTCAAATTCAAATTCAGAATTATTTCCACTATATTACTTTCCTGTAGGAGCAGTTAGATGATGATGTTTGTCCTTCATTCCAGAAGAAAACCGTGACATTGGGGATGTGATGCCATTACATGAATGTGAATTTGAGAGCTAAGTCACTAGCTGTGCTAAGTCACTAGCCTCACTTTTTCCTCCAAAACCATTTGGATCCAGTGGTCAGATAGGAATCAGTACAACTGGAGATGGCCCTGGATGTGAGGAAGCCAGGGTGAAGTGACTTGTCCAAAGTCATGTAGCTAATAAGTGCCAAGTGTCCGAGGTCAGATTTTAACTCAGGTCCTCCTGACTTTAGGGCCAGTACTCTACTCATTTTTGCCAAGCTAGGTGGCACCATCTTGGATAGAGTACCAGGCCTGGAGTCAGGAAAACTCATTGTTCTAAGTTCAGACATTTTCTAGGTATATGACCCTGACCAAGTCACTTAACCCTGTTTGTTTCTGTTTCTTCAAATGTAAAGTGATCTAGAGATGGAAATGATAAACCTCAAATTGGATCATGAAGAGACAGTCTGAAAAAAAGACTGAGCAGCACCAAATACTCTTCCTTTAGACAAATTACTTGCATATCACTTTTTGAGATTTTGAGATCTGTCTTCCTTTCATTCTAGAATTCCTCATCAAGGAAGAGAACCAGGTTCCTGAATAATCTTGGCAACATCTCATATAATCATGATTCACATCCCATCTACCCATCCACCTAGGCCATCTTGATATCTCCCTTGCTCCTCTCCTTCTTCTTATTTAGAATTTTATGTTTGGACCATCTGGGCAAAAGAAAATGTGCTAAACCCTATGATCTATACCAGGTTGGAATGCTGTCTTGAGTTGGAATTGCTTTAAATGATGAACGAGTGAGTGTAAAAATCAACAATCCATAGCTCACTGTATCATGATTGCTCCATGCCTCTGGATCATACCACAACTATCAATTCATCTTGGTTCTCTTGTTACATGCTTTGTCAACATGAAACACCCCCCACACACATGTGAATACATTGTACACAGATTCACAAATGTACATCTATGAACAAGCCCACTCAACTTAAGCATGTACAGATATGATGACACATGTCTGTGCACATGCCTACATAACACACATGAATGCAAACACAAACATGTATACACATAAACACATAGATACATGTTATACCTTTTGCTCTAGGCTGAGTAATACCATTAGCACTACTGGACAGCGATTGGTCTTAGAAAGAATGTAGCCAATGACCACTCTATGACTTCACTCATCATCTTCATGATTCATCAAACACAAACTCCCTTCCTTGACTGCCAGTTTCCCACATGTGTTGTGTCTTCCACTTCAATATTAGGTCTTTGAGGACAAGTACTCCCTCATTTTTGTCTTTATATTCAGGAACTGAGGACAGAGACTACCACAGTAAGAACTTCATCATAACTTTTTCATTTGTTCTTCAACCCATGCATCACCTAGAAATGGAATGGTCATTAGATATCATTTATTCTAACCATTTGTCATACAAATATATGAAACTGTACCTTGGGGAAAAGTTCCACATGAATATGTATACGTATCCTTATCTCTGACTAGTGCTGGACCTGGAGATAGAAAGATCCAAGTTCAAATTCAACACCAGAAACTTATGAGTTATGTGACCCTAGCCAAGTCACTTAATCTTATTCAGCCTCAGTTTCCTCATCTATAAAATGATCTTAATAGTACTTAGCTCTCAAGGCTCTTGTGAATGAGATAACATAAATAAGGCATTTGTCCCCTAGAAAGTGACCAATGAAACAAATGTACACTGTCAAAGTTTTATGGTGCTAGAACTTTTAAAAATGTTAATTAAAATCTTAACTCAGGAGAACACATGCAAATGCCTTGAGAGATGGGAAATTATTTGTACATATATATGTAAATATATATGCATATTTGTGTGTGAATTGAAGAAGCATAGTCTTCTAATCAATACCAAAGAGAGGGGCGGCTAGGTGGTGTAGTAGATAAAGCACCTGCCTTGGAGTCAGGAGTACCTGGGTTCAAATTCAGCCTCAGACACTTAATAATTACCTAGCTGTGTGGCCTTGGGCAAGCCACTTAACCCCATTTGCCTTGCAAAAATCTAAAACAAACAACCAAACAAACAAAAACCAACAATACCAAAGAGAACTTCTTTTTGATGACATCAGCTCCATAGACACCATGGTGAATAGAATACTTGACTTGGGGTCACAAAGATCTAAATTTAGCTCTGGCCTCAGATACTACCCATATGATTTTGGGCAAGTCACTTAACCTCTATTTTCCTCAGTTTTCTCTGACTTTAGAGTACCTTACATTTCCCTTGACTAAATAGAACCAGATCCTGGAGAAGTCTAAATCTCGGTAGTCATTAAATAACCCAACTATAATGGTTAAAGGGTAACAAGCAGAGAGATGACCATAAGAGACCACTACATAATGTTTCAAATGATTACATGATGATTATTAGGAATCTCAGATATTCTAGATAAATCTGTTCATCTCTTCCACCACACTTTTTATCTTCCTTTGAAGCTCAGCTCCAATGTTTTGTCTTCATTAATATATCTTCATGTTCCCTTCCTTTTTATTATCAGTCTCTCCCTTCTCATGTTCCTTTGTGTTTACATAGATATTTAAGTTTTAAAATATTGTGTCTTTGGAATATGATGTAAGCTTCTTGAAGTCAAGGACAATTGGACAATTGAATGCCTGGTAGCTTCTGTGCCTAGCATCATATCTTGTACATAATAGGCATTATAAGAAAATGATCTTTTTGAATTGAATTGAAGAAGGACAAAGCCAGAAGAAATCAAGTCTCCTAGAGATTCAACAGCTCCTTCAAGGACACAAAGCTAAAAAGTTTTGGAACCAGAAATCACTATCAAATGCTATTGACTGACATCATAATATTTTGTTATATAGATATTAGTTTTATTTAAGATAGAGAGCTTTAAGGTTTGTAAAGCATAGATATGTATCTCATCTCATTGGATTTGGTCTTCACAAGGACCTTCTGAAGTCAGTTTTTTTTATTCTCCCCATTGTACAAATGAAGAAACTCAGGCTTGAGAGGTTGGATGACTTACTCTGCCATGAAACTCAAAAGGATGTGAGGATTCAGACTCAGCTTGTACTGACTCCCAGGAAGCACTTCTCCCACTATGTTCTCTAGGAGATGTCTAGAATAGAAGAAATTCCCAAACTCATGGGGTCATTAATTTAGAACTTCACGATCATCTGTTCTAAACTTTTCACTTTACAGATGAGGCAACTGAGGTTTTGAGAAACTAAATGACTTGCACAAAGTCACACGTCTGGGATTGCAAGCCGGGACAGTAACTTTCCTCTCTGGGCCTCAATTTTCTCATCTGTAGGGGGGGGTCTCTGCAGTCCTTTCCAGCTCTGGATTTTTGGACTGATGATTCTATGCATGTCTTACTCCAAATCCAGGCTCTTTCTTCTATGCCACATTGGTCCCAAGGTCAAAGTTATAGAGCAGAGATGAGGCTCAGGGAGGGCAAATATTGATGATGCCCCCTTTGAAGTTGCCTCTCATTCCTGGGATTGATTGTCAGAGAGAGACTGTCTTACCAGACACATGGAGATTTCTGAAGTATTCATTACAGTGGGGTGAGAGGATTGTTTCATGAAGGGGGGGGGAGGGAAACTCCAAACACAATTCATCAAATGACCAAAAAAAGGAAAACGAATCATGACTGGAATAGAATGGGGAGGAGGGGGATAAGGGTAAATGTTGCTGCTACTACTCACTTTATACATACAGCCCATAATCTGTGGTTAGAACAGAATTAGAGGCATTTGTAGCCATGACATTTTCATTAATGAATTTCCACTTTCCTCATAAGGGAATCTAAACCAGTCATCCCTTGGGAAAGCATTTCACCTCATGCTTAGGACAACATCAGAAGTCAACAGACATTTATGGGGACATATTGAATTCTAAAAATGTCTTCCCCAGACCACAAAGATTCCGTGATAGAGGAGACTATCTCAGGAATATGGTTAGCAGATTCCTTGTGGTCTAAGGACCTGGAAAAGCAGCCCCTTTCTTTGAGTCTTAGTGACTTCAACAGAATGCACAGAGGCTGGTGCACGTAAGTGGGCATCTCAAAAGTCCTTGGTATCCAGACAACCAATGACAGGCATACCCATGGAGGACATGTGGACATTTTTTGGACACAGCAGGTTGCTGGGACATTTGCCAATTGTGATTACTCATTTTGGTACTTGTTAATAGTCTAACCCAAACTCTGTAGGTGCTATTGGAGAAGTCAACCAGAGACCAGAGGATAAAGTAAGAGAATCAGGGTGGAAATAGATTCATTTTCCAATGACCCTTCTAGTGCTTGCCTTATGGCTTCATTCCTCTCTTGGCTGAACCCTGGATGTCCTCTACCATGTTTCCATTCTCCCTGACACTTCCCAGATGCCTCTTGTGCTTTATCTTCCTTCCTTAAAATAGAAGCTTTCTGAAGGCAGGGACCTGCCTTCTTTCTACTGATTGTTGAACTATATCTAAAAATAAAACTGATCTCTATATACACTTAAAAAGGTTACCTCTAGCACAGATTTTTTTATTCTTTTCTGTATAGATATCTAGTTTGGTCTAGTTTCTTTTCATGGATAATGTCAGCTCCTCACTAGTCTTTGTCACATCTCCCAGGGATTCTCTAGGGGAAATGGGAAAAGTCCAGAGTTTGAAGTGAGGAGAGAACTGGATTTGAAATTTAGCATTGGTATCTATTATTTGTTTGACAGTGCATTGTTAAAAATCAATTAACCTCTTTGGATTTTTTTTACTCATTTGACAAATGGGAATTCTAATGACCATATATTGCTATTATTAGAGAAGAAATAAAGCATTTCATTAATCCTAAAAATACCCAGTGAAGTTTATAATCTCTTAATTTTATCTATGATTGCTCAACTTGTTAAAGTCCAACGAGTCCACTTACAAACATTATCAGAGGAATGATGGAGGTTTTGTTCTCTTTTTGTATCTGTTCTTTCCCTTCCTTCCTCATGTGCAACTTGGGCTAATCTGACATAGCCGGGTGTCTCATAAAGCTTTCTTTAGATATACTCTCCCTTTATGTGGTTCTCCTGGTTCTGTAAGGTGATATATCGTGTAATCTTCCCCTATGCTCTTCTTCTCTGTCTGACCTTGTGTTACCATGGACTTGTCACCAGTGTTGTCTTTGACTACCCTGTCTTTCCCCTCCATAGGGAGAAGAAAGGCAATGTGGCATATTTAAAAAAAAGTAAGGGTTCCAGGGTGCCCTCTTCCCTTTTATCCAGATCACTGATAAAAAATACTCAATAATAGCAGGTCAAGTACCGATCTAGGGGTGTGGGCAAGGAAGAGTTTTTCTCTAGATGTTTCCTTTCAAGCTGACATAGAAGTCTTCATAATTAGTCTTTGGACCTAGTGGAAACCAGTTACAAATCCAAACAACTGCACTGTTCAGTTCTCATCTCTCTACACTGTGCATAAAAATAACAGATGGAGGCTTTTGCTTTAATCAGATAATTGCATATAAATAGCTAATTCTGAATACTCCCACCTCCAAAACCAATAAGATCTTGTTGATTTAATTTCCAAGGTGCATTGTCTCGAGTGCCATGAGACATTGTGTGGTGCAGGGCAATAGTAGCAGACCTGGAAACAAGAAGACTTGAGTTATAATCCTGACTGACAGCTACTAATTATATGATGTGTGGTGAATCACATCCCTTTTCAGGCTCAGTTTCTTTCTCTGTAAAATGAGGATAATAACACTTTAAGTTTCTAAATAATGGGGTTGTTATAAGCAAATTTATTTCTAAATATTAAAGTGATATATAGCATACATTGTTGTTCAGTGCTCAACAGAACTACCTTAAAGAAAGTATTCTGTTGAATTACTACATGTAACTAAAATACTGAAAGCCCAGCAAAGAGACCTCTTATTACTACAAGGAAACCAGAAATCACATCTACAACAATATGCTCCAAAACCCAAGTAGATGACATCATTCTAAATGAATGGCTCTAAGCATGATAATAATTTTGGCTGCTCAGTCAACAGATTTTAAGTGCAATGTTAAGCTGTGTCCTAAGGATGGTGAATCCAAAGAAAGACAAAATTCAGTCTCTGTCCTTGTTCAGAGAAGCAACATGCAAACAACTTTGAACAACCTAGCTGCATACATGATGAATTGGAAATGATTGACAGAGGAACGGCATAAGATGGAGGCCTGCAAAAGACTTTCCAAAATGGTAGATTTTTAGTTGAGATTTGAAGAAACCTAGGAAAGCCAAGAGGTGAAGATAAGGAGGGAGAACATTCCAGGAATGAGGAATAGTCAGTGAAAGGAGATGTTTTGACTTCTTTGAGGAATAGCAAAACATTCAATGTTACTGGATTGAAGAGGAAATGGGGAGGGAGAATGTAAAGAGTAAAAAGACAAGAAAGGTAAGGGATGGCTTAAAAAGAGCATTGAAGGATAGCTAGATGGTGCAGTGGATGGAGCACCAGCCCTGAATTCAGGAGGACATGAGTTCAAATCCAACCTCAGACACTTAGTAATTATCTACTGTGTGGTCTTGGGCAAGCCACTTAACCCCAGCGCCTTGCAAAAACCTAAAAAAAAGCATTGAACTTCAGAGGATTTTATATTTGATCCTGGAGGTGACAGGAGACTGACTGCCTAGGTTTTTAATAGAGGGGTAAACTAGTCAGATCTATATTTCAGAAAGATTACTTTGAATGGAAGATGGACAGGATTTCACTTTGTGGCAACTGAATCCATAGTCTATATTATAATTATTCAGGCATAAAATGATGAGAACCTACATCAGAGTCAGAGAACAGAGGGGTATGAGAGAGGGTAACCAATCAAGGAAGACAGCTAATTAGTGATCATGGGAAGATGGTAGTGATCCTCAACAGGACTAGGGAACTTAAGAAGACAGTAGGGTTTGAGGAGAAAGTTAATAAATTCCATTTCAGATATGTTATCTACATCTATGCTATCTATAGGACAACTGGTTCTAAGTTTCAAAAAGGTGATGTAATATTGGAGATGAGCAGAAAACTTGGGGCTGGATAAGCAGATTTGGAATCACATCTTTCTCTTTAGAAACCTGGGATCCTGAGAAGAGTACATAGGAATTATTACCATAGAACCCATTAACCATGAAAGAGCCAATATGTATTGGTTCGTTTCAAGTAACTAGAATCCTGGAAATCTAGTTGAAGGAAACCCAATCTACCACTAGAAACATGAAGCTCAGCAGAGAAAAGTCACATAGGCCCTCATAGCAACAAGTCCATATATAAGGATCTGAGTTGTATTGGAACTCTCTATGATGTTCAGATACTTTCAAGTCAAGAGTCTGAAGAAAACAACTTATGAAAATAAAGGCCAAAGTTCAATTTGTGTTATATTGCTCTAGTGGATAGCAGAGCGGATAGAGTAGTGGGATTAGAATTAGGAAAATTTATCTTCATGGGTTATCCGACTTCAGACGCTGACTACACAGAGAATCAGAAAAGACTGACCAACAGCAACAACTAAGTAGACTTGTCTGTATCTAGGTAAAAAGGACCATTTGTTACTACTAGGAGGATAGACATCTACATGGAAATTGCTTCAATGATAACACTGCAAAGGCCTACCTAGATTCTTAAATTATTTTGGACTGACAACCCCAAATAACACAAGTTTTCATGACATTCAAAGTAAAGTTTCTGGATATTCCATATCTTTGTCATATTTTATTTCTTGGCACCAAATTGGATTTTTTTCCATAATTTTCATTGCCCTGCCCTGTCCTTGCTTTAGTCACAGTCATTCTATAGATGTTGAATGATCTTTCCATGATTCAGTCAAATTCTTTATAAAATCTATTGACTCTTTCAGACGTTTAATGCCTGCTGGCCCATAATTCATGACGTCCATCCCCTTGAAATTTGCCTAGTAGGAGCACTATTGGACAAGATACTGGAGTATGTAATAATGATTCTTAGTATCTTCAGGTGCACAATCCACCAGCTCTCTCTCTTTCATTTAGTTTCCAAGGAGAACCTATAATTCAGCCTTCTATTTAGCTGTTTATAATTTATTTGTGACTTCTGGTTTCCCTTACACTGATATTATTGTCATTCATGTCACTCAGTTTTTCTAATACTTTTTTTCCACTTGTTGGTCATCATTGGACAAATATCCCACAATTAGATCACCAATAATTAATTAGCATTTCAGAATCTATTAATAACTATAACATTTTCAATTTAATCACTTTAATAATGATCTACAGTTGGTGTTAATCTTAATCCTTCTGCTTTCTGTTCTCTCATTTTACCAGTGGAACGGGACACAGTGGAACTGGAAAACTTTTATATTTTCAATCAGGTACATGGATTGCTATTGTTAAAAAAAATAAATTAACCATCAATCTCCTCCTGGTGACATATGTGCTGCTCTCCCAATTTGCTTGAGTTTTTATTCTGTAGATAAAACCTTTGATAACTCAGAAATACTCCTGCTCATACTCAGTCCTTAGAGTCAGTTTCTTGGAGAAGAGTTGCGTGGTTATTGAATGTGTAATCGAGAGGTTTCGTCTTGACCATTAATTGGACTCAAAAGATGCTGAGATCTTTTCTAATTCTGAACTATAAGTCAGAGTTTCTCTGAATCCATCAGAGTCTCTCTCACCCACCCCTGCCCAGATAATTGTTTTTTTTGTGGGGGGGGGGGGGCGGTTGGAATCTATCCACACAAATAACCACTTTTTTCAGACTGTCAAAAAGTCATTTCATCACTGATTTTTCCAAGCTGAAGTTTCTTCAACTTTCCTTGCCTCCCACACCTGGGCACCTTATCAGTGCCTGCTGGTGCCAGGGAGGGACTTTTTGGGGAGGAAGCCTACACACACAGTAAGGCAACCTGAAAACCACGGAATCCAACCCTCCTGGTGATGTGGGGATTAGTCACTTGACTTTGTTAAAGTTCTATTGTCAGTGTACTAGTTGTTTTCAGAGACAATGCTTACTATCCTTTGCTCCTTAAAAATTCTTAGTCATCAATTAGTCAGACCATTCCAAAATCAGAAAGGAGAGATTGCCTCCAGCTTTCTTATATATTTTGTACAGTCTCCCAAGTTGTTGCTTGGCCCCAAATTGAATTTTCTCCCATACTATTGACTGCCAGGCTCTATCCTTGCTTTAGCCATAGCCATTCACCATTCAGACTCATTCACCAGTCTAGATGTTTGAGGTCATACATATACCTTTTGGCTCTTGTGGCTGAGTTCACACCCACAGCCATTGGATGGGCCAAACAAGTTTTAGCTAATCATTGGAACTGAAAGTGTCTTTGTGAGGGCTGATGCTGGTCTAATCATGTCACCCTTCTACCCCACAAACTCCAAGGCCTTATGCCAGACTGAGGCTTTCATCTATGATGTCATTTACTCTTTCCTAGGAAGAAAGATGCCAGATACAGTTTCTCCTCATCATCTGGATTTTTAAAATCTACTTCAACTGTCTGCCCTGAATTGATTTTTGTTACATAAATCTCCCATGACTCTTTACCCTTTTACCCTCTCACCTGAAACCCTGGCTCATATTGTTCCAGAAAAAAAATGGCAGCTGTTTATGATGATGTCCCTCTCTTCCCCACTTCCATCTCTCATCTCACTTGGATGTCTTCTGCCACATAGATTGCCCTACTCCTCTAGCTACACAATGGTTCCTCTCTCCTCCAAGAAACAGGCCACCAATCATAGGTCTACTCCCTCACTTATTTATTTAGTTATTTAAGGCAATGAGGTTAAGTGACTTGCCAGAGGTCACACAGCTAGGCAATTATTGTGTCCGAGGTTGGATTTGAACTCAGGTCCGCCTGACTCCAGGGCAGGTGCTCTATCCACTGTGCCACCTAGCTGCCCCTTCCCTCACTTATCTTTGATCTTTCCTGGCTACTGTCTCCTTTCCCTACAAATATATTCATGTCTCCTCATCTTCAAAAAAAACCCTTTACTTAATCCTTCCAACCCTAATAACAATCAGATTTCTCTTCTGCCCTTTGTGACCAAACTCCTTGAGAAAACTGTCTGCACTTCTTCTCCTCTTACTTTCTTTTTAACTCCTGATTACCTGACTCCTAATCTCATCACCCTACCCAAACTGTTCTCTCCAAAGGGACCAATGATTTTTTCATTGCCCAAAGTCTTGACTTTTTCTCATTCCTTTCTTCTTAACTGCTTTGTCAATCTCTCCTCAATATTCATTGCTCTAGATTTTGGGGACTCTGTCCTGCGCCCTCATCGCTTTTTCTATGCCATTTCACTTAAGGATCTCAACAGTTCCCATGGATTTAATTATCATATCTATGCTGATGATTCGCAAATCTCCCTATCCACTTCTCTCTGCTGACCCCCAGTCTCACATTTTCAGCTGTTACCTCAGAGACATCTTGTGGGCCTCTTTCACTCAATGTATCCCAAAATGAATGTAATATCTTCCTTATTACTATAAAGGATTCCACCAACCTCCCAGCCTTTCAGTCTCCCAACCTAGATGCCATCCTCCACTCCTCACTATTTCTTCCTACCCACTCCATATCCAATCTCTTTCCATGGTCTGTTGATTTTACCTTTGCAATAGCTCTCAAATGCAGGTGGTGCAGGCCCTCATCACATCACACCTGGAGTATTGCACTAGCCTGCTTCTGAGATCTGCTGCCTCAAGTCTTTTCCCACTCCAGTATGTTCTCCATTCAGCTGTCACATTGATTTTCCTAAACTGCTGATCTAATAATGTCACCCCTCTACTCAATGAACTCCAGGGGCTCCCTGGAGATACCTTCAGAATTAAGCATATTCAATGTTTGACATTCAGAGCTCTTCATAACCTGGACCCCTCCTAGCTTTCCAGTCTTTTTACTGATTATTCCTCAACCCATATCTTTCCTCCAGTGACATTGGTTTCCTGGTTGTTCCTTGAACAGGGTATTTCATCCCCTAATCCTAGGGATTTTTTTTTTGGCTGTCATTCACACTTAGAATTCTCTCCTTTCTCATCTCTGCCTCTTGCCTTCTCTAGCTTCCTTCAAGATCCAACTGAAATCTTACCTTCTATGAAGACCATCTCAATTTCCTATGAATACTGTTGATTATTATTCCCTCAGTTGATGATTTCCTATTTAATCTTGCACAGAGATGGTATATAACATAGTCTTCCCCAAACACCATTTAATTCTAGTGCCTTCTCTCTGTTAGTTATTTCCTATTTATCTTGTATGTAGCTGATTTGTACATATGTGTTTGATTGTTGTCTTCCTCATTAGATTGTAAGCTCCCAGAGGGAGGGAATTATCTTTGCATCCCTTTGTATCCTCTGCTCAATGGTCAGGGCACAGTAGACATTTAATAAATGGCTATAGAGTGATTGAGATAATGAATTTCAGAAATCCTTTCCATTCTATAAATGACAGGCAATTTCCAGCCTGGTAATTTTTAAGTACCTCCTAAGCCCTTGGAAGTTAGGTCATCTGAACATCCTATTGTAAAATAGAGAGATAAAAGGGGCTTGGAGTCCAATTTGAAGGAGAGAAGTGATGTATTTGCCTCAGTTCAGAACTGGACCCAACTCACCTGACACCAATTCCAGCCCACACTCTTCCTCCCACACCACACTGGCTCCCCAGGCACACCCAGATCAGCATGGAATGACCAAGAAACATCCAGGCTTGCAATCACTCTCTGCTCTCTCATTTGTAAGGGCTATAGAGGAATTAGGTTAAAAAAAATCCCAACCTCATTTCCAGGTGAGCCAACTTCATTGGCTGGGAGAGTTGTTGTTACCTTGCTGAACTGTGGGAGAGATGAGGGGGTGGCTGAGGGGAGGGAGGCGATGACTGCCAGTGACAGTGAGAAAGGAATTGAGGAGAAGATAGTGTAATGATTAATCATAGATTGTGGATAGAATAGCTCCTTACAGATCCTGCCTAGTATGAGAAATCTGGCATCTTCTAAGTTCAAGAGAATGTGATTTCATCATTATGGGTTCTCCTCTCAGAGCTACTGAACTCAGCACACACTCTGCAAGGAATCCCAGACCCCTATCCACTCCCTGTCTGCCTCCATGAAAAAAAAACACAGTAAAATAGAAAAAATTGAAACCTCCATCAGGTGGCCAACTTTCCAGTAGCCTATCTCTGAAAGTGGCTCAGCTGTTTCTTTGAAACATGTTCAGCCTGTTCATAGGCCAAGATTTTAACTTTGGCAGTACCTTCCCACCTGGCCTCTCTTAGCCTAGACTTGGAGAGCATGCAAATGCCACAAGATGACTAGAAAACATAAAGAAAAATCACCCCACAAGGCCTCAGGTTTGAGATCAGTTCCATGGACAATCTTGACTTACAAGAACTGATGGTGAAATATTCTTCCTTCTGTTCATTGGTGAGGGTGGACTATGGGTAAGGAATAAGACACAAATTTAGTCATGAATTATGTGTGTGTGTGTGTGTGTGTGTGTGTGTGTGTGTTTTTAGGAGACACAACTAGGGAGGGGATTATTGGTCAATTAAAAATTAATAAAATTTTTGAAAGAACCCAAAGTCAACTTCATACTATGTTGAGACATCAGAAAATGGTGTTGGTACAAAAGACGATGCTGCATTAGATCAATGAATCAATCAATAAACTGTTTGGGGGAATAGCTAAATGGATGCTGGGTCTGGAGGCAGGAAGACCTGAGTTCAAATCTTATTTCAGACACTTAATAGTGGTGTGAGCCTGAGTAAATCACTTACTTGCTATCTGCCTCAGTTTCCTCATCTGTAAAATGAGGATAATAGCACCTGCCTTTCAGAGTTCTGTGAGTATCAAATGGAATAATTATAAAGTGCTTAAGGTAATGTTTTAGACATAGTAAATGCTACATAAATATTTGTTATTATTATTACTAATTATTATTATTAAATGATCACTATGTATTAGGCACTTTGTTGGGTGCCAAAACTGGCAAAAACAATCCCTGCCTACCAGGAACCTGCAATCTAATATAAGAGAAAACATGTAAATAAATAGATACAAAAGTGATTTTTGTCTAAGGGAACATTTTATTTCAAATTGAAATTATCAATTAGATTGCTTTTAACTTAAAGATTCAGGCCTTTGCATAGTGTCTGGCTGTGATATAATAAATATATTAAGGAAGCATAGAAAAATTTAATTGTCAGATCTATTAATAAGGGATTCCTGCTTTCTTATTTTGACGACATTAGTTTTGTTTGTGGAAAACCTTAATTTTATGAAATGAAAATGATTCATTTTACTTCCTGTGATCCTCCCAGTTTCATTTTGAACTTTTCTCTTTTCATTGATTTCTTTGATATTCTTGATCTTTTGTTCTTCCAGATAAATTTTTCTATTTATTTATTTATTTATTTATGTGTATATGTATGTATTTAAATATTGTAAGCCATGGTGTTTATATGCCTAAATCCCTAGAAAAATTTAAAAAAATCTGTTGTGTAGAGTCTTAGAAAATACTCCTATGAGCAGTTTTAAATTCTAGTCCTACATTTGCTACTGATATAATCTCAGACAGTTGTCTCTGTAAACCTCAGTTTCCTCAACAAATATAATTTTCTTTGGTTTTAGTTTTGAATCCCCAGCACCTGGTCCACAGAAACCACTAAATAAATTCCTGTTTAGTATAAGAAGAACATCTGGGAGTGTGTGGGGGTCAGCATTTGGGCGTGACAGTGATGTGGAAAAAGGAGACATCATTACAACCTAAAAAAATTCATGTTTGACAAGAAGGAGGAGTCAGGAAGGCTCTGAGTAAGGAACTCAAGGAGATTGAAAGCTTGAGTTCACAGCGCAAAGAGGATAGTTTGTTAGAAGGTCCCATTCAGGAAGAGTGTTGAGGTCTTAGATAGAACTGTTGAAGTTTCATCTTGGATTACATTAAAGAAGACCAGTCCATAGACCCAGAGGAGCCCAAGTAGGCTCCTTGAGGAGGTCTGAGCATATCTAATGCTGACACTGGGCGTAAAAGGTCAAGGCTCCCCTTTTGTAGTCAAACTCTGGGATTTCAACAGGGGCTTCATTTCTTGGATACCTTGAGAGAGATTTGAGTTTCTTTCCTACCTCCTTTAGCACAGAAGATAAAGACATGGAAACTTCTAAAATAGTGGAATTAGCTACCCTGTCCCTCCTCAATCTTGGCAGGTCCCAACATCAGAAACTATGATAATATGATTCCTCTTTTCCTTGGATTTTAAACCTTTGGTTCTCAACCCATCTGAAACTGCTTTGAGGGGATGGAGTTAGGCTACTTGTAACTCAAGGGGAAAAAAGTCATCATGAAAGTTGCACTCCAGGAAAAGGCTATTTTTAATTGCTTCCTCATACCTGAGGCTGAGGATGCCTCCAAATGGGAAAAAGGCCAGTAGAACTATATTTAGCCCAACTCTCTCATTTGGGAGATGAAGAAAGCAAGATACAAGATCCTGGCCTCCAATCTAGTGTGTACATTTGAAGGGGATCATATGGAGGATCATGTGTTGCATTTCACAAATGATCCTTCCTTTTTCAAATTTCTTCTCCACTTGGTAGTGTGAATTGTGGGTCAAACCAAAATTTAGTTTTCTGTAAAAATAAACACATCTGGGTTAACCTGCACCAGAACCATGGTCGAATGTACAGGTCAACATATCTGTGCAAAGTGCTGATGGGTCACATTTTGTATTTCCTGTCCAGAGACTTACCTCAAGGAAAAGAGTTGGCCACTACCTGATGGAAGTAGTGATTTGGGGTAGTTTTTGTGAACTACAGTTCTTTGATTTATGCTTCTTCACATTTTCCCCTTAGGAAAGCTGGCTCATTTTAGGGGTCCTTAAACTATAGTACAAAGCAGTAATCAACAATAATCTTGTGCTGGCTAAGAAATAGAGTGATAGATGAGTGGAATAGATTATTAAGACAATATATAGTAGCAAATGCCCACAATCATTTAGTGTTTGATAAACCCAAAGATCCAAGGTTTGGGGCTAAGAACTCGCTATCTGGAAAAAAAAAATTCTGGGAGAAGTGGAAAGGGGTTTGGCAGAAACAAGGTATAGATCAACGTCTCAAATATATATCACATGTATGTCATGACATCATCTCCCTGATGTCATGGTCTTCAGGAACAAAAGGACTAACCATAACAACAGCAGCAACTGAGAAAAGGTTAAAATGGCTAAATGACTTGAACGTAATAGGTAATATCATAAACACATTCGGGGAGCATGGAAAAATGTGGCTGTCAAATCTATGAACCAGAGAGAAGGATATGAATGCGCAGTTTTCAGAAGGGAAAAAAAACCCAAAGCTTTCAACAGTCATGTGAAAAAATGCTCTAAATCATATTTATTAGAAAAATGCAAATTAAAATAACTCTGAAGTTCCACCTCACAGCTATCAGATTGCAAATCTGAATGAAAAGGAAAATGACAAATGCTGGTGAGGATATGAAAAAATTGGGACACCAGTGCCTTATTGGTGGAGTTGTGAAATAATCCAACTATTGTGTTGAACAATTTAGAACTATGCCCAAAGGATTATAAAACTATGCATATTCTTAGACCCAGCAATATAATTGCTAGGTTTATATCCAGAAGAGATCCAAACAAAGGGGAAAGGACCTATTTGTATGAAAATATTTATAGCAGTTCTTTTTATTGTGGCAAAGAACTGGAAATTGAAAGAATGCCCATCAATTGGGGAATGGCTGACTAAGCTGTGGCATCTGATTGTGATGGAATACTATTGTGTTTTGAGAAATGACAAACAGAATGGTTTCTCCCAGGGGAATTTGTGTTTTAGCTCTTGACTCTAATTGGGAAATAAGAGATCAACCTCTCATCCCATAAATTTGGCCAAGCAAGGATATGGCATATAGGTGACATGCTTCTCCTCCCTGTCCTTAAAAGTGGTGAGCTGGCTGCCTCATAAACAGAAGACTAAATTAAGAGTCTGAAAATCTGAGTTTGAGGTCCAGCTCACTCATTCATTTATAGTCTGTCACTGGGAAAGTCTTCCCATCTCTCTTTTCTCCAACATAAAAAGGAAATGCTTAGTCCAGTATGGTCTCTAAGATTGCTCCCAGCTCAGTCTATTAATTAGGTCTACTCCAGAGAGAGTATGCAGTAGGAATCAGGATCTAGGGCTCAAATCTTGAAGACTGATAAATGGCCTTTCCTTGGCTTGAGTGAATTCTCAGGAGGGGGAGGGGTAATTTTGGTACATATGGCACTTGTGGTTATAGCAGACTTTAATGGAAGCAGTGAAGAAGTAAGGATCTTGGGGTTGGCAAGCCTCAGCATGAGAGACCTCACTGCTGTGCATAAGACAGGTGAATCAACCAGTCACCCAATAAGCACTTAGTAGGGGTCAGGTACTGGACTTGATGCTGGAGACAAGATGGAAGAGAACTAGGGTCATAATGTCTCCATCAAAATGGTGTCCTTTATCCAATTCTGCTGGGAATCCCATAAAAATATAGGAATAAGAACCCAGAGCTGGGAGGCAGGGACCTGGCTTGCAGGCCCACCAGTTTCCATGGCACTACCTAGAACCCTCAAGCCTAGGAGTGCCCAGAAATCCATAGCAACACTAGTGGTGGTCATGGGTCACAACAGAAATGGGCAAGCCATGAAGCTGGGCATATCTCTGACAGCAAGAATTAATGAAAACCTATCGGGGAGTGTCCAGAAAAGACAAAATTGTTCTACAACTCAGGCTTGTGGTCCAGCATCTTCCAATCAGATGGTCCTGGGAAGGCATCCCTCCACACCCAGATCTGTTCACTGGGAGAGAACAGAAATAGTATGGGTAAGCCCCCAAAAGGTTTGCTGTCTTGTCCACAGCACCTTTGAGCCACTCTGACCTCCTCCTTCTAGCAGCCATTGGGTTCTCATTGGTGTCTTCTTGCCAGTGTTGGTGAGTTTAGCCGAAAGGAGGGGAACTTTGCCATGACTTTCCTGGAAAGACAAGCTGGTTTGGAAAAAAACAAGAGGAGAAAGGAGGAATGGCATGGGGACATTTTCACCTTAACAGTCCATGTGCAGAGACCACAGTGTGTGTCTGTGTAAGTATGTGCATGTGTGTATGTGTGTGTGTGTGTGTGTGTGTATGTGTGTGCATGTTGTGGGGGAAAGGGGGCAGACTGGTCACAGCAAGGACACAAGAGGAAAGTGAATGATCACATCCTGGGGTAGAGACAGAGAATCATAGCTTCAGAGCTGACTAGAACCTTTTAGGTTAGGGAGCAAACTCCTCATTTAGTACATGGGGAAACTGATCCACAGAGATGTTGAAACTCACATAAATCCTTAGTGAAAAGGTGAATATTCTTTCTCCCACAACACGGCTTATCACATGACCAGAGAGGTTACTTACAAATGGTCAGAAAAACTTTCAGGAGTCCCAGAAGTGGGAGTCAGAGGATCTGAGTTCAAATCCTCTTTTGCCCCTAGGCATCTCAAGAATCTTCTGAGGTCAGAGGATGGTCTACTGTCCCATCCATTTCTGATCCCATGACCTCATTTGGAGTTTGCATTATTCACTCAATGGTTTGCCTGCCTGGAGAGGCCTCAGATGTCCGTTCCCCTCCTCCTTTACCCATTGACCATGGTTTTCTGCCCGGATCTACACCTTGCAGAATCTCTTGTCCTCAGGGTACATGATAAGATATCCCATCTGAAGTGGAGCCCTTTTGAAATCCAGTCCACATTGACCTGAACCAGAAGTCCAGGCAGGAGACAGAGGTCAGCTATAGTCTGATGACAGGAAGTACTTTGGGGACATCAAGTTTCTTTTCTAGTGGTTGATTTTGTGGTTGACCAAGCAAAAGAACAATACAAAGAAAATAATATCTTCCCAATCCCTAAGTCATGTGACTGGACCTGGGCCCTCAGACCTGAGCCTGATGATTTGTGTCCTTTCCCCTGCAGTAACAGAGTCCCCAAGTATTCAGAGGAGAGGCAGAATGCTAATCAAACAAGTCAGGGAGTCAATGTGTATCCCTAGGAGTAGGTCTCTGAGCCTAATCACTAGTTCAATCTTGGGAAGACATGCAGAAAGAAGATAGGACAGGAATCAAAGGAGGACAAGAAAGGTGACTGGGATAGCAGGGAAAGACAACTCTCCTGACCCAGCATGTGGCCATAGAGCAAAAGAGGGTTAGAAAATGCAAGGGACCTTAAAGATCATCTGCCCATTGTACAGATGAGCAAACTGAGGTCTACAGAAAGTGATAGCATCAGACATGAAGGTATGATAGCTTCAAGTACCATGCACATCACGTACTAGCTGAGCGACTTTGTATTCACACAAGCCTCAGTCTCTTTATCTCAAAATGGGGCCAATACTATGTCTTCTATTTAAAACTATAGATCTACAGGTGGAAACCATCAAAGGCTCTTTAATTCCACCTTCTCAATTTGCAGAAGGGGGAAGTGAGACTTGAGTAGGATGAGTTACTTGTCCAAGATCATATAGATAGTGAAACTGGACACTTCTACAAGCAGATTTGGGGTTTTTCACACTTTATTGGTGTCCACTTTTCTAAGCTGTTGGGAGGATTAAATGAGATGCATTGTATGTAAAATGTTTTGTAATTAGTCATCGGGGAGTTCCACCATCTTCCATCCAAAGTACAAGGCCCAGCCTGGTGGCCTGCAGTGGAGCTCTAGGGCTATCTCAAAGGCAAGATGGAACATTGGACTGCCCCCTGAGAATGTTCTCAAAAAGAAAAGGCATGGAACTGCCCCTCTTTCTATTGAGAACACCACCATCCTCTTGGCCACCCAAGATCACAATTGAGTCATACTCTTGACCTCTCCCCTTTCCTCAAACTCCCCCCACATCTCATTGTCAGGTCTCATTGATTCTACCTCTCATCCAAACCCTTCTTCATGTCTCTATTTGCTCAGGTCCCTTCCTTTGAATCATTGCAATAGCTTCCTAATTGTTCAGGAAGAATAATTGGAGAACTGACAGACTAGACAGGGAGAGTTTTGAGTCAGGGAAGCTGCTCAGAAGGCTATAGGAAACAGACATTTGACCCCCAAAGGGAAGAGCCAGGAGTGATGGATTTGCAAAAAAAGCCAGTTAATGTGGTAAGTACTTGTGACCAATTAGAGCCACCCCAAACAGGGTAAACTCCTTCAGATGGAGGATCATTTGTTTGGAAGTGTGCTGAGCAGGTTCTTGTTCAGGAAGGGATTGCATCAGCTTCCCTAGGTCTGAGGTTGGACCATAGGGTCTGGAGAAGAAAAGGACTCTGGAAATGCTGTAGTCTCCTCTCCTACTATAGACAAAGAGACCAGGGACTAGAAATATCAAGTGGCCACCTGGGACACATAAGTGGGGAAGAACAAATATGTAAATAATGTCAAGGACCCCCACACAGGGCCCAACGCATTCTTCTAGTCCTTCCAGGGTACATTTATAGCCTGGGGTCTAGGAGGATATGTCGGGCTTGTCAGAATGGTGGCGGCAGTGGGCAGCATTCAACAGTCAAGAACATTCTTCTGGTAATAGCAGATATCCCAGTGCCTGACTATTGACTATCCTCTCAGATCTCTTTCTGTCTCTTTCTCTGTCTTTCTTTCTCTCTCTCTGTCACTCTCCCTCTCTGACTCGCTTTCTTCTTCCCTCTCTTCCTCTGTCCCTCATCCTCCCTCTCACTCCCTCTCTGTCTCTCTTGCTCCCCCCCCCCCAAACACAAGTTTGTCCCACTTCCCTTCCAGTCTTCCCAAAGGATCAAATAAAAGCATGTCTCTAGCTCCTTAAGAATTATAACAGGTTTTACCTATTCTCTCATTTGATCTTCTCACCAGACCTTTGAGGTAGGCACTATTATTATCATTATTATTATCATTATTCCCATTGTAGAGAGGAAGAGAATGAGGATCAAGGCCTCTAAGTGACTTAGACAGGGTCACAGAGCCCATCCAAATTTGAGCATGCTTTGATTTGAGATTCTCCTGAATCCAAGTCCATCACTCTATCCTAGAGGATCTGAGCTGCCAGAGGGAAAGGATGAGGAAGGGACTTCAATTTGGAATTCCCCTGAGGATGTGGGGTGATATCATGAGTAGTCCCAGAGCCAAAATCTTTATCTCTGTGACTCTGTGGAATGGAATGCCCCAATCTCCCCTTCCCTGATGTTTGTAGGAACAGGAATGAGAAGAACAGAGGTCTTTGTCAGTTGTCTTTCCTAGTTACCCCCTCCCCTTTGCTGAGAAAAATTCATGAGAAATGGGGGATGAAACCCTTTCTCATCTATTTGATATCTCTAGGTTTCTGAGATTCCTATCAGCCTGGCCTGAAGCCTGGAAAATGACATAGACACCTGGGACTGTCCCCAGCTAATGATCTTCTTCCCTCAGCAGATGCAGATAAGATGGCTGCATCCCAAGATGGGATCTCTTAGCATCCTGGGATTCGGTTGCCCAGCACAGACTCCTGGTTAGCCATGGGCCATATGCAGGGAAAGGCCACTCAGGGCTGATAGGCATCTTGACAGGCCTCTATCCTATCCTCTGGCTCCCTCCCCCTCCCCTCTACCACCCTTTTTCCACCTCCCCACCCATTCTTCCAGTGCTATGAAGGAAAGATGTGTTAGCAGGTGAGGGGGAAGTAATACTTTCCTTATGGGGCTCACATTCCTTCCCCCAGAGATCTTTACAAAAGGTGGAGATAGATGGTGAGACTTTCTGATCATCCCTTTAGCATTTGTACAAATGGTCAGAGAGTATTAGGGTTTTTTGGGGAAATCTCAGGTTCAAACTTGAGCTCTGAGACTCACTGTATGTGTGTATGACCTTGAGTCAGGACACCTTCTCTGGTCCTTTATTTCCTCATCTATAAAATGAAGAGTTGGACTAGATAATTTTCAAGATTCTTTGCAGGTGGAAATCTATGGTTCTATGTTGTTTCTCATTATGCATAGTCCTTACAGGCATTCACCAATTGGAAATATTTTCTGTGCCTAGAAGGTGTCTGGAGACTTTTGACTATATAGCTCACAATCAAAAGAGGCATTTATATAGCAAATACATTTGCTTTGTATGTGTTATATCATTTGATCCTCACAACAACCCAATGAAACATAGTCTCTTATTATCCTCATTTTCCAGTTGAGGAAATCAAAGAGCTGGGTAGTCTTTCTTAGGATTAAATAGTTAATAAGTGAATGAGATGAGATTTGAAATCTAGTCCTGTTGATTCCATGCTCAACACCTAGAGAAACTGGGGTAGCAGCACAGATTGGTTTGGAAAGATGAGGACTGAATACCAGCTAAAACAAACACAACTTTTGGGAAGGCATTGCCATCTGTCAACTGATCAAGAAATCAGAACTCTGTCTTATCCTTTTCCCAAAGGATGCTGGTTGTTGGAAGGCAAGACTAGGGTTGACCAAAAAGCCAAAGAAAGTCATGGAAGAATTCTGGGAAAGGGTGTGGTCATGAAGCAAGGAGACTGGTATGGAAATCTTTGTAAAAAATGGATTGGAGGGTAAGAAGAAGATAGAAGACATGCTTGGAGCCCATCATAATAGTCCAGGCAAGATGGAAATAAGGGACTGACCTATGGAATGATAGTGGGAGTAGGGAGAAGGGTTTGGAGACAGATCAGAAACTGATGTAATCTAGGAGGTGAAGGAAGAGGAGAAGAATCACAGATGCCACCAAGGTTTTGAGTGCTCATGCTCCTGTGGAAATGGAGGATCCATTATTGAGGTAAAAATGTTGAACTCAGTTTTACAAACTTAGCTCCTGATGATGAGTGATGACTCACAGATGGATAGAAATAGATGAACATATAGATGGGGATGATAGCTGGGTATATTATAGAAAGATATATAGTTAGGTGATAGATGGTAGAGAAGATAGGTAGATTGACAAGTGACAGAGAAAGAATGACAGTTGCATAGATAATGGATAGATACTGAGAGATTGATAAAACATTTCTTAAATATTTATTCTGATACTGATCCCTCCCCTCAGGCAGCTTATATTCTAAAGGGAAGACAAGTGAAGGGAACTGAAAAATGGGAGAGCAGAATATAAAATATGGAGAAATGAGAAGTACTGTGGAAGTCTAGATCTGGGCCATAGCTGGGGGTAAGAGAGTAGACTCTTTGAAAGAGGAGGGTTCTTACTTGAGAAAAATGATATAAAGAGATATGAGAAGGACTGGGACTGCAAAGAGTCCTGAGATTTGATAGTCGGGGTAAACTTTTAGGTTTCATGAAACTGGGGGAACAGGAGACTGATTAAATAGGGTTGAGGAGAGAAGGTGTGTCGTAACAATCCACCAAAAACCAATTTTTTTTTAGTTTTGCTTTCTCAATTACATTAAACAAATTTAAATACATTAAAAAAATTGAGTTCCAAATTCTTTGCTTCTCTTAAGAAGGCAAGCAAGTTGATGAATGATGATGTTTGTTCTTCCTTCTCTAAGAAGACTATGACATCAGGGAAGGTGAGGCCAAGACCAGCACATGAATTGGATTTGAGTGAGGGGAGCTGTGCTAAGTCCCTAGCCTCACTTTCTCCTCCAGGCATCTGAGTCCAGTGACTAGATAAAAATCAGGACTGGAGATGGCTCTGAATGTGAAGCAATCAGAATAAAGTGACTTGCCCTATGTCACACAGTTAATAGTGGCAAGTGTCTCTGACTGGATTCAAACTCTTGTCCTCCAGACTCCAAGGCCAGTGTTCTATCCACTGTGCCAACATAAGCTGCTAAAGTTGCTAAAGATTATGCATGCAAAACCACATAAAATATATTTTTCTATTAGTCATGTTGCAAAAGAAAACACTAACAAAAAAAGGCCATCAAGAGAGATAAGATAAAAATAAATAGTTTAGTTTGTATTCAAATTTCATCATTTCTGTCTCTGAAGGTACATGGTATTGTATATCATGAATTATTTGGAATTATTTTAGTTCATTGCATTGCCTTGAATAGCTTAGTCATTCATAGTTGATCATCCTTACAATGTTGTTGTTAGTGGATTACCTTGTCCTGGTTCTACTTAATTCACCTTAGTTCATAAAACTTCCCAATTTTTTCTTAAGTCATTCTGCTTTTCATTTCTTCTTATTTGTAGTTTTTTTATTTTATATATAAATTTATATACAAATTTATAATATAAATAATATATAAATTATATTTATATATAAATATATCCATATATTTATTTATATATATATATATTTTATATATAAATTTCACTTTTTTCCAATTAAAGATATTTTCTATACAATTTTGAGTTCTACATTTTTCTAGCTCCCTTCCTAGCTCGCCCCCCCCCATGATAGTGAGTAATTGGATTTAGGTCCTACAGGTAAAATCATGTTAAACATATCTCCATATTAGTCATATTGTGAAAGAAGAAGCACAACAAAAGGAAAGTAAGTGCTGCTCATCATTTCCTAGAGCATCACAGCCATCATATGCTACAATTTAGTCAACCATCTCCGTAATTGATGAGCCTCCCCTTAATTTCCAATTCTTTGACCCACAAGAAAGAATTATTTTTGTTGAGTCAAAGGGAAGGCACTGTCTTGTAGCCTTTTGGGAAGAGTTCCAGATTGCTCTACAGAATGGCTAAATCTGTTAGCAAATCTACCAAAAGGGTCCCAATTTTTCTACATCCCCTTCAACATGTGTCCTTTTCTTTTTCTGTAATATTCATCAAATCAGATAAATCTGAAGTCATAGCACTAATCTAATCATTCTAGAGAGCATTCTAGAGAGAACTATGTCCAAAGGGCAATCAAGTTATGCATACCCTTTGATTCAGCAATAACACTCCTAAGTCTGTATCTCTCAGAGATCATTAAAAAGGGGAAAGGACATGCAAAATATTTATAGCAGCCCTTTCTCTGGTGGCAAAATATTGGAAATTGAAGGGATGCCCATCAACTGGTGAATGACTGAACATGCTGTGATATTTGAACATATTGGAATAAGAAATGAAGAACAAGTAGATTTCAGAAACACTTGGAAAGACTTGTATGAACAGAGGCGAAGTGAAGTAAGCAGAAAATAATTCATACAGTAGCAGTGACATTGTGTGAATGACCAAATTCTTGTCAAATGATCTGAGACAAATGCAAAACTCTCCCAAAAGAAAATGCTGTCCATATCTAGATAAGGAACTGATAGACTCAATGCATATTGAAGCATCTTTTCTTCGATCACTTTATTCTTTCTCATGGCTATTTTCCACCACTGAGACTCATATAGAAATATGTTATACATGATAGCATATGTGTAAACCATTTCAAACTGCCTACTATTGTCAGAGGAGTAGAGAGGGAAGGAAGAAAGGAGGGAGGAAAATTTGGAAATAAAAATAAATGCACTAATTTTCAAAATATGTAATTGGGAGGAAATAGTATAAACATTTTTTTAAAAAATTAACAAAGTGATTTAGGAAGAGAATGGACAGCTGTTTTTCTGAGATAAGCAATTATTTCAAGAATATCCAAATGCACTGTCAAAACTGAAAGAACCCCAGAGGAGATTTTAGTTGAAACTTGAAGAAAGCCAAGGAATCTAAGAGGCAGAGATGAGAAAGATGAACATTCCAGGCGAGAGGGACAGCTCAGAGTTAAGAGATGGGGAGTCTTGCCTAAGGAGTAGCAGGAAGTCAAAGAAGATAGAGTGAGGTAGAAGATATAAGAAGACTCAAAAAATAGGAAGATTGCTTTATATGATGAATCTTTTCTTGTGTTTTGTTGCACATAGGACACGTTTTCTTTTTTAGTTTAAATTATAGAAGTTAAAAAATTTAAAATTCATGAAAAAAAATGAAAGAGACCAGTCTGAATGCTGAAGAGTGTTATGTTAGATCCTGAATCTATTAGGGAACTACTGAAACTTATTGAATAGATTAATGCTTATATTTTAGGAAGACCAATTTGATAGCATAGAGGAGGATAGAATGAAAGAAAAGAAGGAAACAAACATTTACTGAGTGATGACATGTACAGGATTATTTTAAGTTCTTTGCAAATATTATCTTATTTAATCCTACAAAAACACTGAGAAATGGTGGGTATTATAATTCTACAGTGGAGGAAATTCTAGAAAAAGATGTTAAGGGGCCTGCCCAAAGTCACAAAGCCAATAAGTGTCTGAGATTGGGATTTAGACTCAGATCTTCCTGACTCTAGACTCTATCCACTTTACTCTCTAACTAAGAAAATAATAAAGGAAAAAGAGGAAGTGGAAGTCCAGCTAGATGGCCTCACTGTGCTTAGTGGAAGCCAAGAGCAAAGGTATATACTGGACGAGAACATTTTGGGAAATCCTAGGATTGTAGATTCAAACCCAGGAGGGAATGTAGAGGGGACACTGTGTTCAACCCCCTCATTATACCATTGTAGAAACAGACATATCAAGATTAAATGACTTCTTCAGGGTCATAGCTAATAAATATCTAAGCAGGATTTGAACCAAACTCTTCCTGACCATAGAGAGAGCCGTCCATTATATCATGATGCCTCATCCTTTATATCTCTTCCATTTTTAGAAGTGAGGAAGCTGAGATCCGGGAAAAGACAATAATCTGACAAAGAACTAGTAAGAATCATTCTTCCCTTCCAGTGATCGTCTCCTCCATGCATAAGGAGTCCTTCCATATTTTGTTTGCTGCCTTCTTAATTCTCCCCAACTTATCCATGTCCTTGCAAAAGTCTAGCCCCCAGAACTGACCGAAACTTTTCTGAGGTACATGATGCCAGGCAGAAAGTTGGGGAACTGCCACTATTCATAGTCAGGACTATAGGTTTCTTCTAACACCACTCAATAATCTTAAGTAGCTTTTGAGGCTGCCATATTCCATTATGGACATATTGAATTTTTAGTACACTATAGCCTTCATCATATTTCTCTTTCTCAAGAATTATTGCTTTACCAAGACTCCTCTTTCTGTCACTGTAAAAGATGATTGTGTTTATGAAGGAGGGAAAAATCTGGAGATGGGCATGGGGAAGGATCTAAAGGAAATCTAAACATAGTAGACATTTTGTTATGTGGAAGTTTTTTCCCTTTTGTTTTCTTCTGACCCCAGAAGGCAGAAGTTGAAACAATAGATAAAAGCTTAGTCTTGATAACAGAAAAGCTGACCTAGCACCTAGAGAAGTCCCAAAGGGAAATGGCTGCTTGGAAAGGTGGTACCAATCACTGGAAGTGTTCAAGTAAAGATGGAGGATTATTTGATAGGAGTTCTTTGGGGTATTGGCCAGACCAGATGGTTTCTAAAGTTCCTTTCTTTTTGTTTCTTTTTTTTATTTTCTAATTTTTTTTATTCTCATTTCGTACAAATGTTTTTTTACATTAATAAAATATACTTGTTTACAAGTAAACAAAATACCCCTCCCCCCATGAATATAGATAGACTTGCTTGGGTGAAAAAGTAAAGGGGAGAGAAAAAAAATTAAAATTAAAAAAATAATAATAGGAATAATTGTAGGTATGGCCAGGTGGCGCAATGGACGAAGCACCAGCCCTGGAGCCATGAGCACCCAAGTCCATATCCAGCCCCATAAACCCAATAATCACCCAGCCATGTGACATGCAAGCCACCCGATCCCCACTGCCCTGCAAAAACCAAAAAGAAGAAAGAAAAAAAAGACCCAAAATAAAATAAAATAGTAATAATAGTAGGGGTGGCTGGGTGGCAGACAGAGCATTGGCCCTTGAGCCAGGAGCACCTGGGTCCGAATCTGGCCTCAGACACCCAAAGATCATTCTGCTATGTGGCTCCAGGCAGGCCACCCAGCCCCACTTGCCCTGCACCCTCCCCCAAATAATAATAACAAAAAATGTGCTTCAGTCTTTGTTCCAACACCATCAACTCTGTCATGAGTGGATCACATTCTTTATCGTAAGTCCATCACAAAAGTTACTTCCATATTTTTCCAACATTGCCATTGCTGATCACAACTCCCTCCTTTCTTATTTCTCCACTACCGTGTACTATATTTTCTCTCTCCTTTCACTCTGACGCTGCTGTAGGGTCGCTGAGTAGCGCAGCAGACAGATCCCTGGTCCTGGGGCCAAAAAGCCCTGAGACCCCATACCACCCCTTAGGCCCAGAATCCACCTGGCCCTATGGTCCTGGGCAGGCCATCCAATCCCAGCCCCTTGCAAGAAGTAAAAAAGAAAATGCATTATATCTGAACACTGTCCCCCCATGGTCCATCCTCTCCTCCTTTATTCACATCCCCACCCCTTCCCCCTGCTCCCCCCTCCTTCTTACTCCAGATGTCTATACCCCATTGAGTATATTTGCTGTTTCCTCTCCTAGCCATCTCTGATGACAGCAAAGGTTCCCTCATTCCCCCTTACCTCCCCACTTCCCTATCATTGCAATAGCTCATTGTAATAAAAAAATCTTATTATGTGAAATATCTTGGACTATTCCCCCTCTCCTTTTTCTTTCTCGCTTTCCATTTCCCTTTTTTTCCTATTGACTCCATTTTTACACCATATTTTATCTTCAAATTCAGCTTTCTCCTGTGCTTCAACTATAAAAGCTCCCTCTACCTGCTCTATTAACTGAGATGGTTCATATGAATATTATCAGTATCATTTTTCTATACATGCAGTTCATCCTTATTAAGTCCCTCATATTTCCCCCCTCTCCTCCAATCTCCATGCTTCACCTGAGTCCTGTATCTGAAGATCAAACCTTCTGTTCAGCTCTGGCCATTCCAAAAGGAACCTTTGAAATTCCCCTGGTTCATTGAAAGTCCATCTTTTTCCCTGGAAGAGGACATTCAGCCTTGCTGGGTAGTTCATTCTTGGCTGCATTCTAAGCTCTTTTGCCTTCCGGTATATTGTATTCCAAGCCCTACGAGCTTCCAATGTAGATGCTGCTAAGTCCTGAGTGATCCTGACTGCAGCTCCACAATATTTGAACTGTGTCCTTCTGGCTGCTTGTAATATTTTCTCTTTGACTTGGGAGTTCTGGAACTTGGCTATAATATTCCTAGGGGTCGGTTTTTTTGGGATCTCTTTCTAGGGGGAATCAGTGGATTCTCTCCATTTCTATTTTGCCCTCTGCTTCTAGAATATCAGGGAAATAAAATGATGTCAAAGCTCTTTTCCTGATCATGACTTTCAGGTATTCCAATAATTTTCAAATTATCTTTCCTAAGTCTGTTTTCCATATCAGTTGTTTTATCAATGAGATATTTCACATTTTCTTCTAATTTTTCATTTTTTTGGTTTTGAAGTATTGATTCCTGATTTCTGGTAAATTCATCAATCTCCCTGAATTCTATTCTTTGTCTGAAGGATTTATTCTCCTCAGAGAGTTTTCTTATCTCTTTTTCCATCTGGCCAATTTTGCTTTTTAAAGCATTCTTCTCCTCAATAACTTTTTGAACTGTTTTATCCATTTGACCTAAGCTGTTTTTTAGCATGTTATTTTCTTCAGCATTTTTTTGGATTTCCTTGACTAAGCTGCTGACTTCATTTTCATGTTTTTCCTGCATCTCTCTCCTTTCTTTTCCCAGTTTTTCTTCCAACTCCCTCATTTGATTTTCAAAGTCTTTTTTGAGCTCTATCATAGCCTGAGCCCAATTTCTGTTTTTCTTGGAGTCTTTAGATGTGGGAGCTTGTGCTTCCTCATCTTCAGACTGAGTATTTTGATCCTTGTGCTCATTTGCAAAGTATTTCTCAATGGTCTTCCTCTTATTTCTTTGCTTGTTCATTTTCCCAGCCTAAGCCTGTTTTTTGGGGGTGCTTCCTGAGCTTTTGGGACACTCCCACAAGGGTCTCAGTGTGTGAGGTTCTGTCCTCCCTCCTGGTCTGTGAATGAACATAAGCGCCCCCCTCTGCCATGGGGCCGAGGTTGGGGGGCCCTGTTGTTCTATGGGGGGGCCTAGACTGAGATCAGGATCTGAATGTGGTCAGAGCCCCAGAGTCCTGTTCCAGAGGCAGAGGACAGAGCTCCGCAGTCTCTCTCTCTCTTCACTCCCCTCCCTCAGCTCAATGGGCTCATGCCCTGGGGGCTCCTGCTTACTGGCTCTGCCTGCTTCTGTTTCCTGGATTTCAGCTGCAGAAAGACCAAGCTGCTGGCTGTGTGCCCTGAGGGCTGGGCTCCACGTGCTTGCTCTGGCAGAGGTTCCCCGCTGTTCCCCCACTTTGTGCCAGTGCTTCCCGGGGTGCAGCTCAGGAGACTCCCCTGCTGCTGTGAGCTGCAGCTCCCAGTGCCCTGGGGCTGCCTCCAGGAGGCTGAAGTTCTTTGGCTTTGGTGGGCCACCCCTCTGGCGGGCCACCCCTCCGACCCCGGGGAGCAGAGCCTTTCTGCTCTTTTCCAGGTTACCTTGAGTAGGAGAACTGCCTCACTGGGTCCCTTTGTGGGTTCTGTCTCTCGAAAGTTTAGTTAGAGTCCTTAGTTTATGAGTTTTTATCAGAGAGCTCCTAAGACTTGATCCCTTCATGTTGACATCTTGGCTCTGCCCCTGTATCTAAAGTTCCTTTCAATCCTTCATTTCTCAGGTAGTTTGAGTGCAATGACCCTCATTGCCAGTCTATCCAAAGCTGCTGCACATCTGTGATCCTCATCTTTAGTGCTCTAGAGGGTAGAATTAGGGTTCAACAATTAGAAGTTACAGAAAAGCAAGTTTAGATGCAGATTAAAGACATCACTTTCCTGTAACTAAAACTGACCAGTATTATGCTAGAAAAGTTTGTAAAGATATATTAATAATAACAAGCCTTATGCTAGCATGGAATTGGAAACAGAATTCTTAGTTCAGTTCCTAGCTTGTATCATTTTCTAACTATATGACGTTATATTTACTCAACACCTCCTTAAACTTCAGTCGGTCACGTATCTAAAGTGGGCAAAATCATATTTATGGCTCTAATTCCCACAGGTCACATGCCCTTCACACCAATAAATTACTCTACAAATGTAAATTCATTCTAGCCAAGAGCATGTTCCTAACATCTTAACTTCAGTAGGTGGCATAATTTACAGACCACTGGTCTTGGAGTCAGGAAGACTTGAATGCAAGTCCTTCCTTTAACCTCTCGCAGCCTCAATTTCCTTATCTGTAAAATGGAAATAATAATAGCACTTACTTCACAATGTTGTTGTGGGGATCAAAGGAGATTATGTACAAAAATGTATGTAAATGTATACAGATATATTTTTTGCACATAATCTCATTTGATCTCTATATATTGATATACAAATATATGCATTATATATATATATTTATATATAAACACCCATATCTATCACTTTATGCATGCAGTCCATTAATATTATTGTGAGAGGATTGGATGAAATCTTACAAATTCCTTACAGACTTAGGAAAATTATGAAGATAGGAGACAACATTGGCTAGAGGAGATGTGTAAGGAGAATCCAGGCCTTGGGAATTAAAGAACCTGCTTTCAGATCTGGTTTCTGCTGTTTTCTAGCTTTGTGAGAATGGACATTTCATCACCATCCTGGGCCTCAGTTTCGTCTTCTGTAAAATGTGGGAGTTGGACTTGTTGCTCCTTGAAGATCACTTCAGACTCTAAATCCATGATTCTAAGTCAGTTCCCATCCTTGAAAAACACAAACTATTTCACTTCTAGTCATGGCCTTCCTTTTCCAACTCTAGAGCCCTAATTTTGTGACTTTTAGATTGCTGAAGTCATATGGGTTCCAATGAAATCAAGTGTTTGGGGGAAATCTCCTGAAACTCTTCATGGAGCCCCAGAATACATACAGAAAGGGTCCTGTGGCCTCCAGGGTTGGTGAGCCCAGTGAGAATGCTTAAATCCCAGAAACAACAGGGCTAATGTCAGGGTCAGGGATGTCTCCAGATGTCTGGTGTGGGCCAAAGCAGCTTGCGTGTTGGAGGGAAGCGTTAGCTGGCCGGACTTGGGCTGAACAGTGAGTCACTTCCTCTCTTTCCCTCTGGCTCACTGGGTGGCTGGTCTGGGAGAAACTAGGCCAGAATAAAGTCATGGTGACCCATTAGAGATGTATTCTTGCCCCCTTCCTCCATGAAGTACCCTCGTCCTCCTCATCTTCTTCCTAAGCATCCCATCCCCGCATCATTCTTTGAACCTGATACTGTTCAGGAGTAAGTGAGCAATGGCCTGCTCCATCTTCAGGTTGCAATTTATTCCCTTGGGGTAAGACATGGGCTTGTGAAGGATTCTTCTGATTGATCTTGCTCTGCTTGGCACAGATGCCTCCTTAGGAAGAAGAAAAAGGGGATGAATGTGAGGCAAGAATGTGATGGAAATTACCCCCCCCACACACACACACACACTTTAGTGGGGAGGATTCAGTGAAAAATCCCCATGATTTGTCCCTCCATAAATCCCCATGATAGGCCCTCCCAGTTCTGGCTGAGAGTCCTGTCCATGTGGCTAGATCCCGGACCCCACAGATAGGCATACACAAGTTCACATTGCACTGGCCAGTCCCTGGCCCAGAGTCGTGCATGAAGGGATCTCTCAGCTGTCATCACCTGAGGGAGACTGCCCTTGGAGCTCAGTAGGGTCATCCTCCCTATTGGAGGTTGGGGGCCAGCCTCCAAAACATCTGCAGGGTGAAAACAACCCAGGCTGACAATGCACAGGAGTCATCACCAGGGGGGTAGATGGAAAGAAGAGTGAGAAGAGGAAGAGAGAGAGGAAACCGGCCTTTGCTAAAAGAGAGATTGGATTTCAACCCCCTGGAGAAAGACTAGGAGAATAAAAAAGAGAAAGGAAAAGAGAAGGGGAGGCAGGGAACCCTGATGACATGGGTTTGCCCAACCCAGGCCCCCTATTATGGAAGTTCCAAGTGACAGGTGGCTGCAGGGCCAAGGGAGTGCTCTCCAGTCTTGCCCCCAAAGTCTTTCCTCTTTCAGGGCTGGGCATTGGCGTGAGATGGACGTGGGGAGGAGAGCCCCACCCTTGCAGCTCTGTCTGAAGTGAGCACAGCTGCATTTGCTCAGCACCAACACAGTTCCAGAGTTCTTGAGAACCGGAAACATTTTCTGAGCTCTGGGATGATACACTCTGCCATCTTTTCCACAGCTGTAAGGCTAAGAAGGGAGCCAACTTGACCTTCTCCCATCCCTAGCTCCAGGTCCCTTTAGTGTAGTGCCTGGGGCTGGGGTGTGTTTTTGTGAGAGAGAGAGAGAAGAGAAGAGAAGAGAAGAGAAGAGAAGAGAAGAGAAGAGAAGAGAAGAGAAGAGAAGAGAAGAGAAGAGAAGAGAAAGAGAAGAGAAGAGAAGAGAAGAGAGGAGAAAGAGAAAAGAAGAGAAGAGAAGAGAAGAGAAGAGAAAGAGAAAAGAAGAGAAGAGAAGAGAAGAGAGGAGAAAGAGAAGAGAAGAGAAGAGAAGAGAGGAGAAAGAGAAGAGAAGAGAAGAGAAGAGAGAGAAGAGAAGAGAAAGAGAAAAGAAGAGAAGAGAAGAGAAAGAGAAAAGAAGAGAAGAAAGAAGAGAAGAGAAGAAGAGAAGAGAAGAGAAGAGAGAGAAGAGAAGAGAAAGAGAAAAGAAGAGAAGAAAGAAGAGAAGAGAAGAAAGAAGAGAGGAGAAAGAGAAGAGAAGAGAAGAGAAGAGAAGAGAAGAGAAGAGAAGAGAAGAGAAGAGAAGAGAAGAGAAGAGAAGAGAAGAGAAGAGAAGAGAAGAGAGAAAACTGGAGAGGGAGATAGAGACAGAGACAGAAGCAGAGAGAGACAGAAAGTCAGGGAGTCAAAGACAGAGCTGAAGACAGACAGACAAAGGGCTTGTCTGTATATCCATGATTTTCACTGATGCAACTAACAAAGTCACACTGTCCAAAGAAGAAAAAGCATGAAAAACGCCCCCCTCCAAATACTCATATTTACCTGACTCTGAGCAAGAGATTGTCTCTAGAATTATAGCATTCATAAAAGTACTAATAATGAACATTCAGCAAGTCCCTCTGTTGAGACCAGAGGATGAATATCCTTTTGGTATTCATTCATTTATTCATTCACTAAGTATTTGTTAAAAAACCGAGTCATATAGAATAGATTGAAAGGTTCATGGGCAATCATTTTTATTATTATTTTTATGCTATTATGGAAATGCTAGCTTTATCCCACAAATTATAAGTGAAATAAGTAAAAAGACTAGGAAAAGCTCCTTGTACTAGGCACTAGAGTTAAAAAGACAAAAGACAAACCTGGCCCTGCTCTCAAGGGGCCTACATTTTCAATCAACACCTCTAATCACAGTAGAATCAGTTCATAAGTTATGAATTAGATGGGGACCAGGAAAAAGGACTTAGACATCTGTAGACACTAATCTTAATCAATCAACAAACATTTCTGAGCACCTACTGTATGTATTCCTTATACTAGAAATAGGAGCTACAAAGATGACAAAGAAAAAGTCCCTTTCCTTAGAGAATTTATGATTTCCCAGGGAAATGTATTGATGCTTTGAGCACATAAGTCAAGGGACCTGCAGCCTCAGCTGCTGGGAGGGATCAGGTACTTTCAGAGTTTTCCAACTGCTTTCAGTTTTCCCCAGGACTTCTGGAGGGCCTCCCCAAAGCCGCCGGGTGGCCCTGGATTGTGCAAAGCGGAAAGGATTGACACCCCCAGAGAGAGAGGTCACAGATTTGTCTCAGTATCGCTCCCTCATCTGGCTCTTCTGAATCTCATTGTGTGACTCATTAATACACAATTAGCAACCCTTGAGAGGATCCACTTAGGAGTCCTGGAGGACACTGTCCCAGGGTCAAATGGCAGGGCCCCCTGTTGATCAGCAGGGCCACGGCCAAAGCTTCACCCTGAGAGGATGGTCCACATCACACTTGAAATTCAATTCAACAAGTACATTAGGTGCCGCCCCCTTAGTTGTGACGTTATAAAGGTCACCTTGTCTCCACAGGGCTTATATTTCTTTGTGGGGTGTGGGAATACAACGCACCAACTGGAGGGAGAGATCAGGGTAGGGGGCACAGCCTGATAAGTTTGCGGGAAACTGGGGAAGGAATGTGCTCAACGAGGAGGAGACACAGACTATGTGAAGGCTGTGAGAAGCAGATACCTTGGAATACAAGCAGGTTCCTACAAGGTAGGGAGGACTTCATTCATTATCTTTGGACCCTTGCCTACTACAGGGCTTGGCACCTTATGGGTCTTTAAGAATATTTGTTCTTCGTCCTTGAATAAGACCACAACATCAGGGAGGTGATGCCATGACAAGCACATGAATTGGATTTGGGGGGGCGCTATTCTAGGTCATCAGCCTCACTTTCTCCTCCGTAGCCATCTGGATCCAGTGGCCAGAGAGGAATCAGAACAATTTTTTTTGCCTCTTTTTTTTGGTGAGACAATCAGGGTTAAGTGACTTGCCCAAGGTCACACAGCTAATTAGAGTCAAGTGTCTGAGGCTGGATTCAAACTCCTGTCCTCCTGAATCCAAGGCCAGTGCTCTATCCATTGCACCCCCTAGCTGCCCCTGGGTCTTTAATACCATCTGACTGAAGAAAGATCTAGATTTTGAGATGAGACTGAGCATCATGGGCTTGAGGGAGGAGATGACATGGAGTGTTAGGGAGTAGCTGGTAGTTCTGGCTGGATGGAATGTGGAGGCCATGAAGAGGCAGAGTGGGACTACAGGTGCCCCCAAAGTTAAGAGGGGAACCCTATGAACTGGTACTATTAGCATAGGATGCAAATAAAGAAGGTGGGAGGAGAAGCAGGAGAGAATGATGACATAGGAACTATGGGAAGGAAGAGAAGGTTTCCAGGAGAAGTGGGGAGACAGGGGTTCAACAGAGTCAAATACTGAAGAAAGAAGGCTGTGGGGGATGAGGAAATTGGCCCTAGTCATAGTTAAATCACAGCATAACTCCGACAGAGCGGTTGCCTCGGGATGTGCTCCAGATCCCAGAACTCTTCTAGATGACCTCTAACTCTTTTTTTCTTTTGATTTTTGTGAGGCAATAGGGTCAAGTGACCTGCCCAAGGTCATACAACTAGTAAGTATCAAGTACCTGAGGTCCAATTTGAACTTAGATCCTTCTGACTTCAGGGTATCCACTGTGCCACCTAGCTGCTCCTACTTTGGCTTCTGTCAGATACCTCTGCTTCTCCTGTAGCTCACCCCATGTGTTCTGCTTCTCAAAGGAATATTAGAATACAAATGCTTTACTGGCAGGAACTATCTTACTGGCTTCTATTTGCACCCCCAGAAATTTACATCCTTTAATTTGTAGAACCATAATCAATTCTTTTTAGGTGTTTGATTGAAGTTGGACAATGATGAAAGTAGTGTTTTATTGGGGACCATGTCTGTTTTCAGAGTCAAGAAAACATGGATTTGAATCAGACTATTACTAGTTGTATGAGCTTGTATAGCATATCATTTCCCTCAGTTTCCCCATCTGTAAAACAGGAATTATAACATTCCCATAGAACTGCTCTTATTGGATCCCTATGACTTAATGCATACCCAGTGCTTTGGAAATTCAAAACTACTAAGTCAATGTCAGTATTCACCACACCACCAGCGTTATTTTGTTCTCATCTTTTTGTGGTTGTTTTTGAAATTCAGCCAACAAACAAAACAAAAACAAACCAAAAAACCCTGCTACTGAGGCACATCACTATCCTGCTGCTGTTCTTTTATTTTTGATAGTCTAGTAACAAAATGAAACAGTCCATAAACTCATGTTTGGCTTCTTTCATTAAGGTTATTGTTGGTTCACTTTGGGGTACAGCCAAGAAGGCAAAGGTGACACTTGCTCTATGTGCTTGCATTTTTTCTGCTAGGTCTCTATTTCAAAAGCTTTTTGTTCTGCACAGCCTGGAGGCCATGAGCATTTGATTTGATGATAGTGATTACAAAAAAGGGGTCCTTCAGGTTTAGCGCATCAGTGTTATGTCTTGGTGATTATTGGCAAGGTCCCGTCTATGATAGTGACCTGAGTCTCGGGACAGTTTATTGAATTCTCAAGGGTATTTTGAAGTTTCCATTTGTGGATGAATTTGTTATCAGTTACTTTTGAAAACAAGTGAGTTTGCTTTCCAACGTGAAGTTGCTACATTTTGGGTACCCCTAGTGATGCCCTGCTCAATTTTGACTATTTCTTGGCATAATCTGAATCAATAAGGAAGTCCATGAACTCATATGGAAATTCTGATGGTGATGAATTGACCTGAAATGGCCATCATACCCTCCTGCCTTTATTTTAATAAATCAATGGCCACCATTTTTGAACACGCTTTGTTGGTTGAGTCATGATGTCACCTATGGATTCCACTTTTGGATCTGAACCATTTCATAGACTCTCACCAGAGGTAAAACACCCTCACTTGGAGCCGACAAGTCTGGGATGCAAACCTACTCTCAGTCTTTATTCTTGTTCGATAAAATGTTTGCTTCTTCCCTGCTACGTCTTGTGTGTCATATGCTCTGGGGATATGTTCACTCTTCTTCCAGTTTTTCTGAAGAACTGTTAATATTTAGAAAGCTTTAGAATGTTCCCCCTGTATTTAGCTCTCTTGTATGGTTTTTTTATAGGAGACTTTCCATATATCTCATGGTCCACGGTCCTGTTCTGAAGGGGTATATTGATTCTGTTATCATGAAGACATTAATTGCTTCAGACATGTTCTTTCCATTGAGCTTTGATTTGGGAATATCTTTTCAGAATATATGCATAGACATAACAACATAACCATTTTAGGTCAGTTTGTCACCATGAGAATGCTAGGTGGCACAGTGGATAGAACACCAGCCCTAGCGTCAGGAGGACCTGAGTTCAAATCCAACTGCAGACATTTCATAACTGTCTAGCTGTGTGGCCTTGGGCAAGTCATTCTTAACCCCATTGCTTTAAAATACAAAACAAAAATAAATTAAAAAAAGAATGTTCAAATTGTCTTGCTTAGAATACACTGAGATATTAGTGGGTCTTACTTGTCCTCACTGGTTCCTTCCTCTTTGGTCTCAAAGACTCCAGTCTCTCTCTTTCCTTGGTGTTTCTTAAAGTATTTTAAAAATATCCTTAGCATCCTCTCTGCAAATAGGGTTTGATAAATAGCTATTGATTTGTTTTCAGGAAGGCCTTATCTACTGGGCCAGGGACTGGGAGGGAATGTGGGGCCTGGTCCTTCAGGGAGTGAATGGAATTTTAGAATGGACCAGTAAGATGTTGCTATGGGCTAGGGTGGGGTGCTTTTGTTCCCTTGGTCTTGGAATGCAACAAAAAGACCCTGAGGCAGAGCCAAGAAGACAGCCATGGCCAAAAGCTTGACAGGCAGCTCTGCCTGGCTTCTAGAGGCAGGACTTCATGGGGTTGGAGTCACAGGTGCCAGACCCCAGGGGCCCCTGACATCAAACCCCCCCTCCTCCTGGGCTCCTCCACGGCCCCCAGAAAAGGCCCTCCTTCTCTCTTCTCTCTCTCTCTCTCTCTCTCTCTCTCTCTCTCTCTCTCTCTCTCTCTGTCTCTCTCTCTCTCTCTCTCTCTCTCTCTCTCTCTCTTTCTCTGTCTCTCTCTCTCTCTCTCTCTCTCTCTCTCTCTCTCTCTCTCTCTCTCTCTCTCTCTCTCTCTCTCTCTCTCTCTCTCTCTCTTTCTCTGTCTCTCTCTCTCTTTCTCTCTTTCTCTGTCTCTCTGTCTCTCTCTGTCTCTCTCTCTCTCTCTCTCTCACACACACACACACACACACACACACACACACACACACACACACACACACACAAACAATCAAACCTTCCATTTCCACCTTGCCCCCCTCCTCACTTTGTTGGCTTCACGGTCTCTTCCCCAAGGAGCCTCAGAAAGACAGTGAAAAATGACTTCAGATGCATTTCCTCTAACCCTAAAGAACTCAACTCCCATCATGCCCTAATTTGCATAGGGATTTTTTTTTCAGGAACAGATATATTATTACCAAACATGACATATTTTTTAAACAGAATTATACTTGGAATCAAGGGATAATGGAGCTGAGCACTAGAAGGGAAGTAGCCCCTCATTTTAGAGAGGGAAAGCTGCTCCCTCACAGGGAAGACAGTGTCAGAACCCGGCTTTATTTGATTCCGCCATCTTCCCTTATGCCCCATGGTCAAGTCCCTTTTTTGAACCCTTAGAGAGAATCTACTTCTGAAAGGGAATCGGAGCCACACAGTCCCTGTCACAATTCATATTTCTGTGAGCAGGACCCTCTGGCAAATATGATCTCCTGGGATGAAGAAGATCCCACTATGTAGTTGAGGAAACTGAGGCAAGCCGAGGTGAAATGACTGGCTCAGGATCACACAGCTAGGAAGGGTCTGAGGCAGGTTTGAAATTTGGCCCTTCCTGACTCCCAGCCTGGCGCTGGCTCCACCATGCCACCTTGCTGCTTCTGGGTTTGGATGGCATAAACGATCCCATTTCCCCCTTAGCTCTAACCTTAGCCCTTCTCCCCTGCTTCTAACAACTGTGGACCAGGCTGGTTTTGGTCACCTGGCATCCCCAGTGCTGAGCCACCATCGAAGAGCCTTGGTTCAAGTGGGCTGGTGACGACCTCCACACGGTGGTTTGCTGGGGAGATTGAGTAGTCCCAAATAGAAAGACCCTTCCCAGGGACGATGGAGAACAGGGTCCCAGGAAGATCCAAGAGAGGAAATGGGCTGCTGGGGAAAGTCAAGGGGAGTTGACAAGCTCTGTTTGGTGACTGGAAGACTTCCCAAGATGAAGCTAAGAATTTAGAGCAGAATACCAGAAGCTAGGGATCTAAAGGAATCAAACTATCACAAGGGCTTTGGATGGGCCACCTATCAGGCTGCCCCCAGGCCAGCTGAGGAGATGGAGCTCTAAGGCTTGAGTTCCAATATGACTCAGATACTAACAAACCCATTTCGCCTAAGCAAGTCATTTCAGCTTTGGTTGCCTCGGTTTCCTCAACTGGAATTGGAATGCTTTAAGAGTGAAATGAGTTGATGATTTTACTGTGCTTAGCATCAGATGGGGAGCTGGGTTTGGAGACAGAAAGGGGGTACAGGAGCGTGGCTCTCTGAGGATTTAACCCAGGAAACGGGGATGTTAGGGATGGGGCTTTACCCTCAGTGGGGAAGAAGAAAAGCAAAATATGGTATGGGGTGTGGAGGACGAGGGTTTTATGTCAAGCCCCCCTGACTCTGTCTTCCCCCCAGATCTGGGTCTCTTTTAGCTACCAGCAGCTTAGGTTCCTGGAGCCAGGCTCCCAGAAGGCAGGGGAGCCTGCCTTAGGCCTTCAGGGATTCACTGGGGGCTGACGTTCCCACCCATCTAATGATGTTCTGAGCCTCCAGCCAAACAGCCCCAAGGAAACCCAAAGAACCCCAAGGAGCCCCAAGGAGTCAACCTGGAGAGCTGTGAGCTTAACTTTCTCCTTCATGTCAGTGGGAGCTGCTGCTCTCCCAGTCCAGCCAGGCCCAGAGGCCTTCCATGGCCCCTGGCAACTGCCTTTGGCCTTGACCTGGCCATTCTTGGTGCCGGGCTCTGTCTAGGGTTCTTACCTAGGGTGCTCCAAGAGCTCTGGGTCCTCTGGGGTCTGGGTGAATAGAGGGGCAGCCTCATGTGCATATGGGGAGCTTGTGTGTGCTCATATGGTGGGGCCTGTGTGTATTCATATAGGGGGCCCTATGTGTGACTATGGGGGCCTATATTGTATGGGGACCTGTGTCTATGGGGGACCTGTGTATGGGAGGGGCCTGTGTGCTCATATGGGGAGCCTGTGTGAGTTCATATGTGTATATGAGCTGTGTGTATATGTGGGGCCCCATGTGTGTGTATGAGGGGCCTGGTGTGCTCCTGTGAGGGACCTGTGTGTCAGGGAGGCTTGTGCACACTCGGGGGGTGGCTGCATCTGGCCCATTTTCACAGGACAGAAATCCTGGTGATTGTGATTGTTATTGCAGTTGTTCTCTCTGGCTGTGTTTACCCAGGCCAGCACATAGCCGGGGGGCTGACATCGCAACCAGCAGGGCCCCCCCACCCCGCCACCGGAGCAGATGGGCCTCGGTTCTGAAGAAGCAGCCAATGTGACAAAGGTGTTCTGGGCCTGGGTCTGGGTCTGGGTCTGGGTCTGGGTCTGGGCCTGGGCCTGGGCCTGGGCCTGGGCCTGGGTCTGGGTCTGGGCCTGGGCCTGGGCCTGGGCCTGGGTCTGGGTCTGGGCCTGGGTCTGGGTGGGGAGCAGCTGCCTCCTGCAGTTCCCCTGAACTTGGGGCCTGTCGGAGCAAGCCCTTCCCCAGGCCTGCCTGGGAAAGGGCGGGCTGTGGATTGGGAAACTGAGCCCACAGAGCCTTCCTGCCTCTGCCTGCAGAACCTCGGGGCTCTGGGGAAGGTGCTTGGGGTCAGACTCCCAAAGGAGATCTGGTCATCTGGGAGCCTCTGCCTCCCCTGGAGACTGGAGTCCAGGCTGGAACTCAGCCTCTGTTGCTTCCTGTCCTT
This sequence comes from Macrotis lagotis, assembly GCF_037893015.1. Lineage (NCBI taxonomy): Eukaryota > Metazoa > Chordata > Mammalia > Peramelemorphia > Peramelidae > Macrotis > Macrotis lagotis. The sequence goes on from NC_133665.1 coordinate 190,597,360, forward strand.
GGGACCATGACCTGCCCCTTAAAGATCCCTGGGACTCAGTTTCCTCATCTGTAAAACCAAAGGGATGGACAAATTGGTCTGGGAAGGCCCTTCCTCCCATGACCAGGGCAGAGCTCTGGGCCTGTGGTCAGGAAGACTCATCTTCCCCAGTCCAAATTCAGCCTCAGACAGTCCCCAGCTGTGTGACCCTGTGTGCCTCAGTTTCTTCATCTGTCAAATGAGCTGGAGAAGGAGATGGCAAAATTCTTCATTGTCTGTCAAGTGGAGTCACAATGAGCCAGACTCAACAGTAGGGAATCAGCAGCCCCTTCCTGGACCAAGGGGCCTGTGGCAGCCAGCCCCCCCCCCCCCCCGGGCAGGGGCCCATGGGGGGCCACACCCCAGAGAGGCAAGGGAGCCTATGACTGATGAGGTAGCAGGACAGAAGAAGCAAGAAACTGGGCCTGTGGGAAGCCAAGGAGGGGAAGGCAGCAAATAAGTGCGGTGCGTGTCTGTGTGTGTGTGTGTGTGTGTGTGTGTGTGTGTGTGTGTGTAAATGTGTGAGTGAATGTGGGATTATGAGTGAGTGTGTGTGTGTGTGTGTGTGTGTGTGTCTAGGCAGGAAGGCCCTCAAGGCCCCCCAGGCCTCTCCTCTTTTCCCAAGGGCTGCCCTGCCCTGCTCAGGGGGTTGAGAGGTTCCCCATCCCAGGCTTCTGCCAAGACACCAATCCCAGAACCTCCGGATTTCCGGATTTCCTCTACAGAGTCCAGGCTTGCTCAGTCCGGGCCCGGCTGGTGCAGATCAGGCTCCCTCCCAAGTCTGCAGTTGCTTCAGAGATCTGGAACTGGTTGGGGGGGGGGGGTCCTCAGGGATGGGTCGTCAGAGAGGAAGGGGCACTGGAAGACCTTCAGTTTACCGGGGAGACAGCTATCTGGTCTAGGGTCTGGATCTGGAGATCCTCCTGTGAGACCTTGGATAAGCCATTTCCCCGGGTTGACTTCAGCTTCTCAGTTCCCCGCCTGCTCTGTGCCTTGTCCAGAGCGACCCAGCATGGGAGCCTCCGCTCGGTCTCAGCCCCTAGTGCCCACCCCCTTCCCTGGAGAGAGAATTAGGACATTCTGATTGGATCTTGGACCTGGGACATTTTAGTCATTGTCTGTTGGTTTCCAAGGATGTTAAAGGTGACAACGAGGGGACTGACGGCACCCATATCTCTTCCTCAGCTGCTCTCCTTTCCCTGAACTGTTGCCCTACTTTTGCTTCAAAATGGAGGCCTTGGTCTTGGCCGCTCCCAGTGGGAAGAGTCCTTGGGGACGTGAGAGGATGGGGCTCCCCCCGTGTGAGTCGGATCATCTCAGACATAGAACAATCCTTGTTTCTACAAGTTTTCCCAAAGTGCAAGTGGTTGGAGTGAGAAGAGAGAAAACCTCAAAAATCCCCCATGCCAAGGGAGCCGTTGGCAGGGGCCGGGTGTGGGCAGAGCTCCCCACCAAGGCCAGGAAGACAGGAAGCTCTTTGCTGTGCAATGACCACAGGTTTGGCCCCTGCCAGAGCCTCCCTGAGTCAGGGCCAGCCCTGAAGGGGGAGAAGGAAACTGGAGAAAGAAGCAGGGGTGGGGTAGACTTGGGGGGGCAGACATTCACAGACACTTGCCATGGGCTTTCCCAGGCTGGGTGGGCTTCGACTTGCTCCTGGGGAAGATGAGGGTGATGGCCCAGATGGTTTCTCAGCAGCCCCCTGCCCCCCTGTAGGTCCATAGACTAGCTCCCTCCCACCCTTGGCCTGGACTTTGGTTAGACTGAGAGGAAGCTCCATGAAGGGGCAGATTTCATTTTTCCTTGGCATCCCTAGGATGGGGCATGGAATGTTGTTCCATGATTTTCCAGTTGGGTCCAACCATTGGTGATTTTCTTGGCAGAGATGCTGGGGGGGGGATGTTGCCATTTCCTCATCCAGCTCATTTTGACAGATGAGGAAACTGAGGCAAGCAGGATGAAATGACTTTTCCAGGGTCAGATTTGAACTTGGGAGGATGAGTCTGGCACATAACCTGTCCCAAGCATGGAGTCCGTGAGGTTAGGAGGGACATGGATTCAGACATGACGGGTGCATCTGATGAGGGTGGTGTGTCCAGTGACAAGGGCCACAGGCCACTGAGCGACGTCCTCCTTAGACAGGGGAGACCTTGAGTGGCGCTCACTGAGCCTTCCTTGAAGTCCCCTCCCAACGACACAGACCCGCACTCAGGCCCCCTCCCCACCTCATACACACAAAGACTCCCACACATCCAACATGGCAGCCTTGGACCAGCTCCTCCTCTGTGCGTGGGGCGCCACCGTGTCTCTGGGCCACGGCGGAAGGTTCCCAGGCTCTATTTCAAAGGCGGTCCCTGGCGGCATTGTTGGCATGAGCCCTCCTCAGTAAAGGTGTTGGGTATCACCCCAGCCCGGCTGGAGGTTTCCAAGGGAGGGCCCCAGTGTGCGGTGGGTAGGCAGCCAGAAAGGACTTGAGGATGAAGAAAGGGGATGAGTTACCCATCCGCTGGGTATCCTGAAAAGCCCCAATTGTGTTTCAGGCAGGCATTGAAAGTCTGGGAGTGCGGGCCAAGTGCTCCCTCCCCCCTCCCAGAGAAGCTCGGCTCCATTGTGGGAGCAGGGTCCCGCAGGTGGAGACTTGGGAAAGGCCATGGAGCCTCTGCCCCCCCCCCCAGCCTCCTCTTCCTCGCAGGCACCTTAGGGAATTGCTGGGAGACCCTTCTGATCTCCTCCTAGCTGGGGAACTAGCCCTTGAGTCACTTTGTTTCTGGGCCTCAGTTTCCCCAACCATGAAATGAGTCTTCTCTTTCTAAATATATGTATTGTGGATTGATGTTCCTGTTGTTTAAACATCTCAGTGCTGTCTGATGCCTGCCCCCCCACCCCAGAGATTCTGGGGCAGTTGGCCATTTCCTTCTCTAGCTCATTTGACAGGGGAGGAAACTGAGGCAGTGAGTCACCCAGGTTCGCCCAGGGAGGATGTGTCTGAGGCCAGGTATGAATGCCAGACTCTAGGCCGGGGGCTCTCTCCACTGTGGCACCACCTGGCCGCCCGGGGTCTCCCTGGACACATACCCACCATCCCAAGCCACTTCCTTCTCTGAACCTTCCTTCACAGTAAACTGAAGGGAGAGGTTTCCCTAGGGGAGCCTGGGGTTCCCTTCCAGCCCTCAATCTGCCACTTCCTGGAGCCTTCCTCACAGAAGTCAGGGTCATTGTTTGTGCTGGCCTTGGTGGGGGGGGGCAGCCGCTGGTGAGGTCCCTTTGTTTTCTGACCCCATCTCTCTCCTGATTCAGTTGTAGTTTGGAGCTCTAGTCTGTTCTGGAGACACAGAAGACATGAGTTCAAATCCAACCTTAACCACTTACTAGCTATGCGTCCTTGGGCGAATTGCCTAACTTCTCTCTGCCTCAGTTTCTTTGTCTGCAAAGAAGGAAAGTGCATCTGCCTCCCAGGATTGTTGTGAGGATTAAGTAATGCACTATCCAGAAAAGAGCTTGCAAGCCTTACCAATGCTAGTTGAGTATTCCATAGTCCAAGCCCATGGTTTTACAAAGGAGGAAACTGAGGCACAGGGAGGGAAGTGGTTTGTTCCATGTCACTTGGGTAAACCTCAAAACTCTGTAGAAATGCTAGCTATTATGAATATTTCATAGTCTAAGTCCATGATTTTACAGGGGAGGAAACTGAGGCACAGAGAAGGAAGGGGGTCCTGTCAGGTCCCTCAAACTGGAATCTGAAGGGAGGACCTGACTGCCTTCAGTGCGGTCATTCCAATGTCTCACACCTCTCCTCATCCATGTGGTGGTGTCCTTGAAAACGTGATGCTGGGCAGAAGATCACAGAATTTGACTGAGAAGGACCTCAGAGACCCTGAAGGGATCTGAAGCCCACCAAGGATTTCCTGCTCTCCTCTCGCAGGGATTCCTTTCCCTCAGTCAATCAATCAATGTTAATTAATTCCTTATTAAGAATTTACTTAAAAAGTGCCAGAATTTCCACACCAGAAGGTCCCTCCGTGAAGGCAGGACCCCTCAGTCCTCCTCACTCCCATCTGCAGATCCCCCCCAGCCCCTCAGCCAAGCCTGGCATCTCACAGAGGGGGACAGAAGCCTCTCAGTTAAGGGGGCTGCTCCGACCCAGGCCTTGCAGACTGGGGTGGGGTGAAGGCTGCGATCTGAACCCAAGCCTCCTGCTCCAGGCCCATGCTCTGGGAGTGCCTGGCTGACTCCTACTGCCCCACAGAGCTCCTCTCCACTCCAACGTGCCTGTTGCTGGTGCCAAGGGACCCTTGTCTCCATGAAAAGCCGGGAAGTTCAGCGGGGCAAGACCAGGGGCGGCTGCACATCTGGCCCCGAGCGGATGCTGGAGAAACAGCTGGGGAGCCCGAGGAAGCGAGGAATGGATGGCAGCAAGCAGGCCTGTGGGCCCAGGGGCTGCTGACCCCTCCTGGCCAGGGGACACCTCTGCCATCAGGGAAGGGCCTAATCTTTGGGGCTCTCTGGGCAGCCAGCTGACAAAGGCCCCTGAGCCCTGCTCAAAGGAAATAGGATTGCAAAAGGAGCTGAGTATTCAGGACAGCTGGCAGGAGCTCTTCCTGAAAGTTTAGGGATGCTGAGCTCCAGGAGAGATCCAGTGTTGGGCCAGGAACAGGAGAGGCACCCTGCTCCCCTCCATCCCCCCTTTCTGTCTCCCTCTAGTGCTCGGATTCTCTGTCTCTGTCTCTCTACCTCTCTGTCTCTCTCTCTGTGTCTCTGTGTCTCTCTGTCTCCGTGTCTCTCTCTCTCTCTGTCTCTGTCTCTCTCTGTCTCTCTCTCTCTCTCTGTCTCTCTCTCTGTCTCTGTCTCTGTCTCTCTCTGTCTCTCTCTGTCTCTCTGTCTCTCTGTCTCTCTCTCTCTCTCTCTCTCTCTCTCCCCACAAAGGGGAGGGGTCTTTCTGAGTAATGGCCATCCGGCTCTCCAATGTGGGCCCTTGTGGAGTGTCTGCTTTCTCCATCTGTGATCCTGGAGGCTGTGGCCAGGCGGTGGAGCCTCTCTCCGCCTGCCCCTGTCCACTAGCCTAGGGCTTCCAGGCCCACCCTGGCCCAGTGTGGGGAATCACTCCTCCACTTAATAGCGAACACTCCAAATAGGAAGAGCCCAGTGAATACAAATGAGTTTTTCTATGCGCCTAAGCAAAATATAATTAAGGAAGTCAATCTGTCAGTGGTGAAATCAGCTGCAGGGTGGATGCCAAAGACAGAGCGCTGGGAGAGCATCCGGCATGTTGGGGGACAGCGAGTTCTCCAGTTCGACTGGAGCCATGGCTCTGTGAAGAGAAACAATAGGACAGGAGGGCGGTCTCGGTGCAGTGGAGGAAAACCATCGGCCTCATTGCATCCATGTCCCAGGATGATCGCAATAAACACAGAAAGAACTTTTGACAGAATGCTCGTCCCTATTAAAACACTAGAAATCATGGGAATGAGCAGAGATTTCCTTAGAAGGTCAAGTAGTGTCTAGCCGAAGCCAGGAGCCAGCACTATTGGTAGTGGGGATAAGCTAGCAGCCCTCCCAATAAGATGAGGCATGGAAAAAATTGGCCACGTTAAGGAAATAAAAGCGACAATTCTGCCTGATTAGTTTTCTTATTTGGTGCCATACCAAATACCATACCAGGCCCAAATGACTTTATATAGCCTGACGAAAATAGCAAAATCCATCCAGAAGTACAAAAGGCCCTTCTTGACCTTGGTATTCTTATCCCGGCAATCAATGGAACAAACTATGAAGGAAGGAGGCCTGACTTCACTAGACTTCAAACTGTATTACAGAATGGCAATCATCAATAAAATCTGATTCTGGCTAAGAGAATAGAGTGGTGGGAGCAGCTAGGTGGCATAGGGGATAGAGCCACTGAAGGCCACACAGCTAGGTAATTATTAAATGCCTGAGGCCAGATTTGAACTCCTGACTCCAGGGCCAGTGCTCTATTCACTGTGTCACCTAGCTGCCCCTACAGTAAGTTTCTAAAAGACCTCATTGGCAATATTGTACAGATAAGGACTCATGATGATACATGCTATTTTATTCATTCCCCAGATAGATGCTGATGAACTCAGATCCTCCCTCTCTCCCTTCCTTCCTTCCTTCCTTCCTCCCTCCTTCCCTCCCTCCCTCCCTTCCTTCCTTCCTTCCTTCCTTCCTTCCTTCCTTCCTTCCTTCCTTCCTTCCTTCCTTCCTTCCTTCCTTCCTTCCTTCCATTATTTTTCAGTTGAAGGCATTCTTTTTGGCTGTCCCTTGTTTCTGGAATGTCCTCCCTCCTTATCTCTGCCTCAGCTTCCCTGACTTCCATCAAGTTCATCTCAAATCCCATCTGGTAAGGGAATTCTTTCACACCCCTCTTCATTCCAATGCCTTCCTGCTGTTTGTTATTTCCAATTTGTACTCTGTAGCTTGTACATTGCCAGTTGCAATTAGACTGGGGGTTTGTTGAGGGTAGGGACTGTTTTTTTGCTTTTATTTCTATTATTAATGCTTAGCACCACATGTCTGGGGGCATGATATGAGTGTAGCCAATGTATATTGGCTACCTGCCTCTCTATACTTAAAAAACCCAAGCCTTCCAGTTTCCAGGTGAAGTATCAACCATTCCTCAAGTGACTCCTATGGTGCACAGGGATGATCTTTGAGCCAAAGTCAAAGCTGCTTGTCCTTCCCACCATTCCCCTCATGAAACTTTTGACTAATATGGGTGGTGGAAAATGCAGAGATCAACAGAATTTTTCTTTATCTGGGCCTGTGATTTCATTGGTTTAAAACCAAGGCAAGGAGAAAGAAAGAAGTATAGATTAAGATATACCCTTATTCTTCAAAAATATTGGAGAGCAGCTTCTCATTAGTCTTCTCTTCTTGGACCCAGCCATTTTTTGTTGGAGCAGGTGGTAAGAAAGGTCAGAAGCTATGAGGACTCTCTGGAGCTTGATGAGAGATGATGAGCACATGGGGTTTTGTGTGTTTGTATGTGTGTATGTGTGTGTGTGTGTGTATTCATGTGCACACATGTTCTTAGTCCTACTTTGTAAGTAAGTTATCTGACCATGGTGAGGTTACAGGATAAATTACAATTTCCTGATTATCTGAAGACAATGTGAATTGGACTGAGGTTTTGTTTTCCTTTGAGGAGGGATGAGCCTTTGGAAATCAAGTTCCATTTGTCTGCACTCTTGTCTCAGGAAACGACTTGCTTCAAGTGAACGTGGGGTTGTGTTAGTCCCCAATGAGGTATATTTATGAGTTAAGTCCAAATGAATCAGAAACATATGGATTAAATTTCCCTTGCAGTACCAAAAGTAATGTGGGGAAAGGCTCAGAAGAACACAGTGTGGGGAACTTCTGGTCCCCAAACAGTTAAAAAGCAGTTGGAATGATGACATTTCTAAATACCACCAAGTCTGATCACCCTTCTCGGGATCCTATCTTCTCTGGTTGACTCATTGACTCTATCTTGCTCTTATCCCTGGGTCAGATGGATAGTAGTCAAGCATCTTGTTCCATTATCCCAATGATGAGCCCAGCCCAAAACTAGGGAAACTCACTGCTGCTTAGGCTAAACATAGTCTCCTTTATTTAGCCATTAAGTTTAATATCTCTTCCGGATTCCCACTTCATCCAAAACCTCAGGCACAAATGTATAGGAAGGAAAGGAGAGTTAGAGAGTCAGCCAAGAATGTTTTCACATTGGAAAAAGAGTCATCTTGGCTTTCCTGAAGGCCAAAGTCATGCTGGACATGACTACAATTATTCTTTCCTTTTCTTTTCTTAAGGCAAGCAAGCATACTCGGTCACCTCCAAGAACTTTAACCACAGGAGGGCCATTGTGTCCAGTAGTTTGGAATAATTCTTTGCTAAGAGTATTGCTGTGCTTCTGTCACCTTGAATGTGATGGCTATATATCAGTCCTCCAATTCTATAGTGGATCCAGAACCTCATTAATAGGGGTGTTTGATTGATCAAAAAGTGCCCACTGTGCTGGGTCCAGTTAGAGATGCTAGGTCAACAGTGAAACAGTTCTTGCCCATAAGGGGTTTTTATTCCACTAAAGAGAAGCAATAATCATGGACAGGGTGAGACTGGGTCTGGGAAATCCTTCTTGTTCTTCTACAATACCATTTGGTGGCAGGGGTAGCAAGGCACTGTTAAAGTGACTGTGTTCTCTCTACTTCTCTCCTCAATGGGAGATAATTAGCCAGATTTATATAGGACTTTCAGTACTGGGGAGATAGTCCATTCAGAAACTCTGCCCTCTGTCCTCTTGCATTTATTCAGATACTGTAATGAAGCTCAGAGAGAACTAACATGGTACCCAAGCAACCTAGATATAAAGGAAAATTCATCAAAGGTGTTAGACTGCCCAAGGTTAATTTATGAATGGATGCATTTGTTTCCCACAAGTGACTGGAGCAGCTGACTACCTCTTCTGTAGTATGGTCCACTGGCAAGGATGCCAGATCTCTAGCTAGAGGACTGAGGTTGAAATATCAGCTTGGTCACTTTAGTGCCAGTGTTGCCTTGTATGAGTCATACAATCTCTGGGGCTCAGTTTTCTGATCTGTAAAGGGAGGTTCAGTCCAGGTGACCTCTGAAGTCCTTTCCAGCTCTGGGTCTATGATCCCTCGTAACTGATCCCTTGAGAGCTTCTGCAAACTCAACTCAGCTTTCTTAGTTTTGAGGCCATACAGGTAGGCAGCATTGGTGTGAGGGCTTCATCACAGCCCAAGGCTCTGCCATTGACATTAGAACCTCATAAAGCTCACTACATCTTTTCACCAAAAGAAAATCTCCAACAGTCCATTCAATACAGTGAGTAGGCAGTAAACACTGACTTTTGCTAATCAGTATTCTCCATCTTGAAAATGCAAAGCAAATAACAAACAAATAAACTTTTTATTTTCCAAAAGTTCCCTGTTAACCCCTCCTTATCTGGAATCATTAAGACATCTTCCCCCATTAGCTCCTTTATTCCAGTCTCAAGAGAAGAGGGTAACACTGGGCAGCTAGGTGGCACAGTGGATAGAGCAGGACCTGAAGTCAGGAAGATTCCCTTTCCTGAATTCTAGTCTGGCCTCAAATACTAGCTATGTGACCCTGAGCAGGTCACTTGACCCCCTATGTTTCAGTTTCCTCAGCTGTAAAATGAGTTAGCCACTCTAAAATTTTTGCCAGAAAAATCCCCAAGAAGGGTCACAAAAGGTTAGACATAACTGAAAAATGATTAAACAGCAATCTCCTAATTTGCACCATTGATCTCATTGCCTCTTAAACTCTCCATTAGATTTCTCTTCTCTCATCCCTAACCTTCCTCTAATTTGTAGACTTTTATTGTGTACTGGCTCTTTTTTGAATCTGACCAAATCTCCCTTCTTACACTATGACTCAACACAATTGTTCTTCAGAGTTTCATTGTCACAAAGAGTGGCTTTTTCTCATTCTTCATGCTTCTTAGCTTCTCTAAAGCATCTTGACAATGACTTTCCCATATCCTTTCTCCTTATCCAATTCTCATGACACTGTACTCTCTGGAATCTCCTATGGAATTGCTCCTCAATCTCCTTTATTGGAGCTGGATTCTTATCTCTTCTCCATCTCTATCTTGCTTAACTATCTTATCAGCTCCCATAAGTTCAATTATCATCTCTATGCAGATGATTTTCTTGTTTCTTTATAGTCCTGGACTCTGATCTCTAATCCTATATCACAGATGCCTTTTGGGCATCTTGCCTTGACTACATCATGGCCACCTCACAATCACATCCCAAACTGAAGTCATTATCTTTTACTTTCCTTCTATACCTTCTCCTCTTCCAACTTCCTTATTACTGTCAAAGGTATCACATCTTCCCAAGCCCCAGGTTCCCAACTGCATCATCTTGTTGGACACCTCCTTCCTATTTATCCATATGTCCAATGCTTTTTCAAATCTTCTTGTTCCTGTCCTTCTCCCATCTTTTGTAGATGTCCCCTTCTTTCCCATGAGATGACCAACCTTAGTGTTTTTTTTTATCTCTTGGTTTTATTGTTACAAGACCTTCCAACTTGCCCCCCTGCCTCAAGTTGCCCCTTCACCAATACTTTCTCTGCTCAGCTAATTTTTACAAAATAAAGATCTGATGATTTTGTCCTTCTACTAAATTAGTGCCAATCACCTTCCCCCCACCCCACCCCAGCTCTAGGGATAGAATGGTGGTCCTGGAGCCAGGAAGACCTGAGTTTAAAATCTGACCTCATAAACTTAGTAGTTGTGTGACCCTGGACAATACCTTAACTGCTGCCTGCCTTGGTTTCTCCATTTGTAATTCATGCATCCCCATTTGATAGATAAAGACTTGCTCAATGTCACCTAGCCAGTGCATGTCACAGCAGCTACAAACCTCCTGCCTCCAAGCCCTTCAGTCTATTTGAGAGAATCATGTCCTCAGGGGAACTGTCTACTTTCAGGTCCCTGAGATCTCAACTGCTGACAAGTCCCAGAATTCCATGGCATTTTAAGATAGTCCATTCTGATGGTCCAATGCAAGCCAAGTCCTTTGATCACCCAAAAGACCTCTCCCAGCTTCCCTGAAATGGTATGTCTGCCTTTTGTTGGTCAAAGTTATCTGATTTTTTTTACTTGAATGAAAGAAATGAACCAGATAATCACTTCCCAGGAGTGTAGACATGTCTACTTTGCCCATTCTCCTGAATGGTATTACAGAGGAAAAATATCAAAACTCCTGACACCTCTTTAATGAATACCTTTTCACTGACCAGGGAGAAAGAGTTCAGAGTCTGGCCAAGACCAGATAAATATGTTGTGGACCCATTAGTGACTCTAATAGCATCACCCATCTTAGGAAGGGGACATTGTCCCAAAGAGGGCTGCTAAATTCCTAATGACTATTTAAAGTAGAAGGGTGGGGCTCTTCTGAGTAGTTATTTCCTCTATCCTGTCATCATATTCTGGCTTCTTAGGGCCAGACCTCCCGGTGTCCTGACCTCCTGGCTCTGTCCCACAGGCTCCAATGTTGGCTTGGGTTTACTCCCTCATTGGCTGGAACTTGGGAACTCCCCATCATCTGTTAGAGACTGGACATCTGGCCGTTTCCCTCTCTTTATTGTACTTGAGCCCATAGAAGTCAACTCATATCTCTTTCTTAGAGAAATAGAGATTCTCTGTCTCAGTCTCTCTTTTATTTGGATCTCTCTGTCTCTGTCTCTGTCTTTTGGTTTTTTGTCTTTTATCTCTTGTTGAATACTCCTTCCTTCTCTTCTCAGTATCTCAGAGAACAAAAAACCTTCCTCATACATCTAGGCCAATACATGTTTGTCCTGGTGTTTGTAGACTCCTTTCACTTAGGGAAAAAATGAAAAATGGGCCCTTCCCCCATATTTGGCATCTCTCCAATTCATCAGAATCTTTTAAAGACTGAAAGTGTCTTAGTAAAAAAAAAAAATCTTCCATTGTTTTCTGTTACTGAGGATGTTTTTCATCTGATCCAGAGGCCTTGAACTTAAGCAAGGGAGAGGCAATTGCTAGGAAAGTGAAGAAAGAATCACTCTTTGGTTTTCCGGAGAAGTGGAGGATGGAGGGAAGGAAGGATGGGGGGAAGGATAGCAAAACTTTAAGGTTTTCTATTGAATAGTTTTGATTGGGTGTTTATAAGTTCCACATACATATTAAACCATCTGGTTTATATCCTGAATTTTCCCATCTCCATGTCGTTGCCCACTAATTTGTCATTCTTGGAATGCCCTGCCCACTGTCCACCTATTAAATTTTCTCCATCTTGAAGGTCCAGGCCCAAGTCCAGGTTCTCTTAACTCTGTCAGCCAGTAACAATTAGTGACCCCTTTTGTGTGGTATAACTCAGTTTTCACTGCTTTTATCCACTTGGTAAGGGCCATTTTATTTTAAAGTTATGGTATTTATCTGTAACTCCCTCTCTCTAGGCCACCTCAGTCTCTGGGGAGGCTAAGGAGATTAGACTGATAACTAGGAATAGGAACTGAACCTATTGAGCAAGGCTCTGATGCTAGGTCCACATCCTACATCAGGTTCAGGACCCCAGGTCCCCTGACTTCTCAGGTCCTCTCTTCTGGGCTGCCCAATTGTATCATCCGCCACATAATCCTGACGCCCAAATTGCCATCCTTTAAAGTGCTGAGTCTATGGGGATTCATCCTAGCGCCTGAAACTGAAGATAATAACACTGAACAGAATCACACCTCCCCAGGCTCATTTCTTGGGATAAAAGAGTAAAAGAGAGGAAGCAGGAGCAAATTGAGATCTTCACTCTCTACAGAGAAGTCACTCAAAAGAAAACAAGAGAGAGTGGAGAGGGAAAACTGCTATTTAAAAAGATTGATCAGATCATTCAACTGGAAGAAGATGCAAGCCTCCATGTTTCCTGAATTGAGCATGCCAAGACCAACTTGGATTACATATGTACGGAGGATCGTGGGATTTAGAGATCAAAGGCACCTTAGAAATGAAATAGTCTTACTTTCTAACTTAACAGATGGAGAAACTGAGGCACAAGCTATTAGGTTCAGATTGACATGGATGTCAGAAGAGGGTGTGAATGGCAAATCAATCAACCCATATGAAACTTAAGCGGCGTGACACTTACTAGCTCTATGACCCTGGACAAGTCAGAACCCTTATTGCTTAGCATCCAGGACCATCTCCAGTCTTCCTGCTCCATATGGGGGGGGGGGGGGCTTAAATCCAATTCATGTTCATATCATGACCTCCCTGATGTCATGATCTTCTTAGAGAATGAAGGACAAACAGCAATAACAACAAATGACTTGAACAAAGTAACAAAAAATATAATTCCAACCCAGGTCAAAAGCGGGGAATCACTTATAGTGATGGGCAACAGCTTGAAAGGGGGAACTCTATCTGCTTTTAAAAGGCAGTGAAGAGATGAAGACTTCTCATATGCCAAATGAAAGAAAAGCTCTGCAAAGGATTTCATGGGACAGATGAAAAAAGAACCAAAAAGTAGCCAATCATAGAAAAAAGAGTGGTCAATTTTCATGTTTTATCAGTATTTAACAAGTAAAAGAACCAAAAAGTAGCCAATCATAGAAAAAAGAGTGGTCAATTTTCATGTTTTATCAGTATTTAACAAGTAATAAGAGAATGGAAAAAAAAAGGTCCACTGGCATATTGAGCTGACTGTCTGTTTCAGATTCCCAGGAGAACCCAGAGAAGAGCATTATGGGATGGGCAGGAGGTTGTTCATTTTCGGAGAATCACCTCTCTTCTTAATGAGCAAGGTCTAGATAAGAAATATCCTTGGCAAATGGAAGAACTGGAAGGTGTGTTTCCTAAGGTATTTGTAATCTTTAAGAAATTCTGGTGAACTACAGAGTTGTCAAAGAATTGGAGAAGGTCAAAGGACCAATTAGGGCCAAACAGCAAGAAGAAAACATGATATGTTCAATGGAGTTTGAGAAGGAAGGGAGCTGGGGAATGGTGAATTCTGAATATAAATCTCCATGCCATCTGACCACCAGCCTCACTGAGATCAGAGACTTTCATCCTCAGATTAGACTCAAGGAGGAAGCTTTTATTCTGAATCCAGACAATCAGACATTTTATTAAACAGATGAGGTTCTAGGCACCATGGTAGGGATGCAGTGAAAGACTGGGGATACAAAATATCAGCTTTACCACTCAAGGAGTTCCCAGGCTGGTAGGGGAGATGACACACAAATAATTCTGTCTTAGCAAGATACCTATGTGTGTAAGTGAGGTCATATGGGTATATATACATTTGGGAGAGTTCTCCAATTGATCCTGCAGGAATTCAGAGGGTTTATATACTAAGATGTTAGTTTGTGACCTGGACTAGCTGAATAAGTTCTGACAGGGATGGAGACACAGATCTTTGAAATCTTTAAGAATAGACCCATTGCAAAATGGCCTTTTTCTACCTGGTACTGAGACCCAGATGTCCAGACTCTCTGATTCCCATGGATTTTCCTCTCCTCAGCCATATGGGGCAAGACAAACACACCTAACATTCCAGGCTCCCCGAGTTTGTTCACGCTTTTGTCACTGCTGCTCATTAGATCATTGCCACAGTGGTTGTTTTGTGTCTTTACCAAACATATATTTATGAAGTCATTCAACCCTTATTTGCCTCAATTTACCCAACTGGGGGGAAGATCAGATGAAATAACTTCTGTATAAGGTTTAAGCTAGTAGTCATTCAATAAATGACCTCAGAAGGCAACCAAGTCTAACTATGTCCTATGTGATAATATATATAAACAATCAGAATCTCAAAGCATGGTCTAGGTGTTACTGTCATTTCTAGTGATAATGGTCCAGGAAATGTCAGTGAGAGAAGTTAACTAGCCATCGAACCTTGGGGACCAGCCTTAGGGAGTCAGAATCACTGCCTTATTTTTTTAAATACACAAAATTATCTCAAACTTTATTTGAATGATATAGTTTAAATTAAAATGTCTGAAACACATTCTATGCTCTCAGACCCAGAGATGAGATAAGGAAATGCATTCCTCTTTTTCATGAGAGAGGTGGGGGATTTCCAGTATGGAAAGTTATATATGCTTTCAGACTTGACAGCTTTGCCTAACACTTTGTCTCTGTGTCTTTCTCTGTCTCTGTCTCTCTATATGTCTTTCTGACTCTGTCTCTCTGACTATCTCTGCCTCTATCTCTATTCTCTCTCTCTCTCTCTCTCTCTCTCTCTCTCTCTCTCTCTCTCTCTCTCTGTGTGTGTGTGTGTGTGTGTGTGTTTCTCAGAAGGATTCCTAGTAGTAGTTTGTATGTGTGTAAATGGTGAGGGGAGGTATCTGGAGGTGTGGACCAGCAAAACATTCACTGGAATGTAAAAACAAAAATTTTGGCAAACTTTAGCAAAACAAAGTGTTACCTCATGTATGGTGATCAGACTCCACAGGGTACATGCTTTGGATAATTTTGCAGTTCTCTCTCTGCTTCTTATTGGCTTGTGACCTTAGCCAAGTCAGTTCACATTGAATGAAAGAGCTTTTGATGTTCAGCTGGGAGAAGAGAATACTCAAAAAAGGATAGAGAAAATAGCATCAGGGCTCAAGTATCTGAAGTCATGTCATGAAAGGATTGGATTCGTTTTTATTTGGCCCTAGAGAATAGAACCAGATATAATGGGGAAAAGTTAGGAAGAAAACAAATTAAAGTTTAAGGTCAGAAGAGAAGGCTCTAATAAGAAGGACTTATTATGTTAGTATCTGTTCATTAAGAGACCACCACAGTCCCATTCAGCTAGCAGATTCTGGGATTTGATGGCTTCCCTGGGCCCTCCTCATTTGCAGAATGAAGAGACTGATTTAGATGGCCCCAAATTTAAGGACTATGAGATTGTCACAAAGAAACCTTCTGAATCCATTTCTAAATGATGTCTTCCCAGGACCTGGTCATTCCTATCAGGGAAATCTATGTGAACAGGCATCATTGTTCCGTCCTTCTTCCTTGAAAGGTCATTTTTAAAAAAATTTCCAGTGATATGAACCACTGCCCCCTCCCCATTCCCAAGCTTCCCTGAACCAGCCTGTAGCATTTGAGTAAACAGAAGTTAACTTTGCATTTGTCCAATTTCATACTGCAAGGTCCCACTTTCCAAACTGGGTTTTCTTCCCAGATAGTTGTTAGACAAGAAGCCAGAGGCTCTGTCCAGTTGACCTCAAACTTCTGAAGGCAATTGATGTCACCGGACCTGCATTCAGAGTGTGGGGAGCAGGGCTAATGCAGATGCTAAACCTTGATGCAAAGGGCAGGGTGGTAAGGTGCAAAGGATCCTACAGAGGGCAGGGCAGTAAAGTGTAAAGGATCCTTAGTTTGGAGGGAAAAATATGAGGTTCAAATCTCAGCTAATGCTGCCTGTATGAACTTGGGTAAGTTACCCCCCCATCTCAGCTTCAGTTTCTTCATCTGGAAAATAAGACTTTATCATCTTCAAGGTCTCTTTCGACTCTACAATCCATGGCAAACCCAGTGCATCCTGGTCTCTGGGCTCTCATTCTAGGGACAGACCCATGGATGTCTGAAGCATAAGCCTGTGGGCGCCACTGTCTTCAATTTCCTATCAGCAAAGAGATCAGAGAAGGAAGATACCTTCCTTTATCAGGTCTCCCCCATCGATCTCTCCAATCCAACCCTTTTCTATCATGCCTGTCACCATGATACCACAGTCCTCAGACAGAGAGGAGAGACACATAGAACAAACAATACCTGGGAAAATCTCAATTACAATCCCAAGGGAAGGGCAGTTTGACAGCCAGCAACAGTGGCCCAAGTCTCTGGCAAAAGCTGTTGGTTTCTTTGGCAGGGAAGAGGCCACCATATGTTCCATGGCGCTAGTGAGTTTGCCATCTCTGAAGGAGGAGTGAACAATATCCATTGGTAGGGGACTCGGGTGTCAAATATTCAAGCAGCCTCAGGAGGCTGCTACCTGATACCTCAAGGATTCTGCATTGTTCCTTTACAAGACAGTGAGGAGGGAGGGAGAGAGAGACAGAGAGACAGAGAGACAGAGAGAGACAGAGAGAGACAGAAAGAGGGAGAGATACAGAAAGAGAGAGAGACAGAAAGAGACAGGGATGGGGGATAGAAAGAGAACAGAGAGAGGTAGAGAGACAGAGAGAGAGACATAGTCACACACACACACACACACACACACACACACACACACACACAGAACAAGACGGAGAGACAGGGAAACAGAGACAAAGGCATAGACTCTTTTTTTTTTAGTTTTTTTTTTTTGCAAGGCAATGGGGTTAAGTGTCTTGTCCAAGGCCACACAGCTAGGTAATTATTGTCTGAGGTTGGATTTGAACTCAGGTACTCCTGACTCCAGGGCCGGTGCTCTGTCCACTGCGCCACCTAGCGGCCTCAAGAGGCATAGACTCTTATTCCAAGGCCACAGAGAAATTAAGTCAGTCATTCTTCAATCCTCAAGCTGCTGGAACTGATTAAATATCAAGGCCCAACAGGTCCAAAGAAAGGTGGCTCTCGTGGAGTGTTGAAGGGCCATTCCTTGAAAAGCCAGGTCCATAGTATCTTCTTTTCCTAGCACCTGACAGTCTTCCTTGAGTGATGTTGGCCCTTGGTTCATAAGTTCCAGCAGTGAACTGCTTCACAGAGCAGTGTGAGCTGGCAGAGGGATCAGGCCTGGGCAATGCCAAACTGGGTCTTAAAAGTTGGTGTTTCACACCTGACCTGGATCTCTTACTCCAGGATCCCAGGAATGAACCTGCCCATTCACCAAATGGTGC
The DNA here is from genome assembly GCF_037893015.1 of Macrotis lagotis. Lineage (NCBI taxonomy): Eukaryota > Metazoa > Chordata > Mammalia > Peramelemorphia > Peramelidae > Macrotis > Macrotis lagotis. Next base: position 190,614,688 of record NC_133665.1, read on the forward strand.
AGGGTTAAACAGTGGGCATGAGATTGGCCAAAACATTTGGGGTAATACGAGAATTGATGAGTTAGATGGCACCTCCAAGACCAACTAGTCTAATGATGAATATGTGACAGAGGAATTCTAGAAACAGACAGACTCTTCATTGTTGTTTTTTGGGGGGAGGAGTAGTCTTTTCGTTCAAGTTTATTTTCCATACTACACTCTCTTTGCCATCTGCTGCTCCCTAACTTAAATATGGCTCCTAAATCTAACACAATTCTCAAGACATCTCATGTCCAAGGTGTTGAGATGATCACCGCATTTGTCCCGGACACTGGGCCTTTTTACTAAAGCTTGAGACCACAATTGTTTTTAGGCTGCCATATCAACCCACTTATTCACATTCAGCGTACTATCCAATTGAAAACCCCTAGGTATTGCTTTTCCAGACAAATCTGCTCTCCAGTCATGTCTCCTTTGTTTAGTTCTTCTGAAGTTGATTTTTTTTACCCCAGGTTTAAGAATTTACATTTATCCTTATTGAAATTTCAGTTATTTGATTCAGATCTATGCTGTAACCTGAGAGATATTTTTTGATCTGGATTTTCTCATCTAATACATTCGTTAGCCTGCTTAGCTTTGTTTCATCTTCAGATTTTGTTGAGCAGACCATCCCTTACATTCTTCTTTTTTTACTGAAAAAAGGGGATTAAATGCCCAGATCCTTGGAGCAATCCCTTAGAGACCTTCTTCAAGCTAGATTCTGATTAATTAATGATTGTGTTGGGAGGTCTATGTGTTAAGAAACTTGGAACCATCTACTTTATATCTTCCCCATTTAGACCACAGAAATATCATGAGAGAATATATCTGATGCTTTGTTAAACTCTAGAGAAGTCTATATCTATAGAATTTCCCTGATCTTTCAGTTGAGAAACCTTTTTTTAAAAAGCCAGTGTTCCTCCTTGATAAATCTATGCTGAGTCTTTCTGATTTCCATTCCTTCTCTGGAGCCTCTCTGGTCATCCTTTTTCATGAAATTTAGATCTAAGAATTTTGCCAGGAATGGAAGTCAAACATTTCTTCTTCTCTTTGGAAGTTGGAATAATATTTGCCCTTCCCTAGACCTAAGTTCTATGAGTTCCATGATCCATCAAGCTCTTTGAGGGTATCTTAGCAATCAACTGAACCCTGTCTTTTACTACTCCATGATGTATATCATCTGGCACTGGGGATTCCTATAGAACCTTAGATACATCCTTGTCTGTTTAATTATTTTGGATTTTAATACTAATTGAGCAATTTTTGTCCTTTTTTTTTTTTTAGTTTTTTTGCAAGGCAATGAGGTTAAGTGACTTGCCCAGTTGTCACACAACTGGGTAATTATTAAGTGTCTGAGGTCATATTTCAACTCAGGTCCTCCTGACTACTATCCGTTGCGCTACCTAGCTGCCCCTCCTCTTTCTTTCAATGTAAAGAGTGGACAATTTTCTTCATAGAGAAAACATAAGCTAAATAAGTTGAGTAGTTCTGCCTTCTTTTATTTATCTATCATTAACCGATCCACACCAAACAGTAGCCTGAACCATTTTTTGATTTTTCTCTTTTCTCCAATAGAGTTCTCTTCTCCTTTAAAATCTGACAGAATTAGAAGAAAAAGTTCCTAACAATTAGTAAATCAAAAGTAAAATGGGTTGCCTTGGAAAACTTTGGGAATTCTCTCCTAATAGTTCTTTAAACAAAGATGAGAAAAACACTTACTGGGTATGTTGTAGGTGGAATGGGAATTCTTTTTTTTTAAGGTTTTTGCAAGGCAAATGGGGTTAAACAACTTACCCAAGGCCACACAGCTAGGTAATTATTAAGTGTCTGAGACCAGATTTGAACTCAGGTACTCCTGACTCCAGGGCCAGCACTGTATCCACTATGCCACCTAGCTACCCCTGGAATGGGAAGTCTTGTTCAAGCATAGGAGCTGGATTATATCATTTGTGATGTCCCTCTGAGAGACTGTGGCATTCTAGTTTATGCTAGAGTCCAGAAATCCAAATCCCATTTTCAGACATGACCTTTTTAACCAGCTGTTCAATTCCTCAATCCTCACATTGCTTCCCTGTTTTCCACTCTTCCTCACTTTTGATTGACAGCATTGATCGAATCATGACCACTGGTTCAAGGGTCTTCAGTTTCTTCCCCAGAGTGTTGGAATTCTTAAATGAAATCAAAGTTGTGCTTCTGTTTCTTCACTTATATCTATAGCCTTATGAGTAAAAAGCTTATAAATGTATATATATATATATATATATATATATATATATAAATGAATATATATGTATATATCTAGGCATGCATATATTATCTCTATCTGGTATATATAGCTATATCTACATACCTATATATATATATATATATATCATATATATCAGATATATATATATATGATAGGAAGTGAAGTGTGAAGTAGATTCAAAGATCCTTTTACAATGTCAATTACCAAGAGATTATTGTTTGATATCAAAGTCAATAAGAGATATGCCTCACATATTCTCAATGACCAACTGGGATAAAGTTAGCCTGGAAGGAAGAAAGGAAGACTTACAGGTAACCCCAATGTTGCCATAGGGTCGATCATAGTCTGAACCAGTATAACCTAACAAGTAGGTCTGGGGTGAATGGATTGTAATTTCAGGCATAAAGAAAAAAATTTCATTAATCTGTTCATAAGAAATCTGAATAAAATTCTAGGGCCTTTAAAAATGTTAAAGAAAAGAGTGTTGTATCCAATACTCCGAGAAAAGTCCAATGCACATGAAATGGTACTCATTGTGTGAGTTCAGCCTTCTCCCAAAGAATGGAAAAAGGAAACCTTCTTTGACTTTTGTCTTATGTTTATAGGGCTCTTGTGTAAAGAAAGCAGGAGTCTCATTTTGGAAGGATTTTGAAATGGCAAAAAGATAATGCAAATGCAAGACATTATTTCATGAAGGGTTGATATGGGAAAATTGCCATTTTGAAGTCCAAGACTGGATCTTCAGGGGAAATAGAGACCACACACTGAGTCAAGAATATGGGGATTGACAAAAAGAAAGGGTTTAATAAACTAAAATACAGTGAAGGAGTCTGCCAAGGTCATGAGCCTTCCCAAACAGAGATATGTCCATTGTTAATGGGCTTTTTCCAATGCTGAGAGAGTTTTGAAAGGAAGTGGCTGTTAGGCTAAGGATCTTTGATGGATGTATGGGTAGGGAAGCCTCTGCATACAGAGAGTAACATTGGATTGACCAGTCCAATTGGTCATGCTTTGAGTATCTGCAGGCTGTGTAGCATAAACAAAAGTAGGGCATTGTGGAGACAGACAAACAATGATTCCATCTACTACAAGTCTGTACACATACAAATATATAGAGATAATGAAGATGTATGTGTACAAAGCAATAGAATAATTAACAACAGCCAAAAATAAAAAGTCTTTGAGCCTTAATGTTCTAATTTGTAAGATGGTGCTAAAATAATGACAATACCTTTCTTATAATGAAGAAGAATGAACCATGTCACATAAAATTCATTATTATAATTGACTTAGGAGTCAATGAGGAGCCATGGAAGGTTTTTGAGTTGAAAAATGTAGCCAAATGTATTTATAGTAATTATACATTCATATTAGACATCATGCTAAATGCTAGAATGTTCTACAAAGTAAGGCAAAAAGTATTTGTTATGTAAGGACTTACATTCTACAGGTGATCAGAGAAAGGCTTTAGGAAACTTGGATAAATGGAAAATGGCATTGGATTGGCAGTGGAAAAACTCAAGTTAGCCCTTACAGTGCAGAGAGATGTCATTTCTCTTCCATCTCATTACACAAGAAAACTCAGTGTCCCTCTCTTTTTGTTGTATGTGCTGATGTAACATGGGCTTTGAATAATGGCTAACACTCGGCCTTCCTTTGGAAATATCTGACCACTGGACCTAGATGGCTTTGGAGGAGAAAGTGAGGCTGTTGAATTCGCACAGTACCCCCATACTCAAATCCAATTCATGTGCTTATCTTAGCATCACCTCCCTGAGTTCACAATCTTCTTCAAAAATGAAGGACAAATATCATCACCTCCCATTGACACTGTAGGTTTATATGTTGCATGTACATGGTTATTGAGTGTTTTCTTCTCCATTAGATTGTGAGTTCCCTGAGGGCAAGAACAATGTTATTACCTTTTTTTGTTTGTTTCCCTAGCATGGTGCAAAATCGGGAACATAATAGGCAATCAATTGGTGAGGAAGTCGCCTGCCACCTCAGAGGTCTTCAGATTTTGGGTCTCAATCTGGAGATTTTTTTTCATGTCATGGGATAAGAATGTAGAAAGAGGCAGTGTTCAGATACTCAGAACCCACCACGCGTTGAGTTATATGATTAGGAATTCTATTGAAAACACAGATAGGGAAGGAAGAAATTATAGAAGGTGGTAAAAGGAAACAATAAGAATTGGAAGAGAGATCATCCCTATCTTTTCTGAATCTCCTCTTTTATACTTGTCCCAGTTTGTAGTCTTAGAGGCACATGTATTCATCATCTTAATCCTGGCATGTAGTACAGTCTAAGAACTCATCTAGAGTCAGGAAAACAGACTTCAAATTCTGTTGGCCCTCAGAGAATGACTTCCCTTCTTTGAAGCTGTTTCGACATCCATGAAAAGAGCAGAATTCCTCCACGAGGCTTGCCTCATGATTTGTCGTGAGGAATCTGATCTATTAAACTTAAAATGGGGTATAAATATGACTTGGTACTCTTGGTTCCACAAGACTCTGTTCTGTATTGTGTAGGGCTCCCTAACTCTCAAAAGGAAGTGAGTTCAGGAAACACAAGGACTAGGCTGTATCAGGTGAATAAAGACTGGGGATTAGAGGAGTCCTCAGAAAAGAAACGATTCTTCAGTTATATCAACTGTCGTCAGGGGAATTCTGGGGTTTAGCAGTCCTCATGCATCAGAATAAAATCTAAACATCTTCTGGGATCAAGAAGACTTTTTTATGACATAACATTTCACGTGGGAACTGCAATTTATGATGTGAACATCTGTTTAAAACCAAGGGCCCCAAATGGGAAAGCGACTGATGACAAAGAAAAAAACACATTAATTTATTGGTCAATTTTTCTCTTTGACTCTCATGGATTTAGGGCCAAAGAATAATAGAATACTTATTGTTCCTGAATGAGTTACACTAACACACACCAAGGTGATATACAAGGCAGTGAAAAAGGATTTTTTTTTAGAGTTTAACCAAGACTGGGTCAGAATCCAAAATTGCATTAACAGACTAAACTACTGGGCCAAGTATAAGAAGATGAAATTGAAGAAGGATAAATATAAAGTCTCACATGTGGGTTCCCGAAATCAGCTTCACAAACATAGGATCATGGGGGGAGAGAGGAACGAGACAGCAGGTCATTGGAGAAGCTGAGACTGAAAATTCAGAATGAATCCACATTATGACATGGCAGCCAGAAAAGCTAATTTAGTAGATGATATTAAAAGAGGCATCATGTGTGAGGATGAGGTAATAATAGTAATAGCAGTAATAATAACAGCTAGTATTTGTTAATGTAGCATCTACTATGACAGTCACTGGGATAAGTATTTTACAAATATTATCTCATTTAAATCTTGCAACAACTCTGGGAGGTAGGTAGGTGCTGTTGTTACCCATATTTTAAAGATGAAAAAACTGAAGCAGCTAAAGGTTAAGTGACTTGTCCAGGGTCACATAGTTGATATCTGAAACTGGATTTGAACTCAAATCTTCCTAACTCCAATTCTGCTGCACTAGCTATCTCTGATGTTATTTAAAGGCTCTAGATGGTGATAATCCCTTTATATGATTCTTCCATGCAAATCTCGTGGTTCTTAAAATACCATTTAATGGCTATTGTTATCTGATTACTTATACTTATAGGTTCATCATTGAATTGAGTTTGTATTCCAATATTTTAAAAGAAATATTTTGCACAAATAAAATGTTCTATATGAACATGGTCCACTTTGGTTACCACATTTGAGGTAGGGCATTGAGATTACCTGTGGAGGGTAACCAGACTGCTGGATTTCTTCTAGATTATACCTTGCAGGTATAATTTGTAATAGGAACTGGGTATATTTAACAAAGAGGAAAAGGAAACTAAGGGAATGATATGCTGGTTGCTATTAAGCACATGGATGTGCTTCCAGATGGATGAAGGATTGCATTTGTTCTATTTGACCTTAGAAACCAGTAGTTTGAACAATGGATTCCATGATCTGGGGCAAATTGAATACTGACATAAAGAAAATCATTCCCATAAGATTTTGTCTAGCTGACCTCAAAGGTCCCTTCTAGATTTGAATTGATGATCCTATGATCAGTATAACTAGAGATATCTACAAAATGGAATGACCAGCCTTAGGGACAGGTGCTGGGTTCACCCTCTTGTATGTGTGTTTGGGGAGAGACAGGGCAGGCTCTCAAAGCAATCCCTATTGCCATTCCTCATCTCACAATTTTTCATCAACCTGTGGTACGAAATGGCTCAATTGCCTTTCATTCAATTCTTTCAGAAATGAGAGATGTTCCACCCACCACAATCATGATTGTATTTATAGTCTAACTATCTCTTGCCCTTCTTTCCCTCCCCACCCCCAACCCTCCATTTTCAAAGTTTTGCTGGTTTTTTCACAAGTCAAAATAAAGATTCTTGTTATGGCACTATCCTAGACATAAATAGGGAAGTTAGGAAGAAGACTAGATCTGGGGGGAAAGTTGTTATGTTTTAGATAGCTGAGTTTGAAATATCCATGGAAATAATTCTATTCCTTAATTGATACTTTGTCAAAAGGCAAACAATTCTCAAAGCATTTAACTCAATCCATCACCTGTTTTAAAAAATTGTTCAGATCACTACTAATTAGAGAAATGTAAGTCAAAGCAACGCTAAAGTATACACCACACTTTTCAGATTAGCAGGAATTACAAACAGAAATGAAAATGACAAATATTGTAGAATCTGTGGAAAAACAGATCCATTAATATACAATCAACAGAGTAATGAACTGACCCAGATCTGGAAAGCAATTTGGAAACTTGCCTAAAAAGATGGTGCATACCCTTTTGGCCAAGCAGTAATATTACCAGTACAATGAAAAACAGAAGGACCATTACATATAAAAATATCATTGACAATTCTTTTCCTTAATGCCAAAGAACTAGAAATTAAGGGATGTGCCCATTAGTTTGGGATTTGGAGCACCAATTTCTCAATAATTTGGGAAGATGAATTAATTAGGTACATGAATATAATATTATACTATAATAGTTTCATGAAAAAATCTGGCAAAATTTGTATGAAATGAAGCAAAGTGAAGAATCAAGAGGATAATCTTTTTTTTTAAATAAAATTTTACTAGTATCTTTTATTTTAATATAACCTAAGTTTTTCCCTGTATCTGCAAAAGTTTTTTTAGAGTAACAACCTAAATTTTTTTTTACTTATTTAAGGCAATGGGGTTAAGTGACTTGCTTATGGTCACATAGCTGGGCAATTATAAAGTGTCTGAGGCTGGGTTCGAACTCAGGTACTCCTGACTCCAGGGCTAGTTTTATCCACTTCACCACTTAGCTGCCCCTGAACAATTTTTTTAAAGAAGAAAGAGGAAAATGAAAAAAAAATCAGCAAGACAGATCAACTGATCAAAAAACCCCCAAATCTGACAATATATAATGTCCCATAGCCATGGACTCCACCCCCAACCATGTCTGTAAAGGAATAAGAAGACTTTTTAGAAAATAATTTTTCGGGGAGATAGGTGGAGCAGTGGATAGAGCATTGGCCCTGGAGTCAGGAGTACCTGAGTTCAAATCCAGCCTCAGACACTTAATAATTACCTAGCTGTGTGGCCTTGGGCAAGCCACTTAACCCCATTGTCGTGCAGAAAAAAAGAAAGAAAAGAAAATAATTTTTACAATAACCATAACATTATAAACTTTAAAAAACTTATGAAATATAATCAGTGAAATGACCAACCAGGTTTCCCGTAACAATTGATGATGTATAATATCCATCTCTTGACAGAGGATGGACTTGAAAAAGAAAGAAACATTCACTTTTGAATCTAGACAATGAAGAAATTTGGTTTATGTAAACATTTAGATCTCAATTGACAGAAATAATCAATCCCCTCAAGTGGTCACATTCCAGAGGAGGTAGAGAAAAAAATAAAAGTTTATTCATTGAATTTTGATTTTAAAAAGAGAGCTAAAAATGAAAATTTAAATATATTGAGGGGTAAGGTAAAGTTTTTTAGTGTTGGGGAAACTGAGTATGTCGATCATCAGGTAGAAAGAGTTAACAGATGAGAAGTTATGGAATTAAAGTAGCAAGGTTGACTTTGATGAGGAGAAGGGACTAAAGAATAGGAGGGGAGAATGGGGGAGAAAATGTTTTCAGAAGAAGTGAAAGAAAAGGAGGAGGTCATCACATGGATAGTTGTTATATTGTCAACCCTGAGACATTTCCCTCTGGGAAGAACTGGGAATCTATGATATGTCTGTAGCCCTTCCCTCCAGCCACAGTCCACCCTGTTAACTAGGCTTGATATCATTCTCTAAGTGAGGGTCACTCTTTAGAATCTGTGATAATGGAAGCCCCCTGAGTCCAGGACTGACAGGTCATGGTTTGGAAACTATTCCCTAGAAATTTTGAGGAAGCATTGTGAGCCTAGAATATAAAAATGGATCTGAGGACAGGGTTCACAAATCTATCTCATCTAACAATCGTTGGTAAAATTGCCTAAATGTGAGGTTAGTATATGCTGGGCAGGAATGAACATGAAAGCTAATGTACAAACTCAAACCCTTGCACAAAATTCTGCTCTTTCAATTCTGAATTGTCTTTTTTTTTCTCAAACTGCAAAGAGGCCCAAACTTGGAATCCTGTAAAGCAAAGCCTCAAGTTAAAAAACCTTCCTTAGTGCGTTGGAAGCTACAAACCCTGGTGACTCAACATATTGATGAATGACCGCCCCAAATTTAGACCACACAGGAACACTCACACTGTACAAGGCGTTGGAAAAGGATTAGTAAGCAGTTCAATTAGATTGAATTCATTTTTTTAAATCAAAATTTTAAAATCTGAGAGGCTTGAGATGGATTAGATGACTTACACATTCCCTTCCCACTCTCTGATTCAACAGCTAGTTGAATTCACTGAAACAAATGGTTACTCATAGTTCCTCAAAGAATTCTAAGTATATTATTGTTTGCCTTACTTCAACTTTTCTCTTTGTCCAACCCAGTTAGTATGTGCAGAGGTGGTCTGATTCTATGATTACTTGTGGGTCTTATCTTTTTCTGCCTATTTTTGGAAGATGATGCTAGTGACATTCTATTATGGGAGTATAATAATAGTTCATTTACATGGCCTGTTATTTGCAAATTGCTTCACTCTCAAGAGGCCTCTGAACAAACTAATGAGAGAAACATCATCGAACTGGCATATTATCTTCTTTGACTCGGCTTTTGTCTGCTCTCTAGATTTTCAAGCTTTAGGTCATAGATTATACATTTGGAGCTAGGAAGGATCTCAGAGGCCCACCTATTGTAGTTTCTTTTTCCCATGAAGCAATATGGCCACACATCTGTGGTAAGCCCTTCCTTGGCTTGGCTCCAACCTTCTCCTACCATTTTCTCACCAGTTTACACTAACTTCTTAAACAATATCCCACAGCAATTTTCAAAGTTAAGTAATCTAAATATGCAAAAGATTTGAACTGAGGAAGAGACACATTCAAAGTCTTTAGCTTGGCCATTTACTAACTTCCTTACAATGGGTTGATTCTTTTCAGTAGTTCATCTTTTGCCTCAAATCTCACCTAGCCTTATGGGTATTGCCTCAGACAAAGTGAGAACTGGGAAAAGTCTTAACTTTATATAGGCCAATGTTTTCCACTACAACTGGAGATAGCTTTCAGTTATCCTGTTCTGTGTCTTGCCACTGGATTCAGATGACTCTGGAGGAGAGAGTGAGGCTAATATCTTTGCATAGCCCTACTTCACTTAAATCTAATTCACTTGTAAGTCAAGATGTCATTGGTCTTCTTGTAATTATTTTTTTTTTCTTTTGGTTTTTGTGAGGCAATGGGGTTAAGTGACTTGCCCAAGGCCACACAGCTAGGTAATTATTAAGTGTCTAAGACCAGATCTGAACTCAGGTTCTCCTGACTCTAGAGCCAGTGCTCTGTCTACTGCACCACCTAGCTGCTCCGTTGGTCCTCTTCTAGAACAAAGAGTGAACAACCACACAAAGGACACATAACATCAGATATGCCCAAAGGATTGTAGACAATGAAGTACCTCAGAATCTCTTTCCAACCCAGGACTAGTAAACTGAAATATGAATTTACAATTTCTTTCTCTACTGATTTTTTCCTAAAAAGTTTGATTTGAAAGCATCTTTCATTTAACTATGATGAACTTGCCCCAGACCTGAGAATTTCCAGTTATTATCTGGGTACTTATTTTTCAACTAATTCACTATTTCGACTATTTCTTCATTTTAGCCATGCTGACTTAATTGGTCAAGGAGTTGCTGGCTAAAATGTGTATCTACCCCAATAAATTCTTATTTATGACTTGGGAGGACTTTCGATGATAACAAGGAGATGAATATTGAGAGACTGAAAGGAGGACGGGCTAGAAGACACTCTTCTCTTGCTCATAATGAGGCTTGAGAAATGAATTATTCCAAAGAATTATGCATACATGTTAGGAACACTTTCTCAAAAGAGATTTAGAATCTGGACATGTTAAATATGGATATCACCACTAACAGGCAGAAAATCGCAAGTTATTGATGTGGAAGTCACGTTAGAGTCCATTCTCAGCTTACGGTGAGACGAGCTACCTGTTCTGGTAAAGGTCAAAATAAATATCGAATTTAAAGGTTTACTAAAAAGGAGGATTTGAGACCATGAATCATACTAACAGCATCAACTTGGCCTATAGAGTTGGAGATCATGAAAGGAAGAACATTACAAATAAGAATCATCCAGATATTAACATTTTAGTTACCATTTCCTGAAAATAAATGTACTCTGCAAATCATAAGGAGGAAGTCAAACAAGCAAACCAATAAATAGCAAAATAGCATTTGCTTTAATCATCAAACATTTGCTTTTATTGTTAAGAAGAGAAAAAAGAACCAAGAACAATAGCAACATATAGATGAGTATGGGAGCATTTGTAAGGTGTCATGGAAAAGACTGATGAATAATTTTAAGAGGGATAATCTTATTTAAAAACCAAACCTAATGGATAAGAAAATGAGTCTACTTAAAAAAAAGGAACACAATTTGATGAGAGGGAAATTAATCAAATCATTCTATGAATATATATATATATTATATGCATAATTATATATATATATACATAATAAAAGAAACTAACTCTAGGACAACAAATAGGTATAAAATGAAATGGATTTAAGAACATTTCTATTTTCATCATCATCAAGGTGGAACAAGAAGTGGTCTTTTAAACTCCCATTTGCAAAGTTCTGTACAAGGAAATAGTAATGGAGCATATCTAAGTGAAATTTAGAAGAGTAGCTGGACCAGAGAGAAGACAAGGAGCAAACCTCATTGTGCTGTGGATAACAAAATCTTGAAAGTGATGAGGGGCACTTTATGAAATAAATTATGAAAGCAAAAGAATGAAACAGGTATTTTTGTACCCAAAAATGTCATTGAAAGAACCGAATTCATTACCAATCTGTGTGACTACTTTCTCATCTTTGTCAAATCTATATTGCAGGCAGTTAAGTGATGCATACAACTCTGGGTTTGGATCAGGAACTAGTCTTCCTGAGTTCCAATCTGATCTCAAAACGGTGTTGTCCTGGTCACTTAGCCTTATCTGCCTCAGTTTCTCATCTGCTGAATGAGCTGGAGGAGGAAATGACAAATCACTTCAGTATCTTTGTCAAGAAAATTCCAAGTGAAGTCATGAAGGGTTGGATATAATTGAAAAAGAATTGAACACCAAACAAAAAATTTAGATTAGAATTATTTAAAACATTTTGAGGGTGTGCTCAATGAAAATATGAGAAGAATCTCCTAGAAGTAGTAAATAGACCATTAAAAAGTAAAGACAACTTAGATGTGGATTTAGGAAGCCACTATCTAGAAATAAAAAATCAAGGGTATACCTTGTTGAGAGGGCTGTGTTTTTCTGAAATCAAATAAACCAACATTTAATTACTTACTGCATACAATCCATTGTATTAAGCAATGCAGAAGATACAAAGTCTGAAGAAGACATGGCCCTATCTCTCATGATACCCCAAATTGAGTAGGTAACTAAAGTAAAAGACACAGATAATCATGATACAAAAAAATTCCTGTTAAGTGCCTTGAAGGTGTGTGAAGTCTGAGGAAGGTCAACATTGATTAGAGGGATCAGGTTTTCTGGAATATGAGACATTCAAGCTGAGAGTTAAAGAATAAATTAGAATTAAGCAGAGAAAAAAGGTAGAGGAACAAAATTCATGAAAAGAGGAAAAAGAAATAAAAGTATAAAGGTAGAAAAGCATAAGGTAAATTGAAGGGACAGATAATAACCTGTTTCAGCATAGTGAAACTAGAAGTGCAAAGGATCTCAGAATTCAGAGGGCTCTAATCCCTATTTGTCAGATGAAGAAGCTGAGGCCTATGGAGGATAAGTGACTTTCCCAACATCAGATAGGTCATAAGGATTGAAAGTGGGATTTGATTCTAGGCTCTCACACTCCAGACTCCATTTTCTAACTTTTTTTCTGGGGTGATAGATTTTTTTTTTTGGCTACAGCAATTGTCAAACGTCACCTCCTAAGATAGTCAGAGATGGAATAGTGGATACTGGAGTCAGGAAATCTCATCTCAAGTTCAAATTCAGCCTCAGACACTAACTATGTGACCCTGGGCAGGTAATTTAAAGTTGTTTGTCTCATCTGTAAAATGAGCTGGAGAAGGAAATGGTGAATCACTCTTAATGTCTTTGCCAAGAAAACTCCAAATAGGGCTAGACATGACTGAAAAGCAATAACCTTAGACCCCAGAGCAGTGCTCTTTCTACAGTACCCTACTTCCTTCTAGTTAGAGTTTAGAAGGCTCAGAGGAAAGGGATGCTTTATATGACTAGAGAGAAGAGGCAGTATAAGATTACCTTTGAATGTCCTTGTCTATGGTGGCAGATAAATTTTTTTTGGGGGGGAATTGAAGAATGAGAATATCCTTCCCAATGGCTCATTCGCTTTTGCATGACCCATTGTTAGCTTCCTCATTATAGAAGAGATGAAATAGAAGCAACTATACTTTCCATGGTGTTGTCCTTTGTCATGGAGGAGGTACTGCACAAAGATGCCCAGAAAGACAACCCCATGTAGATGGTAAGGTTCTCCAGATGCTTCCAGTTGTGGATAATACTGAGACAATTGTACTACATTCTGGAACTCTCTAGGCCCAAATTAGTATGAGTACCATGCAAAAAATAAAGCCACCCACAAAATCCCAAGTGGCCTTCATCAGATGGACAAAATCTGAAATTAGACCATCAAGACAATGATCAAGGTCCAGTCTTACTGTCTGATTTGACATTGCTTTCTTTACCTCTGTTGGTTCAGTGAAGAAAGAAGAAGGGGAAAATGCTACATGATAAAATAGCTTATCTCTGAGTACTTTTGTTCTCAATGTGATAAGTGGCTTAAGGAGAAGAATCCAACACTAGAGAAAATGTCAGTGTTAAAATCTGTGATGTTTTCAAGGGACAAATGGAAGCATCTCCTAGAAATGTCCTTTAAAGAAGATGAAAAGTAATGAAGATAAAAATCAAGAAAAAGTTAATATTGTCCTTGAGAAAGACTGGCATTAAAAAAGTATTGGATTAAAAGAAATCCAAAGACCTCAGGGAGGGAAGAGAGTAAGTAGCATAAGAGGCAACTGGGAGCTAGAAATGAAAAACGTGAATGTAATGCATCCCAGAAAACATCTCTGCTGTTCCCTTTTCCAGGATTGGAGGTTGCCTATGTAGGCAGCATGGTTTGCATTTCTTGACATTATTTGATAAAAGGAGTGTTGATATGGAGGAGTCAGGGAGAAGGGCAACTGAGATGATAAAGGAAACTCAGGATTGGCAAGCATTTGAGTGGAGAAGCCTAGGGCTTTGGTTGGATTACATTCCTCTTCCCATAGGGTAGGCTGGACAAAGCAATGAACAATGCCAAAACATGACCTTGCCCAGAGGAGAGCCAACTGTGAAATTCTTAGGAACTCCATATTAAGGAGGGAGAGAGGTGATTCTAGAATGGGAGGGAAATAGGACTAGATCATCTTTGGAAAGCTTATTTCAAACACATAACATTTTCTTGTTTTTTTTTTCCCCTCCATAAAAGGCATATCAGCCAACCTTGTAGTAATTTATCTACATGCTGATTTCAGCTAGTAGAGTGTAAGCTGCCCAGAGGCAGAGAACCTATTTTATAAACCTTGATACTTATCACAAAGTCTAGAATGTGACCCTGAGCATAGGAACTGTTCAGTAAGTATTTGTTTAACTAATACGTAAATAATTCCCACCCTCCATAGTCACACAATACCTATATATTGTCTTGATGAGAGGACTGGGACTGTTTAGATGAAAAGAGAAGACTTCAAGTGGAGATCATGGACAATTGTATTGGAAGGGCATCCATGTTTGAGAGGGTTTTTATTTGTTCTATTTGATTCCAGAGGGCACAAAAAATTTGCTCTGACTCAAAATTACAGTCAGATTGATTTTGGACCATGAAAGGAAGAAGTTTACCGTCCATTTGAGCTGTCTGTAAGTGAAATTGTTTGCCTCAGGGGTCATGGAGATACCCATCACAGGAAGTCTTTGATTGGAGGCTGAATAATCATTCCGCAGGTATGGATTTCAAAAAGAGACTCTTTCTTTGTTTGAACTAAATTTCAAAGTTTCTTCTAAAATTCAAGTTTTTCTGAGAGGACATTCTCCAGTATTTGGGGGGACATTTGAGCCCCTAAATAAAGTCAACCACAATCCAATTTCAGTTCAACAAACATTTATTCCAAGCCTACTCTATGCCAGTCACTGAGGCAGTTTTGTGGAAGTTTGGGGAGAGGAAATGGAAAAGACACTGATTTTAGGATTAGAAGCTGTGGGTCTAAATTGTGGTTCTGAGGCATTTTACCTTGTTAACTTGATTTCCCTTTTGTAAAACAGCATTAGTAATAATTATTCATTCAAACAAGTGGCTTCTTCTTAATTCTAATGTTATTGAATCTCTTTTAGGTATTTGTCACTGGTGATCATCCCCTTCTCCTGAGTATTCTCTTCTCTCTGGGGTTTCATTTTACTGGCCACTTCTGGTTCTCTACCTACTCATCTAATTATTTGTGGTGATGAGTAATAGAAGAATAAACACTGGTTCCCAAATGGGATTTCGCTCCAGGATCTTGAGGAAATTTGATCTTGAATCATAGGCCCTTGGTAATGACCCTTCTCTGGAATGAAGAAACCAAACCAGAAAGTTGCTTATACCATGACTGCATACATACATGCATGTATGAAGACACATATTTTCACATATATAATTTATAGACTAATGTATTTATATACTCATTTGCATCTGTGTGTAGATTCACACATGGGTTTATGTGTACATTGATATGCTTTATCATATATAATACATGTATGTTTATATAGGTAGGTAAGGACATGTATGTTGGCTGGGTTGGTGGTTACTGTCCTTGATCAGAGGATTGGAATGGCAAATTTAAGTCAAAGACAAGGTACAGTGTTTCAACTGTGACTGATCAGACCACTGCAAGTTCAGAAGACTCCACCAAAGGGAGAGCACAAATCATCCAGATGACCATTTTGAATTGGGATGACTACATTTGTGCATCTCTCCTTTCTCTTGAGCAATTCTGCCTTGTTCCAAGAGGACAGCACCTTCCTTTATATGGGCAAGTCATGCTGGATGGTTTTGTACCAGTGTCTCACATGTCTCACATGTATGTATGTGTGTGTGTACACTTACCAGTATACCTCTCAACTGCCAATGAATAGGAAGGGAAGGGGGCAGTAAAGCAGAGTAGATAAAGTTGACCTTATCAGGGAAGGGGCGAGTTGCAATCTTGTTCTTGATATGAATTGATTTAGAGCATCAGGAAGAATCATTTAAACATTTAATGATCTCTAGATCACCCTCTTAGTTACTAATGAGGTATTTTTCTTCATGAGAGAAATATTGTCCTCACTTCATCACCAAGAGTTGCCTATGACATTGAAATCTTTGTTCCTATATCTATATCCATATCCACGTCTATATCATCTACCTCTACCTCTCTCTCTCTCTGTAGCTCTCTCTCTCTCTCTCTCTCTCTCTCTCTCTCTCTCTCTCTCTCTCTCTCTCTCTATCTCTATCATCTCTATCTCTATCTCTATCTCTCTGTAATTGGGACACTGGATGGAGTGCTGGACCCGAAGTTAGGAAGGCTATTCTTCGTGAATTCAAATTTGACATCAGACACTGAATGACTGTGTTACCTGGGCAAGTCACTCTGCCTCAGTTTCTTCATTTGTACAATGAAATGAAGAAGGAAATGACAAACCATATCCAGTATTCTTGCCTAGATGTGATCCTAAATGGGATCACAGAGTCAGACATGAATGAAAAATGACTGAAAAACACCAGCAACATCAAATACCTATATCTATACACTTAAAGGTATAGAACTAGTTCCTTAATGTGTAAATATGCTCCTACACACGTTTGTATATAGAATATTTATGTTGTAGTATATTATCTCTTACATATGGTATTGTGGATTGTCTCCATTATCGATCCCACATTAACTAGTCCTTGTGTGTGTGTGTGTGTGTGTGTGTGTGTGTGTTGTGTTGTTTGGCATTATGGTTATATGACTGAATGTACTGGTTTTGTGAGTTAATTTTGTCAAATGGCTTTTTCATGTAGCTAGAGCCAGTGTGTTTTGAAGCCCTGGCATGTGGGTGGGAACCCAGTTGTCAACCCCTCGTCACAAATCATCTGAGTCTTTGTAGGAGCTCTGCATGCTGATGAGACACACCAGCTCAGAAGAAAAGGAACACATCTATTATCATTATTTAAAAATTATTCCTAATGAAAATAATGATTTATTGGCTGGGTCTACACAAAAATACACTAATAGAAGTAATGTGATGTACTGGAAAAGTATGTTGGACTTGGAGTCAGACAGCTAGGGCTTGGGTTCAAATCCTTCTTCGGATACATATTAGCAATTTGCCCCCAGACAAATCTTTTAGCTTCTGATCCTCAATGGCCTAATCCAGAAAATGGGTTTAATGGTAGGGAAAGTGATAGTCTTACAGGACTGTTGTGAGTCTGATATGAGATAATGGACTCCCATCATCTCTAACATTGAGAGTGGGGGGTAGGCCAGATGATCTTTAAGGTTGCTTTTAGGTCCAGACTTGTGACACTGGGATAACATCAATGTAAGGAATATACTTTGCAACCTTAGCTCTCTACATTAACTATTCAGCTAGTTAGCTATTAATGGGAATAGATTTATGACCTGAACATGACTTGTTTCAGCCATTTGGATTAAACTGATTGGTTCCCACAAGCCAAGGTGGTACAGCTTAATACTGGTTAGCATTTAGAAAGCTCTCCATGGTTCACAAAGGGCTTTACAAATATCTACTCACTTAATCTTCAAAACAGCACTCAAAGGCAGGTGCTCCTCTTATCATCCCCATTTTACAGATGAGGAAATTGAGGTAAAGAGAAGCTAAGTGACACCCCTGTGGTTGGACAGCAGGCAAGGATCAGAAGTGGTAGTCTCACTGAGGTCTCCTGAGATCTCCATTCTCATTTCCCTAGACCACCCTTAACATTACTCTTGTGTGAGGAAACAACCCGATCTTGTGTGAAGTGGGGTTTCTGGCAATCTTGTGAGAAAATCCAACCTTAGGCTCTGCACCTGTCTCTTTGGCCCAGTGGATAATAGTCAAGGAATGCCTCATAAACAACTTGGAGAAACAGAGCTTTTGAAAGGAAGGTGCATTGGGCTGTTACTCCTCTTCAGGATTTTTTCCTGATGGAACTCCTACTGCCCATTCTCAAATGTTTCATGGACCCAGTTGGTGTTTCCCCACAAACTACATAGAAAACAATTGAAAGGAAGTTATAAAAAGGGGAAGAAAGAGAAGGAATGGAGACAGCTAGGTGGCACAGTGGATAGGGTACTGGTCCTGGAGTCAGGAGGACCTGAGTTCAAATTCAGCCTCAGATACTTAATAATTGACTATGTGACCTTGGGCAAGTCACTCAACTCCATTGCTTTAAATAAATAAAAAAAGAAAGAGAAGGAATAAAGTCTGGCTATTTCCATGGCACTTGTATGTGTGGAGCAAAGGAGAGAGCATGTGATTCTGATCTGAGGTTGAATCCCTTGAACAAGTCCTGACAGATCTCTGCTAACTCCTAGAAGCTTCTCATCCAAGTCATTGCCCATCCTGCTATCCAGACCTTGAAATCAACTCTCAGTTAGTCTCTCTATCCTTCTCTTCAATCATATGGTCCCACTGCCACTTCAGTCCTTTTGGGAGCCTCTATATACTTATTCTCCTCCATGTGTCTCACTATTCTAATCCAGCCCCCATGGGTTGGTCAAGCTGCATTTATCTGTCATAGAAAGCTCTTTGGCACTTTGATTGCATATATACCTCAAAACATTCCCCTCTATATTCTCTTCACAGAAGTCAAAGTGATCTCCCCAAAGTTCAGATCTGACCATGCTACCTCCCATTCAATCAATGTCAACGCTTCCCTATCATCTTTGGGAACAGACCCAATGGTTTCTGTCATTCCAAACCCTGTATAACCTGCCCCTTGCCTGCCATCCAAATCTTCTCCCATCTTGTTGCCCCTCACATACTTTATGACCCAATGACCCCAGCCTCCTGGATCTTCCTTGCACCCTGCCATTTTCCCAGGCTGTGCCCCAGGCTGAGAGGCTCTTGCCCTCCTTACCTCTGCTTCCTGACTTCCCTGGCTTCCAACAGTTTTAGATAATGGTCTACCTTCTACAAGGTCCAACCTTCTTCATGCCCTCCTGTGAAGAGGATCTTCACTTTACCTTATAGAACTTCATTTGTAGCAGAGAAAGGAAGGACTGGAGCCATTTTGTTTTTTAGTCTCTTTCTCTTTCCAGTGCTCAGTCCTGTGCCTGGGCCACAGTAGACACATAAAAAATGTTTGTTGACTTGACTTCATAGTCTGATGCCTTCCTACCTTTTCAGCCTCTTTCACCTGACTCCCCTCCATATATTCGATGATATGACACAATGGGGGTTACTTGGACATGAAACATCATCTCCCTTTGCTGTGACTTTGCCCTGATAGTCTTTCTCTGTCTGGACTTTCTCTGTCACTATCTCTCTGTCATCCTCTCTATCTCTGTTTTTTTCTCTATGTCTCTGTCTTTCCCATCCTACCCTCCTTCTGTATCCATCTCTCTCTTTCTCTCTCTCTCTCCTTTTCCCTCCCTCTCCTAGCTGCCTAGCTGACCTGGCTTTCTTTAATACTTATTTTAAATCCTCCCTTTCCAGAAGGCCCTTCCTAGCCTCTCAGCCACCAACTTCTTCCCCTTTCAAATTCCCTTCATTTGCTCTATTCATATCTTGCATGTACCTAGACATTATTATATCATCTCCTCAATTAGAATTGACACTCCTTGAGGGCAGGGACAGTGTCATTACCATCTTTCTTTCTTTCTTTCTTTCTTTCTTTCTTTCTTTCTTTCTTTCTTTCTTTCTCTCTTTCTTTCTTTCTTTTATTTTTTTTAGGTTTTTGCAATGCAAATGGGGTTAAGTGGCTTGCCCAAGGCCACACAGCTAGGTAATTATTAAGTGTCTGAGACCGGATTTGAACCCAGGTACACCTGACTCCAAGGCCGGTGCTTTATCCACTATGCCACCTAGCCGCCCCAATTGTTACCTTTCTTAGGCTCTATAGCGCTTGGAGCAGTGCTGGATGCAGAATCACAACTAAATAAATAAATAAATATCATTTAGTCAGCTGATTGCATCCAGTAGCAAAGAAATACTGAACTCAGCCAATAGGTAGCAAGTTAGGATAATTTTTTAATTTTTATTTTGGTTTTGGCAAGGCAATGGGGGTAAGTGATTTGCCCAAGGTCACACAGCTAGAAATTATTAAGTATCTGAGACTGGATTTGAACTCATGTCCTCCTGACTCCAGGACTGGTGGCTCTTTCCGCTATGCCACTTAGCTGCCCCTAGTTAGGATAATTAGTTAAAATAGGTAGTATATGCTGATTCTCCCTCTCTCCCAAGCAATCCTACTCTCAGTGAGCTCCTACACACACACACACACACACACACACACACACACACACACACAAACACACACACACGCACATATATCCTGCCTCGTGTGATGCAACTAGGTGGCACAATGGTTAGAATGCCAGACTTGGAGTTAGTATAACCTGAATTCAAATTTGACCTCAGATACTTTCTAGCTATTAACCCTGGGTGGTCATTTAGCTCTGACTCAGTTTCTTCATCTGTAAAATGGCAAACTATTCCAGCATTTTTGCCAAGAAAACCCACAATAGATTCACAATGCTTCAGACACAATTGAAAAATGACTGAACTGGGCAAGGCACTTAACCCCATTTGCCTTGCAAAATCCTAAAAAAAAAAAAAAGAAAAAAGAAAAAAACAATTGAACACAATAACAAGCCTGGACCTCAATGTGTTTTCCACATCCGATTCCTACGTCCCTGGTTCTCTTTTACTCTGGAAAAAGAACCAAATTGAGTTTTGGGCTGGAATCCTTGTAAAGGATTTTGGGTTTGTAGATCCTGGTTGACGTCTGCTGGGTCAAAGACACTCACCAACCTGAGTTATCAGGATGCCAGTGACTAAAGAGTTCATCCCAAACCAGGGGTTGATTTGTCTCTTGATTTTTCTTGCTTGGCCCTGGGGAACCTCCCCTTCTTCTCCCCTTGAGTAGTTTGGTCTCTGGGTCACCTGGAATCCATGCCCTCTTGCCCATCACCCTTTGGCACTTACTCAGGATGGGGTTTTTTCCCAGCCCTGAGGTGGATTTCTGCTAGGAGCTGGGTAATTTGCCAGGCAGGCCTCCCTCGCCAAGGGATGTTCTGTTCTGAGGATGACACATCCCCCTGAGAATGACTCGGTCCTGAGCAGGGGGTGGGTGGAAGGTCAGGGGAAGCCCCTACCCAGGAGAAAAGAGTTTCTTTCTGTACCTGAAGAAAAACACTCCAATGTTCAACAGCCTGATTAGTGGGCTGTGAGTGGGTGAGCTGCTCCAGCAAAGGCATGCTCTGTGCTTCCTTGGAGGGAGGATTCAGGAATTTAATGAACAGAAGTTTTCTGAAAAAACCTTAAAGCCAAATACAATGAGCAAAAGATGAATAATCTGAATTCCTCCCAGTTACACAAATTTTTTAAAAAAATATATATATTCCCAGGGCCTATTGCACAAATGAAGTGAGATAGTAAGGTCATGGTAATGGGCATATTGGCAGAACTTTCAAGTTTCTATAATCCTAGAAATGGGAGTTATCTCATTTGGGCCTCAAGAAAGTGCTGACTGCAGATACTATTAACTCCATAGTACAGATGAGGAAACTGAGTCTCAAAGGACATGCAACTTTCATAGAGTTACACCTGTAGGAAAAATCAGAAGCAGGATTTGAACTTGGATTGTCCTTACTCCAAGTCTATCCCTCAAACTAGTTTGCCATCCTGCCTTACTAAGTAAGGAGTAAGTTTTCTTCTCTAAAGAAATGGACCAGGATGTATGGATCCCCAATTATATTCATCCTGTAGGAGCTGCCTCCTTGACCAATTACTTAGGTGACCAATGCTGCCTCTGCTCAGTCCCTCTGGGTCATCCTTCTTTTGAAATGGCCTTCAGGGGCTGTTAGGGTATACTCTAGAATATTCTCCAAGAAGCAAATCTTTATCTCATAAGAAGAAGTAATAACTTCATGTCACTTGGAGTCATGATTGGTCATTGAGGTAAGGGATCAAGTCAAATACATGGTAGTTATATAAAGTTTTTTCCAGGCAGTCAAACATTGCACAAGACCCCACCACTCACATCCTGCCTTCCATTTGACCTCACAGAGACTTCTCCAAATGAACCCTGCAGGCAAAACCTCAAACATTCTAATTTTAGTCATCCATTAATGAATAGCTCTCCAACACTGATTTTCTACCTCAATACTTAATGGTTAGTGTACTCTCACCACCAATGATTCTGAACTCCCACTACCAATGTAGAAACTCCCTTCTCCATTTTTTCAATTATCTTCTCCCTTACTCCAATTTTCCCTCAACCCAGCCCTACAAAGGTATGTTCCAAAGCTATCACCCCTTTAACTGTGCTCTCTGATGTGCTTGTTTCATAATTAATAAACTTCCTTTCATCTTAAACCTCTTCATTTCTTACTCCTTTCATCTAGCCCTGAGGTCTGGCTTCCCTCCTTATGATATGACATCGCTCATAATTTCTAACATTTGTTGTAGTTTCATTACTCTCCTCCTCCTCCCCACCCCTCAAGTCACTTGAACTCTATCACCACCATTCAGCAACTTCTCTTTCCTTGGAAATTCATCCTATACACATTTGTCTCTCAATCCAGATCCTGATGACCTCTAGCTTTAGATACCTGAGATGTTCTTCCTTCTTCAATGAATTCAATGACTTCACAGTTTTTCTCTCCTTTTCACTTCTTCAAGGCACTTATAGGTTTGTCTGAGTCCATTCATTTCCCATGTCCCATGTCTTCCCTTTCACATCATCTATCCACTGAAATTTCTTTAGATGAATATTAATTTTTTTATCATTCCATGTTTCCCTTAAAAACCTGAACCTTGTACTTCTGCCTTATCATGGCATCTATTCTCTCTATCCATTAAGGCTTTCCCAGATCACCTCCCTACACTAGATATACTCTCCTCTCTTTCCTATTTTGACCCTTACTAAACCAATATACACAGCCTTTATTTTCAAATCTTTTGATACCATTTCTTATCACGACTTGACAAAACCAAATCTTAGATTATTCTTGCCATCCGGCTCCTTTGTTCTGAATCTCACCCTGCTGAACAGAGTAGGAGGAATCACAAAACTGCAGATTGAGTCCACTACACATTTATGCTACCTAATACAAACTAGGCCCTCATTACAGCAAGGTAAACCTTCTGTTCTTTCTTAATCAAGTTGCCATCCACTCAGTTGATGATCTCCTCATTCTTTGATGAAAAAAAGTAAGTCTTTCCCTGAGAACTCCTTTCTCTCCCTTCTTCCTAATCTCAAAAAAATTTAGATTATTTTCTCTACTATCTCCTCCTTTACCCCTATCTTACACAAAAAGTTATTTCTTTTTCTTTGCTAGGTCAAATCCTTTATATTAACCATTAACCTTTGTATGCATCCTCTCCTATCTTTTCCAGCAGATTTCCCTCACATTCTCTCTCTCTCTCTCTCTCTCTCTCTCTCTCTCTCTCTCTCTCTCTCTCTCTTGCTTGCTCTCTCACTCTCTCTCTTGCTCTCTCTCACTCTCTCACTCTCCCACTTCCTCCCTCCTCATATTTTCTCCATGTTCTGATTTCTGCCCACAAACCCACAAACCTGATTATGTCTCTCCTATCCTTTATCATGCTATTCCTGCTAGCTCTCATCCTGTATTTTTCTTCTTTTAGCCAAGCTCATGAAATGGCTATTTCTACTCAGTAGCTCTCCTTCCTATATTTTTACTCTATTCTAGATTCTCAGCAATCTGACTCCCAACCTTATCAAGCAGCTGAAATTTTCCTCTCCAAAGTCTTTCCTCAATTATAATTCTTTTCAAAGACTTTGTAGTATTGATTCTTCTGATCACTTTCTGGCTACCTTCTTTTACCTGGTGTATCATTCAGTCTCAGGTTCTTTTGTTGGTTACTCATATATGTTATACCCACAATGTTTGTATCCCAAGATTCTGACCTGGTTTTCCTTCTTTTTTCACTAATCTCACTTGAAGAGCTCATTAGCTCATTAGCAATGAATTCAATGATCCCCTCGGAATAGATGACCCCTATATTTTTAGCCTTAGTCTTTCTAGAGATCTAGTCCCATTTCACCTATTTGTGATTTGGGACATCTTGGACTGGATGATCCATAGATATCTGAAGCACATGTTCCAAACAAAACATATCCTTCCCCCAAAACCCTCCCCTCCCCAGATACCTCTTACTTTCAAGGAAGTTACCATTCCCCAGTCATTCCTATAGGATGGCAACCTCAGTATCATCCTTGACTCCTTACACCCCACAAAGCCAAGTCACTACTCAGTCTTGTCCTTTGAGCTTTACATTATCTCTTGTGCAATTCCTGCACTAACAGTCACTGGACTTAATCCAGGCCCCTCTTACCTCTCACCTGAATTCTTGCAGTAGAATCCTTATTGGTCTTCCTATCCTCATATATATCTGCACTCCAATCTGTCCTCCAACTCAGCTACAAAATGGATTTTTGTCAAGTCCAGATCTGACCAATCACTGCCTAATTTAATAAACTCTAGTGATTCTCTATCAAACATTAAATATAAAGTCTTTCATTTGTCTTAAACCCTTCACAAAATGATCTCTTTCTATCTTTCCAATATTTCTCTGTACTTTTGAACATTCTATTACTGAAACAAATGAGTTTCTTTCCCCTTGCTTCCACATGGCCCTCCTTCTCTAGCCCCCATGCCTTTGTAGCAGGGCCCCCCATGCCTGAAATTCTCTCCTGACCCACTCCCCAAAGCCTCAGAGGTTTCCTAGTTTTGTTGACATCTTCCCTCCAATTTCACTTTCTCTAGGTGATCTTTGCCAGTCCGTAGTCATTAGTAACTAAGAGTAGATCTTTGAACAATGTACCAATATTGTATTTATCTAGTTGTTTTCATCCTATTTCCCATTTAGAACCCGAGGTTCTTGAGGTCAGGGACTGTCTTTTTTTGGTATTCTAGTGCCTCAATATAGTGTCAACACTTAATAAATGTTTAATAAATGTGTGCTAGATGAATCAGGGACTAATGGATCATGGATTGTCTCCAAGTAAAGTTTCTAAAAGAGTCCCTGGAGGTTGTGAACCAAAGCAGCATGGGGGAAGATGTGGCCAAATTCCAAAGACTCTCACTTTGAGTGAACTCTCAGGAGAGAGTTCATAGATCAAGCACGAATGTTCCTTTCCTAGACCTTGGTGTATCTTGAGTGTTTGAACGTTGGTTCAGGAAGACCTTTGCTTAAATATGACCTGCTTCCTCCAAATTGTATGTCCCTGAACCAGTCACTTTGCTTCCTCTCTCCTCCCAAATCAAACACCATTTTCTCCCATCAGACTCTCCTTTTCCCACTGCCTGTCTGTCAATTATGCTCCCACTCTCCCACTCGCCCTGGTTTGAAATCTTGGAGTCATCTTTGACTCATCCCTCTTCTTCAGCCTCCATAGTGAGTTAATCACCAATTCCCAACAAATTTTCCTACAAAGTATTTCTTGTATCCCTTCCTTTCTCCTCCCACTACCATCCTAGCATAGCCCTTACCATCTTATGTCTGGGGTCCTGCAACTGTCTCTTGACTGTCCCCCTCTTGCACAAGATCCTTCTCCTTAAAAACCACATTGCACTTGGTCATCAGAATAGCATCATTAATATACCCCTTTCATCAGAAATCCACTGTAGCTCAACAGGGAACCTCAGAGACCTCTGAATACAACAATAATATTTGAATAGGAAACCCCATCATACTTAAGCTCTAGTCCTGTTAGCCTAGTCTCTCAAAACTTCCAGGGATTGGGGGCCAGCTAGGTGGTGCAGTGGATAGAGCACTGGCCCAGGAGTCAGGAGGACCTGAGTTCAAATCCAGCTCCAAACACTTAAGTAACTTAAGCACTCTAGGCTTCATCTTCCTCTTCTGTAAAATGGTAATAAAAATAGTACCTCTTTCCCAGGGTTGTTGTAAAGATCAAATGTGGTAATAATATCACAATATAATATTAATAATTAAAGCAATTGATAAATGTGAGCTACATTTCTTACAATAAGATTCTCTCATATATCATACCTTAGATATCATCATTGAACATTTCCTGAATTGAGCTGTTCACTCCTTTTTTTCCCTAGATATTTGCCTTGTTTCTCCAGTTTGATTGTAAGCTCCATATGGACAGGAGTTCCATTATATTTTTCCTGCTCCCTCTAGATCCTGTGCCACAGAGGGAATGCAACCAAAAAAGTATGAACCAAATGACTGGGATACCTCAAGATAGCAGCAGGGGGCCTAAAGCTCCTTGATCTCTGTTTCTTAGTCCCCAGCCATCTGCTCCTGGTACCTAGAAACAGGAATTCCCCACTGTCTGGAGAGCCTCCCAGTCTATCTTGAGTAATCCAGGAATCAATGTTCATGGTGCTTTCCAGTTCAGTGAGGAATCTGGGCGCGGTCTAGAGGAATGCACGGCCCAGGTGTGTGTCTGGTCCAACATGGAAGACACACACCTTCTCTGTGTTCACCGGCTTACTCTGAGGGCATGGGGAATTGATGAGTTATGTCTGGAAAACTCCACAGGAAGCAACTGGAGATTGCGCCACTGACAAATCTCTCTAGACCTGCATGCATTTTAACTCAATAGTAGGGATTCACCCCAGGGAACAAGCAAAGGAGAACCTACCCTCTGCCTTTGCAGACTCTTTTTTATCTATGGAGAATGTTGTATGATTAGCTAGTCACTCAGTCTTGCAAAAACCTAAAGCAAGTCATCTTCCTCTGAACTGTCTGCTTATCTTCTACCTTGAGATCTCCTTCCTTCAAACCCAATCCCAAATCCAAGAATATGCAGAAAATTTGGATGCTGATTTTAGCCAATTTCTTCACTTACGTGAGCCTCACTTTCTTCATCTATAAAGAGGGTAGACCTGAGGATTCTAAGGTTCTTTCCTTTCTAAACCTAGTAGCTTATGATCCTTCTTTTCTAAAGTAGTCTGAGAACATATACAGCTGGATTAACTTGGAGAAAATGACAAGAACTCTGGAAGTCATTTAAAAGTGTGATGTTCAAGAAGATTTGTTTCTATCTGAATGGAACGATTCCCCAAATTAGAATATCTGTAGAACTTCCAGCCCCAGCGCATAATTGTGGTGATGGTTTACATTATTCCTCATCTAGGGATGATCAGGAAAGAAAAGTATGGAGTGCTCAGATACCAAGACTGAGATAAACAGTGAATTCTAATGTAAACCATAAGTAGCCACACACTTGAAAGAGAATGAAAGGAAGTACCCAATGATATTGTTTGGACAACAAAAAATGAACTTACAGGTAGACCAGGTTGTTCACTTAGAGTTGAAAGAAAACTTGGAGGCCATTGTGTCCAGCTTCTTGTATTATTCATAAGTGAATAATACAAGGCCTATAGAATTTAAGGAATGTGCCCAGGACATGCAATTAGAAAGTGTCTGAGGCAGAGTTTGAATTCAGGTCTTCCTGAACCCATCATTTCCATTATACCAAGCCACAAATGAGAGTCACATGGGATAGACTGCAATTTGTATCATAGTTCCAAGGGACCATTATATTGACTCTTCTAAAGTTGACCTTTTCTCTAAGTTTTCAACATTCTATTGTGGTTGTCCTCCTATCTATTTCAGCCCTCCTTCTAATTCTCCCTTGCTTGACCTTCTTTCTGCTAACCATTGTTGTCCCTCAGAATTCTGTCCTGAGTCCTCTTCTCTTCTCCCTCTATACTACTTCACTCAGTGATCGTATCCATTGTTATGGATAATTGCCATCTTTATGCTGATTCTCAAATCTTCCCTTGCTTCTCCAGTCTCTCTGCTGACCTCCAGTCTTGTATCTCCAATTGCCTTTTAGATATTTTGAAATGGATGTCCCATACACATCTTAAACTCAAAATATCCAGATGAAAATTATTTTCTTTCTTCTTAATCCTCTCCTCTTCCTACCTTCCCTATTATTATAGAGAGTAACATCATTCTCTTAATCCCTCAGAATCACAAGATAGGAGTCAACCTGAACTCCTCACTCTTTCTCACCCTCCAGATCCAAACTGTGGCCAGCACCTGCTGATTTCACCTCTGCATTATCTTCTGATGATGTCTCTTTTTCTTTTCTGACATTTCCATCACTCTCGTGAAGGTCCTTACTACCTCACAATCTTGATTACTTCAATAATCTGGTGGTGAGTCTTTCTGTTTCATGTTTCTTCCCATTCCAATCTATTCTCCATTTAGCTACTAAAGAGTTTTTCCTAAAAATGAAAGCCTGATAATCTCCCGTACCCTCACTTAATATATTCCATTGGCTTCCTTTTGCTAAGAGGAGCAAATACAAAAATACTTTGTCATTCCAAACCCCTTTTACCTTTCCAGTCTTCTTGTACTTTATTTCCTAGTATGAACTCTTCAATACAGTGACTCTGGCCTCCTGACTATTCTATGAACAAAGTGGCCCATCTTTCAGATCCACCCATTGTCTCTGTCTCCCATGTCTAGAAAGCACTCTCTCCCTTACTCTGACTACTGACCTCTCTAACTTCCTTTAAGTTCCAACTAAAATCCTACTTCCTACAGAAGTCTTCCCCAATCCTTTTAAATACCAGTGAGATGCCTCAGTTACTTATTTCCTATTTATCCTTTGAATAGCTTGTTTTTTATATATATATATGTGTTTACATGTTATCTTCCCCATTAGACTGTAGACTCCTTGAGGGCTGAGCTTGTTTTTGCCTCTTTTTGTATCCCTTATACTTAGCACAATATCTAGCATATAGTAGGTGCTTAATAAATGTTTATTGAATTAAACTGAATGAATTTGGAAAGTCTTTCTAAAATGGTGCTCATATAAAAACTGAGACTGTTTTGTTAAATATAGATAGTACCAGCAAGATAGAAAGGAATTAAAAAGGTTGAATTTGTATTTTAAAAAAATAAAGAAAGACTAAAAACCCATCAATCATTTTGATCTAGGACTTAAAATCTCATTTCCTTGATTTTAGGTGAATATAGAGGAGGAAAAAATCATTATCTTCCCTTCTTTTTCTTGGATCAGGATGGTAGGATACAGCAAAGAGTCATCAGTCACGAGCCCTCAGCAGTGATCCCATAAGGTTCCCGTGAGGATTACCAACTACTGACAAAGTGGCTGGACTCACTATGGATTTCTTTCCCCACTTAGTGGTTATTATCCCTGTCGTGTTTCAAACTGAAACACTCATTTCCAATACTACAGAAACGTGGCTGGGCACTCAGGCAAAGAGGCATCTGTTCCAACAAAATGTTCTGTGTTGATCATTTTCAAAAAGGATTTTTCTGTTTTTAAAGAAACTGTGTGGACTTGGAGATGAGTCAGTCAATCTGAGTGGTGCTGGGTGCCGAGTTATTTTGAAAGCTGTAAAAATTAAAAATACATGCAAAGAAAATAATTTTCCTTAAATATTATCTCAATTTTATTCTTTGACTTAGTTTTTTTCAGTTCTTTTTTTTTAAACTTTCTATATCACCAGAGACTTCTCTGCTAAAGAGAAAACACTATCCCAGAAAGGCAGCTGTTAGGGATGTATATCTATGGAATGCTAAATGGAGAACTCCATCCCCCCACCATCTGGATCTTCATTCTAGATTAGACTTATTTGAATGGGATGGTATATGCTATTGAAAGGTGATTCCCTAGATAGAGAATCATATTGCCACAGAAAATTTCCATTGTAATTTGGACACAACTAACATCTTCAATTCCATCTGATTTGTTTCTAGTCATTCATTAAGTGCACAGATTATGAAGAATTGCAAAGAGATATCTGTTCCAGTTGGAATGTGCCTTTGGGTGCTTAGAAGTTAGTGCCTATTCTATTTCTCCCTCCACTAAATGTCTGTGGTCATACCTCAGAGAAGTCTGGAGGTGACCCTCCCTCAAAGAGAAGACTCTCAGTTCTCAGATCAATTCAAGTGGGAGAATCCCAGTAGAATGAAAGCTTCATGAAGGCAGGAACTGTCTTACTCCTGTATTTGTGACCCCAATGCCTCAGATAGTAGGGGGACCTAGTAGGTGCCCAATAAATGTTGAGTGATTGAATGAACAATAGGACTCATTTACCAAAACTTATATGTCTTCTAGTGCCTAGAACAGCATTTTGCATACTGTAGGTGTTTAATCTATGTTTGTTGAATTTTCTGAATGATTTTTATCTCACTCAGTGAGAGAGATTAAGCAGACTTCAAAGCACATCATGAAGTAACTCAACTTTCTCAAAATCAAAATATTAGATCACTTTCATTTTTCAAAATTAATTCATAGTTTGTAGAAATAGAAACATTAAAATTAAGATTTTTCTATTAACAGATCCAGTTGATTTGCTAGGATATACTCAATGAATCAAACAGTGCTTTAAAAATCTCTGACCTCAGTTCTCTGCTTAATGGACTCTGGTGTAATTCTAGGATAGAGTGCTGAGGAGATAGATTCATTTCTTGGATTAACCATTTATTGCATGACCCCAGGAAAATGACTTCACCAATATCCCTCCTAGTCTGTCTGATTCCAAGTTCAATATTCTTTTTTATATTATACACTAATTTATGAGATAGCTATGTAGCTAAAACCTTGGAGACATATGAATGCCAGGCAAAGGAGTTTGACTAGAGGAAGGGGAGGGGGAAATATCTATAAGAAGACTCTTGTCAAAGGCTAAGCAAGGTTACTTGAGATCCTTACAAGAACAGTCACAGTGGAAAGAGAGGGAGGTCATGGATATGAATGATCTTACAGTAGTAGAATTAAAGGACATGGTAACTCATGGATTGGACAGCTAGATATTACAAAGTACAGAGTGCCAGGTCAGGAGTTAGGAAGACCCAAGTTCAAATCCAACTTCAGACATATAAGTTGTGTGAACCTGGGCAACTCACTTAATCCTGTTTGCCCCAGTTTCCTCATTTATAAAATAACACGAAGAAGGAAATGGTAAACCCTCTAGTATCTTTGCCAATAAAACCCTTCAAAGGGGTCACAAGAGTCAGACATGACTGAAAATGACAAAAATAACAACCAAAATCTCATTGACTAAGAGAGATGAGCAAAATGGACAAGTAAGAAGAGAATATCAAATTTTCACTATGGGCTGAGCCAAGCTGGAACAGCCAACAGACCAATTATTTTTAGATTGATTTGTTAATTCAGGGCCTCTCAAATAGCACGATCTATTGAATCAACCATTCTGAGATCCAAGTTGGCTGATAAAGAAGCCCAAAGCAGCAGATTGACTGTTGTTTTTAGTTTTTGTTTTTTTAAAGAGAATCGTGTTTATCACTGCAGGAAAATATTGTGTGAAAATGGAAACTTTCAGTTTAACATCCAGATGTTTAATCCGCACAGTGACAATGATTCACAGTATTCTGTTGGAATTTATCATCTTTTTTGCAGTACAATAAAAGGGTCAGGTATACTCTATGGGCTTGAAATGTAATGTGACCTAAGACAAACAGTTGTTAAGCAAAGATACTTTTATGAATCCGTGATGTAATTGTTTTGTCACTTTTGTCATTGCTATCAAGAACAACCTATTTTTGTTCCTCCTGGGACCAATCTTGCCCATATGCACCCATAAAATTTTCAAATGGGGTCCATCCAACTTCTTGGGGTCTCTCTTATATCTGTTTATAGTCCATCAGTGATATGTCATTCTCACAACCAGATTTCCAATCTCTCTGAGAATATCTGGTGTCTTTTGCTCACTTCTTCATGGGCAATAGAAACTGAACTCCCATATCTCCATGGGCCTTTTTTATGTCTTTAGACTTTAGTTTGAAATTATTGCATGGAATATTAATTCTTTTAAAAGACTGGTCACTTTTTCTGGGAGAATTTTGGTGAATTAAAACTATGACAAATACCACAAGGAGGAAAATACGAAAAATGATATACATGACCAAATATTTATAGCAGCCTTTTTAGAGCTACCAAAAATCTAGCAATAAAATAGATTTCCATCACAAGGAAGGGCTAAACAAATTGGGTGAATGTACTTTACTGTATTATTACTCGAGGACAGGAAATTATGCTAATGATGTTGATGCCAAAGATACTACTATTGTGCTTACTGCTTCTACTACTGCTGCTGCTGCTGC
This sequence comes from Macrotis lagotis, assembly GCF_037893015.1. Lineage (NCBI taxonomy): Eukaryota > Metazoa > Chordata > Mammalia > Peramelemorphia > Peramelidae > Macrotis > Macrotis lagotis. The sequence continues at coordinate 190,646,962 of NC_133665.1, forward strand.
TGCTGCTGCTGCTGAATACAAATCCTACACAGAGAAGCATGGAAAGATGCATGAACTGATGCAAAGTAGAGTAAAAGGAACTAGGAAAAAGGGCAAAAAATGCAAATTTAAAAAATTGTAATCATGGAGATGAAGTTTCATTCTAAAGAAAAAAGGAGAATGAACCTCCTTTCTCTCTTTTTAAAAGTTAATAGTGCATACAGGATCAGACTTGGTTGAAGTGTAAGTCTTGCTGAACTTTTTTTAAATTATATTTTTCATTATATGGCATGGTTTTGGGGGGATGAAGTTTGGGGAAAATGTAAGAGAAACAAAAAAAACATTTCAGTCAAATTAAATTTTCAAAAAAACATTGTTTTAATTTTTATAAAGTCAGTCTAGCCAGTTCTCCTTCTCCCTTTAGCTTCACTAAAGTTCATATTTATTTATAAATCTGCTGTTTCATAATTGGCTAAGCAGCTTGCATGGGTAGCCATATTGGTTCCAGTTTTCCTGTAGAGAAGAATATCTGAGCAGAGTGATGTCTGAGTCAAGGGAGAATCTTCTTTCCTCAATGGACTCATATGTCAGTCAGTTAAAAAGCACAAATTGCTAGGCACTGTGCTAAGTGCTGTGAATATAGATGTGAGCAAGAAGACAGCCCTTGCCCTCAAGGAATTTCCATTCAAGTGGAGGAAGACAACACAGTAAAGGCAAACTGAAAAATGGGAAGGGGAGTGTTTATACTCTCTGAGAGTAGGTATCCAGTTAGGAGCATGGTGGCCAAGGCTAGGAATGGAGGAGAATGCACCTTGGACCCGTTCTCAAAAATGGAGATTCTAGGAAGAATTAACCAAAAGACCAAGAGATGGCAGGAGCAAAATCAGAAGGCAAATGAAGCACGATAAACACTTAATAAATGCTTTTTTTTTAATTTATTTTTTTATTCTCATTTTGTACAAATGTTTTTTTACATTAATAAAATATTCTTGTTTACAAGTAAACAAAATAGCCCTCCTCCCCCATGAATATAGATAGACTTGCTTGGGCGAAAAAAGTAAAGGGGAGAGGAATAAATTAAAATTAAAAAAAATAATAGTAATAATTGTAGGTATGGCCAGGTGGCTCAATAGACGAAGCACCAGCCCTGGAGCCATGAGCACCTGAGCCCATATCCAGCCACGTAAACCCAACAATCACCCAGCCGTGTGACATGCAAGCCACCCGATCCCCACTGCCCTGCAAAAACCAAAAAGAAGGAAAAAAAAGACCCAAAATAAAATAAAATAGTAATAATAGTAGGGGTGGCTGGGTGGCAGACAGAGCATTGGCCCTTGAGCCAGGAGCACAGGGGTCCAAATCTGGTCCCAGACACCCAAAGATCACCCTGCTATGTGGCCCCAGGCAGGCCGTCCAGCCCCACTTGCCCTGCACCCTCCCCCAAATAATAAAAACAAAAAATGTGCTTGAGTCTTTGTTCCAACACCAACAACTCTGTCATAGGTGGGTCTCATTCTTTATGATAAGTCCATCACAAAAGTTACTTCCATATTTTTCCACCGTTGTCATTGTTGATCGCAACTCCCTCCTTTCTTATTTCTCCACTACCATGTACTCTATTTTCTCTCTCCTTTCACTATGACTCTGCTGTAGGGTCATTGACTGGCTCAGCAGACAGATCCCTGGTCCTGGGGCCTCCATACCACCCCTCAGGCCCAGAATCCATCTGGCCCTATGGTCCCGGACATGCCATCCAATCCCAGCCCCTTGCAAGAAGTAAGAAAAAAAATGTGTTATATCTGACCACTCTCCCCCCCATGGTCCATCCTCTCCTTTATTCACATCCCCACCCCTTCCCCCTGCTCCCCCCTCCTTCTTACTCCAGATGTCTATACCCCATTGAGTATATTTGCTGTTTCTTCTCCTAGCCATCTCTGATGACAGCAAAGGTTCCCTCATTCCCCCTTACCTCCCCCCTTCCCTATCATTGCAATAGCTCAAAGTAATAAAAAAAATCTTATGTGAAATATCTTGGACTATTCCCCCTCTCCTTTTTCTTTCTCACTTTCCATTTCCCTTTTTTTCTATTGACTCCATTTTTGCACCATATTTTATCTTCGAATTCAGCTTTCTCCTGTCCTTCAACTATAAAAGCTCTCTCTACCTGCTCTATTAACTGAGAAGGTTCATATGAGTATTATCAGTGTCATTTTTCTATGCAGGAATACATGCCGTTCATCCTCATTAAGTCTCTCATATTTCCCCCCTCTCCTCCAATCTCCATGCTTCACCTGAGTCCTGTATCTGAAGATCAAACCTTCTGTTCAGCTCTGGCCATTCCAAAAGGAACATTTAAATCCCCCTGGTTCATTGAAAGTCCATCTTTTTCCCTGGAAGAGGACATTCAGCCTTGCTGGGTAGTTCATTCTTAGCTGCATTCTAAGCTCTTTTGCCTTCCGGTATATTGTATTCCAAGCCCTACAAGCTTCCAATGTAGTTGCTGCTAAGTCCTGTGTGATCCTGACTGCAGCTCCACAATATTTGAACTGTATCCTTCTGGCTACTTGTAATATTTTCTCTTTGACTTGGGAGTTCTGGAACTTGGCTATAATATTCCTAGGGGTTGGTTTTTTGGGGTCTCTTTCTTGGGGGGATCGGTGGATTCTCTCCATTTCTATTTTGCCCTCTGCTTCTAGAATATCAAGGCAATTTTCCTGTAGTAATTCTTTGAAAATGATGTCAAGGCTCTTTTCCTGTTCATGACTTTCAGGTATTCCAACAATTTTAAAATTATCTTTCCTAAGTCTGTTTTCCATATCAGTTGTTTTTTTCAATGGGATATTTTACATTTTCTTCTAATTTTTCATTTTTTTGGTTTTGAAGTATTGATTCCTGATTTCTGGTAAATTCATCAATCTCCCTGAATTCTATTCTTTGTCTGAAGGATTTGTTTTCCTCAGAGAGTTTTCTTATCTCTTTTTCCATCTGGCCAATTTTGCTTTTTAAAGCATTCTTTTTCTCAATAACTTTTTGAACTGTTTTATCCATTTGACCTAAGCTAGTTTTTAGCATGCTATTTTCTTCAGCATTTTTTTTTTTGGATTTCCTTGACTAAGCTGCTGACTTCATTTTCATGTTTTTCCTGCATCTCTCTCCTTTCTTTTTCCAGCTTTTCTTCCAACTCCCTCATTTGATTTTCAAAGTCTTTTTTGAGCTCTGTCATAGCCTGAGCCCAATTTCTGTTTTTCTTGGAGTCTTTAGATGCAGGAGCTTGTACTTCCTCATCTTCAGACTGAGTATTTTGATTCTTCTTGGGCTCATTTGCAAAATATTTCTCAATAGTCTTCCTTTTGTTTCTCTGCTTGCTCATTTTCCCAGCCTGGGCCTGGTTTGGGGTGCTTCTTGAGCTTTTGGGACACTCCCACAAGGGTCTCAGTGTGTGAGGCTCTGTCCTCCCTTCTGGTCTGTGAATGACCATAAGCACCTCCCTCTGCCACAGGGCTGAGGTGGGGGGGGCACTGCTGTTGTATGGGGGTGCCTAGACTGCAATCAGGATCTGAATGTAGTCAGAGCCCCAGAGTCCTGTTCCAGAGGCAGAGGACAGTGCTCTTCAGTCTCTCTCTCTTTACTCCCCTCCCTCAGCTCAATGGGCTCATGCCCTGGGGGCTCCTGCTTACAGGCTCCACCTGTTTCTGTTTCCGGCTCTGGGCTGCAGAAAGACCAAGCTGCTCCCTGTGTGCCCTGAGGGCTGGGCTCCACTTGCTTGCTCTGGCAGAGGTCCCCTGCTGTTCCCCCACTTTGTGCCTGGTGCTCCTCGGGGTGCAGCTCAGGAGACTCCCCTGCTGCTGTGAGCTGTGGCTCCCAGCACCCTGGGGCTGCCTCCAGGAGGCTGAAGTTCTTTCGCTCTGGCGGGCCACCCCTCTGGCAGGCTGCCCCTCCGACCCCGGGGAGCAGAGCCTTTCTGCTCTTTTCCAGGTTACCTTGAGTAGGAGAACTGCCTCACTGGGTCCCTCTGTAGGTTTTGTCTCTGGAAAGTTTAGTTAGAGTCCTTAGCTGATGAGTTTTATCAGAGAACTCCTAAGACTCCATCCCTTCTTGTCACCATCTTGGCTCCGCCCTAATAAATGCTTTTTGACTGGCATGTGACACCACTGAGGAAAGAAGATTGTTCCTTGATTCAGACAGCATCTATCTTCTCCTCCTCTTATCTATACATGTATTTAGGTGTGTGTGTGTGTGTGTGTGTGTGTGTGTGTGTGTGTGTGTGTATGTTTAAAGAAATTAATGGACTTGACCAAGGTCACATTGTTGGTTGAGTCAAATTCAGCGTCTATACAAAATCTGGATCACTCTTTCCACTGTATCCTGATGCCTTTCTACATGAGGAGAAGCAATTACCCTGTATAGTTGTATAGATGATAGAATCAATGAGTAGAAGATGTAGAAGTATAGCCATTGGACTTAGAGGAAGCCAGGTCTGAGTTCAAAATACTGCTTCATGTACTTCCTGTTTATGACCTAAGTAACTCATTTCAGCTCTGTGATAGTCTCAACTTCTTCATCTGTAAAATGAAGAGACCAATAGCACCTACCTCCCCAGTTCATTGTGAGGATAAAATGAGACAATATTTACAAAAGGATTGTGAACTTTAAAGTGTTATATAAATACTTGTTAATATCATTATGGTCCTCCTCCTCCTCCTTCTTATCATCATCATCATCTCTCATGCACAATCAATTTTCCCATCCACAAAATTAGGCAGTTGGACTCAATGACCTGCTGGTTTATTTAAAGTTTTAACTTTATGAACCTAAGTGTGAAGGAGGCATATTTGGACTGTCTTGAAAAGATAGATACTCTCCCAAGTTGAAGTGGACAAAAACAGAATGGACTGTCTAACCAAGGCATGAACTCATCATTCTGGAGGTTGTCAGGCAGAGGCCATTTGGTCCAGATGTAAGTGATGGAGAATTTTTTTGACTTGGGTGAGTCTTTAAAATAGGGGAATCTAAGGGTTCTTCTAACTGGGAGGCAGAGCTTGGAAATCTACTTCTCTGTGAACTTCTTAACTATTAATTAAGAAACCAACTTGAACAATAGAATAATAGGACAGTAATGGACCATGAGTGTGGCTACTTCCCTGCAACTACATTTCATGTTCTTTCTCCTTCCCATTTTATACCTACATCAGTATATGAGAGCTGAGCTATACTACAGTTACCAGAGCTGCTATCTGGGGGTTTCTGTACCTTATCCTCAGATTCACTCTTCTTGAAATATCATGCTGTAATTATGTATACAGAAATGATTCTTTTGCCACTTCACTTGGCAGCAGCCAACTCATTCTCTTGAGATTAATATGATGACCTGTCCTTGTGGGAGAAGCCCATCTGTTGATGCACTTAGGACTTCTCTGCAGAAGGCACAAGCTTAGAATTATTTGTCCCAAATTGCCTCCTTCTTCTTTGCATACAAGCACACTCAGATTTCCTCAGTCCTAGGGACCCTCCCCTTGATTCTCACACCCCCTCCAACAACCATTCCATTTCTCACCTCCCTTTATAGCCAAACAACTGAAAAAGCTGTATACACTCATATCTCTACTTTCTCCAAATATATTCTCTCTAGCTGTTTGTTGGCATCTGGCCTTTCATCCACAGTACTCTGCTGAAACATGTCTGTCAAAGGTCACCCATGGTTGCTTATTTGCTAAATTCAATGTTTGTTTATTGTTTTCAGGCCTTATTCGCCTTAATCTATTTTTTTCTTGATCCTATCTATTCTCTTGATTCTTCTTCTCTAGACTTGTTCCTTAGGGAGATGATGAAGGCTTGCCCTAAACTATTTGCCTCTCTCAGGTTTTAATTGCCACTGAGATGATTAGCAATGGAGGAAAAACCTTTAATTTGGACGGCTAGAAAAAATGTGGGCCAAAATCATGACAGATTGAGCTCTACTTGTAAGACATGATGTGGCCAGAAGTTCATGGAATATAATATCCTCTTCAAGGACTAAGGAAACTGGCTCAGGTGGTTTGGGCGAGGCAGCACAGGGAGATTCAGGGGGTCATTTATAGAAATGCATCCTTTATTATACGAATCAAACTCTACTGTTGGGACGGTAGCTACTCTGTGATGAAATTCACCATTACTGCTGCCCAAGATTTTTTTAGAAAGGTTTTATTTATTTTGAGTTTTACAATCGCCCCCCATCTTGCTTCCCTTCCCCCACCCCCCACAGAAAGCAGTTTGTTATTGATCTAAGTTGAATGTGATGAGAGAGAAATAATATCTTTAAGGAAGAAACATATAGTATGAGATAGAGCAGAATTGCATAATAAAACAACATTTTTTTTAAATTAAAGGTTCTAGTCTTTAGTCTTTGTTCAAACTCCACAATTCTTTCTCAGGATACAGATGGCATTTTCCATCACAGATATCTCAAATTTGTGCCTAGTTGTTGCTCCATTGGTATGAGCAAGTCCATTAAGGTTGATCATCACCCCCATGTTGCTGTTAGGGAGTACAATGTTCTTCTGGTCCTTCTCATCTTGCTCAGCATCAGTTCGTGCAATCATTCCAGGCTTCCCTGAATTCCCATCCCTCCTGGTTTCTAATAGAACAATAGTGTTCCATGACATACATATACCATGGTTTGTTAAGCCATTCCCTAATTGATAGACATTCCCTCAGTTTCTCTTTGCCACCACAAGCAGAGATGCTATGAATATTTTTGTACAGGTGATGTTTTTACCATTTTTCATAATCTCTTCAGGGTATAGACCCAGTAGTGGTATTGCACAGTGGTATTACATCAATGATATGCACATTTTTGTTGTATTTTAGACATAATTCCAAATTGCTCTCCAGAAAGGTTGGATGTGTTCACAACTCTACCAACAATGTATTAGTGTCCCAGATTTCCCACCTTTCCAACATTGATCATTGTCCTTTCTGCTCATATTGACTGATCTGGGAGGTTTAAGGTGGTACCCCAGAAATGTTTTAAGTTGTATTTCTCTAATAATTAGTGATTTAGAACAATTTTTCATATGACTATGGATAGTTTTGATTTCCTCATCTGTAAATTGCCTTTGCATATCCTTTGACTATTTATCAATTGGGGAATGGCTTGTATTTTTGAAAGAAAATTTGACTCAGTTCTCTGTATATTTTAGAGATGAGTCCTTTGTCAGAAATACTAGTTATAAAAATTATTTCCCAATTTATGACATTTCTTTTGATCTTGGTCTCCAAGATAAATGAGGGTTCTGAAGTAATTCCTCTCCCTGTCCTCTGTTTGGACAATAATCCCTTGGGACTGGCATTATACTGGATGAAAGGGCAAGGCCTACAAATTTCATGTAACTGAATGGAATAAGCCCCTTAAGGACAGGAGATTGTTCCTTCTTCTTATCTTCTTCTTTTCCTGTTTCTACTCCTTATTCTTTTTATCCTTGTTCTTCTGTTTCTACTTCTTCTGCTTCTTTAATTGCATTAAATAATTTAAATTTAATTAATTACATTTAATAAATTTAAATTTAAATAAATTTAAATTGAATGGAAAATTTAAATGAAAGTAAAAGCCCCATTGCTATTTCATTGTTTATCATGAATATCACTTTTCTCATCTATAAAATCATGGGTTTGAAACAGAAATCAGCTAGAGCATTATCCTAAGATATATCAACTGGGGCAGTAACCACTAAATATTGTTTTTTTTAAATGGGGAAAATGGTAACCCTCTTCCACACTGATCTCTGATATTGATAATCAACAATAATTAAATGAATGTTATGGGTCCTGTCCTGTGCTAGGCACTGAAGATATAAGGGGGAAAATGAAAGAGCTCCTAACCTCACCGAGGTCATCCATGATGGACAACTGAATTCAGATGTATTGGACAGTGATAGTATTCTCTAGCCACCATATTGCTTGCCCAAGTAGCATTGGAATGGGGGTTTGAGTTTAACTCCCAATTCTGAGGCCAGGATTCTGTTCCCTCATGGCAGTGGCCTGGAATGTGCACAATGGAAAAGATGAGCCCATTAACGAAGAAGCTACCGTGTTTGTTGTTGGCTTAATTCTCTGGGGTGTGGGAGGTACTCCAGGATTTTACAGTCCAAATGGCCTGCTTTGGAATTCTGGACCTGCTCCAAGTGATGGTGCCAAGCCTCTTCCCTGCTAGCAGAGCTTTTCCCTAAATTATATAATTCTTTTTGGTTACTGATGACTTTTGTGGGGAAAAATACTCACAGGGCAGAAGAATTTGAGAGGAGATGTCAGCTTAGGATAGGTAGCCACATGCTAGGACAGGACAAGATCACCTGACAGGACCAGAAGGATATCTCCAGTAATCACAAATGACTTCTGAGCATTAAGTTCCATCAGCACCAGGACAGCGCCTGAGGGCTGTTTCTGGAGGGGAAGTCTGATGGAAGTCCTTTGGAAGCCTCAGTAGATCTCTGAAGAGAGTAGTCAGAGGCAAAACAAAACAAAACAAAACAAAACAAAACAAAACAAAACAAAAAACCAAGGCCCATAGTTGTGGTAGTTTCCCAGAAATTATTGTGAGTCCTTGGATAGCTCTGGCGTCCTGTTACAAGAGCATCTCTACCTTTCATGACTCCCTTCTCATTCCTCCCACTTGCTCTGAACTCTAGAGAACTTCTATTGGCAAGACCACACACAACTGGGATTTACTCCTTAGGCCAACAAGGAAGTATCTTAATGTTCTTTTTCATGCTGGTTATCTTTTATGGTGGTACAAGATTTGGCTCTTGGGTGTTTGTGTTGGAATATCTGGAGGGTAGAATGTGTAGTTTATGAAGGATAGAGCATGGAAATAAGTTAATGATGAGGTCAGAGTAAATGAGTTACTATTTTAACAATTAATAATGTTTTGTCCTTCATTTTCAAAGAAGATCAGACATCAGGAAGGTGATACCATGACAAGAACATTAACTGGGTTTGGGTGGGGGGGCTGTGCTAAATCAAGAGTCTCATTTTCTCCTCCAGAGCCATCTGGGTTTAGTGGCCAGATATAGATCAGGATGACTGGAGATGACCCTGAATGCGAGGGAATCAGGGTTAAGTGACTTGCCAAGGTCCCTTAGCTAGTTGTCAAGTCTCTGAGGCCAAATTTGAACTTCTATCCTCCTGACTCCAAAATCAGTGCTCTTTCTCTGTGCCACCTAACTGCCCACTTTAAGAATCCATACTAATGTGACTATGCATAAATGGGAATGGTTTGATATAAGTAGAAATTAGTATGGGAGAGAAAAAAGATAGAGACAGATAAAGACAGAGAGAATGGATTTTTTTATGAAATGCTAAGTACTGGGGAGTATAAATATATGGGCACCCTGATAGTCCCTGACCTCAAAGAATTTATATTTTAATGAAGGAAGGCAGTATATAAAGAAGAGGGAAGAGTATGTCTGTTAGATATGACTCAAAAACTTGGTGGACTAGATCCAGGTAAGATAAGGCCAGACTGGGCAATCCTTTGGATATAGACCAAATTTTGGAGATGATGGACTAATTGGAGATGCTATGTATACAAAGGAAAGAGTCTTAGCAGTAGATCTCTAGAGTGCTTGGTTTGCCTCTAGATTGAGCAGAATCTGTAGAATTTCAGAAAGAATAAATATTAGTATTAGTAGAAGCTGTTATGCTCTGTTGGTCCTAAAAAGGTCACCAGTGTGTGCAGTTCTGGATTCCAGCTCCTTTCCACATTGCAATATGAATGCCTAGGGAGCATTCAGAACAAAGCCTTAATTGATATTATTTTTAAATGGCATTATCTGGGCACTTAATGTCTACCCAGGAACAAAGAGGACCCAAAACAGTGGTAGTAAGAAACAGATAGATCTTGGGTTTAGAGAGTTTTTGAGAGTAGGAAGCATCAGTGAATGGCTCTGTACTTCCTGGGATATATTTCCACAAATTCTATCTCCTTTCACTCCACAAGACATTTCTTAAAGTTCATAAATAGGAATATCTGGAGCTTGGAGTTTGAGGGGAAGCCTGATAGAAGTCCTTGGAAGCCTCTAAGAATGCTCTTCTGGCCAAGATCCCCAAATAACCCACAATTCTAAAGTGAATTCAATTTAATATGCATGTTTTGAGTGCCTACTATGTGCAGAGCTCTGGGCTAAGTACTGAGAATATAAAAAGTTGAGAGAAGACACAAACCGTCTTTTTTAAAGAAGTTACTGTAGAGTCGAGATTTGCATACATACATACATACACAGAGAGAATTCTGCAGGTGTTCTGCAGTATTGAATGATGCAATATAAATTTAACCAAACATGTTTCAGTTAATTGACCTCTTGAGAAAAAAAAAAGATTTCTGATACATAGAAATCATGCAAGTATTTTGACGGTAACTACTTTCTCAGGGCTTCTCCAGATCCTAGCTATGAAGAAAAGATGCAATATGGTTATCTGGTTCTCCTTCTTTGATAGAGTGGAGAAATATGATGGAAAACATTTGGGTGGAAGTCAAAGGAGTGAGAAACAGAAGTGCCTTGGTCACTAGAGCATACTAGAGACCACCTGGACAGAGAGAGGAAATAGATGAGGAGTTTGGGAAACAGAACACAGGCTTGACACAGAGACTAAATATGGTTGTCATGGGGGACTCCAATGATCCAGACAGCTGTTAGAAGTCTCTCTCAACCAAAAGCAGAGCAGCATATAATTCCTTGGCTTGCCTTGGTGGCAATTTCATCCATCCAAAATTAGAAGAATCAACTAGAGGAAATTTTATTATGGATCTGCTTCTTACTAACAGGGAGGAAATGATTATTAAGCTTGAAATGATGAGAAGCCTGGGGTGGGGAAAGAGTGACCACGCCATCTTGGATTTGTGAAAAAGATGTCTGGATATACTCTTATAGGCACTATAAATTTGAGCATTTGGATTTCAAGGGATTCAGAGGAAAGATAAGATCCCATGGATTAGGTCAGACCTAGAAGAGTTGGAGATAATTCAGAATGAAATACTAAAGATACAAAGGGAAACAATTCCAATGAGGGGTGAAAATGGGGAGACCAATGGTATTATATGTAGGACTTTACCAAACCAATTTAGATTTGAAAAAGTATTAGACACAAGATAGAAACAAATCCAGATAGCCAGGAGTGTGCTTTAACATCCTATAAAAATAATATCAGGAATGCTAAAGGTCAGTATGAACTAAAGGTAGCTGGGAAAGCTAAGGACAAGCAAATAGTTTGTTTTGTTATTCTTTGTTTTGCTATATTGGGAGAAAAAGGAGACTCCGAGAAAGGATGGAACCTTTGCTTGGTGTAGATGGTACAATGGTAACAGTCTAGGGAGAAAGGACCACTACTCAATTGTTATTTTGCTTTGCTTTTCTTTCTCAAAGAGAATGACCTTCTCACTGGAAACTACAAAACAAAAATAGCCATTAGGCAATAGAATTGTTAGATATTTAAAGAGATAGTAAAGGATCACTTAGATGCCTTTGCTCAATTTGTCCCCACCCCATATGGGGGGGCACATTCTCAGAGCCCTTTAGACACTGATAGAGGAGATTGCTGAAGCACTGTGGGTAATATTTGAAAGATTATAGAAAACAGGTGGGCCACCACAAGATTCGAGAAGGGTAGCTGCTTCTAGCCTGATTTTTCATAAAATGGAAAATGATTGAGACTACAAATTATAGGTCAGTGATTTTGATTTAGATTCCTGAGAAACTCCTTGAATGTACTGTTAAAGAGAAAGGGAGAGAAAACATCTAATGACCCCCAAAAGTCAATTTCATCAAGCATAGGAAATGCTAGATTGGTGTCATTTTATTTTTGGACAGGGCTACTAAAGAGGTAGATGAAAGGAATACTTTGCATATTACTTCCCTGTAGACAAACTTTTGATTCAGTTTGCATAGAGACTAAGAATTGTGCATTAGAACAGTAGTTTCAAGTTATTTTTGAACATATTCCCCATCAAAATTAAACACGGACCCTTAGTACATGTGTATTTATTTGGAAAGCATTCACATATACTCCTGTACCACCAAATATGCACATTATAAAACTTATACAAGAATAGTCATGTTAAGAGGAAGACAGAAAAATGAAATGTTATTTAATACTAAACTCAATAGAAAGCCCTGGAGTTTATTTTTAAATATAAATTTATTTGTTTTCCAACTACATGCAAAAATAGTTTCCAACATTCATTTTTTTAAAAAATTTTGAGCTCCACATTTTTCTTCCTCCTTCCTTTTCTTCCCCCCCCCTCTTGACAGAGAGTAATCTGATTTAGGTTATACATGTGTATATGTAGGTTAAACAGATTTCCATATTAGTCATGTTGTGAAAGAATCAGAATAAAAGCAAAAAGAAACACAAACAAACCATGAGAGGGAAAAGAAAACATAAAGCATAAGACAAATTTTAAAAATGGAAAATAGTATGCTTTGGTCTGCATTTAGACTTCATAGTTCCTTCTGTAGAGATGGATTGCATTTTCCATCACAAGTCTTTTAGAATTGCCTTTGATCGTCATACTGTTGGTGAGAGCTAAGACCATCATAGTTGATCATCTCACAAGGTTGCTCTTTAATGTTCTCCTAGTTCTGCTCACTCCACTCAGCATCAGTTCATGTAAGATGGTCTAGATTTTTCTGGAATCTCTTTCCAACACTTGGAGTTTATTGAGCAAAGCAGGGTCATGATCAGGTCTGCCACTTTAGTTGCTGTCTGGGAGATGGACTGAAGTGAGAAGATCAAGAAAGCAGAAAGGAACAACATTTATGATTCTATTTTAGCAGTCCAATCAAGAGACAATAAGGGTCTAAACTAGGTTGGTGACTGAATGGAAAAAAACGGTCATATTTGCATATCTATATATCTATATGTATATCTATATGTATATCTATATATATACATATACATATATATATATATATATATATATATATATATATATATATATATATATATATCAGTCAAAAAAATGTAAGGATAAGACATTTCACTTACCAGGTGAAGAAAGCTTTCTAAGGTTGGCAGGAGAGGTCTGTGACATTGTGGTAGAGGTCTGTCTACAGTGTGCACATGGAACAGCAGCAGCAGCAGCAGTAGCAGCAGCTCTCAGTCCAGAGATATTCAGGGGGTCAGGCAACTGATCAGAAAAAGATTACAAAGCCCCTTTTCTGCCAATGGATGCAGTCGGCATTGATTGATCCATCACTAGGGAGCAAAGAACTTAGTCATAGTTCCAGTACCAAGAGCTCTGCTTATACTTGTGGTTACATATTAGCAGAGCTCTTCTACAGAAGAGAGCACAAGAGTAGTGAATACACCCTGCTTCAAATAATACCACCTTGAAAGCAATGAAAACTTTCAACCCCAAAACTAGATCTGAAACCAGTAGTGTGAAAAAGTCTGAAGCCTGGGATAGCATCTCCCCATTGCTAGGTGAACAGAGCCCAATTTAAATATAATGTTCAATGTTAAGAAATAGGCTGGAAAAATGAATAAGGAACTTATAGTGGCAAGGAAGACCAAGTCACAAATTCAGAAGAAAACAATAATGCAGAAACAGCTATAACCAAAGCCTCCAAGAAAAATGCTAGTTGCACTCAAGTCCAACTAAAATTCTTGGAGGAGTTAAAGATGGAAAAGTGGATAGGAAAATTTGGGAAACAAAATGAGAGGTACAAAAAAATTTTGAAAAAGAAATAGCAATTTGGTAAAAGAAGCATAAAAGATACTGAAAAAAAGCATCAACTTAAAAAAAAACAGATTTGTCCTAATGGTAAAAAGAGTTCTAAAGGACTCTTTAGGAAGCAGAATGGGTCAAATAGAAAAGGAGGAACAAAAATTCACTAAAGAAAGGAACTCCCTAAAAAGTAGAACTGGGGGTGGGGCAGCTAGGTGGCACAGTGGATAGAGCAGTGGTCCTACCTGAGTTCAAATCCGGCCTTAGACACTTAATAATTACTTAGCTGTGTGGCCTTGGGCAAGTCACATAACCCCAATTACCTTGCAAAAACCTAAAAAAAATAGAACTGGACAACTGGAAACTAACAACTCCATGAGACATCAAGAAACAATGAAACAAAGTCAAAAGAAGAAGAAAAAACATAGAAGAAAATCTGAGTTATCTTGTTGGAAAAACAATTGACTTAAAAATAGATCAAGGGCAGATAATTTAAGAATTATTGGACTATCAGAAGTCATGACATCATATTTCAAGAAATTATCAAGAAAAACTACCCCAATATCTTAGCTCCAGACTGTAAAAGAGTCTCTGCAATAATCCCCTGGGGAAAAAAAAAAAACCTGCTGAAAAAAATCTCAAATGAAAACTTCCGAGAATATTATAGCCAAATTCCAGAGCTCCTAGGGTCACAGAGAAAATATTGCAAACAGTCAAAAAAGTAATCATTCAAATATCATGGAGCCACACTCAGAATCAGCCAAGATTTAGGGGTTTCCACATTGAAGGAGCAGAGGGCTTAGATATTCTGGAAGATAAAGAAATACGAGTTAGAACCAAGAGTAACCTAAATGAGTATAATTCTTGGGGGGGAGGGGTGAGGAAATGAATATTCAATGAAATAGAAGACTTTCAAGCATTCCTGATGAAAAGACAAGAGCTGATTAAAAAATTTGACATTCAAATATAAGACTCCAGAGGAGCATGAAAAGGTAAACATGAAAGAGTAGTCATAAGGAACTCAACAAGGTTAAACCATTTACATTCCTATATGAGAAAAAAGATTTATGAAACTCCTAAGTACTTTATTATTTTTAGGATAGGTAGAAGGAATATTCATAGATAGAGGACATGGCTCTGAATCTATTATGTTGTTGAAATGATCTCCTTTCCCCTCCCCAAAATAGAAGAATGGATAAGATGCAGGGATGCACTGGGAGAAGAGGAAAGGGAGAGATATAATGATGGAAATTTCCTTACATAAAAGGGGTGTACAAGAAAACTTTTACAGTAAAGGAGAAAATAGTGGAGGAGGGGGTGATGGGTAATGCTTGAACCTTATTTTTACCAGAATTACTTCAAAGAGGAAAGAATTGTTTTTCACTCTCACTTGTGTATAGAAATCTCTCATCTAGTAAGAAAATAAGAGGAGAAAGGAATAAGAGAAGGGACTGGATAAGAGGGAGAACAGATTAAGGGAGATCGTTATTGTTTGTCTTTCATGACATCATGATGCCATGATAAGTACATGAATTGGACATGAGTGAGGGGTGCTGTGCAAGGTCAGCAGCCTCTTTCTTCTCTGGATCATCTGGAACCAGTGGCCAGATATGAATCAGGATGATTGGAGATAGTCCAAGTAGTAGTTAGAAACTAAGTAGACTTTTGTGTAGGGAGAAATAAAAGAAAAGAAAAAGAAAAGAAAAGAAAAAAATAAGAAACAGAACAAAATGGGATGTAGGGAAATAGATAACTAGTAATCATAATTGTGAATATGAATGGGAGGAACTCATCCATAAAATGATACAAATAACTGAATGGATTAGAAACAAAAATCCAACAATTTCTACCAAATAATGAATTCTTATCCTAAAATCTTCATTATATTTAAATTCATTATTTTGAATAAAATAATTGGGAAAACTAGAAAGGCAGAAATTGAGCAAGGATTTTTACCGTACAACACTTACCAAAATGAAGTCAAAAGGGACACATGACCTAGATATGGAGATATTACAAAAAAAATTATAAGAAAATGAAACATGTTACTTAACAGACTTATTGATAGGCAGACAATTTATGAATAAAAAAGACAGGAGACTAAGGTATTAAAGTGAATAATTTCAATTATATTAACTTCAAAAGGTTTTGAAGGAAAAAAAAAACAAATGTAGCCAAGATCAGAAGGAAAGCAGATAACTGGGAATAAATTTTTATAGATAATTTCTCAAATACATAAAGAACTTCATAAAATCTATAAAATAGCAGTCATTCCCCAGTGATAAATGATATGAAGATATGAACAGGTAATTTTCTGTTGAAGGCATCAAAATAATACTCATATGAAAAAAATCTAAATCATTGTCAATGATGTTGATGTTTGTCCTTCACTCTTGAAGAACCCGTGATATCAGGGAGGTGATACCATGACAAGCACATGAATTGGATTTAAGTAAGAAGGACTGTGCTAAGTCACCAGCCTCACTTTCTCCTCTAGAGTCATCTGGGTCCAGTGGATAGATATCAGTTAAGATGACTGCAGATAACTCTAGATGTGAGGCAATCGAGGTTAAGTGACTTGCCCAAGGTCACACATCAAGTGTCTGAGGCTAGACTTGAACTCAAGTCCTCCTGATTCCAGAGCCAATGCTCCATCCACTGCACCATCTAGCAGTGAAAGTTAAAGCAACATTGATATATCATTTTACACATTTAAAATTAGCTAAAATGATTGAAGGGGAAAACAACAGTTGTTAGAAGGGATGTTGGGATACTAATTTATTGTTGGTGGAATTGTGAACTGATTCAACCCTTTTGGAGAGAAATTTGAAATGATGACCAAAGAGTATTAAACTATCTTTGACCCAGCAGTACTACTACTATTGCTGTTATCCCAAGTATGCACTACGGACACACATTCACCCTCACAGTGTTACGGATCTCTCCAGTAAACCTATTCTTTTTCTTAAGTCTGGGAGATTTCGATTATGTCAGTCACCTCCAGGCCATCCCCCAGTCTTGGGAAAAAACTGCTTTCTTTCCCTTAATACAGTTTTCTCTCACTTAAATCCAATTCACTTGCATGACATCACCTTCCTGATGTCATGCTCCTCTTCAAGAACAAAGGGCAAACTACAGCAATAAGTTGGAGTAATAATTCCAAGATTTTATCTCCTCATCCATCCTGCCCTTCAGAGAGCTAAACTTTGACATAGTCTCCAAATGAGGAAAGAAAAAAGCCTGGATCTCCCCCCAATGAACAAGTAGTTATTTAATAATCATCCTCTCTTGGGAGCCAGGGCTTCAGGATATCAGAAATCAAATAGAGGAGAATTGTCCCAGTGGCACCTGTGCAATAGTTACTTTATTTGCCCAGGGATCAATTTAATTATAATTTTCTTGAAGCACTCCCTGGCTCAAAGTAAAGAAAACTGGGAGCTTGCGCAGTTGGGAGCAGGGAGCAGCATGAGGGTATGGGGACTGTCACTATGATTGACTCTTGCAAGGGAGGGTGGGATGAGACCCATCTTCTTATTCTCTGATTGATCATAGAATCCTAGATTTCAGTCTGAAGTCTCCACAGAAGTATATGGCCCCTATTTTGAAGGCCACTAGACTAGTCAATGATACAATTAGATGGATATAGATCCAGGCAGATGACCAGACTCAAAAAGAAATTGATAATGATTCTCTGTCAACAGGACAGAAGGTCCCCATTCAAGTAATTACAGATAATTTTCCAGGAAATTTTGAAATATTCTCAAGGCTTATACAATAGGCATAATGTCATCTACAAATAGGAACACCTGGAATGCTTCATCACCCACAGGGAATCCCTCTTTGACCTGTGTTTGATCTCCCCCATAGCTGTGGTGAATTTTGGCGAGCATATGACTCCCTACTTTATGCCTCCTCTAATTTTTTTTTTTATCAGAGGGCCACTGAAGAATTAATTATTTCTGTCCTTGTCCTTGCATTTCCCAGTGAATTTTGAATAATTTTGGCGTTTAGATTGTGTATATCTTGTTAAAAAAAGACTTTATAGTGTTTTGTTCTATCAAATCAAATGCATGTTTTGAAAAATACGAACAATAAGACAATGGGATGTTACATTTGCTACCTCTTTCAGTTAATTGAGGAATGTTCTAGTTCATTGTTAATATCCTTTGTTCTCTACTGTCTTGTTCCTCAAAAATATTCTTAGTTCATGATTCTTATAAGATTTAGTTTAGAGAATGAAGAAGTCATATACTTGATATTTAGAGAATCTAGAATTTATCTGACATGTTATGGTTTGTAAAGTGCTTTTCACGTTATCTCATTTTTTTCCTCATAACAATGCTAGAAGTCGACTGTTCCCATTAAGCAGATGAGAAAACTGAGGCAGAGTTTAAGTATTGATAAAGTCTGAGATTTTTCTTGTCCCTTTGGTATCTCACCCTACTTCAGACATCCTAGCCCTAAATGATTAACTCCAAGGGGCTTTTCCATGCTAAATGCCAAATATACAATTGCCAAAAAGACTATTTTATGGAGAACTCACATAGAGCAAGCATTCTCAGAGGGTCAGAAGAAGGGTTACAAGGACACTTTGAAGGTCTCTCTTAAGAACTTTGGGATTGATTCTACAACATGGGAGTCACTGGCACAGTACCACTGAGCATGGCATGCCCTCACCAGAGAGGGTGCTGTGTTCAATGAGCAAGGCAGAACTGAAGCCGCTCAAAGGAAATGTGAGATGTGCAAGTTTAGGGAATCCACCCCAAATATTCACCTGGACTATTTGCACCTGACCTGTGGGAGAGACTTCTCTACTCAGCCACAGTTGGATACAGTGGGACTTGACTCTAACATAGTGATATCATTTTGATTCTCTCTGATCATGAAGGACAACAGCCTAACCCAACATTGTCTCTCAGTACTGGACCATTGCAGCACTTTACCCTAAGACCCCTCTTTTATAGATTTAGTCCAATTTGGTTTCTTTTCCTGGCCAAATTCTCAACAGCACCATTTTTCTAGGTACCTTAGGTCCTGCATCATTTGGGTCCATGTGTTATTGTAGGTTACACAGGGTTTTTTGTTAATTTTAATTCTATTTTTCCAATTCTATATAAAGATAGTTTTCAGCCTTTATGTTTTGTAAGATTTTAAGTTTCACATTTTTTCCCTTCCTCTTTTCCCTCTCCCCTTCCCAGGATAGCCAGTAATCTGATATGGATTATACAGGATACATTATTTTTGATAGAGAAAAAAGTTAATTGCTTTTGTAAATTGTTTATCTGCTTATGGCCCTCCATTTCCATCTTTGACCATCACCGGAATGGAATTATATGGAATAGTCTATAGTCAACTTTTGCCCATAATATATTTTGTATATTTAGCAATTATATTTTCCTTTTCCAATCTAAATTATTTCCTGGATGGTGATAGTTAGCTTTCTGTCAGTCAAGGATGGCTTCTGACCCTCACTTCTCTTCTCCAGGCAGATGAATCCTCTTGATCCTACCTGTTTGGAGAGAACCACCCCTCTTCAGTGACCAATATTAGCCTGGGATAAGTAGTATTGTAAATTTCCCCATCCTGCTTCTGTGACCTTGGCTTGTTTCTGGATCCCTTGTCCACCTACCCCCTTTAGATCTGGCCTTGGCTACACAAACATGTAAATCCTCCCCACCTTGCGTGTCCACAGTGGCTCACTACTCTCTCTCTCTCTCTCTCTCTCTCTCTCTCTCTCTCTCTCAATCTCTCTCTCTCTCTCTCTCTCTCTCTCTCTCTCTCTCTCTCTCTCTCTCTCTCTCTCTCTCTCTCTCTCTCTCTCTCTCTCTCTCTCCCTGATTCCAGAGAACTGCATTAACTAGTCACAGTCTCTGCTTCCACACATTCCTGTTCACTAATCACTCAAACTCCCACTCTCTTCTTCCTCACAAACACCTCAGGGCCGGATCTCACACCAGCCACACATCACCCATGTCAAATGAACATATTGAAGCTCTTTAAATAGTCTGGGAATGGGGGTGGGGGATACTCAAGGATGGATGGAGGCTGCTGGGTTGCTCTGTCTATGCCCACCATCCCCCCCCCCGGATTCTCAACCTGAGCCACATCTCATTCCTTCCCTTTTCTCCAGCCTCTTCCCTCTACCCATAGGTGCCCCAGAAGAAATGTTGGCAATTCCTCCCCCCTTCCCTAATAGCGAAATAATATTTGGTTTACTTGCTGACCCCTTATGGGGTCTTTCCTTTTCTTCTTGGATCCCTTTCTCTGGCTTTAGAAACTCTTAGTTTCCTTTAACTACAATCTGTTGTCCTGTTTCCTTGACTTCCCTTCCAATAGTCTTCTTTCATTTTCATTCAACTCAGCTAAACTAGTATTGGATAAATGCCTGTTGGTACCTACAGATCCTGGGCTAGGTGCTCCATTCAGAAACACGACCAGAGGGATCCCTGCCCTTTGGGAGCAGCACTTATTTTCCTGGGGGAGCACCCTCACTCAAAGGGAGCCTCCCTCTGCATCTACTGGGTCTTCACAGGAGCAGCAACAGTAGCAACAACCACCACAACAGCTAGCAAGCACCACTACCACCACCACAATGGCAGCCACAACAAAAGCAACAACCAAGTATGTAAAATAGCAAGTAAAATTCATATGGCCAGCCACTGTGCTAAGGAGTTTACAATCGTTATCTTAGTTGACCCTCACAACAGCCCTAGGAGGTGGGAGCCATTATTACCCCCATTTTAATCCCAACTCCAAATCTAACTCTCATTCCAACTTTGGGGATTAACATTCCAATCAAAGATTCCCTCTATATCTCATGAGTCGGCATTGCTGTTTCAGACAGGTCTGACTCTCTGTGATCCCCTGCACCAGGCAGAGCACATAGGCTCTCTTGTCTTCCACTAGCTCTCAAAGTCTGTCATGCTCTTGTTGTTGCCTCCACGATACCATCTCTCCATCTCGTCTTCTTCCATCCCCTTCTCTTTTGGCCTTCAATCCTTCTCAACACTGGGGCCTTTTGTACTGAATACCCTCTTCTCATTATGTGGTCAAAATAGATAAGCTTTAGCTTTAGTATATGACCTTCCAAAGAATAATCTGAATCAAATACCTTTTAAAATTGTCTGAATTGATGTCCTTGCTGTCCAAGGGACTCTCCAAAGCCTTCTCTGGCACTGCAATTCAAAAGCTTCTATCTACTCAACTTTCTCTGGAGTCCAACTCTTATAGCTACACATTGCTATTGGACAAGCCATGGCTTTGACTATAAAGACTTTGATTGGCTAGGCAATGTCTCTGCTTTTTAGTTTGTTGTCCAGAATTGTCCTAGCTTTCCTTCCAAAGGGAAGACTCTTTTAATTTTATGACTGCAGTCACTGTCTGCACTGATCTTGGGGCGCAAGAATATAAAATCTGACGCACCTTCCACTTCTTCTACCTCGATTTGCCAGGAAGTGATGGAACTAGTCTTTGTTTTTGTTTTTGTTTTTTGGTGTGAAGCTTCAAGTCAGTTTTCACCCTTTAATTTTTCACCCTCATTAAGAGGCTTTTTAATTCCTCTTCACTTTCAACTGGAGTCATTTGCATATCTGAGGTGGTACCTTAATTTTGGCTTTTGATTCATCTAGCCTGGCATTTCTCTTGATGTACTCTACATATAAGTTAAATAAATAAATGAGGATTGTACTCCTTTTCCAGTCTTAAACCAATCAGTTATTCCATGTTTGATTCCAGCTGTTGCTCCTTGCCCTGCAGAAATTTCCTCAGGATAGAAATAAGATGACTCAGTACACCCATCTCTTTGCTTGCCACAATTTGTTGTGATCCACACAAACACTTTAGTGTGGTCAATGAAGCAGGAATTTTCTAGAATTCCCTGGCTTTCTCCATAATTCAGCAACAGTTGGCAATTTGGTCTCTAGTTCCTCTGATCTTCTGGTAGTTCTTGGATCACATACTGCTGAGGCCTAACTTGCAGAATCTTAAGCCTAACCTTGCTGGCATGTAAAATGAGCTCAATTGTTTGATAATTTGGACATTTGTTGACTCTGCCCTTCTTTAGGATTGAGACATGAAGTGATCTTTTATCATCCAATGATCATTGTTTTCATTGAGGTGTGCAATCCCTCTTTCATGACAAGGCAGGGTCATGAGCCCCCAACAATATGTTGACTTTTACTATCCACCAAGAAGATGATGATGATGATGGTGATATTTGTCAGTTATTCTTGAAGAAGACCATGAT
This sequence comes from Macrotis lagotis, assembly GCF_037893015.1. Lineage (NCBI taxonomy): Eukaryota > Metazoa > Chordata > Mammalia > Peramelemorphia > Peramelidae > Macrotis > Macrotis lagotis. The sequence goes on from NC_133665.1 coordinate 190,668,885, forward strand.
ATCAGGAAGGCAGTGTTGACAAACAAGAAAATTGCATTTAAGTGAGCGATGCTGTGCTAAGTCACTGGCCTCAATTTCTCTTCCAGAGCCCTCTAGGTCCAGTGGTAAAATATGAATCAGTATGACTGGCAATCAGGGTTAAATGACTTACCCAAGGTGACCCAGTTAGCAAGTGTCAAGTGTCTAAGGTCAGATTTGAACTCTAGTTCTCCTGACTCCAGAGTTGGTGCTTTAACCCATAGAACTCAAGATAGAGCTCTAACCATTAGCTGTCCTATCCACCTGGAAGATAAAATTAGATCAAAAGAAAGGTAATTAATGAAAAAAACCTTAGTAAGAAAAGTTTAAATAGAATGTGTCTCCTGTTACTTTCTCAAAAATATACACATCATTATTGGGAAAAGTGAAGTCACAGAATGAATGTTCATCAAGTGACAAACATAGAGGAGTATCTTTGGCTAGAGCAAAATTATGAAGGAACAACTCATGTCCCCAGGGTTCCTCGAACTCTGAAATGTTTTGAGAATGAGATATTTTTCTCAAGGACCAGTTTCCTGCTACTTGGGGATTCCTGCTGCATCTGCTCCCCACTTGGAACTGCATTCTGGGGAAGAGAACCCAACTTGGGTCTGTACTCTGCCCCCCTTACTGGGCCTCAGTTGTAGTCTTCAGCTGAGGACTACAGCTATCTTTGTCCTATCCAATGAGATAATAATTGTAGAGCACTCAGCACAATGCCAGTGACAGGGAATGTCCGCTGCTTCTTTGAAAATTGAATTTTTAAAGCACAGTTCAGACCATGGTACCCACCACTAAACAGGTTCTGGGGCTTCCAATGATGTCCAAAGTCAAATAGAAAATCCTCTGTTGCATATTCAAAGCTCTTACTCACTGGACCCCTTCCTACATATCCAACCGTTTATATCATACTTTCAGCCAGCTACATTGATCAGCTCATCACTCCTCACTCATGACCCTACATCTCCTGATTCCATTTCTTCTTATTAGTGATTCTGCAAGGCTAGGAAGGTCCCCCACCCTGCCTTTGTCTTCTGGGTTCCCAGATACCCTGAAAGACTCAGTTTAAGTTCTACCTGCAATAGGCTTGTTCTTCCCACTTCCCAAGCTAGTATGCATCCCCTAAGATCATCTGCTTTTGTAATCATCTTCTCTGTATAGAGAGATAGATATGTCGATATTCTCTCTCTCTCTCCCTCTCTCCCTCTGTTGTCTGTCTCTGTCACCCTCCTGCTTGTTGTCTTTATCATTAGAAGGTGAGTTTTTTCAGGACAAGGATCTCCAGATTCAGCAATGTCTAGCACAGAATAAACACCTAATCAATGTTTCCTTAATTAAATTATGTCTGACTACCAGTTTAACTTCAGCTCTTTTAGAATACAAGTCAGATCCTTGCGACTGAGGAGAGAAACAACAACAAAATTAAGAACAAACAAGCAAACTGAAACTCATCTTAGCACCTCGCTCTTCATAAAGAGAAAGGGCAGGGGTTTCCCAGACCTTCTCTTCTATAAGCTAGGCTGTTTTGGAAATTGGCCACTGGACTGGAGTCCTCAGGCTTCTACAATATTCCATGTATCCACGTTCTTTCTACTAACAAGAGGAATAATTTCTTTGTACCAAGCCTCTATCTGACTGAAGGTTAGAAAGACCTTATTCTTTTTTATTTCCTACCTACCAACCTGAATCTCTTTCAAATCATGTCAAGGTCTGCCTTTTCAGGATCTGAGGTACCATGGTTTTCATTCCCAAGATTCAGATGGTCTGTTGTTTTTCTCTTCTGATTTCAAAGAAAGCCATTGACATCATAGGGTGATGTCCTTGGATTGCACATGAATTGGATTTAAGTGAGATAACTTTGCACAAAGTCATCCAGTTTACTCTTCCAGAGTCATTGAAATCCAGGAACAAGCAAAAGTCAAGATGATTGGTGATGACTCTGCTCCTTCTCAGTCTCAGTAGGGAGGATTCTTAGACCAAAGTGGTTTCCATATTACAATCATTTGCTTCTCATTTTGAATCTTCCAAAGAGACACTTCCTCATGACTGCTGAGAGAGTAGTTGGTTAACAATACTGGTGAGTCTGTCTTAGACCGCCCCCCCCTTATCATAGACACGTTCATCTTCTCACAACTTTTCTCTCTTGATTTTTGTATTCACGCTGAGACTCAGATCTATTGACTTCTCCTGAGGACTCTCTTTTCCTGGGCTCCAAGACTACTTGGAACTAAGAATCATCCATCAAACATTCTTCCAGAACACTCTCTTCATTGGTTTCCAGATGCTAAAATCATATTGCCAAAGGCACCATGAGACAGAGCATTTCCTAATCCTAGGGCTTAAAGCATCAAACAGAAAATGACAGCCTCTACTAGGCCTGTGCCTACTCTTTTCATTCTCCCCCAATTTCAGGAGTAAGTCACTATATTCAATTGCTAGGTAAACTTTTAAAATAACCAACCAAATCTGTTGTCAGTCAGGAGTGGATCAGTTGAATGAAATAACTAATCAGAGGGTAGATAACCTTGCCTACACTGTTTTTATGGGCAAATTAAATCATTTATTTGAGTAGCACAGGAGGGAGTGCCAAATAATATAACTTGTCATTAATTAAGTCATTGATATGCAAAGATAGTTTCAAATAATCGTTTTTGTAAGGTTTTGAGTTTCACATTTTTCTCCCTCCTCCCTTCATTCTCCTCCATACATAGATAACTCCATTAAACCCATTTCCAGAGGAAGTTTTTTTTAAGATTAAGCAAGATTTATTAGACATGATTCATATGCTCAAATGTAGCACAGAAGACATTTCTGACTCTCTTTAAGATGATATGTTCACCTGATCTATTCTCCAATTTTATTGATAAGTACTTTTCCCTTGACTGTGACTTTCTTCATGGTTTGTTCCCTTAACCAACCTGTTTCTCCTTGTCTCCTCTTTCTTCATCTGTTACATAAGGTTGAGTTTATTTTCTTTTGTTTTGTTTTTCCTGTTTTGCATCATGGTCCTCATTGACATAAGTAAGCAAAGACTGGTCCCAAGGGCAGAAAAATCTGGAACTTGTGCTTGCCCAATGTGCATTGGAAACAATAAGGGGAGACTTCATCTTAGGATCACTTGGCACATGAGAAACTCTGTAAATTGGGCAGCAGATGAGTTGCAACAAGATATGAGTGGGCGAAGATGGAAAAGATGAGTGACAATAGATCAGCAGACTGACTAACAAATTATATGGACACCATAGGGCTCTAAATGCCTAACTGGAAGTTATGAGGGTCTGAGGAATTTGAAAATGGCTCAGCAGTTTGGAGAGAGATGAAAATATTGGCCACAAGAGTGTTGGTTCTGGTCTTCTCATGGTAAAGGGTGAAGACAGGCTTCTAAGGAAGCCCCAAATAAAGTCGGAGCTCTCTCTGTGGGGACCATCCAATTTAAAACGAGAAAAAGGAGAGAATCTGGAAATTTTAGGCTGAGATCTCATCCAGAAAGCAAATAGAAACTAATTTTTCATGACATCAGCCACCACATATTGAGGTTTACGATTTCACAATTCCTTTTGATAGCAGTCAGACCAGTGATGACAGACCTTCAGTCATTCCCATTAGAAGATTCTGGTATGTGTCCCCAGAATTCTCCACTTTTTGTTTAAAGTGACAAAATCAGATATAGAGCAATAAAATAGAAAAATCACTAGTCTCCCTGTTGCGATGTATACTGCAAGACCTTGGCTTGTGAGTTTCCATTGGGAAAATGCTTCTCTCTCTTTGAACAGCTAGGTGGTGCAGTGGATAGAGCACCAGCCCTGGAGACAGGAGGACCTGAGTTCAAATCCAATCTCAGGTACATAATATTTATTTAGCTGTGACCTTGGGCAAATCACTTAACCCTATTGCTTTGCAAAAATTAAAAAAAAACCCATAACAAAAAAAAAAAACCCAACTTCTCTCTCATTCCTCCCCAAACATTCATGAAACACCTTCTTTGTGCAAGATATTCTCTTGGGTTTGGGGTTACTAAGACAATTTTTTAAAAGTTCTCAAGGAATTGAGATGCTACTGAAAAATATGAAATGCAAACAGAGAAGTGAATACATACTAATTTGAGAATGAGGACATGAGCAACCTGGAGAGACTATGGAGAAATATTGAATCTGAAATTTTTTAGAAGATGTAATGACATATTCAAAGGTAGAGTTAGAATTCAAATTTAAACCCATAACTCCAACCCAAGTCTGGCTTTTAGTGGGGGGGTCATTCCATATATCAGATTCTTTGGCTCATGTCCCCATCTGGAAGTTTGCCCCAAGGACATTAGCAAATAACTTGTCTGGGTTTGTAAATGTATTGTGAAACAAAGACTTTATAAGACTAGATGCATGCTATCAGTGTCTTTGATTATGATTGCTCCTTGTTTAGTGATGGATTTATCCACTCTCTCCTACAGACATCTCTCTATAATTCTCTTCATAGAGAATTATTATTCTTATTATTCTCAATCCCTTTTGCCACTCAACTTTGGGTAATAGTTAGTCCCCTGACTTTATACAGAAAGCAGAAGGAAATATTAGGGCTTGGAACAGTGAATAAAGAGGCACCAAATGGGGAATGTGAAGGTAATTGTCCCTTATTGAATTCATAAGCCAAGGAGAATTTAATTCATTTATTAAATGAAAATTCTTGATATTTGATTGTGTGAAACATCATAATGGGAAGGTGTGCAAGGGACATTTTTGGAGAAGCTGCAAGCATGTGGCGCCAGAAAGGGAAGAAAACCTCAAAGAAATTCTAAACCATGCAGAGACTTAGAAATAGACCTTAATTGCAGTCATAGGACCTTCAGAAATGAAGCAGAAAATTCTAGATTGAAAGGAGAGACCTACCTTAGAATAAGGAGAAAGAGATCCAGAACCAAGGACATGAAGGCATCAGCAACTGAGAAACAACCAAGTCCAGTACAACAACATGGAGAAACGAATTCAAATCTTCCCCTTCATTGAAACTGAGTCGTGCAGATTGTAAAGGTACGAGTGGATGAGGAGGCTGGAGCTCCTGTGATCCAAAGCTAGGGTCCTAATGTAATTAGAAGGGCAATATAGGTCCCCATGGGAAAAGGGAAGCTTTCATGACCGTCTATGGGTTCAGATAGGTGTCAAATTTTATCTTTTTTATTTAAAAGGAGTCTTTTCTTGATGTTTGATGCAAGTCTGAATGCTTAAAAAGAAATTGAGGGATCATTGGGAAAACTAAACAAATTCTGTCTTTAATTCTAGGATTTCCTGGCTAGAGGAATGAGGTATTTTTTGATACCTCAGTTATAGTATCAACTCTATCTATGCCTTCACCAAATTTCCTTATATTTTCTGTTAATATGTATACTCAATAGTCAATATTTAAGTACTTGCCACATATCAAACACATTACTATAAACTGGGGGTACAAAGAGAGGCAAAAGACAGACCCCACACCCTCAAGGAGCTCACAATCTCAAAAAGGAGACAATGAGCAAAAGAATATATGCATATAAGTTAGATACAAAATAATTATGAAATAATTAAGAGGTGGAAGACACTAGAATTAAGAGGGCTTGGATGAGGCTCTCTATGAAGAGGTTTAATGAAGACTTAAAGGAAACCAAGGAAGATGGTAGGCAGAGAAGAATAAAGAAAGTATCCCAGGCATAGGTGGCAGATGAAGAAAATGCCCTGATCCAAGTGATGATTCAGTGACATCCAATAAAAAGGTGGCATTCCAAAGGCTAAGGTATAAGAAGTCAGGAAAGGGGAAGGGAGCAAAATTCTAAAGAGTTTTAAATGCCAAATAAAGGACCTTGTATTTGATCCTAGAGGTGAATAGGGAGAGATGAAGGGTGACATGATCAGACCTGGAGGTTAAATTGCAAAGTCATTAAACTGATGCAGATGGGAGGTCATGGGGGCCTACATCAAGGTGGGACAGAGTCAGAGGAGAGAAGGGAGCTTATTGGACAGATCAACAGATTTTGGCACCTTATTGAACGTGGAGGATGGTGAGAGATGGTGAGGAGTCTAGGGGATATAGGAGATTGGAGATGCCTTCTATAATAAGGATGATAGGAAATAAGTGAGGTTTAATGGAAAAAGATCATGAGTTATATTTTGTAAATACTGAGTTTCCTCATATACATATTCATATAGGTATGTTTAAGTTTATATGTATGTGAACATATATAGGTTATATTGTGTTTTATATTCATTCATATATTGTAGATATGGGCACATATTTATATGTGTGTCCATTTCTATGTCTATTCACCTTTTTGTGATAAAATCAGGTGGGGACTGCTTCATTCTTTATCCTTTTACTCCAAGGGTCCACCATGGAGTCTGACACACTTCATAAAAAACATGTTTGTTATTTCACAGGTGTTGTCTGAATTGTGCTAGGAGAAACTTTCATTCAATCAACACTCCTCGTAAATTATGGAAAGTGCTTGTGTCCAAAAATTGCTAGATAATTGACTGGATAACAGTATTAATAATAATAATCATAAATAGCTAGCATGTATATGGTGATTTAAGGTTTGTCGAGCAATTTTACAAATAATAGCTGATTTTTTTACTATTTTATTATTCTATTATGACTCTCCTTATTTCATAGATGAGAAAACTCAGGCAGACCTTGAGATTTCCCTAGCATCTAGCTACTCACTCATAAGCCGGATGTTCTTTGGTCTATTTAGTCTGGAAATCAGTACTCTAGATGCCTTAGAGTATACCTGTGAAGCCAAATATCCTTCCATGTCACTTAATGTGAGCCATTCTTCTTTCTATCTTCCTCTGCTCATACCTTAAACCAGATCTCTTAAGACAGAGGAAAGTTGAAAGCTGCATAATGAACCAAAGTATACAGGACCATCTGGAGGATAATCTGTGGCACTCAGGCAACCCGCCCTCGCCCCCTTTTCCCTTGAATTGCTCTTCTTGGCTGCTTCCATTGGGAAGATGTCACCTTGGGTCTCCAAGTCACAGGAGAGCTTTCTAGGATCTCCCCTCTGGCATGCCAGCCTCTGGCTAGGGAGCCTCTCCCTTCTAGGATGCCACTTTGCTTCTTCTGGGTCTCTTTGATTCTTCAGGCAATAGGTTTGTAAGAGACTCTAAGACTTTCTCCATGGAGTTCCATCCATCTGTTCACTCCCATGTAGAATAAGAGGAATGGGATTCATCAGAAGATGCAGCAAGGAGTGGGTACTGATATCAGTGAAGGGACACTTGGGAGATCTCTATCCCCAAGTATTGTCTTGCCCACTTATCTTGGACAGAAATTCAGATTTGGAGACAACCCCCTCAGGTTACAGGAAAAAAAAAACATTTCAGAATACAAATACTCATAGGCAGAGATCACTCATTTGATGACTCCTCATCTTAGATACACTTCCAAAGTTTGGGTTCCCCAGAGTGACTCCTAGGGTAGAGAAGCAAGGGATAGAAGGGATATTTCAAGGCTATTTAGTCAACAAAGACGCTCAGAGAGGAGCCTCTGACTAAGTTCCATGCTCACTGCTCCTGCAGGAGTGATGGAAAGAGGCAAAGGATGATCTGAAATTGGGGTCCAGGCAGAACACCTCATTCCTGAGGAAGAGGAAGGATCACAGGAACCATGGAAAGAGGAAGTAGATGGAGTCTTCCCCACTTCTCTACCACCCCCTCCACCCCAAAACTCTAAGACTAACCAATATTTATATATCTATTCACCTCTTTTGTGATAAAATGAGGGTAGGGACAGCTTCATTCTTTGTACTTTTATTTCTAGGAACCACCATGGAATCTGGCACACTTCATAAAAACCTTGCTTGTTATTTCATTATTTGGTATTCTTCTTTGGAGCCAGAAAGACACTAAGATGATCATCATGATCTTACTGGTCATTTCCCTCATGATGGTTTTTGGTCTAGTATGGATGAGGCACCAGATATGTGATTTCATTAAAGCCACTTCAGAATACATCTGAAGTAAGTTTTGAAATCTAGTCTTCTTGGCTTCTAGGCCAGTATTCTTTCCACTTCACTTTTTGGAGGGCCATATCCCTTGAAAAGATACCCTCAGGTATTAAGATTATTTGGTGGGGGTCTTCCATTGCCATAAATACTTCCTTCTTGTTTGGGGGCCAATTGATCAGTCATAGCAGACTTCAGTGCCTTGGCCCCCTTTCTCTGCTGAGGTCAGATTGCATTACCTTTGTGGGAAGATCCCCTCTGCCTCCAAAATTGGGTTTGTACTTAGCTTAATGAATACAGTATGGAATACATGGAATAGGGGTGTTCCAGGTCCTTTGTGGCCCAAGCCAGGAATCTGAGAGGTTGCCCAATCTGATGTGAGCCTCTTTCCCTGGCTTCTAGATGGTGTCTGAATTATCGTCACCGAGGTTCCTCTGTATTTGTCTGCTTAAATATTAGGAAAATAATCTAAACCAGTCTTCCTCACCTCAATGGGTTACCTGGGAAATAGCATTAATTCACCAAAATGGGCACAGAGAAACAAAAGGCAGGCCTCAAAGGATTAGACTTAATTTTGCCTTCTGATAAACCAACTGGGATCAGAATAAGAAAGGGTCACTCATCCAAACTCATTTCACCTTCAGATCCCTCAGCAATGGGCACTGAGATGGGTTCCCAAAGGATTCTCTGGACTTAGTCATTTCAAGACTTTCAAGGAGGCCAACAGTGGAGTTCTTCCATTGCCTGAGGCCTCAACAGGACCAAATGATAACTAGGGACTTTGGTTCCTCAAGGGAAGACTGTTTGTACAGTCAAAGGTATGAACGAGAGTTAGGACAGCAGGATTTTTCTAGGAGGTAACCAATCTGAACAACAAAACAAAACAAAACAATAGACCAGCTCAACCCTAGATCTTAGAAAGGGAGGGGTGGAAGGACATTATTTGCCAGCTGGAGAAACTTGGACAAGTCAAGACCTGGGTCCCATGGAGCTCTAAACAGCCCTCTTGAGCAGTAGAAAATCCTTTGAGGTCATTGTCTTATAAGGACAATTGTCTGTTTCTATGAATTAAATGAACAGGATTGTGGACTTTTTGGGGGAGAAAAGGCAGACCTTGTGTTTAGGAAGAATTGATTCTAGTCCCATCACTGATCCCTACTTGCTGTGTGTCCGTGGACAAGTCACTTAATTTCTTAGTATCGTCGGTTAGAAGTGACAGATTGATTGCTCATTGACTACAGTAATAGGGAATTTCCATCCTGGGAGTTGCTAACATCAAGAAATTATTGGTTTGGTCAAAATAAACTCTACCTTGGATTAGTAAATTCAAGGGAAGAGCAGGAAAAAAAATGTATATCCATAGAAAACAAATGTGGATATTTCCACATAGATGGACATGATTTGCATGTTAGCTCTTTTATTAGAATATAAATTCTTTTGTATTCCCCAGTCAATCCAGTTTGTGCTGTAGAGCAAACAATTAATAAATGGGAAAGAGAATATGTATTTCCTTAGCACCTTCTGTGAGCCAAATGCTTTACAATTATTATCACACCTGATTCCATTAGAATCTGGGTGGTAGATATTATTACTATCTCCATTTTACTGGTGAGGACACTGAGGCAAACAAAGCTTAAGTGACTTTCCCAGGGTCACACAGCTACTAATTGTCAGAGGCCAGGTTTTTCTGATCTGATCCTCATGACTCCAGACCCCAGCATTCTCTCTACTGCAGCACCCCACTGTCCCCTGATTGATTTTTGTATTCATATGCACATACCTATATAGAAATATATGCCTGCACCTACGGAAAGAGTCTTTTGGTCTAACAACCTGGGTCCCAATCCTTTCTGTCACACTTCATGGCTGTCTGACCTGACTGAAGCCCTCTGGGCCTCGCTGTCTGCTAGTCACTTCAAAATGGCCGGGGGGCAAGGGGGGGGGCTTGGCTATACCTCCTCTGAGTCTCCTAGCTCTGCAACTGAGGCGGAGGCAGGTAGAGACAGTATTGAATCTGCCGAGGATCCTGTCATCTTGGAAAGGAGGGGAGCCTTCGAGGGCCGCTCGGGTCTGGCCTCCCACTCAAGGCTGGCATCCCGTTGGTGGCAGCTTCTTGGACTGTTGCCCCAGGTTCTCTCAGGGTGAGGAGCTAGCAGAGGGAGCTCCCCCCGCATGCACACAGGCTGCCCTGGATGGGTGTCCTCCCCAGCAGGGGCGGGGTGCCTCCCCCACAGCCTCATCTCATACATCATCCTCAGACATCTGCTTCCCCTTCCTGAAGCACGAGGTTGTTTTTTGGGTTGGGGGGGAGTTTGGGGGGTGGGGGAGTGGACTGGCGCCGACCAGGCCCTTCCAGGCCCAGGGAGGGGGCTCCATGCTACGCTCGTGTCTAGATCTCAGCAGGCCTATTTGCCATCAGGATTGTAGGTGGCATTCCTGGCAGGCTCAGATCAATACGCGGAATAGGTTGGCTCCCTACCAGTGAGCTGCCAAAGCCCTGTCAGAAGGAGGTTCTTGCTGTCACTCACCCACCCCTAACTTTCAAGTGAAGATGGGGCCTGGGGGGGTGGGGGAGGGGTGGGGTTGGCACCCCTCCAGCTCTGCACTGAAACCTTGCGGTTCACACTCAGAGGCATCAAAAAAGAGGGCACCCCTGAAACGGGAGACTACTTCCTTCAGACCAGTGAGGGCTACCCTGTCTGGCCTGCTCTAGTCCATCACCCCAGCCACCCCAACATGAACTGGCCTGGAGGCTCTGGTAACGGCAGCCACTCCGATGCCACCTGCAATGATGCATGGCCCCAGGAATGTGCCCCATTGTTTATCCATGGTATGCACTGGCACAGGGATAACCACAATGGCCTCATCCTTGGTTCTTCCCAACAGGGAGGGGTCCAGGGCCTGCCTTCAAAGTCCAGAGCAATTGCCTATATTAGGGATTGTTCCTGGGTGTGAGATGGGTGGCAGCCACCCTGTGTTTGTTGGTTGGAATGTCTTTCCTTGCAGATCATCTTTGGCAAATGGTAGCCAGCTGCCCTTGCTGCTCTTAGGCATAGGGAGAAGAGGAGGATCTCAAGGATCTTTCACAGCATCCTAGGACTATCAGCCCCAGAAAGAGAAGGGCCACCCCTCACCTGAGTCTGATGTCTTTCCTTCTCTCCAGGCTCTGGGGCAATGCTCTGCATACATCAGTGACTCTAAACAATTTATAGAATCTCATGGGCTATTTGAAATCATTTCAAAGTTACTTGTCTGTCTTCCATCCTGATACTAGAATATTGATCTTTTAAAACTAATTTAATATTTCTTGTATAAACATGATTTTGTTTTTCTTGAATTAGGGTGGCCACGTTTTTTTTTTTTCATATGACAAAAAAGGTCAGCCTGGTGATGATATTAGCTACATGAATGAGTTGGACTGGGTGGAGTCTTCCCATTGATTGAGACTATTTCCACTCTCATTCACTACCATCCTTATGTATTAAGGATGTCCTTACCTTACAGAAACTCAAACCCCAAAGGCATGGTTCCATTCCTAACATTCTGTTGGAAGAAGTTATCTCCTGAGCAGTAGTGGCCAAGATTCAACCATGTGCAGACAGGACTTTAATCTCCTAGATCCAAAAATGGTATCCTCCAGATTCCCATTGCAGTTCACATTTTAATATCTTTAAAAATCTCTTAAAATGAGTAAAACACAGTCTTCTGGAAGGTAGTGGCTGTATCTTGTTTGTGAATCTTTGTTCAATTAGTTGAAACTTGGATACAGTGGCCAAAATTTGAATGTGAATAGGTAGAGGAAGGGGATGTGGAACAAGGCTTCATCTTTCCAAGCAATTCATTTCCCATATGATTTATAAGGTATGCCAGAGAAAGGGCTGGATCTGAAGTCAGGGAGACTTGGGTTTGAATCCTGCCCCAACCCTTGCTAAATCCTTTGTTTCCATTGGGCAAATACAACAGAATGTGCCCATTATCTGTCTTAGACACCTCAATAGTGTGATGCTTGTCCTTTGTTTTTGAAGATCATGACTTCAGGGAGGTGATGCCATGACAAACCCATGAATTGGATTTGAGTGAGGGGATGCTGTGCTAAGTCCCCAGCCTTATTTTCTCCTCCAGAGCCATCTGGGTGCAGTGAATCTGGATGACTGGTGATGGCTCTGGATGTGAGGCAATCAGTGATAAGTGATTTGCCCAAGTTCACAGTAGATAGAACAACAGCCCTGAAATCTGAAGGATCTGAGTTCAAATTTTGCCTCATATACTTGCTGTTTGGCTCTGGCTAAGTCCCTTAAATCTCTTCCAGCCTCAGTCTCCCTACTTGATAATTAGAGATAATGATATCACCTATCTCACAGAACTGTTGTGAGTTATCGAGTGAATTAATATTTATAATGTGCTTTGTAACTTTTCAAGTTACAAAGTTGTTGCTACTATTATTATTTCAGAATGATACTCGCCCCCATAGAACAAGGTTTTTCACATCCTGGTCCTAGGCTAGCCTGTGTAGATTAGCTCCTGAAGTGGGAACTGGCTGCTTATTACAACTGTAGGTTTAACTTGTAGTATTTTTATTTTCTCTATCATTTACTTAAGGCTAAACAATCAACAAAACATTAAATCAGATGTTTTTGAGTTGTAAAATCTTGCCCTGAATTTAACCACTGGGACTCCCCTGCCAGAATGGATTGCTTCTACAGCACTCGTGTGTCCCCCCACCCCACTTCCCCATGAGAAATCTTGCCAATGTCTCCTTGAAGATGGAAAGAAGAAGGAGGAGTGAAGTCTAAGCACAAGAAGGTCCTCACATACTTCCCAAGTGGAACAAGTCATCTTCTCTTGACACCCCCTCCCAGCTCCAGCTGTGGGCTAGGACCTTATCTGGACTGATGTCTCATACCCCAGGAGCCCATATGAGGAAGCTAAAATAAGACACGCCCAAACGTTTTGCTTTGTTCCCCATCCTATTCGCTCCATCCTAGGTCTTTTCTTGCTCCACTTGGTACCCATTGCCTGTGGGCTCCCCCTGTCCTTGGTCTTTAGGCAATCACAGGCTCTTGCCTTCTTTCTTCACATTCAGAAAATTGTTGCTGTGTCTCAGTCCCAGGGGTTCTCCCTCTCTTACAGGTTCTTTAACTTAGGAAATCATTTTGTCATTTATCACAAATACATTTTTTCTGGGAGTGAATATGCATTTATAGTTTATTTCTATTTTCTGTGTTCTAAATCACCATATCTTCTTGAGAGATCTGAGGAAGGTTGAAATATACATATATACATATCCATGCATATATACATGCATACATACATCTAGACATACATATGTATGGGTGGTTTCAATCACAGAAAAAATAACAATTGCTAATCCCTGAACACATATGAGTAAACACTCCCAGCATGCTCAGATGGAAAAATATAGGTCTTTACACAAATAAAGTGCAGATATTATATGAAATAGAGGTACCTAAGGAGAAATAGTCAATGAGGGAATAGCAAATATAAGCAAGGTGGGCTTCCCAGAATCCCAAAACTAGAAGGGACCAAAGAGGATATATTTTCAAGGTGAATCTCCTTTACAGTATCCCTAAAGACTGATCATCCAACCTTTGCTTGAAGACCTCCAGTCAGAAGGTGGTTGCACCTTCTTTCAAAGGACCCCCCCCAACCCCTTCACTTCTAGACAATTCTAATTGTGAAGCAATGTATTCTTTATTCATTCATCCTTTCTTTTGTTCATACACACACATGCATACATACCCATGCACTTGCACTTATTTGCTTATATATTTATTTAGACTTCAGTTTTATTTTCAATTCCAAATTTTCTTTTCTCCTCCCTTCCTACATTGAGAAGGCAAGAAAAACACAACTCATTACAAAGATATAGTCATAGAAAACAAATTACTGCATTAGCTATGGTGAGAGAGAGAGAGAGAGAGAGAGAGAGAGAGAGAGAGAGAGACAGAGACAGAGATTGACAGAGAGAAAGAGAGAAAGACACACACAAAGAGAAGATTCATGTTTCTTCATGAGTCCTTTGGAATTGCAGTCGATACTAAGTTTTTAAAAGTTGATTTCAATATTGCTATTGTATATATATTTTTACTCTTGGTCCTGCTCACTTCATTTTGCATCAGTTCATAAAAATCTTCCCAGGTTTCTCTGAAACCATCCTCTTCATCATTTCTTCTAGAGCAAAAGTCTTTCATCACCTTCATATACCATAACTTGTTCAGTCATTCCTCAATTGATGAGCATCCCTTCAGTTTTCAGTTCTTTGCCCAAACAAATGGAGTGAAGCAAAGAGTCTTTATGCCCTCCAAATACTTAAAAGAGGGCATCATGTCCTTCACCCAGCCTAAGCCTGAGTATCTACTTCTGTATGTCATTCAGCTTATCAATGTCCTTTCTAAAATGTGGTCCCAAGAACTAAACCATGCATGATCTGACCAGGGCAGAGGAGAGAGAAGGTACTTCCTTTTTCCTGGAGGCCAAGCCTCTCCTGGCAGCCTGAGATTCCATGGACTTCCTCGGTATCCACATCACACTGATGATTTATATTGGGCTTGCTGTCCACTAAGACTCTCAAATCTTTTTCAAAGGAAAAGTTGTAGAACCATGCCACTCACATTTTTAATCATAATGTTCTTGGTACTCCTCCAATGATACCATCTGGGCACCATTTCTCTGCCTCCCTGTTGGCCCAGTGCTATGTTTAAGAGCCAAGGCCTGCGTTCCAATGCATTTCATTGTGCCAGATTGAATTTCTTCTTTACTCACCCGTATGCCCGAAGAGCATCCAACATTGTTCACTGTGTGACTTAATAGTCCCAAGGCCATTGAACTAGTCATTGAACTAAAGCAGTCTGAGAAGCACCAGAGCATCACTGGGGAGTTAGAAGGACCTGGCTCTTCCAGAAACCTGCTAATTATGTGACTCTGGGCAAGGATCCCAAATCTTCTGGACTTTGACCTTTACCAAATAAAATGTCCACACTTTACAGATGAGGAAATTGAGGAAAACTGATCTCCAAAGCATCTTCTATGTCTTTTGTGCTCCTGTGCTGCTCTGAGCTGACTCAAGGATCATAGTTTGTCTCTAAACAGATACATAGCCTTGATTTCTTTATTTAGACCCCTCCTAAACCCTTCAAGGGCTGAATGTGGAGAATATGTTAAAATGCTAATTTTGTCACTTGAAAAATGTAAATTTGCCTTGTTGACTATTATGAACTAAAAGAGTGAGTCTGGGAAAGTGGTGGAGAAATGAGGTCAGCACAGTGACTTACAGATGAGAGGCCACACCATGTACCTGAAGGCAGAGGCCTTGGGTTTGGGTCTGAGACTGCCTATCTGTATGACCTTGGGGAATCCCTCCACTTCTCAGGGTCCATGAATAATGTGAAGAAGTCCTGTCTGCTATTCCATGATTACTGACTTAAGTAGTAAAAGTTTTCTGAAAAATATTCAACAATTCAGAATTCTTCACATTTAAAGTTATAAAGTTATAAAATTTTGTAGTTATAAAGTCAAAAAATTAAGGGTTTTTTTGCCTCTTTGTATTAAATGCTGACATAACCTAGTAATTACAGGAAACCTTCCTTGGTCTTTCTAATACTTGTGTCTTTCTTCTTTCCAATTTATCCTGTTTATAGTTTGTCTGTCCAGAGTTGTTTATATGTTATCCTCATTAGATTGTGAACTCCTTAAGGGCAGGGATGATTTTATTTCCTTTTAAACTTTTTTTTTTTTGCTTTTCTTTTCATTCACAGCATCAAGTACATGGTAGGTGCTTAGTAAATGTGTGTTGACTTGCTATGAAATGTCACTATGTCTACATTTTCCCCTAGGTAGAGGGTGCTTTCCCCTGTGAGGTGCCCTCAGCCTGTCAGCTCCCAGGACCAACAAACAAGCAAGAAAATACCTCCTATTTTCTCCTAGATACCTGAAATCACCTTTAGGGAAGACACAACTTGAAATTCCTCAGTGAGAATGGAAGAGAGGAGGTGTGGAGTAGAGTAGGGTGTCTGGCATCTGAGCCCTGGGGGAGGAAGAGAGAGAGGAAAGGTAGAACTGAACCTTGGTTTGAGCTGCTCCCCAACTACAGCTTCTCTCTCCTAATAGTTAAGGGCAGTTTCTGGCTTGGGCAGGTGTGACTGATTAGAGCATCTAAGCCTCCAGAGATGTATCAGAAATGTCCTACTGCCCAGGAACCCCCAGTAATTGGGGCTTGTCTTCTAGGACAGCTAAAAGACTGATCCTTGGGGCAGGAAGCCACCTGAGTCTGCCTCAGAGGCTTCCAAACCAGCCCCAGAAAATCCAGTCCTTGTTAGTAAGTTCCTGGGGGGGGGTAGGAACTGTCCTTCCTTTCTATCTATCTGTCTGTCTGTATATCTATCATCTATATCTCTCTATCTCTCTATCTCTCTATGTATTGATTTTTGTCTTTGTACTCAACACTGGGTCCTGAACCCTGAAGAACCACACCAACTATTTTTCTAATTGAATGGAATTACTTCTAGCAAGAAGGTAAGTAAGGAGATCTTTGCAGAGAATGGAGAAAGCCAATCCTGTGTTCTTATAAGGAAGCCAAACAGTGGTGGTCTATGGTCACAGGGCTTAGAAATCTCCCTTCTAGAGGAGAAGGAGACAGGGTTGGAGGAGGGCATACAACATAGGAAAAATTGTTCTTTGAAAGAGTGGAACAAATGCTACAAAGGATAACCAAACAAGGTAGCATCTGTTGAGACAGAGGGGGATCGTGGAATCAGGTTGGAGGTAGATCAATCAATTCAGAAACATGTTAAATATCCTATCTGCCAGGCTAACAAAAGTGAACCAGTCCCTGCCCTCAAGGAGGTTACATTCTAATGGAAGATGTGCCAATTTTCCTCCATCCAGTGGATGAGAACCAGATAAAAGATAATTTTGGTTGAGAGGTAAGGGTAGACAGTCCTTTCCTGGGGTCAATGCTTAAGCCCAATTTTGAAGGAAGCTAGGAATTTCAAGTTCCAGAAGTGAGGATTCCAGGATTCTAGACTAGTACAAAGACACAGAGATGGGAGTGTCCAAGAAAAAAATAATGAGGTCAGTTTGGCTGGACCCCAGAGACCATGGAAAGGAGCAAAAGGAATAATTTTGGAGAGGTGGGAAGGGGACCAGTGGAAAAGAGCCAAACAGAGGAATTCACATTTGGCTCCACAGGTAATAGGGAGCTATCAAGGTGTGTGAATTAGAGGAGAGAGAGAGGGAGGAGAATTCATCAGTGGAACCAATGAAACAGGTAGAGGTTTTCCCAACAGAGTGTAGACCTTCTGAGGAAGTTAGGGTCCCTTGTTCCCCAAAGAATGATGATGTCACTTGACATTACAGACAACTGAGAGGCACTTCGATGATGACTAGAGAAAGGATGTCAGGGAATTAGTGTTTCCCTGAATAATGGTACAGAAATAGCTGTGTATCAACCAGATATGGGCAGAGTTCTATCTTCCCTTGTTTTTCATCCAGGAAGGAATGTATCCAAAGAAGTAGCATGTATTCATGGCCTGGGCACGTATTTAGAGCTAGATCCTACTTCAGACATTGGCTAGCTGAATGGACCTGGAGGAATCCCTTCTCTTCCCTTCCTTACCTGTAAAAGGAGGAAGTTGCACTCACTGACCTTTCAAGTATCTTCCACCTCTGAATCTATGATCCTTTAAAAGAATAAGCAAGTACTGGATATATGAAAATGTCCTATTCTAATTCATCTTGCCAAGTAGGCACTGAGCTCAATTGTTTCTATGCTGCTGAATGATTCGACGCATTGTCAGCACCCTCTAGATTTTGGCTCCTGGAGGCAAAGCCCCAGGTCCACTGGCCTAGTTGCAACACCACCCACCCCTGCTTGAACATGTCTGGTGCAGCCTGTGCTGCTGCATGAGAGGGAGTGTGCCAAAGGGCTGGTCTACCTGGCCCTACCTTTGTTAACTTCTGAAGTAAGGCAGTCATGAGCAGCAACCTATTTAATAATAAAATAAAAAAAGACCCATGGATATGAAATCACAGACTCTCAGGAGTGGAAGTGTACCTAGAGGTCATTGATTCCAATCTGTTACTCAACAGAAATCTCCTCTACAATCTCTATTTCCTAAATAAAAATGGCGCCTTACCCCAAAAGTTGGTTGTTAGGATAAGATAGGCTAATTAAAGAAAAGGGGACTTAAAGCACCAGGAAGCAAATTCCAGTGCTTAGCAAGAACCAGTTCTGAATGGCTCATATCACCTACCTCACAAGTTATCTTGAGGATCCAATGAGATCATTTAGACAAAATGCTATATAACTACTCTTCTACAAAAATTCCTGCATGCATGCTTATGTTAGGTCCTGAGGCAGAGCTAAGG
Organism: Macrotis lagotis; assembly: GCF_037893015.1. Classification (NCBI taxonomy): domain Eukaryota; kingdom Metazoa; phylum Chordata; class Mammalia; order Peramelemorphia; family Peramelidae; genus Macrotis; species Macrotis lagotis. Next base: position 190,687,261 of record NC_133665.1, read on the forward strand.
CAAGTTTTTTCATCTTTGTCATCATCATCATCATCATCATCATCAAAACTAATATTAGTCAATAGCTTTGCATGTTCCTTTATAACTCTTAAAGGACTAGTGTAATATGTTGTTTTTCCGTGGCTGATAGGTATGGCCAATGACCATCATTAATTATTGAAAGACCCATAGGATGACCCTCCAGAAACCCATGTAGAACACTGGAAAATCTATAGACTAGCCTAGAGAAGGATGATACAAGAGAAGAAGATGTGGGCAGCTCATCCTCTAAGCCCCAAGGAGCTCTCTCAGGCTCCCACTATCACTGTGAAACCTTCTGCATGATTTCCCTTTGAAGTTCCTTGAGGACAAGACTCACCTCATACCTCCCTGTAGTTCTTTGGCCTCCACTTACCACAGGAGGAGCATATCTACACAGTGAGCATTGAGCAAACTTTTTGAATGGAAAGTTGGAAAATAGTTTCTTGGTCATGCAACACCATGCTCTGAAAGTACCTATTTATTCAAAGGAGGCATATTCTTCAGAAATCTGGATTCAATTGGCTAATGACCCTCCTTGTCATCACTTATTTCCCATGCTTCTTTTGGGTACATTCTGCTTAGGACAGTCCTTGGCTTCTGTTGCTGTTCCCATGACTTCTCTAGCTGCTGTACTTCATCAATGTCATTTTAACTCTTTCCAGCCTCATGAACAGAGGAAAGGCAACAGACAGATGCTGGCCATAGATCTATCGGCAGTAGACGGCCCTTAGAAGGAGCACAAAGGGAGGGAAGGGATCTTCTCCAGGGCCTGCTTCTCCAGCATCAAGGTTGTGTCAGAGACTTTCTTGTATTTTCCCCTCTTGTTAGATGAGTCTCTGGTTATTAAACCCAAATGTTTTGCTCTGGAGTCTAAGGACAGTGCCCAGGAGAGGGCCTGTCAGAAATCTTCTGATAGGATGCAAGAAATTTGAGGAAGAAGTAAATCCATAGAAGAAAAGCTTAGAGAAGATCAATGTTTACCTAATGTAGCACCGGCACATTTCAAAATATTTAACAGTTTAACTTGAAGTATGTGAATGGACTATTGCTCTGTGTAAGAAGTGATGGGAAAGGATAGAAGACTTGTATGGACCAAACAAAGTAAGCAGACCCAGCAAAATAACAAACGTCATGACTGCAAAAACAAAAATTGCCAAGAATTGCAACAATGAGCAAAACTAAATTCTAAAGAATCAAAAGAGCCAAAGTTGTCCCTAAAGCAGAGGAGACCACGACCATGTCTATATGTAGGTGGGGGTCATTTCTGTCGAATTTTGAATATAATGTTATACATCATTGGTATTTGGGTTAGTTGTGTGACTTTGCACTCCTCTCTCTCTCTCTCTCTCTCTCTCTCTCTCTCTCTCTCTCTCCTCTCTCTTATTCTTTCTTGCAAGTAATGATTTATGGGCAGGGGAGGTAGTAGGGATAGATTTATAAATCAGTTATATAAAAATTAAAGAAAACAATAAAAACTTTAAAGAAAAATTGGATTAAAAACTTGTAGGCCTAGATTGTCCATTCCTGGCCTTCCTACACAGGGTAACTTTAATTGTGAGGAGACATGATTGCATGCATATGGACTTGCCTCTGCCAAAAAGAGTTAACAATCCTTCCATGCCTTAGTGGAAAGGCTGTAATTACAAATTTTGAGCCAAGTTGGTGATGGACCTCTCTAACTTAACTAGACTGTCCTTCAATAGGTAAAACGTTATCATTGTGAAAGTTCCTATCTTCCAAATTGGGAAGACCTGCCAGGCCTTGGCATTCTGTGGGTGCAGCCTCTAAGGACCTGACATCACATTCACACTATGATGAGGCACTGGTGGAGAATTTTCCTAAAGGAAAGACAATTTATTTCATTTAAGACACCAGAAAGTTTTCTTATAGGAAGAGGATCCCCAAACCACAGGTTCTGATTTGGAAGAGATTGACAAGAGATCATTTTGACCTTGTGGTCTTGAGAGGGAACCCCTCTATTGGTCAGGCAACCCCTTTTCCTTCAAATAGCTTTCATCATGTTTTACTTCCTCAAAGGAACAAAACATCTACTTTGCAGTTTCTTCTCCTAGTTCATTCATCTACCTTATAGGATTTAGCAGAATGAATAGAATTCTCTGAAATACCCTAGGCCTTCAAATACATGGAGATGACTTGCACACATTCCTGCCCATTGAGAATTCTCTTCTCCTAACTAACCCTTCTCTTATTTGGCTCATTTTTGAGGCCCTTGACCATTCTGGGTCCCCCAACTTGTCAACACTCTACCTACACTGGGTGTCTATGACCTGGTTCCTGACCAGGGCAATGACTCAGATGTAGTGATGGGAATTCATGGGCCACATTAGACTGAACAAAGTCTACGTGGAGACAGTGGTTGAAAAAATGATGTGTCACACCTCTCTTCACAAAGCTCCAGGGGCTTTCCTTCAGACTCAGAATCCAATATAAAGACCTCTGTCCTTTAAAGCCCTTCGTCAGTTGCTCTGTTCCTAACTTGCCAATCTTTGCATGAACTCTCTATGATGCCCTGTCCTCAGGTCCAACTTGCCATCTCCTGAGTCCATCCTTGGCCCAGATTGCCCCCCCCCCAAATGCTCCGCCCCCCTTACCTGCTCCCTGGGCTTATTGTTGTTGCTTTGGGTTTGCTTGTTTGCTGATTTTTGATTTTCATTTCTAGAGTTCATCGATTTTTGTCTCCTCCCTTAATGACATTGTTGAGTTCTGATGGCTCTGCTAAAAAAATTCCTCAGCCTAATTTATTCCCTGTGATCTTCTGGGGACTGAAACATCAGAGAATCGGGGGTATTGGAACTGGGTGGATCTGACCATGGGTTCTGCAGAAGCATTGCTTCTGCTAGATTATAATCCCTCTTCTGAGAGCACAGAAAGAGAATTTAGAGGTTTTTCATTCTTTCAAAATGCATTTATTTTTCCAAATATTATTTTATTTTTCCAATTAAATGCAAATATAATTTAATATTCATTTCAATATGAATTTATTAAGGGGTTTATTAATTTTATATTAGATGATGAATATTCAAAGTCAAAAATGAAATAATCTCCTTGAGCTAGATGTGAAATGAGACTATATGAATGCCCAGTGGGTGCTTGAAATAATTCAACTGAGTTTTTATAACACCCCACACAATAAAAATATGACATTATCTATAGGGGCACTGAGGTGGTCCAGTAAACATAGCGCTGGTCCTAGGGTCAGAAGGACCTGAGTTCAAATCCAGTCTCAGAAACATGATACTTATTATTAGCTGTGTGACCTTGGGTAAATCTTAACTGCCATTTTCTCACCAAAAAAAAAACCCTGAAAAATATATTGTTAAACCCAAACTTGATTTTAGTTTTTTATAGATTTAACTTTTTTCCATTAAAAAAGTATTTTTTTCTACCTTCTATGTCCCTCAACTGAGGGAAAAAACAAACTTCTTGTAACAAATATGCATAGTCAAGAAAAAAGTTATCCCCACATTGGTCATGTCCAAAAATGTGTATCTAGTCCATTAGTTATCTGTGAGGAAGTAGGCAGCATGCTTTCACAGGGATGTGTGGTGAGGGGGCAGCAGGTAAGGCAGAGCTGAGCCTCACCTCTGATTGTGAAGGGTAGAGTGCCTACACCTGTCCAGTCCTTTGGAATCTTGGTTGATCATTGTGTTCATTAGAATTCTTAAGACTTTCAGGTTCATTTGTCTACATGGGGCCCTTATTGCAGAAACTGTTCTGTTTCTGATCACTTTTCTCTGAATCAGTCCTTTTAAATATTCCCATGTTCTTCTAAAACCATTCCTTTCATTACTTCTCAAAGCACAACATTATTCCATCAGATTCACATACCATAATCTATCAGCTATCTTTCAGTTGTTGGGAACCTTTATTTCACAAATCTTTACCATCATGAAAATAGCTCATAGAAATAATTTTGTACATATTTTTTCCTTGGAGTATGGGTCTAGTAGTGGCATCGGTGGGTCAAAAGGTATTTACAATCCAAGCCTAATGTTGAAAATTGAATTTCTTTGCCACTTGACTTCCTCTGGGCTTTAAGTAGCCATGGAGATGTCAAAGATGCCTGAAAGAGACCCACTTTTCTGATGCTGCTGAAAAGAATAAAACTATGCTGCCATGGGTTTAAAAGATGCTAGCATTTTCCTGAAACAAATTATACCCTTTCAAGAGCTGTCCCCCAAAGCAGGAAGAGAAACCTCCTGTTGGAACTTGCTTTAGATGATCCAGTTCTCCTAATGATCCTGAGTGGCCTGTAACACATTGCAATTCCAACTGTTCTGCTATTTAGCATCTGAGAAAAGGTATGTCCAATGTTTGAGGAAGTCTTGGGGAGGTCTAGAGACACCCATTTTCAGGTTCCTTGAGTCAAGGGATAGAGTCTCTGAAGTCCATGAGCAATTCCTCATGGGACGAGAACCGTCTTCTATTTTGGTGCTGATTACAAATAGGGTCTGGGGTTTGCCTGACCTGGATCCATCGCCGAGCCCATACGCATGCATGACTTTGTGGAGACATTCACAGAATATGGAGCTCAAAGAATCCAGGCACATGTGGACAATATGTATGGCCATAAAGGCATTTCTGGGAACACTGTTTCAATTACAATAGTTTTCAGCTGTGTATCTTTTCATATGTGTATCAGACCTTTTATGAATTTTTAATTTGAAAAACAGCAATAACAGACTTTCTGGAATAAAAGGACAGCCTGGGGCTGCCTTTCCAGAGAAAGAAACTTCTTAGTCTTATAGCCAAAGTATTTAACATCTGATGGTAGCAGGCAAATAAGCATGTGCTGGTAGCTGTGTTCCTCTTAAATCTAATTACTTAATCCAACTGGAGTACTCCCTCTGGGGCTGCTCCCCCAAACAGACTCTCCCTTCTAAGGTCTCTGGGGGGGTGCTTTCCCTGTAGTCCTCAAGATGCTATGGTAACCTTGAGGGGCCTGAGTTTCTAACACTGGGGCTACCCAACCCCACTGGTGTGCTTTTTTCACCATTATCCTAAAGACACAATAACCTCCTAGAAAGGGTATTTACCAGATAAGAGGGACAATTGTTACAAAAAAGATATCCATAAACTGGGAGTAGATACTCCCCTCCTCCATGTAAGGTTTCTGGGGAGACTGGGCTCAAACTTAAGGAGTCTATGTGGTCAAAGGTGGAAATCTCACACCTCCTAGTTATGGGAAGTTCTCACCCTGTAATTTCTTTTTTATAGAATCTTCTTGAAATTTCTCTTCAGTAGATCTTTATGCTGGTCTCTAAAGGAGGATTCTGAAGCTGCCTGTCCGCAATGTATTGGGGTGTCTTCAGTGTCTTGCTCATCTCACAAATATAGACTCTGCCATCAGCCACTGCTGCCTGGGGGTTACTGTTACCATCCACTCTGATGGGAATTCTCATTCTCCCAGCCCTCTGAAGGTCACAAGGTTATCACCTGCTCAGAGAAAGAATTTAGAGGCAAGGGGGAATGTGATCTAACTCCCTCTTGCTCTCCATCTCTTGGCAATGACCTCTCAGGAGTTCTTCATCTTAGTATATGGCCATCCATCAACTGTCCTCTTGTTGGAATGTGCAGTGTCAAACTGGCTTTATGTATTATACGTAGTCCCAAAGGCATGTTTGATTCTTTCAGCAAGTTACAAGATATTTGCTGAGTGGTGACATCCGACTTTATCCAACGATCAAAGCCCTTAATTTCTCCCAAAGCCATCAAGGGCTAATTCACCCCTAGCTTACTTTCGATTGATGGATTCCATCATGATATCCAAACCTTCTGTGATGACATTCATTGTCATTTCAAGACTATTTAGTGTTCCTCTAAAAATAAGCCATGTTTCTACTGCTCAAAAGTTTGAAAATTTGAAAAGTTTTAAAAAATGTTTTCCCAACAACAACCTTGTAAAATTGATCTGATGAGTATTAGTCCTTGACTTAATAGATCAAGAAACTGAGGCTCAGTCAAGTTAGATGATTTGTCCAAGGGCATTGTCCAAGGACATAGAGTTGGCATCAGAATCAGAATGTAAATACCCCCTCTTTCTTGACTTTCATTTTCATTGGTAACCTACTGTGATTTTGTTTTTGGTTTTGTTTTTGCAAGGCAATGGGGTTAAGCGGCCATACTGTTATTCTTTAAAAACAAAAGTAAACTTTGCATACAACTGTTGGTCTGATCTTTTGTTGGATAATGGCCAAGCTGCAATTAGTCCATTAAACCAAATTAAAGTGGAATGAATAACATGTCTCTCTCTTCCAGAAAAGGAAAAGGATTGAGGAGTATTTTGGGTCTCCCTGGCCCTTGCTTCTGGACAAAGCAGCATCTTAGGGGTAGGGACGAAAGGTGTGTTGAGTGAAGAAAGCCCAAAGAAATTCCCATCCATCATCCTTAGGCATCTGCAGAGGTTGTTAAAATTTTATGTGCTGGGGTAGCTAGGTGGTGCAGTGGATAGAGCACTGGCCCTAGAATCAGGAAGACCTGAGTTTAAATGTGACCTCATACACTTAATAATTACTTAGTTGTGTGACCTTGGGCAAGTCATTTCACCCCATTGCCTTACAAAAACCAAAACCGTAAAAATAATGAAATTTTATGTGTTGATAATTAAGAGTTTCAAATACTAATGAATTCACTCCCAGTTTTGAATTCATAGCAAAATTGATGACTTTAAAAATAACGTAACTAATAACATTTATCTGGTAAATTATTTATATTTCATGGGAGTTTCATAATTTATCCTGTAAGGTAGGGGCTCTTACTCCTCTTCCCTTTATTTTTACAGAGAAGTAAACTGAGACTTGGAAGCTAAACAGATTACCCACAGCTACTTAGTGGCAGAGGCTGGCCTGGGCTTTGTATCCCTAATCCTAAATCTATGCTCTTTGCCATTTTTAAAGAATACCTTAAAGAGAATTTCACATTTATACAGCTTCATTTTTTTGTCCACATGATTAATTCCCTTCCCAGATGCAGATGGCCATTTTCATATGACTTGGATTATGTTCATCAGAAGTTAACATGTCTGAAAACTTCATCCCTGTGGTCACCCTTCTAGGTGACCTTAATGAGGAATGCTGCTCCCCTTCCAATACTGAGGGAAGGTCTGGCCTTCCAGTTCCAAAGGTCGTGGCAAAGGTTATCTGGACCCATAAGCAGAGGTGACCTGGGAGCTTAGGTCACCTCCGAGGAGATGAGGAGTTCATATCAGCTCAGGGGAAGGATTATGCAATCATCTCCAAAATATTGTAAAACAGAAAAAAGATGAGAATATTAGATGGGGTCCTATTTCTGGGGCATTGAACAACTGGAGCAGGTTGGTGACCGTGGTGGGGAGTGGGAGCAAAGGAGAAATCTTTAGAGAAATCTCACTGAGGCCTTCATCAGACTCGACCTTCATCCTCCTCAGAGGTGAAGAAGCAGGAAGGCCTTGGACTCCAGTCTCTTCCCCCCCTTCTGGGGTCTCCCCCCTCCTGGGGTCTCCCTGCCTGCCGGGCTGCTCCGTGGCTCCCCTTGGGCCAACCTCGCCTGATTGACAGTCCTCCTCATGTCACAGGGTGTGGAGTGAGGATGAAAGCGACTCTGCAGCCAAGCTGGCATCTGGGGTGTGGCACCAAGCTGGCAAGAAGCGCTGATGGGCGTATGTGCACCCGCGAAGAACTGGAGAGCTTCGTTGTGTACACTGTGATCTTGGCAGAACCTTGGTGGTGGGAGCTTGGCTGGCAGCACCAAGGGGGAGATAAGACAGGCCCCAATGAGGCTCCTTTAGACCCTAAAGCCCAGTCAACCCCCCAGTCCTAGCATCACAAAAAGACAAAAAAAGGAGTGGCACAGTGGATAGAGCACTGGCCCTGGAGTCAGGAGTGCCTGAGTTCAAATCCAGCCTCAGACACTTAATAATTACATAGGTGTGTGGCCTTGGGCAAGCCACTTAACCCCATTGCCTTGAAAAAAAAAAACCTAAAAAAGAAAAAAAAAAGAAAAAAGAGATTCTAATAATATAACTACTTTATGAACCTTAGGGCAAGACTAGCTCTAGGCAAATAATGGGCCCTCCCTGGGGCTCCAGTCTATAGAATGACTGTAGATGACCACTGAGGTTCCATTTAGAAATGATGCTAAAATTATTTTGCTAGGCCCAATAGTGCAGAGGAATAGAGGAGACAATCTTTGACTTGGAATCAGAAAGTCTCAAGAAAGTCTTGGGTTCAAATCCTGCCCCTATGACCAGGACTTTTACCAAGGCAGTCACAAAAGTCTCTGAGACTCAAGAAGAGAGCTTAAGTGTGGAGGCCCCTGAGATATCCTGCTTAGTAACTCCTTGTGCAATTTCAGAGGGCCAGTGAAGCCAGGTCAGCAGGCTCACCTCAGTTTGTGTTGGGATCTGACCTGGAGAATTGAGCCAAGAAATAAATAAGCATTCTTCCTATGGGGGTAGTTGGAGCTGAAGGTCAAGGCCTTAAACCAAAGGAATGAGACATTGGTCGGCAGGAGCTTCAGCCATCTAAAGGTGGCAGACACCCTTTCTGAGGACATCAGACACCCAAGTCAGCATCCTCATGAGCTAGTTTACAGTGCTTCAGCCCAAGCTCTGAGCAAGCTAGACAACTTTTTTTAATATTAAAATTTGAACCTTCTGCCAAAGTCTCATGTGGGAGAAGACCTGGGGGTCTTAGTGGCACCCCCAGGAGAGTGCAATGTCTCCCAGGCTGGTACTTGACTGCCTGCTCTGCAAGGACCTATCTAGCCAAGATCAATCATCCAATCAACAAATGTTTATCAAATATTTACTGTGGGCAAAGCACAGTGTTAAGTGTTGGAGATGCAAGGCAAAAAGAAAACACTTCCCGAGGAGCTTCCATTGGAGTGGGGGAGACAGCCTGTACATAGGCAGGAATGGAGGCCATGCACACAGAGGAGGAACCAGGGAAGGCATTCACAGGTGGGAGGCTCCACAAAAGACACCCTGGAGAAGCTGGGATCTGACCTCCATAGGGAGGGCCATCAAGGATGGAAATTTAAATTTGTAAATTTAAATTGTAAAAGGATGGAAATGAGGAGAGGCAAGTACCAGGTTTGGGAAGTGACTGATGCAGAGGTCAGGGGACTTCCACAACAGAAGCAGGGAATGAATGTCTGGGAAATGGTGACCCACAAAACAGGAAAAAGGGTGAAATCATCTACAGCTCTTGGGGGGGGGGGGATCATTTAAATTCCTGAAGGAGAAAAGACAGGAAAGGTCAATCTTTTCCTGAGAATGACCAGGGTTTCACTGATGTTCCAAGGAGCCTCCTTTAATAGCCTGGGAAATAATGTGCAGGGGACAAGTGACTGGCCAAGCATCTTTGCCAAATGAAACTTTTAAGAGACATGGTGTTATCCTATGAGCCGGTGTGCCCATTTCTGAACAAGATTCAATTCCGTCATTTGACTTTTCCTTCCCCACATAATGAATGGAGTTTGCTTTTTTAATTTACTATGATGCAGATATTCCTAAACTGTCATTTTTCTTTTGTGGAAAATAGAGAGATTTCCTGTCAGCTTCCTATTTAGTCTTCCATCTTTTCAATCATTTCAAGTCCTTGAGGGATGAGACGATAATCAGAACTTGACCCACACATTCCCTTTCTCTGTTTCTGTCTCTGTCTCTGGCTCTCTATTTTTCTGTCTTTCTGACTTTCTCTCTCTGTGTCTCTGTCTGTTTGTCTCTCTCTCACTTTCTCTCTCTCTCTCTCTCTCTCTCTCTCTCTCTCTCTCTCTCTCACACACACACACACACACACACACACACACACACACACACACACACACACACACACACACACACACACACACACACACACACACACACACACACACACACACACACACACACACACACACACACACACACACACACACACACACACCCAAAGGCAGCCTCATCTCCCCCTCTCCCCGCAGGTATCACTGTGTGTGGATACTATAAAAACAGACTTCTCCAATCCACCAAAACTTTCTGCCTCTGCCTTTCCAAATTATTCAATAATGAAGAATTGCTAGCTAGAGGCCAGCATATTTGGAGAGAGCCAGCCCTGCTCTGAGTTCAGGGTCAGAGCCCTGGGTTCTGGTGAAGACCTCGGCACTTAGGACCAGTGTCACCTTGGACAGTTCACTTGCCCTTCCTAAACCTAAGTTCCCTCATTGCCTGTTTGTGTGTGGTGCCCTCTTTTGTACCTTCCAGTTCTAAATATAAAGTTCTGAACAAAGAAAGTTCGGACAAGAAAACAGCGTTGGCCTCTTCCTGGAGCTCCCCATCTGGAACAGGTTTACTTTTTCCATCACAGGGAGCAGAATTTGTAGATGGAGATATTATTGGGTCAGTTCAACCCTCTTCAGGGATGTGACTCAAACCAACTCCAGACTGCATCAGACCACTGGTTCCCAAAGAAAGCAATCTCAGGCTGGCCGATGGATCCTCTGGGTCTGGGCACGCACTCACCCAAACACACATCATACATACACACACACACACATACACACACCTCACACACTCATATATCGCATGCACACAGACACAGACCCCCATTTGCAGAGCATACATACAGATGACACATGCACTCATCACACACATCACATCCACAACACACATATCCTCACTCACACACATACACCACAAGATTCATATAACAAACATATCACATGCACATTTATCCATGATGTTGGCTCTACCAAAGCAAAGCAGATGTCCAAAGAAATCCTCACTGTCTTTGGTCTTTGCTCTGTATGCTTAACAAGTGACAAAGTCTAACTGGACAAAGGCGACCATGATAAGAGTCAGATATGGTGAGAAGGGCACTTGACTCAGTGAAAGCCTCAAGGAGCTTACTTACCATGTGGTTTGATGCCAGGTATGCTATACCCTTCTGCTTCTCCTGGCTGCCAACTGGTTCAGAGGGCAAGGATGAGTTAGCCCTTGTCTACTTCTCCACTTAAAAAGATCCCCCAAAATGAAAACAGCATATTTCTATAATGATGATTCCTGCTGAACGTCCCCAATCCAGTCACATTTCATTGAGGAGACAAGGCTCATTGGGAAAGGATGTGGCCAAGAGCCTGAACTTGGATTAATGATGTATTAGTCAGTAGAACTGATAACAAGAGCACACAGGCACAGAGATTTCTAAACAAGATAGTGAAGAAAATAATAATGATGATAAGGATAATTGAGTTATTATTAAAATTATTTTTATGATTAGAACTTTTAGAGCTAGAAGGAGTTTAGAGAGTAAGACTTATCCTGATCCTCCCAGTTACAATTGGACTTCCCATCCCTTCCAAATTATATTTAATTTCTGTTGTATATAGCTGGGTGACATGGTGGGTAGAGTATTGGACTTAGATCCAGAAAGAACAGAGTTCAAATCTTGACTCAAACTATTCTGTGAGCAAATCAAGCAAACGACTATAAATCCCCTAGGATGCCAAGCACTGGAGATATATATCTAAGTGAACAGAGAGAGTCATTCCCCTCAAAGAGGGTCCATTGTGGTAGAGGAGGTGAGCTGTGAGGAGGACCCAGGGAGGGGAGGACTGTGGGGAGGAGATAAGGTGACACCAGAGGGCTGGTTTTGAAGTGGAGAGGTTCAGGAGAGGAACTGAGAGAAGAACGAAGACTAGTCAGCCTGGACCTTTCCACAAAATGGAGCTTCAGAGGGAGCTCAACAATGGAAGAAAGGGGTTGGCCTGGTGGAGGGGTTTTCCAGGGTGAGAAAGTCTATGGATGGTTGGATGCTCCAGTGCAAGGAGAACCCCAGGAAACATGTTCTTGAAGCCCCAAGTCAAGAAAAGAACTGGAAAGGGAAATATAATGGGTAGAGATTGTGATCTGAATTTCTTTACTACCACATTATAAGCATTGTATGATATGGCATCTTTTTCTTGGTTTTTGACCTTAGGATATATGTCTATTAAAAACTCTTGTCTCTTTATACCAGAGTCTCTATTCCTTTATACAGAATTTACTCTTAAGGTAACAAATGAAAAAAAACATTAAGCATCTATTTTGTGGGATATTGGACTAAGCTCAGGGGGATATACTTTTTTTTTTCAGTGCCTGCCCTCAAGGAATCCCTTATATCCTCAAAGATCTTCTTCTTGTCATCAAATCATTTCAGGGTGTCTGACTCTTTGTGACCCCATTTGGAGTTTCCTTGGCAAAGATAATATGGCAGTTTGCCATTGCCTGTTCCAGCTCATTTTATAGGTAGAAATAGGAGGCAAATAGAATTAAGTGACTTGCCCAGATTCACTAGTGAGTGTGGGAGGTTAAATTTGAACTCACAAAGATGAGTCTTCCTGACTCCAGGTCTGGTACTCTATCCACTTTGTCTCTCTCAAACTACTTTTTATGTATCTGTATTTATTTTATTTTTATTTTCTTGATAATTTTATAGCTTACATTCAAGAGAACATAAGCTAACTGAGAGAAGGGATTGCTTCTTTTTTGTACTATCACTTGGCACAGAAGGTCCTGAACATAGATATAATAATTAATGATATATTTCTTTTTTATTTTTTTTAGGTTTTTGCAAGGCAAATGGGGTTAAGTGGCTTACTCAAGGCCACATGGCTAGGTAATTATTAAGTGTCTGAGGCCGGCATTGAACCCAGGTACTCCTGACTCCAGGGCTGGTGCTTTATCCACTGTGTCACCTAGCTGCCCCAATATATTTCTTAATATGACTCCTTGGGACTCCTTCATTAGGTCCTAGAAACCTCTTCATCCTATAAGATGACTATAGCCAGAGTATCATCTATATCCAGAGAAAGAATTGTGGTGTTTAAACAAATACCAAAGACTATTACCTTTAATTTAGGGGGAGAAAACTGTTATATAATTTTGCTGTCTCTTACACTTTATTTTTCTTCCTCAAGGAAATGATTTTTCTCTCATCACATTCAACTTAGACCAATATATACCATGGAAACAATGGACAGGCTAACAGACTGCTTTCTGTGGGGGTGGGGGGAGGGGAGGGAAGTGAGATTAGGGGGAAAATTGTAAATTTAATAAATAAAATCTTTCTAAAAGAAAAAAAAGATGACTATATCCTTAGTCCTCACATCCTATCAGTAGCCTCTATCGATTGGAAAGTAGAGACTTTTGCTGCCCAAACCTCTGTTGATGGTCAGACAGCTGTTGGGTTCCCATCCTACTGCACTCTTCTGGATTTCTCCATCTTGCCCCAATGCCAGGTCCTTTCTCTCTCTCTCTCTCTTCCTCTCTAACCTCTTCCCCCCTTCCTGCTTCCTTTCTTATATTGTCTTCCCCTCATCAGATTGTAAACTCCTTGTAGACAAGGACCATGTTTTGCCTTTCTTTGTAATCCTAGCTACAAAGTACCCATAGTAACCATAATAATAGTTAATATTTCTATAATGTCTTTCCAAATATTGTTTCATTTGATTCTCACAACTGTGAGAGGTCCTAATGTGATCCCCATATTCTACAGGTAAGAAAATGGAGGCAATTAGAAGCTGAATATTTGCCCTGAGTCAAGACTAGGAAGCAGAACAGATTTGAATTCAAGTCTTTCTGACAATGCCAAGCTCGGCCCTCTATCCAAATGTTTATTGAACAATTGACTAATTGAAAAGGCCTACATACAACTCCTTCTCTGACATCTTTGGTGATGCCAAACCCCTCACTTTACAGATGATAAAAACAGATTTGGAGAGGTTATGAAAGACATATGGGAAATGGGATAACATAGGGCTAGAATACTGGACCTGAAGTTAGTAAATTCTAGGTCTGAATTCCTTCTCTGGCCATTGTAAGTTGGTTGGTCTTGGGCAAGTCTCTTCATCTCTGAATTGTTTCTCTATAATGTGGTGATAATAATTCCTAAGCATCTACCTATGAGGGTTCTAATGAGATTTTGGTTGTTGTTTGCAAGGCAATGGGGTTAAGTGACTTGCCCAAGGCCACACAACTAGGTAATTATTAAGTGTCTGAGGCCAGATTTGAACTCAGGTACTCCTGACTGCAGGGCCAGTGATCTATCCCCTCCGCCACCTAGCTGCCCCTCTAATGAGAATTTAACAAGATAATCCATGTTAAAGGCTCTAGGTAACTAAGGTGGTCCAGTGGATAGCAAGCTGGGCTTGGAGTGAAATCTGAGACCTGAGTTCAAATTCAGACTCAGATATTTACTAGCTATATGATCTTACTCATTATGTAACCTATACTTGCCTCAGTTTCCTCAATTATAAAATAGGGGTAGGTGCTAATAATAACACCCATCTCCCAGAAAGTAAAGGAGCTAGAGGAGGCAAATTGCAATGCTGGGAATAGGGTCTCTGGAGGCCATGACTGTGGAACTAAGCACAGAGGATTTTAACATGTCAGTGTTTCTATATAGACTTCACACATATTGTATACTCTTCACAAAATGCTATATTAGATGCTGGAGATAGAAAGGCAATACGGGGACCATCAGATTTTCACAAAGAGTGGTTATTATTAGCCCAGTGTCTAAAAAACAGTAGGTGCTTAATAAATGCTGCTTGTTATTATTATTATTAATTATTGCAAACCTTAAAGTCATAGAGAAATATAAGCAATATTTATTATGATGATGATTATGATTATTCGTGTGGTCCTATAACTGGCTCCCAGTCCCAGATGTTTCCTCTATTCTACGCTGTATTCACAAGTTCCCACCGCCAAAGAGAACTGGTGGTCAATTGGGTCAAATGGGTCAACATCAGAACCTGAATAACAAAAGCAGTCTTACCATCTGCTCTGCTGCTGCACCCTGAAGGCCCTGGGACCTTTTCGTCTGCCCAGCAGCTGTCCCAGTCCCTGTGTGTTGCCTACTGAGTAGAGAACGAAAGCCCCTTGGGAGCAGGGACCGTCCCACTTCTCTGCACTCTCAGAGCATTGCACATAGAAGGATTTGATCAATGGTTTTCATTCATTCCACATATCACAAATGTTATAATTGGAAAGACCAACTAACATAGATGACATTTCTGCAATCCCCTGGCCTTTGGTCAACAGTTCCAATTAGGCTCCACAATGAGGACTAGATGACCTTCAAGTTCCTTTCTAGAACTGAATCCTATTAAGCTTAGTGGAGACAGATGTTTATGTAGAGTAGTGAAGAGCCTTCTAATAATTCACTGTGATCAGCCATGGGACCCACAATTGTTCTCTGTTGATGGGCCAGGAAGCTTGGGGAGCTCCTTGTCACAGCAGGCATTTAAGTTGAAGCTGCTTTGCCATCTTTCAGGAATGTTCTAGAAGGAATCCATGCCCTGGGTGTAGCTGTCTTAGCTCCCTTTGAACCCTGAGAATCTCTATCTCTGTGACACAGAAAGCTTTGCTGCATTTCCCAGAAATACCAATAGACCTACAACTCTTTAGACTTCTGGACGGTCACCACAAACTGCACTCTTCAATTTTCTCTACTTCTACCCAATAGCTTCATCACTTTGGAAGATACCTTTGCCTCCTTCTCTGGTTTGGGGGCTCTTCTTGAGAGCCTGCAGATGGCCAAGTGCCCAAATCAACCATGCTCACTTCTCGCAACTCCTCTCCTGATTCTCTGGACTTTTCCATCTTGATTTATGGTGGTTCCATATAATCCCCTTTATAAAAGTGGGAGGAAATCAGGATGGGTGGTTCTGAAAGAAAAAACCGTTTGGGCACAGTCTAAGTGGCAAGATGGATGAGTGTGTGTGTGTGTGTGTGTGTGTGTGTGTAACCGAGAAGCTTTTATTAGATCTTAGAGGTCATAAGAAGACAATATACGTTCTTCCACCAGGGGACTGACGTCTTTGTCATGTTTTAGGGAGATTTTTCTGGTGAAGTATTTAGTGAGGTTGGCTTTGTGAGCAGAGGGGTTGAAGACAGGAAGTACAATTAGCAGGTTGCTCCAATAGCCCATAAGTGCGGTTGGCATAGAGAATAATTGAAAATAAAAGTGGAAATAATACAATACGTATATGACAGACAGTAAAGAAGAAATGGAAAAAGCAGTCCAGGGACTAATTTGAACTTGAAAAGAGCTGGGAAGCCATGTTCATGCTAGTGTGTGTTTTGAATGACAAATGATGACAAGGCAACCTTAGAATTATCAGTGTCCCAGAAAATAGTGAAGGATCTGCTCCCTGCACTTGAGGAAATTATACAAGCAAACTTCCCAGAACTGTCAGAAATAAATAACACTGCACAGAGGGAGAATTTACCAAACCTCAACAAGGAATAACTCAAAAATTCAGCTCATCACTTCCTCATTCAACTTCAAAATTTCAAAAGCAAAAGGGGAAGAAATCCTTTAAGCCTCAGGAAAGAAGAGAGACATGTATAACAAAAATCCATTAAGATTGAGCAAGATGTTGCAACAAAAAACAGAAATGACTTGAGATGTTGGAAGATGACATATTTTTAAAATTTTAAAACATGGGCATCAGTCCCAGAATCAGTTTCCCAGCAAATCTGATAAATTTTTGCAAACAAAAGATGGACACTTAAAAGCTAAGGAGACCTCAAAAAATTTATGGAAAAGGAAAAGAAAAAAAGGGAAAAAAACCACACTTCAAAACTGAGTTGGCAAATTGTCTGGGGGCCAGAAAAGTATACTTACAGCAATAAATAGTTTTGAATTGTTAATAATCAGCTGTTAACTTGTCAAAGCCTCCATACTTCCCCAGATGGAACTGTGGGATCATTTGTGTGCTAATACCCTTCTCTAGTGGAGATTGCCACACTTCCCAATCTTTTATCCAGTTCTCCTGAGTGGTGCTGTGGACAATTGGGCAAGTCCCTTTGCATGTCTGCCTCAGTTTCCTCAATTGTAAATGAGTAATAATAATAATAATAATAGCACCTACTAGTCAGGGTTGTTGTGATG
The DNA here is from genome assembly GCF_037893015.1 of Macrotis lagotis. Taxonomy (NCBI): domain Eukaryota; kingdom Metazoa; phylum Chordata; class Mammalia; order Peramelemorphia; family Peramelidae; genus Macrotis; species Macrotis lagotis. The sequence goes on from NC_133665.1 coordinate 190,704,198, forward strand.
ATCACATGTTTTAATATTCATAGAGTGTCTAACTCAATGACTGGTATACAGGTGGAGCTTAACAAATGGATTTTCCTTTCTTTTTTTCTATTTCATTCTATGAAATATCTGCCTGTTGTGTCAGAAGCAGGCTACTGGGACTTTTAATTTCTTGTAGACATTGGGGGTGCCCTATCTCAAACTGCCCACCTGTCATTCCTTTTTAGAGACCCGTATCTTTGGAAAAGCCTCAACCACAGCAGCAGTAGCAACTCACATTTACAGAGCACTTAAGTTCCTGGGCCTCTAACTGCTTTCTGATGATTATCTCATTTTATCCTCACAGCACTGAGGGAGATAGGGATCAAGTGACTTACCCAGGATCACCCAGCTGGCAAAGAGGTGAGGCTGGTTTTAAACTCAAGCCTTCCAGAGTGTAGGCCCAGAGCTCTGGGAGTCCTGGTCACCTAGCTGTGCTTGTTGAGCTTGCCAATGGAGTGAGTTCCTGTTCTCATAGGCCTCATCATTGTGGAGTTAAAATTTTCCAACCAATAGCAACAATCATATTCCTTGTCTTTATGTTCCATTTCTCCCAGTCAATACCTTGGCTAACTATGTCAAGTGGGAAAAATTAGAATAGCACACAAAACCTTCTCTTTTTGCTTTTGTTTCCCTTAATTTGATGGGAATTTTACCCTTTGCTTTAGAAACTCCCTGTCTTGTCTATACACAGATGGCTGATCCTGAAATTCTTGCCCCTCGGGTAAGGAGTCATTTTCCTGTTGTGAAGATTCAGGCAGTCGAAATCTCAGAGTCACAGGCACAGAGGGCTGGTAGCAACCCCCAAAGCCATCTTAGTCCAACCGGACCTGAGCAGAACTTCCACCTGCAATCGACCCAAAGAGTGATCATCCTGCTTTTTTCATCCACTTCCAAGGCCTGGGAGTCTATGACTCATTAGCCTGTTCCTTCTTGGGATAGCTCTCATTGCTGGAGAAGTTTATCCCAATATCAAGTTGAAATTTGTTTCTTTGAGACTTTTCCCTATTGCTCCTGGCTCAGTCTCTGATGCCAAGCAGGGCAAGTGTGATAACTTTTCCAAGTACTTAAAGAATCTCTTCTGTTAATTTTCCATCCCTCCTTTTTTCTAAACTCAGTTTTATTTGTGATTTTATGATCACATCTCACACTTGGCAATTCTTTTTTTTTTTTGAGAACATTTCTGACACACAGAGAAGGGACTAAGCATTGACCATCCTTTGTCCTTACATTACAAAATTACAAAATTCTCCTTCCCCATGCCTGTCTTCATGATGAAGTTATAATAATTTGGAAAAGCCTGTTGTTGAGTTCTTCAAAAAACAAAATAAAACAAATAAGAAATCCGTTGTTGACAAAACATGACTATAATAAAGCCTGTAGCAAGATGACACCAGGACATTAGTTACAACCTCAACACCAACTTTTATGGAATCTTAGCATTTCAAAATTAGGAATGACCTCAGGACACCTAGAAAGAGGCTAATTAGAACATTCAAGTCTTCCTCCACTCTCTCCTTCAAGACTTTCATGTGGGTCACGCACTAACTCCTCTAATTCACAAGAGTTATTTGAATCAATCTACAATTCCCCTCATTGTGCCTTGTTTTAACCTCCTTCCTTTTTATATGAAGAAGCCAAGACCTTAAAAAGTGAAAGAGGTGGTTCACAGTCATGTTTGTGGTATGTGATGGCGCCAATATCATTGACCTTACAAACCCTTGTTTCAGGTAACGGTATACAGAAGATGCTGTTGAACTTTACCAGATAGCCAATCAGGGAATACAAAAAATCAGAATAAAGGATCTTGTAAAAGAAATGTGGGGCTGAAGTAAGAATAAGGGGCAGAAGTCTGGATAGAGCAAGAGATAATTATTGGATGAGTCATGTGTTCCATTAATATCCTTGAAGTGACAAGTCCATTTGGTGAAGCCTCTAGTCTGGTGGGTAGCCCACTAGAGGTCAATGAATGGGGGGCATCTTAAGCCAGAAGAGCACAGGCTGGTCAGATACAGATGGGCAGTGGTCTCCATAATTAAAGAGAACATCCACATCATAGAGATTAGAGAACCATTGGTATACTTGGGTAATATTTTTGTTGGCAGGTCTACTATGAGCATGGTTTGGAATATTCCATTGGGACAGGTACAAAGAGTAGAGCTGTGATTTCACTGGTATAGAGACCTCCTGGGGAAGGAAGAGTTGATACTCTTGCAGGTTGGTATCTTCTCTTAGAAAGTTGCCTAATGGAGCACTAGGAGGATAAATGGTTTTGCTAGGCTCACATGGCTATGTGTCAGAAGGAAGACTCAAGGTCAGGTCTTCCTAGTATACAGCAAGCTGTCAACACGCCACACAGTCTCTTTCAGCAAATCTGTAAAAGAACTAGATTCAGAGTATCATTTAAGTTTCAAGATATTATCTTTGTTAATACTATAGATAACTTCTTAAGGAGTGTGGTGTCTCTTCTCATGTCTAACATCAAGGTTTAAATGAGTTGCTCCATCTTTCCAGACTAGATGAATTTGGTGAAGTGTCTATCATAGATTGGTCATGATTTCAGTTATCCTGCTCCCATTACAGCTTCTCCTATGGAGGGGTGGAAGGGGGAACAGAGAGAAAAAGAATTTATTAGGCTCTTATGTCCCAGGTTCTGTGCTAAGTGCTGAGAATTCAAATTCAAATCAATAAGACATTCCCTCTTTTCAAGAAGTCCCCATTCTAATGGGGGACAAACTGTAGCTTGAAAGCTAAGAGGGAAAAGGAAGTAGGACAAGGCTGTTGCTGAGATAGTGCTTCAAAGTGAGGAATGTAACCAGGACCAAAGTGAGCATGACTTAAGGACCTCATGACATTGTGATGATGAGGTGAAAAACAAATGATTCATGCAGTTCTAAATCTGCGATCCAATTCATGGTACCATTGATTTAGAGCTAGAAGGGGTCTTGCAGGTCATTCATCCCACTACTCTCCTTTTTCAAATAGAGGCTAGTTGACTTGGTCAAGGCACATAGGTAATAATTATCTAAGGGAAGACAAGTCCAATCTTTCCAATTCCAAGTCCAATATTCTATCTATTCCTCATACATTTTTTAATTTTATTTTTTCTCTCATAATGATTTTATAACATCCAATTGATATTTAAGTTAGACTTTGAGTTAAAAAAAATGAGTAACCCCATGACCTGATAATCTGAGCACATGCACATTTGTCCCAATCATAGAGTTTTTTATACTCTACCTCCCACTTAGTAAGAGAGTGAGACCCTCTTGTGGCTCATCTTTTCTTCCTTCTTCCAATCCTTCAGCCTACTCACAGAATGGCTGTTTTGGTGGTCTGCTAAGAGAACCATTCACCCAGAAAATATGCTAAGCGCCTCTCCCTCATTTCTTGGTTCACTGAATCTCATCTTTCAGATGCACTTGGCCCTTCAAGGGAAGTTAGAATGATTAAGACAAGTGTTGAAAAAAAAATGAGGCCATTTTCTTTCTACTGATTGTCCAAGGACAATATGGGATTCATGGAATAGTTGCCTAGGAACTCGATTTTTTCTTTTCTTAGAATTTTTGAAACTTAAGCATGGGAAAAACCAAAATGTGGAGTTGTCCTCCATTCCCTAGAAAGAATGCCTTTAAGCATTAAGATTTGATGCTTGTGGGGCAACTAGGTGGCGCAGTGGATAGGTCACCAGCCCTGGAGGTACTCAGGTACTCCTGAGTACAAATCTGGCCTCAGACACTCAATAATTGCTTAGCTGTGTGACCTTGGGCAAGTCACTTAACCCCATTGCCTTAAAGAAATTAAAAAAAAATTTGATGCTTGCAATAGCTCCCCATTGTCCATTGAATCTGGATTCCTGAACCTGATGCTCAAAACCTCTTACTGCCTCCATGTCCTTGGATCAAGTCACTTGGGCTCCCTAGGCCTCAGTTTACTCATCTGTGAAACAAGAGGGATGTACTAGATGGGCACTGAAGTTGCTTCCAGCTGAAAATATGATGCTCCATTCCCCAGGATGCTCTAGTCTTAGCCTAATTTTCCAGTCTTCTATCCTCTGATATATAAACTCTTCTTCATCCTAATGGAACTGCTCATCCTTCCTCTAACACCAGGTGACTTTTGACTTTCAAAGTTCCATGACCTCTCACATTGTTCCCTTATCCCTGAAAAAGAAGGAATGTGCTTAAGGGAAACAGCTGGTGCCAAGCTTTTAATAGCGATGCAATTGGCAAACACAAGAGCTTGGCAAATCGATAGCACAATGGGCACAAGAGGTTTCCCAGGGATGTACACATTTGAAGGAACACAAACACATTCTGGGTAACCCATTTGGCAGGACCAGAACCCAGGTGGCTGGGCTGCATTGTAGCCAGGAGATCCTATAGGTTTAGTCATTTGTTTTTGCATCACTCAAAATCTGGCTTGGCTCCTGACTCTTCTCTGACCCCTACGTGTGAACAGAGCACCTGCTACTGTGGGAAAAATAAAACAAAAACAATCTATCAAGGAAAGAGATTTCTTTCTCTCTCTTTCAAGAATTGCACCTCTACATAATGCAACTGGTTTTTTCAACTTTATTTCCCAATGTTTTTCTTTCCAATATTTGAAATGTAAATAGAATGATCTCAAAACAGCCAGCATTATATAGAGTTATGTATAGGGTATGAGCTCATAGAATTAAAGTTAGAAGGACTTCAGGAGCAATCTAGCCCAACTCCCTCATTTTACAGATAAGGAAACTGAGTGTTGAGTAGGTAAAGTCATAGTATCTGAGATTCAGATTGGGAAGGGGTTGTCTGGTCCAATGCCAGCACTCCTGTCTCAGTCTATGGGGCTTCCTTGTTTGGTTGGTTGTTTGTAAATGGTTCCATGGTAAGATACTAGATAGCCAGGGAATTAGGCTAACTCTGAATGCTTAACATGTATAATAAGTACCTGGAGCAAAGCTAGGACACAGGGAGAATCTAACTCAGTAGTAATGCCCAGATGAAAATAGCTTCATCACGCTCATTATTCATAATAAAAATGTTCATTATTCATAAAGTCTAGATGATGGAGGTTCAAGAGAGAAGACCAGCCCTCAGCCCTTACTCTAGGTGGATGACTGGGTGCAATTATGGGTACCACACTTTTAAAAGGACATTGATAAAATGGAGCACATTGGGTGGATGGTGACAATGTTGGGGAAAGGCCCAATGAGGATCAGTGGAAAGAGCTGGGAAGAGATAGGCTAGAAAAGAAATGAATTAGGGGTAGGGTGGGAATGATAGCCATCTTCAAGTCTTTGAAAGGTGATCTCTGGCAGAAGCATCATTTTACTTGCACTCAGAGGGTAGAGAATCAGGAGCTGGTGGGGGGGTGGAGGATGAGAAGAGGAAAGATTAGGTTTGATTTCAGGAAGCAAATAATCTGCCAAAGAGAGCTGCTATTCCAAAGTAGAGTGGGTTATGTCCTGAAATGGCCAGTCCCACAATTCCAATGAAAGAATTCACAGAATCTAGAAGACCACTTGCTAGAAAAGAAAGAATTCTTTTTCCATTTCAATTGGATTGCTGAGATGATGTTTGTCCTTCATTTTTTGTTTTAGGGTTTTTTTTTTTTTTGCAAGTCAAACAGGATTAAGGGGCTTGCCCAAGGCCACACAGCTAGATAATTATTAAGTATCTGAGGCCGAATTTGAACTCAGGTACTCCTGACTCCAGGGCCAGTACTCTATCCACTGGGCCACCTAGCCACCCCTGTCCTTCATTTTCAAAGAAGACCATGGCATCAGGAGAGTGATACTATGACAAACAAGTGGATTGAATTTCAGTAAGGTCTGCCCTTTGAAGTTACCAGCCTTACTTTCTCCTCCCAAGCCATCTGAGTCCAGTGACCAGATATGAGTAAGGATGATTGGAGAGGACCCTGAGATTCTGGGATTCAGATCCCATTATTACTGCTTGTAGATTGAGAGTAGAACCCAGTGGTAGAAACAAATGCTGAGTGATAACCCAATCCTAAGAGGAAGTGGGTGGTGGTGGTGGTGGTGGTGGTGGTGGTGGTGGTGGTGGTGGTCTGTTTTGCCTTGGGTATTGCTGATGAGTTACAATTACATAGTTCCAGGACACTGATTAACCACCCCAGGAGGCGATAGCAGGAATTTCAATTGACTTTGACTCACAGTTTTGAGAAACTGCCTGGGAAAATGTGTCCTCTCCTCCTCAATAGGATCTAGGAGTCTGCTCTCCCAGTTCAGAGGCAAGAAAGTGTGTGAGTAAAAAGTGAGATGTAGTCCTGGGAGGTTGGGAAGCAGACAGGCTCAGAACACAGAGATCTAATTCTTCTTTCTGGCACATGACTGGTGTTTCAGGAGGTATGTGTGAGTGGTTAGGGTTGGGGTTTTTTCCCTTCACCTAGTTTCATTTTAAGCCATCTTTGCCCTTGGTCACAAAAATAGTGAAGAGAGGGTGACCTCATTTTTGAATTGAGCTACATCAAGATACTGGTTTTTCTCTGTCTTCACCTATCCTGGTTGTGTAATGAATGAAATATGGACAGAGACAGCAGCATCCCTCAGAGCCAACAATAATAATTTGTGTTTAAGAAAAGAAAAAAACTCAGGTTTTTTGGGGGAGAAGATTCCAGGGATGCTTGGAAATGTAAAGAGCTTTGAGGATCCCAGGCCTCAGGGCCCCAGGAGCTGGAGGGTATGGGAAAGGCAGAATCTTTTGTGGTTGAGGTGGGAGGAGGCTCTGTGTGTAGGGGAGAGGGGGATTTGGTGCTAGCTGAGTATTTGGAGAATCTGTGAAGGGCTCCTGGGAGTATTTCTTCCAGGATTCACTGTTTCGTGTTCCTTCTTATAGGCACTTGAATATTCATAGAAGGAAAGTCAGTTGGAATAAACGCCTGTACAAGAATACAGGGACAGATGAGTCAAACCCTCTAATGTGAGGGGAAGTTAGAATCAAAATGTTTAGGACATTGGATTGGATTATGGAGTTGAGCAGGATTCTAGACTTTCTCCAGCCCACCACTCATTTTACAGGTCATTCTTCTGGAGATCTTAGCATTCCCATAGATACAATCAACTGGGAGGGAATTGTTAGATTTGGACCAACCTGAACCAGAGGGGAAAGGGAGGTTCTGGGCTGCCTAGGAGCCTCAACACTGCCATCAAGAGTTGAACCGTTGAAGCTGACCTGGAATATAGGTGAAGGGGAGAAGAGCTGGTGATCATAATCCAAGTCAACTTGATTGGGTTCTCCCAGTATTTTGGGAGAGGACAGGAGATGGTGCAGTGGGTCTTGAAGTCAGAAGGACCTGAGTTCAAATTCAGCCTTAGGTATTTCCTAGTCCTTGGGCAAGTCATTCAACCCTGATTCCTCACATCCAGGGCCTTCTCCAGTCATCCTGATTCATATCTGGCCCCTGGACCCAAATGACTCTGGAGGAGAAAGTGAGGCTGGTGATTCTCATCCAAATCCAATTCACTTGCTCGTGAGTGGAATATCACTTCCCTGATGTTATGAATGAAGGACAAACAGCAGTCAATCAGTATCTGGGGATGGAGGTCCCTGCCAGTTTCAGTGATTTTTTTTGTGAGAGCTTGAATGAGTCCAGGAATACCAGTCAGTGCCAACTTGGGGAGTCCTAGACCTAAGACCCCGATCTTCCTGGGGGAGGCAAGTGACTGTTACCATGTTGTCTTCTCCCAATTGAAGAAGAGCTTGAGGGCATCTGACTAATTGACTTTCCTTAAACCCCTTCAAATCTAAATGACAATTTAGAATCTCTCATTTTGGGGAGCGTGGAGAGGGGTCTTGTCAAATGTGTCCTCCAACTGTTTCCTCTGTGTGTCCGTTGTGGCAAGAAGAATGTCAGTCAGCCTAGATTCATTGAGGGCTTTCTGTGGGCCAAGTATTGTGGGAATATAAAGACATAATAGAAACAGTCCCTACCCTCAAGGAAATTCCATTCTATTAGGGGAGAAGGTCCTGATCTGCAGAAGTATTTGCAAAGTATAACCAAAATAAGGGAATTAGGAATTGAACTTATGATTTTATTAATTCAAGGAACTCCCAGGGGAGGAAAGCCCTGCCCCGAATGCAGGTCTGCACCAGGGTCACACAGCAAAGGTATGGGTGAGGACCTGAATCCAGTTCTTTCTGACTTGGGGACCAACTCTCTATCCCATAGGCCAGAAGCTCTTCCAGATATTCAAAATGTACAAGGTCACTTCAGGGCAAGGGATGAGAAGAGGCTCCATGTAGGAGGTGGCACTTGAGCCAATCTTGGAATAGAAAGCTAGTATCCCTGGGATAATAAAGGTTACTAGCTATTTTCAACCTACTCTGCTATAATTTACCCGGCCTTCAGTATGGAAGAAAATAACATAAGCAACTCATTTAGCTGCATAAAAGAAATCTCCTTCCAAAAGATATCTTCTTGCTGGGAATGAGGATGGTGGCACACTGTGAAATTGCTTTTCAATAGAATGGAAGCAATGTGACTGCATCTGGGCTATAGGTCAGCTGTGGGGGCAGGGATTGAGCAGTCCATGTGCACTGGTACAATATCAGGACAAATCTGAGCTGGGCTGTTGGGTGAGAAGGCAAAATTGAGCAAAGTTCAATCTTGCATGGGGAGAATGGAATCAAAGATTTACTGTGGGAAGCCTCCCTGAGACTTTACGGTGGAAAGTTCAGATTTTCCTAATTAGCATTCAAGGAGCCCCCAGTATTGTAAATGATCCACATCAGGACAATTTAATGTGCATTTATTAAGTGCCTACCTTGTACCAGGCAAGCTGTATACAGGATAAATAGGAAGTGATTGATAGGGAAAAAACCCCCACTAGAACTAAGAAATGTTGGGAAAAGATTTCTGTAAAAGATAGATTTTAAGATGAGATAGAAATGAAGCCAGGGAGGTCAGTCGTTGGAGTAGAGAAAGGATGTATGTACAATGGAACTGTCAGATCTATGTATGAGGGAACTGTCAGAGAAAATACTGGAATCCAGAGAGGGAGGGTCTTGTTTGTGGGGACAGCTAGGAAACCAGTGTCACTGAATTAGAGAGTGTGTGTAAGGAGCCTGGAAAGGTAGAAAGGGACTGGGTTAGGAAGGATTCTGAATGCCAACCAGAGATTTTTGCGTTTGATCTTGAAAGTGATAGGAAGAAGTGATAGGGAACCACTGGGGTTTATTGAGAGAGGGGCGTTATGCTACACAGATGCATCTGCACTTTAGAAAACTCACCTTGAGGCAGCAGATCCTTCAGAAAGTTATTGCAATAGTCCAGGTGTGAGGTGATGAGGGGCATAATAGTGTCAGAGGAGAGATATATTAAAGAAATGTTGTGAATGTGAATTCAACAGGTCTTGGTACAGGATAGTGAGGAATCCAAGATTACTACACTATGAGGTTGAGGGACTGGGGAGCCTTTTCCAGTGACAGGGAGAGGAGGCAAAGTAGGAGGATTAGAAGGAAAGATGGTAAGTTTGGCTTTGAACACATAGTTTCAGGCGACTAATGGTCTTCCCGTTCAAGTGGCAGTTGGAGATTACAAGGTTAGAGGACAGGAGAGAGACTGAGGTAGGAAAGATAGATCTGAGAATCATCAGTATAAGGATAGCAATTAAGTCCATAGGAACTGATTAGATGACCAAATAAAGTAGTATAGAGGGAGAGGGGAAGAGATTCCAGGAGAGAGCCCTGAGGGATAGCTAAAGTGAGGTGTGATCTGGCAGAAAATGCAGCAAAGGAGAGAAAGGGTGGTCTGATGGGTGGTTGGAAAGCCAGAAGAGACCCAATCAAAAAGGTGTCCCAATTAAAAAGGTGTCCCAATAAAATAGAAGGGATTATCAAAGAGGAAAGTGTTGTTAACAGTGTTCAGGGCAACAGAGAGGTCAAGGAGAATGAATATTTAGCAAAGGCTACTGGATTTGGCTAGTAAGAGATCATTAGTACCTTTGGAGCGAGCAAGTTTAGTGGAATGATAAAGTTGGGAACCAAATTATAAAGGATTAAGAAGAAAAGAGGAGAGAAAGTGGGAGGACCTATTGTAGACAGTTTTTTTGAGAAATTTAACTACAAAGGGCAGAAAAGGTATAGGATGCTAATTAGTAGGAAGGATCAAGTGAGGGTTTTGCTTCTGTTCAGCTGGCAGGAGACATGGGCATATTTTTGGCAGTAGGAAGTGAGCTGGTAGATAAGGAGAGATTGAAAGTAGGCAAAAGAATGAGAATGCCAGAAAAAAGCCATCTCCCCTGAATGAATAAGCATGGATGGAATGGAATCACATGAGAAGGTAAAGGGATTTGCTTTGATAAAACCACTTCATCATGTGAGACAGGGTTGAAGGAGAAGAGAGTGGGCGAAGATACCAGAATGGTAGGAGATGAGGAAGAGTGGAGAAGAGGGAAATTATGGAGAATGACCTTAATCTTTTCTGTAAATCTGAGGCAAAGTTCTCAGCTAAGAAACAGATGGAAATAATATGGTTTTTTTCGTTCTACAGCATTTACAGCTCTTTCTAACCTTTTAATGGGACACAGCTCTGGGTGTGCCATATTCAGAATCATGTGGAGAGGGGCTTGGCTAGGGTAGACTCAAAAATTAGAGAGCTTCATATTTCTTTTTTTATATTTCAAAAGTAGTTTTATTTGGAATAATATATATTCAGTACAGAGTCAAAAGGAAAGAGACATTTTCTGTCCTCTTTTTCATACTGTTATAATTCTGTTTACAGATGACATTGCACTGATAGTATTATCTCCTACCAAGCTCTCCCTAAAAGAAAGATTCAAAATATCTGAGATATTTAAAGGAAAAAAAATGAATATTGTCAAAAAAACTATTATATGCAGTTAGATGGATAGCCAATTAAATTAGTTCTTTGGGATTGCTTATGTATTATGTCAGTGAAGACAAAGGCAAGATGGAATGGTGACTAGAGAACTTCCTGTGTCAGGAAGACCTGAGTTCAAATCTTGCCTTTGACAACTAATTGACTATGATTAAAGACAAATCATTTAACCACTCAGAGCTACAGGCCAATCTCTAAAACTTCTAAAATGGAAAAAAAAGTTATGAGCAAAACCATCATTGGTATCTGATGAGTATATCCACATGTGAAGTTCCTATATCAAGAAGGCAAATACACAGTAGTAAAGAGGACATCACAGATTTAGAACTGAAAAGGAATCAGGATTGTAGGAATGGAATGTTTGAAGCTTTTCTGTGGTTATCTGGTCCAACTGAGAAAGAAAGCCTCTTTAAAATGGACCTGACAAATCCATCCACTCCCACCTCAGGACTTCAAGGATATATTTAAAGAAGAGGGAGGAGGAGGAGGAGGAGAAAAAAGAAGAAGAAGAAGAAGAAGAAGAAGAAGAAGAAGAAGACAATGACAAGGATGAAGATGAAGATGAAGAAAAGAGGAAGAGGAGGAGAAGTAGAAAGAAGAAGAAAAAGGAGGAGGAAGAAGAGAAGGAGGAGGAGGAGAAGAAAAGAGAAAAATTATTCAATTCTCACAAAGAATATACAATACAGTACAAGTAAGCAGAAGAGAGGAGAAGGCATTTGTCTTCTTTTTTAAATTTAGACTCTGTGGGGAAAGACTGTAGACACTTTAGCCTATGGACATGGATGGAAAAGGCCCTATCTTCTCTTCCTGAGATTGTTACTTAAGAGGTTTCTCAGGAGTTTTTCCTACCAGCTTAGTGAGCTTACAAGACTAAGAATCTCTGAGATTTTCAATGCATCTCACTATGGAGCATGGGCGTGCCCATTGGCACCTTATTGAGATGGCCACAGGCATCTGGTGGCAGCTGTCCCATAATGAATTGCTTGGCTCAGTCACTTGGAAGGATGAAGTCATACAAAATAAGCCACTTTTCTCAGCTGGTCTATCAAAGATAGTTAACATACCACACTTGGACTTTTTCTGACTCATGATGCAAACATGTAGCCCAACACCCTATGCTTAGAGCTTGCACAGACCAGGTTTTGCCACAAGAATTTTCTGTAAACATTCACTGTCTCCTAGGCTTATATTTTCCCTGTAGATTCAATAGAAAAGAAGATTCAAGGTAAGTGAAAGATGTGAATCATTGGATATTTGAAGGGAGATGTTGAGGAATGATTAGGTTCATTCAGTTTAGCCCCTGAGCACAACACCAAGGAACAAGGAGGGGAAGCTGCCAAGAGGTTCATTCAACCTTGAAGTAGACTTCAGAATGGTGAAGAGCCTTGAGTCCAAATAATGATCTAATGAAGTAAGAAAACTTACCAGGAATAAGCATCAGCCCCAGATGGGACTGACTTCCCCCAGAGAAAGTCTTTAAGGAGAAGCTGGAGTACTCGTCCTTACTGGGTGGGTTGCAATAGGTTTTCTTTTGCACATGTTGGTGGAAATACGTAATTACTATGGTCCCTTGTAACTATGCAGCTCCATCACTTTATTTTTCCCCACAAAAGATTGTTGAGATTGTCTGCCAAACTACCATCACACTAGAGGTCTATTGGCTTCCCAGGGCATAGTTTCAATACATGATAGAGATCCTTTCAGATTTTCCTGATTAATGACTTTGTTCAGTCATTTCAGTTGGTCCGACTCTTCATGACACTATTTGGTTTTCTCCTGGCAAAGATACTGGAATGATTTGCAATTTCTTTCTCTATCTCCTTTCACAAATGATGAAATTGAGATAAGCACGGCTAAATGACTTGCCCAGGGTCACACAACTATTGTTTGAGGCCATATTTGAAATCAGATCTTCCATTTCTCTATCCACTGAACTACCTAACTGCACAACTAATTTGGATTGATTGATATGGGGGCAAATTATACTAATAAATAGAGATAAGATTGAACCTGTTTTCTGGGAAAGACTTTGGGGGCAAAGTTGGGATGAGTGACAATGAGAAGTGGAAGAGGTCTCCAGGGATGTGAGCCTGAGTGACTAAAAGGACAGTGGAAGCTTTCTTTTGCCTTGTCTCACTGCTGACCCATGTGGATTTTGTAGTCCACCAATACCTCCCAGATCTTTCTGATAGATTGATATCTAGATATGTCTTCACCAGTTTATACATGTAAAGTTGAATTTATGGAATCTAGGGTTTCAAATGTCCTAGCCTGGTGAGTTCCTTTTAGATCCTGACTTTAACAACCACTGTACTAGCTATCCTTCCTTACTTGTATCATCTGAAGATTTGATAAGTCACCTATGTCTTTATCCAAGTCATTGATAAGGATGTTTTTAAATACACACACACACACACACACACACACACACACACACACACACACACAAAACTCACTCACTCACACACTCACAAAGGCAAATATAGATTCTTGAGGCATTTGAGAAGAAACTGTTGTTCAAATTGACAGTGAGGAATTGATCACTACATTTGGACTGCATCCCTCAGTGATGAATCTTCCCTCCTACCATCTAATTCACATCTCTTCAATCACATAAACAGCTGAGGAGACCTTATCAGATGTTTCGTGAAAATCTAAATTTATTACATGCATCATTCTTTTAATTTCAAGGTTAACTGTTAAAAAAGGGATGTAGCTGTGTTTAGCCAGTCCTTATTACTTTTTTTCCATGATAAGACTCAGAACAGAATAATGAAATACACATTTATTGTGTCCCCTATGTGCCAATATCTTCTTAATATTATCTCAGTCAACTGTTTTCCATATCAACCACCCTTAATTCTCATACTGGATCTTTTTTGACCTGGACTCATTGCTTTACACAAAGCTCTTTGGACTATCTTTGATTACTGCTTCCTTTTCTAGTTCATCACTAACCATCCCTTTAATCATATATTCAGCTTATCAGGAGAGAGAGGGGAAAAATCCTGAAGATTTTAATTGAGTATTAGGCTAGTGGGATAAGGAAAAGAGCCCCCCCCCCCCCAGAAAGAAGAGTAACTCGAACTTAGGTTGTATTGACAGGCAGCATATGCTAAACTATGAGTGATTGTTATGTTGTCCCACTGAAGGAATGAGTGATTAATGACCTGAAGAGAGAGATGATCAAGAGAATATTTGGAAAGTAGTACATAATAGACACTTCATAAGTGCTTATTCCATTACTTTATTTCATGTCTTGCTGTGGGGGGGGGAAGGTAATTGTGTTCAGGTCTTTGGAGACTAATCACATGCAAAGAGTTAGACTTTTTTTTTGCTTGTTCTAAGCTGTCAAGGTAGGAATCATCATAGACCATCTCCCATCACCCCTACCCTTATATCTAATATGATGCCTACGCTCTGTTGATCTCACCTCTGCAACATCTCTCAAATACACCTTTTCTTCTCTGACACCACCACCTCTCTAGTGTAGGACCCCCTCACCTCTTGACTGGATTACTTCAATGGCTGCTGATGGGTAGCCTGCCACAAGTCTTCCCCCAGTCCAATCCATTATCCATTTAGCCACTAAAGTGATTTTTCTAAAGTGCAGGTCCAATCATGCAACCCCACCCTAAGTCATTGAACTCTAGTGATTTCCAATCCTTCAAAATCAAATACAAAATGTTCTTTGTCCCATAAAGCCATTCATATTCCATTCCTTTCCTACCTTTCCAGTCTTTTTATACCCTACGCTCTGCTCCAGGTCTCTTGGATATTCCTTGAGCAAGAAATTCCATCTCCAGGTTCCAGAATTTTCCCAGGTTATTTCCCATGCCTGGAATGTTCTCCCTCCTTCACTCTCTTTGCTCCTTCTAAAATACCATTTTGTATAGGAAACTTTTCCCAATTCTTTAATTCCATTGCCTTGAATTCCATCTGTCTGGTGGATAGAGCACTGACCCAGTAATCAGGAAGACCTGAGTTCAAATCCAAGCTCAGACACTAGCTGTATGACCTGGAATAAGTCTTGCAACCAGGGCCATTGTCCTATCTGGTCACTGAATTCAGATGGCTCCAGAGGAAAAAGTGAGGCTGGTGACTCAACACAGGACCCTCTTATTCAAATCCAATTCATGTGCTTGTAATGCATGGCTTTCCCTCCCTGATGTCATGGTCTTCTTTGAGAATGAAGGATAAATAACATTTATTTTGTATATAACTGGTTTTGTACATTTTGTTTACCTGTTGTCTCTTCCATTAGATTGTAAACTTTTAGAGGGCAGAGATTGGCTTTTTTGGCTCTTTTTGTACTCCCCCCGCCACAGTGCTTAGCACAGTCTAGTCTAATTTAGCCTGGTATACATTAACTATTTAATGAATGTTGATTGATTGGTCCCTGAGGGAAAAGCTAGGGCAATGGGGAAAGTTGCCCAGAGGCCCATTGGCACTTGCAGTCCACAAGAGCTATTCCAAAGTAAAAGCCTTAAACTTTTGCATTCCATTGGAAGCTTTCAGACAGAGGTATGCTGACCCTCATAAACCCTATTGCCTTGGGGATCTCTCTATAGGTAGGGATTGGATTAGATAGCCTCAAAGATCTCTCCAATTCTAAACTTTTCTATAATTCTGTGCCATTTTGACAATATCTTCCCTAAAATGTTCTCAGGACTGAACATGATGGCACAAATGTGGTCCAACAGTGGAATACTCCCCACTCTGCTTCCAGACTCTCTGTCTCCAGAAAGGCGGCTGATGATTAAGCTTGCTTCCAGGACACCATCATTCAATCCACAGATTCACCTGCAGCTTGCTGTCCCTTAGGGATCTCAGGCCTTTGGCATACAAATTGGGATCTAACCCATCAACCTCAGCTTGTGCTTGTGCAAATGATTTTTCTTTTTTTTCTTTTTTTTACAAATTTTCCTATTAAATGTCATCTTCGTAGACTTGGCCCATCATTTGAACCTGTCAAACTATTTTTGGCTCCTCATTCTTTCATCCAGTGTATTAGCTCTCCCGCCCAGCTCCATGTCATCTGAATTCTAAGAAATTCATTTTGTAGTCTGTGAACAGAGTGAATATTCCCGAATGGGAATGTCGATATTTGCACATTGAATTCCCTCGAGTTTGGCAGTTACCAAAATAGGCCATTTTCTCTACAACAGCATGATCTGTTTCCTAGTCCCAAACTCAACATCCAGGGGTTTTCTTTTTCACTTGATCCCAGCCCCCCAATCTGTACTTGATCCTTTTGAAAAGTTGAGTGACTGATCATCAAGGTAGAATGAACATTGTCAAAATGATTACTGTCTTTCCAGCTTCTCAAGAGTTGACCCATTTTTCAACTTGCCGGGCTCTTCCTTCCACCCCCTTCTCTTGAACTGGTAGGAACACTGAGTTTATAATATGGGGAACTCTGAAGCATAGAACAAATGAAAAATTGAGTCGAGATAGCCAGATGGAATGCCACTCACAGGTTTCTTGTTTTCATTGAGGGAGTGGGAACAGGATTTCAATTTCATTATAGTGGGGAACTCCCAGTGTGCAGATTCTCTTCATGATAGGTTAGCAACTCCTATTGCTTTCAGCTTTAGAAACTCCTCTGGGCTCCTGAGAGATACAGGTACTTGCCCACAGTCCCACTGAGTCAGTATAAGCACCTACTGTGTGCTAGGACAGTTTCATGGCACCTACAAAAAAATAAGGGAAGAAAAATCATAAAAAATAAGTTGAAAAGCATGGGAATGTGTTGATGTCCTGAAGTCAGGTGGAAAATGATGTGATGGCTGCCCAGGTCTACTCTTTCAATGGTGGTGGGGAGAGGGGGATGTCTGAGAAATTTCACAGAATGACTCTATAGCCTTTTGGTCCAGCTTTGACTCAGATTGATGATCCTTAATTTAAAGGTGGAAGAGACCCGAGAGGCTGTCTTGTTTAACCCATTCTTTCTTTTAAAAAAAATTTAAAGATTTTATTTATTTCGAGTTTTACAATTTTCCCCCATCTTACTCCCCCCCCCCCCCACAGAAGGCATTCTGTCAGTCTTTATATTGTTTCCATTGATTGAGTGTGATGAGAGAGAAATCAGATCCTTAAGGAAGAAACATAAAGTATAAGAGGAAGCAAGATCAGCCACTAAGATATCAGTCCCCCCCCCCCCAAATTAAAGGGAATAGTCCTTGGTCTTTGTTCAAACTCCCCAGTTCTTTCTCTGGACACAGATGGGATTCTCCATTGCAGACAGCCCCAAATTGTCCCTGATTGTTGCCCTGATGGAATGAGTGAGTCCATCAGTATTGTTCATTGCCTACATGCTGCTGTTAGGATGTACATAACCCATTCTTTCTTGCCCTTTTCCTCTGATCATATTTTTGTTTAATTCTTTATGCACAATTTTCTTTTCTTCTTGTCCCTCTCCCTTTTTCTTTTCTTCTTTTCCTTCTCTTTTTTCTTTCTTTTCTTCTTTTTCTTCTCCTTTTCCTTCTTTTCCTTTTCCTTTTTCTCTTTCTCTTCCTCCTCCTCCTCCTCCTCCTCCTCCTCCTTTCTTCTTTCTTCTACTTCTAACATTCCATGGGAAGAAGTGTGGGAAAATATTATCATATTTCCTCAATTTGGATTTGATTCCACAAATATTTGTTGCTCTTGGAATGTCCCCACTCCTTAGCTCTACTTCTTTGAATTTCTAACTTGCACTTCTATGAACTGATGACAAATGAATCAAGCAGACTCTCCAATGACCTAAACAGATTGAAAGCAGAGGGTAAGATACATAATGATTGGCTAGGTCCCCAAAAATAAGTTCCCCAAAGCACCTCCTCTGCTACCTCAAAGAGGTGGGGGCCTATGGATACAAAATACTACCTACTGTGTCAGACTTGGGTATGTGGGGGATATAGTGAGTTTTCCTAAATTCTTTTTTTCTATTTAAACATAATTTTTGAATAAAGCTTGGGGTGGGGTTCATTGGGAATGTAAATGATCTGAAAAGGTATTAACAAGCATTTTTTTTAAAGTCTAGCCTACTTCAAGACTCAGTTCCCATCATCATCTCTATTAGGCATTTCCTGATCTCCCCCCTTGTCACACATCTTAGGTATTTAATCAGACTTTGCCTGACTCTCCACCTCACCCCCATCACTGTATATTTTCTTGTATAGATTGTGGATTTCCTGATCTTATTTCCTTATCTGTGTGTTCACAGTTTTCCTATAGTAGAAAGCAATCCCCTTGAGGGTAGGCACTGGTTCCCTTTTCATTTTCTCTCCAATAAATAACTGAAGTCTGGCACATAATAGACACAATTCTTTTTGAATTGTCTTGAATTGAATTAAATAATTAGGAGGCAGATGGCCCAATTCTTTATCCTTTGGATGACTCAAAATGTGTTTTTTTTCCCTTTTAATTTAAACACACACACACACACACACACACACACACACACATATCACTTCAATTGTGTTGCAATATTGCCCCAGGATTTCAATTCAAAGAAGGCCAGTTCCCACTTCAGTCCTGTCCTGGCTTAGGGCTCTTGGCTTTAACCAGCCTCCCTTTTTCTTCTTTTCTCCCTGGAGTATGCCTTCCTTGCTGAGATCTCTGGCCTTCAAGGATTTTTTGAAGAAGAACATTATTTATGAACAGAAAGGCAGAAAGGGCTGGGAATGGTTACTGGAGCCCTGGGGGAAAGGGGGATATGCCCTGGAGAGGGAGGAAAAGAAGGCTAAATTGGAAGGCAGAAGCACCCGAGTTCAGATGCTTTCATTACTGTTTATTTTTTTGACTGGAGTAGTAGAGATCACATGATCCCCCAGAGCTCAGTTTCCATTTTTATAAAATGTAAGGTAGAACATCTGTCCTGGAGAAGAGGCTTCCTTAGGTTTATGATCTCTTCTTAAAAATGAAAAGCCATGCATTTTAAAGAAATCTGTGGAAGGTTGAAAGCTTCCTTTTTTCTTTCCTTCCTTCCCTCCTTCCTTCCTCCTTCCCTTCTTCCTCCCTCCCTCCCTCTCTCTCTTCCTTCCTTTCTTTTTTTGTCTTTTCTTAGAAACTCTCCTAGTAATGAGATCGTTTCTGCAATTCCATTTTCCCAAGTGCCAGGGCTAATTCTTTTTCATTTGTCTATTCTTTCTGGTTCCCTTGAAGTGACTCCAGTGCCTTAGTACGCCAGGGATATGGACCCTTGATTCACGAAGGCTCCAATTCTCAACCTGGCCCAGGTGAGGAGAAAGAAACTGCAAGCACAGGCCCACATGGCGAGTCACTCTTAAAGTTTATAGGGTGCCATCCCCAGAGGGTTGACTGGCAGACCCCCGTCAGTGAGGGGAAACAAGGCTTGAGTTATTGACCAGCTATACTTCGTATTAGTGGAGGGAGGACTCCAAGGATGCGAATATTTTTTCTTTCTTTTATGCTTTAGGATTCTTCTGGAGGAAGATAAATGTGACAGGTAGAAAAGCAGCTGAGTGGAGCACATCAATTCTGCATCTATGTACTTGTAGGAAACTAGTATTGATTAAATGAGTGTCTGCCTGGACCTAGGAACTGTGCTAAAGACTGGGGAAATGAAGAAAGATAAAGCCAGCAGCAATAACAAGGGTGCTTGTTCTCAAGAAGCTCACAGTCTAATGGGGACACAACATGCAAACTGTCATGGAGGAGCAACATGCATGAGGGTAATGGAGGGAAGGTACTGTAGTACAGGAGGCCTGGAAAGGATCTCTTACAGAAAATGGGACTTTAGTGGTGATGTGAAAGCAGCCAGAAAATTCAGGAGGCAGAATTGAAGAGGGAGAGAGACTGTGTGAAAACATTGGGAGTAGGGAGATGGGGTGTTGGGTTCCAGGAACAGCAAGGTCATTGCTCTTACATCACAAACTTTTTCAGGGGGTGGAGGGAAGGAAGTGTAAAAAACCTGCCTTAGGAGGGAGGGAAAAATTATGAAAGGCTACAAAAAAACAGAATTTTATTTCCTATCTTGGAGGGATAAAGGAACCATTGGAATTAATTAAATGGATGACATGGTCATATCTGGGCTTTAGGAAAATTGTGCTTTGGTGGCTGAGTGAAGAATGGACTGGCTTGGGGAAGAGATGTGAGACTGGCAGACTCCAGGCCCCCTAACCACCCCTCCAAACAGGCTGTTGCAGTAGTCCAGGTGTGAGGTGAAGAGGGGCTCCACCAGGAAGTGGTGAACATGCCAGAGGAGAGAGGAGAGAGAGAAGGCAATGCAGTCCTGTGGCTGGTGACACTTCCAGACTAGAAAATGACAGCAGGAAACCATTTTTATTTCCAAAATGATGGGTGCTAGTGGCAAGCTTTAAGTTAGTCAAGTCCTGGAGAATGACTGGATTTGCTTTTATGTATGTTTTCTAAATTTAAAAATGCCATGCTAAAGTCAATGGGGCTGCCTGGGCTGAAATGTGGGTCATTCAAGGTTCAGAAGCTGTTTGCCTTTGTTTTCATCCAAGGACACTCAGATGATGGACAGAAGTGATTTGTCTTGGATGTCTGAACCAAGATGAGTCCATCTAGTGCTTTAGAGTTTGACTTTTCCCCATCCTCAAATGTTTTCAGCTCCAAAGTTTTCCAGTCCTGCTGTTCCTGGCAAGGATAGCCATCAGACTTCTGGCTGTTGGAAAAGGTTTGCCCATCACTCTGCTGTCTGGGGCTCTTCTTCCAAAACCTCAGGATCTAAAGAATACTTCTAGTTCTGCTTGATTTCAAGCAAAAGGCTACCATGGGGTTGAACCCAAAGGCAAAGGAAGGCCAGGTGTGGATCATGGAGAATCAAAAGAGTCCGTCCTCTCCGTCAGCTGTCTAGCTGTGCCGATATTGGTTCAGAAGTACAGGTGTCTTGAATTTGCAAGTCACAAGACCCAGACTCAAATTCTAGAATTGCTAGTTACTATTAACCTCAATAGGCCTTCCTTTCGGAATCCATAACATGAGAAGCCTGGACTCAGTTGCCTATGCAATCCCTTCCCACTCTCAGTCTAAGATTCCAGGATCTTATGTCTCCATCATAGCTCTCAATTTGCAGAATTGATTGGAATTTCATATATACTAATTATAATCAATGTGTCAACCAGTGAACAGAAAAGATGGCACCTGGCCTTTCCCAGGGCCTTCATTCAGCAAGCACTTATGGAACAAAGTGGGGATTCAAAGGCAGAACAACAACAAAATTTGCCTTATCCTCAAGTGGCTTATCTCCAGTGCAGTCAATGGTTTTTATCACATGTATCTAAAGAGGCAAAGGGAGGGATTCTCTGGATTTATAGACCACTGCTTTTTTTCCCCTCCTAAATTCAAGCCACTTTCATTTCTCTCCCACTTAAATAACTTCCCTCTTTCATCCCCACCTTTTCTGTTGGAGCTGGCCCATATTAAGAAATCATTTAGTCTCCATGTCATTTTTTTTTAGTTTTTTTTTTTTTGCAAGGCAAATGGGGTTAAGTGGCTTGCCCAAGGCCACACAGCTAGGTAATTATTAAGTGTCTGAGACCGGATTTGAACCCAGGTACTCCTGACTCCAGGGCCGGTGCTCTATCCACTGCACCACCTAGCCGCCCCAAGTTCTCCATGTCATTTTAAAGGATAAGAACAATAAATTTAAGATAGCAAACATTGCAACTTCAGGAAAATAAACTGACTCCTACAACCTTCAGGCAAATATTTTGTACTTTGCCTGCCCTCAGGGACAGAAACAGGTAAGGTGAGATCTGGCCTGTCCCAGTGTCAAGGTCAAATGGGGAAGCTGAAAAACTTGGGCTAAGGGTATGTCTAGCATTACCAGAATTTCACTTCACTAAGGAATTTTGCCCCTCTCCTGAAGAAATGCTCATCTGACCAGGGGCCTTAAGTGGTGGCCTTACAGTAAGTAGTCCTTCATGCTTTGCTTCCAGCACTGTGAGGTCCCAAGTGTCTGGGTTGAAAGTCTCCCACTTAGCAACTCTGGTGTAGCAAGGGAGTAGAAGCGGTTAGTGGCAGCCCCTTGGTAAGCTTTGCTTATCTTCTCTCCCTCTAATGTTTGTATCTTCTAGAAGTATTTGAATCGTCTCTGTGAATATATACCTTTTGGGAAAGGCACCATCCTTAGGCCCCATCCTTAGGCCCCAGGGCAAAAGGAACCTGGAAGAGTCAACAAGAAATGCAAGAAGATCTGAAGATGGAGAGAAAACTAGTGATTGGGGGGGCACTTCCTCCATCAAGTGACACCTGAGTTGGGCCTTGAAAGAAGGTAGTAAGACCAGAGAATATTCCAGACTTTGGTCTCAATTGGGGCAAAACCACGAAGGTAGAGAGTGGAGTGCTAAGTGAAAGAACTCCAAAGAGACCAGTTTGGCAGAACACAAGCACAAGAAAAGGAAGAATGGGAAATGAGTCTGGAAAGGTTGACAGGAGCCAGCTTGGAAAGGGCCCAGGCAGGCTGCTAGGGGTGTGGTTTCTTCTAGAAACAACAGGGAACCACTGAAAATTTCAGAAGGAGGGAGTATTTTGATCGGGTGTCTGCTTGGGAAGACGATTCTGGCTGGTTTGGGGGCTTATATGACCTTTACAAAGACTGTCTGCCACTTATGAAACTTATTAAATCACTGAAAAGAGTTACTAGTTTTTTCTTTTTTTTTTGAAAACTAAGATATAAGTGAGAAATTTCCATCTAAATTTCTACAGGAAAGTTTTCAGCAAATAGCACTGATTTTTTTTTTTTTGTTGTGGAGAAAATAGAAATTCAAATGAATCATCCACTGATATTTGAAAACTATTTCAAAGATACAAGTATCAGAACCAGATTTCACCCTTTCCTGATTGTTTTCTCTTTTCAGAAATCACTATTTCAATATTAAAAATAACAGCATCCCTGTCCTAATGGCTGGGCAAGCCTTGACTCCAATTATGCCCATCGGATTCCTCCCATGTGCTAAGCCATTCCTGTCTGACTTTTCCCAGAATGCTCCATTAATCAATCAATCAATCAATCAACATTTATTATGCATTTACTATATATTAACCACTGTACTAAACACTGAAAATGGCTTCCAAAATATTTTCTTTGAGTTCTCTTGATATTTTATGGATAAAAATGAAATGTCTGGGTTGACCCTTGACACTGATCTTCTTATCAATTAAATCTAAGAAGCAAATAAACAATGACAAAGAAATGAAAGAAGAATTGTTTAACTTTGGGGTGGGTGGCAGAAATTTTGCAGGATTTTAAGTTTCTAGATGGAAATCACCTTAGAGATCATTTACCAGATGAGGAAAAGAATCTCCAGGGAAGTGAAATGATTTGTTCAGTGTCATTCAGACATGGTTTCAATCCAGGTCTTTCTCTGAAGTCAGACCTGTTTTCATTACATCATATTTGACAACCGTCCCAGCCCCATTGAGCCAAGGAAAGTTTAGATATCAAGAAGTTAGACTTACCCAGATAATGCCAGTACTCGCTCAGTGCTGCAACTTCCCATGTGTACGGACCTCTCTGCATTTGGATTAACTCACTCTTTCAATGAAACTGGCTCTGCACCAGCAGGGCAGGTGGCCCCCAAGTCCCAAAGCCTTGCTTGTGTCTGTTCTTGAGCCCAAGACACTGGGAACCCTGCTCCCAAATCATGGTGGCAAATGCTTGGAGGGGAGGCTGCTTTGGATTAGGCTTGTATGCCACAGATGTTTACATTTTGGTCAAACAAAAGCGTATCATCATTAGAACAATTCTGGAAGGAAATTAATTGAGCCTCCGCCCTCTGAGCCCTTCATGGGAAATAGAAGCAGCTGGCCTGGTTGACCCAGTGCTATTCACAGCCCAGGCAACAGACCTGCTATTGTTCAGCTCCTTGTCAGCCTGGGCTGAGGAAGGCAGCCAATATGGGCACCCTCCTCCTTCTCCCCAGTAGTCTGAGAATATTTGAACCCATCTTGGGAGCTGGACTCTGACCTTTCCTTGAAGAAGAGCACCAAAGTCCCAGCATCAGAATTGGGGGCAGAAGGGGGTGGTGGGGACAGGCTAAAAGAAATAATCTTGTTTGGAAAATCAAGTGGATGTTTCTCCATACCATAGCCAAATATATGTCCAATGTCTTGGAGGAAGCCAGTGATCTTGGTGATTTTAATGTCTTTTTCTATTTTTAGGGTTTTTTTTTTTTAGGTTTTTGCAAGGCAGTGTGTTAAATGGCTTGCCCAAGGCCACACAGCTAGGTAATTATTAAATGTCTGAGGTCGGATTTGAACTCAGATACCCCTGACTCCAGGGCCAGTGCTCTATACACTGCATCACCTAGCCACCCCTAAGCACAAAGGCCTAATTATAGAGGGACTATTGTCAGGGAAATGTTGAATTAAGATTTTCAGATTCCAGCTTGGAATTGGAGAGGACCTTGAAGGTTACTGTGGCCAACTGGTACATGATGCATAATCTTTTCTTGATCAGAGCTGACAAGTGCTCTTCAGACCACTACGTGAATACCTTCAGGAAAAGCAACAACAACCATAAAAACAAAAAAAAGTTCATTACCGTGTGAGGCTGCTCTTCCCCTTCTGGGGATATGTCTCATGGTAAGCAAGATTTTTGTCACACTAAACTTAAATTTACTTCTAAAACTTTTTATCCTTTAGGCCTTGCCTGTTCATCAACCCTTCATCTCCTTGAAGATAGCTACCTTGCTCCCCCTCAAAGTTCTCTTATCCAAGTTAAATATATCATTTCCTTTAGCTGATACACATTATAGACCCAAGGTCCTTTGCTGTCCTGGCAGGCTCCTCTGTACACTCTCCAACTTCTTGATCTCCTCCCTAAAATGGCGCAACCAACTAAGCCCATTGTTCTTGATAGGCTCTGACTAGGATGGAATAGAGGAAGTATCTCTGAAATGGTTCTGTTGAGGTCCACAAATTGTTTTAATAGAATAGATTAATTTTAAAACATTTTGAAAAGCTTCTGAGTCAGAAAATCCCATATTTTCTGTTTGGTGCGGTTTATGACTCAACCCAACTCAGCTCTGGAGAGGCTCTGACTTTAGTCTGTTCAGTTATTTTGCTACAGTTCTTAAGCACAGTCTTCTGTACTATCCATTCAATACAAAGAAGCTGAAGGAAGTCCTCTGAGGAGGGGTATGGGGCAGGAGATGGTGTTGAGGGTAATTTAGCTGCCAAGGGAATAAGAGTTGATGATATTATGGTGCTTTCTTTTTGTAAAACTCCCGAGCTCTTGACAGAAGAGATTTGCTTGACCCTCACATAACCCCATGAGATATGGGATCCAGAGGTTATTGTCCCTATTTTTATGATAAGGCAACTGGAACTGAGGGAGCTTAGAGATTTACCCAGGGTCACACAGCTAATATGTGATGAAGGCGATGATTGTACCCAGGTCTACCTCCCTTCATGTGAAGCACAGTCCCTTTACTATACTTCCCTCCTGTGAGACTTTGGTAATGGGATTTTGGAAATCTGACCCATTCTATTTTGTAGAGTCCCCATTTGCTCAGTAATTAAATAAGGAAATAAAAAAGGCTCTGCTCATACAGTAGTAATCTTGTTCTTTCAAACTATTTTAACATATTTCTCCTGGAAATTCTTTGTTTTATTAAAATTGATTCCTAAAATAGTTGTATATTTCTATGTATTTACTTCTCTGTATTTGAAGAGACAATGTAAAGATAGTTGAGTACAGGCCAAGATGCAGAAAAACTCTCTCAACATTTCCCTTCAAACAACTTTAAAATAATGCCTCAAATCAAATTTTGGAGCAGCAGAGTCAACCAAAGATGAGGAGACATTTCCAGGCTAAGACAACTTAGAAGGTCTGTGACATGGGAGTGGACACAGGTCCAGAGTATTGGCAGGAGCATCAGCATTGAGTCATGGAGGTGACAGTGAAAACTTCAGGAACTCCCAGCCCAGAGATGTTAAGGGACCCAAACAAGTAGTCAGAAAACCATTTGTTGGCAACTGTCTTGCCCATCAGAAGTTCTGGGTTGTAGTTCCATCTCTGAAGAGAGCACTTATGATCAATCACAAGGGAGCAGGGTCCTTGACCTCAGTGCTACATGGAGAGGAATAGTAGTGCGTGTGGCTGCGGGAGACCAACAGCCCTTCCTGAGTAAAGCCCAGAGGGCAAACCAGAAGAGCAGTGACCATTCCTCTCCCCAGATTATACCACTTTAGAAGCATTGAAAACTTGTAAAGCCCCAGGATAGGAACACAAAAAAGCCTGAAGCTTGGCATTGTGCCCCACCCTTCCCCAGAGCCCAACTTTAACATAAAATTCAAAGTGAAGCAATAGACTGGAAAAATGAGCAAACAATTAAAAAGTCCTTGACTGTAAAAAATACAACAGAGCCAGGGAATATCAAGACATAAACTTAGAAGAAGAGAACAATATTAAAACAGCTAGAAATGAAGTCTCAAAGAAAAGTGTTAATTGGACTCAATCCAAGGCCAACAAGGATTCCTAGGAGAGTTAAAGAAAGAGATGAGTGATTGAGGAAAAATTGAGAAAATAAATGTGAACTACAGAAGAAAAACTATGAAAAGAGAACTAACAGCTTGGTAAGAGGCACAAAAATGTGAAGAAAATATTACCTTAAAAAAACAGAATTGGCCTAATGGCTAAAAGAAGCCAAAATTCTCTGAAGAAAATAAATTCTTAAGAATTGGAATTGGGGATGAGGACTTTAAGAACCAAAGATCAAAGTCAAAAGAATGAAAAAAATGAAAATTATGTGAAGTTTCTTGTTAGAAAAAAACAGCTGACTCAGAAAAGAGATCAAGAAGAGATAATTTAAAAATTAATGGATTACTAGAAAACCATGATCAAAACAGAATGAGCTTAGACAATATTTAAAAAATTATAAAAAAAATTCCCCAATATCTTAGATCCAGAGAATAAAATAAAAATAGAAAGAGGTCCCAAAATAAAAGCTACCATGGAACTTCCAGAGTTTCTAGGTCAAGGAGAAAAGTCTACAAGCAGTCAGAAAGAAACCATTCAAATATTGTGAAGCCCCAGTCAAGTTCACACAAGATTTAAGGGTTTCCACAATAAAGGAACACAGGGCTCAGAATATGATATTCCAGAGGGCAAAGAAACCAGAATTACAACCAAGAATAACCTACCCATTAAAACTGAGTTTAATCCTTCAGGGTAAGGAATGGATATTTAAATGAAATAGAGTTCTTCAAGCATTCCTGATAGAACTCAATGAAAAATTTAACTTTCCAATATAAAACTCAAGAAAAGCATAACAAGTTAAAGAAAAAATAGTAATTATAAGGGACTCAGTAAGTTTAAACTACTTGTATTTCTATATTTGTAGCTCCTAAGAACTTTATCATGATTAGGGCAGTTAAGGTGAGTATGGAGGTGAGTCAATTTTGTTGAGATGATCTCCAAATAAAATGTAGGGGTGAGAAAGAGGGATGGATGCACTGGAAAAAGGGAGAAGGGAGAGGCAGAATTGGACAATTTTTCTTTGATAAAGGATATGCACTAGGAAGATATTTTATAGTGGAGCGGAAATGCTTGGGTGGGTAATGCTTGAACCTCATTCTCAGAATTGCTTCAAAGAGGGAAGAATAAATTCATATTCAGTTGTGTGTGGAGATATATCTTATGGAGATATGATCAGAAGGGGATAAAAGAAAGGGATAATAAGGGGAAGAGTAGATTAGGGAAGACAGTGGTAGGAATCAAGAGAGATTTTGATGAGGGACAGGATAAAAAGATAAAGAGAAGGAAAAATAAGGGAAAATGGAATGGAGGTATATGCATAGTTAGTAATTATATATATATATATATATATATATATATATATATATATATAAATGTGAAAGGGATGAACTCAGTCATAAAATGAAAATAAATATCAGAATGTATTGGAAAACATAATCCAACACTATACTGTATACAAGAGATGTACTTGGGACAGAAAGACAGAGTTAAAATAAAGGGCTAGAGCAGAGTCTATTATGCTCCAGCTAAAGTGAAGAGGGCAGGGATGGCAATAATGGTATCAGACAAAACAAAATCAAAATCAGATTTAATTGAAAGGGATAATTATGGAAACAGAATTTTGTTGAATTGGTACCATAAACAGCAAAGTAATATAAAAAATCACAGCAAGTATTTTTTTTTTTTCTGATAAAGGCTTCATTTCTTAAATATTTAGGAAACTGTGTCAAATTTGTAAAAATAAGAGCCATTTCCCAATTGACAAATAGGCAGAAGAAAGAAAAGCTTCCTATAATCATATAAAAATACTTTATATGACTATTTATTAGAGGAAGGAAAATTAAAATAATTCTTAGTAATAAATACTTCATATCTATCAGAAATGTAAATGCTGGTGGGGACAAAAGAAAATAGGTACCTTAAAGAATTGTTTTTGGAGTAGTAAAGTGGTTCATCCATTCTGGAGAACAATTTTGCACTCTGCCCAAAGGGCTTAAAAATTATTTCTTTGACCCATAATACTACTGACTACTGAGGTCTCTATCTCAAAGAGATCAAAGAAAAGACAAAAAAAGACCAAAACATTTATAACTGTTTTTTTTTCCTTTTGGCAAAGAATTGGCAATTGAGTTGATGCTCATCAACTGGGGAAATGAATGAACAAGTTGTGGCATAAGATTGTGATTGAGTTGTGAGAAATGACCATGGAGGTTGTTTCAGAAAGGGAAAAATAAGAACCACAGCAAGTCTTAGGTGAAGTGATGCAAAGTGGGAAAAAGCAGATCACTGTATATAATAATGGCAATGTTATAATATTGATTAACTGTGAAAGACTTGACTAACCTGATCAATCCAATGATTCCATAAAATTCCAAAGGCCTTATGTGATAAAAAAAAATAAATGTTATCCACCTTCAGAGAGAGAACCCAATGGACTGAGGCAATTCAAAGTACAATTTTCTTGTTTTACTTTCTTTTTGCTTTTTTTTGCATGATATTGCTAATGTGGTAATATATATCTTTTTTAAAAAAGATTTTATTTTGAGTTTTACAATTTTTCCCCCAATCTTACTTCCCTCCCCTACCCCCTTAGAAGGCAATTTGCCAGTCTTTACATTTACTTTACATGGTATACATTGATCCAAATTGAGTGTGATAAGAGAAAAATCATATCCTTAAGGAGGAAACATAAAGTATAGGAGATAGTAAGATCAGACAATAAGATATCAGGTTTTTTTTCTAAATTAAAGGTAATAGTCCTTAGTCTTTGGTCAAACTCCATAGTTGTTTCTCTGTATACAGACAGTATTCTCCATTGCAGAGAGCCCCAAATTGTCCCTGATTGTTGCACTGATGGAATGAGCAAGTCCATCAAGGTTGATCATTGTCCCCAGGTTGCTGTTAGGATGTACAATGATTTCCTGGTTCTGCTCTCTCACTCAGCATCAGTTCATGTAAATTCCTCCAGGCTTCCCTGAATTCCTACCCCTCCTGGTTTCTAATAGAACAATAGTGTTCCATGGTATACATATATGTGGCAATATATTTCACATGATTTCACATATATAATTGACACTATTTGCCTTTTCAGTGGGTGGGGGAGATCAGAATGGGGGAGAAAGAATCTGGAACTCAAAAAAGAAAAAAAATGAAAAGAATGTAAAAATAAATAAATTTTTATTATTCAATCATTTCAGTCTTGTCCAACTTTTGGGGACTACATTTGGAGATTTTATGGCAAAGATATTAGAAAAGTTTGTTAGTTTTTTTCTGCTCATTTTACAGATGAAGAAACTGAGGCAAATAGGGGTAAGTCAGAGTCACACAGCTAGGTTGTGTTTGAGGTCATATATAAAGACAGGTCCTCCTAAATTAAGGTCTAGGAGACACTTTATCCACTAGGGGCAGCTAGGTGGATAGAGCTCTGGCCTTGAATTCAGAAGGACTGGAGTTTGAATCTGGACTCAGTCACTTGACTCTTACTAGCTGTGTAACCTTGGCCAAGTCATCTAACACTGATTGCCTCACATCCAGGGTCATCTCCAGTCATCCTGATTCCTATCTGACCACTGGGCCCAGATGACTCTGGAGAAGAAAGTGAGGCTGGGAGCTTAAAAGCCCCCCTCACTCAAATCCAATTCACCTGCTTTTCATGAGATCACCTCCCTGATGTCATGGTCTTCTTTAAAAAATGAAAGACAAAACATTCATTTATTCACTGTATTACCTGGTTGTGCCACTCATTTATATATTTATCAGAGCATATCTATTATAGCATAATATAGCAT
This sequence comes from Macrotis lagotis, assembly GCF_037893015.1. Taxonomy (NCBI): domain Eukaryota; kingdom Metazoa; phylum Chordata; class Mammalia; order Peramelemorphia; family Peramelidae; genus Macrotis; species Macrotis lagotis. Next base: position 190,734,303 of record NC_133665.1, read on the forward strand.
ATATATTCATAATATTAATTATAAATAATGTTTTTAAAAAGGAAGAAAAAGGCAGTGTAGGCTAGTGAATAAGTAACTAGCCTCATGATTATTGAAGACCTGGATTCTCAGATTGTTTCTCTGCCCTATACTGACTCTGTGCCCCTTGGCAAACTAACTGTCTTCTCATTTCTACAGGCTCTTCTCTGAGGTTTTGAATTTGAAAGACCATATTGGGAGAGAGATTTCCTGTATCAATGGATTCCCCCATGGCCAGTCCCTCTACCTATCGAGGTAGATGTCTCTTCCCTCTGAAAGAATCAACCAACCAAGCAGGATGTATCATGTGCTTACTATGGACCAGTGCTGGAGATGGAGAGAAGGTGAGCTTCAGGGTCAGGATCATCCCTTTGTCCTTTTCTGGTTAGCCCCTGGAACAGTGACTGACCCATTACTGGTCTCTAATATATTTTTGAATGCAATAGAATGCATTGTAGGAGAGCACCTACCCTGAATATCTCTGGATATTTCTTGCTTTGCTGAGGTTTGTCCTCCCTTTAGTCAGGGGCCTTGACTTGTTCCTTAGATGGACTGGAAGGGGGCAGGGAGAGCATCTTTCCAAAGTGGCTTGGAATGGTGTTATCTGCTTGCCGTCTCAGATGGAGGAGGGAAATGATGGGTTCCGGGGTAAGACTGAAAGTGTTGTTGATAAAAAACAGAGCTCAGCTCCCCACATCTCTGCCTTAGGATGGAATGCACTCACAGAGCCACCATCCCTTGGCCCAGGAGAGGGAAAGGTTGGGGGTCTTGGGTTTGTTTTTGTGTTGTTTGTTTGTTTCCCTGAGTGGCTGCCTTCCTCCCAGAAAGGACCCAGGCTTGGGGTTGCAACTGGCGCGTGGCCTGATTACAATTTGAAAATGGCTCTAGGAAATATTTTTAAAATCACTCATTCCATGTACTTTCAACAAAGTAAACCCAGTTGCTCGTGATTAATGGGCTTTTAAAACATAAATAAGATACTGATGATTGGGATTGGAAAATCACAGTGTTCAAGCTGCTTATGCATTTCCAGGTTCTAGAAGTGGATGCAGGTCACCATGTGATTAAATAAGTGGTCAAGGTCAGGGTTGATTTTGGCAGATATCCTGCCATCATGTAGGAGTTTCAGTATTGTTTAAATTAGACTCTGTGAGAGAGAACAGCAGTCAAATTACGTTAATGGTTTTCTGTAATGCATTCAGTGTGCAGAAGGCTTTTCAGAATGAGGATTTGGGACTCAGTTTAGCCACGCGTCAGGGGTCCTAGTGTATTGAACTCTCAGAATCTTTCTAATGGGCCAGATTCTCCCCTTGCTCAAGTATTGTTTATGAAATTGGGAGAAGTCATTTGATGGGCTAGAACAGTGTGTCCTAACTCTTTGAAGCCCCTAGCTGGGAGTAGCAGCAGTCACCCCCCAACCCCCATCTTTATCCTCATGGTCAATATGGAAGAATAAAAGAGACAACCCCTCAAAGATGAGGAATGGGTCTTGAACACCCTCCACTTCCCTTATCATAAACCAGAACTTGGACAAAATGATACCGATACCTGAGGAAGCCCAACCCTTACCCCTGGAGCTTACTTTTGGAAGGAAATTCAATTTGTGAAAGACCTCAGACCTTGGAGCATAAATTCCTATGGAGAGAACTGGCTAGTTGGGAGGAGGCAGATTGGAGAGGAGGTGGGGAGAAGAAGGTGGACCTGGGTCAAGTAAAAGCTCATCTCTAGGGTCATGGAGAGTTGGAGTTGAGGGGAGGAGGAGGCAGATGTCCTCGAAGGAGGAAACAGTAGCTTATAGTTTTAAATTTTAACTCATGAGTCTTCCTGAGAGGCAATGACCAGAGAGCTGGCCTGGGAGTTAAGAAAAAACTGAATTCAGTCCCCATCTCTTAAAGGGACTGGTTGTGTTTTCTCACAAGTCACAACCCCCATCAAAGCTCTGGCCATTAAAAATGCAATCTCCCAGAAAGTGCTGACCCATCTTGGGGTCCATTTCCCAACTGACCCAGTTCCAGTCTGTTAAAGAATAAACAAAAAAAAGCAAAGATTCTCACTCTGTAGGAGTTGAGTTCAATAGCTAGGACTTCAAAAGGCCAAGGCACCTCCCTTCTTTTCTGATGAGGTTGGTGATTTGAACCTCAGAGCAAGCCTTGATGGATGGGGGTCCATCCTTCTGTAAATGTTCCCTAATCCTGTCAGGGTTATTTTGGATTCTAACTGGTCACCCTGATGGCCAGCACTCTTCTTCTCTTCTTAATTGGTCTTTTTTCTTTCTTATGCATCTTCCAAATATGCCAGATTGGTATGGTGTTCCTAAATCTATTCTGACCACATCATTTCCCCTGTTCAAAAGGCAATTTGACTGATCTCACCATCTCCCCTCCTTCGTAGTTTCTATCTGAGCCAAACTGGTTTCCTTGTGTTCTCTCATAGACAGCATTCAATCTCTTGGTTTGAAGTCTCTGCATAAGCTGTCCTTCCTCCTGGGAAGTGTTCCCTCTTCCTAGAAAGTACTCTTTTCTCCATCTACCTTCTTGGAATTTCCAGGTAACCTGCTCAAGCATCATCTTTTACTTGGGTTCTTTCCTAATTGCCTCTATGGTTGATGCTTTCCACCACCCCAAAATTATTTTGTCGTATAGTGTGGATATTTTGTTTTGACTTATAAAAATATGTGTTTCTTCTATTCCCTGCCCCCCCAAAAAAAACTTTCAGTGGTTTCAGTCAGTTGTTTTCAGTCATATCTGATTCTTTGGGTCTCATCTGGGGTTTTCTTGACAAAGATACTGGAACAACTTGCCATTTCCTTCTCTAGCTCATTTTTATATTTGAAGGAACTGAGGCAAACAGGGTGACATGAATCCCCTAGGGTCACCCAGCTAGTAAGATCTGAGACCAGATTTGAACTCAGGTTGGGTTTTCCCAAGGAATAAGGACCTCATGCCTCAATCCAGTCCAAATGTCTCTGGAGGGGACATATCTCTTATTCAGAAGTGTCTATTTATATGTCTGGGATCTAAAGTCATTCTTTCTATCCTACAACACCTCTGCTCCCCCAAGAGAATGTTCTTATATTGGTAAGAAATGGGTGAGGAGGAGTGAGTTCTTTTCTTCTCCCCTCAAAAAAGCCAAATAATGCCAACAGCCAATGACCATTAATGAGAGAAGTCTTGTGGTCCTATGTAAGTGGAGAGGTCACTGGTGGTAGACTCAGAAAGATGTGAGTTCAGATTCCACCTCATATATTTATCAATGATGGAATCCTAATGAAGTCCTTTCAATCTCTCTCTGCCTCTAATTCTCATCCATAAAATGAAGAGACTGGACTTGGTAGCCTCCAAGGGCACTTCCAGACTCAAATCTGTGATGGGTGTAAGAGGAAATGAGAAGACTCCTACATGATGGAAGGAGCTGCCCCCTTCCAGCCTGGATTTTTCCCCATTCTGGGCTTCAGTTTCTTCATCAGTAAATTGGGCAGGTGGTCCTAGCTGGACTCTGGGTCTCTTTCGAATCAAAATCTTTACCTATCACTCATTTTCCTTTATGAGAAATGCCATTGTCATAGACAGTCATGTCCTAGAGGTAGAGGGTTAGTAAACCTCTCAAAGCACCAGCTATGGCTAAGGAGACCATGGAATTCCAAAAGGATGTTGCCAGAGAACCCCTCTCAACCATTCTGAGGCATCCTCTTAGACCCTGCCTCTCCCTTCTCATGTGTGTGTGTGGGGGGGGTAGAACAAAATGCTGTGGAGACTATTAGGATGATGAATTTGTCTTTATTTGGGGGAAAAATAAGCCTGCCTTCTTTCCCAGGTGCTACCAAACTCAATGGTATAGACCACATAGGCTTGAAAGGAAATGGGAAGTTGTTTGGTGGTAGAGCTTGGGAAGAGCAAGGCAGAAAACGGATGCCTCCCACTTAGATAGTTCCTCCCACCATGATCTGCTGCCTCTACTAAGACCATCATGAGCTATCCCCGATATGGTCAGGCTCCCAGAGAGGCTTCCAAGGAGAATGGAGGAAGGTCTTTTCCCCTTAAGTCCTTGTTCCAGGCCTCATAGGGGAATATGGGACTCACACAGTCCCAATCCCTGAGAAGCCCCTGGAAGAGCCACTCGGAAACCTCCACACGCTGGGAGATGTTATTTTGGTCCACGTTAATAATAACCATACTGCCAATCCCCTGGAGGAATGCAGTTTCTTTCCTTGGATCCTTGTTGGTGCTTCTTTGCCCTCTGTATTACTCGAAGAGCCACATTCTTCAGATGTCTTGATTGTTTTGATAAGCTATGACTTGCTTTTCCCAGCCTTCCTCATTGTAAGCCTCTCCAACAAGCTCCTTCCCCAGCCTGGCACAGAGCAGGAGAAAAGGGGGATCCTTTTTTTAGCCTTTGAGAAATGGGCGAGGGCATGGGCTGGTGGGGAGCACTCTGTTGGAATAAACTTGCTGTCATTGTGTTGGAAAGTGAGAAATAATTGCCATCTCATTTTTTGATGGGGCAATAATTAATGGTGATTATTATATGGGGGCAGGGCTTTGTCGATATCTCTGCTGCTTAAAATGCTTCTATTTTTAGGGGTGACAAAAAGAACTTCAAAAACTGTGTTGTCAGAAAGGGGAAGAAGCTTGGTTTTGTTAGTAATAAAGGGCTCCAGTGTTTTCTAAACCAGAAATTTGTCTAAGGCCTAAATTCACTGGACTGCTAAGAAGAAGGGGAAAGAAAGGGGGCAGTAAACTCCCTCAGTGACTCTGGCCCCAGGACTACTTTCTTCCTCATTGATCCCAGGGAGGGAACTAAATGAGTGGTCGTCCAAGCCCGATTGGAATTGGGGCTGCCTCTGGGTCAAGTTCATGGTTTGATTGGCAGCCCATGACTCAAAGACCAGGAGATGACTCCCAGCTCTGGCTTTGAGGACTGAAGAGAACAATTCCAATCCCTGGGTCAGGTGCCAGCTGATCGTATTTGATGACAGTGGTCAGGAGGCTGCTCCTATCTTCACACCCTCCTCTCCTCTCTCTCTTTTCTCTCCTCCTCTCTCATTCCCTCTCCTACTCGAGGGCAGGGGAGATCTTCTGCTTAGAGGTGCAATGGCCAGAACACAGCACCCTAACTGTAGTGTAGGCCTAATAAAGCCTAATAAAGGTTTTTTGACTTGACACAGCTGGACAAGTCTCTTAGCCTCAGTTTCCTTATCTGTAAAATATCACAAGATTGCTATTAGCATCCAATGAAAATACTTTGCAAGCCATGAGACAAGGAGTCCAAGAGAGGCCAGGAGGTCAGAAAGCCAGTGTTTGTGTGTGTGTGTGTGTGTGTGTGTGTGTGTGTGTGTGTGTGTGTAGGCTGGGAGGAGGGATGTCCTGAGGCACTCTTCACTTATTTAGCAATGGAGTTAGCTGAAGCCTCCCAGATGCATTTTATATGCAGCCAACTGAAGCCCTGGCTAGGTTGTGCTAACCCAGGAAGGTACTACTTATGGATGGCCACGCTTGCCATCTGTTTAAAGATGTTTTCCCACATATACCTAGAGAGGACTTGGAGGACAATTAGAGAAGCCTGTTGTTCCACAGTTACTGTAAGTGTTACAGGCTCTAGCAACCCTCATGCCAATCGGCTCCGGCAGGATAGCAAGGCACTAGGGGTGGGCTTCCATGCCAAGTGTTTTCTCCTCTCCCACAAGATTTTCCCACTACAGAGCAACCTGCTTGGCTAAGCAGCCTACTTGCTATCTGAGGGTGGACACTCACCAAGAAAATAGTAGGAGACAGATCTGGGTTGGGTCCAAAGTTTTCATTTCTGGCAAGCCCAGAGTGATGGATTGGACTTGATATGAAATGAAATGCTAAGCTATTTTTAAAATTCACTTTTAAAAATAGTGGGTAATACCAGGGTCTTTTTCAATAATTGAGCCTGGAAAGTGGTGAGAAGCCAAATGGCCAGATCCCACAGAAGTGAAGAGAAGAGCAGGTTACAAATGTGATTCTGTTGTATGGAGACCCAGAGTGAGCCCTGGAGAGAGGAGTGGATGCACAGGCCGAAAGGAAAGACAGCGACCTTGCCGATATTTATGGGAACAAAGCTCAACTGAGACTTTCTAAGAGAACAGTCTATTATTTCCTGTTTCCTTAATGAATGCACACTGTACTATGAAGCACTTGAGCTAGATGAAAGTCAGTTGCCAAATTCTCTATTTGTCCTCCACCTTTGGAATTCTTGCTAAATAACATCAGGTGAAGCATAGAGAAGGGGCATGGGCAGATTCTGCCTTGATGGTTCACTACAGTCATGAAGAATGGCCAGGCCAGAGTGGAATTATTTAATACCAAGCTTCTTTACAAAGTATTAAATAGCATACTCTTTGAAGAATCAAAGGGCCAAGTGGCCCAAGGAGCATGTGATGGGTTTGAATAAACCAAAGCATCCCCCCACCAAATGACTTATATACAAAGAGGGATCTGAAATATAACAACATTCAGGAGATCAAAGAGGGGAGGGTCATCATACCCTGAGAGGGGGAGGAGACAAGATTTATGAGCAAATAAGCTCAGGAGGCTGTCAGATCAAAAGAGTGAGGGATAATTAATGGATACCCTTAGGATGAAGCTGATACCCATTGAACATTCAAGACATATGAAGGAATGAAGGCCTCCACCAGGAAGACCTTGAGCCAGATTTAGAGGAGAACACTAAGACATGGACTCATTGTAATTTGCATTGATTGTCCTATGGGGGGCCATCTCCAGTCATCTGGATGAACATCTTGCCATTGAACCCAGATGACTCAGGAGGAGAGAGTGAGATTGGTGACTTTCCCTTGGGCCCAATTCACTTGCAATTCATGGTATCACCTACCAGATGTCCCGGTCCTCTTTGAGAATAAAAGACAAACAATAACAAAGGACATGGAGAAAGACATGAGGAGGTGAAGAGGGTTCAGAATCTCAGTTTTATGTCTATAAAATGCTAGATTTAATCTAGAAGTGACTTTACAGGAGATCCAAAGATCTCATTTCACTAATGAGGAAACTTAGGTCTGAGAAAGTAGTTAGTAGTCAGAGATGAGATTTGAACTCATAACCTCTGATTCCGGAGCCAGTGCTCATTCTAGGATGCCATGGTACCTCAAGCATCAGAGGAGAGGATACCCATCTCAAAACCTTGGATCCTCTGAACTGTTGATGACCAAAGAGTTCATTCTGTACTACAGTCAAAAAGAAATCACAGTTGTCTTGTGGTTTTTTTAAGTAGATTAACAACTTAATTCTTTCAGGTAGTTACTGATGAAAAAAATGACTTTCATTTCAATCCATCACTTCAGGGTGTTTCTTTCCAATGAATCAGTTTTCACAGGACTTTATGAGTCTTTAAGGTCAATAAAAGAAAATTCCCAGTTTCAACAATAAAACTCTTCATTCATCATCCTTGTACCAGAAGACAAGAGGGAAGTGAGGGAGGGATTTGGTTAATGGTCTCATTAGCTGCCATGAATTCAAATGGTATCTTTATACTGATGATTCTCATGCTTATCCCAGCTTTAGCTTCTCTTAGCCTTCAGACATCTTGAACTGAATGTCTTATATAAATACCAAACTCAACATGTCCAAAGCTGAATTTATAATCTCTCCTCCCAATCTCTACCCTAATCTGACCTTTCCCCTTGCTGTCAATGGCACCATCAATCCTCCTACTCACCTGGGATAGCAACCTTGGTGTTATCCTCAACCTTTTTCTTTCTCTTGTCTTCTATATCCATTCTGTTGTCCAAGTCTATCAATTTCACTTCTGCAACATCTCTGAAATATACCCCCTTCTCTCCTCTGACACTGACCCTATCCTGGTGCAGACCCTCATCACTTCACGCCAATAGCTACTTGGAGGTATCCCTCACTATAAGACTCTCCTCCCTCCAGTTCTCCTCCACTTGGTCGTCAAATCAATCTTCCTAAAGGGCAGATCTAACTGGGTCAACCTCCCTCTCCCAATTCAATAGTCCCCAGCGGTTCCCTATCCCTATCCCAATATCATATAAAATTCTCTGACTGACATCCAAACCTCTTCGTAAGTCTACTCCTTCCTACATTTCCAGTCTTCTTTTTTTTTGCAAGGCAGTGGGGTTAAGTGGCTTGCCCAAGGCCACACAGCTAGGTGATTATTAAGTGTCTGAGGCCAGATTTGAACTCAAGTCTTCCTGACTCCAAGGTTAGTATCCACTGTGCCACCTAGCTGCCCCCCCTTTCCGGTCTTCTTACACCTTAACTCTCCCACCACCCATGTGGTTTGTGTCCAAGTAACACTGACTTCTTTCTATTGCTCAAATGGGGTATTTCATCATCTCTTGACTCTAGTTGGTTTGGCTGGAGATGCCTGGAATTCTCTTCCTCCTCAACTCTGCCTCTCATCTTCCCTGGCTTCCTTTAGATCTTGGATAAGCTCTTGCCTTCTACTAGGAGTCTTTCTTGATCTCCCTTCCATACAGAAGCCTTCCTTCTCTTGCTTATCTCTTCCCCACTAGTCTATCTCCTTTTCCCATGTGGTTCTCTCCATATGTCTTCCATTTGATTCTGAGTTCCTTGAAAGCAAGGTTTGTCTTTGGTTGCTCTTCCACTGGGAGATAGGGCTTGGGTACAGGTGAGAGGACTGGGTAAGGAGAGAGGATTAATAAATGGAAATATTAGGGAAGGCTCCACAGAGAAGGCATTACCTGAACTCAGCCTTAAATGAAGATAAAGATCCTCAGTGATGAAAAGATATTTGTCATTGGGCAGGGAGGTTTATTTCAGGCATTAGAGATAGCTAGTATTTAATATTTAGTATTTGATATTTATATAGCATTTTAAAGTTGATAAAAGCTTTATACAAATTATACATTTGTACTTATAATACATATACACTCATTTTATCCTTGCAGCAACTCTGGGAGGTAGCTACTATTGTTCTCTTCATTTTACATAAAAGGAAACCGAGGCAAACAGAGCTTAGGGGATTTGTTCTGGGTCACACAACTCAGAAATATCTGAGACTAGATTTGAACTCAGATCTTCCTGACTACAGGCCCAGCTCTCTCCATTGTGCCACTCAGTATGAAGGATGCAAAGAAACAATAGATGATAAATTCAGTGACCAGCTGGCAGTCGCACTTGTCTGGATGCAGAATGTGCAAAAGGCAGTGATATGACAAGTCTAGGATGGTAAGTGGAAGCCATGTTGCTAAGGACCTTAAAGCCCAGACTGAAGAGTCTGGATTTTAACCTGGAGGCAATAGGGAGAAACAGAAGGTCTTTGAAAAGGGGAGGGATCTGATTTCAACTGCATCTTAGGAAATTTATCTGTGCCAGTAGAATCCATAGGCTTATCAATTGATTAAATGAGAGCAGAGGATGAAGGAGAAGAAAAGGGGAGAGTCCTAGAAAATGATATGGTTTTGATTCTTAGTGACCAGAAAGTCATTTGGTCATTGGCATAGTCCATGTGCAGTCACTAGGAAGACAAAGGAAAGCTCCTAAACAGTCTCTGCTCCCAAGAAGCTCCCACCCTAAAGGATGAGAAAACATGCAAACAGTTCTGTGCAATCAAGATACTTGCAGTAAAAATGGAAAGAGATGAAAGCAGGAAGGCGGGAGGAGACCAGGACTGTGGTTGGTAGGGACAATGACAATGAGCATTTGTTAATGTGCCAAGCTAATGAAACACTATAGATATTATCTTATTTGATTCTTACAACTACCCTGGGTTTTTGCTATTAATCCCATTTTATTGTCTAGGAAACCGAAGTAAACAGAAGTCAAGTGACTTGTCCAGGGTCAATCAGTTATTAAATCTCAGGTAGGCTTTGAATTTAGGTGTTTCTGACTCGAAGGCACTGGCAATAATGGATCTAAACTATTGAATTCCCACACCTAACCTATACCTTTGCTTGAATTAGTGATAAGCCTAGTGATTTTTAGCTTAATAAGTGGGCAAGTGCTTCCTAAGGAATGTACCCAAAGTCCCAAGGAACCTGCATAAGTCTCTGGGAGGCAAAGGCTCATCAGAGAGGGAGAGATGGCTGCCCTGACTATTTACAGGCTTGAATGCAAATCTGTATTTTATTTTTTGTAGTTGATACTTTATTTGAGTTACTGGTAGCCTGCGTGCTTGCATCAGGGTTGATGTCCCCTTTCCTTTTGTCATTTTAGACCTCTACTTGAGTTAAATTCTGATATTCCCAGGGCAGTTCATGGGTGGGAGCACAAACCCAGGATAGATTTTTGTGAGAAATCCTCGAGATTAAAGTCAATCTGTGTGAACCCAGAACCTTGCTTTGGGGCCATGGGCTACATAAATAAGACTCAAGTTTGAACCAAGCTATATTTGCCTACATTCCTCCTCCCCCCCACCCCCAACAAAAACAACCCCCTTGTGTCTACTGTGTTTTCTTTTGCAGAAAGGCGTGCCACTTTCCCATCTCATTTGTTTTGGTGAGGGGCATTTAACAAAGGGCCACTCCTCCAGAATTATTGGCATGATGACTTTGGAAAGTTAAATGATGAAACCTCATGTTTCTAGACAAGCTGCTTGGAAACAATGACTGGCTATGTTCACAAACCACCGAGAGCAGCCCTGCCAAAGGGATCAAGCAAACGAATCGAAAGGTCAGACACCTGATCATCAGAGTCCTGGAAAGGAGAAAAAAAACCAGGGTTCTGAAGATGAAGAATCAGGTAGTGATAATGGGGCCCTGTCTCTGCCGCCTCCCCGTCGACAAGCCCATCTGCACAGTTTGACCTCATGGCAAGAAATGGAGACTCTCCAGAGTCACAGCCGACCTGTAACTGAAGTCTGTTTTCCTAGACTGCTCAGGTGCACTCTACCTTGGCATCTGGACCAGAATTCCATTGTTTCCAAGGCTCCCATGTCTTATTGGGGGAGGATGGTGGGGGAAATCTGGAAGAGGCTGGGTTAGGCAGTGGAAGTATGGGAGCTAAACCTCATCTTAGAGAAAACCTGGCCTATATCTAGATTGCGATCTTCTCTATCTGTATCCATATCTGTGTCTATATCTATCTATAGCTAGATGGCTCTGTCTCTGTCTTTTTTTCCTATCTAATCTTTATCTAATCATCTGTATCTCTTTTTTTGTTAGGGGAGACTCTAAGTGCTCTGAGCATCAATAGTCTGTGCCTCACATGTCTGTGCAAATTCAATGCTTCCAGAATATTAAATTTTATATAACATTTATATATTACATCCTCCCCACACATTCATACCATCTTTGAGCTTCCTTATTTCTGTTAAAGGGCCCAGCATCTTCTAACATCCTAATTTAGCAACTTCTGAGACAATGTTAGTACTCTGTTTCTGTCTTTCCTTTCTTTCTTTGTTTCTCTGTCTTTCTGTCTCTGTCTCTTTCTCTGTCTGTATGCCTCTCTCCTCCACCTCCAAGTTCTCTCTCCTGTGGCTCCCTACTACTTTTAGAATAAAGAATCAAATCCTTGACCTAATATTGAAAGTCTTTCATAATTCATACTTCCATTGGCTGCTCCAGGATTATTTCCTTTCAGTCATTTTTCACATTGTATTGTCCTGCTGGCTATTTCAGTCAACCTACCTGTAGTCCTCGTTCGTCCCATTCCATTGCCTGTCTCTACCTTTGCACAAATGGTTGGAATGCATGGTATATTCTCTATCTCATTCTGACCTCTTAGAATTCCCAGCTGCCACCAGCTCCATGAGGTCTCACCTGCTGGCTCTTCCTTCCCAAACCTCCTCCTAAGTCATTACCATTCTCTCCCTCTGGAATAGACTGAATTGACATTATGTGGATATTTGTTATTTACTTAGCAATGCCCAGGCCATAGTAGAAGATGCAAGCTCCTCTAGAGAAGGGATTGGTTAGTTTTTGTCTTTATCCCGGTGCCTCACCAAGTATCTTGGAGATGGCTGGTGCTTAATGCCACTGGCCTGGTGACATTTTCACTATTTAGCTGACACCTAATTCAGCAGAGAATCAAAGGTCTTGTCAGTAGTCCTGTCTTTATCATTGCTAACCATGACCTGAGGAAAGCTTCTCCTCTCTCTCCTCCTCCATCCCTCCTCTGCCCCTCTTTTCCTCTCTACCTCCATCCCTCCCTCTCTGTCTTTGTCTCCATCTCTGTCTCTGTCTCCCTGTCTGTCTCTCTGTTTCTGTCTGTCTCTGTCTCTATGTTTATGTATTATTCTCTCTCTTTCTCTCTGTTCTCTGTCTTTCTCTCTGACTGTCTCACCCCCCCCCATTTCCTTAAATCTTTGTTGAGAGGGATGCACTAAAATATCTCCAAGGTCTAAAATGGTGGCACTTCAAAGTGTTTCTTTTTTTAATTGAAAAAGATTTTAGCTGCAGATTTCATGGTACTGGTTCTTCCAAGACAATGGCATCATGGAATCACCTTTCCCCAGTCCCCCAGCTCCTGCTTTGTGTGGAGCAGACTGTATGTATTTATTTCTTTGCCGCCCCGTATCCTTCTCTGCTTTCCCAAGCCAAGGACCCAACCTGTTATTCTTCATCATCCCTCAAAGGACAATCTATGGATCTAATGAAAACAAATCCAGTGACAATAGGGGGCAGCAAGGGAGATATGCTGAATCCAATGGCCAATTTTGATGGCAATGCCTTTCCCATTGAACAAAAGCTCTCTGGAGACAGGCTAGGGGAGGTTTGATCACTTGTCTTGTGTCTGATGATGGTCCAGAAGGAATGATTTCTAAGAAGCAGTCCCCCCAAATCCTTGCCCCACTCTTGTCTTTTGCGTCCCTCTTCAAGAACTGTCCTTGCAGTGCTTTGAAAGCAACTTCTGTCCTGTAAATGAGTGCAAATGTCTGTATGTGAATTTTTAAAGAGAGATGCCAAAGGCCAGTTGGTTTCTATTCTGTGTGAAGCTTTTAACCAGGCCAAGATGTTCCCCACTCTGGTGGCACAGGCTCCCTCCTCTCCTATTGCTCAGGTCATTAGAACTTCATTGTCCAAGGGCAGCAGCTCTTTCAGACTTCTGTCTTTTGTGAAGGGGGAGGCGGGTTCTTGTAAGATGGGCCTCTTCTGTTGGCACTGTCAACACAGGAAATGCAAGATGACTAAAGGCATGAGATAAAAGGACAGCTCCAGGCCTTACTCACACAAATACTGGATTGGTTAGTGCCTATTGTGTGCCCTTCAAGGGAGAAGAAGACAAAACATTGGCTGAGCAATCAGAGGCAGACTCAGCTGTGTCCAGTGGCTGAACCTGGAGCAAGGGAAGGGAAGAAGAGATTCCAGAAAGTCACCCTTGGCCAGTAGGGCACTGCCACTCCTCAGAAGGACTGGAGCATGGTCACTTCTCTAGCTTGGAGGATATTGCCCTGTATCATTTCTGGTTGACCTGGACTGGTGGGATAATGTAGAGCTGAAAGGGACTCATGACTCTATGAAATCCATCCCCTATATATGGAGAAATTCTAGATTCCTGTTCTGGGAGTATGATTGGGCATAGGTCTCCTTCACAGTGCTCCCGAGAGGTAAGGGATGATGCCATTCCTTGTACCCCTACTTCTAACAGGCAATGGTTTTCATTCCATTTACAGTCAATGAATTAATGTTGATTAGTTTTTACTAAAGGATGTTTTCTGCAAAAATGGCAAAAGAACAAAAGTAAAGCAACCTCTCCCTGATCTGGGGTGAGACCCATTCTCCCCTATACCAACCATCTTAGTCTCTAGAAAGCATGAGTTCATGATTCAGAGAGACCTTATGTAGCATTTTCCACCCCTCTTCCCTAATTCTCTTCCAAGGGTGGCTTGGCTGCTGAATGCATGGATGAAGCTTGCTCAGGACCTCAACAAATCCTCACAGATTCCAGCTCCAGTCATCCTCCTGACTTCATTAACTTGTAACCATCTTCAATCACTTTCCCCTAATCACACAAGGGACAGGAGTAGCAGCAAGGTTATGTTCTTGAGAGTCACACGTTCCCAATGGGGAGACCAAGGTCTAGAGCCTTTCTTTCTCACCTTGGGCTTAGTCCTTGGCCCCCTCTTGGAAACAGTCAAAAAGCTATTGAGTGTTTACGATGGAAGAGGTTCTGTACTAAATGCTGGAGATTCAAAGATGAGCAAAAACACAATTTCTGCCCTCTAGAAGAGTAGCTTCTAAGGGGAAAACAGGTATAAATAACTATGTACTTGCAATAAATATTTTTATAATCTACATCATATATATACATACATGGAATTATACAAATATATATGTGTAAATAGATGGACAGATGGATGAACAAATAGACAGACAGACAGGTAGATAGAGAATAAATTGAAATTATCTCAGTGGGGAATCTAGAACAGGATATGGAAAAGGTTTTGTGGTTCTGTTTATTTTCAACCATAGAGACACTATTGGGGAAAAACCAATAGGGTTGGGGAATATGTGCCTGCAATCTGGGACAGAAAGGAAATGAAAAAGATTGTATTGACTACTTAGGAGTCAGGGATAAAGGCATTCTATCAAGGAGGTGGAGAAGGCCAAAAGAAGATCTTCCTGCTTCTGCTGGGGCCAGCTTCTTGCATATATGAGCTCTGAGGAGGTTTAAGACAGAGTCAGACAAATGGTGATAGCCCCAAGACTGGATCACCAGGAAACAACAGCTGAGTCAATCCATACAGAAAGAGCCAGAACTCCCACAGAAGAGAGGGTAGCATCCAGAGAGCATCCAGAGCACAGAGAATGGTGAGGAGTGACTAGTAATAACCTCCATTTTTTTTGTCCTTCATTATTGAAGAAGACCAGGACATCAGGCGGGTGATGCTATGCCAAGGATGTGAACTGATTTGAGTGAGGTGGGGTTATGCTAAGTCACCAGCCTGACTTTCTCCTCTAGAGCCATCTGGATCCAGTGACCAGATAAATCAGGACAACTGGGGATGGCCCTTGATGCCAGGCAATCAGAGTTAAGTGACTTGCTCAGGGTCATACACCTAAGTGTTAAGGTCGGAGGCCAGTTTCAAATTCCCAACTTCTTGACTCCAGGGCCAGTGCTCTCTCCAGGGTGCCACCTTGCTGCCCTGGGCTGAGGGCTCCACAAATGGGGGACATGGTGCGGTGCAGAGAGAAGGGACCAGAGGTGGAGAGTGTACCAAAGAGCTGTTAGAAGCTGCCCCAACAGCAGCATTGAGGACTGAGTGCTAACTATGTGATGAAGCAATGAGATTACAGGCAGAGATATTGAGATTCAAATTGTTCCTTACTTTGGAACAGGTTATCCAGACAAGCATGTCCTTGTCCACTACCATGAGAGCCAATAGGCGATTGGACTCATTGGAGTGAGGTTGGAGAATGACTGGACTGCCCAATTGTTCCAGTTGGTAACTTGGTTGTAACTTTGATGACTGAAGTGACCCTTCCTGGCTCCATAGGAATTCCATAGAGCCCTATAGATTTAGGGTTAGAGTTCTGTCTCTAACCTAATTCTAACTCTTTGTATGTGACCTCTCATAACCTTCTTGAGGGCAGGCATTATCTTTGCTTTTACATTCCTTCATCGTACAATGCTTGACATATACTTTATTTAATAAACACTCTTCTTATTCTTTCATTGACAACTAGAGGGATCAGGAATGACTTTGCCAGGCATCTCAGTTGGTCTTTGAAGTAGGCAGAGGTTTCTAAGAGGATGTAAAACACTAGAAGAATGGAAAGGCAGGAGCTGAATACTGACTTGGAGCAACCCAAGGGGTCTGATTATAAAACTGGAAAATCAGATGAATGAGAGGGAATTACTTTATATGGGTCTAGAGAAGTAGACCGAAACCATAGATGTTATGCTGAGAAGTTGTAGTTTAGCCCACAGGTGATAGGATTCATGGATGGTTCTTGACCTCATCAGATCAGTACTTTAAGAAGATTATTTTGGATTACAGAAGGGAAAACCTGGAACTAGGGAGAGCAATTAGAAAGCATTTCCAGTACATTAGAGGAGAAGTCATGAGCAAGTGATGGACATGCCCATATTTGCAACTTAAGAATATGCCTCATTTGTAGAAATAAAATAACCATTTCCCCAAATTAAGGACTTCACAATGGCTAGAAAATAGTAGCTCCTAAATGCTTATTTGTAGAAAGAATGAATGAATGAACCAAAGATTCATTATAAAATTTTGGAATGAGATGGCCCTCAAATTTACCTTCATTTTAGGCCTACTGATTCTAAAGCAAGCTGATATGGTGAAAAAAGAAAAGCTTATCGAGTGACCAAAGAGCAGGTCCCATGGGTGTTAATCCATGAACTGTTGTCCCATTGATTGGGGGCTGGAGAGGAGAGATACCCCCAAAGAAGTCTCCTAGGGCAGGAAGTGAATGATCCAGTAGCCTCTTCAAAAGAGTTCATCTGTATGAGTCACACAAGAGGCCAAGCATTTGGGGTTCTATTTCTGGACAGGGGTGGAGCAAGGCACCATTTATATGTCTGGATCATGTCTCAGACATGGTTAATGGCTGGGGAGTTCATCTGGTGATTCCAGTGAAGATGACTTGTTCTTACCACTGACTTTTAAGGGGAAATGTGCTTTTCTTTCCTGAAGAGACCATTGTCAAGTGAATAGTCTTATACTCTTGACCTTCTGATAAATAGGCAGGGAATCCTGTTGGTCATTGGGTCACTGAATTGCAAAGTTGGTAAATAATGGTCCATGAGTCTAATCATCAAGACCTGCCTCCACCATGGCCCTAGATACTAACAGAAGATAGTTCATTTCTACATGACGCTACAAAGACTTTGATGAAGTCTTTAATATAGGAACCAAAAAAGGGTGTTGGAAAGGGTAATACTTCAGCTTCCACATGTTCTTAGAGAATTATCCAGTCTTTGGGTTCCTGGACTTTGCTAATAGGGTAATAGTTTTTGACTGAATAATTCTACTCCCAACCCAATGTCCCTTTGATGGAGGCCTAGAAAGCAAGGATAAATAATAGTGGTAAGGAAGCAGTAATACATTAATCAGGTTTTTAAATATAAAGAAGTGTCTATACTAATGTATGAAAAGCAATTGTTTTGGATTGAGTTAGAAGAAGTTGATTGTTGGCTAAACAAATGATTGGCCACACACCTTGAGGAACCCTTAAGGGACAGTTAAATCTTTATTTAGTGATCTCATCAAGAGAGTTCAGGCTGGACCAGAACAGTTTTATGGAGGATGACATTTGTGCCTCGAGGAGAGGTTGGCAGTGAAAGAAGAGAGGTGAGATTTCATATGATGGACTTAAAGAAGTATGGAAAAATTTATATAACAGATTCCATTGATGTGTGCTGAGACAAGAAAGCAGTGTAATGATAAATATGACCATAGAAATGGAGAGAACAGTCCCCCAAACAAGGAAATGGGCATGTTGTAAAAGTTCAAAGGTCAAATGTGCCACCAAAGAAGAGATATGGGAAGGTAACCCTGCCCCTCTGCTCAGTTGGGAAGGACCCAGACTGACTAGACTGAAATTCTTTTCATTTTTTTTTTTTAGGTTTTTGCAAGGCAAATGGGGTTAAGTGGCTTGCCCAAGGCCACACAGCTAGGTCATTATTAAGTGTCTGAGGCCGGATTTGAACCCAGATCCTCCTGACTCCAGGGCCAGTGCTTTATCCACTGCGCCACCTAGCTGCCCCAGATTGAAATTCTACTGGCATTTTTGATGTATTGAGTATTTTGGCTGATTTCTCTCACTCTTTTTTTTTAACCTTTCTTTAAAAAATACTATTTGATGTTTGGAATGATTTTCTGGGAGGGAGAAAAGGAAGGGTATTGGGGGAAATGTGGGTGATATTAAAAATATCACTAAATGCTTTTCAAAAAGAAAATACATGGGGTGGCTAGGTGGCGCAGTGGATAGAGACTGGCCCTGGAGTCAGGAGTACCTGAGTTCAAATCCGGCCTCAGACACTTAATAATGACCTAGCTGTGTGGCCTTGGGCAATCCACTTAACCCCATTGCCTGGCAAAAAAAAAAAAAACAACTAAAAAAAATATCTAGAAGACAGTCATATGGGAAAATATATGAAATTCTTAGTGTACAGTCCTCAGTGATCTGAGGACAGCTGCAAAAGAATGTACAGATAGGGTCTTTGTCTACAAAGAGGTTGTAGTTTCTAGAGGGAGGGGATTAGAGGGGTGAGGGAAACCTTCAAAGTGGCATAGATACCCCCAAAGCCCAGGGAGATGGAAGCAGCATTGGACAGGGCTCATTAGGTCCAAGGACAAATACTAGTTCAGTTCTTTTCTATCTATGTGACCTTGGGCAAATCACTTCCTTGTTCTGGGCCTCAATTTCTTCATCTGTAAAGTGGAAATAAGGATACTGGCCCACTAGAGGCAGAGGCGGGTAGGATAGACAGTCCTAGTATGGATCTGTGGACAAGTTACTTACTATCTCAGTATCCCAAGCAACTCTAATGCTCTAACTTACTGCCAATTGCCATTTGCTGCCATTGGAGAGAGTTTGTAACCCAGATTTCCCAGGAACACGGAAGGCCCATGTCAGGACCAAGGGGAAAACCCAGATTTATTTAGCTCCTGGTCTGTGGCGGAGATTCTGCTTTGGGAACTGGTGGTGCCAAATGAAGATGACGTGTCTTCATATAGGCAGACAGATCAGGGGAACACATGGGCACATACAACAATGCTTTGAGGAGCTATGGAGACTATGGAGAGTAGAAGAGGGAGCCTGAATAGGGGAAGTCCTTTGTTGATTAGCAAAGATAGGAAAGAAGTTTGAGGGGTTCCCAACAGAGTTTTGATTTACAAAACAGCAGATTGAAATTCAAAAACCCTAATTTATTCTGTAACAAGGGATAGAGTTGGACCTGTGATTTCATTGGAGCCATAGGATTTTGTTCCTGTGAGGAAACTTTCCCTGCCATATACACACGAACTACTGCTGTGTGATTTCCGCTCCTGAAGCAAGGAGAGCTTCTGTAATTTGCCTTGGGTCTCACAGCTAATATGTAATAGAGGCAAAACTTGAGGCTGTGATGTCCTGACTCCAAGACAGGTTCTCTATCACTTTACCACAGTGTGGCTGTCATTGCTATTCAGGCATTTCAATTATGTTCAACTCTTTCTGACCCCATTTGGGATTTTTCTTGGCAAAGATCCTAGCATGCTTTGCTGTTTCCTTCTCCAATTCATTTTACAGATAAAGAAGTTGAGGCAAATAGAGTCGCCTA